>NC_061865.1:53911468-55354441 GCF_907164915.1 Impatiens glandulifera | reverse complement strand
ATTAAAGGTATCAAAATTACTTTTTCATTTCTCTCACTTCCACATTATTTATACATAATTTCATTTTTTTAACCATGAGTAATTCATCATGTTTTGGTTCGAATGTTGTATATTTGGGGTTTGAGCTTGATTTGGGAAGTAATTTGAAAAAAAATTGTAGTTTTGTGAAAGATCCATGAAAAAGTTTAAAGATTTCAAAAGAAAGGTGATACAAACAAGGATGATAATATGGTGGAAAATTTCAGAAATTTTTTGGTGTCCAAATGACACAAACCAAGTTTCTATTTATAGATCTCGAAAAATAAAAAATAATCATATATATATATATATATATATATATATATATATATATATATATATATATATATTTTTGATCAATTATTATGCAAAAGTGCATTTAAAAAAGAAAACAAAAATAAAAAATAACCACCAGCGCTGCCACTTGGCACGCTGTGATTGGGCCACATCGAATTTGGTCCCGTATTAAAATTTGATACTCATATTTTAATACTTAATTTTGATATTCTACTGCACCATTTGATATTATTTTAACACCCATTTGATATCTTATTTGACACCCTTCTGTGGATAATATAATATTAATTAGTTAAAAATAAGTGTAACTTATTTAATTTTAATTAAAAATGTCACCTATAAAAAAATTTAATAAACCTAATCAGTAACATATTTGTAATAAAAGTCTAAAAAACACAGTGAAGTTTGAAAAAATGTGTGAAAATTTGATAATTTCATTTTTTTTAATAATTTATCATATTTATAAAATTAAAATAATAATTCCTATTTTTTTTACTTTATTTTTAATTATTCCCCTAGATAACTTATTTTTATGGCATTTAAATTGCATTCAACAATTTTAAACGTCTTTATCTAAAAAATACTCAATTCAAAATATAAAATTCGTTCAAATTAGTGTACCGTACACGAAATTATGTCGTATGAAACATTTTTTTAGTTACTCAAACAAATTTTGTATAGTTTAATCGTTAAAGTGAGAGTGTTAATTGTTAAAACAATTATCATAAAAATTAGGCCGGTTAAAAGTAATAAAAGAGAAATAAGTATTTCATTACTAAGTGTTAAACATGTCAAAAACGTGTTAAACGTGTCAAAACACGTTAAACATGCTAAAGCATGTTAAATGTACAAAAATGCGTGAAACGTGTTAAAAACGTGTTAAACGTGTTAAAAAATGTCAAAAACGTATTAAATTTGTCAAAAATGTGTTAAACATGATAAAACGTATTAAACATGCCAAAAACATGTTAAACATGTCCAAAACATATTATACGTGCAAAAACGTGTTAAACGTGTTAAGCATGTCAAAAACGTGTTAAATATGTCAAAAATGTGTTAAACGTGCCAAAAACGTATTAAATATGTCAAAAACATGTTAAACGTGTCAAAACGTGTTAAATGTGTTAAACGTGCCAAAAATATGTTAAACGTGTTAAACATGTCAAAAACATATTAAACGTGCCAAAAATCTATTAAATATGTTAAAACGTGTTATGCATGTAAAAATGTGTTAAACATGTTAAAACGCGTGAATTGGATTAAAACGTGTTATATATTTGTTAAAACTAAAAACGTATTAAACGAGTCAAAATAAGTCAAACGAATCCAGTATTAGTTGAACGATTTAAAAACATGTTAATTAAGTAAAAAAAACCTATTAAATTAGGTAAAACGAATAAAAAATTGTTAAACAATCCAAATGTAAAAACTGGAACAAAAACGTGTTAAATATTAAATCACTAAAAAAAATATAATAAATATGTTACAAACTACCGTTTAATTTTATTTAAGCCATATTTAACCTAACCCAATTTATACCCATCCCATAATGGGATGAATAAATTTAATTTTAGTAATATTGGTTTACCCAACCTAATAATACCCTTTAAAATTAGGCCCATTTAATAAAAACACCAAGATTGGACTTCAAATAATAGCAATTGGGCTTATTACAAATAATGATAAAAACCCTAATTTTGTACCTAGGTTCTCTGCGGCGCCGTCCTTAAATAAGCCCCCATTTTTTTGTATTCTCTTCACAAATTCTTTTCTGATTAATTCTTCTTCTTCTTCCATTCTCTCAAATTCTATCAAAACCCAATTAGGATAAGTAAACGATCAAGATTTCGTAAAAGAGTTCTCATCAGGAAATGATAGGTGAGAGTTATGTGGGTCTTCCATTCCAAGGAAGTTTTGGATACAGAAATAAAATAGGAATTGCAAGAACAGTTTAAGTTCATGATGGTTTATATAGGATACAGCAGGAATTATGATTGAACACAACCTTTAAACTATTATCTCTTTCTCCTCTTGACAAACCAGAAGGTGCAGATACTTCACAAAAGGTTCGACATGATCGGGTCTCTTTCGGGAAGTTCTACAAAAAAGAAGACCACCGCTCCATACATGTAGTTGAACATCTCTCAAAAACTCTATAGATTGTGGTTGAATAACCAAGCTTAATTGTTGGTCTGTAAGAGACAAAGATTTATTATGTTGCCGTTTACAAAATGAAATGTAATTTATTGATTAAATAAAATGAAATTAGTTGAGGTTGAGTTAAAATGTGTTCTTATTTGTTTTATTTTATTTAAGGATGTTAATTTGAAATTGCCTCGTAAAAATCTAACCGAATTGTCTTGTTTCGGTTTTCCACGAAACCGAACAGGAATGAGATATCGGTTTTCCACGAAACCGAACAAGAATGAGACATGAATGATATTTGTGTTCTCGATCTGTCCCGATTTCAACTCAATTCTACCATAAACATTATAAACATAATTAAATATATTAAATTACTAATATATTTATTTATTCATTCTATTTTATAAGAGTTATATAAACATAATTAAATATATTAAATTACTAATATATTTATTTATTCATTCTATTTTACAAGAGTTATACATTTATTTCTTTATAATAATATAAAATTTTAACATATTACAATATTTATTATATTAAAAAAATAATTTATAGATTTTTTTATTTTTTTTTAAATATTTTATTACTAGTGCCCTGTGGAGATTCCCCGAAATCGATTAAAACCGAACAGGGCGGAGATGGAATTAATAAATTTCTTAAATAAAAACAGTGCGGAAATGATAAATGTATTCTTCGCCCCGAACTGTCCCATTACCATCCTTAATTTTATATTTGAGCTAACTTTTAGTTTAACGATGATTAATCGGTTAAAGTTTAATTGAGTTTTAGAAGAAGTCTATAATAGTTCTGTTTTTATCATTTGGTTGCATGATTAAATAAAATAATATAATAAGTTTTGTCATTTAAAAAAAATATTATTTGTAAAAAAAATTATAAATTATAAATATTACATATTAAATATTAATTTATGAATTTACAGATTTCACCACAATAATAATAATAATACTAAATTTATTATTAAATAAATGAAAAATAATAAACTCAGCTAAGGTGTAGCGAAAATAAATAAAAAATAATAAACTCAGCTAAGGTGTAGCGAAAATAAATCTAGGAACATTTATTTCTCTTTCTCAAAATTTTCTAGCGAAAATCTTCTCCTAACCAAAACCCTAACACGTGCTATTTCAATATTGTTCAGATCGTTTTTAAATGATAATGAACTGTTTGATCTTTCAGGAAACCAGTAAAGAGACCAACGCAGTAAATAAAACAATGAACTGAACAAATCACCCTTGTTAAACTTGAAAGGTACCGATTGTTGGTACAAATGTTTTTACTACATTTTATTTTATAAAAACGTCTAGAAAATGCATATTTCGGAAAAAATGTCCAAAAAATTTCAATTTCGGATCCCGGAATGTCTAATTTCGGGAGAAAATATCTTGAAATGTCATATTTCGGGTTCTGAAATGTCCAATTTTGGGAGAAGAAATCCCGAAATCTCCTATTTCGTGTCCCAAAATGTCTATTTTAGGGAGAATATGTCCCGAAATATTACATTTCGGGTCCTCAAACGTGTGACATTTCGGGTCCTGAAATAGGACATTTAGGATTTTTTTCTCCCAAAATTGGACATTTGGGGCCGAAATTGAAAATTTTGTTTTTTTTGAATGTTTTTCTAATTTTTAGTTACATTTATTCTAAGTTCAAATTTTTGTAATGAAATTACTAATGTTAGAATGATATTTTTCTCCGAAAAAATGTTAATCTCACTAGTTTTCTAAAGTTTTAAGAAAACATATTTTAATTTCATTATATCATTATAAAGAATTACTGTTTTACTCTCCCTATTGGGCCGTTCTAATTGGTAAACCCAACAAATCCACTAACTATGCAACTTATCCATTAATTAAAAGAAATAAAAGTTTTAATTAAATTTATTATATTTTAACCCAAAAAAATACAAACACTGAATTTTTAATATTATATTTTCTATTTTCTACTGTAGTGTTCCAAACTTATTATTTGCGCTAAAATCTGAACCAAAACATGAAAATTATAATAGACGAGTAATAGAATCAAGTGATAATTATGTTTTAATAAATTATTTATAATATGTATGTATTTATTATGTTATTTTACTAGTATACTTAATTTATTTATAAAAAAATATTCTAAATGGATAATTGGATTACAATTTTATAAATTTTCAAATATAAAAATTAAATTATTTATAATTTTTTAAATATAAAAATAATTAAAAATAAAAATTGAATTATATTTAATATCAACTTTAATTTTGACTCATTCAATATAATATCATTTATGTCAAGACCAATATAATATCAAATTTTGATCCATACCTAACCCAACTCATTCCATATTATTCATTAATATAATTTATGTATTATTAATATGGGTTAACTAAATTTAATTTAAGTTGGATAATATGGATGAAATTTAACTATTTGATCACCTTAATAATACCTTTTAAAACTTGGCCCATTTAATAAAAATACTAACATTCCACTTTAAATAATAGCAATTGGGCTTATTAAAAATAATGAAAGAAAACCCTAATTTTATACCTAGGTTCTCTGCGGCGGCGGCGCCATCCTTAAATAAGCCCTCATTTTTTGTATTCTCTTCACAAATTCCTTCTGATTCATTCTTCTTCTTCTTCCATTCTCTCAAATTCTATCAAAACCCAATTAGGATAAGTAAACGATCAAGATTTCGTAAAAGAGTTCTCATCAGGAAATGAAAGGCGAGAGTTATGTGGGTCTTCCATTCCAAAGAAGTTTTGGATACAGAAATAAAATAGGAATTGTAGGAATTGCAAGAACAGTTTAAGTTCATGATGGTTTATATAGGATAAACAGGAATTATGATGGAACACGACCTTTAAACTATTATCTCTTTCTCCTCTTGACAAACCAGAAGGTGTAATACTTCAACCTTCATTCCAGGTGGCCGGGTTAATGATCACAAAAGGTTCGACATGATCGGGTCTCTTTCGGGAAGTTCTACAAAAACCACCGCTCCATACAAGTAGTTGCTCCATACAAGTAGTTGAAGATCTCTCAAAAACTCTATAGATTGTGGTTGAATAATTCACAATTGTCAAGTATCATATTTTGTACTTGTGGTTTACAAAATGATATGTAATTTATTGATTAAATAAAATGAAATTAGTTGAGGTTGAGTTAAAATGTGTTATTATTTGTTTTATTTTATTTTATGTAAAGATGTTAATTTGAAATTGCCCTGCAAAAATCTAACAGAATTGTCCTGTTTCGATTTTCCACGAAACCGAACAAGAATTGTCCTGTTTCGGTTTTCCACGAAACCGAACAGGAATGAGACCGGAATTATATTTGTGTTCTCGATCTGTCCCGATTTCAACTCAATTCTACCCTGAATATTATAAACATAATTAAATATATTAAATTACTAATATATTTATTTATTAATTCTATTTTATAAGAGTTATACGTTTATTTCTTTATAATAATATAAAATTTTAATATATTACAATATATATTATATTAAAAAAATAATTTATAGATTTTTTTTTAAAAATATTTTATTACTGGTGCCCCGCAGGGATTCCCCGAAATCGATTGAAACCGAACGGGGCAGAGATGATAATGTATTCTTCGCCCCGAACTGCCCCATTACCATCCTTAATTTTATATTTGAGTTAACTTTTAGTTTAACGATGATTAATCAGTTAAAGTTTAATTGAGTTTTAGAAGAAGTCTATAATAGTTCTGTTTTTATCATTTGGTTGCATGATTAAATAAAATAATATAATAATTTTTGTCATTTAAAAAAAATATTATTTGTAAAAAAAATTATAAATTATAAATATTACATATTAAATATTAATTTATGAATTTACAGATTTCACCACAATAATAATAATACTAAATTTATTATTAAATAAATGAAAAATAATAAACTCAGCTAAGGTGTAGCGAAAATAAATAAAAAATAATAAACTCAGCTAAGGTGTAGCGAAAATAAATCTAGGAACATTTATTTCTCTTTCTCAAAATTTTCTAGCGAAAATCTTCTCCTAACCAAAACCCTAACACGTGCTATTTCAATATTGTTCAGATCGTTTTTAAATGATAATGAACTGTTTGATCTTTCAGGAAACCAGTAAAGAGACCAACCGCAGTAAATAAAACAATGAACTTGAACAAATCCCTATTAAACTTGAAAGGTACCGATTGTTGGTACAAATATTTTTACTACATTTTATTTATAAAAACGTTTAGAAAATGCACATTTCGGAAAAAATGTCCAAAAATTTTCAATTTCGGATCCCGGAATGTCCACTTTCGGGAGAAAATATCTTGAAATGTCATATTTCGGGTTCTGAAATGTCCAATTTTGGGAGAAGAAATCCCGAAATCTCCTATTTCGTGTCCCAAAATGTCTATTTTAGAGAGAATATGTCCCGAAATATTACATTTCGGGTCCTCAAACGTGTGACATTTCGGGTCCTGAAATAGGACATTTAGGATTTTTTTCTCCCAAAATTGGACATTTGGGGCCCGAAATTGAAATTTTTTTTTTGAATGTTTTTCTAATTTTTAGTTACATTTATTCTAAGTTCAAATTTTCGTAATGAAATTACTAATATTAGAATGATATTTTTCTCCGAGAAAATGTTAATCTCACTAGTTTTCTAAAGTTTTAAGAAAACATATTTTAATTTCATTATATCATTATAAAGAATTACTGTTTTACTCTCCCTATTGGGCCGTTCTAATTGGTAAACCCAACAAATCCACTAACTATGCAACTTATCCATTAATTAAAAGAAATAAAAGTTTTAATTAAATTTATTATATTTTAACCCAAAAAAACACAAACACTGAATTTTTAATATTATATTTTCTATTTTCTACTATAGTGTTCAAACTTATTATTTGCGCTAAAATCTGAACCAAAACATGAAAATTATAATAGACGAGTAATAGAATCAAGTGATAATTATGTTTTAATAAATTATTTATAATATGTATGTATTTATTATGTTATTTTACTAGTATACTTAATTTATTTATAAAAAAATATTCTAAGTGGATAATTGGATTACAATTTTATAAATTTTTAAATATAAAAATTAAATTATTTATAATTTTTTAAATATAAAAATAATTAAAAATAAAAATTGAATTATATTTAATATCAACTTTAATTTTGACTCATTCAATATAATATCATTTATGTCAAGACCAATATAATATCAAATTTTGATCCATACCTAACCCAACTCATTCCATATTATTCATTAATATAATTTATGTATTATTAATATGAGTTGACTAAATTTAATTTAAGTTAGATAATATGGATGAAATTTAACTATATGATCACCTTAATAATACCTTTTAAAACTTGGCCCATTTAATAAAAATACTAACATTCGACTTTAAATAATAGCAATTGGGCTTATTAAAAATAATGAAAGGAAACCCTAATTTTATACCTAGGTTCTCTGCGGCGGCGCCATCCTTAAATAAGCCCTCATTTTTTGTATTCTCTTTCACAAATTCCTTCTGATTCATTCTTCTTCTTCCATTCTCTCAAATTCTATCAAAACCCAATTAGGATAAGTAAACGATCAAGATTTCGTAAAAGAGTTCTCATCAGGAAATGAAAGGCGAGAGTTATGTGGGTCTTCCATTCCAAAGAAGTTTTGGATACAGAAATAAAATAGGAATTGCAAGAACAGATTAAGTTCATGATGGTTTATATAGGATACAGCAGGAATTATGACCGAACACGACCTTCAAACTGTTATCTCTTTCTCCTCTTGACAAACCAGAAGGTGTAGATACTTCAACCTTCATTCCAGTGGCCGGGTTATTGATCACAAAAGGTTCGACATGATCGGGTCTCTTTCGGGAAGTTCTACAAAAAAAAGAAGACCACCAATCCATACAAGTAGTTGAACATCTCTCAAAAACTCCATAGATTGTGGTTGAATAACCAGTACATCGTTTGTTTGGATAAAAAATTCACAATTGTCCTTAAGTATCATATTTTGTACTTGTGGTTTACAAAATGATATGTAATTTATTGATTAAATAAAATGAAATTAGTTGAGGTTGAGTTAAAATGTGTTATTATTTGTTTTATTTTATGTAAGGATGTTAATTTGTAATTTCCCCGCAAAAATCTAATAGAATTCTCATGTTTCGCTTTTCCACGAAACCGAACAGGAATGAGACAGGAATAATATTTGTGTGTCCCGATTTCAACTCAATTCTACCATGAACATTATAAACATAATTAAATATATTAAATTACTAATATATTTATTTATTCATTCTATTTTATAAGAGTTATATGTTTATTTTTTTATAATAATATAAAATTTTAATATATTACAATTTATATTATATTAAAAAAATAATTTATAGATTTTTTATTTATTTATTTTTTAAATATTTTATTATTGGTGCCCCGCAGGGATTCCCCGAAATCGATTGAAACCGAACGGGGCAGAGATGGTAAATGTATTCTTCGCCCCGAACTACCCTATTACCATCCATAATTTTATATTTGAGCTAACTTTTAGTTTAACGATGATTAATTGGTTAAAGTTTAATTGAGTTTTAGAAGAAGTCTATAATAGTTTTGTTTTTATAATTTGGTTGCATGATTAAATAAAACATTATAATAAGTTTTGTCATTTCAAAAAAAAAAAAATTGTAAAAAAAATTATAAATTTTACATATTAAATATTAATTTATGAATTTACAGATTCCACCATAATAATAATAATACTAAATTTATTATCAAATAAATAAAAAATAATAAACTCATCTAAGGTGTAGCAAAAATAAATAAAAGATAATAAACTCAGCTAAGGTGTAGCGAAAATAAATCTAGGAATCCTACGTCATTTATTTCTCTTTCTCAAACTTTTTTAGCGAAAATCTTCTCCTAACCAAAATCCTAACACATGGTATTTCAATATTGTTTAGATCGTTTTTAAATGATAATGAACTGTTTGATCTTTCAGGAAACCAGTAAAGAGACCAACGCAGTAAATAAAGCACTGAACCTGAACAAATCACCCCTGTTAAACTTGAAAGGTACCGATTGTTGGTACAAATGTTTTTACTACATTTTATTTATAAAAACGTCTAGAAAATGCACATTTCGGAAAAAATGTCCCAAAAATTTCAATTTCGGATCCCGGAATGTCTACTTTTGGGAGAAAATATCTTGAAATGTCATATTTCGGGTTGTGAAATGTCCAATTTTGGGAGAAGAAATCCCGAAATCTCCTATTTCGTGTCCCAAAATGTCTATTTTAGGGAGAATATGTCCCGAAATATTACATTTCGGGTCCTGAAATGTGTGACATTTCGGGTCCTCAAACGTGTGACATTTCGGGTCCTGAAATAGGACATTTAGGATTTTTTCTCCCAAAATTGGACATTTGGGGCCCGAAATTGGAAATTTTGTTTTTTTGAATGTTTTTCTTATTTTTAGTTACATTTATTCTAAGTTCAAATTTTCGTAATGAAATTTCTAATGTTAGAATGATATTTTTCTCCGAAAAAATGTTAATCTCACTAGTTTTCTAAAGTTTTAAGAGACATTTTTTTAATTTTATTATATCGTTATAAAGAATTACTGTTTTACTCTCACTATTGGACCTTCTAATTGGTAAACCCAACAAATCCACTGACTATTCAACTTATCCATTAATTAAAAAAAAATAAAAGTTTTAATTAAATTTATTATTTTTTAACCCAAACTGAATTTTTAATATTATATTTTCTATTTGTCTACTATAGTGTTCCAAACTTATTATTTGCGCTAAAATCTGAACCACAACATGAAAATTATAATAGACGAGTAATAGAATCATGTGATAATTATGTTTTAATAAACTATTTATAATATGTATTTATTTATTATGTTATTTTACTAGTATACTTAATTTATTTATAAAAAAAAATTCTAAGTGGATAATTGAATTACAATTTTGTTATTTTTCAAATATAAAAATTAAATTATTTATAATTTTTTAAATATAAAAATAATTAAATATAAAAATTGAATTATATTTAATATCAAACTTCAATTTTGACTCATTCAATATAATATCATTTATGTCAAGAACAAACTATTTCGGATTTTATTTTTATTTTGTAAAAAAATAGTTTTTGAATTTTTTTTTTCTTTATAAACAGAGGTGAACCCTTCAATTATAGTATTATTAGATAAATATAAACCCTATTTTTAAATTTATCTCAGAGTGCAATTTTGTTCTAAGTACATTGATGTTTTTTTAATCTATAAACCTTACTTTTAGATTTGTTCTCTATACATAAATGTTTTTTTATAATCTATAAACTTAACTTTTAGTATTTCTTATATATATATATGTAATTCCATGTAGTGTAATTTAATCTATAAACCCTATTAATGTAAATAGATTGATGTATAATTAATTACAAAAACTATATATGAGGCTAAAAGATCTACTCTCAGAAAATTGAAAATTTTATGTTGGTAATTGTTGCAATTGATATTTGATATGAACAAGATATGAATTAATCAAGATTGTTCTGGTAATATTCTAAGATTTAGAATTAGGTCATCCAACTTAAAACATATGAAAAACATTTCACAAAAAGCTTCTATTTACTTGCTCTAAACAACAACAACAAGATTACTCTAAACAACAACAACAAGAAAACAAATTTATTCTTTAGAATGAAACAAAAAACTCATAAAACACTCTTGTAAAACATAATCACCATCTCTTTCTGTCTGTTCCAACTTTCATATCGCTCCTCTTCCAATACGAAGAATGACATCAACTTCGCTCACGACATCTGTCCCGGGGAGCCGAACAGGAACGACAGCGTCGTCCCGATCTTTAAGTGCATGCTTCTCTGCCGCCAACTGAATCTCGGAATTGGAGAAGCTGTCGGGATGATTTGCGATATTCATCGGAAGGTCATCAGGAAAATTGAGTGATGCGAAAGAAGAAGCTCCACGAAGACAGACGATGGCGGCATCGTGGGCTAGGGCAGCTTCCTTCTCAGTATTGTATGTTCCGAGCCAGATTTTGTTGCGGCCCATTTGCTTCCGCGACTCCGCCACCCACTTTCCCGGTTTCTTCAACCTCACTCCTTTGTAATTGTACCGACCGCGGACTCTCTTCACAGGAATGGGCTTCATTTAGTTTCTCTATCTCTATTCTGATGATAATTCATGAACCGACCTCATTATATATAGATAACTATGATTTAGTTTTTTTAGGACGCGTGGCTTGATCACATACGGTTCATTTTGTGAAATTTTGAACGGTTGATCCTTCTTGCATGCGGTTACACGTGTCTACATATTGAATGATTGATGATTCATTGGATTGGTTCGAAGAAGATGAATAATGCACTCGGTCGGTTGCCCATTTTATGTTTTTTGGTATTATATATACCATTTTTAAAATTTCTTTTCTCCTTATCTTTTGATGATAGATAAGGATGAAACATCTTTAGGTCAATCGGTAATACAATCTTTGTATATAAAAACGAAATAATAGTAACTGAAACAACATTCAAACAAAAATTAAGAAATAAAATCAACATCAAAACTTGATCACTAAGTTTAAATTCAAAGGTGTCAAATAAATAGATTGATTATGAACCATTTTTTTTTAAATATCCATTTAATAAATAATCGATAAAAACATGACATGAAAAAAGTTATGTACAAATTAATTGATTACATTAGAATAATTAATTGACTCGTAAATCTTCAAGAATGCAAATAATATCTTCATACGAATCCTCAAGTTTTCCGGATCTAATCTCAGACATCGTCATGATAATGTCATTGTGAATAATGTTTAATGACTTAATTACTTTCGTTGTTAAAAGTTCTCCAATTTATTTCCAACTAAATAATCCACCAGAAAATTATAGGGATAGAGACCCATCTTCTAAGTTTTGCATTTTTAGTCGCCCCAAATCATTCCTCCCAATAGCCACTAACAATTTCCGGCATAACACATTGTATTCCAGTCGAATTCCACAATAGACTCCATATATACTTGCAACAACGTAATAATATAAAAGTAGATGAGAAGTTGTCTCAACCTCTTTATAACACATACGACAACGACTCACAATAATCATGCCATTTTTTTTATACATCTATCGTTAGTGAGAATTCTGCCATGAATAACACTCCAACCAAAAAAGAAGATCTTAATAGGCATCTTAGACTTCCATAAAATTTTCCAACAAAGATCAATCGGACTAACCTTATTGAACAAAGTGTAACAATGTCTCACATGAAAGTTATGCAGATCACGTCACCGCATAGAATCTCGAGACGACTGGTTTAACCCTTATTTCTAACAATTAACAAAAGTCTATTATTGGACATGCTTTCCTAACAAGTTGCTCATAGTTTAAAAAAAGTATAAAAAAATAAAATAAAAACAAAAATGAAAGAATATATTATTTATTTTTATAAACTTGATTAAATATTAAATTTATTTATGTTATGAAAATATTATTTGGTTTAATTATTTAAATATGATCTTAGAACCAACCACTCAATGTCAATTATGTTCTAAAGTAGACTTCAAAAATTGAAGTAACTCATTTGCAATTCAAAATTAAGTAAGGCGTCTCTCCACTTCTTCGCAACACATTCTACAACGACATACACAGTTTTTTCATATATCTATCATCCGTCAAGATCACCTCCATTCATAAAACGAGAGTTTTGAAGAGAATTTAGAATCCCGCAACTCATCTCATAGAAAGTCATATGGGACAATCTTTGCAAATGATTTTTAACAATGACCAACCTTAAATGAATTCATATATTGCCAACGTAAAATGTCACGAGAAGAGGGAATCACCACATTGCAACTCACTAAGTGTAACATCCTTTCATTTAAGGTTACCTCTCTATCATTAATTCTTCTCATGTATTTGATTATATTCGCAAAACTATTCGAATGTTTATCGAACATGTACTTGACCGAGACATTTCTATAGATCGCGGTCGGAGCGAGGGTTGTGAATGCCAATGCAAAACTTTTGACACTATACAAATTATCGTCCCACTATATTTTATGGGCCTAAAAAACCAATAACGCAGTGACAGAGAAATCTCTACCTAAAGTTCTGAGGCAGTGAAATTTGTCTTTGTCCGAGTTGGTAAGCCGCACTGATTTTTTTTTGTGTCAAATTATAATTGATAATATACCATATAAAATAATGAGAAACCAATATAAATTATTAAAGAATATAGGTAAAATGACTTCTAGATTAAAGACAAATTCCAAAAATTATTTATTAAAACAAATAACTCAAAATTCAATAACACATACATCTCTTTTTTTTCTGAAAAAAAAATATGAACACAAATTCGAGAAATGATTATTAACACAATTGAATTATATATATAAGCAATAAACGACTCATATTAGAAGTATTATTATTTGGATTACAAAAATTCGAGATGACAAATTTATGTTGGAATTTTTAAACTAATTCTATAAATTCCATTAATGAATGGAAATTAGAACGTGGGTAATAAAATCAAATCAAATTCACATGAAATTCTAACGTGAATTAAAGGGTGAAATTTGATCCAAATGTATAATTTAAATCAATTAATTTAAATTAATTGATCTAAAATGCCTTGATGACCAATTAACAAAATGTTGTTAATTTGTAGTGTAAATTACATGAGTTTGTTATTATTATTATTTGTTATGATAATTAATATTATTATTAACAAATTGGAAAATCATGTAACGTTAGTATTGAATTGTAAATGCCTTAATTGTTTTGGAAAACAATTACTCTATAATGAAGAGAAAAACGTTAAGGTAATGAAGAGGCAAACAATGTCAACCGTTGGATCAAATGATGATTTTATTTAATGGTTTAACTTTTCAACAATATATACTCATTCATTATTCATTTTACAAAAACTTCATCCTTAATTTTTCTCACTCTAGAATTCCAAAAGCTCTCTTCTTATTTTGTGAGTGTTCTTCGAGTTCTTCGCTCGATATTTTCTGTTGAAACCCGGTGATAGTTCAGGTACACTGATCAAGCTCGACGAGTAGTGATTTCAGTGCAGAATCACTACTGGATTCGTTGTACCCTGGGAGACAGCCATCTACGATAAGCTCCAGCACAAACGGGAGATGGTGAAACTGTTTTAAGGGAAATGTGCCAAGCACATGCCTCGAATCAACATCTTAATCGGTGATTTTGTTCTTTGTATATCTTATTTTATTTGTATTTATTTGTAACATCATTATATATATATATATATATATATTCTATTATTTCAAGACAAGATATCTAACAATCTTAAAACAATTTCGTGTGCTAAGTTATTTAGCAGCTTTTGCCGTCGAAAATCTTTGTCTTTGATGTTTCAGAATCCGAGTCGCGATGTTGCAAAGAAGATGATTGCTTATTTCGATAAGATAAAGTTGTTCATCTAAAGGAATAAAAGAATCTACAAATAAAGATAAGTCTTTATTTATACATATAATGTTAATTATTATTAATATTATTTGTATGAAAGCTTACTTTTATAAGCTAATATATGTTGATGTAGATATATATTCTAAAGAAAAATGATGTATATTCATTATTTAAACATTTTATACAAAATAAATTAGAAAACAATAATTTATTTTATTTTTACTTAAATGTTTGTTGGTTATTAAAATTATTAATAATAAAGAATAAAAATAAGAAAGTAACTAATATGTTAGCTTTCAATTTTTAGAAAATTAATGGTGTTAAAATTAATTATAATTGAAACATATGGTTTCAGTTTTAAAATAATTAATTATAATATATACTTTCTTTTTAATTAAGTAATAATATAATTAATAAGAATAGGGTAGGATGATTTAATAAATAAAGAGATATGATATCTTTATTTATACATTGTTTTATATATTACATTTTATTCTGGTAATAAGTTATCGTTTTAAATGTATATATATTCATTTGTTGACAGAGTCTAGTTAAATATGATATATAAGTTGTCTCTAAAAAGAAGACAAAAGTTCATAAAAGCGGTACAACAATGAAATGACGCATTGGTGTAGTGGTTCAAAGTTTAGATACAATGGTGTGTGACGGAAGGGAGTTCCTGTGTTCGAATCCAACTGATGAGATGATTTGATTTCTTTTTATAGAAATCAGATTTACTAAAATGACTATGGTCATTGATGTTAAAATCCATTCCAATTTCTTGTGTAGAAATTATGAGATGAATGAGATTGTCAATGATTTCTTTGTAGAAATTAGACTTGATAAAGTCATTGATGTTGAAACCATTTTCAATTTCTTGTGTAGAAATTATGAGATGAATGGGTAGTCAATGATTTCTTGGTAGAAATCAGACTTGTTAAAGTCATTGATGTTGAAATCATTCTAATTTCTTGTGTAGAAATTATGAGATGAATGAGTAGTCAATGATTTCTTGGTAAAAATCAGACCTGAGTCTTGATGTGGAAATCATTATAATTTTCTTATGTAAAAATTATGAGATTAATGTGTTCATAATGATTTTTATAAAATATATATATAAATATATAATATGATTTGTCTAAATGACATTAATCATGAAGGTTGAAATCATTATAATTTCTTATGTAGAAATTATGAAATGAATTGGGTATCCTAATGATTTCTTTTATAGAAATTATGTGATTCATAATGACAGAAAATGAAGGTCATATGTATAATGAGATTAAATAAGTTATTTGTTTTAAAACTTATTCTAATCATGCATTTAAAGAGACACGACTGTGTTAGTCGAAATTGTCTCGGTGAGAACAATATACTCAGATTTATTTTGAGCATGCATAGTCGTTTCATGTCGATTATTGTTCAAAATGTGGCAATGTAAGTACTTCGATTAAGATATAAAATATATTTGTAGTTATATTTAATTTGATTATGTGCTAATTGATTATTATTATAAATCATGCATATTTAATAATAATATGATGATTCATGTTATTCATAATAAGTATGATTATCTAGAAATTTATATATATATAAATTAAGATTTATTTTCTATCTATTTTTATTTGAATAGATAATTTTGAAATTTGTCACAAATTGTGTTCTTTGATTGACAAAGAATTGTTATAGAATGTCAAAGGTCATCTAATTAATTAAGAAACGAATATTTGATGACATGAATATTTATTTTTATAATTAGTTAATGTTATATTCGATTAAAGATAAATGATCAACATTCTAATTAAGTGTAATAATTAATATTCTAATTAATTATCATGTATTTTTTAAACGTATTTTTAATGATAAATGAAATTGTATATATATTTGTTTAATAATATATGACATATTATTTATTTGATTACGTTTCTATGTTATTGACTATATATATTATAGTTGTTTTGTTGTGGTGACAAAAAATCATGAAGCAATAATATACAATATCATATATATGGATATATTAATTTTGATTTAATGTAATATATTTGATATACATTGTTCAACGCATCATTAAGACTTACTTAATTTGATAATTTTGAAATCAAATAATTACAAGGAAAGTCTTGTTTGATTTGAGAATAATGTGGCAAACGAGCCGATATTATGGGATGCAAACGTGCAACCGGAAATAAATGTTTAAGCGACTTCGGTCAAAGGTGCTTGAAACATTATGATTTCTTTTGTAGAAATCATGTGATACGGTGAATATTTATTTGATTAAATATTCTAATTTCTTTTATAGAAATTAAGTGTTGAAATAAATATTTTAATTGATTAAATATTTTTAATTTCTTATGTAGAGATTATGTGAAGAATGATTTATAAATGAATAAACATTCTAATCTCTTGTATAGAAATTATAATTTATTCAATTAAATATTTATAATATAGTTATCTTATTCAATGTATGATAAGTATAACAAAAGAAATTTATAAAAGAATTGTGTGACAATTTTTTGATTAGAAAATCATTGATTTAAATCATACAAATGTGTGTGATTTAAAAAAGGATACCAACACGAATGTGGGGGCAAATATTTTTATTGATTATAATACAAAAATAATTGTGTATATTATGATAAATAATAAGATAATTCATTGTTAGAGAAATATGTTCTCTATAAAAGATAAAGTTGCGCAACTTTACAAAAAGAAAGAAAACAACAAGAAAATGTCTTGTTTATATTTGCTGAGTTGGTGCTCAAATCGATATTTAAAATTTTAGGATTTTGAAATCAAGAAACGTGTCATATCTTGACATTACATTCATAAAATTTTTGAAGAATCAATGTCTTCAAAATGATTTTATGAAATAAATGAAAATGAAAATTTATAAAGTTTTGATATGACTTATAACAAATTTTATAATAATGATATGAAAATTTGATCATACTTTTATTAAAAAGTGGATGTGACAATTATATATATCATGAAGACAATGAAAATTATTTCATTACGTGTCTTTTGTACGATATTTTTATCGTTGAAAATTACGATAAAAATGATTAAATCCATAAAGGATATGAATTGCACTAAACGAAATATCATGTTGTTATCAAATGTTATATTCATATTATTAAATGAAAGACTTTACGTCTTAAAGTGAATATGTTTACACTTAGAAGTGCAATCTACGTATGGAAATCTTCTAAGAAACTTATGATGGATAGATTAAACGTTATAATCTATATTTTTAACTTATGTCGAAAAATAAAATATTTTTATGTAAAATATATAATCGTTTACACGAAGGCAGAATAGTTCAAAGACATTTTGTCTACTAGTTAGCCAAGTAAACAATATTTTCATAAAAAATTAGATGATAAACATGTACGAATGTCTACGCTTCTTATTAGAAGATGTTCCAAGGTTAACTAGGAATGTACCAACATAAATTTCTAATTATTATGATAGTAATTAGAAATTGGACAAGCTTAGAGTCAATGACAAGTCTAGACATACATGTCTTAGATATAATGTCATTATACTATACTCTCTAATGGAGTTATCAAATTTGACT
Organism: Impatiens glandulifera; assembly: GCF_907164915.1. NCBI lineage: Eukaryota > Viridiplantae > Streptophyta > Magnoliopsida > Ericales > Balsaminaceae > Impatiens > Impatiens glandulifera. The sequence continues at coordinate 55,335,928 of NC_061865.1, read as the reverse complement.
ATGTAAGTCAAAGATAACATTGTGGATCCACTAATTAGATTATTGAATAGAGAGATAGTTTGAAGTCTTTTTAGACATTAGCCTACTATAAGTTGGTATGAATGAAAACCCAACCTATGCAGACTGGAGATCCCAAGAACTAGGTTCAATGGGACAACCTAATTGTACTGACTTGGAAAGTTATTATTGAGGATTAATCCTATAATGAAACAATATATATTTTGACGAGGATAAGCATATCGCTTTTAATGATTCTTTGTGAACAAAGAGATCACCTATGTGAGGGATAAGTGGGGCCGCTTTGAAGGAATTGCACGGCTCAATTCTAGACCCTCTCACAGAACCAGGCGCGTGTTCCATGGCCAAAACGGACACAACCATTAGAGCTTGACATGTATCCGGGAGAATTCTATGTGAAAGTGTGTAATTGTTTACACAAAAGGCAGAATAGTTCAAGGACATCGAGTCTACTAATCAGCTAGTAAAGTTATATGCTTTCACAAGGGAAGGTTTAAAGGGTTACACCAGACGCCGTTAACGTATATTTAAAGTTGATATTTTTGTCTTTTAAAATTGTATTTTTTTTTGTGTAATTAAGAATTACATTATTGTGTTTAAAGATTTGTCTGTAACAATTACGTTGTTATGGAACTTAATTAATATTTATGTATTACATATATATGATATGTTCAATAAATGATGCACGGTCCTTTACTTATTATTATTTGCTTATTTATCAAGATTGTAAAAAAATATTTATTTTTGTTTATTAAATTTGAAATAGTGATGGTAACATTTTATATAAATTAATTTGTTACTTTTATTTTGAAAATTTTAGGTTGGAACAGAAAAAATTAGAAAAAATTGGGGGTGAAAACAATATAATTACAATGAAAATATAAATAAATGTTTTTAAATAAGTAAATTAATTAAATTATCAAGGATACAAATATTATTTAGTTTTATTATTTAAATATGTAAGGATGTTTAACAAAAACAAAACAAAACTTGTTACGTGTGTTGATTATTGAATTGTTCAATAAACCTGTAATATTTATGTTAAATGTATAGATTATTTGTATTATTATAAGTTATAGTTATAATATTATTTTAATTTTAATTCAAGTAGAATGAATGTGTTTTGTATTTGACTTTTTCTACGTACCTAATAAACTCTCAGATTAAACAATAAATAAAAATAATTCATTGTTTTGTACGTGACTTTCTCTACCTAATCAACTCTGATTAAAAAATAAATAAAAATAATTCATATCTTATCATTTCTTTTTGGCACATTGATTAATTTATTTTTTATTAAAATAGTCAATAATAGATTGGTAAATAAATTTTAAATCAATTAAAGTGGACCCAAAAAGATAAATCAAGCCACTAATTGAGAAAAGAATATGGAACGCATGTATGGACTCATGACTTTAGCTTATATACTACTAACTTGGACTTGTAATAAAATCTAGTGAAATATTAATTAATAATTAGTCTATTTCAAGGGTATATGTGTCACTTTTACACTATTTCTTTAGCAAAATGTTTCACATAATAATCTCGTTGAGATCTTTAGACAAAAATCATTCTTGTTTCAGATTAAAATTTTCTGATAAGTAATAAGAAAATGAAATAGAAAGAGTAAAATAATTTGACAAAATTAAAAAGAAAGCTATATAATATTTTTTCTAAGATTAAGTATTAATTACAAAAGTTCACAAGTAGTAAAAATTATTCTATCGTGTAAAAAATTCACAATTATGTATGGTCTCCTAAAAATAATACAACTAATAACTAATGTAATTGTATAAGAACTCACTTTTTAAGCCCCAATTTGTAATATATAATATTATTAATTATATATTATATAATATTTATTTATCGTATAATATTATATCCATTTTTTTTAATTATTTCTGTATATTAAGTTAATTTTTTTTCTTCATATTATATATAATAATATATTATTATTTTTTCATATTATATAATAATTTATTATTTATTTATCTCTCCATATGATATATAATGAATATACTAATTTTTTCTCTTTTTTAACTGTTTTAATATTTTTATAACATTTCCGTTATTCTTAATTTAGACTAATTTTCCCTAACTATTCTTATTCCTATTCTAATAATTTTATATCATTAAACTTAATTAGCATTTAGCCCGTCCATTTGCACGATTAATAATATAAAAAACCGTGAAAAAAAATTACGGATAACATTTTTAATTTTTTTTTAATCGTTTTAAGTTTATGGGTGGGTCAACCCACAATCCGACCAAAGTATCCATTTACTTAACATCATTATATATATATTAGTTAGTTAAAAAATTGAATTTATATTAATGTTAAAACGTCCCGCGTTCATCAAATTTGGTGTTGAATTTAAAATATAAAGTCTTAGTAGTCTAGTTGATAAAAGATTGTACTTGTTTTTGTTAGGTTGCAAGTTCGAAACATACCTCTAACATTTTTTATTTTATTTTTAACCGTTTTAAATTTAACGCGGGTCAACCCACAATCCGACCCAAGTATCCAAATTAAGCACAACTCTCGACCTGACAATCCGGACACTTTAAAAATTAAGCATCATTATATATATATATTAGTTAGTTAAAAAGTTGAACTTATATTAATATTGAAACGTCCCGCGTTTATCAAATTTGGTGTTGATTTTAAAATATAAAGTCTTTGTAGCCTAGTTGGTTAAAGAGTTGTACTTGTTTTATTATGTTACAAGTTTGAAACATACCTCTAGCATTTTTAATTTTATTTTTAACCATTTTTAAATTTAAAGGCGGGTCAACCCACAATCCGACCCAAGTATCCAAATTAACCACAGCTCTCGACCTGGCAATCCGGACACTTTAAAAATTAAGCATCATTATATATATATAAATTAGTTAGTTAAAAAGTTGAACTTATATTAATATTAAAACGTCCCGCGTTTATCAAATTTGGTGTTGAATTTAAAATATAAAGTCTTTTTAGCCTAGTTGGTTAAAGAGTTCTACTTGTTTTGTTAAGTTGCAAGTTCGAAATATACCTCTAACATTTTTAATTTTATTTTTAAACGTTTTAAATTTAAAGGCGGGTCAACCCACAATCCGACCAAAGTATCCAAATTAACCACAGCTCTCGACCCGGCAATCCGGACACTTTAAAAATTAAGCATCATTATATATATATAGATTAGTTAGTTAAAAAGTTGAACTTATATTAATATTAAAACGTCCCGCGTTTATCAAATTTGGTGTTGAATTTAAAATATAAAGTCTTTATAGCCTAGTTGGTTAAAGAGTTGTACTTGTTTTGTTAGGTTGCAAGTTCGAAATATACATCTAACATTTTTAATTTTATTTTTAACCGTTTTAAATTTAAAAGCGGGTCAACCCACAATCCGACCCAAGTATCCAAATTAACCACAATTCTCGACCCGGCAATCCGGACACTTTAAAAATTAAACATTATTATATATATATAAATTAGTTAGTTAAAAAGTTGAACTTATATTAATATTAAAACGTCCCGCGTTTATCAAATTTGGTGTTGAATTTAAAATATAAAGTCTTTGTAGCCTAATTGGTTAAATAGTTGTACTTGTTTTGTTAGGTTGCAAGTTCGAAACATACTTCTAGCATTTTTAATTTTATTTTTAACCGTTTTAAATTTAAAGGTGGGTCAACTCACAATCCGACCCAAGTATCCAAATTTACCACAGCTCTCGGCCCGACAATCCGGACACTTTAAAAATTAAGCATCATTATATATATATAGATTAGTTAGTTAAAAAGTTGAACTTATATTAATATTAAAACGTCCCGCGTTTATCAAATTTGATGTTTAATTGAAAATATAAAGTTTTTGTAGCCTAGTTGATTAAAGAGTTGTACTTATTTTGTTAGGTTGCAAGTTCAAAACATACCTCTAGCATTTTTAATTTTATTTTTAACCGTTTTAAATTTTACAGACGGGTCAACCCACAATCCGACCCAAGTATCCAAATTAACCACAACTCTCGGCCCGACAATCCGAACACTTTAAAAATTAAGCATCATTATATATATATAAATAAGTTAGTTAAAAAGTTGAACTTATATTAATATTAAAACGTCATACGTTTATCAAATTTGGTGTTGAATTTAAAATATAAAATCTTTATAGCCTAGTTGGTTAAAGAGTTGTACTTGTTTTGTTAGGTTGCAAGTTCGAAACATACTTCTATCATTTTTTATTTTATTTTTAACTGTTTTAAATTTAAAGGCGGGTCAACCCACAATCCGATCCAAGTATCCAAATTAACCACAGCTCTCGACCCAACAATTCAGACACTTTAAAAATTAAGCATCATTATATATATATATATATATAGATTATATAATTTATATTATAGCGGTCCTTTTTATCTATAATATTTTAATTTATTTTTATCATAAATCCAGCTCTATTATAAAAATTAAAAACCATCTTTAAGTTTATAAAAAATATGAAAATTATCTTTGAGGTTACATTTTAATGCTCTTAAAATTTATTTATATGCTTCGGGATAGGTTTGAGAAATTTAAACAATACAAATAACTTGTTGAATTTTTATTTAATAGAAATTTTAAAAATGTTATTGTAAAGCAATTGCTGAAAGATTGTATTAAATTAAAAAAAAAAATTGAAACACAATCAACAAATTAATACTGATAGTGATGAATTATTTTAAAAGCTTAGTAATTTGAATACAATATTTTTTGTACTGTATCAAAGTTTTTCTAAGTTAAAATTAATAAAAAGTTAATTATTATGTCCAATGTCATAGGAAAGATTAAATGAATTAATCGAAAATTTTACCTAAAAAATACAAAAAAAAAAAAAAAAAAAAAATATAAAAAGTATTTATATTGATAAATTATTATGATATATTTTTAGTTTACAATTTATTATATTAATATTTTTAATATATATTTTGAAATATTTTTTATACTAGTTGCATATGACATTATGGTCAAAGAATAGTGAGCAGCTAGTCAAATGAATGGCCAGGGGGAGTCAGAGGATGGAAGGATCGAAGAGGAGTCAGGCTTAGAATTGAAGAGTTATATAGGTTTTGTTTTGGATAGGAGGTTAATGTGTATTTTTTTTTTTGATAAAATATTTAATTATTATATTTATTTTATTTTTATAGAACAACAAAATTTGAATTTGCATTGGCCTCCAAACTTTCGGAGCCTGCCTAGGCCAAATGACATTAGAGTCGCAAGGGGAGCCGGACTTAGAATTAAAGAGTGATCGATATGTTTTGTATTGGAAAGGGGGATTTTTGTTGTAAATATATAAATATATAAATATATAAATATATAAATATAAATATATATAAATATAAATATAAATATATATATATATATTAATTAGACTATCCACGGTAGGGTATCAAATTTTTTCATTTAATTCAGCTTAACACTTATTTTAACACTCACTTTTTAGCATATCCTACAGCAGAGTGTTATTCAAAGTATCAAGATTACTTTTTCATTTTCTCTCACTTCCACATCATTTATATATAATTTCATTTTTTTAACCATGGGTAATTCATCATGTTTTGGTTCGAAGGTTTTATATTTGGGTTTTGAGCTTGATTTGGGAAGTAATTTAGAAAAAAAGTTGTAGTTTTGTGAAAGATCCATGAAAGAGTTTAAAGATTTCAAAAGAAAGGTGATACAAACAAGGATGATAATATGGTGGAAATTTTCAGAAATGTTTTGGTGTCCAAATGACACAAACCAAGTCTCTATTTATAAATCCCGAAAAATAAAAAATAATGATATATATATATATATTTTTTTTGATCAATTATTATGCAAAAGTGTATTTAAAAAAGAAAACAAAAACAAAAAAATAACCACCAGCGCTTCCACTTGGCACGCTGTGATTGGGCCATATCAAATTTGGTCCCGTATCAAAATTAGATACTCATATTTTAACACTTAATTTTGATACTCTGCTGCACCATTTGATATTATTTTAACACTCATTTGATATCTTATTTGACACCCTGCTGTGAATAATATAATATTAATTAGTTAAAAATAAGTGTAACTTATTTAATTTTAATTAAAAATGTCACATATAAAAAATTTAATAATCCTGATCAGTAACATATTTATAATAAAAAGTCTAAAAAACAGTGAAGTTTGAAAAAATGTGTCAAAATTTGATAATTTCATTTTTTTTTATTAATTTATCATATTTATAAAATTAAAATAATAATTCCTATTTTTTTTAATTATTCCCCTAGATAACGTATTTTTATGGCATTTAAATTGCATTCAACAATTTTAAACGTCTTTTTCTAAAAAAATACTCAATTCAAAATATAAAATTCGTTCAAATTAGTGTACCGTACACGAAATTATGTCGTATGAAACATTTTTTAGTTACTCAAACAAACTTTGTATAGTTTAATCGTTAAAGTGAGAGTGTTAATCGTTAAAACAATTATCATAAAAATTAGGCCGGTTAAAAGTAATAAAAGGGAAATAAGTATTTCATTACTAAGTGTTAAACATGTCAAAAACGTGTTAAACATGTCAAAACACGTTAAACATGCTAAAGCGTGTTAAATGTACAAAAATGTGTGAAACGTGTTAAAAATGTCAAAAACATATTAAATTTGTCAAAAATGTGTTAAACATGATAAAACGTATTAAACATGCCAAAAACGTGTTAAACATGTCCAAAACATGTTAAACGTGCAAAAACGTGTTAAACGTGTTAAACATGTCAAAAACGTGTTAAATATGTCAAAAATGTGTTAAACGTGCCAAAAACATTATTAAATATGTCAAAAACATGTTAAACGTGTCAAAACGTGTTAAATGTGTTAAACGTGCCAAAAATATGTTAAACGTGTTAAACATGTCAAAAACATATTAAACGTGTCAAAAATCTATTAAACATGTTAAACGTGTTATGCATGTAAAAATGTGTTAAACATGCTAAAACGCGTGAATTGAATTAAAACATGTTACATATTTGTTAAAACTAAAAACGTATTAAACGAGTTAAAATAAGTCAAACGAATCAAGTATTAGTTGAACGATTTAAAATGTGTTAATTAAATAAAAAACCTATTAAATTAGATAAAACGAATAAAAAATTGTTAAGTAATCGAAAACGTGTTAAATATTAAATCAGTAAAAAAATATAATAAATATGTTACATACTACCATTTAATTTTATTTAACCCATATCTAACCTAACCCAATTTATACACATCCCATAATGGGATGAATAAATTTAATTTTAATAATATTGGTTTACCCAACCTAATAATACCCTTTAAAATTAGGCCCATTTAATAAAAACACTAAGATTGGACTTCAAATAATAGCAATTGGGCTTATTACAAATAATGAAAGAAACCCTAATTTGTACCTAGGTTCTCTGTGGCGCCGTTCTTAATATAATATATATTTTAATATATTAAAATTTTATATTATTATAAAAAAATAAACGTATAACTCTTATAAAATAAAATGAATAAATAAATATATTAATAATTTAATATATTTAATTATGTTTATAATTTTTTATGTAGAATTGAGTTGAAATCGAAACATCGAGAACACAAATATCATTCCTGTCTCATTCATGTTCGGTTTCATTTTGTGGAATTCGATTAGATTTTTACGGGGCAATTTCAAATTAACATTCTTACATATAATAAAACAAATAAGAACACATTTTAACTCAACCTCAACTAATTTCATTTTATTTAATCAATAAATTACATATCATTTTGTAAACGAACAAATACAAAATATGATACTTAAGGACAATTGTGACCAACAATTAAGCTTGGTTATTCAACCACAATCTATGGAGTTTTTGAGAGATGTTCAACTACATTATGGAGCGGTGGTCTTCTTTTTTGTAGAACTTCCCGAAAGAGACCCGGCCACTGGAATGAAGGTTGAAGTATCTACACCTTCTGGTTTGTCAAGAGGAGAAAGAGATAATAATTTAAAGGTTGTGTTCCATCATAATTCCTACTGTATCCTATATAAACCATCATGAACTTAAACTGTTCTTGCAATTCCTATTTTATTTCTGTATCCAAAACTTCTTTGGAATGGAAGACCCACATAACTCTCGCCTTTCATTTCCTGATGAGAACTCTTTTACGAAATCTTGATCGTTTACTTATCCTTGGGTTTTGATAGAATTTGAGAGAATAGAAGAAGAAGAATGAATCAGAAGGAATTTGTGAAGAGAATACAAAAAATAGGGCTTATTTAAGGACGGCGCCGCAGAGAACCTAGGTACAAAATTAGGGTTTCCTTTCATTATTTTTAATAAGCCCAGTTGTTATTATTTGAAGTGAAATGTTATTGTTTTTATTAAATGGGCCAAATACATCTCACTTCAAATAATAACAACTGGGCTTATTAAAAATAATGAAAGGAAACCCTAATTTTGTACCTAGGTTCTCTGCGGCGCCGTCCTTAAATAAGCCCTATTTTTTGTATTCTCTTCACAAATTCCTTCTGATTCATTCTTCTTCTTCTATTCTCTCAAATTCTATCAAAACCCAAGGATAAGTAAACGATCAAGATTTCGTAAAAGAGTTCTCATCAGGAAATGAAAGGCGAGAGTTATGTGGGTCTTCCATTCCAAAGAAGTTTTGGATACAGAAATAAAATAGGAATTGCAAGAACAGTTTAAGTTCATGATGGTTTATATAGGATACAGCAGGAATTATGATTGAACACAACCTTTAAACTATTATCTCTTTCTCCTCTTGACAAACCAGAAGGTGCAGATACTTCACAAAAGGTTCGACATGATCGGGTCTCTTTCGGGAAGTTCTACAAAAAATAAGACCACCGCTCCGTACAAGTAGTTGAACATCTCTCAAAAACTACATAGATTGTGGTTGAATAACCAAGCTTAATTGTTGGTCTGTAAGAGACAAAGATTTATTATGTTCTCGTTGGGAAATTGCAGTACATTATTTGTTTGTATAAAAAATTCACAATTGTCCTTGAGTATCATATTTTGTACTTGTCGTTTACAAAATGATATGTAATTTATTGATTAAATAAAATGAAATTAGTTGAGATTGAGTTAAAATGTGTTCTTATTTGTTTTATTTTATGTAAAGATGTTAATTTGAAATTGCCCCACAAAAATCTAAACGAATTGTTCTGCTTCGGTTTTTCACGAAATCGAACAGGATTGAGAGAGGAATGATATGTAACGAAGTCACAACCAGGACCTCGATGATTGAACAGTGAAGAATTATATTGGAAAGTTAATAGAAACTCTAGATAATGAAAACAAACTGAAATGAGATTCTGTCTATTGAACTTGATAGAAAATAACACAATTACAATCCTTAAATAAAGTAACATAACTAAGACTCTTAAACTAAGACATGAAGAGTCTCATTTATTAGATAAGATCAAGAGTCTTGGACAATCCAAGAAACTCTTGCATAACAAAAAGATTTCTTAATTGTTATTATTATTACTTTAATTTCTAACACTCACCTTAAAGTGATGCCCGATAAACTAGTCCCAACTTAGATCGTAGATTTTCGAAAAGACCTTTAGGAAGTGCTTTTGTGAAGATATCAGCAACATTGTCTTCACTCCTTACTGCAACCATCTCAATGATTCCCTCTAGTACTTTTTCACGAATAAAGTGATGCTCCAACTCAATGTGTTTTGGCATCGCATGAAACACAGGATTTGAAGTCAATTTAATAGCACTCAAATTATCTCCATGTATAGGAACTGGATGATCAAACTTGACATGAAAATCCTCCCAGAGTCTACGAAGCCATATACACTCCTGTGCTGCGTGAGTTGATGCTTTGTATTCCGCTTCTGTTGTAGACAAGGATACCGATTCTTGTTTCTACTACTCCAAGATATGCTAGTGTTTCCACAAAGAAAAACAAACCTAGATGTGGACCTTCGATCGTCTCGATCTCTAGCAAAGTCAGCATCTGCATATCCATGCAAGACAAATTTCGCACATTTCTCATATAGTAGACTAATATCAAGTGAGATATTAATATACTTCAAAATTTTCTTCGCTTTTCGAGGTGTGGTTTCCTTGGCTCCTGCATGTATCGACTCACCACTCCAACTGCATAAGCAATATCAGGCCTTGTTATAGTCAGATAAATCAAACTTCCCACAAGAGCACGATAAGGACGAGGATCTGGTAGACATGTTCCTTCGTCTCGACTAAGTCTGGGATTTACGTCGAGAGGAGTATAGCTCTTTTTTCATCAGTCATACCAAATTTTTCTATCAACTTCTTTGCATAGTTGATCTGCGATACAAACAAGCCTTTATCGAAATTTTCGATTTGCAGACCAAGGAAAGTTCCAAGTTCACCAAGTTTCTTCATCTCAAAACGAAGCGAGAGCTCATCTTGTAGACGAACGACCTCATCATAGTTACTTCCCGTCAAGATTATGTCATCCACATAAAGAAGCACCACCACCATCTGTCAATGATTCTTCTTTATAAATAGACTTGAGTCGGATTCTGAAGCCTTGTACCCACAAAATTGAAAATATTCTGCAATCTTTCCATACCAAGCACGCGGGGCTTGCTTTAATCCATATAGTGCCTTCTTAAGTCTACAAACCAACTGGGGACCATCAGTCTTCTCGAATCCAGGTGGTTGTTCCATATATATTGGACGATCAAGTTCTCCGTAGAGAAATGCATTCTTGACATCCAATTGCCACAACTTGATGCTAAGGCCAACACACTATGAATTGACGTCATCTTCGCAACTGGGTTGAATGTCTCCTCGTAATCTTCTCCATACTTCTATGAGAGTCCTCGAGCGACCAATCTATCTTTGTATCGATCTATGCTTCCATCAGCCTTTCGCTTGATTCGATACACCCACTTACATTTTACTGTTTGAGTATCAGGAGGCTTCAGAACAACGTCACATGTCTCATTCTTCTTGAGAGCATGCATTTCCTCCTCCATTGCTGCCACCCATTCCTTGACATTCTTTGCTTCATTATAAGAAGTGGGTTCCTCGTCGTCTATTGCGTTTGCCAAGAAACAAGAAAAGGTTGTTACAAAATTATCATCCCTGAATCGATAGGACCTTACAATATTCCTTTTTGGTTGAGATTCCCCATTCTATTGTTGACTTGATTCTTCCTGATGTTGACTTCCTGATAACCTTTCACATTTGGCTCCTTCATCGACTGAAGTATCTTGAGCTAAGTCAGGGCTCCCCCTGTCACTATTATTACTACTACAGGAGCTTCCCGTAGAGGTGGGAATGAGAAGATCAGTCTGAACAGCTTCTTCAACATCCTTCATATAGTACAAAGAAATTTCGTCGAAAACAATATCTCTCGACACAGTGCATTTGTGAGTTGATGGATCCATACACCGCCACCCTTTCCTTCTCTAGTCATAGCCGACAAACACGCATTTGACTGCCTTCGCATCCAATTTGCTCATTCTCGAGTCTAGAATATGGACATAACAAGTAGATCCAAAAACTCGAAAATGTTTAACATTTGGCTTAAAACCAAAAAGCATCTCGAATGGAGATTTGAACTCATTTGGGCTAAGAGGAACTCGATTGATGACATGAGCAGCACAACTCATGCCTTTTGCCCATAACTGCCTTGGTATATTCTTCATATGTAGCCAAGACTTACAAGTCTCTATAAGGTGTCGAATCTTCCTTTCGGCTATCCCATTTTGTTGTGGGGTCTTAGGGCAATATAGTTCTCTTTTTATGCCATTTTGCCTACAAAACAATTCAAACTCTTTTGAGCAAAATTCCCCACCATTGCCTGTTCGCAATACTCGAATTTTCCTTTCCTGTTCTCCTTCTACCGTCTCCTTGAACTCGAGAAATTTAGAGAACACTTCAGACTTCTCTTTCACAAAGTACACCCAAGTGAACCTGGAGAAATCATCCACAAATAGCAACATATATTTACTTCCCGAGTATGAGGCAGTTCGAGTTGGTCCCATCAAGTCACTATGAACTCGATCCAAAGGACCCTTACTTCTCGATATAGAGTTGTCGAAAGGAAGTCGATGAGCCTTCCCATATTGACATCCTTCACACACACTGCCCTCCTCAATTCTCAGATCTTCAGGTAGACCTTCGACAAGTTTCTTTCGAGACATAACACTGAGCTTAGTCATATTGACATGCCCAAGTCTTGCATGCCATAGAAAGGAGGTGCTTTTGTCGTTCACCCTTTCTATGTACGAATTTGAAGCTGAGAGGACAAAGAGATCATTTACCCGAGTTCTAGTGTGGACCACATCCGCCTTGATTTCTTTCAGGTTTCTTAAGAACTTCACATTATTTGGACCGAACAACACCAAATTTCCAGCGTCTACAGCATTTGCAACCGAGAAGAGATTCTTCTGAATTCTTGGGACGTGGTAGACATTCTTTAGAGTAATAGATTCTCCTTTGTCACTTTCAATGACAACCGATCCTTCCTTTTCAACTTCGTGAACCGAGTTATCTGTCGTGACAATGCCACTGCCCCCATTATGAACCTGACTCGACGAGAACACCGAATCATCTCCAGTAACATGATGTCCGCACCCTGAATCGACGATCCACCTTTGATCGATCTCCTGTTTACCATGAGAAGCCTCTAATTTCTTTTCCTTCGAAGTCGTCACATCGACATAAAAAGCCTTGTCCCAGTCCTCCTTAACACGCTGGTTAGACCTTTCTCCGAGATTTGAACTAACAAAATTTCCATTCAAATTTACTCGACAGTCTCTCTTGAAGTGTCCAGTTTTACCGCACCTGAAACACTTAAGGGACTTCTTAGGAATATTTGAAGAATCTTGACCTGTTTCTTCCTTCTTCGACTTTCACTTTTTCCAGCTCGATTTCTTCACGAACAACGCACTGTTCGACTCCTCCTTTATACTCGTTCCAGCCATTTGTGCGGCCAACGACTCTTGAGATGACAAGAGATTTTCAAACTCCTCGAGTGAAGGTTGTTGAGCCCAACCTTGAATCGAGGTGATGAATGGTGTATATTCGGGTCGAAGTCCTCGAACAATATGTCTCTTTGTTCGAGCTTCTGAGATTTTTTCATATGGGTTCAATAAAGAAATTTCTGAGCATATATTCTTTACCTTAAGAAAGAACTCCGAGACAGATCCAATTTGTTTTGCGGCTACCAACTCGTTTTCAAGCATCTGGAGACGAGCCTCGTTCTTCTTATTGAAAATACGATCAAGCGTTTCCCAGATCTCACGAGCAGATCCACAACCGATGATGTGCTCAAACAGATTGTGGGAGATTGACTTCTTCAACACAAATTCTGCATTCGCGTTGAGTCTATTCCGCTTCTTCGATTCTTCCGCATTTTCAGCAACATCCGCAAGAGCTACATCATCATCGTCTACGACGATGTCCCACAAATCTTCCCCAACTAGGTACGATTCCATACAAGTTTTCCATATCCGGTAGTTTGATTGGTTTAACAACTCCAAACCGAGTCCAGCTACACGACCACCACTTTCCATATCGAATAACAACGATATCTTCTTCAACAATATTACCAAAGCTCTGATACCAGGTAACGAAGTCACAACCAGGACCTCGATGATCGAAGAGTGAAGAATTATATTGGAAAGTGAATAGAAACTCTAGATAATGAAAACAAACTGAAATGAGATTCTGTCTATTGAACTTGATAGAAAATAACACGATTACAATCCTTAAATAAAGTAACATAACTAAGACTCTTAAACTAAGACATGAAGAGTCTCATTTATTAGATAAGATCAAGAGTCTTGGACAATCCAAGAGACTCTTGCATAACAAAAAGATTCCTTAATTGTTATTATTATTATTACTTTAATTTCTAACATGATATTTGTGTTCTCGATCTGTCCCGATTTCAACTCAATTCTACCATGAACATTATAAACATAATTAAACATATTAAATTACTAATATATTTATTTATTCATTCTATTTTATAAGAGTTATACGTTTATTTTTTTATAATAATATAAAATTTTAATATATTACAATATATATTATATTAAAAAAATAATTTATAGATTTTTTTATTTTTTTAAAAATATTTTATTACTGGTGCCCCGCGGGGATTTCCGAAATCGATTGAAACCGAACGGGGCGGAGATGGTATTAAAAAATTTCTTAAATAAATACGGTGCGGAAATGGTAAATGTGTTCTTCGCCCCGAACTGTCCCATTACCATCCCTAATTTTATATTTGAGCTAACATTTAGTTTAACAATGATGAATTGGTTAAAGTTTAATTGAGTTTTAGAAGAAGTTTATAATAGTTCTGTTTTTATCATTTGGTTGCATGATTAAATAAAATAATATAATAATTTTGTCTTTTCAAAAAAATATTATTTGTAAAAAAAATTATAAATTATAAATTTTACATATTAAATATTAATTTATGAATTATTGCTAAATTAAGTGGTCATTACAGATTCCACCACAATAATAATAATAATAATACTAAATTTATTATCAAATAAATAAAAAATAATAAACTCAGCTAAGGTGTAGCGAAAATAAATCAAGAAATCCTACGTCATTTATTTCTCTTTCTCAAACTTTTCTAGCGAAAATCTTCTCCTAACCAAAACCCTAACACATGGTATTACAATATTGTTCAGATCGTTTTTAAATGATAATGAACTGTTTGATCTTTCAGGAAACCAGTAAAGAGACCAACGCAGTAAATAAATCACTGAACCTGAACAAATCATCCCCGTTAAACTTGAAAGGTACCGATTGTTGGTACAAATGTTTTTACTACATTTTATTTATAAAAACGTCTAGAAAATGCAGATTTCTGAAAAATGTCCCAAAATTTTCAATTTCGGATCCCGGAATGTCTACTTTCGGGAGAAAATATCTTGAAATGTCATATTTCGGGTTCTAAAATGTCCAATTTTGGGAGAAGAAATTCCGAAATGTCCTATTTCGTGTCCCAAAATGTCTATTTTGAGGAGAATATGTTCCGAAATGTGACATTTCGGGTCCTGAAACGTGTGACATTTCGGGTCCTGAAACGTGTGACATTTCGGGTCCCGAAATAGGACATTTAGGATTTTTTCTCCCAAAATTGGACATTTGGGGCCCGAAATTGGAAATTTTGTTTTTTTTAATGTTTTTCTTATTTTTAGTTACATTTATTCTAAGTTCAAATTTTCGTAATGAAATTCCTAATGTTAGAATGATATTTTTCTTCGAAAAAATGTTAATCTCACTAGTTTTCTAAAGTTTTAAAAGAACATTTTTTAATTTCATTATATCATTATAAAGAACTTACTGTCTCACTCTCCCTGTTGGGCCTTTCTAATTGGTAAACCCAACAAATCCACTAACTATCCATTAATTAAAAAAAATAAAAGTTTTAATTATATTTATTATATTTTAACCAAAAAAAACACTAACACTGAATTTTTAATATTATATTTTCTATTTGTCTACTATAGTGTTCCAAACTTATTATTTACACTAAAATCTGAACCACAACATTAAATGAGTAATAGAATTAAGTGATAATTATGTTTTAATAAATTATTTATAATATGTATGAATTTCTTATGTTATTTTACTAGTATACTTAATTTATTTATAAAAAATTTTTCTAAGTGAATAATTGAATTACAATATAAAATTAAATTATTTATAATTTTTTAAATATAAAAATTGAATTATATTTAATATCAAACTTCAATTTTGACTCATTCAATATAGAGTAATAATAGGGGGAGCGAAAATATTGTAGAGAAAGTGTAGCGAATGACGTGTGAAAGTGATTAAGATAGATGACTAGCCATACAGGCAGTACTTGTATTCCACTCATAAAATGACACCTATACACAAAAGTGAAGCATCACCTTCCTTATTTGTTGATTATTTTCTCTTTGTACAAATGGCAGTGCCTTAATGGATACAGGCACTACCTGTATAGGTAGCATCGAACTAACCGTCTTCTTTAATATATTTATTTATCTCTCCTCCTTTCATTAATAATTTCTCTCTCTTCTCTTCATTTATATTTTTTTTCTCTTTTTATCTATTAATTTATAATTGTATATTTAAATTAATTAATATATATATATATATATATTTAAAAATAATAACTGTAAAAATTAATAAATATATATAAAAAAGAATAAGAAGTTAAATATGAATATGATTAATTTTTTTAATTTAATTAATTTTTTTGTCATTAATAGTTAATTAATTTATTTATGTATTTTTAATATAAATAATATTAAGGAGAATGAATAAATTAAATTAATAAAATATATAAATGCACATATTTTTTTAAAATATATATTAAATTTTAAATATAAATATATATGAAATAAAAATTAAATATATATATTCATAATTTGAATTATTTATTTTAAAAAATATTCATATTAAATTATTATTTCTCTTCTTTAAATCATTTTTATTTCTCTTAAAAAATAAAAAGTCTTTTTTTATTCTTATTTAATTTTCTTATAAAATATATATTAAAATTCACCTTCTAAATAATATTATAACTTTTCATTTTTATATAACGTTTCTTTATATATATATATATATATATATATATATATATATTGAAAATTAGTAATTTGAATTTTATTTATTATAAATATTAATAATTTGTATTTTAAGTTAAAATTATAAATTTATTTTTTTTAATTTTAAATTAAGAAAATATTTATAATAATTTTATAATAAAATTTAAGAAGGGAAAATATTAAATAATTTATTTAAATAAAAAAGAATTAAGAGAGTAAAATTATTAAATATAGCTTGGTGACATGTACAATTTAAAATGAAAGAGAGAGAAAAATTGATACGCCGTCCTATTTATTAGGTGTCATGTACAATGCCACATCATTCATTGCTTCATTCGCTACAATTTTTTGGCTCCCCTATCATTACTCTTCAATATAATATCATTTGTGTCAAGACCAAATTATTTAATTATTTGGGATTTTATTTTTATTTTGTAAAAAAATAGTCTCTGGATTTTTTTTTTCTTCATAAACAAAGGTGAACCCTTCAATTATAGTATTATTAGATAAATATAAACTCTATTTTTAAATTTATCTCAGAGTGCAATTTTGTTCTCTGTACATTAATGTTTTTTTAATCTATAAACCTTACTTTTAGATTTGTTCTCTATGCATAAATGTTTTTTTTATAATCTATAAACCTAACTTTTAATTAGTATTTCCTATATATATGTAATTCCATGGAGTGTAATCTAATCTATAAACCCTATAAATGTAAATAGATTGATGTATAATTAATTACAAAAACTATATATGGGCTAAAAGATCTACTCTCAGAAAATTGAAAATTTTATGTTGGTAATTGTTGCAATTGATGTTTGATATGAACAAGATATGAATTAACCCAGATTGTTCTGGTAATATTTTAAGATTTAGAATTAGGTCATCCAACTTAAAACATATAAAATTTTTTTCACAAAAAGCTTCTATTTACTTACTAAAAACAAAAACAAGATTAATCTAAACAACAACAAGAAAACAAATTTATTCTTTATAATGAAACAAAAAAACTCATAAAACACTCTTGTAAAACATAATCACCATCTCTTTCTGTCTGTTCCAACTTTCATATCGCTCCTCTTCCAATAATAAGAATGACATCAACTTCGCTCACGACATCCGTCCCGGGGAGCCGAACAGGAACGATGGCGTCGTCCCGATCTTTAAGTGCATGCATCCCCGCCGCCAACTGAATCTCGGAATTGGAGAAGCTGTCGGGATGAGTTGCGATATTCACTAGATGACTAGAAGGTCATCAGGAAAATTGAGTGATGCAAAAGAGGAAGCCCCACGTAGACCGTGGGGGCATCTTCCTTCTCAGTATTGTAAGTTCCGAGCCAGATTTTGTTGCGACCCATTTTCTTCTGCGACTCCGACCCGCGAGTACCCGACGAATCGAGAATTGTGATAAAAACAGAGGTACCTGTCGGGGTTGGGTAATAAAATAAAAATCGGGTTTCTGGATAAATACTTCGCTACCCAAAGATTAGAATATCCGTAATCATCTCTAATGATTATGGTTATGAATTCGATTCTCGTTTAAAACTTAGTTTTCCTTGGAATGAAGTGTGTAATATTTTCAAATAATTCGACATATAATACTCAATTTTGTATATTAATGATTTTTTTTATAGGATAATTGCACGAGCACCGTACAATATTAACAAACCAATTATTTCTCCATCTGATGCAACTAATACAAAAGCGTTGCTCGAATTGGGTCCTTGAAATTACAAATGAATTTTATAGGATTGTGAACATATACAATACAAAAGTACTTTAAGATTGACTTATTTAAATTTAACAATTATAGTATTTTTAAAGTTGATATTTTTGTCTTTTAAAATTGTATTTTTTTTTTGTATAATTAAGAATTACATTATCCTGTTTAAAGATTTCTCTTTAACAATTATGTTGTTATGGAACTTAATATTTATGTATATTAATGATATGTTCAATAAATGGTGCGTGGTCCTTTTTTATTATTATTTGCTTATTTATCAAGATTGTCAACAAAAAAAAAAAAAAAAAAAGTATGGACTCATGACTTTAGCTTATATACTACTAACTTGTACTTGTAATAAAATCTAGTGAAATATTAATTAATAATTAGTCTATTTCAAGGGTATATAAATGTCACTTCTACAAATATTATAAATTTTTTAAACAAATTAATATAATTAAAAATAAAACAAGATTATTTGAATTATTGAATTAAGGGGATGCTTGATAAGTGATTTTTGTATTCAGGAATGGGAAAGTGAATAAAATAAAGTGTTTGGTTGATGAGTTTCATTCCAGAACATTCATTTGATTTCCGTATACTCAGTAATCATCCATTCCTCTTTAAATTGGGATGAATGAATCTCATTCCCTTGTAATGAATTTTCATTCCTATGTCAACTCTCTCATTTTCTCTTTCATAATTATAATTATAATATTATATATATTTTTTCTTTTATAATTATATTAGACGATTCTTTTATAATTAAAATAATAATAATTTTTTAAATTTATTTATTAAAATAAATTATTTTAATTATTTAAATAATATTGAGAAATTATTTAAAATAAAATATAATGAATAAAATAAAACAATTTT
Source organism: Impatiens glandulifera (assembly GCF_907164915.1). Classification (NCBI taxonomy): domain Eukaryota; kingdom Viridiplantae; phylum Streptophyta; class Magnoliopsida; order Ericales; family Balsaminaceae; genus Impatiens; species Impatiens glandulifera. The sequence goes on along the minus strand of NC_061865.1, from coordinate 55,316,712 downwards.
TTTATAATAATTAATAATAATAAAATTATTTTTATATAATTAATTTATATTTTATATATTAATAATAAAATTATAATAAATTAATTAAAATATAAAAACTTAAAAATAAAATAACAATTTTATATAAAATAAATATTTAAAAAATATTAGAAAAGTTAAATATAAAATATTTTAATAAAAAATGTTATTAAAAATATTATGCAATGTTATAATATATATTATTAAGTAAAAAATTATATTTAATTTGATTATTTATTAATATATAATATTTTAAAAACTTTATTTGTTTGATAAATAATTTTTATTTTTAAATAAAAAATTGAATCATTTAACTTATTTTTTTTATGCGTATTTAAAATATATAATATATATATATATATATATAATTAATATAATAAAATATTAGATATTTATATTTTATTAAATTATGATATATTTCAATATTTTATATATTTTAAACAATTATAATATAATATAAAATAATAATATTTTATATTTTTAATTAAATAAAATATAATAATAAAAAATTAAAAATATTAATCTAATTCAATTATAAAATAATATTAATAATTTCTCTCTAATAAATCTAAACATTATTAATAGAATGAAAATATTCAAACCTTATCAATGAGATTGAGATTGATTAATACTCATAACCAAACACTACACTTCTATCAATCATACCCATTCTCATTCCACACATCTATCAATCTTATTCCTATTTCGATTCCTTTATTTGAACCAAGCGCCCTCTAAAAAAATATTGTATAAATTAGATGATGTGGATGGTGAGACCCTAAAATATTAACAATTGTATCTGATATGGTCGAGGAATAGATATGTATAATTTATTTTTGATGTGGCAGCTCATGTGGTATATATTTATACCTATGTATGGGTATAAGGATATAGATGCTCTTATATATAGTATAATATCATATTATTTTTTAATTATTACATTAACTTTTTCTCTCCATATTATATATAATATATTATTTTTTTCTTTCGTATTATATAATAATATATTACTTATTTATCTCTCCCTATTATATATAATATAATAATATATTATTTTTTTTCTAAACTTATTTATCTCTTAAGTTAATTTTGTCTATTTATCCTTATTGTAATCCTTTTATATAACTAATCTTAATTATATAATTTTTATTATAGCAGTATCTCTAATATTTTAATTTATTTTTATCAAAAATACAACCCTATTATAAAAATTAAAAATTATCTTCAAGTTTATAAAGATTATGAAAATTATCTCTGAAGTTACATTTTAATGACCTTAAATTTATTTATATCACTTGGGGATGGGTTTGAGCAATTTGAACCATATGAATAACTCTTTCGGTTTTTATTCAATGAAAAAATAAAAAATGTTAGTGAAAAATAATTGTCGAAAGATTATACTAAATTAGAAAATTTATTGAAACACAATCAATGATGAATTATTTAAAAAGCTTATTAATTTGACCACAATATTTTTCTACATATCAAAGTTTTTCTAAGTTGAAATTGATAAAAAGTTACCTACTATTTACAAGTACAATGCGATAAGAAAGATTAAATGGGTTAATTGTAAATTTTGTCTAAAAAGATGAAAAAGTATTTTTGTTAATCGAAAAGTACTATTTTTGGATAAGGGGTTTTGTTGTAAATATATATTAATATTATATATATATTAATATATAATATTAATAATTTAAAAATAAAAAATAAAGTGTAATTTATTAAATTTTAATTAAAAATGTCACATATATAAAATTTAATAATACTAGTCTGTAACATATTTATAATAAAATTATAAAAGTCTCAAATAGTGAAAAGATGGGTTCAAATTTGATAATTTCTTTTTTTTATTTAATTTATTATATTTATAAAATTAAAATAATAATTCATTTTTTTTTAATTTTTTTTAATCATTTCCATAGATAATACATTTTTAAGGCATTTTAATTGCACTCTACAGTTTTATACGCCTTAATTTTAAAAATACTTAATTAAAAATATAAATTTCGTTCAAATTAGTGTATCGTACACGAAATTATGTCGTATAACACATTTTTTAGTTATTCAAACAAACTTCGTATAGTTTAATCGTTAAAGTGAGTGTTAATCGTTAAAAAATTATTATAAAAATTAGGCTGATTAAAAGTAATAAAAGAAAAACAAATATTTTATTATTAAGTGTTAAATATGTAAAAAATGTGTCAAAACACGTTAAACATGTCAAAGCATGTTAAATGTGCAAAAAAGTGCTAAACGTGTCAAAAAGTGTTAAACGTGTTAAAAATGTGAAAAACGTATTAAATTTGTCAAAAACGTGTTAAATTTAACAAAACGTACTAAAATGCCAAAAACATGTTAAAAATATGTTAAAGAGGCCAAAATGTGTTAAACATATCAAAAACGTGTTAAACGTACCAAAAACATGTTAAACGTGTTAAATATGTCAAAAGCGTGTTAAACGTGCCAAAATGTAATAAATACATCAAAAACATGATAAACGTTTTAAAACATGTTAAACGTGCCAAAATATATTAAAAAACGTGTTAAACATGTTAAAAACGTGTTAAACGTGCCAAAAACTTATTAAACATTATAAAAACGTGTTAAACGTGCTAAAACGTGTTATGCATGCAAAAACGTATTAAACATACTAAAACGTGTGAAATGGATTAAAATATGTTACATATTTGTTAAAACTAAAAATGTATTAAGCAAGTCAAAATAGGTTAAATGAATCAAATATTAGTTGAACGATTTAAAAACGTGTCAAATAAATAAAAAAACGTATTAAATTAGATAAAACAAATCAAAAAAATTGTTAAACGGATCCAAATGTGAAAACGAGGACAAAAATGTGTTAGATATTAAACGAGTAAAAAATGTAATTAATATATTACAAACTACAATTTCATTTGGATTAACCCATACCCAACCCAACCCAACCCAACCCAACCCAACCCATCTCATTCTATTCTATATTATTCATTAATATAAGTTATGTATTATTAATATGGGTGGATAATGGGTTGACCAAATTTAATTTGAGTGGGATAATATGGGTGGGCATTTGATCACCTTAATAATATCTTTCAAAATTTGCCCATTTAATAAAAACACTAACATTCGACTTCAAATAATAACAATTGGGCTTATTAAAAATAATTTTTTAATGAAAAAAACCCTAATTTTGTACCTAGGTTCTCTGCGGCGCCGTCCTTAAATAAGCCCCCATTTTTTTGTATTTTCTTCACAAATTCTTTTCTGATTAATTCTTCTTCTTCTTCCATTCTCTCAAATTCTATCAAAACCCAATTAGGATAAGTAAACGATCAAGATTTCGTAAAAGAGTTCTCATCAGGAAATGATAGGTGAGAGTTATGTGGGTCTTCCATTCCAAAGAAGTTTTGGATACAGAAATAAAATAGGAATTGCAAGAACAGTTTAAGTTCATGATGGTTTATATAGGATACAGCAGGAATTATGATTGAACACAACCTTTAAACTATTATCTCTTTCTCCTCTTGACAAAACAGAAGGTGCAGATACTTCACAAAAGGTTCGACATGATCGGGTCTCTTTCGGGAAGTTCTACAAAAAAGAAGACCACCGCTCCATACATGTAGTTGAACATCTCTCAAAAACTCCATAGATTGTGGTTGAATAACCAAGCTTAATTGTTGGTCTGTAAGAGACAAAGATTTATTATGTTCTCGTTGCATATTTTGTACTTGTCGTTTACAAAATGAAATGTAATTTATTGATTAAATAAAATGAAATTAGTTGAGGTTGAGTTAAAATGTGTTCTTATTTGTTTTCTTTTATTTAAGGAGGTTAATTTGAAATTACCTCGCAAAAATCTAACCGAATTGTCTTGTTTCGGTTTTCCACGAAACCGAACAGGAATGAGTTATCGGTTTTCCACGAAACCGAACAAGAATGAGACATGAATGATATTTGTGTTCTCGATCTGTCCCGATTTCAACTCAATTCTACCATGAACATTATAAACATAATTAAATATATTAAATTACTAATATATTTATTTATTCATTTTATTTTATAAGAGTTATATAAACATAATTAAATATATTAAATTACTAATATATTTATTTATTCATTCTATTTTATAAGAGTTATACGTTTATTTCTTTATAATAATATAAAATTTTAACATATTACAATATATATTATATTAAAAAAATAATTTATAGATTTTTTTTATTTTTTTTTTAAATATTTTATTACTGGTGCCCTGCGGGGATTCCCCGAAATCGATTAAAACCGAACAGGGCGGAGATGGAATTAATAAATTTCTTAAATAAAAACAGTGCGGAAATAGTAAATGTATTCTTTGCCCCGAACTGCCCCATTACCATCCCTAATTTTATATTTGAGCTAACTTTTTGTTTAACGATGATTAATTGGTTAAAGTTTAATTGAGTTTAAGAAGGAGTTCTGTTTTTATCATTTGGTTGCATGATTAAATAAAATAATATAATAAGTTTTGTCATTTCAAAAAAATATTATTTGTAAAAAAAATTATAAATTATAAATTTTACATATTAAATATTAATTTATGAATTTACAGATTCCACCATAATAATAATAATACTAAATTTATTATCAAATAAATAAAAAATAATAAACTCAGCTAAGGTGTAGCGAAAATAAATAAAAATTAATAAACTCAGCTAAGGTGTAGCGAAAATAAATCTAGGAACATTTATTTCTCTTTCTCAAACTTTTCTAGCGAAAATCTTCTCCTAACCAAAACCCTAACACATGGTATTTCAATATTGTTCAGATCGTTTTTAAATGATAATGAACTGTTTGATCTTTCAGGAAACAAGTAAAGAGACCAACGCAGTAAATAAAGCAATGAACTTGAACAAATCCCTATTAAACTTGAAAGGTACCGATTGTTGGTACAAATGTTTTTACTACATTTTATTTATAAAAACGTCTAGAAAATGCACACTTCGGAAAAAATGTCCAAAAATTTTCAATTTCGGATCCCGGAATGTCTACTTTCGGGAGAAAATATCTTGAAATGTCATATTTCGGGTTCTAAAATGTCCAATTTTGGGAGAAGAAATCCCGAAATCTACTATTTCGTGTCCCAAAATGTCTATTTTAGGGAGAATATGTCCCGAAATATTACATTTCGGGTCCTCAAACGTGTGTCATTTCGGGTCCTGAAATAGGACATTTAGGATTTTTTTCTCCCAAAATTGGACATTTGGGGCCCGAAATTGAAAATTTTATTTTTTTGAATGTTTTTCTTATTTTTAGTTACATTTATTCTAAGTTTAAATTTTCGTAATGAAATTACTAATGTTAGAATGATATTTTTCTCCGAAAAAATGTTAATCTCACTAGTTTTCTAAGGTTTTAAGAAAACATATTTTAATTTCATTATATCATTATAAAGAATTACTGTTTTAATCTCCCTATTGGGCTGTTCTAATTGATAAACCCAACAAATCCACCAACTATGTCACTTATCCATTAATTAAAAAAAAATAAAAGTTTTAATTAAAATTTATTATATTTTAACCCAAAAAAAACACGACCACTGAATTTTTAATATTATATTTTCTATTTGTCTACTATAGTGTTCCAAACTTATTATTTGCGCTAAAATCTGAACCACAACATGAAAATTATAATAGACGAGTAATAGAATCAAGTGATAATTATGTTTTAATAAATTATTTATAATATGTATGTATTTATTATGTTATTTTACTAGTATACTTAATTTATTTATAAAAAAAATATTCTAAGTGGATAATTGAATTACAATTTTATAATTTTTCAAATATAAAAATTAAATTATTTATAATTTTTTAGATAAAAAAATAATTAAAAATAAAAATTGAATTATATTTAATATCAACTTCAATTTTGACTCATTCAATATAATATCATTTATGTCAAGACCAATATAATATCAAATTTTGACCCATACCCAACCCAACCCATTCCATATTATTCATTAATATAATTTATGTATTATTAATATGGGTTGACTTAATTTAATTTAAATTGGATAATATGAATGGAATTTAACTATTTGATCACCTTAATAATACCTTTCAAAACTTGGCCCATTTAATAAAAATACTAACATTCGACTTCAAATAATAGCAATTGGGCTTATTAAAAATAATGAAAGGAAACCCTAATTTTATACATAGGTTCTCTGCGGCGGCGTCCTTAAATAAGCCCTCATTTTTTGTATTCTCTTCACAAATTTCTTCTGATTCATTCTTCTTCTTCTTCCATTCTCTCAAATTCTATCAAAACCCAATTAGGATAAGTAAACGATCAAGATTTCGTAAAAGAGTTCTCATCAGGAAATGATAGGTGAGAGTTATGTGGGTCTTCCATTCCAAAGAAGTTTTGGATACAGAAATAAAATAGGAATTGCAAGAACAGTTTAAGTTCATGATGGTTTATATAGGATACAGCAGGAATTATGATTGAACACAACCTTTAAACTATTATCTCTTTCTCCTCTTGACAAACCAGAAGGTGCAGATACTTCACAAAAGGTTCGACATGATCGGGTCTCTTTCGGGAAGTTCTACAAAAAAGAAGACCACCGCTCCATACATGTAGTTGAACATCTCTCAAAAACTCCATAGATTGTGGTTGAATAACCAAGCTTAATTGTTGGTCTGTAAGAGGCAAAGATTTATTATGATCTTGTTGCATATTTTGTACTTGTCGTTTACGAAATGTAATTTATTGATTAAATAAAATGAAATTAGTTGAGGTTGAGTTAAAATGTGTTCTTATTTGTTTTATTTTATTTAAAGATGTTAATTTGAAATTACCTTGCAAAAATCTAACCGAATTGTCTTGTTTTGGTTTTCCACAAAACCGAACAGGAATGAGATATCGGTTTTCCACGAAACCGAACAAGAATGAGATATTTGTGTTCTCGATCTGTCCCGATTTCAACTCAATTCTACCATGAACATTATAAACATAATTAAATATATTAAATTACTAATATATTTATTTATTCATTCTATTTTATAAGAGTTATATAAACATAATTAAATATATTAAATTACTAATATATTTATTTATTCATTCTATTTTATAAGAGTTTTACTTTTATTTCTTTATAATAATATAAAATTTTAACATATTACAATATATATTATATTAAAAAAATAATTTATAGATTTTTTTATTTTTTTTAAATATTTTATTACTGGTGCCCTGCGGGGATTCCCCGAAATCGATTAAAACCGAACAGGGCGGAGATGGAATTAATAAATTTCTTAAATAAAAACAGTGCGGAAATGGTAAATGTATTCTTCGCCTCGAACTGCCCCATTACCATCCCTAATTTTATATTTGAGGTAACTTTTAGTTTAACGATGATTAATTGGTTAAAGTTTAATTGAGTTTAAGAAGGAGTCTATAATAGTTCTGTTTTTATCATTTGGTTGCATGATTAAATAAAATAATATAATAAGTTTTGTCATTTCAAAAAAATATTATTTGTAAAAAAAACTATAAATTATAAATTTTACATATTAAATATTAATTTATGAATTTACAGATTCCACCATAATAATAATAATACTAAATTTATTATCAAATAAATAAAAAATAATAAACTCAGCTAAGGTGTAGCGAAAATAAATAAAAAATAATAAACTCAGCTAAGGTGTAGCGAAAATAAATCTAGGAACATTTATTTCTCTTTCTCAAACTTTTCTAGCGAAAATCTTCTCCTAACCAAAACCCTAACACATGGTATTTCAATATTGTTCAGATCGTTTTTAAATGATAATGAACTGTTTGATCTTTCAGGAAACAAGTAAAGAGACCAACGCAGTAAATAAAGCAATGAACTTGAACAAATCCCTATTAAACTTGAAAGGTACCGATTGTTGGTACAAATGTTTTTACTACATTTTATTTATAAAAACGTCTAGAAATTGCACATTTCGGAAAAAATGTCCAAAAAATTTCAATTTCGGATCCCGGAATGTCTACTTTCGGGAGAAAATATCTTGAAATGTCATATTTCGGGTTCTGAAATGTCCAATTTTGGGAGAAGAAATCCCGAAATCTACTATTTCGTGTCCCAAAATGTCTATTTTAGGGAGAATATGTCCCGAAATATTACATTTCGGGTCCTCAAACGTGTGTCATTTCCGGTCCTGAAATAGGACATTTAGGATTTTTTTCTCCCAAAATTGGACATTTGGGGCCCGAAATTGAAAATTTTGTTTTTTTGAATGTTTTTCTTATTTTTAATTACATTTATTCTAAGTTTAAATTTTCGTAATGAAATTACTAATGTTAAAATGATATTTTTCTCCGAAAAAATGTTAATCTCACTCGTTTTCTAAAGTTTTAAGAAAACATATTTTAATTTCATTATATCATTATAAAGAATTACTGTTTTAATCTCCCTATTGGGCCGTTCTAATTGGTAAACCCAACAAATACACTAACTATGCAACTTATCCATTAATTAAAAAAAATAAAAGTTTTAATTAAATTTATTATATTTTAACCCAAAAAAAACACGAACACTGAATTTTTAATATTATATTTTCTATTTGTCTACTATAGTGTTCCAAACTTATTATTTGCGCTAAAATCTGAACCACAACATGAAAATTATAATAGACTAGTAATAGAATCAAGTGATAATTATGTTTTAATAAATTATTTATAATATGTATGTATTTATTATGTTATTTTACTAGTATACTTTATTTATTTATAAAAAAATATTCTAAGTGAATAATTGAATTAAAATTTTATAATTTTTCAAATATAAAAATTAAATTATTTATAATTTTTTAAATATAAAAATAATTAAAAATAAAAATTGAATTATATTTAATATCAACTTCAATTTTGACTAATTCAATATAATATCATTTATGTCAAGACCAATATAATATCAAATTTTGACCCCTACCCAACCCAACCCATTCCATATTATTCATTAATATAATTTATATATTATTAATATGGGTTGACTTAATTTAATTTAAGTTGGATAATATGGATGGAATTTAACTATTTGATCACCTTAATAATACCTTTCAAAACTTGGCCCATTTAATAAAAATACTAACATTCGACTTCAAATAATAGCAATTGGGCTTATTAAAAATAATGAAAGGAAACCCTAATTTTATACCTAGGTTCTCTGCGGCAGCGCCGTCCTTAAATAAACCCTCATTTTTTGTATTCTCTTCACAAATTTCTTCTGATTCATTCTTCTTCTTCTTCCATTCTCTCAAATTCTATCAAAACCCAATTAGGATAAGTAAACGATCAAGATTTTGTAAAAGAGTTCTCATCAGGAAATGAAAGGCGAGAGTTATGTGGGTCTTCCATTCCAAAGAAGTTTTGGATACAGAAATAAAATAGGAATTGCAAGAACAGTTTAAGTTCATGATGGTTTATATAGGATACAACAGGAATTATGATGGAACACGACCTTTAAACTATTATCTCTTTCTCCTCTTGACAAACCAGAAGGTGTAATACTTCAACCTTCATTCCAGTGGCCGGGTTAATGATCACAAAAGGTTCGACATGATCGGGTCTCTTTCGGGATGTTCTACAAAAAAGAAGACCACCGCTCCATACAAGTAGTTGAAGATCTCTCAAAAACTCCATAGATTGTGGTTGAATAACCAGTACATTGTTTGTTTGGATAAAAAATTCACAATTGTTCTTAAGTATCATATTTTGTACTTGTGGTTTACAAAATGAGATGTAATTTATTGATTAAATAAAATGAAATTAGTTGAGGTTGAGTTAAAATGTGTTCTTATTTGTTTTATTTTATGTAATTAATTTGAAATTGCCATGCAAAAATCTAACAGAATTGTTCTGTTTCGGTTTTCCACGAAACCGAACAGGATTGAGACCGGAATTATATTTGTGTTCTCTGTCCCGATTTCAACTCAATTCTACCATGAACATTATAAACATAATTAAATATATTAAATTACTAATATATTTATTTATTAATTCTATTTTATAAGAGTTATACGTTTATTTCTTTATAATAATATAAAATTTTAATATATTACAATTTATATTATATTAAAAAAATAATTTATAGATTTTTTTTAAAATATTTTATTACTGGTGCCCCGCGGGGATTCCCCGAAATCGATTGAAACCGAACGGGGCAGATATGGTAATGTATTCTTCGCCCCGAACTGCCCCATTACCGTCCCTAATTTTATATTTGAGCTAACTTTTAGTTTAACGATGATTAATTGGTTAAAGTTTAATTGAATTTTAGAAGAAGTCTATAATAGTTCTGTTTTTATCATATGGTTGCATGATTAAATAATATAATAAGTTTTGTCATTTCAAAAAAATATTATTTGTAAAAAAAATTATAAATTATAAATATTACATATTAAATATTAATTTATGAATTTACAGATTACACCATAATAATAATAATAATAATAATACTAAATTTATTATCAAATAAATGAAAAATAATAAACTCAGCTAAGGTGTAGCGAAAATAAATAAAAAATAATAAACTCAGCTAAGGTGTAGCGAAAATAAATCTAAGAATCCTACGTCATTTATTTCTCTTTCTCAAACTTTTCTAGCGAAAATCTTCTCCTAACCAAAACCCTAACACATGGTATTTCAATATTGTTCAGATCGTTTTTAAATGATAATGAACTGTTTGATCTTTCAGGAAACCAGTAAAGAGACCAACGCAGTAAATAAAGCACTGAACTGAACAAATCACCCTTGTTAAACTTGAAAGGTATCGATTGTTGGTACAAATGTTTTTACTATATTTTATTTATAAAAACGTCTAGAAAATGCACATTTCGGAAAAAATGTCCCAAAATTTTCAATTTCGGATTCCGGAATGTCTACTTTCGGGAGAAAATATCTTGAAATGTCATATTTCGGGTTCTGAAATGTCCAATTTCTGGAGAAGAAATCCCGAAATGTCCTATTTCGTGTCCCAAAATGTCTATTTTAGGGAGAATATGTCCCAAAATATTACATTTCGGGTCCTGAAATGTGTGACATTTCGGGTCTCGAAATAGGACATTTAGGATTTTTTCTCCTAAAATTGGACATTTGGGGCCCGAAATTGGAAATTTTGTTTTTTTGAATGTTTTTCTTATTTTTAGTTACATTTATTCTAAGTTCAAATTTTCATAATGAAATTACTAATGTTGTAATGAAATTACTAATGTTAGAATGATATTTTTCTCCGAAAAAATATTAATCTCACTAGTTTTATGAAGTTTTAAAAGAACATTTTTTTAATTTCATTATATCATTATAAAGAATTATTTTACTCTTCCTATTGGGCCTTTCTAATTGGTAAACCCAACAAATTCATTGACTATGTAACTTATCCATTAATTAAAAAAAATAAAAGTTTTAATTAAATTTATTATATTTTAACAAAAAAAAAAAAAAAAACACTAACACTGAATTTTTAATATTATATTTTTTATTTGTCTACTAGTTCCAAACTTATTATTTGCGCTAAAATCTGAACCACAACATGAAAATTATAATAGACGAGTAATAGAATCAAGTGATAATTATGTTTTAATAAATTATTTATAATATGTATGTATTTATTATGTTATTTTACTAATATACTTAATTTATTTATAAAAAAATTTTCTAAGTGGATAATTTTATAATTTTTCAAATATAAAAATTAAATTATTTATTAATTTTTAAATATAAAAATAATTAAATATAAAATTGAATTATATTTAATATCAACTTCAATTTTGACTCATTCAATATAATATCATTTATGTCAAGACCAAACTATTTCGGATTTTATTTTTATTTTGTAAAAGAATAGTCTCTGGATTTTTTTTCTTCATAAACAGAGGTGAACCCTTCAATTATAGTATTATTAGATAAATATAAACCCTATTTTTAAATTTATCTCAGAGTGCAATTTTGTTCTCTGTACATTGATGTTTTTTTAATCTATAAACCTTACTTTTAGATTTGTTCTCTATACATAAATGTTTTTTTTTTATAATCTATAAACATAACTTTTAGTATTTCCTATATATATGTAATTCCATGGAGTGTAATTTAATCTATAAACCCTATTAATGTAAATAGATTGATGTATAATTAGTTACACAAACTATATGAGGCTAAAAGATCTACTCAGAAAATTGAAAATTTTATGTTGGTAATTGTTGTAATTGATATTTGATATGAACAAGATATGAATTAATCAAGATTGTTCTGGTAATATTCTAAGATTTAGAATTAGGTCATCCAACTTAAAACATATAAAAAATATTTCACAAAAAGCTTCTATTTACTTGCTCTAAACAACAACAACAACAAGATTACTCTAAACAACAACAACAAGAAAACAAATTTATTCTTTAGAATGAAACAAAAAACTCATAAAACACTCTTGTAAAACATAATCACCATCTCTTTCTGTCTGTTCCAACTTTCATATCGCTCCTCTTCCAATACGAAGAATGACATCAACTTCGCTCACGACATCTGTCCCGGGGAGCCGAACAGGAACGACAGCGTCGTCCCGATCTTTAAGTGCATGCTTCTCTGCCGCCAACTGAATCTCGGAATTGGAGAAGCTGTCGGGATGATTTGCGATATTCATCGGAAGGTCATCAGGAAAATTGAGTGATGCGAAAGAAGAGGCTCCACGAAGACAGACGATGGCGGCATCGTGGGCTAGGGCAGCTTCCTTCTCAGTATTGTATGTTCCGAGCCAGATTTTGTTGCGGCCCATTTGCTTCCGCGACTCCGCCACCCACTTTCCCGGTTTCTTCAACCTCACTCCTTTGTAATTGTACCGACCGCGGACTCTCTTCACAGGAATGGGCTTCATTTAGTTTCTCTATCTCTATTCTGATGATAATTCATGAACCGACCTCATTATATATAGATAACTATGATTTAGTTTTTTTAGGACGCGTGGCTTGATCACATACGGTTCATTTTGTGAAATTTTGAACGGTTGATCCTTCTTGCATGCGGTTACACGTGTCTACATATTGAATGATTGATGATTCATTGGATTGGTTCGAAGAAGATGAATAATGCACTCGGTCGGTTGCCCATTTTATGTTTTTTGGTATTATATATACCATTTTTAAAATTTCTTTTCTCCTTATCTTTTGATGATAGATAAGGATGAAACATCTTTAGGTCAATCGGTAATACAATCTTTGTATATAAAAACGAAATAATAGTAACTGAAACAACATTCAAACAAAAATTAAGAAATAAAATCAACATCAAAACTTGATCACTAAGTTTAAATTCAAAGGTGTCAAATAAATAGATTGATTATGAACCATTTTTTTTTAAATATCCATTTAATAAATAATCGATAAAAACATGACATGAAAAAAGTTATGTACAAATTAATTGATTACATTAGAATAATTAATTGACTCGTAAATCTTCAAGAATGCAAATAATATCTTCATACGAATCCTCAAGTTTTCCGGATCTAATCTCCGACATCGTCATGATAATGTCATTGTGAATAATGTTTAATGACTTAATTACTTTCGTTGTTAAAAGTTCTCCAATTTATTTCCAACTAAATAATCCACCAGAAAATTATAGGGATAGAGACCCATCTTCTAAGTTTTGCATTTTTAGTCGCCCCAAATCATTCCTCCCAATAGCCACTAACAATTTCCGGCATAACACATTGTATTCCAGTCGAATTCCACAATAGACTCCATATATACTTGCAACAACGTAATAATATAAAAGTAGATGAGAAGTTGTCTCAACCTCTTTATAACACATACGACAACGACTCACAATAATCATGCCATTTTTTTTATACATCTATCGTTAGTGAGAATTCTGCCATGAATAACACTCCAACCAAAAAAGAAGATCTTAATAGGCATCTTAGACTTCCATAAAATTTTCCAACAAAGATCAATCGGACTAACCTTATTGAACAAAGTGTAACAATGTCTCACATGAAAGTTATGCAGATCACGTCACCGCATAGAATCTCGAGACGACTGGTTTAACCCTTATTTCTAACAATTAACAAAAGTCTATTATTGGACATGCTTTCCTAACAAGTTGCTCATAGTTTAAAAAAAGTATAAAAAAATAAAATAAAAACAAAAATGAAAGAATATATTATTTATTTTTATAAACTTGATTAAATATTAAATTTATTTATGTTATGAAAATATTATTTGGTTTAATTATTTAAATATGATCTTAGAACCAACCACTCAATGTCAATTATGTTCTAAAGTAGACTTCAAAAATTGAAGTAACTCATTTGCAATTCAAAATTAAGTAAGGCGTCTCTCCACTTCTTCGCAACACATTCTACAACGACATACACAGTTTTTTCATATATCTATCATCCGTCAAGATCACCTCCATTCATAAAACGAGAGTTTTGAAGAGAATTTAGAATCCCGCAACTCATCTCATAGAAAGTCATATGGGACAATCTTTGCAAATGATTTTTAACAATGACCAACCTTAAATGAATTCATATATTGCCAACGTAAAATGTCACGAGAAGAGGGAATCACCACATTGCAACTCACTAAGTGTAACATCCTTTCATTTAAGGTTACCTCTCTATCATTAATTCTTCTCATGTATTTGATTATATTCGCAAAACTATTCGAATGTTTATCGAACATGTACTTGACCGAGACATTTCTATAGATCGCGGTCGGAGCGAGGGTTGTGAATGCCAATGCAAAACTTCTGACACTATACAAATTATCGTCCCACTATATTTTATGGGCCTAAAAAACCAATAACGCAGTGACAGAGAAATCTGTACCTAAAGTTCTGAGGCAGTGAAATTTGTCTTTGTCCGAGTTGGTAAGCAGCACTGATTTTTTTTTTTGTGTCAAATTATAATTGATAATATACCATATAAAATAATGAGAAACCAATATAAATTATTAAAGAATATAGGTAAAATGACTTCTAGATTAAAGACAAATTCCAAAAATTATTTATTAAAACAAATAACTCCAAATTCAATAACACATACCATCTCTTTTTTTTTCTGAAAAAAAAAAAATATGAACACAAATTCGAGAAATGATTATTAACACAATTGAATTATATATATAAGCAACAAACGACTCACAAATGATTAGAAGTATTATTATTTGGATTACAAAAATTCGAGATGACAAATTTATATATAACTAAATACACTGCCGTACCGAACAAAACATAATACCGAACAAGACACCTTCAATGTTAAAAAAATCACCGAAAGGATCATGAAAAGTATGTACTTTCAATTTCTCTAGAATTTTTTCTAAATATTTTTAGTATAATGAAACAGGTATTACATATACAAATAAAACAAAAAAAATTAATAATAATAATAATAATAACAATAATATATTTATAATAAGAAACCTAAAAACATGCAAATAAAATTAAAAAGTACAAAGACATATATAATACTCATAGATAAGAGTTTAATATTAAATAAAAAATTAAATTTATTAATAAATACTTGTCATCTAATAACTAATTATGCCTAACATGATGAAGAGATTATTATTAAGTTAGTTGTTCATACAACTAAAGTTTATATTAATAAATAGTCACGGATTAAGAGTGTAAATAACTAAATGAGGATCTTTCATTTGCTAAACACATGGTATAACATTATCATTTGTTTAAAAGAGTTTACAATTTAAATTAAGGGGTTATAATTAAAAAGAGTAATAATTTAAAGAAAACTTCTCCAAGTGTTTAATATGTTTTATATATTGAAAACCGGAGCTATGATATTCAACATTTATAATAGTATTTTAAACCATTAAGAAACTTTATAATCAAGTTAGTTAATGTTGATTGATCATTTTAAAGCAGCACTCAATTAGTAATTTCTGGATCTATACACTGCAATTCATTACATACTTATGGATTTATACTAATTATTACATAATTTTTTCAATTTTGATAAATACTCATGTCTATTTGAATCTTAAATGTTAGAATTCATTCTTGTTTCATTTGTTTTATATAATAGACTTGGATTTAGTATTTGATCGGTATTTCACCGAAAAAATTCATTATAACCGTTGTTGTCGATTTTTTTTTTATAAATTTGCATATGTCGTCGATGGTTAAAAGTCGGTTCGATTTGATCGGTTATAAGATCGGTGTCGAATTATCATTTTAATCGTTGAAAAATTAACAAAAGAATATATATATATATATATATAATATAATAAAATAAATAATGAAAATAATTAACATATATATATAATATAATAAACTAAAATGAAAAACTAATTATTGAAAAAACTAATTTAAAAAAATTGTTGAAAATAAAGTTTTAATAAATTATGTATTTTTTTAGATTATGAAGTAAAACAAATATTTAATTTTAAAAAATATTAAAATATTAATTAAATCAAAATAAATTTAATAAAAAACAAAAATTATGTTCATCTTTTATCATTAGGCCAAAAAGATATTTATTAAATTTTTACTAGTGTTCAAATTTTTAATTGGGACAATCTTATGTATTAATAATGTTTCTAAGACAAAAACTATTAAATTAATTAATAATAAAAAGAATAAAATGTTAAATGTAAATCAACTTAAAAACAATATAAACATGAATAAAAATTTCAAGACAAACCGGATTGATACAAATTAAGAAGAACGAACACTCAAATATTTTGCCATTATAACTAGTTTATAAGACCAAACGAATTTCCTATATATATAGAGATTGTTCTATGGATTGTAATTTTATCTATATATCTAAATTATATAATTAATTTGCCTCTAAACAATCCCATCAAAGAAATTATGGGATTTGTAAATAGATTGAAGTATAATTTGTTAAACTCTATTAAGTTTAATTTATAAAAAAAACTTGGCCTTTTAAGGAGAGAAATTGAAATTTTTATCTTGGTAAATTGTTCCATTTTATATGAAGTTATGAACAAGATAATGATCAAGATTGTCCTTACAATATTCTAAAGTCTAGAATTATGTTCTCCAACTTGAAACATATTAAAAATATTTCAAAAAAAACTTCTATTTACTTATTCTAACCAACAACATCAACAAGAAAACAAATTGATTAATATCTAAAACAAAATTCAAAACTCATAAAACATTATTGGTAAAACATAACCATCAGTTTCAACTTTATTGCCCCGATATCTATACCTAATCATTAAGCTTCTCTTCCAATACGAAGATTGACATCAACTTCCCTCGCGTCATTCTCCACGGCAGCTTCCCTCGCGTCATTCTCCACGGCGACCGGAACAGGAACTGGAATAACGACCCGAACAGGAACGACGGCGTCGTCACCTTCTCTACGTGCATGATTCGACGCCATCAACTGAATTTGCGATTTGGAGAAGCTATTGGGCTCATTTAAAATATGGACCGGCGGGTCTTCAGGGAAATTGAGTGTTGCGAAAGAGGAGGTACCACAGAGACAGACGACCGCAGCGTCGTAGGCTCGGGCAGCTTCGTTCTCCGTATCGTAAGTTCCGAGCCAGATCCTGTTACGGTCTAGTTGCCTCCGAATCTCCGCCACCCATTTGCCCCATTTTCTCATCCTAACTCCTTTGTACCGATTGGGGATTTTCTTCGCCGGAATGTGCTTCATTTAGTTTTTCTCTTACTATTCTGATGATAATTCATGAACCGACTCATTATATATAGATAAATGTTATTTAATTTTGTATATTAAAAGAGGACGCGTGGATTGATGTTCGGTTGTTCTTTTTCGTGCATGCAGTTACACGTGTCTACAACTTGGATGATTCATGATTCATTAGATTTGTTCGAAGAAGATTAATAATGCAATTGTTCGGTTCACCGTTTCATGTTTTTGGTATTATATATACTATATATAATAGATAAGATCAATATTTTTTAAATTTATTTTCTCCTTATCTTTTACTGACCGATTGAAAAAGAAACGAAAATAATAGTAACTAAGAAAGCATCAAAGAACAAAAAATTGAGAAATAGAGACTCATGATCACAAGTTTAAATTCAAAGGTCTCAAATAAAATAGATTGATGAAGAACAAGTTACTCATATTTACAAAAATAAAAAAAATGATTGTGGCTAATGAAAATATTATGGTTATGTAGATTAATTTTTAAGATGGCTAAGCAAATTTGAAATTAGGTCTCTACATAATTAAATAAATATGTTTAAATAAATAATTTTATTTGAAATTATTTATAAAATATTCCCAAACTATATATATATATATAATTACAATTATTAATTTCAAAACATTTATTATTATTTTTTTTGAAAAGGTCATGTATATTAAAAATAAAAATAAATCGTTTAAGCACAATAAAAAAAACATTACATGAAAATAACAAATAAAAAATAAGAAACAATATTTAAAATATTATCGAACTCGTAGATACTCGAGAGGAACGATTAATTCCCCGACAAACTATACTGATTTTTTCCAGAACGAATCTCAGAAAACATCATAATAATAGTATTATGAATAATACGCGTCGGATGACTACAATCAATGAAAGTTCAATGATTTCTCTCCAAACAGATAGTCCACCAAAGAATAATTGGGACGGTAAACCAAATATGTAGGTCTGTCAAATCAGTCGCATCAATTCAAACATGACAACAATTACTTAAAGACTCGGGCATCACCTAATGAATCCCAGTAATACTCCACAAAAAGCTCTAAATACTAGTCACTCATCGACAATGCAAAAGTAATTGAGTTGCTGATCAACCTCTTTTTGACACATACGACTAATCATAATACAACTTTTTTCATGCATATATATCTTCTGTTAGAATTTCACCATAAATAATGCTCCGTCCAAAGAACGAGATCTTGGATGAAATCTTTGACTCTCAAAACTTTTCCCAATAAAAATTATATGGAATCATCTTAGCGAACAATTTATAGTAATTCTCCACATGGAAACTATCCATATCTTGCCAACGTATAATATCTTGTTCAGACGGCGACACTTGTTTGCGTTCTACCAGAAGTAAAACTCTATTATAGGACGAAGTCTCCATAATGTTTAATCTCCTTCTATAGCTAATTGGGCTAGCGAAACCACTGAACCGAGGATCAAACATGTCCTAAATTGTGCCATTTCTACATATATCAATGGAAGCAAGCTCATTATACGTCGTAGCTAAACTTTTGACACTACACCAAATGTCGTCCCAAATCTAATCGAAGAATAATCTCCCACAATGAATCTAGACTGCTCACGAAAACTTTTTCCACATATGATAAATTACCTTTCAAATACTACACCCCGTTGAATAATTAGACATTTTGATGAACCAACCAGACAAATTATTACCATATTTACATCTGATTATCGTTACCCAAAAACTATTCGATTCCATTGCAAATCTATTACACCATTTTTATAGAAGACTTTATTAAAATAAATAAGATCTCGAATATCTATACCTCGTTGATCTTTAAAACATTTAACTTTATCTTAACTAACTAGATGACAAAATGATGACTTAGAAGAATCCCATAAAAATATACATATTATTCTCTCTATTTTCACTGCCACACTCTTAGGGAGAATAAATAACGACATCATATAAGTGAACATAAATGATGACACACTTTTAATGAGGATTAACCGACCCCCTTTTGAGATTATTTTTCTTTTCCATCTAAACAATTTACATTCAAGTTTAGTGATAATCGGGTCCCAAGAGACCTTGGATCGCAATTTAGCACCTAATGGCATATCAAGATGTTGATGGAAGATCACCAATTCTAAACCCCAACACATTTGTCAACCTTATCCTTCTTCTATTTAAAAAAAATTTGAAAAAAATATGTCTAATTTATTAAGAATAACTTGAAACCGAAACATGCACCGAATAATCATAAAATATCTCAAAGATGTTTAAAATTTTTATAAGTAGTCTGAACCATGTAGAGTGTGTCATCAACAAAAATAAATGTAAGTTAAATATGATGAAATATTGAAAAATGATATTCATTTCACACAACAAATTGAACCAACTAAAATATGAAAATATTAAAAGGGAGAAACATAAAAGACAATATTAGGCCATGACAAAAAAAAACATTAGCGCTCTCCTAAGATTTGTAAGAAAGACAATGTTTATATATAAACACATAATTATTAAACATAAGTTTCATCTACATGGACTACGAATGTTGTATTATTTTTTATTAAAAAATTAAAAATTAAATGAAAAGAGATAATAAATAATGATAAACAATGAAGCATTCAAACATCACATATTTATTAGGTTTTGAGTTTTTTTTTAAATTTTGAAGAATAATTTTTTTAGTAATTTTCTATGTCTTGTGAAAGTATCTTATATCAATACAAGATTCAATTAGTTTTCCTAGAATGTGATTGAGTAGTATCTTAAATTAACTTTAATTTACAATTATAAGTTATAAGCCTCTGAACTCAACAACTTTTTATATGAGAATTTTCAACCTCGATAAAGTTTGTTTTTGTATTGTTCTTTATTGAACATTTTATTTTATATTTATATTTATATTTTTGTTTTCATATTGGGTCCTTCAAATCGTTAATTCTCATGGTGTTTATGGTACTGTAAGCCTAGTTAAATCTCTCTCATGGAGAAATTAGATGAAATGGCCTTACTAATAGACTTAATTCCAAACAAGGCCCGCTTCTGATAATGTTTACAAAATGAGCATTTATTTCCCGCGAAAATGCGAAAAGTCTATAATATATACCCCTTACGCGCCTGTTTTACCGCTCAATTACGAGAAATGTCAATCACGCATTTTCATCTAAAAAGCGTGAGCTGATTAACGCATTTTAGATGAAAATGTGTGAATGGTATATTTCTCGCATTTGATGTATTTCTCGTATTTGGTATATTTCTCGCAAATGCATATTAGAAATCTCGATTCCAC
The DNA here is from genome assembly GCF_907164915.1 of Impatiens glandulifera. NCBI lineage: Eukaryota > Viridiplantae > Streptophyta > Magnoliopsida > Ericales > Balsaminaceae > Impatiens > Impatiens glandulifera. The sequence goes on along the minus strand of NC_061865.1, from coordinate 55,295,714 downwards.
CACCGTTAGCATCTCTTTCGACATCCTGAAAATGAAAGATCGCTCGTGTTAACATGAAATTGCCTATCACCATATCTGGCAGAGAGATGATTTCTCGTTTCATAATTGTTTTATAACTCTCTCCATATTTCAAGTAATGTGCTAAATAAACTTCGTCCAAATCATTCAAATTCGTATTTATAACATTCCGATCGTAGAACAGGGTCAGATCCGCCGGTAACGTCGTCGTGTCTCCGCCGGATCTGCAAAACCAAGCCCATGATTTCATGAACAATGTGGTGGGGTTTTTCGTCCATCACGACGTGATTTGAGGTGTAACCTATGCAGAAACCGTTGTTCGGAAATAGGGTGATCTGTATGGACATCACGACAGATCGTTCAGGAGATACAGAAAAGGTGGGAGGAAGGAGAAAATGTTGTCTACTTGGGCAGGTGTTCTCCTTGCTTGAGATGCGTTGGAAATTGACGGCGGTGGTGGCTTCGGCAATGGTGACGGAGACGCATCGCCAAGGAAAAAGTGAAGAGTTGGGATTTTTTCATCTTTGACTCAAGTGACGTTTCCGGCGAGGTGCGGGTATGAGTTTAGGGCGGTAGAGAGAGATTGTTTGAGTCAAGGAAGGACAGTCTGAGAGAAGCAGTGGAGTGAATATGTGTATTGGAAGAAGAAAAGGCGACGACTTGGAGGATTTTTGAGCCATAAGAGATAAAAAAACATAAGAGGTAGAGAATCTTTATGAATTGGACCTCGTTGTGGTATCTTACAAATCTCAAGCACCTTCACTGATTGGGTACGTTCATCCATTGACGCTTGAACAGAGAAATATAGAAAAGGGAGGCTTATTAAGACCAAAAATCTCAAATGCGAGAAATACCAAATGCGAGAAATATACCAAGTGCGAGAAATACCAAATGCGAGAAATATACCATTCACGCATTTTCATCTAAAACGCGTTAATCAACTCACGCTTTTTAGATGAAAATGCGTGAATGACATTTCTCGTAATTGAGCGGTAAAACAGACGCGGAAGGGGTAATACAGACTTTTCGCAGGACAAAAAGGCTCATTTTGCAAACATTATCATGCGCGGGCCTTTTTTGGAATTAAGGCTATTAGTAGGCCATTTCGTCAAATTTCCTCTTTCTAGGTGGCCCACATTTTAAGTCTCGATAATTGTGTATAAAAATCCCTTTTCATTTTTATTAAGTTTTTTGAATTTTATCAAATAAGAATTTTTATTTTTAAATTTAAAGAAATTTAACAAACAAAGCTAATCGGCATGATAATGGAGTCGTCAATTGATTTTATCAAAATCAATAAGATATTTGTGTACGTATATAAACGCAATTTTTTAGAGATTTTATTAAGTTCAATTATTGATACACTCGAAAAAAAGATTCACGCTATATTTTCAATACCTATTAAAAAATGGTCTTTACTTCATAAAATTTTAATTATGTTTTTTAAAAATTAATTTTTTAGGTTCTAGATATATATTGGTTTTCTTGACATTTATAATGTCAAAATATTATTTAAAAAATAGTACCTGCGATTGATGTCGAAAAAATTATTAAGAAAAGTACCTAAAAAATATCAAGTTTAGGATGTTAAAATTTAAAAATAAATTCAAACCGATCTTTATTTAAATATTTGACTTTGTGAAAATATTCTTAAAATATTTTATTATCGTTTTATATTTTTTCAATTTTTTAAAAAATGATTTAGGGATTTTAATGGTTAAAAAAACAATCAAAATTAAAAGACTCAAACAAATAGACCCTTAGCTAGGTATCTGTGCCGCGAAACGAGTCAGACACGTGAGTTTGAGCTTAATTTGGCCCGAGGTCAATGGGCCTGGGCGGCTAGTCAACGCAGGGGCAATTCTCGGTCACTCGCAAGAATCCTAGGTCGTAATACATGCCCGACTAGCTTTCTCGGTCGAAAATCAGGCCAGGCTGAAATTTCTTGACCGAGTGCTAAGCCTGGATGGTTTTCTATGTCGAGCTAGTGCCAAATTCTCGGTCGCCTTAACGAACTTTGTGCAGGCTTTGAAAATTTGCGAAGAGCTTCTGTTCTTGATTTGAAGGCATGGGGGCTTCGTTTTTTCATATGAAATACTTTCTGACATTATCCGATGTATCTTTTAATCAGGGATATCTCAAACAAAGCTTTGACAGTTTCTCGGGAAAAAATGGGATTTCGGGATTTAAAGATTTAATTTGGCATATGAGCTTACCAATAGTTTCCTTATGCATATTAGGAGTGATTTGAAATCAATTTAAGTTAATTCATGTTATGACGATATTATAAAGAGTTAAATGCTGAATAGTCCCTGAAAGTTTGGATATTAGACTACTTGGTCCCTGAACCAAAATAATAGAACCCATTAGTTCTTGCCGTCCAAAACTGTTAGTCAAAAGCCTTTTGACTGTTAAATAATGACCATTTTGCCCTTACATTTTTTTAAATTAAAAACAAATTAAATTAAATTAAAACCTAACCTAAATCCACAGTCGCCCAGTCGAGATCGCACAAAGAAAGCTACCTTCTTCAATCAATATCCCCTCCGCCGGAGAGGAGCCCTTCAGTCGCCGGTGGTTCGTAGGAGCGTCGGATGTCTAATCTGAGATGAAGAAAACCAACTCCATTACTTTCTTCCTCTTTTTCTTCATCATCACCTACGTTCAAGCTAAGAATGTAACACTAGTAGACCCATCTCTCTCCTTCGAAAATCCTCTGACTCCGAAATGCATACATTGCTTTGCAAGCTTTGAAGCTTTCCATTCTCTCAGATCCTCTCAATCTCACAGCCAACTGGGTTGGATCTAACGTATGTACATACACCGATGTATATTGTGCACCGCCTCCAGACAATCCTTCCATAAGAACAGTCGCCGGAATCGATCTCAACCATGGTGACATTGCCGGTTATCTACCGAACGAGCTTGGATTACTTACAAATCTTGCATTCTTTCATATTAACACCAATCGTTCTCTTTCCTCAGTCGCCCAGTCGAGGTCGCCCAGGTCGTCGTCAATCGCTTGCACTGTGGATTCGTCTTCAAATCCCGATTTGGGAGAAGGGGTTCGACTAGCTTCGACGGGAGATCTCTTTGGTTTGTTTGATTTTAAATCCCGATCGCTTGCACTGTGGTTAGGTTAGATTAGATTTAGGTTAGGTTAGGTTTTAATTTAATTTAATTTGTTTTTAATTTAAAAAAAGGTAAGGACAAAATAGTCATTATTTAACAGTCAAAAGACTTTTGACTAACAGTTTTGGACGGCAGGGACTAACGAGTTCTATTATTTTGGTTCAGGGACCAAATAGTCTAATATCCAAACCTTTTATTCAACATTTAACTCTATTATAAAATATATAGTTGTATGACTTGTATATAAAAAAAGCATAAAGATCAAATACACTTATAATCATAAAAATAGTAAACACGAAACTCAAAAATAACTCACCAAAATCTCCATAAAAGGGTGAATAAAAAGATTTATTTATTTATAGACCCGTCTAACTACCATTTTGCTGGTATAGTTCGTGTTCATTTGATGAACCATTTGGTTCGAAAAGAATTGTAGGACGATCAGTAGATATTGTCGTCTGATTCGTGTAATTCATAATGACAAGCGGAGAAATTTTATTGGATAAACCGACTGAGATAGTCGAGAAACTCATTGATCTTTTTAGAGGACTTCTGTACTCATTAAAGTTAATTTGTTCTATTTTTTAGTCAGTTGAACATTTTTGTGTCGTGCAAATTTTTTTTATTAGTTTTTTTAATTGTTTTGTAATGCTTTTGAGTTTAACTTAACCGACTTTCATTTATATTATTTTCATGAATTATTTAAACAAACAAAATCACTGTTCTATTTCTTTTACAATGGTCTTTTACTTCATACAAAAGCTAGCCATTTTTATAATGACAAAACAAATATCGAAACTGTTGATAGAGAGACCAAATAGAAATGGAAATGAGAGTAGTCTTCACTCCATCTAGATTCTATACTATATAGAATAGAGAGAACGTGTAGTGCTTGACGAGATATAAATGGAAATGGTAGACAAGAAAGTGAACAAAACCATACTAAAGAAATGTTTTCCATTGGCCCACGAATCACATGGGCTGGTCTACTCCAACTTTGACCGATTCAAAATCTTCTTCCACAAATCATGCATCTAATTCAATCAAACAAGCTCTTACTATTTATCTTCAAGATCAATTTATGAATTCTATGAGAAAATGTAAAAGAGAATATTACCATTTGAAGTGAATTGATCTTAAAACATGGAGAAGCTTTCTTTGCAATCATGTTATTTTTTAAAACCATCTAACTAGGGTTTGAAGATTGAACCATCACACTAACATCAGCCATGTTACTTACCGAATTTGGATAATTTTTTATTTTGTTCGGATGTAGAGAACTCGTTAACAATCTGGTTTATAAATACCAACGATCAGGTACTACCGGTCATTCTCTATTCCAAAATTTGAAAACTTGAAAGTGAAAGAAAAGAAAAAATTCAAATGAGAAACACATAAAATAAAATGCAAACATTCTGAAGCAATAATTGACTTCTTCCTTGACCTAGATAATGGTCACTAGAGGAGATGGACATAATCTTTCTATGATTAATTTTCAGCCATTATCACTGATTGTTTCACACATATTATCACACTAAGTTAATGATGATGCATCTTAATTGGGACTTGGGGGTATAGTATAGATATCACAAAACAGTGATATCAAATAATTTTTGTAATCACATTTATATGAAAGACAAATTTTATGAGTAATATAAAATTTGAAGAAGTTGATATCCCAGTCTTAGTCTTGGATTCGAGTTCTTAGGCGTCATCTCTGATTAAGTGTGTTGGTAAATTCGCACTATAGGGAATCGGAGTCAGTTAAAATTTCGAGTTAACTTTTAAAATTTTACGATTTACAATTCTTGAGAAAGTTAACTAATTTGATTTTGAGTAAACTCTTAAATAGGGTAAACTTTTAGCATTTTAAATTTACGATAATAAGATTTTACGAGTACAAACAATTTCGATTTTACAATTTTATAATATTTTGCATTTAAAAAACAAATTTATATTTATAAATTATAAAAAGGTTATTATTTATTAAAATAAATAATTAATATAATTAATTTTGTAAATACAATTTTTTTATGTTATTTATTTATTATTTTTTAATTAATTTTATACTTAAATATATAAAATTTTAAAATCGCATAGGTATAAAATAATTAATTATATATAAACGATAATAATAATAATATATAACTAATATTTTTTAAATTAAACTTTTACGATCTCAATTAACTCTAGATATTACGAGTTTATAATTAGTCAACAATTTTACGTAAACTCTCGATTTTGACTACAATGAGCGGAATTCAGCATTCTAAAAAAATTAAAGTTTATTTAGCCGAATTGTAATAAATTAAAATTTATTTAGCCGAATAGTTATGTGGTTCATCGTTAATGTTGACATCCTTATTAATGTCAAATTGCGGAGAGGGGCATCACATGAGAGAGTAGGTGTCAAAGTTTTTTTTTATTATTTAGAATGCCGTGTTTCGCTTCTCCTATAGAATGCAACTAATCCCGCGAGTTACGCATATTGTTTGCAAACACACTTAACCAATTAATCAGGCGCAAAACTTACCGCCTAACGAGCTCGAACTCAGGACCTTAGGGAAATTGAGAATATTCATCGCGGAAAAACACTTCTTGCTCTTGGTTGAAGGCACTTTGAGATTTTCTGTAGACTAATATGATGTCAAATGAATTATACTAAAAATTGTTATTGGATATTTTTTTTGCCACGGTAAATTAGAAATGTAGAAAATGAAGTTTTTTTTATCAATTCTCCATACCAACACCAACGAAGATACTAATTAATACTTAAGCATATATATAGTACTCAAGGAACTACTATTGTAAAGCTTGGCCTCTCTTATCTTTAACACATCATCTTTATGGTGTGACAATCAATATTAAAAAGTCATACAAAGCCAAACAAACAAGCAAACTGTCTTAATTTGGTCTACATAAAACTGCATAAAAACCAAAATAATGTTACAAACTTATGTTCCGGGTGAAATGAATTACGTTGTGTCGTTAGACAATGACATTAGAATTTGCAATGTTCTTGCTCAACTATGACAACTAGCTAGCTAGATTGAAGTTTTGATTTGAAGAGAATGTCAACTATTGTTTGGCTTATATTAGATATATGTGATTTGTATTGCAACGGATCAAAACATGAGATGTTTATATTTTCATTGCATTTAAAAAGTCTACAAATTTGAGGCATATTCACTAGTAGAAAAAGAGGTATCAGTAAGGGCGAAAGTCGTTACTGAAAACATCAAAAGTCGTTACTGATAAGTATCTGTAACGGCAAATAAAATCGTTACCATTCGTTATAGACACGCTCGTCACTGAAACTTCTCAGGCATCACTAACGGCCTTCGAAAGCCATTACTGATAGTCATTGGACAACAATAACGATATTAGCCGAGGTAAAACCGTTACTGTTGTCGGTAAGAAGGTGAAAAATCAAAATGTCTTCTTGGCCTCTCAAGTGCAGGGTGTCTTATTTCTATTTCCACCACTTAGACATAAGTTGGTGTTTTATTTTGTTCTAGTTAACATTAGGTTTAGTCGGATCGGATTTTTTGTCTCTAATTTTTATAATCAAAATAATACTACCAACTTTTGATGAGTCGTTTGTTGTTCATATCTGCCGATTGTTCTGGTGATCTTCTCTCGAGTCTGTGTCCATCCTCTTCTTAGCAGCAAATGAGATAAAGTTGTTAAATCTGAAGTTATTTCTCATTTGTTCAATAATGAGTTATTTGAACCGATCTTCATTTGGAGGACCTCTTACATGTGTCCTTACTTGTTTTTTTTATGAATTTCTCTTTATTTTGATACATATATAGATAGTTAGTTATCACTTGGAAAAATATTTATAGCGTTGCTTATCAGCCCACGGGCATTGACAATTTTCACTGCCACTAGAATATTGGTAGAGATTTTTCGGACATCGTTAAATTAGTTTATTTTGTTTGTTTATTGAATATTTTTATTATAATTTTAATTTTTGCAAAGATATATTATTTATTGTTTAAATTATTTTTTAACTGAATGTTGGTACTATTTTGTATTATTTGTAAATTAATGTTTTTTTATAACTCCTATTTGATATCAAATATATATATATATATATATATATATATATATATATATATATATCATTTAACATTTAAATCATTAAGTTAAGTTAAAATTTAGTATAAAATATTTGATTTATTAAATTAACTGTAAGATTAATAATGTAAAAATTAGTATAATTAATAAACCCGATTTCCAAGAGAGAAACATAAAGTACAAAGAATAAAGAAACGTGGTCCATCCGCCAGCCCATAGACGTACAATCATTTTAAAATTGATAATTGTCGTCTAACTTTATTTTTAATATTACTCAAACAAAATTATATTAACAGTTTGAGGAATTTTTTGGCTTTTGTAAAAAAAAAAACATTGTTAGATGGATAAGTGGGTTATTTTGATTTATTATTTGTTAAAATATTGTAACGTCTTTTTACATTTAAAAATTGATTTTTTTAAAGATATAAAATAAAGATATAATTATAGAGGTATTTTAGTTGATGAAATGTGTTATTTGATTTTTAGAATGATAATAATAACGTGATATAGAGAGAATTTATAAAAAAAAAACTAAATAATATCCCCAAAACAACTAAGATTTATTTTAATATTTAGGTTGAAATGTTCTACGCTGTAAGTCATCAAATCGTCGATCAAATCACCATTAATCAAAAGAAGTGCGATCGACACAAGCGGCACGACACGATCGGCATGGGCGGCACAATAAGCACAATAGGCACAGCACGATCGGCACGGGCGACACGGTAGTGTCTTGTGTCGTTCAATAAGTTTCTCTTGTCTAGGGTTTTGTTTATTTGTAAGTGCCATTGGAATTTTGCCATCGATTACGGTTTATCAGTATCATCTCTTATGGTTTCTGCAATTACTTTGTTTCTACCATTATGGGGAAAGGGAAGAACAAAAGTATTAAATCTAAAGAAGTTAGAGATTTTATGCTATAAATAATTAAGGAAGCAGCAATCAAAGAAATTAAAAGAATTGATGAAGAAGTTATCAAAGAACAACAGAATACCAACACAATGAAGTAATATGCTCCAACTGCTGCTGGGAAAATTCCTGTTGAAAATAATGCAGAAAAACAGGGGATAATGAAAGAGCTTGGAAGATACGCTATAATGAAATAGTTAATCTGCTTGAGCTCAAGAATCAAATTACAAAACTTATTATGCATGCCAAAAGGGGAGAAATTATAATCAATAAGGAAAAATCACATCATATTACAATTCAACTCAACATCTACTATCTCCAAGACTAAAATCTGCTGAAAAAATAAGAACATGAAGAAATTGTTCAATGGTCAGTTGCTACAATGAAGGAGCTGATTAAGGCTCCCAAATCTAAGTCATATATACTATCAGGAGCAACTCGACATGAAAAATAATGAAGTCTGGAAGAACAACAATGCAAAAAGTCAGAAGATAATGTCTATAAAGGGAAAATGTACTTGGACAATACACAAACAAAAGTGGATGTACTAAATTCTTCATTTGAATTTAAATTATCTACTGAAGTAGAGGAGAACTGTATTAAAGAATGAGAAAATGTAGTTGTGGGAAACTACATAGGAAAACAGAGTATCCTTCCCAATTACTAATGATGCACTTTTGAAACAATGAGAATGAAAGGGGTTGAAGAAGATTTCAGCAAATGTCCATGATTTATATTTACTTAAATTCAAGAAGGGATCTAATCTGGATAGAATTCTAGAAAATGGACATACATATATAGGATCCAACTGTATGAAGTTTGAAAATGGTCCGAAAACTTGAACCTATTGAGTAAGCTAAAAGAAACTGCATAATATGGTCTAAGCTCTGGAAATACCTACATATGTACAATTCTGAAGCCCTTAGTCATTTTGCAAGTTTATTCAGTAGACCATTATACATGGACCAAATTACTGAAGGAGGAGAGCATCTATCATTTGCTAGAATTAGCATTGAGGTGCATCCTAGAAGCACACTGCTGAAAAGTATGATAGTAGTAGACAGAAAATGAAAACATATTGTTATGGAAATCACTTATGAGTGGAGGCAGATAAATGCTCTTTCTGCAATATCTTCCAACATGCAAGCCCAAAATGTGATTTGAGCTAAGGAAGAAGATCATAAAATTTATAAAGGTCAAAAAGTAAAGATGTGGGAAAACGAAACAGAGGTACCTATTTTCAAAGAGTAAAATATAGTTAAAGAACATGAATAATAAGATAAAGAAAATTCTATAGAAAAAGAAATCAGTACGAAGAAGGAGGTGAAACCTCAACCTAATCAAGAGATAGTTGAGAATTCTCAATCAAATCAAGTTGAAGTGGTTGCAGATGAAAACAGAGAGGAAGATACTCAGACTAATCAAGAGAAAGAAGAGAATTCCAAGGTTAATACAGAGGAATACAAAGTTGCTTAGGATTCCAAAGTTGAAGCTGAAAGAAATAAAGACAATGATCTCGAAATTCATGTTGAGAACAACAAGGTGAAGAGCCCAGAAATCCTGAACAATAATTCTTTCTATCATATCAGAACAAGTTCATATGAAGAAAGAAATCAAAATGAGAATAAGCAGTATACATCAACATCTCCAGTTTACCTCTCTTTCATTACAAGGGGAAGAGGAAGGACAAGGGGAAGAGGAAGACAATCTGCTGAAACATTAGGTTTGTATGAAAATAAAAATCTCAATTGAGATAATTATGATTTCATACAGTTTGTAATCTTCATTTCTTGTATGTTTGATTGATATTAATCAGATTCTTTAGGGTCATTTGATTGTCATATTTTAATCATAGTTAAGATTTGTCTAGCTTTGATCATCGACTCTCCCACTTTGGGGATTTTAATGAAATTGTTTTAACCGTTTTTTAAAAAAATATTTATGTTGAAAATATGTTAGATTAAGGCGTTAATTGTATAGGTGAGGATTGATTAAATAGCATAGTTAGTTTAGAGTCATGAAGAGTTAGTTTATTATTTGGTGAAAATCTTTAAAGTATTAATATTTAATAAAAATATATATTTTTTAAATAATAGATATTTTTATGATAAATTGATTGATAATTAAGAGAGAACAATAGGTTATTTAAATGACGAATAATGATATAAACAGCACATTTCGCATTCGCATAGCACCTACCTTATTTGGAAAGAAAGAGAAAATATTTTTTTTTTCTTGTATTTTTTTAAGATATATTTTCTCTTTCTTTCTAAATGAGATAGGTGTTCTGTAAAGATACTGTATAAGGGTGATGTATATATCATTACTCTATATATTCATCCGAAGTCTAATTAATTATAAAAATATACTTGAAGAAATGATATCATTTTTAATAACACAAATAATTTAACTTACTACAATAAATTATGATTGTTAATATTTTCTATTTAATGTGAAAATATATATGATATAATATATATATATATATATATATATATAATTTTTATTAAAAATTATAAGGACTTCAAAAAAAAATTAAATATATTCATATTTACTTTCCTTTAAAGCTTATTTTTATCAATTCTTTCTTTTTAATCATTTAAAACTAAAGACCTCGTACGTAAAACATTTAACTAACTAAAGTAAATTAATTATATTTTAAAATTATTAATATTTTTAATATAACATATAATATGACAACTTAAATAAAATAAGAACATTTTTTTTTGCATAGACTAAGACTTGACCGGTTTTGTTCTTTTATATGGACTCAGATTAGTAATTTATTTTCACTTCTTTAGCTAGGGACATGTTCACCTTTTTTTGTGTCAAGTTATATTTGTAAGCATTTTTTTTTTCTTTTGATAAATTGTTGAGAATAAAAAGCTCTTTGGTAAGAGTGAAGAGATATATATTAAGTCAACAAAACAAGGTACAGCAATTGTTTGAAGATGAGGAGTTTCTACTTTCTAGTCAAGATTGATCAAATAACCATTTTTTCATTTAATTGGACATTTTGAATCTTGATATGTTTTCATATATGATTAACTCTAGATAACTAATACAATAATTTGTTATAAATATGATTAATATTTGTATTCATTGAATGTTGCATGCTTTTCCTTTTCATGTATACATATTTGAAAATTGAAAAGGCAAGAGCATGAAATCATGTAGTACAAAGTGTAAAACAACATCATCTTCAACAAACTCAATCATTTGACAACTAATAATAAACTACATTAAACAAACACTTTAATATTACTTCTTTCATTAATTAACTTATTTTCCAACAACACACTTATATATTTTATATATAATTATGATGTGACACTATAATATGAAAAGATACATACAAGATACAACCACTAAACAACCATGCACCATAAAGACTAGTAAAACATAATCATCATCTCTTTGTCTGTTCCAACTTTTCTTGTAGCCGATATCTATTAAGCTCCTCTTCCAATACGAAGAATGACATCGACTTTACTCACGTCCTCCTCCCCGACGACCCGAACAGGAACAACGGCGTCCTCGCCGTCTTTATATGCATGATTCGCCGCCGCCATCTGAATCTGGGAATTGGAGAAGGTGTTGGGATTATTTGAAATATTCCTCGGCGGGTCATCAGGGAAATTGAGTGATTCTAAACAGGAAGGGCCATGTAGACAGAAGATGGCGGCGTCGTAGGCTCGGGCTGCTTCGTTCTCATTATTGTAAGTTCCGAGCCAGATTCTATTACGTCCATTTTGCCTCCGAACCTCAGCTACCCACCTTCCCCATTTCCTCATCTTCACTCCTTTGTAAAGAATGGGGATTTTCTTCACTGAAGGCTTCATTTAGTTTTTCTCTTTCTATTCTGATGATAAGTCATGAACCGACTTCACAATATATAGATAAGTATTATTTAATTTGTTATATGGATAGAGGACGCGTGGCTTGAAATTTTGATCGGTTGATCTATTTCGTGCATGGGTTACACGTGTATGCATCTTGAATGATTTGATTCATTAGATCGGTTCATCGTTTTATGTTTTTTGTATTATACATACCACATACAATAGCTAGATAAGATCAACTTTTTTTTTTCTTTTTTTTTATCCTTATCTTTTATCGACCGATCAAGATATCATAGATATCGACAAAGATTGACCGATCAAAATATCGTAGATATCAACAAAGATTGAACGAAGAACAAGAATTGGGAAAGATAACTAAAATCAAAACTAGATCTCAAGTTTAAATTGAAACATTTCAAATAAATAGATTGATGATGAAACAAGTTACTTGTATATAAAAAAAATTAAAAAGTAAAGAAAAAATATTGAAGAATCACGTTTTAAAAACTTCACTATATTCTTGAATTTTTTTACGTTTAACTAATATTTTTGGCAAAACTAAAACTCTAACTTAAGTCGTTTTTGTTAGATAAACTTTAAACTTGTGTTATATAGAGTTCAAACTATCAAAATTTTAACTATTTTAGATTTTTCACAAACGAATAAATGTTCATTTTCTTATTTTAACATAGTATTTTTATTTCTTAATTAACCTATCACATTTGTAGAAACAATTATTTTCGCAAGTTAAACATTTTTAAAGGCATTCAAACTATATTCCAAAATTTTGAACATGTATATCTCACATAAATACTTAATTTAAAATACAGATATGTCCAAAATAGTAGACCGATAAAAAGTTATATCGTTAAAGTTTTTTTTTCAAATAAATACAAAATCATGTATTTTAAAATTTTATCAATTTCACATTTTTAGTTAACCAAACCAATTTCGACAAATTAAAATGTATAAATTTCGAAAACAATATTCAATTTTAAAAAATACGTTCAAAACGTATCAAAATATATTTCATTTAAAAGTGTGACAAATTATTTAGAAAAATAAAGGTGTTACGTTAGAATAAGATGACAGTCTTTTTATTCATTTGGAAAAGCTTCAAATGACTAAAATTTTAATATTTCAAAGTTTATATGCCACTATTTATTTGTTGTTATCCATAAGATTTTGAGCAAAAGAGTGCAAGTGTTTGAAAGCACTAGTGTGAAGGTGATTCCAACAAATATGGAAATTCAGATGAAAAGTTGGCTATGACTTGCCTCATGGTACTCTTATTCAAGATCAAGATCAAGATCAAGATCAAGATCAAGATCGATAATGTTCCTGATGTGATGAATGTGGAATTATATATGAACAATTTGACATTGGTCGTTGTTATGTTATATAGTTGAAGTGTTTTTGTTAAGATCTCTTTGTTTGGTTGATGTGTAAATGAAAGTGTTATATATCTTAAATAATGTAGCCGAAATAGGGGCCATTATTATTTTTTATCTCAACAAAGAGTCAGTCGTGCGTGGTTTCATCATGGGATGTTGGGAAGTTTGCATGGGCATGTGTAAGAGCCTTAGGTTGGAGAAGGGATGGTTATGTATCGCAATTTCTATCTGATCAATTATGTGTCTCGAGAGTCGAGAGGAATATAAAGACTTTCTCCAATAAGACGAGGCTCATATAGTTGATTTTTAATTCTATTTTTTTTAGTATTGATTGATATATAATACAACCTTACAATACAAATTAAAGAGACTACTAAATTCTTCTTTGAGATTTTTTTCATAGGAGAGAAAGAGATTCACTTCCAACTTCCAAACTGTTCATAAAATTTAATTTATTCAAAGCTTTAAAAAATGCCCGCTTCAATTGACTAAAGCCCAAACATGAGCTAATAATTGTCGTTTTCAAAATAAAACATTTGATTGAGCCCAATTCAATTGACAAGGACTACTCACATCCTAATTTTCATGAATTAGAAAAATAATTTTAACTAAAAAACAAAATTAAATTCCATGTACAACCAAATTAGTTATAGGTTTGATTTAGATTGATCACTATTTATGATAAAAGGAAAACGTCAAGAACAGACAACTAATTCCTATTATTATCCCCATTTCAACAAATTTAATCATTCAACCAATACTAAGCGGTTATGCTGAATCAATATTTATCGTTGACATCTTTTTACAAATGTTTTTGACTTTTTCTGTTGATGCATGGTTGAACCACGGTTCAGTTTGATCGATTGGTTCTGTTATCAAAATTAGTTTAGAAAAATAGTAATTAAGGATAATAAATCACCTTTGAGGGTGAATAATTACAAATCAGAGACTTTTGGAAGCTTGTGTTTGTCTTAACCGTTTTCTTTTATAATGAATGATTTTTTTAAAGGTATAATTAAGTCATGTGATGAGGGCAATATTCTTTTCATTAAGCATAGATGATTGTGACTCTATGGTCCTTCCTTACATAGTTGGAATTCCATGCTAATTTAACATTGTTTTGCTTTTGATTTCTATGTATTTTCTTTTAAAATGTTTTATTCATTATATTATTATTATAACATCTCCTAAGATTTATTTGAAAAAATTGATAGATTTGGTCAAATATATATATATATATATATATATATATATATATATTATCATGCCATGCTTTAGTTTGTGTTTAAAAAAGATTCTCATTATTTTTCATTATATAAATAATAAGGACAAATAATTTTTTTTAGTTCTCAACAAATGCGGTTCTCTCCTATTTAACATGAATAAGAAGAATTATGGGCTTAAAAGGTTTTGTTAAATCGATTTATTTTTTAAAGGGTTATAATATATCTGTTTTTTAGTTAGTTAGTTGTTGAAAGTAGGTTCGGTTTTATGGGTTATAAGTTAGTTAATTTAATTAGAAACAATAACTTTTTCTTCTTTACAATTTTTTTAAAGTGGGAAACTTTCTAGTTGATACTAGCATATAACGTGAATAAGAACAAACAAAATACAATCAAATTTAAGTTAATTCATTTTATGACAATATCATAAAATATAGTTATACATCTCTTAAAAAATACATAAAGATTGTCACACGTATAATCATAATACGTATAATCATAATTCATAAAGACAATAAAAACGACACTAAAAAATAACACACAAAATCTCCTATAAAAAGATGAAAGAAAACAATTAATCTTATTTATAGACAAGTCTAAGTACCATTTTGTTGGTGGATTATTTGGTTTGAAAGGAAAGGAACATAAGACACATTAAGTTAAGTGAACTTTACGTTTATGCATTTATTTCATAATTCTATCATTATAAAAATCAAAGATTTTTCATTAGATATTTTTTCCGGGTATCCTCAAAATCAAGGTTCAAGAAGGAAGTTTATCTCTCCCACTGGTTCTAGCCCATGGGAATATAAAAAACAATTATTGTAGTTTCCCGGGTCGGGAAAGTATTGAAAGTCATTTATGTGTTATGCCCAATAGCAGCGTCGGGGAGCGATTGAGGCGGTCGGATAACTCATTTATCATCTCGAGAACCTCCGTACACATTAAAGGTTGTTCTGTTTTGTTTATTTCTTCTTTGTCCATTAATTTATGCCGTGTTTATTTTTTAATGATTTTTCTCACAATGTTTTGTGGTTAAACTTAAACATTTTTATTAATATCATTTTTCATGAATTATTTAAAAAACTAATCGCGTTACTTTAGATTTTGAATATTTTGAATGGTTTTTTACTCCATATAAAAACTAGCCATTTTTATAATGACAAAATAATTATGGAAACTGTTGATAGAGAGACCAAATAGAAATGGAAATGAGAGTAGTCTTCACTCCATCTAGATTCTATACTATATAGAATAGAGAGAACGTGTAGTGCTTGACGAGATATAAATGGAAATGGTAGACAAGAAAGTGAACAAAACCTATACTAAAGAAATGTCTTCCATTGGCCCACGAACCACATGGGCTGGTCTACTCCAACTTTAATTTGACCGATTCAAAATCTTCTTCCACAAATCATGCATCTAATTCAATCAAACAAGTTCTTACTATTTATCTTCAAGATCAATTTATGAATTCTATGAGAGAAAAGTAAAAAAAAAAATGTTACCATTTAAAGTGAGTTGATCTTAAAACATGGAGAAGTTTTCTTTGCAATCATTGTTATTTTTTTAAACCATCTAACTAGCTAGGGTTTGATCCATCACACTAACATCAGCCATGTTACTTACTTAATTTGGATATGTTTTTATTTTCTTCGGATGTAGAGAGCTCGTTAACAACCTGATTTAGAAATATCAACGAGTAGGCATTACTGGTCATTCTCTATTCCCAATTTTGAAAACTCGAAAAAGAAAGAAAAGTAAAAACTCAAATGAGAAAGACATGAAATAAAATGCAACCATCATAATTGTCTTCTTCCTTGACCTAGATAATGGTAACTAGAGGAGATGGACATAATCATTATAATCTTTCTATGATCAATTTTCAGTCATTATCAAGGATTGTTTCACACATATTATTGACTTTACCACTATAATTCAGAAAATACACACAAAGTTAATGATGATGCATCTTGATTGGGACTTGGGGCATAGAGATCATAAAACAGTGATCAAAGAATTTTTGTAATCACATTTATATGAAAGACAAACTTTATGAGTGTAATATAAAATTTTAAGGAGTAGATATCCAGCCTTTCTAAGAATTCGATTCGAGTATGTCAGACATGACCTAAAATTGATTAAGTATGTTGGTAGACTAATGTTCAATCCACATGGTCACACTCTAAAGGATAAACATAACTCAGACTCCTACAAAATATTTAAGAAAGTTTATCTATTAGGTAACATTAATTGCTAGTGAATAAATCGAAGACTTCTTCTCATTGGAGTGTTAGAGAAACACCATTTAAGATGTTATTATTTGAATGGTGTCTCATCATTAATGCCGACAACCTTATTAATGTTAAATTGCATCACCTTAGAAAATAGGTGTCACATGTGTTATAACACGCTTCGGAGAACTCTTTTTGCCCTTGGTTGAAGGCCCTTTGAGGATTTTTGCAGACTAATACGAGGGAAAACCGTGATTGGTTTTTGGCATTGGTGAATTTATGCAAGAGTATTGGCTACCGATTCGGTCATTTTATTTCTTGCTCAATATTTTCTTTTGCCACGTTGAAAAATAAACATGGAGAAAATAAAAAATGTTTCTTTATCAATTCTCCATACCAATACCAATGAAGTTAACAATACTTAATCATATAGTACTCAAGGAACTAATATTGTAAAGCTTGGCCTCTCTTGTCTTTAAAACATTATCTTTATGGTGTGACAATTAATATTAAAAGATCATACAAAGCCAAACAAACAAGCGAACTGTCTTAATTTGGTCTACATAAAAATGCATACAAATCAAAATAGCGTTACAAACTTATGTTCCGGGTGAAATGAACCACGTGGTGTCGTTCGAAAGTGACATTAGAATTTGCAATGTTCTTCCTCAACTATGACAACTAGCTAGTTAGATTAAAGTTTTGATTTTAAGAGAATGAACTATTGTTTGGCTAATATTAGATATATGTGATTTGTATTGCAACTGATCAAAGCATGAGATGTTTATATTCATTGCATGTAACACTTACATCATTAAGTTAAGTTAAAAATTAGTATAAAATATTTGATTTATTAAATTAACTGTAAGACTAATATTGTAAAATTATCTCATAGTATTGATTAATTTTATTGAAAACTATTAATATAATTAATAAACCCAATTTCTAAGAGAGAAACATAAAGTACAAAGAATAAAGAAATGTGGTCCATCCGCCAGCCCATAGACGTACCATCATTTTAAAAATGATAATGGTCGTCTAGCTTTATTTTTAATTTTACTCAAAAAAAAATATATTAACTTGGGTTGAAAATAGATTGGATTAAGTCCTTAATTATACAGGTGAGAGTTGTTTAAATAAAGTATTAATATTTAATAAAAATGTATACTTTAGAAGAAAAAATGATAAATTGATTGATAAATTAAGTGATAAAAGGAGAGAATAATGGGTTATTTAAATGACTTTCATCTGAAGTCTAATTAATAGAAAGAGTTATAAAAATATACTTAGAAGAAATGTTTTCATTTTTAATAACACAAATAATTTAACTTAATAGAATAAATTATAATTGTTAATGTCGTGAAAATAAGATATATATTTATTTTTTCTTACAAATTATAAGAACTTTAAAAAGAAAATTAAACTAGCAATCTTCAACACGCACATATATTTTTTTTTCTTTTTTTTACCGTAAAAATATGACATTACCTCCTAATTTCTTAAAAATAATCAATATTCACTCGTTTTATCCAAATATTTTTCTCGTTACTTTTTTAAATACATCTCAACTTTAAATCCTGAATCTACACCAAAGGTGATCAATTCTCAGGATTGACACTTTTCAGTTATGGTGGATTGTGTGGATATCAAATGTTTCTGATATCATATTTAGATTGGAGTGCTCTTAGGGATTTTTACTTGCATCAAATTTAAGAAGAATAAGTGTGTTATGATTAATATGTGTTATAAAGTTGGTGAGAGATTTTTCACCTTCTTTAATTTTATTTTGGATTGCTATAGTGTGATTCATTAGATCATGTCAAGTATCATGGTCTGCTATATGACATGCTTGGATTGGGGCTATTAGTTTGGTTTGAATCAACAAACAATAGATCATCATTCCCATAACATTTTAGTGGCTCATCTGTTTTGACCAAAGCCATAATTTTAATAACTTTAGTCGGTCCACTCCATTCATTCACGATGTTATGCTTATATAACTTTGTCTAAGGTAGCTTAAGTGGTAATATTGTTTTAAGAGACGAAAAATCACAAATTTGATTTTCATGTAAAACGTCTTAAGTTAAAATGAATGTCATTCAATCCTGTCTATATAGACACTATCTGAAGTCACTCAAATAGTGGCATAAACCATAATAAATCCCCTCATTTATCTTCTTCTATATTTTCTTTGTAGAGAGGTTTTTTTTATGAATGCGTGTACATTTTTTTTTCATTTGATAAATTGGTGTGTTGGTAAGAGTAAAGAGTCTTATATATTGAGTCAACTAAACAAGGCCCCCAGCAATTGTTTGAAGATGAGGAGTTTCTACTTTCTAGTCAAGATTGATCAAATAACCCTTTTTTCATTTAATTGGACATTTTGAATCTTGATATGTTTTCATATTTGATTAAATCGGGATAACTAATACAATAGTTTGTTATAAATTTGATTAATTTTTGTATTCAATGAATGCTGTTTTTCCTTTTCATATATATATATACATATTTGAAAATTGAATTTGTTTAAAATTGAATAGAGCAATAGCATGCGCGGACATCACGTAGTACAAAGTGTAAAACAACATCTTCTACAACAAACTCAATCAATCATTTGACAGCTAATAATAAACTACATTAATTAATCTCTATTTAATTACTCATTAATAGACACTTGTCCTATTTCTAATATTACTTTTCTTCCATTAATTAATTAACTAACTTAATTACTTTGTCCTATTTTCCAACAACACACTATTAAATATTTAATTATGATGTGACAATATAATATGAATATATATACAAGTTACAACCACTTAACAACCATGCAAATGCAATCTAAGGGTTAGTTTGATTCATCAGCTTATTGGCAAATATTATCGATACACTTAATTGCTCCGATCGAGTTATTCAATGTTTTTAAAATATTTATAATAATTTATATATGTAATATATATATTTGTACATATATTTATAAATAATTTAGAATGTAAATTTTTTATATAATTAATAATTATTTTTTTTAGGTTTGAACTTTTTTTCAAATAACTCACAATCTATTCACATATCTCATTAACTAAATTATATAATCAAAATCAAAATAACATTATATATACTCTTTTATAAAATAAAAAATATATTATTATATATTAATATTATTTAAATATTTTTTTCAAAAACAACCCAACTAATTTTTATAACTCCAATTCAAAAAAGATTATTTAAATAACTCTAACTCAAACACATTTTAATAAATTTGGACTAAAAGACAAAATATATTTGATTTTATACCACTAATAACGTCATGATTTAAATAGTGTTTGAGAATATTAATCGGATAAGTTTTTTTGAACTTTGGATTCCCCAATTACTACCATTACCATTAATTGAATAATATGTTTTGCTTACGACCCGACCTAAATAGATTTAGGAGCAAAATAAGCCGGCTATCGCCATGATTTTAATGGTGTTTTGAGAATATTAGTCGGATAATTTTTTTTGAACTATGGGTTCCCCAACTACTACCATTGAATGATATTTTTCGCCTCTAACCTGATCTAAATGGATTTAGGAGCAAAATAAGTCGTATATCACCTACTTAATAGACGCTGGCTCAGCACCAACTCGGGCAATTTCCCATCTCGCCACGGCTTCATTCTCCGCAAGATTTTGGTCCTCTATTTACACTCTTAAAAATAGTTGGACTCTTTCCTATTTTAAGTGTAATCAATAGAGTCATGTTCTCCGTAGCCGCTAGAAAAACAGGATGGGTTGGGCTGACGGGATTTCAGGTTTCCAATCTAAGTGAGATGCCCAAGGAAATAGTGAACTTTTACGTCTATTACCTCTTAAAATGCGACTAATTACCGCTGATTAAACCTATAACCTGCATAAAAAAACTCAACTAAGTAAGATCGAATCAGGGACATAAGTGACACTTGGCTGCAGATATCAACCTCTTTTTTGTCACGGAAATATTAGTACTATTTGAACCCAACTAAAAAGCTTAAGCCCCTAACTAATAATTTATATAGCAAAAAAAAAGTTGATAATTTTAACTTTTGTATATTATTTATTAATGTTTATGAGCAGCTCAGCACCAACAATTAGAACCCAAATAAATTAAGCTGTTTCTTATTATAATAACAAAATAAGCCAAATTGAGAATTTAATTAATCTGATTGCCTCACTATGGAGAGAGAGAGTACATTATTTTTTTCTCATAAAATTAATTTACAAACAAACCAAACTTGTAAATTAATTAACACATTCACTAATTAATAATAATAATGTTGTATATATAAATATAAAATACAAATTCAAATTTACGGCTTTAATTTGAAATGGTTAATTAGGATTTAGGATCTAGCTAGGCTAGACTAGCTAGGTACATGAATAATACTGAGCGAACTCGTGAAGAGACTCAGCCGGCGGCGATTCAACAGCGTTTTCAAGCATCCACAGTAGATGTTCAAACAAGACCACTTCACAATCAACGATGACGGCGGCGGCGGCGGCGTCGCTGTCTTGATCAGATTCCGACGAAAGTTCCCGGATGACAGGGTTGTCGATAACGTCGGAGCTGACGAGGTATCTGCGCCTAGACTTGCCTACGTAGACGGTTCGGAGAATGTTGGAGTCGTCGGAGGAGGAAGAGAAGGAGGAAGCGGCGGCGGAGATTTTAGTGGAATTACCGGAAGGGTCGCTTAAACTGCGACCGAGTTTGCTGAAGGAATTCCATTTTTTCATTACTGAAGATTTCAGTTTTGTTAGCTTTGCTCCTTTGCCCATGTTAATTAATTAATTACTTTCTGATAAAAAAGATTGAAATTGAGAGAGAAAGAGAGAGAGAAAGAGAGAGATTTGTGGAGAATGATGGGAAATGTGGTGGGAAGGTTCGGAATTTATAAAGGTTGAAACTTCAAAGAGGGCTATCAAAAACTAAATAGTTCTTTGTTTGATTCAATTTATTTATTTTAGTAGAGTACTTTAGGAATGATTAATTTTGTTGTGTTTCGAATGTGTTTGGTAATATTTTGAATGTTAGTATTTTTTTTTTTATCATACAACTCTCATTTATGTATTTACAATTACAAATAAATATTTATTTAAAAAAAAACTAGAATAACTCAACCTCATTTAAAAGAGCATCTAACTTAAACTTTGATCATTTATACTAGACTTTTGTCATATTTATATATAATCTTAGTGTTGGTTGGAATTTGAATTTTAAATAGGAATGATTGATGATGAATTTAAATTGGTGAGTATTTTTTTTATGAAAAAATTTAAAAAGCATTAATATATAATAATAAAATAATTTAAAATATATGTTATTTCAGAATTTTGGTTAATTATTTAAGTGATGCGATAGATGAAAAATAGAATAAAATTATGTTTGATTAGATTGAATTATTTAAATATTTCTAACCAAACAAGTCCTAAGTTTATTCTCAAATAGTGTTTTTTTTTAATTATTTAAAAAATATTGATGAGTGGTGATTTTGAGAAGATCTTTTTTTTTTTTGTAAAATTATTTTAAAAAAATATTAATATATAATGATAAAATATATATTTTGTGGAGTATTATTGTCATTCATTGAGTAATGTCCAAATTTTTGAGTAATTGCTGAAAGTTTGAATTGATGCGGCTGATATAAAAGGCTTACATATTTTGTATGTAATATCATCTAGATTATTTTTTGGTGAACTATCTAGTTAGAAAGAAATTGTCGAACTTTCAATAATCGTAATCGTTTAATACATATCATTTATAATAATATTATTATGACGCTTGTTGAGATTTGTTTAGGAAAAAACATTATGGTCTGCTAAGGAGTTAATCGTTATTTTCGAGGATTTATTAACTCGATAATTTATTAAGTATATTTTTTTATGTTAGGTTTAATTTGTCATTGTATTTAAACGATTCTTTTTATTTTTAATATATATGTACTTCTTAGAAGAAAAAAATATATATATATTATTTTTAAATAAGGTATATTTTAGTATTTTAATTAAATGGAATAATATCATTGTTAAGAAAATGAAAAAAAAATATATATATATATATATATATATTTGATTATGGATAAAAAAATCCTACACAACTAAATCTATAGTAATTAAAATAAAAATAACACACTTTTTTATGTGTGGTAATATTAAAATTATTTTCAATTTATTTATTAATCCTTAGTATAGCTGACTTGTTTGGAAAGAATACTAGGAATGAATTGAAACTAGCACTAAAGCAATTATCTTTTTGGACCATTTCATAAAATCATTAAATATGTTAGGTTAGAAATAAAGTATATATAATGACTTTTTTTATAATATTTTAAAAAATAATTATTATAATAGTGTTGACTATTGATTAATATTGTAATTATTGGAAATTTATATAAATTAGTCTTTGTTGTTAATTTTTTTTAATAAAATGTAATTATTGAGTCATTGAATTTTTATTCTTATAAGGATTCAAGTTTGTTTTATAAGGGATAATTGGTAGACTTTGGTTCAATTATAAGTACTTTTTAAAATATTTCTTGTTTGATTTTTGTTTATTGTAGTAACTAACAAAAAAAAATCTGAAACACTAAATTTAAACTGATTTTTTTTTATTTAATTTTGTTCTATTTGTATCACAAAATATCTTATCATTATTGTTAAGTAAAATATTTAATTCATTGTTAAACATTATTCTTTAAAAATAAATAAATATAAAAAAATGCTGAAAGTTAAAAAATTTGAAAAACGTAAAAAATATAATTAAAAAGAATTTTAAAAAATGACATTGATAATTAAATAAATAAAAATAAACTCCACAAACATATTTAATGTATATTATATTTTAAAGTTAATAAGAGTTATTTTATTTTATTAATAAAAAAAATAAAATTAGACATTAAATAATATGAAATTAAAAATACTTAATTTTTTAAAAAATAATTTATATATTATGAAAAAAATGAATCATAATCAAAACAAAACTAAACCTGCCCTACAACAAATTGAAAAACTAAAATTAATTAAGAGATTAACGAATATCTTAAAAAAAAAGACAATAAAATCAACAAATCAATTTCACGAATCTTAAAAATGTGTGGATTACATGACATTGCTATGTCAATTGTTTTTTCAAATTAAATAATTCACTTAGAGATAATAAAGAAAATGATTCAACAATTCATAATAACTCAAGTTCAAAATAGAATTCAAACACCCTCCAACATTAACTAAAATAAAATCTTATTAATTAACTAAGAAAAATATTTTGGACATTATTGATGTAAAAAGAGAAATTACATTTATCTGAAAGCTAAGATTAGAACATGTAAAAGTTTAAAATCTAATTCTAAAAAAAATTATAAAACAAATTTTTGAACTCTAAACAATCAAGATCATAATTGAGTTCAACTATAATCTTATTCAATTATATTATTTTATTCAAACACAAAAACATATCTTCCACAATAATAAATTTATAAAACTCAATTTAATGAAGATACAATCATACATTTTCAAATAAAATAAAATAAAAATACAGTATGATATTATTATATATTTGATGAAAAAGGTGGAATGAGTCCAAAATGAGCTGACCCCATCCCATTGGCCACGTTTGGCGGTCAAGGGACAGAGCATACTTTTCAATGAGCCATGGAACCATCTAGTATATATAAAAAAAAAACAAATTATTTATTCCCATTTGATCAAAATCAGTATTTTATAATTAGTAACACACTTTTAAAATGAGTTACAACTATTTATCACATAAATTATTTCTAATAAAATAACTGTATAGAATGATTAATTAATATTATACCATTCAAGTTAATTAAGGGGTCAAAGTCCTTAGACTTTGGCTTAGATGAAACACAAAGTAACAAATTTGTTTGTTTGGAAATTTATTGCCTTGTAATTTAAATGTGTGATTCATATTCAATTATAAAAAATATGTCATTTTAAAAATTAAAACTTAAATGATATTAATATATAATAAAGTATAATTGTTTTTTAAATAAAATATTGTAGTTGCTATAATTGACAAGAAGATATATGAATATTCAACTAACCCAAACTCAGCAAGGTCTAAGTTTATATTTGAGTTCTAAAAAGGGAATTAATAAACTTAAAGGTATGCGCACGTCAAAAATGGAAATAAAAAACACGTAAAAAAGTGTTACATGCCGATAATGATTGCACATTATACGCAAAATCATGAACCAAATGAATCCCCACTTTTTAAAGAAAAAAGTGACAATAATTCTGAAAATAAATGTTTAACTAGGTTGTTTGGCTTTATTGATTAGTACCATGAACTTGTCTTCATCTTTTCTCTCTTTTTATAATAGTATTATGAAGTGGTTACATGAATTTCGGTGCTTGTGGCCCCTCAAACCCCATCCTTTAGTTAATCTTTCTTTCTTTTTCTTTCATCTTTCTTGTTAGATGATTTTTCTATTTGAGGGTTTTTTATTTTTATATGGTTTCGCGTTCTATTATCATGCAAGGTTGGTGTCGGGTGTGGCCCATTCGGAATCAATTAATGGCATTTGAATTGCCATCTTCGATTGTCTCGCTTAAGTTTTCATACTTTTGATTATTCGATATTGAGTCGGTTATATATTTTTAGCATGCGATAACTTAAACAAACAAGAATCACATAGGATTGAGAGGGGAAAAAAGGGCTAGCTAATTTGTTTCTCTAGGTAGGATATTGACAAGATGAAGATATTTAATTGATGTTTCATTAAAGACATAAGACCAACAACCAACCATTTTCATTAGACAGAGCCGTCGTACAATAAGCATGTGGAATAATAATATCAATTTTATAAGTTGCATGCATGCATTTCTCCTCCTTTCTCTTGGAAGCATTTACCAGAAAGAGACAGGCATGTGCTAGGGTTTTGAATGAAGTAAGAAGATGGTGGATTGAACTTCAGCGGTATTTAGAAGTAGTTAGTATTCAAGAATATTAAAAAGAGAAAATAAGACTAAAGTATGGCCAATTTGATCCACTCCACTTGATCAGACTCTTGATAATGTGTCAGAACTCCATTGTCATGTCCCTTTTGAATTCAATTTTCTTTTTTCAAAACATGGTGCGTAAGAATTTACTAGGTGCATGAACTGACGTCTATGTCTACAACTAGGTTGGAGAATGAATGATTGTGGAGAAATAAAACCAAATATAAAATAAGTTGTGATTCATGTCACAAATTTATTTCGGATAGTCACAACTCACACCAAAACACAATGAATGTAATGAAGCCGAAGAAACAAAGAACAACGTAAGAACAACCAAAATATCCATTGAGAATAAGCGACAACGTGATAGTTCATACGTACACATCATTTGAGGGCAAGAAACACGTAGATGCTGAGTAGTTAACATCAAAAATTAAACACTCACAATTAATGTACATCGAGTGGGAAAACCACATCGACACGAAATGAGATCGAATCATTTCGATGAAGATGAGAATCTACTACGATAAATTCATCGGCGTCAGAGAAAAAATCAACATAATATTGACTAACAAATAGAAAATGCATAAGACAAAAGTTGGGGGACAATGAGACTACATAGGTGGAATTAAGATTAATTATGGCAAGGTGATTAATTAGGAGAGAAATAAGTGCTTAATTATAATAACATTTAGTAGACAAAATCAAAGTATTAATTATTTGGTCTTAGTGCTAATTAATCATTTGGTGGATGTATGATACATGCCTTTCCTCCAAAGCCATAACATAGGTAATTAATTAAATATAGATTTATTTATTTGGAGAGTGGTACCTACCATTTGCTTAGCAAATGTTATTGCTTTTATTTTGTTATTTTTGTCTCTTTGCTGTTTTTCATTTATTCATGTAACACATTTATATATATGTTCCTTTTATTTTGTCCCCTTAACCCTATCTATACAAAGCAACCCATATTAATAATTAGCTATTGTCACAAGTTCACAAGAAAAAAAGATCAATATAATTCTAGTGTGGCACCTAAAACATATTTATTATTATTTTAAAAAAAATATTGCCTCCAACACTATAATTTGGATAATTATATATGTATATAAATATATATAATTATGGGCACATGTGGGGCTGTTTAATAACCAGTTAGGCTTAGAGCTAGCATTGTAAAATCAACAATGACACTTTTTATCATCTTAAAACCTGCCCATACACAATCCCATGTGGAACACTATGCATGACAATCATCCATCCATATCTTTATTTTTTATTAATCATATCTATATAGTTTATGAACACATTAATTCTAGTATATATATTTGATTGGTAAATACAATTGCATGTGCACCATTTAGCATTAATAGAGATGATTTTTTTATATTTTCTTTTACATTTGGAGCATTTGTTATGTGCCCTACAGTAAGGGATAATGATTAAAAAAATATATTATTATCCTATCTGTGAGAGGGCATAAAGGACAATCCGTCGTAGGATCTCATCTGCTTTGTTCATGCTTATATTAGTCATTTCAATAAATTGAATGTATTTTTGTTCATGCTTATATTAGTCATTTCAATAAATTGAATGTATTTTTATCCATGAGTCACTTGATTTAAAATCATGAAATCAGACACAATGTTGTTTTTTCAAGTCATAAACTCCACAAAATATACATATACATTGATGCACAAACTGGTTGACTCTTCCAAGTTTGTTTAAAGTGAAAACCAACTCGGAGCTAGCTATCTCAATTATGATAGTCTATTAAATAATTTGATTAGAGAATATTGAAGGATTTTCAAAAGCAAGAGTCGTCTAACTAGAATTCTATAGAATTTATTATAATTAACTAGGTTAGTTTGAGTATATTAATAGTGATCTTTCTTCTAGCCTAGCGATAACAAGATGAGGATATCACATGTCTCCTTGAAGTCCAAGTTAAATGGTTAAGTGTGTTTGTGGACTATGTACTTAACCCACAGAGATTAATCGTAGTCCGAAGGAGATGCGAAACCTAACATTTAAAAAAAGATGTTAAGAGTAGGTTTTAAGAGAACAAATGTTACGAATTTAATTCTCATTTATTTATGAGAGTTGTACTAATTACAACAAACCCTTGTTGTTGTATTGGGATAAGCTACAAGAGTTCAAATAGGACTAGACTTCTTTTGTAGTCACCATTTATTATCATGTTTAATTGTTATTTCATGAATAGTCCATCCTTGCATATTCTTTTGCTTTGGCTTTTCCTTTTTATTAACCTATATAGTTACCATTATTTTTTCATTAGTACCTTTTGAAGAACTCAAATTCTCGACTAAAAAATAAATTATTTTTCTTTAAATAAAATGAATTTTGTTAAAAAAAAATCAAAAATAGTAAAACATAGATAAAAACTATGAGGATCTCGTGAAATCACACAAGAATTATAGATTGCAATCTAAGTATTGCAAGTCATTTTTTGTTTGAGGTAACTTCCACTAAGGTTACAATGACATTTCTATATCTTCAAAATTATTTTCATACTATTTTTTTTTTAATAGTGCTTTTAATTAAGTCTCAATTCACTTAATAATAAACTTTATAATGCGAATCTCATCAGGAGAGCGCAAGACAAAATCATTTTTAAATATAAATTTTGTATTTTGTAACATCATGATTACTAATACTAACAAAATTTTATTAAATTAAAATGGGAGAATCTTAATCAACTTTGGAATTGTTAATCTTTATATAAACAAGATCAAGCATAAATTAGGTCATATATATGGATTCATTACAATCCCATCCTTAATCAAACCGAATTTAATACTAAATCCCCCACATAATTTCACAGGATTACAAATCTAATCATTAATGATCCTGTCTAAATGCAATTAGCAGGTGTCACGTGCTTTTAGACAATCAAAAAAGAAATAAATGATAGGGAAATTCAGCCAACACATGATCACATGTATTAATCAGTCTATATATTATTGAGATTCTTTAAAGATCATAAATTTTTCTATCTGCCATTGTTCTATTCTCAAAAACATATAACACTTTTTGATTAGAGTTGGTCTATTACACTAAATTAATTATATTTTTAAGCATATTTGCTGTTGAATATAACCAAAATTCATCCTATAATAGGTGCTCCCTATTTCATGACATAATAATTTTGTGTATATATTGTTATTACTTGTTCAATGAACTTTCATTTCTATTTATTGTTGAGTTTATATTAAATATTAAATAAATCATTAATAATAAAATAAAGTAAATTATTTTCATAACATGTTTATCAATAAATTATGTTTTATATCTAATATTTAATTATATTAATGAACAAACAATTATTTATGTGTATATAAAAACATATCATTTAACCGCCTACTTATCATAAATTAACCTACATTCATCATTTGACGTTTTAATTTTTCTAAGATCATTATAAATTTTAAAGTTAAAAATATTTTTTAAAGTGTTGACTAAATAAAAATAATAAAAGTAGATTGACTTATGATCACAATAAGTTTATCAATAAGAGTTTACTTTTATTATAATAAAAGATAGTCATACACTATATTAAAATTAAATTGAAACAATGGTATGCAATTGAAATATATGTATATAAGTGTTTTCAGAGTTTCTAATTTATTTTAAATAAGTGATAATTTATTTTGAAATTTACAAATATAAATTGCACTCATAGTTCAATGAAATCCTTGTTAAAAAAAAACTAATTTAAGATCATCACAATTCACAATATTAAATCACAATTGATCATATTAAAAATAATATTTATTATATTTTATTCCTGAAATAGTTTACACAAACCCTTTAAATCAGGGAGTTCATTTTAATGGGTTAATTTTAACATTCTTTTAAAACATATTTTAACTTCATAAAATGTGAAAAAAGTAAGAATGAATCTAAATTCATTTTAGATTTATCAAATGAATATGTAATTAGATTTAGCTTAATTAAAAAAACTATTCAGCAGATTTGGGATCAAAATTTCATTCAATATATTCTCCTTTTTTCATAGTGCTTTCATTGTTACTGTTCTTCATGGTTGTTAGTAAATTGTATTATAACTTCCAAGTTCCAACAGTAGTATGACATCAAAATCCTGCACAAATTTAACATGGTATTATATCTATAGTTGCCTTTCAAATAAATGTGTTAATTCTGTCTCTTGCTAGGTATTGTGGTCTCATAAAAGGCTCTATTTCAAAAGCACAACACTGGGAATATTACACACATAAAAAAAATCTAAGCATCATCGCTATAGAAATGAAAAATCCGATATCAAAAGGAAGTACAAATAGTGGGTAACTTTTTCATCTTCTTACTCGCGTTTACAGAAATGATCTGGGCAATTTCACAACTACACTCAATGAACAGGTAACAATGGATTCAACTGCATGCTGAAGAGATCCGCAAGGGCACCTCGAACATCCATCTGTCCAATAACAAATTAGAAAAGAGCCGGTGAATGATTTTAATAGAGATGTAAGTAATTAAAATTATTTATGTTCTTTACCTGGTCGCAACAAACTAGTTTAGTTATAAAAGGATAGAACTCTCTCAAGTGTCTTCTAAATATCTGGTTGTTCATATAAGACATGCCCTTAAGCACCTAAAAGAGAAGAAAATAATTATTATTATCTGTTAGTATAGATAGAAATGTTACTAAAAACAGTTGAATACTCATGAAATGGAATAAGGCCTTGTTTGAAATACTATCTTACGTCAAATTATTAAAATTATTAACTAAAAATACTATTATAATAGAGTAATGAGTAGTTCATGTGGATGTAAGTTTGTTTATTTTGTATTTTTGTGATCACAAATGTTGGTGATCTTTTGAATGTTGTTTGAGTAGTGTTTGGTTAAACTTATGACAAATCTTGTTGTGATCTTTGTGATCTAATGGATGAATGAAATGCGTTTTATCTTTTACAAAAATACAAAAATATTATTACTTAATCATATAACATTTTAGAATAGTAAATACTAGGAATATTTGGATCATTATAGAATTTTTTGGCAATAAAGCACACACCAAATGAGCTCAAAAGAAATGTTGGGAATAATGGAGGTAAACTGTAAAGTACTTGCGTAAACAATCAGGGCCTTGGAGTGGGGTGCCAAAGTTATCTACTTTTAAAAACAGTTACCCATAAGAATACTTTCCAAGTTAAGCGTTTGATGTGAATTATTTGTATTTAATTCAACATGCTGCCATTAATCACTTATTACATCAAATCATCAATTAAATTACCAAAATATCATTATTTTATTCTTTATAATTAAAAATATTTTGGTCATTTAACCCAAATAACCCACTTTTTAATATTTCAGTGAAATCCCAGATCAACTAAAACTAGGCCGGTTTGCTAAAACAAAAGGATGGAAGTAAAATTCACTTATTACCTAATTATTAATTCAATTTCAAACGGTTGAACTTTAAGTGGAAATTGGGGAAAAACGTACCTTCACAATAACTGGAGACCTTAAATCAAGAACCCGGTGTATATCCATATTCGTTGTCTCACCAAGAGTTGATTGAAAATCAGAAGCCTCCTTCAACACCTGTTCACAGAAAGACACTAGCTTCCCCTCTGCTACCATTTCAAGTTTATCATCTCTTCCAACAACATAATATGAAGAAGAAGAAGAAATATCATTTTTCATTGTATCCTTTTCCGTCGAGTTGACTTCATCACCAAGTTCTTCATCTCTTTTAGCATTAATGTCAGAAGTTGCCTTTTGCAAAATGTCTAAGTAAATGCATGTACCAGCTAATTCCTGGCGAAGAAGGTTTAGAGGTGGCCTGTCTCGAGATAAAACCATCAAACCTATGAGTTTTGGATCAGGTAAATATAAACCGTTATAAGTAAAAATAAAACTGACCTTTCGGCAGAAATATGGTGCATACGCAATCTGAGATTGGCATATGAATTATATGATGATGCGAACTCTAATACAGAAAATAATATGTCCATTAGAGCAACCTTTTGTGTTGTAGTCAACTTGTTCCAGTATTTCCCCTGCATATTTGGATATGCAAATATTATTCTGTATTTTATTTACAGGTGTGTTACAGTAACAAGCAAATAAAGATGAGCAAACAAATGGTTGTGAAAATCAAAATGGTCTAAAATATAATTTGATCATAATCGTGAAAAAAAAATCCTATTACAAATGAAGCAAAATATTATACTATAATTTAGGATCATAACCAAAAAATATTGTGTATAACAAATGAGGAAACAAAAACCAAACTATAGTCTTGATCATGATAACCAAACGCAAAAAATAAATTTCAATTTTAACCTTTCCAGTGGGATTGTGGATACCTGTTTCTAAATATGCTCAAAGTTGATCTTTCAATCTGAATTTCTCTTTTCATGTTTGAGTAACATCTTTGAAAATAATGGATATTTTGGAAAGATCAGTGAAGGGTACAAGCAATGCAACATTCATTAGTTACATGAGTTGAATGCACATTGAGAGATGGCAATGCATCAAATTTCCAAAAAGCAGAAACCAAATAGTAGGAGAGGGATAGATACAAAAATTGCATCCATACATAAAGTAAGACCAATACCTGAATACTATCAATAGCATCCAGGAGGAGTAGCTGTGTGATGCATTTGCTCCTGATGGTAGCAAATATGGGGCTCTCTACTTCTTCTGTAGCTTCTATTTCCATCATATCAGCAATCTGGAGAGACGGGAGAAACATGAGATCAGATGGAAGCAAAAAGCTTTAAAAGACAATTCCAGTATAAATATATCTTTGAGCATCTTTCTTTCGGTCTTTAAGATGATTGCACCTCAAGTCAGAACTGAATTCATGATTGTACCATAAATCATCCTATGATTAATCTCAAAATTTTATACCATGATTTTGATCTTGTTTGATGTGGGTTATTTGGAATTAATTTTCGATAACTCACTATCCAATCAGCAATCTACTCATGAATCAAATCATCAATCAAAATACCCTTTATTTAAAGAAAATTAAAATAAAAATATATATATATATATATATATATTTAAACCCCTAATGTCTTTTTACCCAAAGAACCTGATTTTATATAACTCACAAAAACAAGGTTATTTGGAAATAACCACTTGGTTTCAAACAACCCTAGATCAAACAAGGCCTTATTAACAAAGTACAACAAATTGGTATGCGCAATTCAACAATCAGCCTCATTTATATGGTTAATGTATATATTACCTTTAATGGAGAAGATGGCACTGACACATCTGAAGCACGTTCCTTAGGTTTTGATGTGAAACTTCTAACAAACATGTTGTCCATCATATTTCCCATGATCTTTTGACCAATTGTTTGGCTCCTTTGCATGCTTCCACCTTCAACATTTTTAGGAGATCTCACTGAAGTTGATGGTTGGACCACATAACAATCAATTAAAAGAATATAGTTCATGACAGCAACATTCATCAAGTATACATTTTTCCCAGTTCAGTAGAGTACCTTTGGACATCTCTGCATCTATTTCTTGATTGTGGTTTTCCATGGCCATGACATTCTGATCATGAAAAATGCCATTGTTTTGGCGGTAATCAACCTCCTCGTTTTCAGGAGAGGCTGACCTAGGACTATCACCTGAAGAGGCTTCCAAATGTCTGGTTAATCTTACAGGGCTCCGGGGCTGTCCAATACTTGAAGTATTGAGCAACTCAACAGGTTGTGTTGTGTATAAAGCATCTCTGGTACGAAACAAGAGGGAATTAATATTAGTACCATTACCCAATAAAATATATATTAGGAAGAAAGAGATACAGACCTTATACTTTCCAATAGGGTGTCCCAATCACTATCACTGAACTGGTGCCCTCCAACTTTGATAAGGTGCACTAGTGCACCCAATGAAATTGAAACCACTGTCTGATCAGATTTTTTGGCACAATCAAGTAGCAAACCCAGTAGAGGAGGCAGCATGAAACAAACTTCCTAGATCAAATAAATTCAACACCTTTAAAGATACTTTTATACACAGGAATAGACAAAAATAAAGTTCTCAACTTGTTGGAGTTCATAAACAGGTCTATGCTACTTTCTTTGTTTTCATTTAGACATAAAAAAGTTACAGATGATTATTCCAGCTTGTCTTTTGAAATCTAAGTTTCTCCAAATTCCAGGAAAGTACATTTGTAAATCACTGTATATCTGTGTCACATGAACAATATAAAATGTCCAACAAAATAGTACACGGGTGATTAGTTGCTTGAAGAGCTATAATCCCTTACTCTTAGTCTCAGATTATAGATCTTTACAATTTGTTAAAAAAAAAGCTTCAGTTCACATGCATAGCTACAACAGAAAAATAAATAGAAAAAACCACAATAATTTGGACTTAGCTTCCTAACAACTTGATGGATCTATACCTGATTTGACATGAATATCATCAGTTTGATGTTTGTAACATGAGCTTCAAAAAAAATTATTTATTTGTTTTTATTAGTAATAGAGGTCTAGGATGGAGGCTTGGAACCCTTGACCAAAATTGGGGATTGAGGAAATGAACCACTAAATAATGTCAGTTTCCAGGTTATGGACTTATAAATTGAAATGTATCAACGGTTATGTACATGTAAAATATCTTTCTGGACTCGACAAGGAGAAAAACTAATTAGTAAAGAAGATGCATAATTCATCTGATATAAGTCCCAGTCCCAGATTGCACATACCTTGTAAAAGGTGTTGAAAAGATTGCAAAGCAATTGAAGAGAGTGGATGCTAGTTTCACGGAGCTCATCCCCAGATTGGACCAGACTTTCTTTTCCGGCATGTCTTACATGATCAAAAATGGGAAACAGAATTCGATGGAAAATACTTTCCCAAAATGACGACGTGAATTTTCTACCTCTCTCATTCAGCAAGTCAAACAAAACCTCCAGTGCACAATTGCGGACCTCTTTTCTAGGATCTGATGTCAGAACTGATAATCCAGCCAACATAGGAAACCAGTAATGCTCAGTCACATCATAAGTGGCTTCTCCATTGACATCAATGGGCTTCAAAGCACCACCCGGTACCAGTCCCTGAAACATATATAAACACAGAAGTGTACAACTGTAAAAAGAATTGTGCATAATTACTAAGTTAATTAGGAGAAAAAGCATTTGAGTCCAGAGAAATGTAATTAATCATTCAAGCAGTTATACAGTTTAATCAGTAGATATTTCTAGTAGAAGTTATTGTATCCCATTACTAAGAACATTTTTTTACAAGGAAACAGAACCTCAGTTTCACCTTGATTCACTAATCAAAAAGAAGTATAGATCCACAAGACTATCAACTAACATTAATTGACTTCAGAAGAGAACCATTTCATTGAATTACAATGTCCTAGAAAGGTTATCATATAATTTACATCTTTAGGTAATGAAATAGGAATTCAACAACAACTGCCTTTTGTATTAGTCATAGGTAACTACACTTTATTCTTGATTAGAAAAAATGTGTTCACCAGACACAATAGCTGCATAACTATTTCTCATGGTAGCAACTAGGGATTAAATGAGAAGACAACACAATATTATTCTCATCCCACCAAGGTAGTTCAAAAGGTAAGAGTCTTACCTAAGACTGAGACCCATTTCAACCAAGAGATTCAATTTAGATCTCATGGAATGGTACTACAAAAGAAGAAAGCTAGACATGAAACAAAGCAAATATAAAACCAAGCCAGTGTTCCAGTTTCAAGTAACGAGTTCTCACAAGAAATACAACAGAAGAAAAAATTGAACCTCGGCAAGACGGTCCTCGCATATACGGAGGAGAGCAATGGCCTTCAGACTGATCCGGTAAGAACTTTTGTTGTTGGCAAAACCAATAAGACAATTGACACAATCCATGAAGCAGTCTCCAACAACCTGGTCAAAGTGTTCCAATATAACTGCACCATCTTTCATGTTAGCATGTGCATGAATGACAAAAAAAAGTTGACAGTTGTCTTGGTTAAATGGCAAAATGATGTAGCAACTAACCTTGTTCCACATTCTCAAATGCACTTTCAATAATTGGCTCCAAGTCATCATTTGACGCAGCTGTAAAAATCATAAACACACTACGCCAACCTGACTTGATGCTCCCGACTTTAGATTTTATCATCTGCAAGTCAACATAATATTTAGTAATTCCACTAAATAGAATGTAAACTATCTTTTTTATCATGTAGAAATTACCTGAACAATGCAATCAACAATAAGCCTCCGTATTGTTTCATTTCGACTACTTCTCATCAGGATCACGAATGGCTTCAGAATGTCGTTTTGGAAAGTAAAATTAGCAAGTTCAGCCCTCTCCAGATATTTCATACCAAGTTGCCTCAGAGAATCAATAGCATACATAGCAACTCTCTCATCAGGATGGCTTCCAGCATAAATAAAATGAGTAGATAAGACAGTCCATATTCTGGCCCATACCTGAAATGATTATCAATGTTATCTTAAGAGTTGCAGATCTATTCAGGAGGAGAGGAACTAGTATATTGACTTAACATGTTAACTAGACATTATTTATTCAGTTAAGTGATAGCAAAGGGGTTTCACAAAAATAAACATTAGATTTGTTATTCATGAAACATGTCCTTACAAAGAGAGCGGCAAATTAGACAGAGTCAGAGTGTCATTCCTTATGTGTTATAATCTGTACTATAACATAATTCAACAATGTGAATGAAAGGTCCAGAAATTCAGGATAGATGATATTGGTTTCTATTTCAGAAGATGGGCACTTTAAACTAAAATCTACTGGAATAAAAAAGCCAAGGGAAGCTGGAGTATTTATAGGATAAATTTTCCTGCAGGAAAACAGGCAGATAATGGAGCTAAAATGTCTTAGGGCTCATTTGCTACATGTGGGTGTTCCTAAAAGAGTTCTAGAACTCAATAATCCCCTTTTCAGGAAATATGCCCAGCTGCACAAGAAAATATATGTTCCATGCTGTTATCAAGATCCAAAAATACAGAAAACAGAACAATCCTATCAATGTCAGGGGTTATCTTTTCTAAATAAGAAACAACAAGAAAATGTGAGACAACATGGTATAGCTTAATTAACTTTTGACTGGTGTCAAAATCGACAAGATAGAAAGCAAAATAATCCTATAGAGATATCATAGGGTATCCTGTTTAAATAGGGGAATACCATGCGGATGCGAGCCATATTGTAATAGCTGATCTCCACTAGTTTTTGCAAGCTGAAAACACGAGCCGGGTACTGCTTTAGCTCCTCAGCTGAAACATTACAGAGAGCTGTGAAGAACTCTACAACCACTTCACTGGGCAATTTAACACTATTCACAAACACTTGTTCAGCTGGTTTGCCAGCCAATTCTCTCAATGATTGGACAATGGCATCTCTTGAGAGCTGATTTGATGCTTGCATGACAGTCATGGCCATAGTGGGAGTGGATATGATATATTCAAGGCGAGAAATGCACTCCAGAATTGCATGCCAGGTGTCTTGGAGAGCATCAGTCTCTGTATCACACAAAGATAACAATGTCCGCATTGCCTCCACATTTTTACTTCGCATATCCTTGGGTGCATGCAAGAAATTGAATCTGAGACCATTCCAGGAATAATTCAGAGACAACATTGGAAATACACAACACTGGAGACACAATGAATGACTTATGACATATATGGATAGGATACATTTAAGCTATAGGAAAAACAGGTAATATACTATCTAACTAAGTTCTGTTTTCAAAATCACACTAAAGAAAAAAAAAAATCAACTAAAATGATAATTTCAAACATAATGCCAGGAAAACAAAACTTTAACTAACTTCTAAACCAATCTTGAACATTTAAAAACACTCCAGTAGGGGGAAATAGAACTGCATATTGAAAATATAATCAGAAAATGTGGGATGTTTACCTAATGAGAGATGTTAAAAATGCATAGCGCATGGTATCCATTCCAAGAACATGAGCGATCTGTATCCCTGCTTTAAATCCTTCCATGCATAGAATGACCCTCGGCTTGTTTTCTCCTTCACCCATAGTCACAGAAAAGGTTGCAAGCAAAGGCCACCCTACAGCTTCAACCATTGGCCTAACAATTTCAATTTGATTTGATGTATAAAATACTCCCCTTTTTCCTCCTTGATTCCGAATTATAGTCTGTGTTTGTTTAATGATAGCTTCATTCTCAGACTTAAGGTCAGTTAACAATTTTCCCCTTGGGAGAGCCAAATTAAGAATGCGGATAAGTTGACCTCTCTCTTCTTCTGGCCTCTGTCTAGTAGTTCTTCCAACAGTGACCATGTCATCTTTCATTTTTATTTCTTCTTTGACTATAGAATCATAGATCTCTTCCAATAGTTCTTCTGGGGCAGAATCTTCGGCATCATTTGTAGTATTCATGCGTACAAAATCAGCCTTGGACATTTTAGGCCATACCATTGGGTTGTGTGCATCAGTATTCAACATGATAACTGCATAGGCAAGTACATATGCAGTGTCTGCATTCTTGAAAAGCCCAGGATTGTCTGCGCAATACCTGTGAAATAATCCATTCAATGATAAATAATCGAAGAACCAATAAACTAGGCAAACAGTCTGTGCACAATAACATGACATGGCTATAGGTCCTTAACAGATCACTAGCAATGTTCAACTAATATACGGAAACTAAATTATCATGAAAGATATAACAATCTGAATCTAATAATCAATCACTGCCCCAATCAAATTATGCTTTGTAAATTTTAATCACACACATACCTTAGAAATCCTTGTGATGGGATTTTAATGTATAAAAAATTGTCTAACAGTACAATTGAGCAGTTTCCTATCTAGTCACTTCCTCAAATTTTCCTGTTCTCTAGTAGGGTGATCCATTCAACTTTCCTAAAATCTAATATTTTGTCTCTACCTCCCTCTTGAGTGGCTGGAGATTGCAAAATTGGTAGTCGAAGTGAATTTTCTCCTATTCTCTTGTCAGTGGAGACAAGCTAATAACAAATGACAGGTTGAGAAGATTTATGAAAGTTACAAATACACTATGTCCTTCTATAGAGATAATGAAGAAACTATTCATCATCTTCTTTTTGAATATCCCTACTTTCTTGCCATATGGGGGACTGTTACATGGAGCATATACGCAAGTGAAGCCCTAAAGTTTGGAACATAATCAAGGATTGCATTGTTGCTAAGATTGCTCGCCATTGCCTCTCTTTTAGTATTCTTGGATGCACCTTCTAAGCTGGAAACTAGGAAATATGGAATGAGAGACGTTTAGAGGCTTCAGTAAAAGGAGAAGAAACGACTATCAAGCTTGAAAAGTTGTTCTCTGTTATTGCCATTTACAGAGTGTGCAAGTCATATAGTATTTATTACAAGCTAACTTTACCGCAACTGTATTATTTTAAATTGTCCTTGGTTGTAATCCAATATGTAAAAAGGTCATATTGGATTAATATAGGTTAACCTTTACTGGATTGGGTTAGAAACGGATTGATTTGGACCCCCTATAATTTGATCTGAATTGATCCATTTGCTAGGTCAATTCTATAGTTATTATGTGCATAGTAGTTATAGTAATGGTCCCTCCCCTACTGGTTATATCGCCCTACTCTCACTTTTAGGAGGTGAATGGTTTGAGTCTCATCCCTGGTGAATTCAATATATAATACAAACAGAGGAAAGAATTTAACTATTCTCACTTTTTGAAGGTGAATGGTTTGAGT
The DNA here is from genome assembly GCF_907164915.1 of Impatiens glandulifera. Classification (NCBI taxonomy): domain Eukaryota; kingdom Viridiplantae; phylum Streptophyta; class Magnoliopsida; order Ericales; family Balsaminaceae; genus Impatiens; species Impatiens glandulifera. The sequence goes on along the minus strand of NC_061865.1, from coordinate 55,256,161 downwards.
ATCTGAGATATTTAGGTGTTTTGGTTTTTACCAGTTTTTTATAAATTCTCTATATCACATCACTACTATCATTCTAACCATCAAATCACTCATTTTATCAACTAAAATACCCTTACTTTATTTTTATTAAATTTAAATTTTGAATGCAAAACGAAATTTTAGTAATTAAACCACTTAAAAACCCAAATAACCTACTTTTTTATCAAACAATATTTTTTCAAACCAAAAAACCAAGATCAAACAAGCTCCTGGTGATTCAATCTATAAGACAAGCAGATGAAAGAATTTAAGTACTCTCACTTTTAGGAGGTGAATGGTTTGAGTCACATCCCTTGTGAGATGAAAGAATTTAAATTACAAGCATGTACCTACCGTTCTGCAAACTTCTCCATTATTCGATCTATCTTTTGAGCTTCTCCAGGAAGTCTAAATCCTCTAAGAAACTCACGAATTGCAACATCAAACTTCATCCCAGAAAAATTCATAGAATCTACATAAGAATGCATGACAGCGAGGGGAAACTCCTCATGTTGGCCCAAATAATCTCCAATAACAGCCTGTAATACAAAAAGGTTAACCATTTTTTCTTTAGTGGGCAAATAAGATTCACCAAAATGGAAAAGGTTCTCGCTTTTCAAAAATGATTCACCAAAATAACTCACACCTTGTCCAAAGCAGGTGTGTTCCTTAAAAATAGGGCTACTGAAACAGGTGTGTTTTCCACCAGTTTATTTGATAACAGATACTCAATACCCTTTCCTGGACGCCTGTTGAACTGTGGCATTTGAATTGAAATCCAGTTCATTAGTTTAATCTCTAAATAAGAACAATTACATCGAGAATGGAATCCGCGGATTATGGTGCTTACCTCTGATATTGCCGCTTGCAATGTAGATTTGTGTGCCTTGGCCTTTTCAAAATTGTTGGGCGAGTCTTCCTTAATATCTGCCTCACTGGATTCTGTGGAGGAAAGTTCTTCATATGAATGTTGACCTTTCGCCTGCTTAGGAGATTCCCTCAGAGACTTCTCCCAATCAACCAAAGACTTGAGCACATTTACTAGGCACTACAATGTAGAAACAAAAGCTACCTGTTAATATATTCAGAAACAAGCAAGTTCAGTGAATGGAACATGCTAATAGTATAACTTACTTGAAGTGATGAACTCTTTATTGAACCCATCTGGGATGCAGTAACAGAATTGGGATCAATGCTTTGAGTCCCTTGAGCGAGCTTTGATAATGTAGTGACCTACATGATAAAGTTCATGCCAGGAGAAATGTCATGAAAATGAAGAATTCAAATTCAGTAGATGTATGCACATTCAAGGCATTAGAAATAACACAAGATGGAAATAGATTTAGTAGCCACCATGCGCTCAAACAGGTTAGGTGCCTCAAGATCACAGTCGTAGTTAACAAACAAGTCAACTAGCATTTGAGAATCCTTGCAAATTTTCTCTAGCATCCTACAAAACAAAGGTCCTGTGAATTGACAAAATCCAACATCTAGTAAACCATTAATAAAATATAAATAAGGCTAGTCCCCATTGATAATTGTGTCATCACAATTGCATATTTATTGGATGGATAAGTGATATATCAGGACCACAAGACGGGCAGCATTGTACCGTAGAACAGACAATTTTTGGTTCAGTGGGCATTCCGTGCTATCCAGTGACCGCAAAACAATCAAGGGGAGAAAAACTCCAATTTCTCCCTGAATAAGATAAACACAGAACCAAGATCAAAATACAGAATTGACCCTCCAATATGCAATTTGTAGAAGTTAAATATATGTACAATCTTACTTTAAGACTTTCTCTAAATCTCAACAATAGCACATAGAAGATTCCTGTTGCATACTGTGAAGAAGAAAATGGAGAAACATTACCAATGATGCAGACCATCTAAACATAAGACTTAGCAAAGGAACCAAATCAGACAACTAAACCTGAAATATGACAGGTGATTGAGAAACTGATGCCCTCAACAAGGCATATGAGAGGTAAGCTTTCACTGAGTCAATAAAATGAAAGTTTTTTGTGAATGAGTGGCTAACACCTTCTAATAAGCCCTGAAAAAAGATAATGAAAATAACTTCAGTATATCTTATATAGGTTTCAGGCATCTATTATTTAAAAGGATCTTTTAAACAAATAATGGATGCAAAATAGAAAATTATTAAACTTCTAAGGAACATTTCCCATCAACCAACGAAACTACCTTCCATGTCTATTTAAATATGTAAAAAAGGTTATTTAGTCCTACATTTTCTTGGAAGGACACATTTTTTTGCTCATATGGCAGGACACGTGAGGTAAATAATGAAACAGATCAAGACTCAGTAACATTAGGTCATAAGTGGCTTTACAGTTACATGTTTGTGTTAAAATTTGCAGAGCATGTGAAAACATCATGTCTAGCTGAATGATAAGGATCTTAGCAGCTGATCCATATGCCATGGATTAATAACTTAAAAGGTGTGATTTCCTTAAACAACACCTGGAGAATGAAGTACATAAACCTACCTGAATATCTCCACCAACACACATTAACATACCTAGGCAAGCCTCTGAACAAAGCAATTGATTATATAAAAACTGGTTTACAATTAATGATAGATAAGATTATACTATCTCCAACTATAGTGAAAGACAGATACCAGTCTGATCAAGATTGTAGGCATAATCTATGTGCATAAAACTAAACAAAAAAATCAAGTAGCTTGACACTCAATATTGTTGAAATGGAATTTTTTTTTATTGTTGAAATGGAAATAATAAAAGAACAGATGATATACATATATGTGATGAACTGATGATTAAATGAATAAATAACCTGCAGAAGCTCAAGAGACAAGATGCGAGTCTTCGTGGTAATTTCATCATTGTCTTCCTTCATACCCATCTAACAAATTTCATCCATGGAAACAAAAGTTTAGAGACAGCATATAAGAGATTTAGGATTGGGACAAGAAAGATGTTAAGAAAGCAAACCTTGCAAAGTGTCCGGAATAGAAGTAAAGCATCACGATGGCCAATGTTCATGCTCTCAAGGTCAATCCCTCTAAAATATAATGATGGGTTACATCATAATCAAGGAAAATACCATCACGTCATTACCAAAAAGGGCAGAAAGTTGGACTAAGAAATGGTACTAGATGCATACCTGGTTACTTTTTCACCATCTTCAAGATGCACAACTTTGTCTAGAGCAGCTTCTAATCCCTATAAACACAAAAGATCATATAAATTAATAGCAATTGCATTCAAATATCTTGTGGGGAATTTTAGTGAATGTGAATTTCTGCCTTTCCCAGCTTGATTGAGCAGGCAGCATAAGTGAAATACTAGGATGCAGAATTATAAACAATTAAATAAGCTATGTGCCTTTATGTCAGCTCCAACCGCAAGATTCTGAAGTTCTTCAACAGATGCAAGTGAAGTTTCTTTGAGTTGATCTGAAGAAGTTTCATTCTCTAGTGTTACTTTGTCACTTTGGTCAACTGAGGTAATCTCATCAGTCGTGGAATTTGAACTATGCGGAGCAATTTTCTTGTGTGCAACAGAAGTGACTGTTGTAGAAACCTGAATTCCACAAGTAAATATTTAGGAAGTCCAGGAATCAACTATCTTTCCATTCTTATTTCCGATATTACTAATCCAGATGAAATTTCAATTCTTTACCGGATCGGATTCCATCCGTCTGAAGACAATGCTGATCATCTGGGTCAACATTGCCTTTGAGGTTAATTGGTTCACAGGGCTCTTGCTGAAAATCAAGCAACAATTATTAACACAAGTAAACATAAACAAAAAATTTAAAGAAATTTTAATCATTACCTGTTTAGAGCAATATTGTAACATAGTCTGATTACTCCCAGCAACGACTCTCCATGAACTATAGTTAACAAAACCAATTAAAGACTAAATTAGGATCAGAATGATAGGCACTATGTTAGTTTTACCATATAACAATAATACACAAGTAATAGTAAAATAGACTCCAGATGAGGATTAAACACACAAAGGAACACATATATACAATATACTTTAAACATAAGAGTATATGTTGCAGATTTAGCTTCAAGATAGCAAGAAAACTAATTCAGCTCAGTTTGACATACCTCTAAACTTTGAGGATGCTACAGATGTCAAAAGCACCTTCAAGACTTGTAAAGTAGTACTGTGTTATATCATTATATCATACATAGTTAGTGATAACAAAACTCAGATTCTTATAGACACTGATTTTAGAGAATACACAGAAACAAATACCTATCAGGGGATGAATTATCCACACAACCACAGACCATGTTTAGAATGTCTGTAAACAATGGTGAATTTTTACCACCATCTAGTCCAGGATCACCTTCTAGATGGTCATATGCAATAAGTTTCTGCAATCATTAGATTTTATTACGGATTACCATTTAGCTTGAGATATAATAGCCGACTTTTTGGCAACTATTGAGTACATGTGCATCTTCCCAACAAAACAAAAAAGAATAAAGTAAAAAGAAACATAGAGCCATAAATCAGAAGACAGTTAAAAAATAAAAACCTATCTCAAGCTGGAAGTTGGAAAGTGTAAGCAAACACATACATGAAGACAGTCCAAAGCTAATTCTAAAACTTTGACATTCTTGGTCTCAAATGCCAGTCTTAGAGGATTCAACACAAGCTCTGCTACTGCTCCTTCCAATGTATTTCCAGCCTTAGCTAAGATTGATGTTACGCTTGACAGCTGCTTTGCATGCTCTGCTTCATCAGCAGACTGAGATCCCACACCGGCTTCTTCGGAACTAGGAATAGAATCACAGATAAGCATAACTTCAATATAAAAAAATGTAGTCTATATACGCATGAAATGAGAAGCTGGCATAACAGAAGAACTACATAGCAACCACCTACAAAGTCCAGATATAATTATTTGACTAAAAGATTATGCCTATCCAAAAGGAACAAGTGCCACCAAATTGATGTTTGGTCTGCAAGAAAACTTTTGAAGGTTGTCCAACAGAAGGAAGAGTTGAGGAGTATACTCTGGGTGGCACGAAAATCACTTCTATAATGAAACCAAAGGAGCAGAGAATAAAAATGCAATTTGCATGGGCACATACCTTTGTCCTGCAGGCGGGGTGGATGGTGTATCTTTATCGTTAGGAACCGATTGCGGACTTTTTTCTTTCGTGCTTTCTAAACAGATAAAAAGAAACAAGAAAATATTCTTAAAAAATTAGTTCAACATAATGGCCCCGAAGTGGAAACACTATTCATTTTTTGTTTCCGACCCTAACTAAGTTTAATTTCCAAACGTTCCTGTCCCCAGGATGCAGTTACACAAAAAAGTGTTCCCAAATAAGACCTATTTCAAGTACATATAGGTAAGAACGTGTTTTGATTTTTCTCATTTCCCCATCCTCATTTACCAACATATTATAATGGCTAATACTATTTCCAGTGTAGTAAGTTTGTTTAGTTCAAGGAAGCACAAGTTCTCAAGCTTGATGCACATTATGTAAATTGATCAGTAAAATCACATTCCTGTGATACAAGTGAATACAATGCATACTTAACTGAAACTAATTCGTTCTAATTTCATCTCATTCTATCAGTTCTTACCTGAATTACCACTTCCTAATCCACCTTATAAGACAATAACAAAGATAACTAAGTCCAAAGAATAAAGAGAACTATACCTATATAAGTCTGAATAGCCGTTTGAAGAGCGCCATACTTTTTATTAGCACACTCTTTGAGCATCGATTCAAATGCTCGTGTAACAAATCCACCAGCAGCTCCCCCAGCCATCTTTGAATCGAATCGATCAGCTAGTACTGAGATGAAATCACGATTGAGGTCAACTGAGGTGTTCTCAGAGCCGACGGTGCATGGAAATCACGTCAAACTGGATCTCTAGAACAATTGATGACTGGATCAGTTGAGAAAGACGAAATCGATGAAGATCAAGTTGAACATTTAGGAGTAGAGAAAGAGAGTTGAAGAAATCGAGCAGACTTACCTTAAGGCGAAAATATTGACGAAGTGATGCTGGATCTGAAGACCACTCTAAGAGAAGATCGAGAAGAAGAAGAAGACTATTTTCTCAGATGCATAAATCGCTCTTTTATTATTTAAAATAAATTAAATTTAATTAAATTAAATTACTAACTCAGATTATTATTATTACAGATTAATACTTACTGACAATCTCTCTACTAATCAAATCGTAACGCTGAAGCAAAAATAAAATAATATAATAAAACAAAATTGATTCTTCTTTAATTATTTAATTTTTTTTTAAATGACTGGACTTTAAAATAATGTAATTAAAAGTTGTATTTATTGATTTTGTTCCTTAATTTGCCACATGATTGCTTACTTATGACTTTTTAATATAGTTAAAACTATTATTTACAATTTTTTATTATTTATTTCATTTTATTTAAGAATTTTAATTTTTTATTTTAATTTTTAATATAAAAAATTAACATTTCACCTAATTTTATTTATTGATCTTGTCATGAGAATTATATTGGTTGATTTTTTTAAAATAATAAATTATAATTTTAAAATAAAAATTAAAATATATATATCAATATTTTAATAAAATTATAAAAAAAACTAATAAAAAATAATTTGAAATATATTTAAAAGTTAATAAAGTAAAAAAGACAGTGCAAATTAGCTAAACAAAAACAAGTTTTAAATATAAATAAAAATAAAATGGGGTTTATTTATTTTAGATTTATTGTTTATGATTTTAAATGTAAGAGTATTTAAAGATATTGATTTTTTTTAATGAAATTTAATTTTCGTTATTAAGATAACTCAGGTGGTGCATATTTAACACTATCATTTTTATTTTAAAATAAAAATATTATATATTTATAATTTTTTAAAGAATTTAAAATTAAAGAAAAATGAATATGACATGTGACTAACAAAGAAGTGTAAATTATAAATGAGTATTAATATGTATAAGACTATAAGATATATAAGATATATATACTGTATATATGGTTAGTGTTGAATAAAATAAAAATATGCTGTAAATAAATTTTATTTTTTAATAATAATTAATAATTAAGTTTTTTTTATAAATATGATGTAAACAAAGTTTTTTTCTTAAAATAAATAATAATTCCTATTTTATATTTTTTTTTTATGATTTCAACTTATATAATCATTAATTAATTAATTAATAATTAAGTTATTTTTGTTAGTATTTATTTTATATTTGTTTTACAAATATTTATTTTATCTTCCTTTATTTTTGTTACTATTTTAATTTATGTTTTGTTTTGGGTCAATTATTTTATATTATTATTAATATTTAAAAAAAATAGTAAATAATATATATATATATATATATATAGCAATGATCTTAACATAATTTTATAATAATTTTTTATTTTAAGAATCACTTTTGTCACTTAAGTTATATTATTGTTCGATTTTAGTGTATTAGTCACGATTTCTCCACGATTTTCTTGTGCTAAAATTTTCTAGGCTGTGTAAAGAGAAACACAATTAGAGCCTTTCGTGGTTCAAGATAAAAAAAAATCTAAAGTAGAAAGTAACATAAACATTATAAATTATAAATATAATTTTATTATTATTATTATTATTATTTTTATATATTATTTTTTTATTTGATTTTTTTTAAATAAATATATATATATATATATATATTAAAATAATTCATGGTCATAGTTGATGGCTAAGAGACTAAAAAAAATAATAAAATAAAAAAAATAATATATATTTTTTTTGTAATTGACTATTTGTATTGGTAAGTTAATTTGGTATAAAATTAAATTAAAATTTGTAAAAAATAATAATATATATTGATTTAAAAATGCAAAATAATGAAGATTAAGAGGGTAAAGACAATTTGGAGGGCGTATAAAGCGCAAGCAACAGATTATGCAGGCCATTCGTTTTAGTGCGTGAGGATTGAGGTGGCCCACTGGAGAGTATCAGTTTTTGTATCCTTTCACTCAGATCGGTCTTCACAAGGGATTAGGGTTTTGCAATCCTTCAAGAAGATAACATCCAACGGTGGGATCCAAAACGTATAATCTATCTATCGTTCTATCCATCTGCTTCATCCTTTAAGCTTCCTTCGATACCTTTCTTCATCCCACCGCCGAATCGCGACTTTCTTCCAGCGATTCCAATCAGGTTCGTCAGACTTTTTTATTGTATTTGATTCAGGATTCTAGATTGAAGTCATCATATGTAGCAAACCTACTGTGGCTCATGCTATTATGGATTTTATTTATGAAATTATGTTTTTCGTAGTCATGTATTTTGTTACTTTAATCATTGTTGATTGTTTTATGCTCACATTTAGGTAATTTCACTTGGCTTGTTTCCATGGCTTCTGATTCGCAGAAGGATGTCCCTGCTTCTGCTAGCAAGGGTAAGATGTCTCTATTGACAGTCATTTTATGTTGTATGCAATTGGTTTCATTTTGTACAAGTCAACTAACTTCAATGAATGTTGATTTGTTTATGTATCATTTTTTCTACCTAGCTTTGAATTTGACAATTTATGTAAGTCTTCTTCTATAGAATCTATCCTTTGAGGAAACAACCAGATAAGAAGATAAGGTAGACTTTGATAGAGAAAGCAAATTGTGTGAAAGAATCCTATGGTGTTTATTTTATTTTAAGTTGAAATATTGAGGTTTCAATTCTAGTTATTTCATAACAATCTGCAGCACTAATCCTAATGCACTATTCGTTGTGTCAAGTTGTCTTGCAAGACAAGTTCTTTTAATTTACTATGATCTTACATAATTCTCATATTTTTATAGGTTTCGTTTTGTTTATCTGTTTTATCTAAGTTTAGTTGCTTAATGGAATCACATTATTTTCTATTCACGAAATGTTTATCTATAGCATAAGAGAATTCAATGGTTTTACTGACAGAACTCTATTAGAGTTGTTTAGGATAATTACCAATGATCTACTTTGACTGTTTTTATCTCATCTTTTATTCCATGCTTTCCTTTGCCAGATGAAACCAGTGGCACAGCTGAGGTTAATGTCAAGTCTGAGTCATCTTCTTCAGGGACACAATCTGGACAGAGAAGGCCATCCCCTGTAGAAGCAGGGTTTGCTGGAAATCCTTTTGATTTCTCAGCTATGTCTGGTCTACTGAATGTAAGGCTTTCTTCCTAGTTCCTTATCTATCTCTATTAACTACTAATTTTATTTTATTTTCCTTTTATCGAATAAGTTTTATCATTCTTATGAGTTGACTTAAAAACTCCATACTCCCCCAAATGTCCCGCCTTATATATAAGGATCTCTATATTTCAGACATAACATCTTCCTTTTTTCTAGGAATACTATAGGATTGAAGTAGTATCATTATTTATGAATTTCTAATCTTTGTAATGAAGGATCCCAGCATTAAGGAGTTGGCTGAACAGATAGCTAAAGACCCATCATTTAACCAAATGGCTGAGCAGCTGCAGAAGACCTTTCAGGGTGCGGCAGTTGAAGACGGGTTTCCTCAGTTTGACCAACAAGAATACTACTCCACTATGCAGCAGGTTATGCAGAATCCACAATTTATGTCAATGGCCGAGCATCTCGGTAATGCGCTAATGCAGGTATTACTTGCTTGCATGTCACTTAGTAATTTTACGGTCAATGTGCTGATCTCTTAACTTATCATGCAGGATCCTTCCATGTCTACCATGCTCGAGAGCTTTTCAAATCCTGTAAATAAAGACCAGCTTGAAGAAAGAATGTCCAAAATCAAAGATGATCCAACATTAAAACCAATCATGGACGAGATAGAGAAAGGAGGTCCAGCTGCTATGATGAGGTACTTGCATACATATATATTATGAAATGTTAAAGTTTGTATTTATAGAGTTGTTGTGAATGCGATTTCTAATAATACAAATCAGTGTTAAACAAGTCTTGAACACGAGAACCTTAATATTGTTTGTTAAACAACCCAACAATCAAGCCTCTGAATTAGTGATGATGATGTACTTATATCATCAAAAACATTCTTTAAACAAGTGAAAAGCTTACATATGATGATAAATGGATTTCTACAAGTACAATGAAAATATGTTCCCAAGGAACTGGAAGTTGCATTGTTACTAGGACTGCATAGAAACCAAATACCATTCTTTTTTATGTTTGAAGGTTCCAATTTAGCCAATGGATGGATTATTTCCATTTGATGATCTTAGTTATTCCACATTATGCTGTCAAAGTAGTTTAGTCCATTATCTTTCTGTATTTGAATTTATTTGTGACATTAGGTACTGGAATGACAAAGATGTTCTTAAGAAGTTAGGTGAAGCTATGGGTCTTCCAGTTGCAGGAGACACTGGTAGCTCGGGTGTGACTCGTGAACCAGAAGAAGCGGATGGAGATGAAGATGAATCAGCTGTTCATCACACTGCTAGTGTTGGTGATGTAGAGGTATGCAAAATCCACATTCTTTTTCACTTGCCCCGTAATTGCGAGTTACTTCTATTTGTTTTATCTTGTTGAGCATTAAATGGGTTCTCACCTATTTGTACCAAGGGACAGGTAAAAGGAAAAAAATGTGATGATGTCTCATAAAACTGAAAATTAAGTGATACTAAATTTAAGTGTTGAATGAGTGTTTAGTGTATGAAAAATAAATGATGAATAACCCAAATGAAAATATAATTTTAAGTTCTTGATATGTAAGATGAAGTAGTTTCATTAATTTTGAAGGGTTAATGTTGCGTTTTGAACGCTCTTACTATATTATCAAGTTAAGTCATTTATAGGTTCGATTAAACTAAAGTTTGTAGCTTAATTTGAGTTAAATCTAAATAATAAAGTGATTTTGAATAACAGTTATAAAAAAACACTTAATTATCTAGATTAATTTATAAGGTTTGTTATCAAACACGGCCTTAATTAGCTAACTTAATTCACTTAGTTTCTCAATTTCTTTATAGTTTATAGTTCCTTAGATTGTGTTGTTGCGTTTACATACCCAGTATGGAGTACAAGATTGCTGGCCTAGGATGCAAAAATTAAGTGTTCAGAAGCTGTTGGAAGTAAAAACAGTAAAATGGGGGAAACTATCAACTATGATCTACGATATTATTTTCACTAGAAATCATATTGTAAATTAACCAAAGAAAAAGAGCTTTAATCTCAACCGTGTTAATTTTTTTCATAGAAATTTTGAATAACTGTTTGATATTTAGGGTTTGAAAAATGCATTGGCCTCTGGAGCAGACATGAATGAAGAGGATTCCGAGGGAAGGACCGCATTGCATTTTGCATGTGGATACGGTGAGGTAAGAAAATCTAGAGTTTAATTCATTAGATAAAGCTTTTTCTTTGTACTTACATGTGTGTGTGTGAATGTGACATTCTTGACCAGACTAAATGCGCTCAAATCCTTCTTGAGGCTGGAGCAGTTGTGGATGCTTTAGATAAGAATAAAAACACAGCACTTCACTATGCAGCTGGTTATGGGAGGAACGAATGTGTTGCTCTTCTTCTGGAACACGGGGCTGCTGTGTAAGTCCGACGAATATATATATTTTTTTTTACTTGAGATTTATTTTTACAAACTCTGTTATATGACCGTTTCAATGCAATTTAATGCAGCACGCTCCAGAATTTGGATGGGAAGACGCCGATTGATGTGGCCAAGCTGAACAACCAGCACGAGGTACTGGAGCTGCTGGAAAAGGATGTTTTTCTTTAAGTCAAGAGATAATGGGGGGTAATTTGATCGGTTTGAGATAATTTTATTATCTATCTATATATCTATCGCTCTCTCTTGTGTATTTTTCTCGTTACCTTGTTTTGTCATAGGGGTATGTGGGTGATGAACACCAAGGATATGTTGATCCAAATGGTTGTTTTACTATGTTTGTTTTGTTTTTTTTTATCAAAATCTCGGACATGCTGTTGTTATTGAAAGCAGTAGTATGCTGTTTCCATTTGATACTTTTGATCAAAATTATTTGCTTTTGTAGATTAATAACAGTTTTTCATTGCTCGAATTAATGTTTTACAATATGCTTCTTTTTTGTATTATGATATTAATGTAGTTTATGATGAAGAAATAAGTCTTGGCATGCCTTTTCAGCCCTTCAGGTTTTTGTTAGGTGGATAGGTTCTATGTATATTCTTATTATATAAACTTTAAGAATCTTGATTGAAATATGGTGATGGTTAGCCTGTTAGGAATTTTTGAATAATACTTTCCTATTGAAATCAATTGATCTGATTAATTTCACAAGTCAACTAAATTATACTAACAGATCAGCAAAACAACGGAGGGTAAAAATCACGGGGCAAAACCAACAGATTTCACTAATCGGGGCAAAACCAACAGATTTCACTAATCAGTAAGAAACCGATACAATTATTCTTCTCAACTTTAAACCTAAAATTGAGGTATACATACAGAGAAACTAATTTCATTCAAACCCAAACAAATCTAGGTTTGAGAAAACATAAAATTTCCTTTACAAGTAAGAGAGAAATGAACCTGAAGGTAATCAAGACAAAGAAGGTGATATTTGTTCTCCTTCTCTTCTTCTTCCTCTATATCTTCTTCTCTTCTTTTTCCTCTGTATTTTTTTTACTCTGTTTCTCTTGATCTCTTCACAAAACTCTCATTAAAAATTGTAGTAGAGAGAAACAAAATTAGAGTTTATTTGGTTTTTATATTGCCTAATTGGGCTGGACCCATAAGACCCAACATAGCCAACCATGGCATATTACTAATGAACCTCCCGACGGAACCGAATGGTTAAATTTTTGGTTCTGGATAATTTCAGTTTAAAATTATATTAAATATATTAACTGGTTAAATAAGTAAAAAAGAAATAGTTTTAAAAATTTCGGTCGGTTGGGTACCCATCCGTTCCAAACCGATATTTCGACTAATTTAAGTACCTTTTTTTCTGGGCAAAATCGGTATTATAGTGAAGGGTATTCTAAGTTAAGTTTTAAAATAATGTCTGATTTATTTAACCTTTTAAGTTTAGGTTTCGAATCAAATAGTATCTATTAAATTGAACTCTTAATATTGGTTCTAAATGATAATCAAATTAAACTCTTTGATATTTGTTATGAATGAAAATCAATTTGAACTTCACTCTTTCAATTGAATTAGTTTATTTATGAAGTTATTATAAAATTACTTAACACTAGCTGAGGTTGAAGTGTTAACAATCCTAAATAATGTTTATATTATTTTAACACGATACTTATATTTTTATATTTTTTTATTTGTTATAAAAAATATTTATTTGTCAAAAATAAAATAAAGTTATTTGTTAAATAAGTTTGATCATTTTTTTTTCTTTAGTTATAATTTAAAATTTTATACCAAAATTACTTTTTTCATTAAAAAAATTATTTTTATTAAATTATATTTTTTATACTAAAATATAAATTATTTTTACTTTGTTACTTTTTTAGATGTCACAGAATACAAGTTTTTAAATAATCTCATATTTTAGTTTGTAAAAAAATATTATGTTAAAATAATTATATAATTTTATAATAACTTAATAAATAGAGTAATAAAAATAAAACAGTGGAATTCGAATTGATTTTCATATAGAACAAATATCACGAATTCAATCTAATTTTAATTTTAAAAAATTTAAGTTGAAACAATGAATAATTTTATAGACATTATTTTTATAAAAAAGTAAGTTTATATAAAAAATTTTGTAAAAAAAAAAATATCTGAGCTCTTTTGTTTGTTAAAATTCTAGAACTTATAAATAAGATAAAATTTGTCATGATTCATGGCTAAAATATATCACATACAAGTGTTTATATTAAAAATATGATTTAACAATAATAATAAAAAGTGTTCATATTTATAAATATAGAAGTCTGCATTTTGCACAATAAATTCCAACAAAAAAAGCAAAGTTAAGATCCATGGCCCCTCCCCGAAAAACCACAAGTCTTTGAGTGAATCGTTGGCGTCAATGAGGTGCCTTACTTTCGAGTTATTTTTACGTTTATGAGTGGCTTATTTTCGAGTCTTTTGCCGTGTAACTATGTCTTTTGCTGAATCAATTAGATACATTATTGACACTTTACTCCTAATGATACTTTCATCAAATATTTAACTCCTTTAATTCTATTCATTTTCACTACATCTGCAACTGATAAAAAAATATTTGTATAACCTAATATCAAACAGAGCATGATAAGAAAACTTATTTGTGACTTAAAGTGTATGACAATTTAATGATTCAACACCTTAATCAGGCTAAATTGAAGTAAGCTAATAGGATAAAATTATTATGAAATGAAGCTAAACTTTTATCATTCTCTCCATAGAATATCATCAACCAGTCTTTTGCCCATATCAAAATCATCAACTTTAAATCAAACAATTGACAAACTTACATCAGAAAGGCCTTTCCTGATTCTTCTTCCCAAAAATCGCCTCCCATACAATCGCCAAGTATGGCCCTTTCTTCTCCAAATAGTCTTTAACAGCTCTTTCATCGAAACAACATCCTTTCTGCCTCAATTCTCCAATGGCACGTTGAGCTTCTTCAACACCCTTTTCCCTACAAAAACAATCAACAATGGCCACAAACGTAGCCATATTTGGCGAATGCCCAGCCTCCAACATCTCTAAACAAAGCTCAACAGCATCTTCCAACTGATTCCCTTCGTATAATCCCTTGATGAACACTGTGTAGCTGAATGCATTAGGTGAAATTCCATTTTTCTGCATCTTTCTGAAAATCCTCATGGCCTCATCCAGTTTTTGTGCTTTACAGAAACCTTCAACAACTGCAGTGTATATTACAACCTCAGGCATAGTCCCTTTTTCTCTCATCAAACCAAACAGCTTCATAGCTTCTTGAACCAACCCATCCTTACAGAGACCATCAAGCATTGCTACTGCATTTGGAATTAAACCAGTTTCCTTCATTTTCTTGAAGATTTCATCTGCATCAGGAGGAGGAGAAGCTTGGTTCTCGTTGAGAATTGAAGAAGTTTCTGAAACCCTTGAATCATTTTTTTCACCTTTATCAAACCCAAGTCTGAATTTCTCAAGAAACTCCTGTCCCAGCTGACTACCCGTCGAAGATGACTCAGAAGGTAAAACACGAGTCTTCAAGCCACTGATTTCGTCATCTACCTCACGTAACCCTCGATGTTTTGATTCATAACCGGAGCTGGGTCTTCGTCCGTCGTTATCGTTATCGCGATTGGGTAGTTCTCTAGAGTTGAATCGTGGCCGTCTGGCGTCTCCATTGTCGCTATGGATGAAGCTGAAGATGCGGAACAGGGACGGCGTTGGAGTGAATCGAGATTGATGTAGGTTTAATTTAAGATTGCAAAAGCAAAACGATGATTTGGCTTTCAATCCTTGCCTCAACATGATCTTTACTTTGATCAGTCTCTCTTTCTCTTCTTCTTTGTTAACAAGCGAGGCTTACAGCAATATTTTAGGGTTTATTGGTTTCTGGTTCGATATTCTTAGGGTTTTGTTTTGTTAAATTTAATTATCAAATAATCCTAGCTTATTCTTACATTTCTATTCATTTCTTTAGAAAAATAATATATTTGTTATATTAAAAATTATGTCTAATTAAATTATACTTTATAACACTATATTATGTAAATTAATATTTATATGAATTATTTGAAAAAAAATATATTAATATTTTCTCTTTACAATTTAATTTAATTAAAAATAATTTCTAAGCTAATATTTGAGCTAATGCTTCCTTCTCTTAGAAAATTTGTATTTTTTTAATATATTTTTTTTTTAAAATTATCCATTTAATAAAAATTGTTTTAAATATAATGATAAAAGCATAATATAAAAAAGAGTAAGGTACAAATTGAATACATTAAAATAATTATTTGACTCGAAAATCTTCAAAAAGAACAATAAGATCTTCACACAAATTCACGGGTTTTCCGAATAATCCTTAACGACATAATTTCGTTGTTAAAAAATTCTGAATTTTTCCAACCAGATAGTTATCAAAAAATTATAGGGATAAAGACTCATTTTTTAAGTCTCGCATTTTTAGTCTCCTAAATCCATGCCTCCCCAAATTCACTAAGGGTGTGTTTGATAACCCTGGAATTGGCATTGGAATTGGAATTGGAGGGTCCAATTCTAATTCTTATGTTTGTTAGATACTTTAATATTAAGAATTGGAATTGGAATTAGAATTCCAATGGAATTCAATATAGTGTAATTTGATAGTTCTCAATTCCTATCTTTTTAGGTCGGAATTGTAATTCCAAATTAACACGTTTTTTTTTATGTTTTTGACATGTTTAACACGTTTTTCACACATTAAACACGTTTTACACGTTTTTAACACGTTTATTACACGTTTAACATATTTTCATATTTTGGCACGTTTAACACGTTTTTGGCACGTTTAACACGTTTTTGGCACGTTTAACACGTTTTTGACACATTTAACATGTTTTTCACGTACTTGACACGTCTAACACGTTTTTGACACATTTAACATGATTTTCACGTTTTTAACATGTTTAACACGTTTTTGGCACGTTTAACACGTTTTTGTCACGTTTAACACGTTTTTGTCATGTTTAACACGTTTTGACACATTTAACACGTTTTTCACGTCCTTGACATGTTTAACACGTTTTTGACACATTTAACACGTTTTTCACGTCTTTGACACGTTTAACACGTTTTTGACACGTTTAACATGATTTTCACGTTTTTAACACGTTTTTGACACGTTTAACACGTTTTTTATATTTTGGCACATTTTGCACGTTTTGGCACGTTTAACAAGTTTTTCACATATTTAACACGTTTTTGACGCGTTTAACACGTTTTCACGTTTTTTTACATTTTTGACATGTTTAACGCGTTTTCACGTTTTTGATACATTTAACACGTTTTTTTACGTTTTTGACAAGTTTACCACATTTTTAACACGTTTTACACGTTTTTACATTTTGACACGTTTAATAAGTTTTTCACATATTTAACACGTTTTTGACACGTTTACCCTGTTTTCACGTTTTTGACACATTTAACATATTTTTTTACGTTTTTGACACGTTTACCACATTTTTGACACGTTTAACAAGTTTTGGCATGTTTAACAAGTTTTTCACATGTTTAACACGTTTTTGACACATTTACCACATTTTTTTACGTTTTTGATACGTTTAACATGTTTTCACGTTTTTAACACATTTAACACTTTTTTTACGTTTTTGACACGTTTACCACATTTTTGACACGTTTAACACGTTTTTTACGTTTTGACATGTTTAACAAGTTTTTCACATGTTTGGAACGTTTAACACGTTTTTGACACGTTGTCATGTTTTTAACACGTTTAAAATGTTTTTAACACGTTTAACACGTTGTTGACATGTTTCACATGTTTTTTTTTACGTTTTTGACACGTTTGACACATTTTTAACACATTTAACACGTTTTAACACGTTTAACACGATTTTCACGTTTTGGCATGTTTAACAAGTTTTTCATTTATTTGACACATTTAACACATTTTTGATACGTTTAACACGTTTTTACGTTTTTAATAGGTTTAACACGTTTTAAACCTATCAAAACGTGTGAAAAACATGTTAAACATATTAAAAATGTCAAAAACATGTTAAATGTGCCAAAAATGTGAAAAACGTGTGAAAAAATATGAAAACGTGAAAAACGTGAAAAACGTGAAAACGTGTTAAAACGTGTAAAAAAACGTGTTAAAACGTGTGAAAAACGTGAAGAACGTGTGAAAAACTTGTAAAAAAGTATGAAAGATGTGTGAAAAACGTGAAAAACTTGTTAAAACGTGTGAAAAACGTGAAAACGTTTGTAATTGTGAAGAACGTGTTAAAATGTGTTAAAACGTGTGAAAAACATGTAAAACGTGAAAAACGTGTTAAAACGTGTGAAAAACGTGAAAACGTGAAAATCGTGTGAAATCGTGTGAAAACGTGAAAACGTGTGAAAACGTAAAAAAACGTGTTAAAATGTGTGAAAAACATGAAAACGTGTTAAAACGTGTAAAAAACGTGAAAACGTGTAAAAAACGTGTTAAAACGTGTGAAAAACGTGAAAAATGTGTTAAAACGTGTGAAAAATGTGAAAACGTGAAAAACGTTTGAAAAACGTGTGAAAAACGTGAAAAACGTGTTAAAACGTGTTAAAAACGTGAAAAACGTGTGAAAATGTAAAAAAAAACGTGTTAAAACGTGTGAAAAACGTGTGAAAATGTGAAAATGTGAAAAATGTCAAAAACATATTAAACGTGCCAAAACGTGAAAACATATTTTAAAAGTTAACATTTTGAACCGATATTTTATTTTACAAACATTAGAATTAAAATTGAATTACAATTCTATCATTTTCCCAAACATAGGAATTGGAATTGAATTACAATTCTATCATTTTTCCAAACATAGGAATTGAATTATAATTCAATGCCAATTCTCATGGAATTGGAATTAGAATTCCAATGCCAATTCCAATTCCAATTCCCCCTCATCAAACACACCCTAACGGTTTCCGACATATCTCATTGTATTCTAGTTAAATTTTATAAAATACTCCATATACTTGCAAAAACGTGACAATGTAAAAATAGATGAGAAGTTATTTTAACCACTTTATAACACATACGATAACGACTCAAAATAATAATGCATTTTTATATAAGTATCGTTAGTGAGAATTTCGTCGTGAATAACACTCTAACCAAAAAAATGAGATCTTGATAGACATCTTAAAATCTCATAAATTTTCCTAACAAAGATCAATCAAACTAATTTTATTGAACAAAGTGTAACAATGTCCCACATAAAAATATTTAAATCACACCATTATACAGAATCCCAAAAAAACGAATTTAACTCCTTATTTTTATGCAAGAATAAAAGTCAATGACATTCTTTTCTTACTAGTCAGTATTCTTTTTTATTTATACTGTTAACAAAATCGCAAGACAAAATATTAATATTGTTTTATATGAAATAATATAATTTAATATATATATATATTTATAAATCTATTAATATTTTATAATATAATTTCAATTAAATGAAATTATAAAAAAAAAATAAAAGTCATTTTTTTCCTTGGATGATTTCTTTAATATAGAAATTAAAGGAGAATGCCTATTTTTAACTTAAATTTATTTTTGTATTTTATTTTGTTTGGTGCGACATCTTGTTTAGTTGAATTAATTTTTTTATCACGAATTTTATAATTCAAATAATATTTTGAGTTATTGGTAGATCGTTTGTGCTAATACTCTCATGTTGTCTTTGTAATCTATATATATATAATGATGCTTAATTTTTAAAGTGTCCGGATTGCCGGGTCGAGAGCTGTGGTTAATTTGGATACTTGGGTCGGATTGTGGGTTTACCCGTTTTTAAATTTTAAACGGTTAAAAATAAAATTAAAAATGCTAGAGGTATGTTTCGAACTTGCAACCTAACAAAACAAGTACAACTCTTTAACCAACTAGACTACAAAGACTTTATATTTTAAATTCAACACCAAATTTGATAAACGCGGGACGTTTTAACATTAATATAAGTTCAACTTTTTAACTAACTAATCTATATATATATAATGATGCTTAATTTTTAAAGTGTCCGGATTGCCGGGTCGAGAGCTGTGGTTAATTTGGATACTTGGGTCGGATTGTGGGTTTACCCGTTTTTAAATTTTAAACGGTTAAAAATAAAATTAAAAATGCTAGAGGTATGTTTCGAACTTGCAACCTAACAAAACAAGTACAACTCTTTAACCAACTAGACTACAAAGACTTTATATTTTAAATTCAACACCAAATTTGATAAACGTGGGACGTTTTAACATTAATATAAGTTCAACTTTTTAACTAACTAATCTATATATATATAATGATGCTTAATTTTTAAAGTGTCCGGATTGCCGGGTCGAGAGCTGTGGTTAATTTGGATACTTGGGTCGGATTGTGGGTTTACCCGTTTTTAAATTTAAAACGGTTAAAAATAAAATTAAAAATGCTAGAGGTATGTTTCGAACTTGCAACCTAACAAAACAAGTACAACTCTTTAACCAACTAGACTACAAAGACTTTATATTTTAAATTCAACACCAAATTTGATAAACGCGGGACGTTTTAACATTAATATAAGTTCAACTTTTTAACTAACTAATCTATATATATATAATGATGCTTAATTTTTAAAGTGTCCGGATTGTCGGGTCGAGAGCTGTGGTTAATTTGGATACTTGGGTCGGATTGTGGGTTTACCCGTTTTTAAATTTAAAACGGTTAAAAATAAAATTAAAAATGCTAGAGGTATTTTTCGAACTTGCAACCTAACAAAACAAGTACAACTCTTTAACCAACTAGGCTACAAAGACTTTATATTTTAAATTCAACACCAAATTTGATAAACGCGGGACGTTTTAACATTAATATAAGTTCAACTTTTTAACTAACTAATCTATATATATATAATGATGCTTAATTTTTAAAGTGTCCGGATTGCCGGGTCGAGAGCTGTGGTTAATTTGGATACTTGGGTCGGATTGTGGGTTTACCCGTTTTTAAATTTAAAACGGTTAAAAATAAAATTAAAAATGCTAGAGGTATGTTTCGAACTTGCAACCTAACAAAACAAGTACAACTCTTTAACCAACTAGGCTACAAAGACTTTATATTTTAAATTCAACACCAAATTTGATAAACGCGGGACGTTTAAACATTAATATAAGTTCAACTTTTTAACTAACTAATCTATATATATATAATGATGCTTAATTTTTAAAGTGTCCGGATTGCCGGGTCGAGAGCTGTGGTTAATTTGGATACTTGGGTCGGATTGTGGGTTTACCCGTTTTTAAATTTAAAACGGTTAAAAATAAAATTAAAAATGCTAGAGGTATGTTTCGAACTTGCAACCTAACAAATCAAGTACAACTCTTTAACCAATTAGGCTACAAAGACTTTATATTTTAAATTCAACACCAAATTTGATAAACGCGGGACGTTTTAACATTAATATAAGTTCAACTTTTTAACTAACTAATATATAATAATGATGAGTAAATGGATACTTGGGTCGGATTATGTGTTGACCCATCCATAAATTTAAAACGGTTAAAAATAAAATTAAAAATGTTATCCGTAATTTTTTTCACAGTTTTTATATTATTACTCGTGCAAATGCACGGGCTAAATGCTAGTATTTTTTAATACTTATTCTTGAGTAGCATCAAAATAGACAAAGTTACTATATCTCAAGATATTTTTTTAATAAAAGATAATTAAAATAGATCTTTAATTTAAGATCCTCTTATATTTACTTACATTTAAGTGTCCACCCGTTATTTTTATTATTTTATTTTACCGTCATTTAACATAATCCTTTATTAACCCTAAGGCAATAATAACAAAAAAAAAAGAAAAAATTTTTATTTTGGTGAATGTTAGAACTAACATTCTAACCTTCATTACCTTAACTTCAATTTAATGTATTATAAGACTCAAAACGATCTAGTAGAGATTATATATATATATAATGATGCTTAATTTTTAAAATGTCAGGATTGTCGGGTCGAGAGCTGTGATTAATTTGGATATATATGAGAGTAATGGATACTTGGGTCGGATTATGGGTTGACCCGCCCATAAACTTAAAACGGTTAAAAATAAAATTAAAAATGTTATAGGTATGGTTCGAACTTGCAACTAGGGATGACAACGGGTACCCTACCAGTCGGGTAGTGAAATACCCATCCCCGAACCCGATTTTCATTTTAATACCCGACCCCGAACCCGACGGGTATCTCTATTTAGATCCCCATTCCCGATTTGTAGGGTACCCGATACCCGACGGGTACCCCATTACCCGATTAAAGTGTAAAATTATATTTATTATTTTTAAAATATACAAAATATTAATTTTTTTTTTTAATTAACATTTTCAGACTAAAATAATTTTAAATTATTATAAATTAAATCTAATATCTTAACTAATATGTTATTACAAAATATAATTGACCAAAAAAATATTAATAAATATTGGATACTTAAACAACAAGATCATTCATACTACATAATATAAATTCATTCATACCACAAAATATAAATAAATAAACTTAAAACAGACACAACAATATATAATTAATTAAACATAAACTTCAAAATATTCATCAACAAGACAGTTTTATCACCAAAAAAAAACACATTCTTCTTGAAGCGAGTCTTGTAGAAGTTACAGAAATGTCATCTTTGTTGCTGCTAAAACGGAAGAAGAAATTACAAAATAGAGATCGAAGACTAAGTTAATAAATAAGTATAATATTATAAAAGTTAAAGAACAAGCATAATTTTATTAAATAATAAATAACATTAAACTAATAATATCGAAATTTGAAAAACTCAAATGAAAACATTACTTACTTGCATAGTTATGTTGTAGATGTTGAACAAAAAGTATAAAAAATGTTGAAGATAGAAGTTGAAGAATAAAACGAGAATGTTGAAGATAGAAGTTGAAGAACAAAATTAGAAAGAATGTTGATAAAAGTTGAATTAAGGTTGAAAATAAAATAAAAAATGAAGATTAAAAGTCATGACTAATGAGAGAGAAACAATTATTAAAATGATATTGGCATGACTTATGGTTTTGGGTAAAGAGAAAATAAATACTATATTTATTGTATTGCAATGATGGTTAAGAGGTGGAATTTGAAAAGTTATTTAAATTTTAACTATATATATATATATTAATATTCGGGTATCGGGTATCGAGTTTGGATTTCCAACACTACCCATCCCCGACCCCGAACCCGATCGGGTAATATTTTTTACTCCCATCCCCGACCTCGAACCCGATTTTAAATACCCGAACCCGATCATCGGGTACCCACGGGTATCGGGTATACGAGTACTCATTGCCATCTCTACTTGTAACATAACAAAACAAGTACAATCTTTTAACCAACTAGGCTAATAACACTTTATATTTTAAATTCAACTCAAAATTTGATAAACGCGTGACATTTTAACAATATAAGTTCAACTTTTTAACTAACTAATTTATATATATATATATATATATATATATATATATATATAAATATATATATATTGATGCTTAATTTTTAAAGTGTCCGGATTGCCGAATCGAGAGCTGTGGTTAATTTGGATATATGTGAGAGTAAATGGATACTTGAGTCGGATTGTGGGTTGACCCGCCCATAAAAACTTTACCGTAATATTTTTTTTCACGATTTTTTATATTATTACTTGCACGGGATAGATGCTAGTTTCATTGGTTCTACCTAATTATTTATAAGATTTTTAGAATCACTCTAGAATAATTACAAAATTGGTTACTAGATTTTATTATTAATTATTTTTAAGTTTGGCATATTATTTAACCTCTAATAATTTAATTATATTGATTCTATGTAATTTTTTTATTTGAATTAATGACAATTAATTATATATAAAAAATAAATATTTTCAAAATGGATCTTAGATTTATTGTGGTTATGAATATCTTCCATAAAAATGAAATTTTCTGCAACTCAAAATAGAAGAAAATAAAAACAAAAAAAAGTTGGGTTCCATCATCTCCAAGATTGAAACTTTGAGCGCCGGTGGAGTCCAAGTGGTTCCCATTTAGTGCCCAAATTCTCAGTTCAAGTTATAGAGAGAGATAGGCGAATGGAAAGCTCTGGAGAGTTGGTGCCATTTCCGCTTTTGCTGACACCGATAGAGTCCAACTACAGGGCATGTACTATCCCTTACAGATTTCCATCTGATAATCCCAAGAAACCGACTCCAACCGAGATCCAATGGATTGATCTCTTCCTCAATTCCATCCCGTCTTTCCGGTACAATTTTCTCTTCTCTTCTCCACTCTATTCTTATCATCATTTCTCGACCCTTATTCCTCATCATCCACACAGAAAACGGGCGGAGAGCGATGACACAGTTCCCGATGCTCCATCTAGAGCTGAGAAATTTGCTCAGAGGTCAGTCACTATGATATATTATGCTACAATGTGATGATCTGTTCTTTATCCAAATCACTGAAGAGAAATCCTTCAATCTATACCAGGATCTAAAAGAATCAGTTCTATATCAGTCTTTTACTATATCATAAGTGTTAATAACAAATCTAACCCTATAGTCAAAAAGACAATTTCTTGATTTTTGGGTATGTTTGTTTCTCTGTGAAAAAGGTATACTGAAATCCTGGAGGACCTTAAGAAGGATCCTGAAAGCCATGGTGGGCCACCTGATTGCATTGTGAGTGAATAGATAGATATGCCCAATTCTTCTTTCTTCATGACTATTGATAAACTTAGAGAAGCTTAATTTTTGGCTGCTGTTGCAATATGTAGCTACTTTGTAGACTTCGTGAGCAGATACTTAGAGAACTGGGATTCAGGGACATATTCAAGAAAGTTAAGGTATGAAACTGATTACACAACTTTGCAGAAATTAATGAACATGAATAATATAATTGATATGTTTTTTTCTCATATCACATCATTGCTATTTAATTTTTGTAGTATTTGTTGGTATTTCTTTGGATTCCATCTCAATTTTGTCCATTCCAATTGATGCATCAGTCTCTATTCTTGTTTTATGAATTGTTTCTTCTGTTTGATACATTAGGATGAAGAAAATGCCAAGGCAATATCCTTGTTTGAGGGTGTAATTCATCTTAATGACGCCATTGAAGATGATGCCAAACGTGTGGAGAATCTTATTAGAGGAATATTTGCTGGCAACATATTTGACCTTGGTTCAGCACAGGTACTCTATGGAAGTAATGTATCTTGCTATTGCTTTCCAACGTGCTTATTAATATGCAAACCAAACAGAAGTCACAAGTTTTAGTTTGCGGTTTAGTTGAATTGAGCCTATGGAAATGAGTGCTTTATTTTTTCTTACACTTATTTTTGAAATTTTAATGTTTGGATTTATAAAGTTTCTCAATCGATACTTCTAATAATACAAACAATGTCTACACAAGTCTTGAACATGTTCTCCATACACTTATTATGCATGTCTAAGGTGTGTATCATATTTAAAAGATACAAGATTTGAGCCATTGTAATATGCTTGTGTTAATCTGTAGTTACTTACTGAACATAAGAGATCAAACATGATACATGCTCAAAGGTATTCTATATTTTAAGAAAGCTCTGTGCCTCTGTCTACAAATACAGCATGTTCTACGAAACAAAAAATATATGTCTTCTATTATACTATGGGTGCAACATAATAACAAGACTTATTAGGATTGTTTTTTTGCAAGGCCTTATCATAATAACTATGGTTGAACTCCATTTGAATTTGAATTTAAGGAAGCCAAAGAACTTGTTTGAATGAAGGAAGGATTAGTTTATTCTTCTTTTTTCTTGAAATCAAAGGCTAGACTATTTTTTTTTAGAACGAAAATGGTAGACTATTTACTGTATGCTCAACAAGAATACTCTCCCTGTTACCTAATAACCCCCCAATTGACAAAAGCTTGCAGAATTATTTTCCAAGGATGGGATGTCCTTCTTGGCTAGCTGTCAAAATCTTCTCCCAAGGCCATGGGTGCTAGATGATTTGGACACTTTTATACATAATTGGGGGAAGAAATCATGGAAAAAGGCAAGCCTAATATTTTCTGCGGATTTAAGAATATTTCCAACTATGTCGGTCTTTATTTGCTTCTGTTCTAACTGAAGTTTTACATTCTCTATGACAGGCAGTTATTTTTGTTGATAATTCTGGTGCAGATATTGTCTTAGGTATTCTACCATTTGCAAGGGAGCTCCTACGACGTGGAACACAGGTTTGAATCATCAATCAATCGTTTCCAGTCCATTTAAATATATATTTGTGGTTCAAGGAAAACAAAATATTCATCCTAATTGCAGGACCTTGTAACTTATCAAATCCTCCCTAATTAGCACTAAATTATTTTTTTATTAAACAGAAAGAAGATGGATAAGTATTTTCTACACGAACTAAAGTAGTTTGTGAATATTTGCTCTTTTAGGCGTTCATATATACATTTGTCCCGTTTGAGAAATTTCGATGTGTGTATATGCCTTTTTATAGTAAAATTTAAATGATGCACCATCATTCTCAATGCATTTCCACATTTTATGTTTTGAATCTACCTACTAAGGTAACTCCAACAAGGTAGAATGGGTTTCACGTCTTCCCAATTATGGCAAATTTGGATCCGTAACAATTCTCTTAAAAATCTGTTTGGTTTTCTATTTTGCTGAAACTGTAACCATTGTTTTACTGCTATATTTTGTACGAAAATAACTGCAGAAAATCCAACGTCTCGTCATTTTCATCTGCGTATACAAAATTATGCATCACAAGATGTTCTTTTCTTATTTTGCATCACAAGGTGTTCTAGATTAATAATTGCAAATACGTATGTGATATTACAAACAATGTTTATAGAATGTCTTAAACAAGTGATCTTGATATAAAATTCTTTTATATTGGCATGATCTATATTTTTCTTCTCAATTCCAGGTTGTCTTGGCTGCGAATGACTTGCCCTCAATAAATGACGTCACTTATCCTGAGTTAGTTGAGATCATATCCAAGGTAAGCATTTGGTATGACAAAAATCAAAAGTCACAAAAAAAACATTTGTCAAAAAAGTGTAATTAAAATAAATTTTGGTAGCACAATCAATTGTCTTTTACAACTTTTTGCACTTAAAAATTCAATGACATTTTTCGTACAAATTGCAATCAAAATCAATTTCACTTTTCTTCTTTGGCAATTTTCAGAAGTTACTGTTACTTTTCCAAATATGTATTTTATTTTTTTGTTGCATTTATCGACGAACTCTTAGTTGGAAGCTTACACACATCCTGAAATTTCCAGTTGAAGGGCAAAAATGGTGATCTTGTAGGTGTAGATACCTCCAATCTTTTGATCTCGAATTCTGCCAACGATTTGCCTGTAAGATCTGAAAATTTTCATTCACTAAACAATCATGAAGATCTTAAGTGCTAATTAATCCTAAATAGATACAAATGATTGATTTTATTAGGTTATTGATTTGACAATGGTGTCTCAAGAACTCGCTTATCTGGCAAGTGACGCCGACCTTGTTATTTTGGAAGGAATGGTATGTTTTTCTTTTTAAAGTAGAATATAAATTACATTATGCCTCGCATATATTCATAACAAAGACCCTTCATTTGGCAGGGGCGTGGAATTGAGACAAATCTTTATGCGCAACTGAAATGTGATTCCCTCAAGATTGGAATGGTATATTTTATAGTTTTAAATCGCTCGATTTCAAGTTTTATGTGTTTAGGATGCAAATGTATGTTAAATGTCATTGAACGTTGTTGTCTTTAAATGCAGGTCAAGCATCCAGAGGTTGCCCAATTCCTAGGAGGAAGGTTATATGATTGCGTATTCAAATACAACGAGGTTTCAACCTAACACTTTGCTACTATTATTATTAAAAAACAATGTCTAGTAAATTAGGCGACAAACTATAGAAGAAAATAAATGGCATTGGAATTTTGTCATCTCTTAACAATTTGTGTCGATAAATGGGCCATGATACATCACTTATCATTTGAAATGCTAGCCAATGCTCTATGTAATTTTATTTAATGGCTCTAATAAATCTTGTTCACAACAATTTATTTTTTTTCAATTATGACAGCCTAATAGCAAAAATGGGATTGTAATGTAATGGAAAATCAGCTGTGCATAATTAGAATTTTGATATTGTTTATGCTTAAATTATCAATAGATTAATTTAGTTGTTAGTCTATGTAATCTTGGTTTTATATATATTTTTGGAGTTGTTACTCAATTTTTTTTTTCATATTTAAAAGTTTGGCTTTGATTATTTAGAAAAAAGGTGGGTAAGATTGGTGTTTAGTTATGTTATCAAATTATTTTTCTTCAAGGAATATATTTTTTTTAAACTTACAAAACGACTCATGAACATATCTCATATTTATTATAACAAATATCTATTATATATTACTTGAAATATTGCAAGTCTCTTGTTTTCATATTCTAAATATTTAAAATCTTTACATATTTTAACACTTTAGTTTCTCTTATTTTTTTTTATAAATTCATACTATTGTAATTGTAATAATACACTACATTCTTAATCCACAACAAATTTTTTTATTACTTATCTTCTCTATCTTGGTATCAAAGCCATTATTCGGTTTTAACAAACCTCTATATCCATGACCTCTTCTTCAGTTTCAACCACTCATATCTTCCATAATCTCACATCTAATAAACTCAATCACAAAAAAAAATTTCTTTGGAAATCTCAAATCTTACCTACCCTACAAGGTTATGGTCTCTATCCGTATGTTACTGGAACTAATTATGCCCCTGAAGTCTTTCTCCAAGCCGATGTTGATGACGAATCTAGTGTCCTTACTCTAAATCCTGCTTTTACCATCTGGGAAGAACAAGATCGGAGAATCATTTCATGGCTTCTCTCCACCCTTTCAGAATTCATCTTAGCCCAAGTGGTTGGTGTATCATGTACCACATCTAAAACCCTTTGGTCTGCTTTAGAACGCACATTTGCCTCTCATTCTCAAGCTCGTCTAATGCAGCTTCATCTTTAGCTCTAGACGGTAAAGAATGGCTCACTCTCGATGGCTGAATATTTTGTAGAAAATAAAATTATCATTGATAGTCGTGCTGGGTAAAGCATATCTCAAAAAGATTTCATCCTTTTATGCTTTGGGAGGACTCGGTCCTTAATACGATTCTTTCACCGTAGCGATAATTACTCACACCGACCCCTCACTATCGAAGACCTCAAATGAATGCTTCTTACACATTAGATTCGTCTTGAATCACTGCATTTTAACTCTCAAACCGCTAATCCTGCTTTTGGATTGAGAGGGTTTTCAAAATCATTCCACTTTCAACGATCGCGACGTTCAGTCTCCTCTTTGAGTGATTATAGTGCAGAAAATGAAATTGTCAATAGATTGAGCTCCCATAGCTCTAATGGATATCAATTAAATGGACCTTCAAATTCATCTAAATTTTCACACTCCTCGAACTTCTCCTATCAGGTTAGGGTGTTCTTCTACTACTGGATCTTCTATTTTGGGTTGTGGGCCTCGTGGGCCCAATACAAATAAAATATAATGTCAATTGTGAGATCGTTTTGGTTACGCGGCTAATGTTTGTCAATCGGTCTGTTTTGTTGTCATATTTGCAATTTTACAGGTCATTCGATTGAAACTTGTCGACGTCGCTAGAACCAAAATTCAACGACACACTCTACTATGATGACTATACCTTTTCTGTTTATGACTCGGCCTAGTATCCCGACTCTAGTGCTGACAATCTCACGACAAATCTTGACAACCTTAGCATCTCAACTCCTCACAATGGTACATAAACTATTAAATGGGCGACGATAACCGTCTTCCTATTTCAAATATTGGGCAATCATTCATTTAATGTTCCAATAAAATATTCATCTACGTAATATATTAAATTTCCCAATAATCACTAAAACCTTCTAAGTGTTTCCAATTTTTTTGCCGATAATAATATATTTTTTTGAATTTCATCCAAATTATTGCATTGTCAAGGATCAGGTCACGAAGAGGGATTTCCTTCAGGGAACTACTCTGTGACACATTTAAAAATGGGCTATATCGCCTAAACTTAATTGTTAACCCTCCGCCCACTCATCAAGCTCTTATTGGAACTCGTTCATCTGTCAACTCTCGGCATCATCGTCTTGGACACCTTCATCAACATCAACCTTTATTATGTATCTTTTCATTTATCTATTATTGACAACAAAAAATTATGTTTTTGTTAATTTTGTCAATATAAAAAACACTTAAAATTCATTTTTCTGTTTCTCAATCTCGTTGTAAGTCTCCATTAGAATTAATACATTCTCATGTTTGAGTCCTGCTCCTCTTTTCTCTACTTAACGGTTTTCGATATTTTGTCCATTTTATTTATAATTATAGACGCTTTACTTGACTATATCTTATATGATATCTTACTAATTTTTATAAAATTTAAGACACTTGTTGAAAATTAATTTATTACATTTATGAAAACTCTATAATTTGATTGGAGAGATAAATATGAGTTTAAAATTTTATCTTGAAACTCATGAGATTCAACACCGTATCATTCACTCTTACAATAAAGTTCACAAATATATAAAGTTCAGACTATTGGAGTCAAACTAATACAAATTTTAAAAAATATTTAATAAAATAAATTAAAACACTAATATCAACTCATTAAAAATATATATATATTCCAGTTTTTAAATGAACGGTGAAGATTATAGTAAATGATGTGGCGATATCTGGGAGAAGAATGGATAGGAATTAAGAACTAATTAGGAAGTGAGAGAAGACGAGAGATGATCCACGCTCGAACAGAAACGAGATCCGGCTGAAACAACTCTTATACCATCACCACCGGCACCGGCACCGGCGAGCGACGACGGCCGGGAATTGCTTAATCGGAAACTATGGCACTCAATCTCCGGCAGAGACAGACCGGTAAGTCTATCTATCCTCTCTTCTGTTCATAGATCTGAATCTTACAGTAATGAAGATGTTTTTCTCTTTCAGAATGTATTGCGAGAATGTTGAATCTGAATCAACCGCTTAATTCAAGTGGAATGGCGAATGAAGATGTTTATAAGATCTTGATTTACGATAAATTCTGTCAGGACATTCTATCTCCTTTGATCCATGTTAAGGATCTTCGTAAGCACGGTGTTACTCTTTACTTCCTCATCGATAAAGATCGTAAGCCTGTTCACGACGTCCCTGCTGTTTACTTCGTTCAATCGACTCAGTTGAACATTCAGCGAATTGTGGCCGATGCTTCACGATCTCTTTATGACACCTTCCACCTCAATTTCTCATCATCAATACCTCGTCCGTTGCTTGAGGATCTCGCATCAGGTACTCTCAGTTCGGATTCAACTCAGAGGATCTCTAAGGTACACGATCAATACTTGGAGTTTGTAACCCTAGAAGATAATTTGTTTTCGCTTGCTTATAAAAACTGCTATGTCCAATTGAATGATCCTTCAGCTGGTGATCGTGAAATTGAGGAAATTATTGAGAAAATTGTTAGTGGTTTATTCTGTACACTTGCTACCCTAGCTGTTGTCCCTATAATTAGATGCCCTAGGGGTGGTCCTGCTGAGATGGTAGCTTCTCTGTTAGATCAGAGATTACGTGATCATCTCTTAGCCAAGAACAATCTCTTCACTGAAGGTGGAAACTTTTCCAGTTCATTTCAAAGACCAATTTTATGTATATTCGATAGAAACTTCGAGTTATCAGTAGCCATACAGCATGATTTCAGGTATAGGCCACTTGTTCACGATGTTCTTGGCTTGAAGCTTAATAGTCTAAGCGTGCCCGGTGAAAAGGGAGGAATTAAAACCTACGAACTCGATCGATCCGACCCATTCTGGGCAGCAAATGGATCGCTTGAATTCCCAGAAGTCGCAGTCGAGATCGAATCACAACTGAATAAATACAAGAAAGACGTTGAAGATGTCAATAGAAGAACAGGAGGAAACGATGGTGCTGAATTCGACGGCACAGATTTAGTCGGCAACACTAAGCATTTAATGAACGCGGTAAATTCACTCCCCGAGTTAACCGAGCGTAAACAGGTAATCGATAAACACACAAACATTGCCACAGCATTACTTGGACAAATCAAAGACAGGTCTCTCGATTCCTACGCCAAAAAAGAGAACGACATGATGATTAAAGGAAACATCGACAAAACCGAACTCATCAGCGTTCTCAAAGGAAAAGGAACGAATGTCGACAAGCTACGTTTCGCCATCATGTACCTAATATCATCCGAAACCATTCCTCAATTTGAAGTAGAATCCGTCGAAACAGCTCTCAGGGAATCCGAAATCGACACCAGCGCGTTTCAATACGTTAAAAAGATGAAATCGTTAAACGTATCTTTAGCCTCGGCTAACTCCGCGAGTAGAAGCAACATCGTGGATTGGGCGGAGAAGCTTTACGGGCAGTCGATAAGTGCGGTTACTGCGGGCGTGAAGAATCTGTTATCGAGCGACCATCAACTCGCACTTTCGAGGACTGTCGAGGCTTTAATGGAAGGGAAACCGAACCCCGAAATCGATTCGTACCTCGTATTGGATCCTCGTGCTCCTAAATCTTCTGGGGGGTCGAGTGGGGGTCATTTGAAGGGGCCTTTTAAGGAGGGGATTGTGTTTATGATTGGAGGAGGGAATTATGTGGAGTATGGAAGTTTGCAAGAGCTAGCCCAAAGGCAGCAGCAATCTGTTAAACATGTTATCTATGGAACCACGGAAATGCTAACCGGGGCTGAATTTGTCGAGCAACTTGCGGTTTTGGGTAACAAAATGGGATTAGGTGGCGGTGCTGGTGCTGGGGCTTCGTCGAGCTAATTATGCAATACTTTTCTTACTTGAATATTTGGGTTTGGAGTCGGACAAAGTAAGTAACAACTACTATTAATTGCTACATATATACACTATTATTTGGTTTGTTTATTATTAGTACTTGTGTTTTATAAGATGAAAAAATTAAGAATGTGGGTTTCCTAACCTTGGTGTTAATTATTTTCTTATGAATTGCTACTTAGTTCCTCAAAAACGAAACAAAAGCTCACCTATTTTATAGGACCGGATTTTCATGACAAAAGTTTAGCATCATTAAGAGTTTATTATAGAGCTTGTTGTTAGTTGTCGTTATTTTAAACGACTCTCCTTACATATTTAATAAAAGAAGCTCGAGTGAATACATTTAAATATTTACTATGCTTATCTGTGGGTATTGAAGATTCAACCAATTTTCAAAATAACCATTAAACTTCTCAAACTTAGTTTGTTTATTTATTTTCAAACTAATTTAATTTACAATTCAAATTCAGTTTTTCTATTATTTTATTTTATTTTTAAATTAATTAATATATTTGCTTTTAAACAAATTATTATATATATATTAAATTATTATTTTTATAAATTAAATTATTTATATTTTGATATATATATTTTTAATTATTATTTTGACAAATTTAATTATTTATATTTTGTTTATCCATTTAAATTCGAATAGTTTTGACCTCATTAAAAACAAAATTAATATATTTAAAGTTAGATTAACATAATATTAAGAATAGACAATACGATACAAAAGTTAGACTAGACTACTCAAAATAATAATTTAAATATATATATCAAATTTATAAAAATAATAATTTAAATATATATATATATAATAATAATAATAATGAGTTTAAATATAAATATATTAATTAATTAAAAAACAAAATTGAATTTGAATAGCAAGATAGATTATTCTGAGTAAGTTAGTTTAGAAAGTTCAATGCATTTATTAAATTCAAAATGGATTCGAAAAAAAAAAAAAAAAAAAAAAAAAGTCATCTTGAGAATTGGTTCATTGAAGGTTGGAGTCGACAAAAATAAAGAAAAAGACATATATTTATTTATCTCTCATTATATTATTGATAATTGATTGAACTATTAGGAATTTTGAAGCTGCCTTTCTTTTTTAATATCTTGGTCTTGTCGACCTCTTATGAAATGTGGCAGGTATATTTGGCATATAAATAAATTATTATCATTATTTGGCAACGGTGATATAATATTTTATTATTTTTAATAGTATTTAAGGGTATTTTAGTTTATTATAATCACTAACTATATAAATTCTTTCTTCTTCTTTATAGTGAAATCTGGTGGTGGCTGAAATAGATGTAGCTCAATTTAAGTGAACAACTATAAATATGTGTCTTCGTGTGTTCTTTTTTCTTGCATTTTTACATATTGTTTCAAATTAGTCGGATTTTGGAGATACAAATCCTAACAAATGGTATCAGAACAACTAGGCTAGATCTGAGCATTGGAAACAATGGAAAGTGAGAATAGTATAGGTCATGGGATTGGAAGATTCGATGAGACAGATTATGCCTTCTGGAGAATGCAGATTGAAGATTATCTCTATTAAAAGAAGCTTCATGTTCCTTTGAGTGAGAAACCAGAGAAGATGGATGAAGCTGAATGGAAACTCCTTGATAGACAGGTTTTGGGAGTTGTCCGATTGACGCTAGCCAAGATGGTTGCTCAGAATGTAACAAAGAAGAAGACCACCATGGGTCTGATGAAAACTTTTTCTGATATGTATGAGAAACCATCTGTTAACAACAATGTACACTTAATGAAAAGACTCTTTTACTTAAGAATGGTTGATGGTACTTCTGTCACTACTCATTTGAATGAATTCAATACAATTGTGAATCAATTGCTATCTGTTGAGATTGATTTTGGGGATGAAGTTAGTGCCTTGATTTTGTTAGCATCTCTACCAAATAGCTGAGAACCTATGAGGGTAGCAATTAATAATTCAGTTGAAAATGCTAAACTGAAATTTGTTGAAGTTAGAGATCTTATTCTTTCTGAAGAGGTTCGTAAAAATGATTCTGGTAAAACGTTCAAAGGTTCTGCTCTGAATGTGGAAAACAGGGGCAGAGGTAATTATAGAAATTTCAACCGAGGTAAAATCAAATCTATGTCGAGGAGTAAAAGGAGTCAGTCCAAGTCTGGACGGACATTTGAGTGCTGAAGTTGTGGTAAACATTATCATTTAAAGAGGAACTGCAAAACACCTAAGAGAAACAGTGATGATAAAAATAATACAGCCAACGTTGTTACAGAATCTGTCACTGATGCGTTATTTATGTCGGTTGATAGCCCGATAGATTCATGAGTTTTGGACTCGGGAGCTTCTTTCCACACCACTGCCCACAAAGAATTAATGGAGAATTATGTGGCTGGAAACTGTGGGAAAGTTTATCTCGCAGATGGTGAGCCACTGTATATTATTGGCATGGGGGACATCAAATTGAAGATGGAAAATGATTCTGTTTGGAAAATTAATAAGGTGAGACACATTCCAAGTTTAATGCGCAATATGATTTCTATTACACAACTTGATGAAGAATGTCACAATTTCAGTTGTGGAAATGGTGCATGGAAGGTGACTAAATGAGCAATTGTTATTGCTCGAGGTCACAAAACTGGAACGTTATACACGACTTCAACTTGCAGAGAAACAATTGTTGTTGTAGTTGATGACTCGAAGAACAGTGAGATGTGACATTGCAGGTTGGGCCATATGAGCGAAAAAGGGATGAAAATTCTTTTGAAGAATGGACAGATTCTAGAACTGAAGTCTGTTAAACATCAGTTATGTGAAAACTGCATTCTTGGAAAACAGAAACATGTGAGTTTCTTAAAGATTGGGAAGAAGATCAAGAAAGAAAAGCTAGAGTTGGTACACACTAATGTGTGGGAACCTGCACCTGTTTCTTCTATTGGCGGATCACAATACTACATGACGTTTATACGTTTATAGATGATTCGACAAGAAAGGTATGAGTATATTTTATGAAGCACAAGTCTGAAGTATTTGCTATTTTCAAGAAATGGAAGGCTTTAGTTGAAAATGAAACAAATCAGAAAGTTAAGTGCTTGAGACCCGACAATGGAGATGAATATATCAATTCAGATTTAAAAGAGTATTATGTTGTGAATGAGATCAGTATGGTGAAGACTGTTCCTCGAACGCCTCAAGAGAATGGAGTAACTGAACGGATGAATCGAACATTGAACGAACGTGCTAGAGCATGAACATGTAGGGCTTCCTAAAACCTTATAACAAAAGCTATAAATACTGCTGCCTACTTGATAAACAGGGCACCCTTTGTTCCTCTTGAATTCAGAATTCTTGAAGAAGCCTGAAGCAATAAAAATGTAAACATTTTTTATTTGAAAGTGTTTGGTTGTTTATCATATGTTCATATTAATGAATGTGATAGGAGCAAGCTTGATCCAAAGTCTAATAAATGTTTTTTAATTGGTTATGGTGATATCGAGTTTGGTTATCATTTCTGGGATAATCAAAATCGAAAGATCATTCGTAGCAGAAATGTTATCTTCAATGAACAAGTTCTCTATAAAGATTGTGTTGGGAAGACATCAGATGGTGATTCCAAGTTGGAAGAGACTGGTACAATCGATTTGCGAGATTTTTCAGCTGAATATATAACGACTGTCGAAGAAGAACAATGTGTTGTTGAAGATGAAATCGTTGAGAACGTGGCTCCAGAGGCAAATCAGCAAACACCGGTTATACAGTTGAGAAGATCATCAATAAATCGAAAACCAGTCGAGAAGTGGTCTCCATCTCTGAACTATATCTTGTTGACAGATAGAGGTGAACCTGAATGCTTTGAGGAAACAATAAAATCTGATGAATTAGTTAAGTGGGAGTCTGCGATGAAAGATGAGATGGACTCTTTGACGTTGAATCAGATTTGGGGCTCACTCAGCTACCAAAGGGAAAGAAAACACTTAAAAATAAATGGATCTTCAAGATTAAAGAAGAACATGATAAAACCATGAGGTACAAGACAAGGTTGGTTGTGAAAGGGTTTCAACAGAAAGAAGGTATTTACTACAATGAGATCTTCTCTCCAGTAGTTAAATTGATGACAATCAGAACTATTTTGAGTTTGGTTGTGAAAGAAGACCTTCATCTTCAACAAATGAATGTCAAAACTGATTTTCTTCATGGTGATTTATATGAAGAGATTTATATGCGACAACCAGAAGGATTTGAAATCAAATAAAAAGATGAGCTTGTGTGTAAGCTTCAGAAGAGTCTGTATGGTTTGAAACAGGCTTCAAGGCAATGGCACAAGAATTTCGATAGCTTCATTAAAAGTAACAATTTTCTAAGGTGTGAAGCTGATCATTACTGATATATCAATAGGTTTAATAAATCATACATTATTATTCTCCTCTACGTTGATGACATGTTGATTGCTGGAGTAAGCTTGTATGAGATTAACAAGCTCAAGAAATAGTTGTGTGAAAAGTTTGCAATGAAGGATTTGGGTGCTGCTAAGCAAATCCTTGGGATGAGAATTTTCAGGGATGAAGAACTTCTCAAGCTTTCACAAGAAGAATATGTGAATAAAGTTCTTAGCAGGTTCAACTTGTATGATGCAAAACTAGTTACTACCCCCTTAGTTAGTCACTTCAGACTATCTAAAGACCAGTCGCCTTCAACAGAGAAGGAGAAAAATTACACGGTCACTGTTTCGTATGCCTCTGCCATTGGTTGTATTATGTATGCGATGTTTTGCACAAGACCAGACATAGCACATGTAGTGGGAGTTGTTAGCAGGTTCATGAGCAACACGGGTAGACAATATTGGGAAACAGTAAAGTTGATATTACGATACTTAAGAGGAAGTACGGGTCTCGCTTTGTGTTTTCGAAAGTCTAATATGAGTTTGGAAGGATATGTTGATGCTGACAATGGTGGTGATGTTGATAGTAGAAAGAGCACAACATTGTACATTTATACTCTAGGAGGTACTGCAATAAGTTAAGTTTCAAAATTGCAGAAGATTGTTACTCTTTCTAGTTGTGAGGCATATTATGTTGCTGTAACAGAGGCTGCTAAGGAGATGATGTGGTTACAACCCTTTTTGCGAGAATTGGGTCAAGACTATGAGGGAAGTGTGTTGCAATGCGACACTCATAGTGCCATTCATTTGGCAAAGAATCCTGTTTATCATGGCAGAACGAAGCATATATAGGTTCGTTATCATTTCATCCGGTCATCTTTAGAAGATGAAGTATTAACTCTTGAGAAGATTCCCGGGAGTGAGAATCCAGCTGATATGTTGACGAAAGTTGTGACAAATGAGAAATTGAAGTTGTGTGCAACTTCAGTTGGTCTTCTTCGTTAAGACACCGGATAGAAAGCCGCTACCGATCGATAGATGATGAAGTTAGTCTCTTAGTGGGAGATTGTTGAGTTATGGAGCCTACACTTCTAATAAACTCTACAATTGTCAATTAGAGTTTATTGGGTTTATATTTGGTTTTGGGCTTGGGCCTGACCAAGAGTTATTTAAGTTTTATTACCTGAATGTTTACCCTATAAATATGTGATTATTAAGGGTTTACATTGGAGAGACATAATTCTAGAGAGATAAAGTGTGAGTCAAAAACTCTGTATTCATTCTTTTTATTCTTCATAGTGAAATCTGGTGGTGGCTAAAGTGGATGTAGCTCAATTTGAGTGAACCACTATAAATCTGTGTCTTCTTGTGTTCTTCTTTCTTGTGTTTTTTACAGATTGTTTTCAAACAGATCGGATTTGGGAGATACAAATCCTAACATTATTTCTCATCGCATATCGCTAATACAAATGTTGCTCTAACCTTGGATCCATATATGTTTTGAGCGGTTTCAGCAGTTCTTCACTTCACAGCATCATGCCATGTCCGCCTCCTCTCATAAATGTTTGTCATCGTCTGATAACTCAGGTTTATCGTCTTTCTTATAGATATTAGATTTAGATGCATCTTATCACATGTCTCCTAATATTAACTCATTTCTTTCAGTTAATTTTGTTCCATCATTTACCGTCATGACTGTCGATGGTACTCTAATGTCATTGGCAGGAATTGGTTCAGTACATACAGTATTTTTGTCTCTTCCACATGTTTACTATATTCCTAATTTTTCTTTAAATCTTGTATCCGTTAGTCAATTGTGTGATCCTGGTCTCACAGTTTTGCTTACTTCTTCTAATTGTTGTGTTAAGGACTCACAGTCGTAGAAGGTGATTGGGATAGGCCATAGGAAATGAAGACGTTATGTTTTGGATGAACTCAAAGCATCAGATGTTGCTACCTCCAACATAGACTTGTCATCATTTCGTTTGAATCGTTCGTCTTTAGAATTTTACCTTTGTCATTCCCGTTTAGGTCATGTTTCTAGATCTCATTTAAAGTTTGTAGTGTCTGCTAGAGTTTTGGGTTGTTTAGAAAGTCATGACATTTCTGATTGTAGTGGTTGCAAATTGGCTAAATTTTCATCATTGCCTTTTTATAAAAGTATTTTTCTTTTTTCACTGCTCCATTTGATCTCGTGCATTCTGATGTGTGGGGGACCTTCTCTTGTTTCTTCTAAAGAAGGTTCTCGATATTATATTTTGTTTATTGATTACTTCACTCGTTATACTTGGGTTTATCTTATGAAACGTAGGTA
Source organism: Impatiens glandulifera (assembly GCF_907164915.1). Taxonomy (NCBI): domain Eukaryota; kingdom Viridiplantae; phylum Streptophyta; class Magnoliopsida; order Ericales; family Balsaminaceae; genus Impatiens; species Impatiens glandulifera. The sequence goes on along the minus strand of NC_061865.1, from coordinate 55,216,941 downwards.
TGAATTTCTCACTATAGTCACCAATTTTTGAGCTCTTGTGAGAACTCAACATTCTTCAGTCATTAAATGTTTTAGGTGTGATTTGGAGAGTGAATACACCTCTAAGATTTCTCTCAGTTAGTTGCCTCTTATGATACAATTCACCAAACTTCATGTACTAACACTCCTAAAAAAATAGCGTGGCTGAAAGAAAACATCGTCATCTTATTGAAACAACTCGTTCTTTCATGCTATCAGCCGAAATTCCTAGTGTGTTTTGGGGAGAAGCAGTTCTTACTACTGCTCATGTGATCAATAAAATCCAAATATTTCATAATTCTAGTTTGCCCCTTTTGAAAAATTATATGGTCATTCACCTGATTATTCCTCATTACGTGTTTTTGGTTGTATTTGTTTTGTCCTTCGACTACATATTGAGCGTAATAAGTTGTCTTTCTGGCCTGCCTTATGTGTTTTTTTGGGTTTTGGATTTTGGTATTGGTCAAAAAAGATATCGTTGTTTTGATCCAATTAGTCAAAAATTGTATGTCTCGCATCATGTTGTATTTTTAGAGCACATTCCATTTTTCCCTGTTCCTGCTAGTTCACATCATATGACCCAAATAGATCTAGTTCTCATTGATCCATTTGTCATTGAGCCCGATGAAGATCTATCTGATATTTTGGTTCACGATACTCCCACCTCTCATATTCCTACTCATACAACCACTCAATTGCTGGATGAGACTGTGGATCCTCCTCGTCATCACTTCACTCGCATTCGTAAGTCTACTAAACTTCCAGATTTTGTGTACTACTCTTATTCTACTTCATTTGCTTCCTTTGTCACTTTTGTTTATCGTTTTGCTGAGTCTTCATCCTATAGAGAGACATATCATGATCCCCTTTGGCAGGCTACTATGGCTGAAGAACATACTGCTTTATATCAGACTCATACATGAGATTTGGTTTCACTACCGTCTGGAAAACATTCTATTGGCTCTTGTTAGTTCTACAAGATTAAAACAAAATCAGATGGTTTCGTTGAGCGATACAAGGCTCGACTTGTTGCTAAAGGCTATTCTCAAGAGTATGACATGGATTATGAGGAAACATTTTCTCTTGTTGCGAAAATGACGATTGTTCGCACTTTGATTGGTGTTGCTTCGGTTTGCCAATAGAAAATCTCTCAAATGGATGTGAAGAATATTTTCTTGAATGGTGACCTTCATGAAGAGGTTTATATGACACCTCCCCCGAGTGTTCCTCATAAGTTTGGTGAAGTTTGTAAGTTTCTCAAAGCTCTTTATGTTCTCAAACAAGCACCATGTGCCTAGTTTGAAAAATTATCTATAGTGATCACTTCACTTGACTTTCTTCCTAGTCATCATGATTCGACTTTATTTGACACGCGTACAACGACCAAACGTATTCTTTTATCCCTGTATGTTGATGATATGATTATTACAGGTGATGATCATGTTGATATTGAATCATTGAAGTCTGAGTTGGCACATTCTTTTGCTATGAAAGATTTGGACATTCTACGCTATTTTTTGGGAATTGAGGTAGTCTATTATCCTAAAGATTATCTCTTATCTCAATCAAAGTACATTGTTGATTTGTTTGAGCGCGCTCGACTAACCGACAACCGAACTGTGATACACCCCTTGAGACCAATGCTAGATATTCTCCGTCTGATGGCACTCTTTTGGAGGATTCTGGTCTTTATCGTATCATTGTTGGCAGCTTGATATATCTTATTGTAACTCGCCCAGACATTGCGCATGCAGTTAATGTGGTTAGCCAGTTTGTCACTGCCCCTACTATAGTTCATTAGTCTGTTGTTCTTCGTATTCTCAGGTATTTTCGGGGCACTCATTTTCATAGTCTCATGTTTCATTCCACGTCTTCGTTAGAGTTGCGCGCCTACTATGATGCAGATTGGGCTGGTGATCCTACGGACCGCAAGTCAACCACTATATATTGTATTTTCTTCGGTGATTCGTTTATTTCGTGGAAAAGCAAGAAACAAGATGTCATCTCTCGGTCTTCTACAGAAGCTGAGTATCGTGCCATGACCACAACTGCATGTGAAATTGTTTGGTTACGTCGATTAGTTACTGATATGTGTATTTCACTTTCTCACCCTCCGCTACATTGCGATAATCAAAGTGTTATTCAGATTGCACGAAATACCGTCTTTAATGAGCGAACCAAACATATCGAGATTGATTGTCATGTCACTCATCATCTTCTACAAACTCACACCATCATTTTGTCATTTGTTCCTTTCTCTCCTTGCAGATTGCTGATATATTTACGAAAGCGCACTCGGCTTCGCGTTTTTGTTTTTTAACTGACAAACTCTCAATACTTATTTTTGTTGCATCGTGAGTTTAAGAGAGAATGTTAGATATATTATTTTATTATCTTTATTAGCACTTAAGGGTATTTTAATCTATTAGCATTTAAGTGTATTTCAGTCTATTGTAATAACTAACTATATAAACTCTTTATTTACATTCAGTTTATTTATGTTTACTAATAAGAAATCTTAGCTTCTCTTTATTTCATCGGTAATTATAATAATAATAATTGTATTTAAACATTTTTAAGTATATTGAATTGATTAAATGATTCCAATTGTAACATGCCCCTAGCCAAGAACGTGTGGAAGATATGATTTAAAATAAAGGATAATATTAATTGAAAACAGAATGAAAATTGTTGAGTAAATAAATAATATTAAAAACACTTTGTTAGCCATAAATAAATAAATAAATAATCAAATTGAAAGGGAGCAAGAACAATGTTTAATGCATGCATGCCAAGAAACAAGAGTAAAACACATTAAGAAGAAACTTATGTTAATATCCCCCCACCCACACACACACATATATAATAATTAATTAGGTGGTAGCCTTGCAGCACAGAAACAATAATGTGTTGTTGTAAATTGATTAAGCAGCCCAGCTGGAAATGGATGGACACAGTAATTAAGCAGCCCAGCCATGGCCATACTTTATCATGTAATGTAATGTAATGTTAGAAACTATTTATTATATATGGAAATAGAATAGAGAACATGAGAACATATATATATATACTTACTTCCCCCCATTCATTAATGGCTAGCTAGCTAGCTAGACTTTCTTCTACTGGAATTACCCTCCCATCTTCTTGTTTCTGTGTACAAATAACAATATATATCCAACTTAAATATTATAAGAAACTAAGAAACAAGACAAAATAAATGAGAGATTGAGAGTACCGTCGTCATAAATATATAAAGCACGCAAATACCCTGTAAACGATCACCTTTCCAAGTATTCTTTACATTTTCTAGTCTTCTATTTCTTCTTCTTCTTCTTCTTCTTCTTCTTCTTCTTCTTCATCTATATATATGTTCTCTAGTCTGATCTCTTCATCTCCATTCTCATTCGTGTCTCTAGCTAAATCTTCTTCATTTTCTTCTTCTTCCTGTGTCTACAAATTAATAATAATAATTATAAAAGCTTAATTAATTTATAAGAAATTAAGATAAAATAAATGAGAGAGAGAGAGTAAGGAAGAGTACTTCAATGCCGGGAGAGATAAATAAAGATGCAAATTAATAATAATAATAATAATGTAGTAATTAAACTTAACTTATATAATTATAAAAGCTTAATTAATTTATAAGATAAATAACTTATAAATGAGATATTGAGAGTACCTTGATAAATAGATGACGCAATGCATCGTTAACGTCACCTTTCCAAGTATTATAATCATTATATTCGAATGTCCTCAGCATTGGAGAATCCAAATAGCCGGGAGAGAGTGCCTCTAGCTTGGGACATTTATCCACTGTTAAATCATGTAGTGATGGCAACTCCCAAGTATAAGCAACATCACTAAAGCTCCTCAAACCTGATAGATCCACCAGTCTCAATGTCCTAAGGAGTGGAAAGAAATGACTAATTCCTCCTCCTCCAGCCTTATCATCATCATCATCCTCAATAATATTCTTCATCACCACTTCCATCATTCCACAATTATAGATTTCTATAGTCTTAAGGTGCTTGGCAGCCACTCTACCTATATTCTCCGAAAACAAATATCTCAATTTCCCACATCCATCTACTTCCAGGTGTGTCAAGTTTTGAAATAAAAGCACTCTCAGTCCTGGCTGCTGGTTGATTTCATACACATGTATTAAATTGATTAATCTATACAACCTCAACGAACTTAATACGGGAAATATCTTATATAATTCTTCAATATCAGGATGATGTCCCTGTCCCTTTCTACCTCCGTCGTTTCTCTGTCCTAATATATAATTTATCTTTGGCAAACTCCATATACTCAACGCTCTTAAACAAGGAAATGAGACCTGCATACAAAATATATTTATTCATTTCAGATATAATTATACATCAAATCTCATATATACATATTATAATCATTTTTTATTTACCTTACTTATTATAATACACAATACTTCATGTTATATATATATATAATATATATATATATATATTAATAATATACGCTTACAAAAGTTACCTCATCATCAAGATGAAAGAGTGCATTTTGATTTTTGCAATTGTTGTCCATATTGTTGTTCATCACTCCAACAAAGCTCACGAGTTCCTCTAAATTAAGAAGCCATAATGTCTCCAAATTAGGGAATAATAATAATAATATGGGTTGTTGAATTTCCCTGTCACAGTCTTCCTCAATATCACCGTGTTGTCCTCCTACTTTATCACATTTCCTTCCTATTATATAATTTATCTTTGGCAATCCATCTATATCCAACCTTTGTAAAGAAGGAAATGAGACCTGTATACAAAATCAAACACATCCATTTACATTTACAAATTTTAGATATATATATAATTAATCAATAAATCTTATATAATCTTAGAAAATAAATATCTCATTTTTTCACAAGAATTAATTGTCAAGTTCCATTCTATTGTATATTTTATATTTTATTTTTAAATTAAAGAAAATTAACATGACGTCTCAACCGTATTTTACTTATATATAGTTTATCTCTGATAAATTGTTATTTTTTAAATACTCTAAACAAGAAAATACAGACCTTGTATGCCAAACAGAACAAAATAAAACGTGTTACTTTTAATACACATTTCCATATCATTTCTTATCCGGTAAATATATTAATCTTAACTATTCCCCATTAATATATTGTTTTAACTTGGGAATTAAATTTAACAACAAATGATACGTTCACTTATAATAGATACCTAGCTAATAATCATCTTAATGAAATAAAACATTACTTTTTACATTTATTAATACATAGTTTTCATAAATATATATATTATTAGTTATTTGCACTCTAATTTTTATTATTAAAAAAAGTTAATTATATTACACTACTAAACTTAATAACAAAATTTCATTTACTATTTTCACTATTACCTGATAACCATCGTGATAAAATAGAGCATTTTGCGACTTTTCTTCTTTGTCACCCAAATTGTTGACGTTAATGACAAAACCCGTGAGTCCATTCAAGGATTGAAGTTTCAATCTATACAATTTAGGGAATTCAATTGATTTTCTCTGTTGTAGTTCCCCTGCACCCGTTGTTACTCCTACTACTCCTTTCAACATTTTACAATTTTTAATGATTAAATTTCTAAGATGAGAAATAACCTTGGTTTCCAAGCTACCAGATAAGTCAAAATATTGAAACTTGTCACAGTTATCAATATTCAATCTTTGCAGTGATGGTGGAAAGCACAAAGTTTCAATATTTGGAATAGATATCATACTCAGATCTTCCAGACAAGGTATTTCCAACTACAAAATAATAAATATAATTAAAAATTATTCACAATAACAAAACATGTATTATTTTGCTTGATTTAACCCGCTGATCATTTTTTATAATTAAAAGTTGTGTAGTAATCATACCTTGGTTGGAAAGATAAGTTGCGTCAATCCTTTTAGCTCCAATATTTTGAGTTTATGGAAATGAATCTCGTTCACTCCTTTGTAAAAATATTTCAGCCTAGACAAGTCACAAAGTTTAAGAGTTTTCAAAACATTAAACTCAATTTTATTGAGTTGTTCTGTCTTATCGCAAGAGCTAACAACTTCTTCCATCATTTCACAACATTCGAGAATAAGAGTTTGAAGATTTGTGAGATTCCTTGATATTGATGTAGAACATAAGTACGTCATTTCATTGCATTCATATAGTTCAATACGCCGCAAACAACGTCCAAGTTCAGAAGTCTGCATAGATGACGGTGACTGTGGAAAAAGAGATTCACATTGTTTAAGCACAACATTCTCCCACACGCCAGAATCAGCGCATATATATAAATCAGTAATGTCTTTTCCTATTAAGACCCCAAGTTCATGGAAGAAACTAATATTATCCCTAACATTCTCTAATCTCAACTGTCTTTCCCCATTTTTAGAGACTAAAGCAGATTCATTTTTGTCTACTTCCATGCAAGCCCAGGAAGGATGAAAACATGAACCATCTCTAATTTCTTCTCTGGTTCTTATAAATTCTCCGATTCTTATGTTGAATTGTTCTAACAATGTTGAAGAAGAAAATAGCTTAACGCCTCTCGTCACTTGTTTAATGTTGGGTACCTCCAATTCCAATCTCCACAATCTATGTAAGAAATTTAACTCTTCAAGTCCTGCTGCATGATTGTCTACACCATTAACGTCTTCTTTTTGTTGCCTCCAATCATTGAAAGAATTCCACATATACAATTCTTGTAGATTTGTAAGTTTCGAAAGAATACCATTTCTTATAAAACACTTGCACATAGTCAAATCCAACAATCTTAAGTTTGTTAGCTCACTTATTTCATTTGGCAAAACATTTAAATTTGAATTTCGAAGACAAAGGATCTCCAAGCACTTAATACGTCCAATGGAAGATATATTAGATATATTGGTTGTCATATCCAAACGCAAACTCTCCAGGGATAACATCTTCAACTTGGCTAAAGAAGAAAATAATGGAAGCTCATTAATCTCGTGGTAAAAGCCGCTTATATTTAGAACTTTGAGATTATCCGCCTCTTTAAGCAAATTTTTTGATATTTTAATATTTGATCCAAAATGTACACTTGAACTATCAAACCATAATAGTTCCAATTTTGAGCCTCGAAATTCCATGGATTCAAATACTTCTAAACCACTATTCTGCAACATTATAGAAATCATCTTAGTGTGTGGAGTAACTATATTCTCTAGTTGGTTCACACCATCACAATTTAGAAAATGAATACCATTCTTTTCTTGTTCTGCAATTGAAATTCCAAAGTCTCTTACCACATCGTGCATTTTCACTACACGTTCTCCTCGGTGATATCGTTTATGGTACGAATCTTCAAACTTTATTAGCAAACTTCTCATTATTAGGTTGTCCACTAAGGTGTAGACAAGAACTCTTGTCTGTCGTAGGTCATTTCCACCTTTGAAGAGCTGCAAACCCACCGCATAACGATACAACGTCTCAATAGTAATGCTCTGGTCTTCTCCGAATAAACAGCAAAGCAAGAACAAGGACTGGGCATTGAAATCTTCTAAGAATTGATAACTCGTTTCCAAGATCTTGTTTATCTTTTTCGTATGTTGATTTTGACCTTGATTCCTCAACTGATAAAGCATATTCTCCCACTCGTGTTTGTCTTTTTCGATAAGAGCGCCACCTACAACCCCAAGCGCGAGGGGCAATCGTCCACATTCTTCAACAATTTCTGTAGCTATTTTATTCTTCCAATGAAAATCATTAACAGCAATTTTGCTTTTAAAGAAATTAAAAGCTTCTTCACTTGACAATAGTTCAAGTTCGATTTCCTTCTTGGTAATGGTCCGTTGACCTGACCATAAATCTTTGTTTCTAGATGTATAAATAATTTTACAGCAACACCCAACAACATCTGATTTTGTTAATGGAAAACCTTTTTCTTTTAAATCAAACTTATCCCAAACATCATCCAACAAGACAACAACTCTCTTGTTACTAAAAGCATTTCGTAATTTTTCTGCTCTTACAATCTCACTATGAACGCCCTCAAGGGAAGTCCCTAACATCTCTGCGACTTCTTGTTGGATATCATTGAATTTGGGATCATTCGAGACAGTGGAAATAACTTGAAAGTCAAATAAAGGCTCAGGAGAGTCACTAACCTTTTGGAGGACTTGCCTAGCGAACGTGGTCTTTCCGATCCCTGCCATTCCGCTTATCCCTATTAACATTGTCTCTTTGTCCCGTAACATCTCAATGATGTCTTCCATAATCTTATTTCGACTCTCGAAATCCAAAGCACCATCATTGTAATTGCTCCAGTCTATGGACTGCACGGGCAAGTCATGACCTTCCCTTAATTTATCAGCACGTTCAATAAGCTTGTCGAGATCCAGAGTTAACTTCTTCCCCTTTCTGCCCAAAGAAAAGCGCAATCTTATATTAGGACACCATTTGATGGAGAAACACCCATTTTGAAGCTCCGCCTTTTCATTGATAAGACTCTCTGTTTCAACAATTTTTCCATCAGCATCCTTAATCCACGTTTCGGCTGCTTTACCGAGGGTTCTCTGCTTCCTCTGTTCTGCATCTTCCCTTCCTTGTACATCGATTCTTTCATCCCTTAAATTAGCGAGTTTAGCTTCGAGATCTTGAAAGTTTTTGTTGAAGTTGAAGAGATAGCCAAGTTGTCGTTGAATTGGCTTAATCTGCAGCAACTCTACGAACGTTCCTACTACACTCAAACCAACCTCTGCCATTTGTATGTATTTTCTCTTTTTCTATGTGTTCTTTCTTTCTTTCTCTCTTAAAAAGAATGCACAGAATATAGAAGAGCGTCTATGTGTGGAGTCTGGAAACAATATTTATTATTACTGCATTGAAGAAGATGAATTATTGTACCATGAATTATTGTAGGGCCATGAAAATGAATTATTGGTTTGTAAATGCCATGATAAATAAAATGTAAAAAGCAATAATATGTCCAATCATGCTAATCTACACTTTCAAATTAAGATATGAATATTAAACATTTAATATAAAAAGAGAATGATTATATATAAGCCTCTCTTTTGTATTTTATAATTGGTTTATATCTTATCATATTTTTTATCTTCTAGAGGTTGTTATAAATTAATCTCCTAACAGTGTAAATCTAATCAATTATGATCAAACAAAAGAAGAAAGATATTTGTTATATTTGTAAAGAGGAAAAAATGAAAAATATAATACAACTTTATATGATATTGGCTCATTCCACAATTGTTTAATATTTGTGTGTGTGTGTGTGTGTTTTTTTCTTAATAATACACCAGAAAGAAAATGATAAAGAAGGAAGATAAATGATGTCCCACCTACTAATAGGTTCTTCATTGTAATTGGACAATTCAGTAAAACCATCTTCTTTTTTGTCCATTAAATGCAAAGTCTTTGGTCAAGTTTGCATGCATAGAGATCAATGAAGGGATAAGATATATGTGGTTGCAAGAAATCAATTATCTTTGGTCAAGTCTTAATTATTTATAATTGTATTTGGTCCACACGGGAACAGTGCAATGAAGAAGAGATAAGATATGTGTGGTTTGGCATGCATGCCATTGAATAATTGATCATGTAAATCATATATATATATGAATAGTTAGTATCACTTTTTTCTTTATCTGTCCTTGAAAAAAGATGTATTGTTTCTTTTCCATTTTAGGTGTCCTAGATTTAAACATTTTTTCAAATTCTAAGTATCCCTTGAAGATCACTAATGATGGGAACTAACTGTTAAATCTATACTTAAACATGATATATTAATCTCAAGCGTCTAGAATATTCTTGTATAAACATCCATCTCCACTCCATTTGCCCGCCTGCCCTAGTTGGCTTCGGGCGCTCAACACATCTCATTGGCAAGAGTCGCTTGTCATGAATTCTTACAATGTATACTTGTTGCATTTCATATTAACTAATATCATTTTGTTATCGGCCATGATAACACATTTCATTATTTTATCCAAATAACAAATTCTATTTATGTTGTTTGGCATTGTCATTCATTAATATTGAAAACAAAATGAATTATTGTACATTTCCTTTGTAGGGCCGTGAAAATGAATTATTAATATACCTTTTTATTTATTTATTTAAAAAAAAATACAAAACAAATTTATTTGCTAATTGCATCAGTCATCAGATCCAGATCTATTGATTCACTAAATTGTGTGCAAGCACAAGCAAAATCACTAATCCAATAAATACATAATGACGAACCCTATCAAGACTAACCTGATCTCTTTCCTACGCAAGCTAAGAGCCGGTATTTATGTGTCGGCATATATCAGATTTATGAGCATATCTATATCCAACAACAAAAGAAATAAATTTAATGATGACCCAGTTCCAATGGAAGTTCCAAATACAACCGAGGGAAGGGAACATAGTAAAACACATTTTCTTTGTCTGGCCTTGGAAATCAGTTGTTGGTGGAAAGAAGATAAGAAAAAAAAATTAAAGTATTGATACATCAAAAGTTTATTATCTCTTTTCCTTTCCTAGGTGTGCTAAATATTAAGATCATTAGCGATGGACTGACCACATTTATGTAGTTTTCAAAGTCACGTGTTTCTGGGTTAGTTTTCCAATAGTCTATTATTATTATTATTTTGTTTTTTTATAGAAAAATAGAATGACCCATAGTCATATATGTTTTCAACTTCCATGTAAAAGGTTCTAAGACTATTCAAGTTTTAGATAGAAAATGTTCATTTAGGTCAGTGGTAAAGAGTAAGCCTCTCAAGTCCACGAGGTAATGAGTATTTTGGAAGAATTCAAACATATTTTATTTAAAATTGTTTTGACAAATTTATTGTTCAAGTTAAGTTTATGTATTTTTGATAAATTATTAAAACAATGAATATTGATCCTTCCCATCGGATTTTCCATATTTGAAAAGTTCTTTAACATTTCTTTGATCAACTGATTATTCACTTTTGAACCATAGTTTTTACATATCCAAATACATTTTCTCACATTTATTTCTCCACTGAAACTGACAGTCTAAAAAGGTTGACCATTTGTCTAATTATGGAATGATAGAAGATCAATTGTCTTTGTCACTGCAAGTTCTTAGGCAACCAGTTATGAAGAGTGGGAAGCCTTTAATGGTTATTTTTTTTTTTTTTTTTTTTTTTTTTTTTTTTTTTTTTTTTTTTAAAGATGTCAACTTTATTTAAAAAATATAACATGCGTTCAAACGTTACAAATGAGAAGAAAAAAAAGTAAAAAATAAGAAAACAACGTAGGAATTTTAAATACCAAAAAGATTAAAAAATTCTCATCCCGTACAGGCCTCTTTTTTCGATTGAAGCGAGCACGTGTAAAATTATTCCAGTTTATGTTAGAATATGGACAAATATAGAATAAATGATGAAGAGATTTTTATCCTGTTCACAAAGGGGCAAGTTTCATCTTCAATGTCTTTGACTTTCTTTATGCATCTTTTGTCAAAAGCTTCCCAAGGATTCAATCCAAAGTATAAATTTGTGCCCAGGGGTGGCTGATTTGGACCAATCAAGTTTGTCCCAGCTGGATTTCGGGCTATCATTCTAATTTTGTATGTGTCCCATATATATATATAGAGCGCATTGAACTTTCCATTACCCTAACCAAACATCTTCTCCCAAATGCTAGAATTTTCCATTACCCTAACCAAACATCTTCTCCCAAACGCTAGAATCAGCGCATAAATCAGTAATGTCTTTTTCTATTAAGACCCCAAGTTCATGTAAGAAATTATCTCCAACATTCTTCAAGCTCAACCGTCTTTCCTCACTTCATGTTTCATAAAACCACGTCCTCCTATTATTATGTTGAATTGTTCTAACAATGTTGAAGAAGAAAATAGCTTAACACCTCTTGACACTTGTTTAATGTTGGGTATCTCTAATTCCAATCTCCACAATCTAGGTAAGAAATTTAACTCATCAAGTCCTGCTGCATGATTGTCTACACCATTAACCTCTTCTTTTTGTAGCCTCCAATCTTTGAAAGAATCCCACATATATAATTCTTGTAGATTAGTAAGATTCAAAAAAATACCATTACTTATGAAACAATCGCACTCAGACAAATCCAACAATCTTAAGTTTTTTAACTCACTTATTTCATTTGGTAAAACTTTTATTCGTGACCTTTGAAGACAAAGGATCTCCAAGCACTTAATATGTCCAATGGAAGATGCATTGGTTGTCATATCCAAACTCAATCCCTCTAGGGATAACATTTTCAACTTGGCTAAAGAAGAAAATAATGGAAACTTACTAATCTCCCTGAAATTGCCAAACATTTGTAGAAAGAAGGGATTAGCCATTCTTAATTTGCCAATTATATCTAGAACTTTGAGATTATTCGTCTCTTTACGTAAATTTTCTGATATTTTAATATTTAATCTATAAAATTGTGCACTATCCAATGGTAGTAGTTCCAATTTTGAGTCTCCAAATTCCATCTTATCAATCACTTCTAAACCATTCTTCTGCAACAATATAGAAATCATCTTAGTGTGTGGACTAACTATAATTAGTTGAATTTTTTATTTTTGGAAAGATCTAAATGGATACCTATTTACGTGAAAAGACAGTTTTGGGCAGGGATGTCCACATCTCAAAGGAGTGAAAGTATGAATGCCTTCTTGTATAACTAAATGCAGTCCAAAACATCACTCAAACAATTTTTCGAGCAATATGATAGGGCTCTGTTGAGAAATATCGAGGGAGAAAAAAATTGGATTTTCAATCATTTAATTCTTTGATACCAACTGTCATTGGTTTTGCATTTTAAAGACAATACCAAACCTTCTACACTCAAGATATATTTAGGTTGGTTCAAGAATAAGTTAGAAGGTTGATGTTGTGCGACATCTCAATAATTGAATAGGAGGGACAACTTGTATATTTAAAGTTGAAGAAATCATTTTGGGGGTTTATGAAGAACATTTAAGAGACATTTTTACAAATACATTATACCGAACTAGATTGCAATGTTAAATGTTAATGTCAATTGTTTGAGTTGAGAGGTATTTTGTGTAGGCATATCAGAGTTGTGTTAAAAAAATGAGGGTGAATGAGGTACGAATGTGTTATATAATGGACCGGTGGCGTAAAGATATTAAGCATGGGTATCAAACTATCACCAACATTTATGATTCAGATATGTCTATGGAAGAAAAAAAATGTCACAATAGTCTAACTCAATTGATGCAAGAGCTTCAACAAGTTGGAGTAAAATCTGAAGACAATTGTTCTTTTTGGATGAATGGCATAAAATGCTTGATAGAACAATTTATGTCACTTAATCATTGAAACACATAAACATCTAAAGACAAAGACATAGAAGCATCTCTATCAACTTCCATTTTGATACACTCTCCTCACAAAGTTAGAAGTCGAGGACGACCACCGATAAAGATGAAACAATCTTTAATTGAGAAAATCTCTAAGAAGGTGTCTTCGAATTCAGGAAAAAAAGTTTTTCCTAATTATTTACTATATTATTAACTATTAATGATAGTTGTTGTCAAATTTAGGATATATAATGTGAAAATAAGGTTATACATGTTCAAAATTCCATTGTTTTTAATTTTAGGGAAATAAGGCCACAACAATAGTGCATGATTCAACATAACAACAACATAATGATTCACTGTCGACTCAATTTTCCTTCACATCACTTTTGTTCTCTCAAATATATTCCAAAGATAATGTGTGTGAGAATAACATTCAACGATTTGAGGATTATTAATAATGAATTTACCTATGTATAAGTTTTGGGATATACCTGGATAGTTGACATTGGTGATCGCACTAGAGAAAGTAACTGACAGCATATAGTAGGAAGTCTATCTTGAAATTGTTGCCTGCTGCTTTGTTCTCCAAGATTTTCATTGTCATATAGGTCACTATAGGACCGCCACCTACCGGTTTATCCCATCGAGTTCTAAAGTCTGTCAACTTTGTATCGGTCTCGTTTCCATCCAATTCTCAATCTCCAACTCCCCTATGGGGATGCCAAATATGATTTGGACATTATCTTCTTCAATTTTTACTTCCTCGCCACTCTATAGGATAAACACACATTAAATAAAGTCAAACTTTCTGACGAGATAACGAGAGATTTCACCGGGGCATTTTGAAAGGGATAGTGACAGAAGAGATTCAAAGTCAATGACCTTCACAACCTCTTTTCTTTTTGTTGATCATACAGTAGTTGAAAAAGATTGAAAAGCCATAAGACGAGGTCCTCTTAAAAATATGTTGTTGGCTGCTTTGATATTTTTTTTTGCGAGGGTTCAGGTGAATTCTCTTTTTTGGGCCGCCTTTCCTTTTATTTTTATTTGCTCTACAAATACAAAAGAAACAAATGAAAAAAAATAAAATAAATGAACCATGAACAGACATGAGATAAACAACAGACAAATAAACAGATAACATACAGATAAAACGATAAATCGTTATACATTTTAGAAGTTTCAGGTCCCGAAATGTATAACTGATTATCGAAATGTCCAGTTTTAAAATCATTTCTACACTAAACCTAATCCCTAAATATTCGTTTGTAAACAGATTTGTTTCTTAAAAGATGTATAACTTGGTATAGAGATTTTACTTTGGAGTCCTTGGAGTCTTGTCGGATAATGAACTTGGACCAGCCTGAAAAGAAGAGAATAAGTATGAAAGTCTTACTATTTTCGAAACGAAGGAAAGAGAAAAGACTTACCATTTTTGATCGAACGACGATAAAAAGAATAAGTCATTGAAGCCGGAGAACAAGAAGAAATCGCCGTAGAAAAAAGATAGAGATAATGAATTGCTAGAAATAAAAGGAAGAAAGAGAGGGAAAATATGCAACATTTTAAATATTATATATATATATACATATATATTATTTTAATGCTGATTTGTGGGGGCAACTTGGTACAGACCAAGTATAATTCGTGTCCGTCTTTTCGTTGTCTCTTCCTTCTTATTGAATATATCATTTTCCATATTTTAATTGCAGGAATAGTTATGTCAAAACCATAATTCAACTAAACATAGTAAGTTTTAGTAAAAAAAATAATGATTACAACAGACATAGTAAATAATGATTACAACAGACATAGTAAGTTTTAGTAAAAAAAATTTCTTATTTTCTCTACATTTCTTTAGGGCATTTCTTCAAACAATCTCGTGCATCATCAGTTCGTCCACATTTTGAATACATGTCCATTTTGATATTATCAGTAGTAATTAAACAGGTCGGTCTTCATGATCTGAGCTTACACTTGTTGGCTGATGATCACAAACGATGATAAAAAGAAAGTGTGTTACTTGATCAATTAAATATGTAATAGTAACAAGATATATAATTTGAGATGGAATAGTGTTACTTTTTCATCTCAAGAATGCTTTTAAATATATACAGGCCGGTTTCTCTTCTTGCCAATCTGCATGCATGCCGAGAAACAAAGTTGCAAAACATGTTAAGCAAGCAAGCAAGCAGAAGCTATAATGTTAATTTCCCCCAGAAAAAAAACAGTGATTAATGAATTAGGTACCTTGCAAAGAGACAATAATGTGTCATAAATTAATCAGTCCTGCAATTAGTTCTTCTTATTCTTTTCCATTTTCTTCCCCTAGTCTCTTTACAACTGGTTCTTCTTCTTCTTCTTCTGGTTTCTGTGTATACAAATTAATAATAATGTAGTAATTAAACTTAATTATAAGAGAGAAATACAACACAAAAAAATAAATGAGAGAGTACCTGGATAAATAATTGATGCAATGCTTTGTTCATTTCAGCTCTAAGAATATTCATTGCATGATCTTCTGGTCATCTATGTTCTCTAGTGATCTCTCTTCATCATCTTCTGTCTTCATCTTCATTCTCTTTCGTCTCTCTAGATCTTCTTCTTCTTCCTCCTCCTGTAACTAGAAATTAATAATAATGTAGTAATTAAACATAACTTAATTATAAAAGCTTAATATATAAAATAAATAAATAAATGAGAGAGAGAGGGTGGAAGAGAGTACCTTGATAAATAAATGACGAAATGCTTTGTTAACGTTACATTTCCAAGTATGCTTTACATTTTCTTCTCTATTATGATACAAGAGTTTGTCCATCCTTGGAAAATCCATATTGTCTAGTTTCTCTTCATTATCTTCTGATTCTTCATCTATATTCTCTAGTCTCTCTTCATCATCTTCTGTCTTCGTCTCCATTCTCTTTTGTCTCTCTCGATATTCTTCTTCTTCCTGTGTCTACAAATTAATAATAATGTAGTAAACTTAACTTAATTACAAAAACTAAATTAATTTATAAGAAAGACAAAATAAATGAGAGAGAGAGAGAGGAAGAGTACCATGAGTGCCATGTTTTCCAAGTATTATTTTTCATAATCTTTCCAAGTTTTCTCTTTCGTCTCTCTAGCTTGGAGCATTATTTGGTTCTCTCATCTCTCCACCGGTTGTTCTTTTTTGTATTTCTACAAATTAATAATAATGTAGTCAAATTAACTTAATTATAAAAGCTTAATTAATTTATAAGATAAATAACTTATAAATGAGAGATTGAGAGTACCTTGATAAAGAAATGACGCAACGCTTTGTTAACGTCACCTTTCCAAGTATTCTTTACATTTTCTCTTCTTATACTATCATAAAAGAAACTCTGCAGTCTTGGAGAATCCAAATAGCAGGGAGAGAGTGTCTCTAGCTTGAGACATTGTGACACATGTAAATACCTTAGTAATGGCAACTCCCAAGTATAAGCAGCATCACTAAAGCTCCTCAAACCTAATAGATACACCAACTTCAATGCCCTAAGGAGTGGAAAGAAATGATTATTTCCGAGAGAATTACTTCCTCCAGCTTATAAATGAGAGATTGAGAGTCCCTTGATAAATAAATTACACAATGCTGCGTTAACGTCACCTTTCCAAGTATCCTTTACATTTACTTCTTCTCTATAATTATATTGGAGACTCTCCAGCCTTGGAGAATCCAAATAGCCGGAAGAGAGTGCCTCTAGCTTCGGACATCTTAACACCCGGAGATGCTCCAGTGATGGAAACTCCCAAGTATAAGCAACATCACAAAAGCTCCTCAAACCTGATAGATTCCAAAGTCTCAAATTCTTAAGGAGTGGAAAGAAATGACTTCCTCCTCCTACTCCAGCCTTATCATCATCATCCTCAATATTCTTCATCACCACTTCCATCATTGGACAATTATAGATATATAGCCGCTCAAGGTTCTTGGCAGCAACTCTACCTATATTCTGCGAAAACAAATATCTCAATTTCTCACATTCACCAACTTGCAGGTCTGTCAAGTTTTGAAAAAAAAGCACTCCTCCTAGTCCTCCTGACTGGTTGATTTCATACATATGTATTAAATTGATTAATCCATACAACCACAACTTTCTTAATACGGGAAATATCTTATGATCATGACGATGATGTCCTTCTCCCTGTCTCCCTCCCTCTTTCCATCCTACTATATAATTTATCTTTGGCAATTTACGTATTCTCAACTCTTCTAAGCAAGGAAACGAGACCTGCATGCATACAAAATAAAACACACGGTATTTACAATTAATTGTACAACACTAATACTATTTTAACTTGGAATCAAAACTGAGAAGAAAAAAAATATAATAATTACAGACAAAGTTACCTCATCATCATCATCATCGAGATGAAAGAGTGCATTTTGATTTTTGCAATTGTTGTCCATATTGTTGTTCATCACTCCAACAAAACTCACCAGTTCCTCTAAATCACCAAGCTTCAATGTTTTCAAATTAGGGAATAATAATAATAATAATATGGGTTGTTGAATTTTCCTTCCATGGCCTTCCTCGATATCATCATGATCATGATGCCCTCTTAATTGTTCACGTTTCCTTCCTATTATATAATTTATCTTTGACAAATTCTTTATTTCCAAATCTTCTAAGCAGGGAAACGATACCTGTTATACAAAATCAAACACATCCATTTACATTTGCTTGCAAATTTTAGATAGATATAATTAGTCATATATTCTTAGAATAAAAATATCTCAAATTTTCACAAGAGTATATATGTCAAGTTTTGATAAAATCACTCCTACGTACTTTATTTCTTCTTCAATATCATTATGTCTTATAAGTCTTAGTCTCCATCTGTCTTTCCATTCTATTGTATATATATAATTTATCACCCAAATAATACACATTTCATCTAATTCTTAGCTATTCCTCATTAACTATATACACAAATAATACTAAACTTAAAAAATATATTTTTTTAATTATTACCTGATAATCATCTTGATAAAATAGTGCACTTTGCGACTTTTCCTCTTTGTCACCCAAATTGCTGACGTCGATGACAAAACTCGCGAGTTCGACTAAGGATTCAAGTTCCAATGTTGACAAATTAGGGAATTCAATTGATTTTCTCTGTTGCTCTTCTGCCCCCGTTGTTACTCCTACTACTCCTTTCAACTTTGTACAATTTTTAATGGTTAAATTTCTAAGATGAGAAATAACCTTCATCACCAAGCTATCAGAGAAGTCAAAATATTGAAAGTTATCACAGTTATCAATATTCAACTTTTGCAGTGATGGTGACGACGAGTAGAAAGTTTCAATATTTGGATTAGATATCAATTTCATACTCAGCTCTTCCAGACAAGGTATTTCCAACTACAAAATAATAAATATAATTAAAAATTACTCACAATAATAGAACATGTATTTTTCTTTAGCTTGATTTATAACTAAAAATTATGTAGTAATCATACCTTAGTTGGGAAGATAAATTGCTTCAATCCTTCTAGCTCCAATGTTTTCAGTTTATAGAAATGAATCTCGTTTATTCTTTTACAAAAACATTCTAGACTAGGCAAGTAACGAAGCTTAAGAGTTTTCAAAACATTGAACTCAATTTTATTGAGTTGTTCTGTCTTATCGCAAGAGCTAACAACTTCTTCCATCATTTTACAATCTCCGAGAACAAGAACTTGAAGATTTGTGAGATTCCTTGATATTGATGTAGAACATAAGTGTGTCATTTCATTGCATTCATATAGTTTAATACGCCGCAAACAACGCCCAAGTTCAGAAGTCTTCATAGATGACGGTGGAAAAAGAGATCCACATTGTTTAAGCACAATATTCTTCAATGATAGGAATTTGTTTGTACTCATCTTCTCCCATATGCCAGAATCAGCGCATATATATAAATCAGTTATGTCCTTTTCTAGTAAGAACCCAAGTTCAGGTAAGAAACTATTATTATCTTTAACATTTTCCAATATCAGTAGTCTTTTTCCATTTTCAATCCCAATATTTCTTTCTTTTCCTATTCTTATCTTGAATTGTTTTAACAAAGTTGAAGAAGAAAATAGTCTAACACCTCTTGGAACTTGTTCAATGTTGGATATGTCCAATTCCAATCTCCACAATCTATGTAAGAAATTTAACTCTTCAAGTCCTGCTGCATGATTGTCTACACCATTAACGTCTTCCTTTTGTAGCCTCCAATCATTGAAACAACACCACATGTACAATTCTTGTAGATTAGTAAGTCTCGAAAGAACACCATAGCTTATGAAACACTCGCATCCATTCAAATCCAACAATCTTAAGTTTGTTAACTCACTTATTTCGTTTGGCAAAACTTTTAGGCGTGAGTTTCGAAGAGAAAGAATCTCCAAACACTTAATATGTCCAATTGAAGATATATTGGTTGTCATATTTAAACTCAGTCTCTCTAGGGATAACATCTTCAACTTTGAAGAAAATAATGGAAACTCACTAATCTTGTTCCAATAGCTTACTATATCTAGAACTTTGAGATTATCCGCCTCTTTAAATAAATTTTCTGATATCTTAATATTTGTTCCGTAAGAACTTGAACTATTATCCAACCGTAGTAGTTTCATTTTTGAGCCTCCTTGAAATTCCATCTTATCAAGGACTTCTACACCATTCTTCCATAACTGTAAAGAAATGAAACGGTGTTCTTGTCTTCCAATTGAAATTCCCACGTCTCTCACCACATCATGTATCTTCACCATACGATATCCGTCATCGTAATCGTCGTCGTGGTCTTTAACCTTTATCAGCAAACTTTTTATTATTAAGTCGTCAACGATAGTGTGCACGCCAACACTTATTTCTTCTGTGTCTGTCGTATTTTCAAAGAGTTGCAAACCCACCGCATAATGGTACAATGTCTCAACAGGAATATATGCGTCTTCTCGGAATAAGCAGCATAGTAAGAACACGAACTTTTCATTGGGTTTTTCTAAGAAGTCATAACTCGTCTCCAAGACCTCATGTACCACACGATCCTGTTCGTTGTGTTTCATCAACCGGTTTAGCATATTAACCCATTGATGTGTGGCTTTATTTATGAGAGCACCTCCTGCTGTGTTAAGCGCAAGGGGAAGTCCTTTACATTTATCAACAATTTCCCTCGCTATTTCATTCTTCTGATGGAAATCATTATCATCATGAGACAGATTGACTTTTCTTGTAAACAAATTCAAGGCTTCTTCATCTAATAATATTTCAAGAGAAAAGATTTCTTGTTTGGGTTCATCTGACCATAAATTTTTGTCTCTAGACGTGTAAATGATTTTACAGCAACACCCAACATCTGATTTTGTAAACGGAAAACCAAAATCATTTAAATCAAACATTTTCCAAACATCATCCAATAATATGACAACTTTCTTGTTACTCAAAAAGTTTTGTAAACGGTTTGCTCTTAAAGTCTTACCCTCTACCTCTTTAAGCGAAAAGCCTAACATCTGTGCGACTTCTTCTTGGATATCATGGAAATTGGGACTATTCGAAATTGGGACTTCAATTGGAAATAAATGCTTATGAGAGTGGCTTACCTCTTGGAGGACTTGTTTGGCGAGAGTGGTCTTTCCAACTCCTCCCATTCCGCATATCCCTATTAACATTGTCTCTTCGTCTAGTAACTTCTCAATGATGTCTTCCTTAATCTTTTTTCGACTTTCGAAATCCAAATCATCGCCATTGTATTTTCTCCAGCAGCTTCTAGGCTGCACGGGCAAGTCATAACCTTCGCTCGGCAGCTCACCACCACGTCTAAGAAGCTCGACAAGAAGGAGAGATAACTTCTTCCCTTTCCTGCCCAATGAAAAGCGCAAGCTTATATTAGGACACCATTTGATGGAGAAACACCCTTTTTGAACTTCGGCCTTCTCTTTGATAAGACTCTCTGTTTCAACAATTTTTACATCAACATCCTTAATCCACAACTTGACGGATTCACCCAGGGTTTTCCGCATCCTCTCTTCTGCATCTTCCCTTCCTTGTACATCGATTCTAGTTGCTTTTAGTTCACCGAGTTTAGCTTCCAGCACTTGAAAGTTATTGTTGAAGCAGAAAAGATAGCCAAGTTCTCGTTGAATTGGCTCAAACAACCACTCTGCGATCTTTCCTCCTACACTCAAAGCAATATTTTCTGCCATTTGTGTGATTTGTTCTCAATTTCTCTGTGTTCTTCTTTCTTAAAAAGAATCCACAAAATGATATCTGAATCAAGTAATGTATTTTTAGTAGGTGTAAGAAAAGACTAAAAGAGTCTATCTATGACTTATTAATGTATTGAAGAAGATAATAAATTATTGTACCATTTCCTTCTTTTGCGGGGCCATGAATATGAAATATAAGAAGAAGGATGTGTATGATCATAGAAGGGATAAGATATGTGTGGCTGCATGAAATCAATTATTGGATGGACAAAACAAAAAATGAATCAAAATGTCATTTTCTAATAATAGTAATAATTAGTAGCATTTGTATTTAAAATTTAAATTTTATAAAAGTAATTAAAAATATTTATGAATATTAGAAATAAACAAGTTATTATAAAATATGAGAATAAATAACTACACTTATAATAAATAAAAAAACTGACCAAACTAATGACCCAAGGCAATCTTCGAAGGACTGTTCTTGGTGTTCTTCAACCGACCAAATCAAAGTTGTGTGGACTCTCCTTTGGTTTTTTAACACACGTTTTTCTCCCTCGTCTTAGTTCCCAATTTAGCTCTACAAAGTGCTGTAAAACGGTAAAATAGTGTAAATTTGAATTCTCCATGAATTCAAATAAAGGAGATACAAACTTGTTTCTTCAGTATTCTTAATCAAGTTCTTGCTTAGAGTTTTGCAGTTTAGTAGCCCAGATTTCCATAACTAGTGTAAACAATCCTAGCTTCCAATTCTTCTGGTATATTTTTAGAGGAGTGATAGGGGAGAGAATGACTTGGCATCACCTTATTAGTTGGAAAAAAGGAAACGTGGGAGGATAGAGAGAAAAGAGAGAAATTATTTGATTTTTTTCAGCCAATCATATTGTGTCACGTCATTTCCTCACACAAATTTCCTCCTCCAATCATTTCTCATATTTCTAATTTTAAATAAATCTATTTAGCACTACTTTTGAATTTATGGTTTGTATAATCAATGAATTGGTAAATTATTAATGTTAACCAAATCGAATGAATTTAGAAACTTTCTATATTTAGACATTTCGCCAATTAATCTTTAATCAAACACGCCCAAATCAAATTAAGATAATTTAATTTTTAAAATAGTGTTCCTGGTGTTATTGTTAAAGGGGAAAATTCTAAAAGATATATAATGTTCTATAGTAATTAAATAAAATGTTAAAAGATGATGACCACATCTCTTGATTTGTGTTAAAAAATAAATAAATTTTATTGAAAACTATTTATTTTTTTATGAATTCATTTTGTGGATCAACTGATGTTAGGAATGTGAATATGAACTTGATTTGATAATATTAAAATTGCATTAAAAATTACGTTTTAGCACAAGAAAAAATCAATTTTGAAGATTTTTTTACTAATGTGTTCATGGTGGTGGAGCGTATTTTCTTAAATTAGGGTTGTCCGATCGAGAAAACTAATGCAAATTTAATTTTGTGGACAGAGAGTTGAAACATTTTGTGTGGTTTCTGATCGAGGAAACTGTTACAAATTCCACATAAGTCTTGCGGTCCCAACAAAATAATTCCAGCATTCTCTTCGGTCCTATGGAACACTTGGGCTAAAGACTTGAGCGGTAATTCTGTTTTTATGGCATAACAACATTTTAATTATGTTTTTTTGTTTCCCACAAACTTATTATTGATTAAGTCTCTAAAAGTTGTTATAACATAATTGTAACTGACTACTCTTGGGTAATTCAGCCGCTATATATGCTGATGAATGAAAAGTTTGTTAAGTTCTTTCTCTTAATTATTTTCTCGGTCTTGGACCTTTATCTTGGACTGCTAGGTATATCCTAGTAGTATTCTCTTCTCATTTTTGTTTCTTCTCCCTTTAACATCGAATTCTCTTCTCATACTACTTTGTCTGTGCTTGATTATAGAATTCCAACCTCGATCCCAGCAATCAAGAACTTGTTTCTTGAAATTAAGAACTCAGAAAGCTAAGTTATAATTCAAGCTTAACATATTGGTATCAGAGCTGGACGATTCTCCAAATGGTAGAAACTCGCCAGCAATCAGAAATGGATGCGCTTAAAGCCCTAATTGAAAATTTGTCCCAACAAGCATTTGTTATGTAAGAAGCAATAGACCGAAGATTGGATGCGGTTGAAGAACGAATGGCATCCTTTGAGAGCGGGGCGTCTGGAAATGAGCAAGATTCCCGCCACAGATCCTACAATGATAATTCTTGCCACGGTCCTTCCCCATTTAGGCCCCAACACCCTGGCCAGAATTGTGACACACACTATGTTTCTCCAACCCGCTAATCAAGGTCGACTTTCCTCGGTTTGATGGCTCCGATGTGGAGGGTTGGTTAATATCTGCTGAGCGATTCTTCAGGGTGGACAAGACTAGTGATGCCACTAAACTAGAAATTGCACCTATTCACTTTTCTGGCGAAGCAAGATTGTGGTATGGATCTTATCTCCAGAACCGCAATCATATGGAAGCCTTATCTTGGGACGTGTTCAAGAGAGACCTTATGACACAATTCGGGCCCTCTATACATGATACTCCAATGAGACGATTAATGAATATAAAACAGGTTAGTTTTGTTCACGAATCAATCTGCAACACATGTCGATCTCTCAAAAACTCTACAGCATGCCAAGGGAATACGTTATAGATTGCTACTTGTCCGGTTTGAGGGAGGAGATTGCGAACTACATCCGGCTGCGATTTCCTGGGTCCCTAAACGAAGCCAAGGCCATGGCCATGACAATTGTCCAAGAAGCAACATATAGATCCCTGATGAGCAGCGGACACTTATACAGCGTTGAACCACCACTGCTGCCCAATCCATCCAATATTAACACAGCCTGGCCCTGCACATTTTATCTATCATCAGCCTGGCCGAGCAGCGGACATTTTATCCATCCAATGGGGAACATGCCAGTGGTGATCCTAGTTGATACAGGCAGCACCCATAATTTTATCAATAGCATGATTTTGGAAAAAAAATAGGCCACAAAAGCACCGCAATCCAGGCGCAATCAGTTAGTGTGACTGATGGGTCCAATATTTTATGCTTTAGCATTTGCAAAGACTTGAAATGGTCTATGGAAGGCTATGACTATCAAACAGAAATGAAGGTAATTTCCCTACACACAACAATTGTTCCCGACATAACCCAGTGAATATTAATAATGCTCCAAAGAAGACTCCAAATAGCATTGATACCTTTACAATGTAAAAGAAGACGAGGGACGTCTCCATATCCTTGAGACACTAATGACATGAATTGATTAAGTTAAGACTCTTACACATATATCTATCATCAGTTAAAATACCATCGTTGATCGCACTCCACCCGAAAAAAGAGATATTAATGGACCCTAAACTCCCATAATTTCTCCTAAAACGGCTCAGTTAAAACAACTTTATCAAAAAGGCAATAGCAGTGTCCCACATGAAACTTATCCAAATCCCTCTATTGCATTGCATCGTGTTTCATCGGAGATACCCCTTTGTTGATAACTAAGGATAACAATCTACTATGAGAAGAACTTTCTTTAAAAGATAACCTCCTTCTATATATCTGATACGATGCACAAAATTTTGAGAGCGATAATCGTACATGTTCTTGACTGTGGCATCTCTACAAATAACAATAGAGGCCAACACATCGAAAACAGTCGCAAACACTTACACCCACACCGAGCATCCTCCCCAAAACGGATTGATGAACCATCACCCATGGTAAACAAAGAATGTTCACAATAATTTTTCATATGATTGATATTCAACTCCATATGCTACATCCCACAGGGGGATTGGATATTTTGTGAACCAACTAGACTAATCCAACCCATATTTTCTTCTAATCATGTTAACCCGAAGACTTCTCTATTCTAAAACAAAATGGCCACACCATTTTGACAATAAGGCCTTATTAAAAGCATATAGGTCATGAAAATTCAAACCTCCTTCATCTTTAGGCATTTTCACTTTGTCCCTACTAAAAATTTGTGAAAACGAAGACTCAAAGGACTCCCATTAAAATTTACACATCAACCTCTCCATTTTTACAACTACACTTTTAGGAATAACAAATAATGACATCATTTAAGTATATTCCAACACACTTTTGATGAGAACAATATGATCTCCCTGAGAGATCATCTTGTTTTACAAGATAAAGAGTTTTTTCCATCTTAGAGATAATCGGATCCCAATAGGCTTTAAAACGAGTTTTTGCAACCATTATGAAAAACATCTAATGACAAACCTAAAATATCCACCAAACAAGATTTTCTGCTAACTAGCATAGATTCAGAGAAGAATATTTCAGACTGACTAAGATTAACACATTTTTAAACCCTTAATAAATAATGCATTACTGACTAATTAAGGTATAAATAATGCTGTTCAATAATTAGTTAATAATGCAAAATAATATAATATTTTGTCGGAGCGATGATCAACATAAATATAAAAATCACCTAGTTACTAGTTACTCCTACACTTGAAATATATTTCAACCAAACATGGAATCTTCTGTTTACAACCCCTATTACAAGATTAATTTCATGTTTCAATAACAAAGAAAGATATTTAACTATAAATTATTAAATACCAAGAAAACAATGCCCTGAATGACTTTCTTTCTTTGTTTTGTAAATTCCCACTTTTAATGAATAGTAGTAGAATCCCGCCAAATGAATTACAAATCATGAAAACATCTTCTTGTCAAGACTTTTGTTCTGAAATTGACTTAAGGCTTGACTAAATAGAGGATTTTAAGGTTTTCTTTTGAGATGTATCATTGGAGGAGCTAAAAAGAAATAACACCATATGCCATGTTCCTAAGATATAGTAAGGAAACATAACCGTTTATATCAAATAAGGGAATAAGCGTTTCATCACATTAATGTTGGATGGATGTCCCATTCTCAATTGCATACTATATATTAAAACAAATATATAGATATATTATACATACATTAATTTATCGGCACTTCAAGTACATACAAATTGTCTGTCATCATTCCTTTAGCTATACAGCCATTTCGGCCCCCATGTCAATTCCTGCAAGACATATATAGCTAGAATTAAAATAATTTATCTTTGTTTGTTATCAAGTTTTAGACATAAAATGTTCATTTAGCTCGGTGGTAAACAGTAAGTTTTAGACATTATATTATGTGTGGTTGAAGAGATAATCATATTATATTATGTTTGGTTGCTTTGGTGAAGTCTGCAAACATATTATATTATTTCTCAAAAACACATTATCAATATCATCACTACTTAAATGTTAGTATTACCCCACTAAGATAGCTCAGTGGTAAGAGTTGGCTTAAGAGACCAAAAGGTCATGGGTTCGATTCAATCTGAAAATGCTTTGAGTTTAAGCGAGATCCATGATTGTGGAGTGTCATGCTAATTCCTCTTCAATTCTAAAAAAATAATAAGATATCTACTGCCTCATTCTCTTCTTCTTCCTCTATTTTCTTCTCCTCTATTTCTTCTCTTCTTTGCAGAATGTCTTTTTCTCTCTAGAAGTGATAGAATGAACAACATTCTTAGGTTTTATTTGTTTAATTGAATGCTTGATTGAGCTGGACCAAAGGCCCAACAATATCCCCCTCCAGCCCACAGAGAGAGGCACACCAATCTTCAAGTCATCACTTGGTATTCATGCCGACAAGTCGACAACAGAGCTCGAGTTTGTCTTTTGGAACAATCTTCGTAAACATGTATGATGGGTTGTTATCCATGTGGATTTTGTTCAGCTTCATCTGTTGGTTTTCTATTACATCTCTTAACCAATGAAATCTCACATCAATATGCTTAGTTCTGGAATGATATGTAGCATTCTTGCTCAAATCTATGGCACTCTGGGTATCATAGAAAACAACTGCATCTTCTTGTTGCATACCAAGATCTAGGAGAAATCTAATCATCCACAATAACTTCTTATCAGCTTCAGTTACTGCAATGTATTCTACTTCTGTTGTTGACAAATGCACACATTTCTGCAACTTGGATTGCCATGACACGACTCCCTCGGCAAAAGTAAACTCATAACCCGAAGTGGATTTTCTGTGATCTAGATCTCTAGCCATATCAGCATCTATGTATCCTTCTAACACAACTTCACCATTTTCAAAACTCAAACACAAATTGGAAGTGCCTCTTAGATATCTAAGAATCCTCTTCACTACTTCCCAATGTTGTTTTCCTATATTAGAGAGGAACCTACTTACCACACCGACTGCATGCGCTATATCTGGCCTAGCGCAAACCATTGCATACATCAAACTCCCTACAGCTGAGAAGTATGGAACACTTGACGTTTCATAATTTTCTTTCTTTGTAGATGGACACATTTCTTGCTCAATTTAAAATGGCTAGGAAGTGGACAACTTACTTCCTTTACTCCTTGCATGTTGAATCTTTCAAGCACCATTTCAATATACTTTTCTTGTGACAACCAAAGTCTCTTAGCCTTTCTGTCACGAGTAATCTGCATTCCCAATATCTGACGTGCTTGGCCCATGTCTTTCATGTCAAATGTCTTGAACATCTCCTTCTTCAACATGACTATTATATGAGAATCATGTTCTAAAATCAACATATCATATAAAAGGATTAGAAACTTTCCATAAGAAAATCTTTTGAAGTAACACACGGATCTGCCTTGGTTCTCTGGTACCCATGACTCATCATAAAAGAATCAAATTTCTTGTACCATTGTCTCGGAGCTTGTTTCAAACCGTATAGACTCTTCTTTAATTTGCAAACCATGTTCTCCTTTTCTTTCACTTCAAATCCCTCTAGTTGTACCATGTAGATGTCTTCTTCCAAGTTACCATGAAGAAATGCAGTTTTTACATCAAGTTGCTCAAGCTCAAGGTCTAAGTTAACTACTAGACCTAACACTGTACGAATTGAAGTCATCTTTACCACTGGTGAGAAAATCTCCTCAAAGTTGATGCCCTATTTCTATCAAAAACCCTTTACAACAAGTCGAGCTTTGTACTTCATAATTTCTCCATTTTCATCTCTCTTTAGCTTGAACACCTATTTGTTTCTCAATGCCTTTCGGCCCTTAGGAAGTTCAATCAGCTCATATGTGCCCATCTCTTGCAATGACTTCATCTCATCTTTCATTGCATTCTGCCACTTAACTTTGTCTTTATGAACTTGTGCCTCCTGAAAACTTTTTGGATCTCCTTCTTCTGTCAATAGAATATACTCTGAAGAAGGGTACCTTTTAGAAGGTTGGTGCTCTCTTTTAGACCTTCTTAATGGCGGCTCTTATGACTCCTCTTGATGATGTTGCTCCCCCTGCTCAGAAACATCATAAACAGTCTCATCATCATTACTAGCATTCATGTTAGAGGTTTCCTCAGTGGATTGTTCATTATGTTCATCTTCATCTGTTACTGTTGATTGTACATGTGAAAGAATTGGTATGAGTTCTATGGACTCATCAACTCTCTATAACTTCTCATTAATTTCTAGATTTATCCCATTTTGGCTCTCGAAGAACACAACATCTCTGCATCTAACAATTCTTTTCTTTTCAGGGTTTCATAATTTGTACCCAAATTCCTCATTTCCATACCCAAGGAAAATACATGGAATTGCTTTATCATCCAACTTGGATCTTTGCTCCTTTGAAATATGCACATATGCTTTGCATTCAAACACCCTTAGATGCGAGTATAAAATATTATTTTTAGACCATACTCTTTCTGGTATTTCAAACTTCAAAGGAACAGAGGGTGACCTGTTTATGAGATAGCAAGCTGTGCGAACTGCTTCTGCCCAAAATTGTTTTGGCAACAGTGTCATCTTCAGCATGCATCTCACATTTTCTACAATGGTGCAATTCATTCTCTCATCCACACCATTGTGTTGTGGAGTTCTAGGAACTTTTTTCTCATGTCGAATTCCATATTTTACACAATATGCTTTAAACTCCTTGGAGGTATACTCTCCCCCGTTATCAGAGCGAAGACATTTCAGTTTATTGTATGTATCTCTTTCTACCATGACATTGAACTCTTGAAAGTAATTAAATACTTGGTCTTTCGTTCTCATTAAATAAACCCACACATTTCTAGATGCATCATCAATAAATATTATAAAGTATTGATTGCCACCCAATGACTCCTCCTCAAAAGGACCACACATATCAGAATAAACCAAGTCCAGCACATTTTGTTTCCTTTCTGATGTTTGACTAAAAGAGACTCTGTGTTGCTTACCAAATGGGCAGTAGTCGCAAAGATCTAGAACCTCATCTTTGGTTGAGGGGATGAAGCTTCCTCACCAGAACTTGTAACCCTTTGTCACTCATGTGGCCGAGACGTTGATGTCACATATTTAAAGAGCTTTCAGCTTGTACTGCATTCAACCCATTCTTGAGTATCTTCACATGTGTTCTATATAAGGAGTTCCACGACTTCCCTTTTGCTACAATCATTGATCCCTTTCTGAGCTTTCATTCTCCACTACCAAGGTAATGCTTGAATCCATCTTTGTCCAATGCACCACCTGATCTCAAGTTTAGACGCAAATCAGGAATATGTCGCACATCTTTTAGTGTTAACTGATGTCCCAACTCTGTCTGCAAACAAATATCACCAATACCCACAATGCTCGAGTGACTAGTATTACCCATCTTCACTATACCAAGATCTCCAGCCTTGTAAGTCATGAATAACTCTCTATTTGGTGTAGCATGATAGCAAACACCTGTATCAACTATCACTCAACTCCTTGGTGACCTTCTACATGTAGATATTGTTTATTTTCACAAGAAAGAATCACTACATCATCTGCAGTTACTGTGGCTGTGGTATTTATGTTTTCATCATCTTTTTTCTGATTTTTGTCTTCATTTTGTAGTCTTTTCTAGGCTCTACAATTTTTTTTTATGTGACATTCTTTACCACAGTGATAACACTCTCTTCTCTTAGATTTTGATCTGCCTATGGATTTGCTATGGCCTCTTGATTATTGTCGATATTCAGTTCTTCCCCTGTTCTCTGTGACAAGGGCTTGTGCACTATTTGTATTAGTTGACTTCCTTCTTGTCTCCTCATTGAACAAGCTGCTAGTAACTATACTCATAGTAGGAACACCATTCGGAGCTGCATTACTGACTGTCACAATCAATGTCTCCCAACTATCGGGCAATGATCCCAAGAGCAATAAGGTTTGCAACTCATCTTCTAAGGTCATCTCCATCACTGACAATTGATTAATCAAGCTTTGGAACTCATTTAAATACTCAACAACACCTGCACATTCTCTGAATTTCAGATTTACTAACTTTTGAATCAGAAACGCTTTGTTACCTACTGTTTTCTACTCATACAATGACTCCATCTTCTTCCACAACTCATGTGTACTCTTCTCACTTGTTACATGGTGGTACACGCTATCATTAAGCCACTGTCTGATTGTGCCGACTACTTTCCGGTTAAATTTTGTCCAATCACTATTAGTGATATCTTTTGTCTTCGCACTATCTCCTTCAACCGGCTCATACAACTACGGTCCATCTGGTCTTCCAATTCCTCAAGAAATTAAAAAAATCAGGGTCCTTAGTCTTGTCCCCTCCAGCGGACAACTACGTTCATTGGCCCTCTCGGGAGGTTCAACACGAGTTGTACGAGATCTTCATCGATAAGGATCTCCTCACCATTGGCCAATACCAGGGAACTCTTATCCGAGTCAAAAGATCTGATTACGTTTCTGGAAAAATGCCCTAGGCAAGTGGAGACACCCAATGTAAGAAGAGAACCAAACCCGATTTTCTTCACAACTTCCTTCTATTCTACGCTCAATTTAGGAATCATTTGATAAAGGCCATGAGGGGATGATCTTGTTAGAAATGCCACTTTCCTTTTTTTGATGGTTTTGGTTTTTTGGGGAGATGGTGGTAAATCTTCATCGACTGGTGTAGTAGATGTAGCAATATTAATGGTTTCTGGGGGTGAGGGTGGTAACTCTTCATCGACTGGTGTAGTAGATGTAGCAATAACATTGGTTTTTTGGGGGGAGGAGGTGGTGGTAAGTTCTCTCAACATGTGTAGTACCTGCAGCAATATCAGTAGCTTCAACACCAACTGTAGAAACTGATTCATCAGTCGATGACTTCATATTCGTCTCCGTCTTTGTGTTCGTCTTCGTATTTCTCTTCCTCTTCCTTTCATATTTAAGCAAGTGAAACCTCGAAGTCATTATTTTCGGTGGGATAACATAAATCAGTATTCAACTAAATAAATGGAATCAATGGGTGTAAAATTAATAGAAAATATATAAACACAATAAGATTAACCCAACTCTCTGGTTTATTGCCGGGATTGACGTTGGATACAGGATTGGTGGCGGTTTCGTTTTCTTTTATGCTGTTACAAACTGACAAGACGACCTCTCGGGGGTCGAAGGTATCCACTTCCATGTTGTTGCCTTGGTTTTCTGACATTTTCAGAAGAAATCCTTGTAGAATAGAAGAAAACTCTAAGGTTTCAACGTTTAAAATTTGATGATCGTTGGGAGATAGAGAGAGAAGAATATGAACATTTGCTTATGAAAATTAAGAGTGGAATTGTAGCGGGAAATATATGTTTCAATCCTCCTAAATTAAGTTATTGAAGCGAAGAATTTTTTCGCTTTAAATCGTCTCTTCGAAAATAAAATTTTCATACAAAATTTTAATTATAAAAATAAGTAATTGAAGCGAAGAAATATTCTCTCTTAATCGTAACCTCGTTAAAAAAAATTCATAAAGAATTTTAAATATAAAAATAAGTAATTGAAGCGAAGATTTATTCGCTGCATGTAATTTCCCTCCGTAAGTGTATTTACATGATAGGTAAACTGTCTTCTCACGGGTGGGTTGAGGGTTTTACATTAACGTCAGGTTAAAAAGAATTGAAACGAAGAATGAGTCGCTTTAAAGGGTCTCCTTAAAAATAAGTAATTGAAGTGAAGATTTCTTCGCTCCTGATCGCGTCTCTCCGTAAATAAAAATTTCATAAAAAAATTAAATTCAAAATAAGTAAATGAAGCGAAGATTTCTTCGATCCTGATCGTTTCCTCATAAATAAAAAATTTATAAAAATTTAAAAATAAGAATGAAGTAATTTGAGCGAAGATTTTTTCGCTGCATATTATTTTTCATAAATTTAATTAATATTTAATAAATGAAAATATTAAATTTATGTTAATTTTGGTATTTACATACATGGGTAAGTGTATTTCCATGATAAGCAAACGGTCTTCTCATGGGTGGGTTGGGGGTTTACATGAAGATCAAATTTAAAATAATTGAAGCGAATTTCGGATTCTCTCTCCCCTCTCCTACCCAGATTGATTTATTAATATAATAATAAAGATGCAATTTGATTGGTCCACAACATGGGAACACGGGAATCGGTAACAGAAGATCCGGATTGAATAAATGGGGGAATAATTAATACAGTTTGAGCAAAAGAATCAAATTGAAAAGGGAGGGAGCACGAAAGAACAATCTTTAATTGAGCAATATTTATCTTCGTCCTGGTTTCTCTTAATTCATGCCTATTTGCAGCATGCATTCCTATAAACAAGAGCAAATCACATTAAGCTAAACTTATATATGTTAATATCACACACAAATGATTAATTAGGTGGTACCCTTGCAGCCCTGGAAATGGATGGACACAGTAATTAATATGAGCTGACATATATATATATATATATATATATACTTTATCATCTAATCAAGGTAAGAAAGCATGTATGTATTTATTTATTATGGAAATAGAATAGAATAGAGAACATGGATGAGAAGATACTTACTTCCCCCATTAATGGCTAGCTAGCTAGACTTTCTTTTACTGGAATATTTACCCTCCAAATCTTCTCATTCTTCTTCATCATCTTCTGATTCTTCATCCATGTTCTCTAGTCTCTCTACTGGTTCTTCTTGTTTCTGTGAATACAAATTAATAATAATAATAATAATGTAGTAAACATAACACAATAAATGAGAGAGAGGGAGAGATTACCTTGATAAATAAATGACGCAATGCTTTGTTAACGTCACCTTTCCAAGTATCCTTTACATTTACTTTTACTTCTTCTCTATAATTATGACCATAATAGAGATGGTCCATCCTTGGAGAATATTCCAAATAGCCGGTAGAGAGTGCCTCTAGCTTGGGGCATCTTAACACCTCGAGCGAACTGAGTGATGGCAAGGCCCAAGTATAAGCAACATCACTAAAGATCCTCAAACTTGATAGTTCCATGAGGTACAATCTCTCAAGGAGTGGCAAGAAATGAGTATGTCCTAGAGAATTACTTCCTCCTCCTTCTTTAACATCATCTTCTATTATTATTATTAAATCCTCCTCCTCAATATTCTTCATCACCACTTCCATCATTCCACATTTATAGATACTTATACTCACAAGATGCTTGGCAGCGACTCTACCTATATTCTCTGAAAACAAATATCTCAATTTACCACATCCATCAACAGTCAGGAGTGTCAAGTTTTGAAATAAAAGCACTCCTAGTCCTGGCTGGTTGATTTCATACACATGTATTAAATTGCTTAAATTATTCAACCTCAGTTCGCTTAATACAGGAAATATCTTATCATGATGATGATGATGTCCTTCTCCCTCTTTCCATCCTACTATATAATTTATCTTTGTCAATTCCTCTATTGTCAACTCTTCTAAGGAAGGAAATGAGACCTGCATACAAAATAAAACTCATGCATTTACATTTATTAATTTCTCATACAATTAGACAACAAATCTCCATATATATTATAATCATTTTTTTAATTTACCTTATAATGCACAATACTAATTAGTTTTCATTGTAATACATAATTCTTATTTATGTATATTAATAATTTAAATATTCCCCAATTACTTACACTTAACTATAATACTGTTTTAACTTTACAATTATAAAAGTTACCTCGTCATCTTCCGGATGAAAGAGCGCATTTTCATTTTTATAACTGTTGTCCATATTGTTCATCACTCCAACAAAACTCACGAGTTCTTCTAGATGATCAAGCTCCAATGTCTTCAAATTAAGGAATAATAATAATATGGGTTGTTGAATTTCCTTGCCATAGCCTTCATCATCACGACGTCTTCTTACTTGTCCAGTCTTCCTTTCTACTATATAATTTATCTTTGGCAATCTATATACACTCAACTTTTGTAAAGAAGGAAATGAGACCTGTATACAAAATCAAACGCATCCATTTACATTTAAAATTTAACATAAAAAATTAGTCAATAAATCTCATATATTCTTAGAATAAAAATATCTCAAAATTTTCACAAGAATTAGTTCTATTTCTTCTTCAATATCGTGATTATATATCTTAGTCTCCATCTGTCTTTCCATTCTACTTTATAATTTATCTTCGATAATTTGTTAATTTGTCAAGTTTTGAAATAAAAGCACTCCTAGTCTTAACTCTAACTGGTTGATTTCATACATATGTATTAATTAAATTGCTTAAATTAAGCAACCACAACTCTCTTAATGCAAGAAATGTCTTAGATGATGATCTTCTCCCTCTTTTCATCCTACTATATAATTTATATTTGGCAATTCCACTATATATGTTCAATTCTTTTACAGAAGAAAATGTGACCTGCATACAATATAAAACAAATGCATTTACATTTAATAATTTCAAATATAATTACAAAGAATTTCCACATATATTATAATCATTTTTTATTTTAATTTACCTTATAATACCCAATACTTAATTTTCCTTGTAATATATAATTCTTAGTTATATATATATATATATATATATATATATATATATATATATTCCCAATTAATTGTAAAACACTAATAATATTTTAATTTGGAATCAAAATTAAGAAAAAAAAATTACTTATATACACAGACAAAGTTACCTCATCATCATCGTCAGGATGAAATAATGCATTTTGATTTTTGCAATTGTTGTCAATATTGTTCATCACTCCAACAAAACTCACGAGTTCCTTTAAATGTTTAAGCCGCAATGTCTCCATATTAGGAAATACTAATAATTCCCTGCCATGCCATTCCTCGATATCATCATGAACTCTTACTTGTTCACTGTTCCTTCCTATTATATAATTTATCTTCGGCAATGCACTTATTTCCAATTCGTGTAAAGAAGGAAACATGACCTGTATACAAAATCAAACACATCCATTTACATTTACTAATTATACATATACATAATTAGTCAATAAATCTCATATATTCTTTGAAAATAAAGCATTACTTTTTACATTTACTAATTAATACTTAGTTTTCCTTTTATATATATATATATATATATATATATATATATATATATATATATATTACATTACTTTTTATTATTAGAAAAGTTAATTATACTACACTACTAAACTTAATAACAAAATTTTACTTTCTATTTTCTATTACCTGATAATCATTGTGATAAAATAGGGCATTTCGCGACTTTTCTTCCTTGTCACCCAAATTGTTGACAGTAATGACAAAACTCGTGAATTCGTCCAAGGATTCAAGATACAATGTCAACAAATTAGGGAATTCAATTGATTTTCTCTGTTGCTCTCCTACACCCATTGTTACTCCTACTACTCCGTTCAACATTTTACATTTTCGAATGGTTAAATTTCTAAGATTAGAAATAACCTTCATCACCATGCTATTAGACACCATGTTATTAGAGAAGTCAATATATTGGAAATTGTCACACCTATCAATATTCAACTTTTGCAATGATGGTGGCAAGCACAAAGTTTCAATATTTAGAATAGATGTCATACTCAGCTCCTCCAAGTAAGGTATTTCTAACTACAAAATAATAAATAAAAATAAAAATTACTCACAATAATAAAACATGTAATTTTTTTGCTTGATATAACCTTTTAATATTTTTTTATAATAAAAAATTGTATAGTAATCATACCTTGGTTGGAAAGATAAATTTCTTCAAATCATTTAGCTCCAATGTTTTTAGTTTATGAAAATGAATCACATTGATTACTTTGCAAAAGCATTCCAGCCTAGACAAATCACAAAGCTTAAGTGTTTCCAAAACATTGAACTCAATTTTATTGAGTTGTTCTTTGTCATCCTGAAAACTAACAACTTCTTCCATCATTTCACATTCTTCGAGAACGAGAACTTTGAGATTTGTGAGATTCTTTGATATTGACGTAGAACATAAGTGCCTCATTTGATTGCATTTATATAGTTCGATACGCCGCAAACAACGACCAAGTTCTGAAGTCTGCACCGATGACGGTGACTGTGGAAAAAGGGATCCACATTGTTTAAGCACAATATCCTTCAACGATAGGAATTTGTTTATATGCGTCTTCTCCCACATGACAGAATCAGCACATAAATATAGATGAGTAATGTCCTTTTCTATTAAGACCCCAAGTTCATGTATGAGACTAGTATTGTTTCTAACATTCTCCAACCATAGTCGTCTTTCCTCACTTTCATATTCACTATATTCACTATATTCTCTTGCTCCTCCTATTCTTATCTTGAATTGTTCTAACAATGTTGAAGAAGAAAATAGCCTAACACCTCTCGGCACTTGTTCAATGTTGGGTACCTTCAATTCCAATCTCCATAATTTATGTAAACAATTTAACTCATCAAGTCCTGCTGCATGATTGTCTCCATCATTAACGTCTTCATTTTGTAGTTTCCAATCTTTAAAACTCTTCCACATGTACAATTCTTGTAAATTAGTAAGCTTAGAAAGAACACCATTGATTATGAAACATTTGCACTTAGTCAAATCCAACAACTTTAAGTTTGTTAACTCACTTATTTCATTAGGCAAATCTTTTATACTTGAACTTCGAAGGCTAAGGACTTCCAAACACTTCATATATCCAATGGAAGATACATTGGTTGCCATATCCAAACTCAATCCATCTAAAGATAACATCTTCAACTTGGCTAAAGAAGAAGAATATGGAAACTCACTAATCACGCTGTGAAATCCGTTTATATCAAGAACTTTGAGATTATTTGCTCCTTGAAATAAATAATTTCCTGATACTTTAATATTTGGATGGTAATAATATGAATTATCCAACCGTAGTATTTCCAATTTTGAGCCTCGAAATCCCATAGAATCAAGTACTTCTAGATTATTATTCTGCAACAATATAGATATCATCTTAGTGTGTGGAGTAACTACATTCTCTAGTTGGTTCACACCATCGTACTTTAGAAAATGAATACCCTTCTTTTCTTGTTCTGCAATTGAAATTCCAACATCTCTTATCAAATCGTGCATTTTCACCGCATGAAGTTCTCCTGGGTATCGTTCTTCAAACTTTATTAGCAAATTTCTCCTTATTAGGTTGTCCACTAATGTGTAGACATGAACTCTTATCCGTTGAAGGTTATTTATACCTTTGAAATGCTGCAAACCCACCGCATAACGATACAACGTCTCAATGGAAATGATCTCGTCTTCTCCAAATAAACAGCAGAGCAAGAACAAGAACTGGGCATTGAGATCTTTTAAGAAGTGATAACTGGTTTCCAAAACCTTATTTATCTTGTCTGTATGTTGATCTAGACCTTGATTCCTCAATTGAAGTAGCATATTCTTCCACTCGTGCTTGTCTTTTCCTATAAGAGCTCCACCTACAACCCCAAGCGCGAGGGGCAATCGTCCACATTCTTTTACAATTTCTTTAGCTATTTTATTCTTCCAATGAAAATCAATATCAACAACCTGTAAATCAACTTTTATGGTAAAAAAATTCCAAGCTTCTTCACTTGACAATACGTCAAGAGAGAATTCTTGTTTGGTGATGATCCGTTCAGCTGACCATAAACCTTGAATTCTAGATGTGTAAATAATTTTACAGCAACACCCAACAGCATCTGATTTTGTTATTGGAAAACCAAAAGCGTTTAAATCAAACTCTTCCCAAACATCATCCAACACGACAACAACTTTCTTGTTATTAAAAGTGTTTCGTAAACGTTCTGCTCTTAAAGTCTTACCCTCTAAGTCTTTAAGAGAAGACCCTAACATCTCTGCAACTTCTTGTTGGATAACATTGAAATTGGGACTACTTGAGACAATTGAAATAACTTGAACGTCAAATAAATGCTTATGAGAGTCTTTTACCTCTTGTAGTATTTGCTTGGCTAACGTGGTCTTTCCAATACCTCCCATCCCGCATATCCCAATTAACATTGTCTCGTCGTCCCGTAACATCTCAACGATGTTTTTCATAATCTGACTTCGGCTCTCGAAATCACGAGCATCTCCGTTGTAATAGCGCATATTTATGGACGGCATGGGTAAGGCCTGACCTGTATGCGGCAACTGACCACCGGATTGAAGAAGCTCGATGAGAACCAAAGATGATTTCTTCCCCTTCCTTCCCAAAGAAAAGCGCAAAATTAGATTAGGGCACCATTTGATGGAGAAACACCCTTTTTGAAGCTGGGCCTTTTCATTGAGAACACTCTCTGCTTCTACAATTTTTCCATCTGCCTTCTCAATCCACAACTGGGCTCGATCACCCAGAGTTTTTCCCATCTTCTTTTCTGCATCTTCCATTCTTTGTATATCGTTTCTGGTTGCTTTTAGTTCGTCTAGTCGAGTTTCGAGTTCTTGAATGTTACTGTTGAAGCTGAAGAAATAGCCAAGTTCTCGTTGAATTGGCTTAATCAGCAACTCTCCGATCTTTCCTCCTACACACAAAGCAACAGTTTCTTCCATTTGTGTGCCTTGTTCTCTCTTTGTGTTCTTCTTTGTTGAATTATTATAATTTCCTTTGTGAGCCTAATTGAAAATCAATTATTGGAAAAATCTGTGGTTGCATGAATGAATCTATTTTTATTAATCCACACTGCATGAATAGAGTTATAACTTAAAACAACTAAAAAATAATTTCTAGGACCAACATGGATTTTTTTTTTTATTTAGATATGAGTAATGCCATTTTCAAAAGTAAAATAAATAAAACAATTAGTGATGCTAACATAAAAATAAAATAGTTGACAGCTAACATATATATATATATATATATATATATATATATTATTTTAATGTCAATTATTGCAGTCGGTGATATGTCTCTATTCTTTGGTTTCGGAGTTGTTTTTGTGTCACTAATGATTCAAGCTATTTATTTAAAATTTTATCCCACCTAAAGTATTTAATAACATTAATATAAAATTTATTTTATTTTGAATAAAAATTCATAATTAAATAATATAGCATATAACTCAGATCTTTAGTGTTATGGATTTGAGTCTTCACTTTTTATCATTTTAAAAAATAATATTTAATTTATTTTATTTCTTAAAATGGTTTGTTTGCTAGAAGTCCTTAAGGGCTTGTTTGGTATTTGATTATTTAAAGTTTTTTGTATCAGGTTTTATGAAAAAAAAACTAAATTATTTAAGTTTTTAATTGGTTGAATTATTATAATTTTGTATATTTAAAAGTTTAAATTTTATTAAAATAAAATAATTTGAATATTATACATTTATAATTGATGAATGAAGTGATATGGTAGTTATAAAAAAAATATAATAAGATAATCTTTTTTCATAAAAAAACAAACAAAACTTTATAAGAACCCTTCAATATTAGGTTAAATTATTTAATAAAATTAATATAATATTCAATATTATATTATGTATATGTGCTATTTTAAGGTCAATTATTGGAGGGTAAATTATTTAATAAATTTAATATAATATTTAATATTATGTATATGTGCTATTTTAATGTCAATTATTGGAGGGGAAGAAAATGTCAATATTGATTCACACTATTTTATTTAAGACTTTGGTCCGACCTGGTTGCTATTATTTAATAATACTAATATAAAATTCAATTTATTTTACATTTATTTTTCATTGGTGCGTATCTTAAAAACTTAAGATTAAACTAAGATTGTACAAATAAGCATCAAAAAAATCAATCCGATGAATAGATGAATTCAAGTTTTAGTTTGATTTCTCTTTATCCTTACATGATTTATTTGCTATTTTATTTGAGATAATTGAAGAATATTTTAGCAATTCTATATTCATTAGTAAAAACAGTTTTGAACATGTAAGAATGGTGCATTTGATATTGATCAACGTCTATTTTATTTTCTTAGAAAATAATTCATGCAATTAAAATAAAAAAAAAATTAAACACAATTAAAAAACCTAACATGAAAAAAGAGAGTTTCAAAATAAAAATGACATACTAAAAAAAAAAATACAACTAATTTGCTCTAAGATTCTTGATAATATTAGTAAGTGTATGATTTCACATGTTAATGACGAAAATACGTTCTGATCAGGTTGCAAAGGATGTGATGTTGATTTCTTAAGCTTTTTCTCTTGGGAGATATCCTGGCTCTCTTTTTACTGCACCAACATATGATTTCTTTCCA
Organism: Impatiens glandulifera; assembly: GCF_907164915.1. Taxonomy (NCBI): domain Eukaryota; kingdom Viridiplantae; phylum Streptophyta; class Magnoliopsida; order Ericales; family Balsaminaceae; genus Impatiens; species Impatiens glandulifera. Next base: position 55,175,936 of record NC_061865.1, on the reverse strand, counting down.
TGCTTAATACTAAGCGTCCAAAAGAAAAGTTAAAAGAAACCCGTTTCAGGAAGTGTAAACATTAAAATTTTACATACTTATTTTATAAATTTTAAATAATTATTTTGAATAAATAAAATAAAAATAATTAAGAGCAAAGTCAAAACATAATTAAATAATTAATTATTATAATAATTAAATCTTAATTAATTAAGGATAATGACCAAATAAAATAAAATAATTTGAAATAAATGTTTTACTCATTTTGTCTTAAATTAATTTTAAGAAAATTAAGAGAAATTAAAATAAATAATTTAGGATAAGTGTTGTATTCATTTTATCTAAATAAATTATTTATTAAACCCCAAAATATATTTAAAAAATGACAAAATAAATATCATATTTATAAAAATTGAGCAAAAATAGATTGAAATTTTTTAATTTTAAACAAGCTCCAAGGCTGGAAAGGGGCCAGAATCTACTGCAACCGACACCCAAGAGGAATTAGTGTAGTAGATCTCACAACCGCTAGATAAGCGCTGTAAATTCATCCAACATATGAGAGTCATCCGCGCCGCCCGCTGCAATGAAGGAGATGCGCGATCGCAAAGCAGCGGATCGACTAACGCGCCTCAGCGGCGTTAGCTTAAACATGACAGAACGCTCGAACGCGAACGAAATGCAGACGAAATGAGAACGGAGCGTCCCACGTTCGATTTATTGCCCTAAGCGACGTCGTTTGTTGTCTAATTTGTCTTCTTCCTCGCGACGACGAACTTGATCAAAACAGTTCCATCTTTGATTTTTCAAAGATGGAACTTTGTTGTTTCTCCACCTTTTAACTTCGTTTAAAAGGTGAAATGATCACCCTACTCTGGTGATCATTTCTCCTACACTTAGAGGCATCATTGTAGCCTATACCGATAACTGGCCGAAGAACAACCAAAACACCATCAATGATTGTTTGACCAAATCCGATCCACTTGGTCGATGACCAACCTTGGGAGGCTATAAAATAGCCTCCTTCAGCAAACCGAAGACAAAAGATCCACTCGCAAACTCTCAATCATCCTCGAAAATAAATCTGCCATTAAAGTTTTTCAAGCTTTTCTGAAAATTCGGAATTTTGTGTGAGTCAATAAAACTCTAATTCAAACATTCAGGAAGCTTACCTAAGAGTTAAGGAGTGTTCTTCAACTCCAAGTAAACTTCCAGTCACACTATAATTCAAATTATCACTTTGAATTAAAGTTTTTATATTTCAGTTTTGTTAGTTTCATATACTGCCTTATTATTTGATCTTAGATTGTGAAACAATCCTAGGATCATTTATAAGATTTATGTTGAAGCAAAATCCAATCAATCGACTTAAATTAGAAAACCCCAAATTTTAATTTGAAAATTTTCAAAATTGGGTTTCTGTTCTTGAGTTATTGTTCAAGAACAATTACCCAGAAAGTTGCCCAACATGTTTTAATGATGTTGAGAACCTTTTTGAATCAACTCTAAGCCATCCCAATCATGTTTGATCAAAAACTAAATTTTATAAAAATAAAAATTTCAGTTCTTAAATTGGTTAAAATGAATAGCTAGTGTTTATGTTTTGGTTTCATTCCACCATTTGAAACACAAGGAAGCTATATATTGGCATTCTCCTCATGATTCATTAAAGCCTAAAAACTAAAAACCTGTTTTTTATACCAAACTGTTCAAGATAAATAGAACATCATCCCGGCCGAATAACGCATCAGGATGATGTTATAAATGATCTTGGGAACTATACGAAGCTTCCCATGACCTTTAATCAAAGGATCAAGGCTCTTGTCAAAAACATCAAATCTATAGTTTGATGAAGACCGTGAAAGGTTAGCCCCAAGTTAACTTCCGATCGGAAAAACCTAGCCTAAGTTTAGCCAAAAGCTAATGTTTGATTTCCGACTAAGAAAACCTAGCCTGAGTTTAGCTAAAAGCTGACCAAGGTTCGATTTTCGATCAAGAAAACTTAGCCCATGTTTAGCCAAAAGCTGATCAATATTCGATTTCCGACCAGGAACGTTAGCCTAATGCTAATCCAGGACTGAAGAATTCCTTGAACTCCGACCGAGAAATTTTAATTACGCATCCGATTGAGGATTCCGGCATCCGACTGAGGTCTCCCGCACCTAGGACAGATGACTCCCGTACCCAACCGAGAGTCTTCAACCACTTGACTGAGTGTTCTCGCACCCGACCGAGGACCGATGGAAATCGCCAAGAAAACCGGTCTTTGGGCCTCTCTGGTTCCACTTTTTAATTTTCATTTTTTTTTTTATAATTTTGGAAAATCAAACGATTTTCTAAAAATCTAAAAATATTATAAAACGATTTCAAAATATTTTTGAAATATTTTCATAAAAAAATATTTTGACAAGGACCTGTTTGGAATTTATCTATAAATCCTAACATTTTCTAAACTGATATTCTTTAGGTACAATCATTAATCGTCGACATCAACTTCAGGTACCAACATTTAAATATGATTGTTACAATTTTAAATACACACATGTCTAGGACCGGAAGAATAATTGGTTAAATAAAATGTAATAATACCAATTTTTAAAAGTCAATACTTTATAAAGTAGAGACCGTTTTAAATAGGTACGTAAGATATAACGCGAAAACTCTTTCCCGAGTATCACCAAACATCAAACCAAAAAGAGACTCTAGTCAAAAATACGTATGTAAACTTATAATTTTATTGATTTTCAAAAATCAATTGACGACTCTTATCGATACATGTCTCTTTAATCAAAATATTGATCAAAATTAATTATTATTATAATTAGTTTCAAAATATCAGGACATGTTTTATAAATCTTTTAAAATAATGTTTTATCAAAAAATAAATTCTTGACACGCAAATTGATACTAAAATTTTCAAACTTCGAGCTTTTTCGGGACAATAATTTTTTTGGGTTACAGGAAGATAATCTAAAATTTCTTATTATTAATTTCTTTTTCTAAGTAATGGATGATTTATCTGAAATGAGAAACAAATAGTCATATAACATGTTAATGATTACTTCCAACACAACTTCACTTTCAACATTCAAATAGGTAGACATTTGAATGTCCTTTTTTATCATTGTATGAACTAGATATTAGTTCTTAAAGAACTAACTATGAAAAGTATTTCCAAAATTTTCTATTTTGATATAAGTCCTTAAGAAATCGAGTCATATATAGATTGCCCTATATTATCTTTTGAGGAAGAGTGATGTACTTATCAATGGAAACATCAAGAACAACATGATAGCACAAAGTCTGTCACTTTATCAATGGATAATGACTAAGATAATTAGAGAATAGTGTTAGTTTCATTTCTATATGTAGAAAAGAGAATACAAAAAGATCTTATTATTATTGTAGGAAAAGATGTCATATTGTATTTACATAAAAGGGACTATTAATAGGCAATTAATAATTAGCCGTTAGACACAAACCTTCCAGCTTCTTAACTATTGACTTTATCTATGAACTGACTAATAAATATAACTAATATATTACATATTTTTAACACTCCCCCTCAAGTCAGGAGTAAAGAGATTGATTACTCCTAACTTGTCGATGATGCTATCAAAGTTTCTTTTATCTAGAGCCTTCGTGAAAATATCAGAAAGTTGATCTTTGCTAGGTACAAAGGGGGTTTCAATTTCACCAGATTGAACTTTCTCACGAACAAAGTGACAATCAACTTCAATGTGAACTTTCTCATGAAATACTGGATTTGATGCAATATATCTAGCAGCATTATTATCGCAATACATTTTTATGGTTTTAAGCTCAACTCCCAAGTCTTTGAGAATATATTTAATCCAAATGAGTTCTCCAGTAGTAGCCGCCATAGCACGATATTCAGCTTCAGCGCTTGAACGGGAAACAGTATTTTGCTTCTTACTTCTCCACGTCACTAGATTTCCTCCAACAAATGTACAAAAGTCGGTAGTGGACTTTCTATCAAAGCTTCCTGCCCAATCAGCATCAGTATAACCAATGACGTCAATGCGGTTGTTTCGCTTCATCCATATGCCTACTCCAAGAGTAGCTTTAAGATAATGTAAAATCCTGTAAACAACAGAAAGGTGTGAAGTTTTTGGAGCATGCATGAATTGACTTACATTGCTAACAACAAAGGTTATATCGGGACGAGTAACTGTTAGGTAGATAAGTTTACCTACAAGTCTTTGATACATACTAATGTTATAAAGAGGTGTACCTTCTTCAGTGTTTAATTTAGTAGTTGTTTCAATGGGAGTCTTTGCGGGTTTTGCAGCAAGCTTACCAGTTTCTTTTAATAAATCCAAGACATATTTTCTTTGAGAAAGAAACAAATCTTTCTTAGAATGAGCAATTTCTATCCCAAGGAAATACTTGAGAGTGCCAAGATCTTTAATATCAAACTTCTCCTGTAGATACTTTTTAACCTTGAGGATATCACTTGAGTTATTACCTGTTACTATAATATCATCCACATACACAAGTACAATATTAGTAGTATTGACAGTAGTTTTAATAAATAGATAAGAATCAGCAGAGCTTTTTCAAAAGTTACGATGAATAAGAGCGTTACTAAGTTTAGAATACCATGCCCTTGGAGATTGCTTGAGTCCATAAATAGCTTTATTCAACTTATAAACAGATTTTGAGATAATATTTTCCTTATATCCTTGTGGGATAGACATATATACTTCTTCTTGCAGATCGCCTTGAAGAAAAGCATTTTTTACATCCATTTGATGTAAATCCCAATTTTGATTTGCAGCAACAGATAATAATATCCTTACCGTGTTCATTTTTGCTACAGGTGCAAAGGTTTCCACATAGTCTAATCCATAAGTTTGGGTGTATCCTTTGGCAACAAGTCGGGCTTTATATCTTTCAATTTTTCCTAAGCTATCATACTTGATTTTGTATATCCATTTAGAACCAACCATTTTCTTACCTTTAGGAATAGGGACAAGTGCCCATGTATTATTCTTTTCTAGAGCCTCTAATTCGTTATGCATGGCAACACACCAAGTAGGGCTAGACTTGGCTTCTTGAAATGTTTTTGGCTCTATTTTATCAACAGATGTGATAAAAGCATGATATTCATTAGATACATTTTCATATGATAAGTATTTTTGAATAGGATACTTTACCGAATAAAGATGATAATCTTTAAGCTTTTTCGATGGTTGAACAACCCTTGAGGACCTTCGAACATTGTCATCCCTTGTAGTTGTTTCTGGAATGTCTCCAGATATAGATCCATTGTTACCTTCTCCCCCTGAAGGTGTACTTAGTGTCTCATGAGTAGTGTCTGGAATGTCACTTTGAGTTTCATAGTCATTATTTGTGACCGAATCATTGTGACTTTCTTCTTGTGGGATATCACATGGTGTCCCTTTTTCTACTTCTTTATTTTGAGAAGTATTTGAATCACTATCAGAAAATATATTCTTGCAAGAAGAATTCATATCCATAGGCAATACATGATCTTGCCAACCAAACTCATTGAGATCATCATTATTATCCTCCTTATTTTTGTAATAAAATTCATCTTCATTAAAGATGACGTTACGAGAAATATAGAGTTTTTTAGAAATATGTTCATAACATTTATATCCCTTTTGGGTAGTCGAATAACCAAGAAAAATAGCTTTAACTGATTGAGGACTTAATTTATCAATATGGTTTATATGCACATAACATACACAACCGAAGACGCGGAGATGATTAAGGTCACTTTTCTTGTTTTTTAATTTTTCTAAAGGACTCAATTTATTAAGAATGCTGCTAGGAATACGATTAATGAGATGAGTAGCAGTAAGTAAAGCATCAGACCAAAATCTTTTTGGAACATTAGATTGAAATAATAGAGAGCGAGTAACCTCAAGAAGATGACAATTTTTCCTTTCCGCCGTACCATTCTGGGTCGGGGTATGGACACAAGAGGTTTGATGTATTATACATTTTGTTTTGAGAAAAGATGAAATTTTTTATTGATATATTCAGTACCATTGTCAGTTCTAAATAATTTTATTGAAGCTTGAAATTAGTTTTCAATAAAAGAAACGAACTCTAAAAATTTTGAAAATACTTCTGATTTATCGTGTAGTAAAAAAATCCAGGTGGCTCTTGAAAAATTATCTATGAATGAAACATAATATTTAAAATTATTATAAGAAGTAGTAGGTGCTGGACCCCAAACATCAGAATGAATTAACTCAAAAGGAGCTTTAGATATACTATTTGAATTGTGAAACGGAAGTCTGGCTTGTTTAGCAAAATGACATACATCGCAATCTAAAAAATCAAACTTCGATTGAAATAATTTTCTAAGCACATGCTTTGATGGATGTCCTAAACGACGATGCCATAGAAAATCAGAATTATTCTTGGATTGTAAAGCATAACTAGAAAGTTTAATAATGTAAAGGTTATTTTTAAGTCTTCCTCTACCAATCGTGATCCCGGTCGACCTTTCTTGAAAAACAACATCAACGTCAGAAAAAATAACTAAACAATTAAGGTCCTTTGTGATTTTACTAACCGAGATTAAATTTGGTGATAATTCAGGAACATACAAGACATTATCAAGCTGTTTTGAGAAAAGTTTAATTGATCCAATTCCATGAGTGGGAATACTAGAATTATTAGCTACTTTAACATTTTGATTGAGTTTTTCCAAATTTAAATTTTCAAAAAATTCTTTATTTTTAGTCATGTGATCTGTGGCACCGGAATCAACAATCCAATAGTTTGAAACGGAATTGAAATTAGAAGAATGCGCAGAAATACCTGGGTCCACTTGATTAATGGACTTTTCTTGTCGGGTTTTCATGAATTCAGAGAATTGGAGAAAGAGTTTTAAGTTGTCTGGATCCATATCATGTATTTTATTATGATTAGGCTTTGGAGTATTCCCTTCAGCTTGGGTCTGCTTGTTTGAAGGGAGAGCCCAATCTAAGAAACTCTCCACCTTAAAAACGTTATAAGCCGTTTCTTCATTTGACCCAATCAGATTCCAGTTTCTCATTATACTGTCTTTTTCGTTTCCTTTGGCGAGAAATCCTCTCTGACCATTTCCGGTGGCCATTGCTGGTCCTCTCCAAATCGATGAAAAAGAGAAAAAAGATTCAGATAGCCACTTGGGCTTAGAGAAAATAGAAAAAAAATAATATAAGAATAATAGACATTTATGAAGAGAATCAGAGTCTGGCGAGATTATATTGTTGTTCCTCTCCAATCCGATGAAGAAAGAGAAAAACAAAAGATTTAGGGATCCACTTGGGCTTGGTGAAAATAGAAGATCTAGTTCCTCTTCAATCGGATGAAGAAAGAGGAAAACAAAAGATCTAGAGAGTCACTTGAGCTTGGTGAAAAAAAAGAAGATCTAAGGTCAGATTTTCAATAGATTAGATTGAGCTGGATCAACCGTGCTCTGATACCATGTAGAAAAGAGAATACAAAAAGATCTTGTTATTATTGTAGGAAAAGATGTCATCTTGTATTTACATAAAAGAGACTATTAATAGACAATTAATAATTAGCCGTTAGACACAAACCTTCCAGCTTCTTAACTATTGACTTTATCTATGAACTGACTAATAAATATAACTAATATATTACATATTTTTAACACTATATATGATTTATCTTTCATGGTTTCATTAATCTTTTTCTTCATCTCCTGTTTTCTTTTAGGAATATCAATAATTTGAGCAATTCAACATGAAAGATGATTAACAACAACAAGCTCAAAGATGGTTTGAGATGGTACATTGCTAATCTGATTCCAAACACAACTTCACATTCGAATAAATTTGAATGTCCTTTTATAGTTATATGAACTATATCATATTTCTTGGAGGACTATCTATGGAAAGTATTTCTAATTTTTTATTTTGATATCCATACTCAAAAGAGGCATTCCAAACACATTAATTCACTCATTTTGTCCATAATTTTTTTTCTTACTTGTCTCCTTTAATTTCCATATTCTTTATTAGTATAGCTCATCAATTTCATATCCAACAATAACTCTCGTCAATTTATGGTATAGTCGTCAATTTAATATTGTATAAGTTGTTTAGAACTGATTTTATATGTTTAATTAAATGTACAACCTTGAGAAATTATCATTTTCAAACACCTTGCCAAGATTGTCGAATCCGTTGGCTTCCCTGATCGAACCTCGTATAACGTTAAGATAATAACATTGTGAAGAATCTGCATCAGTTATTTAAATTGTTAAAAATTCTACGATTTATCTCCAACCAAATTATCTACCAAAAAATAATAGGGATATAGCTCCATTATTTGTTTAAGACCCGCAAATCTAGTTTTCTCAATCTATGTTTCCCTACACACACCAATGATTCCCGACATAACCTAGTGAATATTAATAATGCTCCAAAGAAGACTCCAAATAGCATCGATACCTTTACAATATAAAAGAAGATGAGGGACGTCTCCATATCCTTGAGACACTAATGACATGAACTGATTAAGTTAAGACTCTTACACATATATCTATCATCATACCACCGTTGGTCGCACTCCACCCGAAAAAAAGAGATATTAATGGACCCTAAACTCCCATAATTTCTCCTAAAACAACTCAATTAAAACAACTTTATCAAAAAGGCAATAGCAGTGTCCCACATGAAACTTATCCAAATCCCTCTATTGCATCGAATCGTGTTTCATTGGAGATACCCCTTTGTTGATAACTAAGGATAACAATCTACTATGAGAAGAATGTTCTTCAAAAGATAACCTCCTTCTATATATCTGATACGATGCACAAAATTTTGTGAGCGATGATCGTACATGTTCTTGACTGTGGCATCTCTACAAATAACAATAGAGGCAAACACATCAAAAACAGTCGCAAACACTTACACCCACACCGAGCATCCTCCCCAAAACGGATTGATGAACCATCGCCCATGGTAAACAAAGAATGTTCACAATAATTTTTCATATGATTGATATTCAACTCCATATGCTATATCCCATAGTGGGATTGGATATTTTTGTGAACCAACTAGACTAATCCAACCCATATTTTCTTCTAATCATGTTAACCCAGAGACTTCTCTATTTTAAAACAAAACGGCCACACCATTTTGACAATAAGGCCTTATTAGAAGCACATAGGTCATGAATATTCAAACCTCCTTCATCTTTAGGCATTTTCACTTTGTCCCTACTAAAAAGTTGTGAAAACGAAGACTCAAAGGACTCCCATTAAAATTTACACATCAACCTTGAAAGTCGGCTAGAACTGTTACTGTTGTTCCTTTACTATCAGTAACGGCCTTCGAAAGCCGTTATTGATACTTGTGAAGTTTCTGTAACGTATTTTTTTGTAACGATTGGTAACAGTTTTATTTGCCGTTACAATTATGTTTCAGTAACGGCATTCGATGCTTTCAGTAACAGTTTTTGCCCTTACTGATACTACTTTTTCTACTAGTTCTCTCCATTTTCACGCCTACACTTTTAAGAATAACAAATAATGACATCATTTAAGTATGCATAGATTCCAACACACTTTTAATTAGAACAATATGATCTCCCTGAGAGATAATCTTGTTTTTCGAGATAATCTTGTTTTTCAAGATAAAGAGTTTTTTCCATCTTAGAGATAATCGGATCCCAAGAGGCTTTAAAACGAGTTTTTGCACTCATTATGAAAAACATCTAATGACAAACCTAAAATATCCACCCAACGAGATTTTCTGCTAACCAACATAGATTCAGAGAAAAATATTTCAGACGGCTAAGATTAACACATTTTCAAACTCTTAATAAATAATGCATTATTGACTAATTAAGGTATAAATAATGCAGTTCAATAATTAGTTAATAATGCAAAACAATATAATATTTTGTGGAGCGAAAATCATAATAAATATAAAAATCACCTAGTTACTAGTTACTCCTACGCTTGAAATATATTTCAACCAAACATGGAATCTTCTGTTTACAACCTATTACATGATCAATTTCATGTTTCAGTAACAAAAAAAATATTTAACTATGAATTATTAAATACCCATTTCAGAGATACAAACAAAATATATATCTGTAATCCAAGAAGACAATGCCCTGAATGACTTTCTTTCTTTATTTTGTAAATTCCCGCTTGAATGAATAATAGTAGAATCCCGCAAAATGAATTACAAATCATGAAAACATCTTCTTGTCATGACTTAAGGCTTCACTAAATAGAGGATTTTAAGCATTTCTTTTGAATGGAAAGGTACATAAATGTTCACTGTTGAGTTAATTTTAGGTCATAATTTAAACTTGATGTCTTACCGGTATCAATTTTAAATGCAAAAATTAAGAAAAACAACGTAAGAATTTTAAATGCCACAAAGATCGAAAAATGCTTATCCCGTGCAAACTCCTTTTTTCTGATTGAAGCAAAAATATTTCAGTTTATGTTAGAAAATGGACAAATATAGAATAAATGATCAAGAGTTTCTTTATCCTGTTCACAAAGCGGTGTGTTTCATCTTCAATGTCTTTGATCCATAGCTTCCCAAGGATTCAATCCAAAGTATAAATTTGTGCCTAAGGGCCGCTGATTTGGACCAATCAAGTTTGTCCCAGTTGGCTTTCGGGCTATCATTCTAATTTTGTATGTGTCCCAGATATATAGAGCATTGAATTTTCCATTGCTGTTTATCCTATTGATTTTCCTCTAATTCAAGTCTAAGGCTTTTTGAAGAATGATTTATCCTTATGTACTCTTTTTGAGCTCATCATTCCACTACCCTGACCAAATATCCTCCATTTAAATTCGTTAAGCAGATTAGTGCTATTGATAATATGTCTAGTTTCAAGCCAGTGGTCTAACCAGAAGTGCGCGTCCTTCCCATTGCCACTTTGGTATCTGATGAGCTTCCAACAATCCTTTCTTAACTCAATAATCTTCCTAATAGAACATGTAACATTGGGTTGGAAACATTTGAATTTCCAAAAGTTCCGACCTTTAATGAATATATACATGTTTGATGTGAACTTTAGAAGAAACAAAAAACAGAGGATACCTCTTGTCTGCAATAAATAATCTTTGGTAATGCAAGATTTTCCTGTAATTGGAAGAGATCTTGTCAACACATCCAACTAAAAGTAGCAGAATTACATCTTGTAGGTGTAGATATTGTTTCAAATCTCAAATAAAACACTCACAAATCATATGATCATGTCACATATTTATTCAATCAGTTATTTGGAATCCTCGGGGGTGGGCTGTTAGAAAGACCAAGGTACACAAATAGATTATGAAACCTCTTCATGGCTAGAATAGAATAAGACATCCATTATGTTATCCAAACCACAAATTCCATTTATGTGTCCTAATAACTTATACCCTTTTATTGAATCATGTTTCAATTATTTTATATACCATGTTTCATTTTACATTAACATGTAAATCCATATATGTACGCTTGATGTGATAATCTTCCATTGTAAACATATATTATATCGTGTAAGGTCTGCATATATTATCGAAATGGATCGTATCAATTTCAAATAAGGGAATAAGCGTTTCATCACATTAATGTTGGATGGATGTCCCATTCTCATTTGCAGACTATATATTACAACAATTATATAGATATATTATTACATACATTAATTTATTGGGACTTCAAGTACATACAAATTGTCTATCATCATTCCTTTAGCTATCCAGCCATTTCGGCCCCCATGTAAATTCCTGCAAGATATATAATTAAAATAACATAATTTCATATCTTTGATTGTTATCAAGTTTTAGACATAAAATGTTCATTTAGCTCGGTGGTAAAGAGTAAGTTTTAGACATTATATTATGTGTGGTTGAAGAGATAAACATATTATATTATGTCTGGTTGCTTTGGTGAAGTCTGCAAACATATTATATTATTTCTCAAAAACACATTATCAATATCATCAATACTTAAATGTTAGTATTAAAAAGAAAAATATTATTTGATATTCTAAAACATCAATAACAACAAAATAATAAGACAGTAATGTTACTTGATTAATTAAGATAATAGCTAAGGTAATTTGAGGCACTACACTAAGAATAACTTAAAAAGTATTTACTGACATATATTTGCGCCTCAATAAACTTATCTACAAGTTTTATGAGAAAAACGACTTAGCGTCATTTCATTAAAAATTCCCCAAAACAGGAAAAAAAACCACGAGTTTAAGAGATTATTCTAGACAGGCCTAGAATGATTTTGAAGTCGTAACATTCTGAATAAAAGCTAAAAAGTTAAAAACGTAAATGAATTATCTGTTTACAATGTTTTCAATTCTAGTGAGTTTAAAAAACGATAAACTCCAGTTCCTGTAGATATTCCAGTTCCGCTCCGTGCTTGGAATTCCTCTCTACGTTCTCGTGAGGGCGCTGCAATCCGATACAATATCTTTCCAAAACTCGTCAACGCTCCTGCGGGTTCTGCCATATACCCTTGCATTCCGTTCTTGCCAAATGTTATACACCACTGCTCCAAAGCCGCACTTGAACACGCTTGCTGCAAATCTATTTGTTGGATTTTAGATTTAAATATATATGTAGAACATATTATTAGATTAAAGTCACGAGCTTAATGATTATGAAATGAATAATTGTAGATACCCGTTTAGTATTTGTTTATTTGGTGACGTGACAAAACAAATATTAATAATATGGTGGGTCTTCTTATATTGTGGTCTTTAACAATATATGTGTGCTTCAACTAAGGTTAGGTTTCTAAGACAAATATTATTTAAAAAACATGATAGGAAGATTCAAAAAAGAACTCTCACGCCTTCTCTCTCAACTCTTCTCCGTTTTCTTATCCTTTGATTTCTCCCATCAATATCAGAGGAGAACGGATAATACCCTGGCTGTTGTCCCTATAATTAGATGCCCTGGGGGTGGTCCTGCCGAGATGGTAGCTTCTTTGTTAGATCAGCAATTACGTGACCATCTCTTAGCCAAGAACAATCTGTTCACCGAAGGTGGAAACTTTTCCAGTTTATTTCAAAGACCAATTTTATGTATATTCGATAGAAACTTCGAGTTATCAGTAGCCATGCAGCATGATTTCAGGTATAGGCCACTTGTTCACGACGTTCTTGGCTTGAAGCTTAATAGTCTAAGCGTGCCAGGTGAAAAGGGTGGAATAAAAACCTACGAACTCGATCGATCCGACCCATTCTGGGCAGCAAATGAATCGCTTGAATTCCCAGAAGTCGCAGTCGAGATCGAATCACAGCTGAATAAATACAAGAAAGACGTTGAAGATGTCAATAGAAGAACAGGAGGAAACAATGGTGCTGAATTCGACGGCACAGATTTAGTCGGCAACACTAAGCATTTAATGAACGCGGTAAATTCACTCCCTGAGTTAACCGAGCGTAAACAGGTAATCGATAAACACACAAACATTGCCACAACATTACTCGGACAAATCAAAGACAGGTCTCTGGATTCCTACGCCAAAAAAGAGAACGACATGATGATTAAAGGAAACATCGACAAAACCGAACTCATCAGCGTTCTCAAAGGAAAAGGAACGAACGTCGACAAGCCACGTTTCGCCATCATGTACCTAATATCATCCGAAACCATCCCTCAATTTGAAGTAGAATCCGTCGAAACAGCTCTCAGGGAATCCGAAATCGATGCCAGCGCGTTTCAATACGTTAAAAAAATGAAATCATTAAACGTATCGTTAGCCTCGGCTAACTCCGCGAGTAGAAGTAACATTGTGGATGTTGGAATTTTAAACTAATTCATAAATTCCATTAATGAATTGAAATGAGAATTTGGGTAAATAAAATCAAATGAAATTCAAATGGAATTCAAACGTGAATTAAAGTAAAATTTGATCCAAATAATTAAATTATTTTGTTAATGATGTAATTAACATTTAATGGCTTGAAAAACAATTATCAAATTAAATATGTTTAGTTTTGTTAATTGTCATTGTAACCTTCATGATATATTATTGCTATCAATTTATTAGCAAGAAAATCATGTAACGTGTATTTTCTATCGAACAGAAAATACTAAGGGCAATGAAGAGGAAATCAAAGTCAGGAGTTGGATCAAAGATTAATGGTTGATTTTATTTTTATGAAAGTTTAACTTTTCAACAATATAAAACCCCTCATCTCTAATCTCAAATTTTTTACATTATCTTATATTTTTTCTCACACTAGAATTCCAAAAGTCTTCTTCTTGTTTTTTGAGTGTTCTTCGAGTTCTTTGTTCAATTTTTCCGTTGAAACCCGGTGATAGTTCATGTACTTTATCAAGCTCGTTGTGTAGTGATTTCGGTGCTGAATCATTACTAGATTCGTTGTACTCTGGGAGACAGTCATCTGTGATAAGCTCCAGCACATGGGGAGACGGTGGAACTGTTTTAAGGGAAATGTGCTAAGCACATGCCTCGAATCAACAATTTATTCGGTGATATTGTTTTTCATATATTTTATTTATTTCATCTATTTGTAACATAATTTATATATATATTTCTGTTATTTTTCAAGACAAGATTTCTAACAATCTTAAAACAGTTTCATGTGCTAAGTTATTTAGTAGCTTTTGCCGTTGAAAATCTTTGTCTTTGATGTTTCAGATATACGAGTCACGATGTTGCAAAAGAGTTGATGACTCATTTCGACAAGTTAAAATTATTCATCTTAATAAGAAGAAGAATCGACTAATAAAGATAAGTCTTTATTATACACGTATAATGTTAATTATTAATATTTTTCTTGTATTATTAAAAGCTTAATTTTATAAGCTGATATATGTTTGACATATAAATTTTTTCAAGAAAAAAATTGTATATTCAATATACAAATGTTATCTTGACAATAATTTAGAAAACAATAATTTGTTTTCTTTTTCATTAAAAGTTTGAGAGTTACTAGAATTATCATTATTAATAAATAAAAAGGTAACTAAAAGGTTAACTTATAATTTTCAAAATAAAATAAAATTTGTGGTTATATTTAATAGTAATTAAAATTAATTATAATTAAAACATATGGTTTCAGTTTTAAAATAATTAATTATAATATATATATATATACATTCTTAAATTAATTAAGCGTGATGATTAATAAGAATGTGATAGGTTGATTATTAACGAAATATAGTCTATTTATATATGTACATATAAATTGTCTTATATATTTACCGTTTGATTATGATACTAAGTTATTAATTTTGTTTGACAGAGTTTAAGTCAAAAATAAGAGAAAAATAAGTTTCTCTAAAGAGAAGACAAAAAGTCGTAAACAGTAATACAACAATAAAAGGGTGCATTGGCACAGTGGTTCAAAGTTCAGATGCAAGGGTGTGAGGAGGCGAAAGGTCCCGAAACATGATTTGTCTAAATGACATTAATTATGAATGTTGAAATCATTATAATTTATTATGTAGAAATTATGAAATAAATTGAGTATAGAAATTTTAATTTCTTAAGATTAAATAAGTTGTTTGTGTTAGAACTTATTCTAATCATGCATTGAAAGAGACAATTATGTAAGTCGAAATATTTTGGCAAAAATTATCTCGGTGAGAATGATCCACCTAGATTTGTTTTGATCATTATCGCTTCACGTGGATTATCGTTCATAACACGATAATGTAATTACTTCGATTAAGACATGAGGTACGTTTGTAGTTATGTTTTATTTGATTATATTGCTAAGTAATTATTTATATATATCATGCATATTAGCTAATAATATGATGATTCGTGTTCATTCATAATAAGTATGATTATCTAAAAATTTATATACATATATAAATAAAGATTTATTTTTAATCTATTTTATTTTAATAGATAATTTTGAATTTTGTCACAAAACTATGTATTTTTTGATTGACAAATATTTGTTATAGAATGTTAAGGGTCATCTAATTAATTAAGAAATAAATAATTGATGACATGAATACTTATAATTAGTTAGTTTTATATTTGATTAAAGTTAAACGGTCAACATTTTATTAATTATTATGTATTTTATAAATGTATTTTTATATATATATGAAAGTTTATATAAATTTGTTTAAATAATATGACATATTATTTATTTTATTATGTTTCTAAGTTATTGACTATATATATATATATATTTGTTTTTGTCGTGGTGACTAAAATTAAAGAAGCAATAATATATAATATCATATATATGGATATATTAAATTTGGTATAATATAATATATTTGATATACATTGTTTAATTGTATCATAAAGACTCACTTAATTTGATACTTTTGAAATCAAATAATTACAAGGAAAGTCTTGTTTAATTTGAGAATAATATGGCAAACGTGCCAATATTGCGGGATGCAAACGTGCAACCGAAAATAAATGTTTAAGCGGCTTCGGCCAAAGATGCTTGAAACATTATGATTTCTTTTGTAGAAATCATGTGATATGGTGAATATTTATTTGATTAAATATTCTAATTTCTTTTATAGAAATTAAGTGTTGAAATAAATATTTTATTTGATTAAATATTTTAATTTTTTATGTAGAGATTATGTGAAGAATGATTTATATATGAATAAACATTCTAATCTCTTGTATAAAAATTATATTTTATTCAATTAAATATTTATGATATAGTTATATTAATCATTGTATGATAAGTATAACAAAAGAAATTTGTAAAAGAATTGTGTGACAATTTCTTGATTTGAAAATCATTGATTTAAATCATATAAGTATGTGATTTAAAAAAGGGTATCAACACGAATGTGGGGGAAAATATTTTTATTGATTATAACACAAAAATAATTGTGTATATTATGATAAATATAAAGATAATTTATTGTTAGAGAAATATGTTCTCTATAAAAGATAAAGTTGCGCAACTTTATAAAAAAAATAAAATAACAAGAAAATGTCTTATTTATATTTGCTGAGTTGGTGTTCAAATCGATATTTTAGATTTGAGGATTTTGAAATCAAGAAATGTGTCATAGTTTGACATTATTTTCATAAAACTTTTCAGAACCAATGTCTTCAAAAGGATTTTATGAAATAAATGAAAAAGAAAGTTTATAAAGTCTTGATATGACTTATAACAAATTTTATAATAATGATATGAAAATTTGATCATACTTTTATTAAAAAGTGGATGTGACAATTATATATATCATGAAGATAATGAAAATTATTTCATTACGTGTCTTTTGTACAAATCGTTGAAAATTACGATAAAAATGATTAAATCCATAAAGGATATGAATTGCACTAAACGAAATATCATGTTATTATCAAATGATATATTGATATTATTAAATGAAAGACTTTATGTCTTAAAGTGAATATGTTTACACTTAGAAGTGCAATCTACGTATGAAAATCTTCTAAGAAACTTATGATGGATAGATTAAACGTTATAATCTATATTTTTGACTTATGTCGAAAAATAAAATATTTTTATGTAAATATATAATCGTTTACACGAAGGCAGAATAGTTCAAAGACATTTTGTCTACTAGTTAGCCAAGTAAACAATATTTCCATAAAAAAATAAATGATAAGCATGTACGGATGACTATGCTTCTTATTAGAAGATGTTTCAAGGTTAACTAAGAATGTACCAACATAAATTTCTAATTATTGTGATAGTAATTATAAATTGGACAAGCTTAGAGTTAGTGACAAGTCTAGACATACACGTCTTAGACATAATGTCATTAGACTATACTCTCTAATGAAGTTATCAAATTTGACTATGTAAGTCAAAGATAACATTGTGGATCCACTAATCAGATTATTGAATAGAGAGATAGTTTGAAGTCTTGTGAGACATTAGCCTACTATAAGTTGGTATGAAGGAAAACCCAACCTATGCAGACTAGAGATCCCAAGAACTAGGTTCAATGGGACAACTTAATTGTACTAACTTGGAAAGTTATTGTTGAGGATTAATCCTATAACGAAACAATATATATTTTGACGAGGATAAACATATCGCTTTTAATGATTCTTTGTGAGCAAAGAGATCACCTATGTGAGGGAGAAGTGGGCCGCTTCGAAAGAATTGCACGGCTCAATTCTAGACCCTCTCACAGAACCAGGCGCGTGTTCCATGGCCAAAATGGACACATCCATGAGAGCTTGACATGTATCACGGAGAATTCTATGTGAAAGTGTGTAATCGTTTACACAAAAGGCAGAATAGTTCAAGGACATCAAGTCTACTAATCAGCTAGTAAAATTATATGCTTTCACAAGGGAAGGTTCAAAGGGTTACACCTACCTATCCTATGTAGAATTTAATTGTTGAACCTTCACCGGGTTAATCTTTCAATTTCCATTTATGTGGGGGATTGTTGGAATTTTAAACTAATTCATAAATTCCATTAATGAATGGAAATGAGAATTTGGGTAAATAAAATCAAATGAAATTCAAACGAAATTCACATGAAATTCAAACGTGAATTAAAGTGAAATTTGATCCAAATAATTAAATTATTTTGTTAATGATGTAATTAACATTTAATGGCTTGAAAAACAATTATCAAATTAAATATGTTTAATTTTGTTAATTGTCATTGTAACCTTCATGATATTATTGCTATCAATTTATTAGCAAGAAAATCATGTAACGTGTATTTTCTATCGAACAGAAAATACAAAGGGCAATGAAGAGGCAATCAAGGTCAGCCGTTGGATCAAAGATTAATGGTTGATTTTATTTTTATGAAAGTTTAACTTTTCAACAATATAAAACCCCTCATCTCTAATCTCAAATTTTTTACATTATTTTATATTTTTTCTCACACTAGAATTCCAAAAGTCTTCTTCTTGTTTTGTGAGTGTTCTTCGAGTTCTTTGTTCAATTTTTCCGTTGAAACCCGGTGATAGTTCAGGTACTTTATCAAGCTCGTTGTGTAGTGATTTCGGTGCTGAATCATTACTAGATTCGTTGTACCCTGAGAGACAGCCATCTGTGATAAGCTCTAGCACATGGGGAGACGGTGGAATTGTTTTAAGGGAAATGTGCTAAGCACATGCCTCGAATCAACAATTTATTCGGTGATATTGTTTTTCATATATTTTATTTATTTCATCTATTTGTAACATAATATATATATATAATTCTGTTATTTTTCAAGACAAGATTTCTAAAAGTGGATTGGGCGGAGAAGCTTTACGGGCAGTATATAAGTGCGGTTACTGCGGGCGTGAAGAATCTGTTATCGAGCGACCATAAACTCGCACTTTCGAGGACTGTTGAGGCTTTAATGGAAGGGAAACCGAACCCCGAAATCGATTCGTACCTCGTATTGGATCCTCGTGCTCCGAAATCTTCTGGGGGGTCGAGTGGGGGTCATTTGAAGGGGCCTTTTAAGGAGGGGATTGTGTTTATGATTGGAGGAGGGAATTATGTGGAGTATGGAAGTTTGCAAGAGCTAGCCCAAAGGCAGCAGCAATCTGTTAAACATGTTATCTATGGAACCACGGAAATGCTAACCGGGGCTGAATTCGTCGAGCAACTTGCGGTTTTGGGTAACAAAATGGGATTAGGCGGCGGTGCTGGTGCTGGTGCTGGTGCTGGGGCTTCGTCGAGCTAATTATGCAATACTTTTCTTACTTGAATATTTGGGTTTGGAGTCGGACAAAGTAAGTAACAACTACTATTAATTGCTACATATATACACTATTATTTGGTTTGTTTATTATTAGTACTTGTGTTTTATAAGATGAAAAAAATTAAGAATGTGGGTTAATTATTTTCTTATGAATTGCTAGTTCAGTTCCTCAAAAGTACTCAAACTAACTTCTATTTACAAAAGCTCACCTATTTTATAGGATTGGATTTTCGTGACAAAATTTAGGCATCATTAAGAAGTTTGATATAAGCAAATTCCATTCACTGGGGATGCATATTAATCCCCCAATTAGACTATATTTTGAAAATCCTTTAGAAAGCACCTGAGATTGCTCTAATTAGTGAATGTTGAAGGTCGCTGATTATAGGTTTATTTAAAAAGAAAATATATATTTTATGGAAAATATGAATTAAAATATAGGTAATATTAATTTAAAATAGAATGAAAATTGGTGAGTAAATAATATTCAAAACACATTATTAATCATAAATATGTAATAAAGGAGAGCAAAATAATCAAATTGAAAGCTGAGAGAAAGAACAATCTTTAATCGATCGAGCAATCATGCATTGTCTTCGTCGACGTCTCCTGATTTCTCTTAATTCTTGCCAATCTGCATACATGCCGAGAAACAAGACATTAAGAAGAAACTTATGTTAATTTGTCAAACACACACACACAAAATTAGGTGGTACCCTTGCAGCAGAGAAACGATAATGTGTTGTTGTAAATTAATTAAGCAGCCCCTGAAATGGATGGATGGACACAGTAATTAAGATGAGCAGACATATATATATATATACTTTTACTTTTTATCATGTAATTAAGGTAAGAAAGCATGTATGTATTATGGAAATAGAATATTAGAGAACATGCATGAGAACATATATATATATACTTACTTCCCCCATTAATCTTCTCATTCTTCATCATCATCTTCTTCTTCCATGTTGTCTAGTCTCAATACTGGTTGTTCTTGTTTCTGTGTATACAAATTAATAATAATAATAATAATGTAGTAAACATAACTTAATTATAAAATAAGATAAATAACTAAAGAAGAGAGAGTGGGAGAGAGTACCTCCATAAATAAATGAAGCAATGCACCGTTAGCGTCACCTTTCCAAGTATTCTTTACATTTACTTTTTCTTCTGGAACAGTACTGTAATACCATGGGAGATTTTTCTGCGTTTTTTTTCTATAATTCTTATACTTGAGTTCATTCAGCCTTGGAGAATCCAAATAGCCGGGAGAGAGTACCTCTAGCTTCGGACAGTATAATACATCGAGATACTCTAGTGATGGCAACTCCCAAGTATAAGCAACATCACAAAAACTCCTCAAAACTGATAGATTATGCAGTCTCAAATTCTTAAGGAGCGGAAAGAAATGACGAGTATTTCCGTCGACAGAATTATTACTTCCTCCTCCTTCTTTATCATCATCATCCTCAATATTCTTCATCACCACTTCCATCATCGGACAAACACAAATTTCTATAGTCTTAAGGTGCTTGGCAGCGACTCTAGCTATATTCTCCGAAAACAAATATCTCAATTTCAAACAACATTCAACTGTCAGGTCTGTCAAGTTTTGAAATAAAAGCACTCCTCCTAGTCCTGCAGGCTGGTTGATTTCATACATATGTATTAAATTGCTTAATCCATTCAACTCCAATTTACTTAATACAGGAAATATCTTATTATAATCAGGATGATGATGCCCCTGTACTCCCTTTCTTCCTCCGTCTCTGTTTCCTAATATATAATTTATCTTTGGCAATCTCCTTATATCCAACGCTCTTAAACAAGGAAATGAGACCTGCATACAAAATATATTTATTCATTTCAGATATAATTAAACAACAAATTATTATAATCAATTTTTTATTTACTTTATAATACACAATACTTGTGTTATATTAATAATTTAACTATTCCCAATTAATTATATAGCACTAATACTATTTTAATTAACTTGGAATCAACACTTACAAAAGTTACCTCATCATCATCTTGGTATAGATAATCTTAAATATTACCCATTCATATACTGTTTTAACTTAGGAATTAAAATTAAGAACATTACCTAATCATCATCATGTAATAAAACATTACTTTTTACATTTACTGATACTTAGTTTTCCTTATATATATTTCTATAAATTATGTTATTAGTTATTCACACATTACTTTTTATTCTTGGAAAAGTTAATTATACTACACTACTAAACTTAAGAATAAAATTTCACAAATAAAATTTCACATACTATTTTCACTATTACCTGATAATCATCGTGATAAAATAGTACACTTCGAGACTTTTCATCTTTGTCATCCAAATTGTTGACGTCGATGACAAAACTCGCAAGTTTTTCCAAGGATTCAAGTTCCAATGTTGACAAATTAGGGAATTTAATTGATTTTCTCCATTGCTCTTCTCCACCCGTTGTTACTCCTACTACTCCTTTCAACATTTTGCATCTTTTAATGATTAAACTTTTAAGATTAGAAATTATCAAGCTATCAAAGAAGTCAACATATTGGAAATTATCACAACTATCAATATTCAACTTTTGCAGTGATGGTAGCAAGATGTTGCACAATGTTTCAATGTTTGGAATAGATTTCATACTCAGCTCCTCCACGTAAGATATTTCCAACTACAAAATAATAAATATGATTAAAAAGAATTCACAATAATAGAACATGTAATTTTTTTTGTTTGGTTTAACCCTTATATCATTTTTTTATAACTGAAAGTTGTGTAGTAATCATACCTTGGTTGGGAACATAAATTTCTTCAATCCTTCTAACTCCAATATTTTCAGTTTATGGAAATGAATCTCGTTTACTCCTTTGCAAAAACATTCCAGCCTATACAAGTCACAAAGTTTAAGAGTTTTCAAAGTATTGAACTCAATTTTATCGAGTTGTTTTCTATCATCGCAAAACCTAACAACTTCTTCCATCATTTCACATTTTTTGAGAACAAGATCTTGAAGGTTTGTGAGATTCCTTGATATTGATGTAGAACATAAGTGTGTCATTTCATTGCATTCATATAGTTCAATACGCCGCAAACAACGCCCAAGTTTAGAAGTCTGCATAGATGACGGTGACCGTAGGAAAAGAGATCCACACTTTCTAAGCACAATATTTTTCAATGATAGGAATTTGCTTATATCAATCTTCTCCAACATGCCAGAATCAGCGCATACATATAAATCTGTAATGTCTTTTTCTATTAACACTCCAAGTTCAGATAAGAAACTAGTATTTTCTATAACTTTCTTCGGTCTAAGCACCAACCTCAACAATCTTTCCCCACTTTCATATTCAAGAAAATTTTCTTCTCCTATTATTCCTTTTCCTATTCTTATGTTGAATTGTTCTAACAATGTTGAAGAAGAAAATAGTCTAACACCTCTCGGCACTTGTTCAATTTCTGGTACCTCCAATTCTAATCTCCACAATTTATGTAACTTATTTAACTCATCAAGTCCTGCTGCATGATTGTCCTCACTCTCTGCTTTTTGTAGCCTCCAATCATTGAAACCACGCAACATGTACAATTCTTGTAGATTAGTAAGCTTCGAAAGAATGTCATTGCTTATAAAACACTTGCACTCAGACAAATCCAACAATCTTAAATTTGTTAACTCCGTTATTTCATTTGGCAAAGCTTTTATACATGACCTTCGAAGGCTAAGGACTTCCAAGCACTTAATATGTCCAATGGAAGATAGATTGGTTGTCATATCCAAACGCAATTCCTCTAAGGATAACATCTTCAACTTTGCTAAAGAACAAAATAATGGAAACTTACTAATCTTGTTGTAATTGCCGAATATATTTAGAACTTTGAGTTGATCCGCCTCTTTAAGTAAATATTCTAATATTTTAATATCTGATCGAAAAACACTTAAACTATCCAACTGTAGTAACACCAATTTCGAGCCTTGAAATTCCATGGAATCAGGGACTTCTAGATGATCAATCTTCTGCAACAATATAGAAATCATCTTAGTGTGTGGAGTCACTATATTCTCTAGTTGGTTCACACTATCACACTTTAGAAAATGAATACCATTTTTTTCTTGTTCTGCAATTGAAATTCCAACGTCTTTTACCAAATCATGGATTTTCACTGCACGTTCTCCTCGGTGGTACCATGAATCTTCGAACTTTATTAGCAAATTTCTCCTTATTAGGTTGTCCACTAAGGTGTAGACAAGAACTCTTGTCTGTCGTAGGTCATTTGTACCTTTGAAGAGCTGCAAACTCACTGCATAACGATACAACGTCTCAATGGGAATTCTCCGGTCTTCTCTGAATAAACAGCAGAGCAAGAACAAGAACTGGGCATTGGGATCTTCTAAGAAGTGATAACTCGTTTCCAAGACTTTGTTTATCTTTTTCGTATGTTGATCTTGACCTTGATTCCTCAATTGATAAAGCATATTCTCCCACTCGTGTTTTTCTTTTTCGATGAGAGCGCCACCTACAACCCCAAGCGCGAGGGGCAGTCGTCCACATTCTTTTACAATTTTTGTAGCTATTTCATTCTTCCAATGAAAATCAATATCATCATACTGCAGATCAACTTTTATTTTAAACAAATTAAAAGCTTCTTCACTTGACAATAGTTCAAGTCCGATTTCCTTCTTGGTAAATGTCCGTTCACCTGACCATAATAGTTCGTTTCTAGATGTGTAAATAATTTTACAACACCCAACATTTGATTTTGTTAATGGAAACCCATAAGCATTTAAATCAAATTCTTTCCAAACATCGTCCAACAAGACAACAACTTTCTTGTTACTAAAAGAGTTTCGTAAATGGTGTGCTCTTGCAATCTCACCATCTATGTCCTTAAGCGAAGACCCTAACATCTCTGCGACTTCTTGTTGCATAACATTGTAATTGGGACTACTCGAGACAGTAGTAAAAACTTGAATGTCAAATAAATGCTTATGGAAGTCTTTTACCTTTTGGAGTATTTTCCTGGCGAACGTGGTCTTTCCAATGCCTCCCATCCCGCATATCCCAATTAACATTGTCTTGTCGTCCCTTAACATATCAATGATGTCTTCCATAATCTGACTTCGACTGTCGAAATCACGAGCATCTCCATTGTAATCGCACATATTTATGGACGGCATGGGTAAGGCGTATCCCGTGTGTGGCAACTGACAACCGGATTGAAGAAGCTCGACGAGATCCAGAGATAACTTCTTCCCCTTCCTGCTCAAAGAAAAGCGCAAACTTATATTAGGACACCATTTGATGGAGAAACACCCTTTTTGAACCTCGGCCTTATCTTTGAGAACACTCTCTGCTTTTTCAATTTTTCCGTCTGCATTCTTCATCCACAACTTGACGATTTCACCCAGGGTGTTCCGCTTCCTCTCTTCTGCATCTTCCCTTGCTTGTACATCGTTTCTGGTTGCTTTAAGTTCACCGAGTCGAGTTTGGAGCTCTTTAAAGTTATTGTTGAAGCAGAAGAGATAGCCAAGCTGTCGCTGAATTGGATCAATCAGCAGCAACCCTGCGATCTTTCCTCCTACACTCAAACCAGCCTCTGCTGCCATTTGTATGCCTTGTTCTCTCTTTCTATGGGTTTTTCTTTCTTAACAAGAATGCACAGAATATAGAAGAGTTAGAAATGATATATGAAACATGAAAAGTCTCTGGTTATATGGTCCACATGGGAATACATTGCAAAGTCTCTGGTCAAATCTGCAAACATATTATTATATAACGCATGTGTGCTTCACTGGTTGTCATTATTGATGCCATGTTCTTATATATTGACCCATCTAACAAATTGATTAAGATTAGAGAAGAAGGAAGGGAAATTATATAAAATTTGACATTTCAGTAAAACCATATATATATGTTTGGTATGATTCACTATTTTATTTAAGATTTTGTCCCATCTTCTTGCCACTAAGTATAAGAAATTATTCTTATGCAGTTTCAATGCTATATAATAAATATTTATATATAATATTAATTAAAAAGTACATAAATATATTAATGCAATTGTAATTAATTATTGGAGGAGTAATTAAGAGTACCCCGAAAATAATTTAACACTATATAATGTGTGATTGAAGACATAAAAGTATTATATTATTTGAGGTTGAAGAGATGAAAGTATTATATTATGTGTGGTTGGTTGCCTCACATTTCCATTAATTATTCTTGCCAATGTATAGTAGGTTAAATTATTTTCAAAATGATTAGTATTTTGAAAGTTAAGGACAAGCGTGACTATCAAACTATTGCCCTGATCCCAAATTCGAGGTCAATGAATCAAAGTTTTAGCTTTGTTTCTCCATGATTTATCCATTATTTTACTTGAGGTAAGTGATGTTGAGGTGTTCCTTGCCATTGCGGGCGGGTTTTTTAAATTTCGGGTAAACGGGTCAGGGTTTTCTGTTATGAAAACGGGTTAGAGTATAAATACTTTTTTGAGTGTTTTTCTCATAACACAGTAAGGTTGAGAGAGAGTGAATTATAAATCTAGGATTTTCTGGTTTCCTTCTTCTTCTTGTTCTTTGGCTGATCTAAAGAGAAAGATTGAGAGAGCTTTTGATTGTGGAGTAGTCCAATTATTCCTAGTGTAATCACTTCTTTAATTTGAGAGCAGGACATGTAAGTTTCTACTATTGACATTACTTTGATTTAGTGAAACTTATCCCTCCCGTGGACGTAGGTCGATTTTGATCGAACCACGTATATTGTGTTGTCGTTTATTGCTTTGTGCTATTTCAGTCTTCGTAATCTGTTTGTCGTCATAGACGATTTGGAAACTGATTTGTTACAGGTTTGATTTCGAAGAAGATCCATAGTTTTGTTGTTGCAAAACCCAACAGTGGTATTAGAGCAGTATTGATTGGTTATCTGTTTTAACATTGGAGTAGAGTGCTCTGCTGGTTATTTGGCGAAATTCATAGAAGAGATCAACTGATTTTCTTTGCTGGAATTTTTGTTAGTTGTTAATGCAGTAATAATGGGGAAATCTAAACCTGATATGGTGAGTCTGAATGGTACAAACTTCAGGCAATGGAAACTGATGATTAGTGATCTGTTAGTTTCAGATGATTTGAATGAAGCAATTGAAAATGAGAGTGTTAGACCTGAGATTACAAAAGAGGCTGATTGGAAAAGACAGATAGAAAGGCCTGCAGCTTTATTCGTTCCTGAGTTGGTGTAAATGTTGTGCACCATGTTATGAATGAGACAACGTCGTATGGTGTGTGAAGCAAATTTAAAGCTCTCTATGCTGGGAGGTCAGCAGGGAATAAAGCAACACTGGTACGAAGGCTGGTGAATCTGAAGTACATTGATAATTGCTGAGCACTTGAATGAATTTCAAAATATTTTGAATCAGTTGAGTAGTATGAAGATAAACTTTGATGATGAGGTGCAAGAACTTTTAGTCCTTGGATCTTTGCCTGCAAGTTGGGAGACATTTATTATCACTCTCAGCAACTCAGCACCAAATGGTAAAGTCAAAATGGCATTTGTCACCAGTTCCTTACTTGATGAGGAGAATCAAAAGGGGGATAAACCATCTAAGTCTGATATTTGGTGGCTGATAAAGGAAAATCAAAAGATAATAGAAGTGGTTCGAGCAGGGACAAGTCTAGAGCTCCAAAGAAGGATGGTGCTTGCCATTAGTGTGGCAAATTGAGTCATTGGAAAAACGAGTGCTGGAAATTTAAAAATTATAAAGCGAAGGGTACAGTGAAGCCCAGAGAAAAGAAAGAACAGAGTGCAGATACATCTGCTTATGCTTCAAATGGTGAACTGACATATGCTTATAATTGTCAAGACTCTTGTCTTAGCACATCTTCAAATGAAACAGCATGGATTGTTGACACAGGTGCCTCATTCCATATTACTCCACAAAAAGGTTACTTATAGTCCTACAAAGCTGGTGATTATGGTGAGGTTCGCATGAGTAACAGTGGTGTGTCCAAGATAGTTGGTCTTGGTGATGTTAGAATCGAGACAAACATGGGCTGTTTCTTGACATTGAGAGATGTAAGACATGTTCCTGATTTGAGAATGAATTTGATTTCAGCAGGTAAGCTCGATGATGGAGGCTACCATAATGTTTTTAGTGGTGGAGCATGGAAGCTAAGCAAAAGTTCATTGGTTGTTGCACGAGGTAAGAAATGTTGTTACTTATACAAGACAAATTTGAAAATTGTCTATGATGTTAACATATTCTGTTTTGATGGAGTCATCCTCTGAGTTGTGGCACAAGAGACTATGTCACATCAGTGAAAATGGGCTGAATGTTTTGATCAAGAGAAATGAGTTGCTGAATCTCAAAGATGCTCATCTTGAAAATTGTGAGCATTGTTTGAAGAGTAAGCATAACAGAGTCTCCTTCAGTAAGTCAAAAGTTGAACTGAAAAAGAATGTCCTTGAACTGGTCCATACAAATGTTTGTGGTCCTATGAAGATTAAACCCATAGGTGGTGCTTCCTATTTTGTAACCTTCATAAACGATGCATCTAGGAAGGTTTGGGCCTATGCTATAAAGTCCAAGGATGAGGTTGCAACAAGGTTTGAGGTCTTTCACAAGCTGGTTGAAAGAGAGACAGGAAGAAAATTGTTGAGGGTGCGGTCAGATAACGGGGGAGAGTACATAAGCTCATTTGATAATTATAGCAAATAGGAGGGTATTCGACATGAACAGACTGTGCCCAAGACTCCACAACAAAATGGTGTGGAAGAGAGGATGAACAGAACAATGCTGGAACGGATGAGGAGTATGCTCTCTCATGCCAAGTTGGCTAAGCATTTCTGGGCTAAAGCCATGAGCACTGCAGTATATGTGATCAACCATTCTCCCTCCAAACCATTGAATAATAAGTGTGCAGAAAACGTCTGGTCAGGTAAAGATGTTAATTTTGACTATTTACGTGTTTTTGGTTGCAGAGCTTTTGTGCATGTTCCAAAAGATGAGAGGTCTAAGCTAGATGCAAAAACTAGGCAATGCATATTTTTGGGGTATGGTGATGAAAAGTGGGGATACAGGTATTATGACCTAGTTGACAAGAAGGTTTTGAGAAGCTGAGATGTGGTATTCCTTGAATATCAGACTATTGAGAATTTTGAAGATGGTGAAAAGCTTGATGCATACATACGTGATCTTTATGGTCTTGAGATGTCTCATGATGTTGAGGAGACAATGCCACATGTAGCTTCAGACTCAGATAGTGATGATGATGTTCCTCAGGGTCAAGCTGTAGGCCATGGAAATGATACTAATACTGAAACTGATCTTGGTGATAATGTTGAGGTTGATTTTGAAGTTCAACAAGAAGATGGAAATCAACAGAATCAACAAACAGAGGTACTTAAGAGGTCTACTAGGGAGAAAATATCAAATTCTAAGTACCCTGCTACAGAGTATGTTCTTCTAACTGATTGTGAGGAGCCTATATGTTACAAGGAGGCTCTTGAGGATGCTCATAAGGAAGAATGGATAGCTGCCATGGATAAGAGATGAAGTCATTGCTGAAAAATGACACATATGAACTGGTTCAAAGACCAAAGAACAGAAAAGTATTACAAAATAAATGGGTGTACAAGATCAAGCAAGAAGGTGATGATAGCAAGACAAGATACAAGGCTAGGCTGGTTGTCAAAGGTTTTGGCCAGAGACATGGAATCGATTATGATGAGATTTTCTCACCGGTAGTGAAGATGACTTCTATCCGGGTGGTGTTAAGTCTAGCTGCTTGTATGGATCTTGAGGTTGAACAATTTCAAGATAATTTGTTTTCGCTTGTTTATAAAAACTGCTATGTCCAATTGAATGATCCTTCAGCTGATGATCGTGAAATTGAGGAAATTATTGAGAAAATTGTTAGTGGTTTATTCTGTACACTTGCTACCCTAGCTGTTGTCCCTATAATTAGATGCCCTAGGGGTGGTCCTGCTGAGATGGTAGCTTCTCTGTTAGATCAGAGATTACGTGATCATCTCTTAGCCAAGAACAATCTGTTTACCGAAGGTGGAAACTTTTCCAGTTCATTTCAAAGACCAATTTTATGTATATTCGATAGAAACTTCGAGTTATCAGTAGCCATACAGCATGATTTCAGGTATAGGCCACTTGTTCACGACGTTCTTGGCTTGAAGCTTAATAGTCTAAGCGTGCCCGGTGAAAAGGGAGGAATTAAAACCTACGAACTCGATCGATCCGACCCATTCTGGGCAGCAAATGGATCGCTTGAATTCCCAGAAGTGGCAGTCGAGATCGAATCACAACTGAATAAATACAAGAAAGACGTTGAAGATGTCAATAGAAGAACAGGAGGAAACGATGGTGCTGAATTCGACGGCACAGATTTAGTCGGCAACACTAAGCATTTAATGAACGCGGTAAATTCACTCCCCGAGTTAACCGAGCGGAAACAGGTAATCGATAAACACACAAACATTGCCACAGCATTACTTGGACAAATCAAAGACAGGTCTCTCGATTCCTACGCCAAAAAAGAGAACGACATGATGATCAAAGGAAACATTGACAAAGCCGAACTCATCACCGTTCTCAAAGGAAAAGGAACGAACGTCGACAAGCTACGTTTCGCCATCATGTATCTAATATCATCCGAAACCATCCCTCAATTTGAAGTAGAATCCGTCGAAACAGCTCTCAGGGAATCCGAAATCGACACCAGCGCGTTTCAATATGTTAAAAAGATGAAATCGTTAAACGTATCCTTAGCCTCGGCTAACTCCGCGAGTAGAAGTAACATCGTGGATTGGGCGGAGAAGCTTTACGGGCAATCGATAAGTGCGGTTACTGCGGGTGTGAAGAATCTGTTATCGAGCGACCATCAACTCGCACTTTCGAGGACTGTCGAGGCTTTAATGGAAGGGAAACCGAACCCCGAAATCGATTCGTACCTCGTATTGGATCCTCGTGCTCCGAAATCTTCTGGGGGGTCGAGTGGGGGTCATTTGAAGGGGCCTTTTAAGGAGGGGATTGTGTTTATGATTGGATGAGGGAATTATGTGGAGTATGGAAGTTTGCAAGAGCTAGCCCAAAGGCAGCAGCAATCTGTTAAACATGTTATCTATGGAACCACGGAAATGCTAACCGGGGCTGAATTCGTCGAGCAACTTGCGGTTTTGGGTAACAAAATGGGATTAGGCGGCGGGTGTTGGGTAGGGATGGCAATGGGGCGGTTCGGGACGGGGAATGCAATTACCATCCCCGCCCCGTTTTAATTTCGGGGATTTTTTTAATACCATCCCCGCCCCGTTCGGTTTTTTTCGGTTTCGGGGAATCCCGCGGGGCACCGTTAATAATTTTTATTTAAAATAAATAAATAAATATTATACAATAATATTATATAAACTAATTTTTTAATATAATATATATTGTAATATATTAAAATTTTATATTATTATAAAGAAATAATTTTAATACTCTTATAAAATATAGTAAATAAATAAATATATTGATAATTTAATATATTTAATTATGTTTATGGTATTCGGGGCAGAATCGGGGTGAAAACGGGGTAAAATCGGAGCGGGTCGGGGCGGGGGACACAAATACCATCCCCGCCCCATCCTCGTTCGGTTTCGGGGAAAAACCGTCCCAAACGGGACAATTCGGTTCGGTTTTCACGGGGCGGTTTTAAATTGCCATCCCTAGTGCTGGGGCTGGGGCTTCGTCGAGCTAATTATGCAATACTTTTCTTACTTGAATATTTGGGTTTGGAGTCGGACAAAGTAAGTAACAACTACTATTAATTGCTACATATATACACTATTATTTGGTTTGTTTATTATTAGTACTTGTGTTTAATTAAGAATGTGGGTTTCCTAACCTTGGTGTTAATTATTTTCTTATGAATTGCTACTTAGTTCCTCAAAACTCGAAACAAAAGCTCACCTATTTTATAGGATCGGATTTTCATGACAAAAGTTTAGCATCATTAAGAGTTTATTATAGAGCTTGTTGTTAGTTGTCGTTATTTTAAACGACTCTCCTTACATATTTAATAAAAGAAACTTGAGTGAATACATTTAAATATTTACTATGCTTATCTGTGGGTATTGAAGATTCAACCAATTTTCAAAATAACCATTAAACTTTTCAAACTTAGTTTGTTTATTTATTTTCAAACTAATTTAATTTACAATTCAAATTCAGTTTTTCTATTATTTTATTTTATTTTTAAATTAATTAATATATTTGCTTTTAAACAAATTATTATATATATATTAAATTATTATTTTTATAAATTAAATTATTTATATTTTGATATATATATTTTTAATTATTATTTTGACAAATTTAATTATTTATATTTTGTTTATCCATCTAAATTCGAATACGTTAGTTTTGACCTCATTAAAAACAAGATTAATATATTTATTTCAATCATGTGTTGTTGAGAATGTTTAATATTATTTATTTAGTTGTAAAGAGATAATACATAACTAGAATATTTACAATAAATTTATTAAGAATAGACAATACGATACAAAAATTAGACTAGACTACTCATAATAAAAAATTGTATTTAGTAAATATTTATGAAAAATTATAATTTAAATATATTGTTATGTCAATAAAGAATGTCTTTTCTGGAAAATTGGTGGAAGTGGTCAGTGACCTTATTGATTCTCTTCAATATCTCTAAAATTGTTAACGCTAAATTTTATGTTAAACTTATTCGTTGATAAACATTTTTAACTTATATTTTTAGTATTGTAATGGTTAATTTCGTTATGTTTTAATTTTTTTGATGAAACTTTAAATGATTGTATTTTGTAATATTTTTGTTGTCAATATGTTTAAACGATTCTTATATAAATTAATAATTGAAATATATATATATATATATATATATTAAAATATAAGTAATCAAATTTATAAAGTAATAATTTAAAATATGTATCAAAATAGAAATATTCTAATTTATACAAATAATAATTTAAATATATATATCAAATTTATAAAAATAATAATTTAAATATATATATATATATAATAATGAGTTTAAATATAAATATATTAATTAATTAAAAACAAAATTGAATTTGAATAGTAAGATAGATTATTTTGAGTAAGTTAGTTTAGAAAGTTCAATGCATTTATTAAATTCAAAATGGATTCGAAGAAAAAAAAAAAAAAGTCATCTTGAGAATTGGTTCATTGAAGGTTGGAGTCGACAAAAATAAAGAAAAAGACATATATTTATTTATCTCTTATTATATTATTGATAATTGATTGAACTATTAGGAATTTTGAAGCTGCCTTCTTTTTTAATATCTTGGTCTTGTCGACCTCTTATGAAATGTGGCAGGTATATTTGGCATATAAATAAATTATTATCATTATTTGGCAACGGTGATATAATATTTTATTATTTTTAATAGTAGTTAATGGTATTTTAGTTTATTATAATTACTAATTATATAAATTCTTTCTTCTTCTTTATAGTGAAATCTGGTGGTGACTGAAATAGATGTAGCTCAATTTGAGTGAACCAATATAAATATGTGTTTTCTTGTGTTCTTCTTTCTTGCATTTTTACAGATTGTTTTAAACTGGTCGGATTTGGGAGATACAAATCCTAACAAATGGTATTAGAACAACTAGTCTAGATCTGAGCATTGGAAACGATGGAAAGTGAGAATAGTATAGGTCATGGGATTGGAAGATTCGATGGGACAGATTATGCCTTCCGGAGAATGCAGATTGAAGATTATCTCTATTAAAAGAAGCTTCATGTTCCTTTGAGTGAGAAACCAGAGAAGATGGATGAAGCTGAATGGAAACTCTTTGATAGACAGGTTTTGGGAGTTGTCCGATTGACGCTAGCCAAGATGGTTGCTCAGAATGTAACAAAGAAGAAGACCACCATGAGTCTGATGAAAACTCTGTCTGATATGTATGAGAAACCATTTGTTAACAACAATGTACACTTAATGAAAATACTATTTTACTTAAGAATGGTTGATGGTACTTCTGTCACTACTCATTTGAATGAATTCAATACAATTGTGAATCAATTGCTATCTGTTGAGATTGATTTTGGGGACGAAGTTAGTGCCTTGATTTTATTAGCATCTCTACCAAATAACTGGGAACCTATGAGGGTAGCAATTAGTAATCCAGTTGAAAATGCTAAACTGAAATTTGTTGAAGTTAGAGATCGTATTCTTTCTGAAGAGGTTCGTAAAAATGATTCTGGTAAAACGTTCAAAGGTTCTGCTCTGAATATGGAAAACAGGGGCAGAGGTAATGATAGAAATTTCAACCGAGGTAAAATCAAATCTATGTCGAGGAGTAAAAGGAGTCAGTCCAAGTCTGGACGGACATTTGAGTGCTGGAATTGTGGTAAACATTGCCATTTAAAGAGGAACTGCAAAACACCTAAGAGAAACAGTGATGATAAAAATAATTCAGCAACGTTGTTACAGAATCTGTCACTGATGCGTTATTTATGTCGGTTGATAGCCCGATAGATTCATGAGTTTTGGACTCGGGAGCTTCTTTCCACACCACTGCCCACAAAAAATTAATGGAGAATTATGTGGCTGGAAACTGTGGGAAAGTTTATCTCGCAGATGATGAGCCACTGTATATTATTGGCATGGGGGACATCAAATTGAAGATGAAAAATGATTATGTTTGGAAAATTAATAAGGTGAGACACATTCCAAGTTTAATGCGCAATATGATTTCTATTACACAACTTGATGAAGAATGTCACAATTTCAGTTGTGGAAATGGTGCATGGAAGGTGACTAAAGGAGCAATTGTTATTGCTCGAGGTCACAAAACTGGAACGTTATACACGACTTCAACTTGCAGAGAAACAATTGTTGTTGTAGTTGATGACTCGAAGAACAATGAGATGTGACATTACAGGTTGGGCCATATGAGCGAAAAAGGGATGAAAATTCTTTTGAAGAATGGACAGATTCTAGAACTGAAGTCTGTTAAACATCAGTTATGTGAAAACTGCATTCTTGGAAAACAGAAACATGTGAGTTTCTTAAAGATTGGGAAGAAGCTCAAGAAAGAAAAGCTAGAGTTGGTACACACTAATGTGTGGGGACCTGCACCTGTTTCTTCTATTGGCGGATCACAATACTACATGACGTTTATACGTTTATAGATGATTCGACAAGAAAGGTATGAGTATATTTTATGAAGCACAAGTCTGAAGTATTTGCTATTTTCAAGGAATGGAAGGTTTTAGTTGAAAATGAAACAAATCAGAAAGTTAAGTGCTTGAGACCCGACAATGGAGATGAATATATCAATTTAGATTTAAAAGAGTATTATGCTATGACTGAGATCAGTATGGTGAAGACTATTCCTCGAACGCCTCAAGAGAATGGAGTAACTGAACGGATGAATCGAACATTGAACGAACGTGCTAGAGCATGAACATGCAGGGCTTCCTAAAACCTTATAGCAAAAGCTATAAATACTGCTGCCTACTTAATAAACAGGGCACCCTCTGTTCCTCTTGAATTCAAAATTCCTGAAGAAGCCCGAAGCAATAAAAATGTAAACATTTTTTATTTGAAAGTGTTTGGTTGTTTATCATATGTTCATATTAATGAATGTGATAGGAGCAAGCTTGATCCAAAGTCTAATAAATGTTTTTTAATTGGTTATGGTGATATCGAGTTTGGTTATCATTTCTGGGATAATCAAAATCGAAAGATCATTCGTAGCAAAAATGTTATCTTCAATGAACAAGTTCTCTACAAAGATTGTGTTGGGAAGACATCAGATGGTGATTCCAAGTTGGAAGAGACTGGTACAATCGATTTGCGAGATTTTTCAGCTGAATATATACCGAGTGTCGAAGAAGAACAATGTGTTGTTGAAGATGAAATCGTTGAGAACGTGGCTCTAGAGGCAAATCAGCAAACACCGGTTATACAGTTGAGAAGATCATCAATAAATCGAAAACCAGTCGAGAGGTGGTCTCCATCTCTGAACTATATCTTGTTGACAAATAGAGGTGAACCTGAATGCTTTGAGGAAGCAATAAAATCTGATAAATTAGTTAAGTGGGAGTCTGCGATGAAAGATGAGATGGACTCTTTGACGTTGAATCAGATTTGGGGCTCACTCAGCTACCAAAGGGAAAGAAAACACTTAAAAATAAATGGATCTTCAAGATTAAAGAAGAACATGATAAAACCATGAGGTACAAGGCAAGGTTGGTTGTGAAAGGGTTTCAACAGAAATAAGGTATTGACTACAATGAGATCTTCTCTCCAGTAGTTAAATTGATGACAATCAGAACTATTTTGAGTTTGGTTGTGAAAGAAGACCTTCATCTTCAACAAATGGATGTCAAAACTGCTTTTTTTCATGGTGATTTATATGAAGAGATTTATATGCGACAATCAGAAGGATTTGAAATCAAATAAAAAGATGAGCTTGTGTGTAAGCTTCAGAAGAGTCTGTATGGTTTGAAACAGGCTTCAAGGCAATGGCACAAGAATTTCGATAGCTTCATTACAAGTAACAATTTTCTAAGGTGTGAAGCTGATCATTACTGATATATCAATAGGTTTAATAAATCATACATTATTCTTCTCCTCTACGTTGATGACATGTTGATTACTGGAGCAAACTTGTATGAGATTAACAAGCTCAAGAAAGAGTTGTGTAAAAAGTTTGCAATGAAGGATTTGGGTGCTGCTAAGCAAATCCTTGGGATGAGAATTTTCAGGGATGAAGAACTTCTCAAACTTCACAAGAAGAATATGTGAAGAAAGTTCTTAGCAGGTTCAACTTGTATGATGCAAAACTAGTTACTACCCCCTTAGTTAGTCACTTCAGACTATCTAAAGACCAGTCGCCTTCAACAGAGAAGGAGAAAAATTACACGGTCACTGTTCCGTATGCCTCTGCCATTGGTTGTATTATGTATGCGATGGTTTGCACAAGACCAGACATAGCACATGTAGTGGGAGTTGTTAGCATGTTCATGAGCAACCCGGGTAGACAATATTGGGAAACAGTAAAGTGAATACTACGATACTTAAGAGGAAGTACGGGTCTCGTTTTGTGTTTTCGAAAGTCTAATATGAGTTTGGAAGGATATGTTGATGCTGACAATGGTGGTGATGTTAATAGTAGAAAGAGCACAACATGGTACATTTATACTCTGGGAGGTACTCCAATAAGTTGGGTTTCAAAATTGCAGAAGATTGTTACTCTTTCTAGTTGTGAGGCATATTATGTTGCTGTAACAGAGGCTGCTAAGGAGATGATGTGGTTACAACCCTTTTTGCGAGAATTGGGTCAAGACTATGAGGGAAGTGTGTTGCAATGCGACACTCATAGTGCCATTCATTTGGCAAAGAATCCTGTTTATCATGGCAGGACGAAGCATATATAGGTTCGTTATCATTTCATCCGGTCATCTTTAGAAGATGAAGTATTAACTATTGAGAAGATTCCCGGGAGTGAGAATCCAACTGATATATTGACGAAAGTTGTGACAAATGAGAAATTGAAGTTGTGTGCAACTTCAGTTGGTCTTCTTCGTTAAGACACCGGATAGAAAGCCGCTACCGATCGATAGATGATGAAGTTAGTCTCTTAGTGGCAGATTGTTGAGTTATGGAGCCTACACTTCTAATAAACTCTACAATTGTCAATTAGAGTTTATTGGGTTTATATTTGGTTTTGGGCTTGGGCCTGACCAAGAGTTATTTAAGTTTTATTACCTGAATGTTTACCTATAAATATGTGATTATTAAAAGTTTACATTGGAGAGACATAATTCTAGAGAGATAAAGTGTGAGTCAAAAACTCTGTATTCATTCTTTTTCTTCTTCATAGTGAAATCTGGTGGTGGCTAAAGTGGATGTAGCTCAATTTGAGTGAACCACTATAAATCTGTGTCTTCTTGTGTTCTTCTTTCTTGTGTTTTTTACAGATTGTTTTCAAACAGATCGGATTTGGGAGATACAAATCCTAACATTATTTCTCATCGCATATCGCTAATACAAATGTTGCTCTAACCTTGGATCCATATATGTTTTGAGTGGTTTCAGCAGTTCTTCACTTCACAGCATCATGCCATGTCCGCCTCCTCTCATAAAGGTTTGTCATCGTCTGATAACTCAGGTATATCGTCTTTCTTATAGATATTAGATTTATATGCATCTTATCACATGTCTCCTAATATTAACTCATTTCTTTCAGTTAATTTTGTTCCATCATTTACCGTCATGACTGTCGATGGTACTCTAATGTCATTGGCAGGAATTGGTTCAGTACATACAGTATTTTTGTCTCTTCCACATGTTTACTATATTCCCAATTTTTCTTTAAATCTTGTATCCGTTAGTCAATTGTGTGATCCTGGTCTCACAGTTTTGCTTACTTCTTCTAATTGTTGTGTTAAGGACTCACAGTCGTAGAAGGTGATTGTGATAGGCCATAGGAAATGAAGACTTTATATTTTGGATGAACTCAAAGCATCAGATGTTGCTACCTCCAACATAGACTTGTCATCATTTCGTTTGAATCGTTCGTCTTCAGAATTTTACCTTTGTCATTCCCGTTTAGGTCATGTTTTTAGATCTCATTTAAAGTTTGCAGTGTCTACTAGAGTTTTGGGTTGTTTAGAAAGTCATGACATTTCTGATTGTAGTGGTTGCAAATTGGCTAAATTTTCATCATTGCCTTTTTATAAAAGTATTTTTCTTTTTCCACTGCTCCATTTGATCTCGTGCATTCTGATGTGTGGGGACCTTCTCTTGTTTTTTCTAAAGAAGGTTCTCGATATTATATTTTGTTTATTGATTACTTCACTCGTTATACTTGGGTTTATCTTATGAAACGTAGGTATGAATTTCTCACTATAGTCACCAATTTTTGAGCTCTTGTGAGAACTCAACATTCTTCAGTCATTAAATGTTTTAGGTGTGATTTGGAGAGTGAATACACCTATAAGATTTCTCTCAGTTAGTTGCCTCTTATGACACATTTCACCAAACTTCATGTACTAACACTCCTAAAAAAATAGCGTGGCTGAAAGAAAACATCGTCATCTTATTGAAACAACTCGTTCTTTCATGCTATCAGCCGAAATTCCTAGTGTGTTTTGGGGAGGAGCAGTTCTTACTACTGCTCATGTGATCAATAAAATCCCAATATCTCATAATTCTGGTTTGTCCCCTTTTGAAAAATTATATGGTCATTCACCTGATTATTCCTCATTACGTGTTTTTGGTTGTATTTGTTTTGTCCTTCGACTACATATTGAGCGTAATAAGTTGTCTTTCTGGTCTGCCTTATGTGTTTTTTTGGGTTTTGGCATTGGTCAAAAAAGATATCGTTGTTTTGATCCAATTAGTCAAAAATTATATGTCTCGCATCATGTTGTGTTTTTAGAGCACATTCCATTTTTCTCTATTCCTGCTAGTTCACATCATATGACCCAAATATATCTAGTTCTCATTGATCCATTTGTCATTGAGCCCGATGAAGATCTATCTGATATTTTGGTTCACGATACTCCCACCTCTCATATTCCTACTCATACAACCACTCAATTGCTGGATGAGACTGTGGATCCTCCTCGTCATCACTTCACTCGCATTCGTAAGTCTACTAAACTTCCAGATTTTGTGTACTACTCTTATTCTACTTCATTTGCTTCCTTTGTCACTTTTGTTTATCGTTTTGCTGAGTCTTCATCCTATAGAGAGACAGATCATGATCCCCTTTGGCAGGCTACTATGGCTGAAGAACATACTGCTTTATATCAGACTCATACATGAGATTTGGTTTCACTACCGTCTGGAAAACATTCTATTGGCTCTGGTTGATTCTACAAGATTAAAACAAAATCAGATGGTTTCGTTGAGCGATACAAGGCTCGACTTGTTGCCAAAGGCTATTCTCAAGAGTATGACATGGATTATGAGGAAACATTTTCTCTTGTTGCGAAAATGACGATTGTTCACACTTTGATTGGTGTTGCTTCGGTTTGCCAATGGAAAATCTCTCAAATGGATGTGAAGAATGTTTTCTTGAATGGTGACCTTCATGAAGAGGTTTATATGACACCTCCCCCGAGTGTTCCTCATAAGTTTGGTGAAGTTTGTAAGTTTCTCAAAGCTCTCTTTATGTTCTCAAACAAGCACCACGTGCCTAGTTTGAAAAATTCTCTATAGTGATCACTTCACTTGACTTTCTTCCTAGTCATCATGATTCGACTTTATTTGACACGCGTACAACGACCAAACGTATTCTTTTATCCCTGTATGTTGATGATATGATTATTACAGGTGATGATCATGTTGATATTGAATCATTGAAGTCTGAGTTGGCACATTCTTTTGCTATGAAAGATTTGGACATTCTACGTTATTTTTTGGGAATTGAGGTAGTCTATTATCCTAAAGGTTATCTCTTATCTCAATCAAAGTACATTGTTGATTTGTTTGAGCGCGCTCGACTAACCGACAACCGAACTGTGATACACCCCTTGAGACCAATGCTAGATATTCTCTGTCTGATGGCACTCTTTTGGAGGATTCTGGTCTTTATTGTATCATTGTTGGCAGCTTGATATATCTTATTGTAACTCGTCCAGACATTGCGCATTCAGTTAATGTGGTTAGCCAGTTTGTCACTGCCCCTACTATAGTTCATTAGTCTGTTGTTCTTCGTATTCTCAGGTATTTTCGGGGCACTCATTTTCATAGTCTCATATTTTATTCCACGTCTTCGTTAGAGTTGCGCGCCTACTATGATGCAGATTGGGCTGGTGATCCTACGGACCGCAAGTCAACCACTATATATTATATTTTCTTCGGTGATTCGTTTATTTCGTGGAAGAGCAAGAAACAAGATGTCATCTCTCGGTCTTCTACAGAAGCTGAGTATCGTGCCATGACCACAACTACATGTGAAATTGTTTGGTTACGTCGATTAGTTACTGATATGGGTATTTCACTTTCTCACCCTCTGCTACATTGCGATAATCAAAGTGTTATTCAGATTGCACGAAATACCGTCTTTAATGAGCGAACCAAACATATCGAGATTGATTGTCATGTCACTCATCATCATCTACAAACTCACACCATCATTTTGTCATTTGTTCCTTTCTCTCCTTGCAGATTGCTGATATATTTACAAAAGCGCACTCGGCTTCGCGTTTTCGTTTTTTAACTGACAAACTCTCAATACTTATTGTTGTTGCATCGTGAGTTTGAGAGAGAATGTTAGATATATTATTTTATTATCTTTATTAGCACTTAAGGGTATTTTAATCTATTAGCATTTAAGTGTATTTCAGTCTATTGTAATAACTAACTATATAAACTCTTTCATTACATTCAGTTTATTTATGTTTACTAATAAGAAATCTTAGCTTCTCTTTATTTCATCGATAATTATAATAATAATAATTGTATTTAAACATTTTTAAGTATATTGAATTGATCAAATGATTCCAATTGTAACATGCCCCTAGCCAAGAATCGTGTGGAAGATATGATTTAAAATAAAGGATAATATTAATTGAAAACAGAATGAAAATTGTTGAGTAAATAAATAATATTAAAAACACTTTGTTAGCCATAAATAAATAAATAATCAAATTGAAAGGGAGCAAGAACCATCTTTAATTGAGCAATCTTTAATGCATGCATGCCAAGAAACAAGAGTAAAACACATTAAGCATAAACTTATGTTAATATCCATGTTAATTTCTCTTCTATTTCTTCTTCTTCTTCATCCATGTTGTCTAATTTCTCTTCATTATCTTCTGTCTTCGTCTCCATCTCCACCATCTTCATTCTCTTTCGTCTCTCTAATTCTTCTTCTTGTTTTTGTGTATACAAATTAATAATTGTTAAATTCTTGAAGAGGAGAAGTTTAAACAGGAATTGTATTATGAAAAGTTGTTATTCAAACATTACATGTCTCCCTTATATAGGAATTCAATACTAACTAATTAACCAAATTAATAATTAGTTATTAACTAATTAACGGTTTAATAAACCGTTAGTTATTATTTTTACATCCTCCCCTCAAGGAGAAACGTAGTAAAAACAAAGTTTCACCTTGACAAAAAAAGTCGATGAAACATCAAACTACGATCATTCAGCCACCGTCTTCAGCTAGCCCAATTCAGCAAACTTTATTTTTTAGCTATCCAATTTAGACAGCCGAGCAAACCCAATTTAGGAAGCTCCATTTTTTTTTCCAGCTACCCAACATAGACAGCCGAGCAAGCCCAATTCAGCAAGCTCCATTTTTTCCGAACTACCCAATATAGATAGTTGAGCAAGCCCAATTCAGCAAGCTCCAAATTTTCTTTCGAATTACCCGATTAGATAGCTCAATCTTTGTTAGTCCAATCCACAACAATCATCATGAATGGTTTTTTTTTCTTCATTAGCCACCAGCTTTCAACCTTTGCAGCTTTCGTTTTTTTTTTAAAGAAAGCCAATTTAGCTATCTTTTTTTTGGTATTGACGAATCTTGTCGACAAACCCATTTCTTTCGGTAATTACAAGGGAATCTTTCTCCATGGAATTGTCAACCCTTTCTTTGCCATGCTATCTAGCACATCGTTTAGGGACTGGCAAATCCCAACAATCTGTTGCTCCCACTGTTGCAATTCTTCAGTATCATCTTCAAAATGGATGACATTTGGGGGAATACCCAACAATGTGCCCAATTCATCAAATCTTATATTTGTGTAAAGTTTGCTCGCGCTCAAAAGATTATGCTCAATGAATCATTAGTGAAATTATCTGGCAGAAGAGCTTTCTGATGTGGCTTCAGTTCTTCAGCAAAGGCTTCAATCTCCGGTTTCCTCAATATCCTCTCCAAATAGACCTTCTGCAAGATGGGATAAATCTTCAACTTGGAGCACCGTTCATCCTTGTATAGCATTCTTCAATTCTTAGTAATCCAACATTAGAAATCTTGCTCCAGTAACCCAAGTCGTCATTGCATTTCTGGAAGAAATCAGCGATCTTGTCTCCAGCTTGATCTTTTGTATCGGCGATGCATCGGTAAAGCTCTCCATTTCGGTGCCTGCCCGTCTGTGTCGCGATCCATCTTATCTTTCCCCATAGTTTGTATTTCTCGATCAATACATGCATTTTCTTGATCTCCACCGCTTCTTCTCTGTCCTTGGATTTCTCCGGATCAAAGAATCCGGCGACAACCACAAGATTGGTCGAGTTATTCAATCGTTTGGTTAACCGGATACGTTCCTCACTATGTCCAATCTGGCCATGGATAACAAAATAGGTTTTACCCTTTCTTTCAAATAACCTGTGTTGATCGTTCTCCACATTACCAAAGAGTAGTACAAGGGAAGTAGATGGATTGATTAGCTCCGGGAGAGACAATATTGAACTTTGGATCGAACACGTTTATGCCCGACAATACTCGATTAAGCCCACATTCATTTGAACAACCTTACAAACATACATTCCGCAACTAACATCGTTAGAGTAGACATTGATTATTCTTTCATCAAGATTTTGATCTTCAAATTGATTATGATCTTCACATTGAACTTGATTCGTTTCCTCGTCATCATTGTTCTTGATCTTTTTCGCTACTCTTGCGAACTTCTTTCTTCTCTATCTTTTTGTCACCATTCTTGATTGTATCATGACCCATATCTTCAACAATGAAAAATCTCTCAATTATGTGCATTCAACTAATTCATCTTTCATTTATTTCACTTCTTCAATAGTAATAATAAAATAAAGCCCTCCGTCGATGGCTCCTCCGGCCACCGACAGAGACAACGAAAAACTCTCCAAGATCGTTAACCTTGAAGCTCTGATACCATGTTAAATTCTTGAAGAGGAGAAGTTTAAACAGGAATTGTATTATGAAAAGTTGTTATTCAAACATTACATGTCTCCCTTATATAGGAATTCAATACTAACTAATTAACCAAATTAATAATTAGTTACTAACTAATTAACGGTTTAATAAACCGTTAGTTATTATTTTTACAATAATAATGTAGTAAACTTAACTTAATTATAAATAACTAAATGAGAGGGAGAGATCAGTACCTTGATAAATAAATGACGCAATGCTGTGTTAACGTCACCTTTCCAAGTATCCTTTACATTTACTTCTCTATCATAATTATACGAAAGAGCTTGCAGCATTGGAGAATCCAAATAGCCGGGGGAGAGTGCCTCTAGATTGGGGCATTTATCCACTACAAGTTCCCTCAGTAATGACAACTCCCAAGTATAATCAACATCACAAAAGCTCCTCAAACCTGATAGATCCCTGAATTCCAAATACTTAAGGAGTGGAAAGAAATGACTTCCTCCTCCTCCAGCCTTATCATCATCATCATCATTCTTCTCTTTCTTTATCACCACTTCCATCATTGGACAATCATGAATAGATAGATACTCAAGGTGATTGGAAGCGACTATACACTGAAATCTTTGTGACATTACAGTAAAGTGTTGTCTGGAGTTTGTATGTTAATGATTAAATATCCCTGAATTTGATGTTCTCTAGAATACTAGAGAAAAGAATTTGTGGATAAAGGAATCCTGTCCATTTTTCATAATTTTTGTTAGTGTATCTGAAATCTGAATCTAAGTTGATATATTTTAATAGCAGGAAAAGTTATGCCAAAACTAGAATTCAAACATAAACATACACTCTGGTTTTCTGGGTTTTGAACTTGAAAAACTTATGTGATGATATTTTTATCTCTTTTTGTTTGTTTGGGTATTTAAAATACACAAAACATAGTAAGTTTTAGTAAAATTAATTCTATGGTCTTGATCTCTCGTTCATTGAAGTGAATCTTGGTTGATCAAGTGCTCCCTAAAGTGCAATAAAAGAAAAACTAAGCATTTGATATGTATGATATAAAGTGGTGTAAAATAGTTGATGTTGAAAAATGATTCACGAGTAATCCATTGAATAACAACTGTTGTAAAAAGTTTTTTTGAAAACACATCAAATTAACAAAAATATTGCATTTCTCTACATTTCTTTAGAGGAATTTCTTCAAACACTCTTTCGTGCATCATCAATATCAGTTCTTCCACATTTTGAATACATGTCCATTTTGATATTAATTAACAGTTGGGTCTTGATGATCTTAGCTTGCACCTGTACTGGGCGATCACAAACGATGATAAAACAGAAAGTGTGTTACTAATTGATCAATTAAATATATATATATATATATATATATATATAATAGTAACAAGATATATAATTTGAGA
Source organism: Impatiens glandulifera (assembly GCF_907164915.1). Lineage (NCBI taxonomy): Eukaryota > Viridiplantae > Streptophyta > Magnoliopsida > Ericales > Balsaminaceae > Impatiens > Impatiens glandulifera. The sequence continues at coordinate 55,130,977 of NC_061865.1, read as the reverse complement.
TGGAATAGTGTAATTACTTCATCATCTGAAGAATGCTTTTAAATATATACTGGTTTCTCTTCTTGCCAATCTGCATGCATGTGAAGAAACAAAGATTATGATCTCTAAAATATGTTAAGCAAGCAAGCAAGCAAGGAGAAGCTATAATGTTAATTTCCCCCCATAAAAAAAACAGTGATATAATGAATCAGGTACGTAGCCTTTGGAAAGAGACAATAATGTGTTGTAAATTAAGCAGTCCTGAAATGGAGGAACAGAGTAATGTAATGTAAGAAACAATAATGTGTTGTAAATTAATTAAGCAGCCCAGCTGGAAATGGATGGACACAGTAATTAAGATGAGCAGCTAGCCATGGCCATACTTTATCATGTAATGTAATGTATTGTAAGAAACTATTTATTATATATGGAAATACAATAGAATAGAGAACATATATACTTACCCCCCCCCCCCCCCCCCCCCCCCCCCCCCCATTCATTAATGGCTAGCTAGCTAGACTTTCTTCTACTGGAATTACCCTTCCCATGCATCTTGTTGTTGTTGTTTCTGTGTACAAATAACAATATATAGCCAACTTAAATATTATAAGAAAGAAACAAGACAAAATAAATGAGAGATTGAGAGTAACTAACAGATCGGTCTTGATAATCTGAGTTTGCACCTGTTGAGTGATCACAAACGATGATAAAACAGAAATTGTGTTACTTGATCAATTAAATATATATATAATAGTAACAAGATATATAATTTGAGAAGGAATAGTGTTACTTCAGAATGCTTTTAAATATATACTGGTTTCTCTTCTTGCCAATCTGCATGCATGTGGAGAAACAAAGTTTATGATCCCTAAAATATGTTAAGCAAGCAAGAAAGGAGAAGCTATAATGTTAATTTCCCCCCATAAAAAAAAACAGTGATATAATGAATCAGGTAGGTACCCTTTGGAAAGAGATCGACAATTAATAATGTGTTGTAAATTAAGCTCTGATCCTGGAATGGAGGAACAGAGTAATGTAATGTAAGAAATCGTGTATGTATTTATTTATTTATTTATTATGGAAATAGAATAGAATAGAGAACATATATATACTTACTTCCCCCCATTCATTAATGGCTAGCTAGCTAGACTTTTTTTTTTTACTGGAATTACTCTCCCATGCATCTTGTTGTTGTTTCTGTGTACGTACAAATAATATATAATATATAGCCTTAACTTAATTAATTATAAAAGTTTCATAAAAACACAAAATAAATGAGAGATTGAGAGTACCGTCATAAATATATAAAGCACGTAAACGATCACCTTTCCAAGTATTCTTTACATTTTCTAGTCTTCTAATTCTTCATCATCTTTTTCTTCATCCATGATGTCCAGTTTCTCTTCATTATCTTCTTCATCTTCATCTTCATCATCTTTTGATTCTTCATTATCATCATCTTCTGATTCTTCATCTTCATTATCTTCTAATTCTTCATCATCTTCATTATCTCCTGAAGCCTCATCTCCTTCATCTTCTTCATCTTCTTCATCTTCTTTTCTGATTCTTCATCTCCATTCTCTTTCCTCTCTGTGTATACAAATTAATAATAATGTAGTCAATTTAACTTAATTATAAAAGCTTAATTAATTTATAAGATAAATAACTTATAAATGAGAGAGAGAGAGTACCTATAAATAGATGACGCAATGCATCGTTAACGTCACCTTTCCAAGTATTATATACATCTCTATCATCATCATATTTGAATTTCTTCAGCATTGGAGAATCCAAATAGCAGGGAGAGAGTGCCTCTAGCTTGGGGCAGACTAATACATCGAGATAATGTAGTGATGGCAACTCCCAAGTATAAGCAACATCACTAAAGCTCCTCAAACCTGATAAACCCCATAAGTTCAAGCTCACAAGGAGTGGAAAGAAATGTCTATTTCCGACCGAATTACTTCCTTCAGCTTTATCATCATCATCTCCGTCATGTTCTTTGTTATAATCTTCTTTATTTTCTTCTGATAATTTATCTCCATCTTCTGATTCTTAATTATCTTCTCTTCTGATTCTTCATCTCCATTCTCTTTCCTCTCTGTGTATACAAATTAATAATAATGTAGTAATTAAACTTAACTTAATTATAAAAGCTTAATTAATTTATAAGATAAATAACTTATAAATGAGAGAGAGAGAGTGGGAGAGAGTACCTATAAATAGATGACGCAATGCACCGTTAACGTCACCTTTCCAACAAGTATTATATACATCTCTATCATCATCATATTTGAATTCCTTCAGCATTGGAGAATCCAAATAGCCGGGAGAGAGTGCCTCTAGCTTCGGACATTGTTTCACTATTAATTCCTCTAGTAATGGCAACTCCCAAGTATAAGCAACTTCACTAAAGCTCCTCAAACCTGATAGATTCCAAAGACTCAATTGCCTAAGGAGTGGAAAGAAATGACTAATTCCTCCTCCTCCTCCTCCAGCCTTATCATCATCATCATCCTCAATAATATTCTTCATCACCACTTCCATCATTCCACAATCATTGATAGATAGCCACCGAAGGTTCTCGACAGCGACTCTACCTATATTCTCCGAAAACAAATATCTCAATTTCCCACATCCATCAACTATCAGGTCTGTCAAGTTTTGAAATAAAAGCACTCCTAGTCCTGGCTGCTGGTTGATTTCATACATATGTATTAAATTGTCTAGATAATACAACTTCAATAGTCTTAATACAGGAAATATCTTATATACTTCTTCAACATCAGGAGGATGATGTCTCTGTCCCTTTCTACTTCCGTCTCTCTCTCCTAATATATAATTTATCTTTGGCAAACTCCATATACTCAACTCTCTTAAACAAGGAAATGAGACCTGCATACAAAATATATTTATTCATTTCAGATATATATATATATATAATTAGCTAGACAACAAATCTCATATATACATATTATACTCATTTTTTTATTTACTTTATTTATAATACACAATACTCCTCTTATATATAATCTTAATAATTTAACTATTCTCAGTCAATTAATTATACAACACTAACGGCGCCATTTTAACTTGGAATCAGAATTATTAACAAATAATAATAATAGACGCCTACAAAGTTACCTCATCATCATCGAGATGAAAGAGTGCATTTTGATTTTTGCAATTGTTGTCCATATTGTTGTTCATCACTCCAACAAAGCTCACGAGTTCCTCTAAATCATAAAGTTCCATTGTCACCAAATTAGGGAATAATAATAATATGGCTTGTTGAATTTCCCTGCCACAGTCTTCCTCAATATCACCGTGTCCTCCTAATTGATCACATTTCCTTCCTATTATATAATTTATCTTTGACAATCCATCTATATCCAACTTTTGTAAAGAAGGAAATGAGACCTGTATACAAAATCAAACACACCCATTTACATTTGCTTGCATATCAACAAATACACAAATAGTTTCAATTAATTTATTTGCTCTAGCCTTCAATCATTGCGTTAAAGGCTAATTAAATTAAACATCCTTCTCAGGAATTATATCAACAGAGCATTGGTTCAAACTCAACAAAACAAAACATGTGTTACATTATAATACACATTTCATCTAATTCTTACCTATTCCTCATTAACTAATATACACAAATAATACTAAACTTAAAAAAATATATTTTTTTAATTATTACCTGATAATCATCTTGATAAAATAGTGCACTTTGCGACTTTTCCTCTTTGTCACCCAAATTGCTGACGTCGATGACAAAACTCGCGAGTTCGACTAAGGATTCAAGTTCCAATGTTGACAAATTAGGGAATTCAATTGATTTTCTCTGCTGCTCTTCTGCCCCCGTTGTTACTCCTACTACTCCTTTCAACTTTGTACAATTTTTAATGGTTAAATTTCTAAGATCAGAAATCACCAAGCTATCAAAGAAGTCAACATATTGAAAGTCATCACAACTATCAATTTTCAACTTTTGCAGTGATGGTAGCAAGATGTTGCACAATGTTTTAATGTTTGGAATAGATTTCATACTCAGCTCCTCCACGCAAGGTATTTCCAACTACAAAATAATAAATATAATTAAAAACAATTCACAATAATAGAACATGTATTTTTTTTTTTGCTTGATTTAACCTATTCATCATTTTTTATAACTAAAAGTTGTGTAGTAATCATACCTTGGTTGGGAAGATAAATTGCTTCAATCCTTCTAGCTTCAATGTTTTCAGTTTATAGAAATGAATCTCGTTTATTCTTTTACAAAAACATTCTAGACTAGGCAAGTAACGAAGCTTAAGAGTTTTCAAAGCATTGAACTCAATTTTATTGAGTTGTTCTGTCTTATCGCAAGAGCTAACAACTTCTTCCATCATTTTACAATCTCTGAGAACAAGAACTTGAAGATTTGTGAGATTCCTTGATATTGATGTAGAACATAAGTGTGTCATTTCATTGCATTCATATAGTTCAATACGCCGCAAACAACGCCAAAATTCAGAAGTCTGCATAGATGACGTTGACTGTGGAAAAAGAGATCCACATTGTTTAAGCACAATATTCTTCAATGATATGAATTTGTTTGTACTCATCTTCTCCCATATGCCAGAATCAGCGCATATATATAAATCAGTTATGTGCTTTTCTAGTAAGAACCCAAGTTCAGGTAAGAAACTGCTATTATCTTTAACATTTTCCAACATCAGTAGTCTTTTTCCATTTTCAATCTCATTCTTTCTTTCTCCTCCTATTTTTATCTTGAATTGTTTTAACAACGTTGAAGAAGAAAATAGTCTAACACCTCTCGACACTTGTTCAATGTTCCGTATCTCCAATTCCAATCTCCATAATTTATGTAAGCAATTTAACTCATGAAGTCCTGCTGCATTTCTGTCTCCACTATTCACATCTTCTTGTTGTAGACTCCAATCTTTGAAACTACACCACATATACAATTCTTGTAGATTAGTAAGTTTCGAAAGAACACCATAGCTTATGAAACACTCGCATCCATTCAAATCCAACAATCTTAAGTTTGTTAACTCACTTATTTCGTTTGGCAAAACTTTTATGCGTGTGTTTCGAAGAGAAAGGATCTCCAAACACTTAATATGTCCAATTGAAGATATATTGGTTGTCATATCTAAACCCAGTTTCTCTAGGGATAACATCTTCAACTTTGAAGAAAATAATGGAAACTCACTAATCTTGTTCCAAATCGAACAACTTACTATATCTAGAACTTTGAAATTATCCGACTCTTTAAATAAATTTTCTGATATCTTAATATTTCCGTAAGAACTATGATCCAACCTTAGTAGTTCCATTTTTGAGCCTCCTTGAAATTCCATCTTATCAAGGACTTCTAGACCATTCTTCCAGAACCGTGAGGAAATAAAACGGTGTTCTTGTTTTCCAATTAAAATTCCCACGTCCCTCACCACATCATGTATCTTCACCACACGATTTCCGTCATCGTCATCGTCGGCTTTACCCTTTATCAGCAAACTTTTTATTATTAAGTCGTCAACGATAGTGTGCACGCCAACACTTACTTCTTCTGTGTCCGTCGTATTTTCGAAGAGTTGCAAACCCACCGCATAACGGTACAACGTCTCAACAGGAATATATGCGTCTTCTCGGAATAAGCAGCATAGTAAGAACACGAACTTTTCATTGGGTTTTTCTAAGAAGTCATAACTCGCCTTCAAGACCTCTTGTACCACATCGATATGTTCGTTGTGGTACTTCAACCGGTTTCGCATATTATCCCATTGATGTGTGGCTTTATTTATGAGAGCACATCCTGCTGTGTTAAGCGCAAGGGGAAGTCCATTACATTTATCAACAATTTTCCTCGCTATTTCATTCTTCTTATGGAAATCCTTATCATCACTATACAGTTTGACTTTTGTTCTAAACAAATTCAAGGCTTCTTCATCTAATAATATTTCAAGAGAGAAGATTTCATGAGACAGATCTGGCCATAAATTTTTGTCTCTAGACGTGTAAATGATTTTACAGAAACACCCAACATCTGATTTTGTAAAAGGAAAACCAAAATCATTTAAATCAAACTTATCCCAAACATCATCCAACAATACGACAACTTTCTTGTTAGTGAAAGCGTTTTGTAAATGTTGTGCTCTTAAAGGATTACCCTCTACATCCTTTAGAGAAGACCCTAACATCTTTGCGACTTGTTCTTGGATATCATGGAAATTGGGAGTATTCGAAATTGGGACTTCAATTGGAAATAAATGCTTATGAGAGTGGCTTACCTCTTGGAGGACTTGTTTGGCGAGAGTGGTCTTTCCAACTCCTCCCATTCCGCATATCCCTATTAACATTGTTTCTTCTTCGTCCAGTAACTTCTCAATGATGTCTTCTTTAATCTTTGTTCGACTCTCGAAATCCAAATCATCGTCATTGTTCTTTCTCCAGCAGCTTCTGGGCTGCACGGGCAAGTCATAACCTTCGCTCGGCAGCTCACCACCACGTCTAAGAAGCTCGACGAGAAGGAGAGATAACTTCTTCCCTTTCCTGCCCAAAGAAAAGCGCAAGCTTATATTAGGACACCATTTGATGGAGAAACACCCTTTTTGAACCTCGGCCTTATCATTGATAAGACTCTCCGCTTCTTTAATTTTTTCATCAGCATCCTTAATCCACTTTTCGGCTTCTTTACCGAGGGTTCTCCGCTTCCTCTCTTCTGCATCTTCCCTATCGTGTACATCGTTTCTTTTTCTTCTTAGTTCACCGAGTTTAGCTTCCAGCACTTGAAAGTTATTGTTAAAGCAGAAGAGATAGCCAAGTTCTCGTTGAATTGGCTCAATCAGCAACAACTCTGCGATCTTTCCTAGTACACTCACACCAATCTCTTCTGCCATTTGTATGCCTTGTTCTCTCTCTCACTCTCTGTGTGTTCTTCTTTCTTAACGCAAAAAATACAGAAAACAAATGATATTGAAAATTAATATAATGGAGTTCACAGAAATCAAATTTTCATTGTGAGAAATCAATATTAATTATTTATGCATTGAAGAGGATCAATTATTGTATCTTTTTCCTTTGTAGGGCCTTGTAAGTGAATTATTGGTCGTAAAAAGTATATAAATGCCCAATCAAATTATCAGTTCATGAATCAGTTCAAGTTTTAATTATTTAATTTTTGTAAATAGTTATTTATTTTGTTTGTGTTGTTCGTTGTCTTATTTATTTATTTTTTTGTAAAAAGTTATTTTTCTTTAAAATACAATCAATACATAATATATATGAAAGAAAATGTAAAAGAAGCCAGAGAAATTATGTCCCAAGCAGTAATATATTCAATCATGTTAACCTACACTTCCAAATTAAGACATGAATATTGAATATTTAATTATTTAAATATTTGGAGATAAAAAAATTAAATTTATTAAATAAAAATATCTAAACTTTAATTATGTAGTTAATATTCAAAATGGTTTGATAATATCTATAAAAAATAATTCAAGAATATAATACTTTTATATATTAATTATAATATTTAATAAACTCAGCATATTTAATTATATAATTTGATATATTAAATAAAAAATAATTAAAATAAATACTAATATTTCTTTTAACTTTTATATTAAATTATTAATTTATAATTTATTAATATATATATATATATATAAGAGAATTACTATATATACTGGAGTGAAAATAAGCCTATTTTTTTTATTTAGTTTATATCTAATCATATTTTCATGATCTTGTAGACTATGTTTCAAATTATTTTTTTATTATTGAAAATTTAATGAATTATGATAAAAAAAAATAAATAAGAAGGATGTTTGTTATAAAAGTAAATAGAAAAAAAATATGAAATACATAATATATTTAATCTTAATTTTATCAAGGACTAATTTAATTTAGTTTATTCTCGGTTTAAACTTGGGTATGTTTGATTCGGCTTACAAGTCAAGCTTATTTATTTTATATATTTATAATATTATTTAATAATTAATATTATATATATATATTTATTAATTTAATTTTAAATATTAATAAATAATTTAAATTAAAAAATAGTATGTATTTAAAAATAAATTATATTAATATGTTAATTTTTATAAAATTTATTAATATATAATTTTAAATATTAATAAATGACTTTAATTAAAAAAAAATATATTTTTAAATAAATTATATGAATAAAGAAAGTAATTTATTATTATTATATATATTTTTCACCTTTGAATGCTCCTTCTCAAATCTTTCAATTGTCAATTTATTTTTGAGTTCTCTTACCCTTTTCTTCACGTTTGATCTATCTCAATTATAATAGATACATTTAAAATTAATTGAAGTTAGTTTGATTTCTGAAACTATAATTATAAATAAAAAAAAATGTAGTATATTTTTATTTTTATTTTGCTTAATTATTTTATATATATTAAGATACACATATTATAAATAATAAATAAAATTATATTTAAATGTATGTTTTTTTATTATAATAATTTTATATAAATATATAAAAAAATTAAAAATATATGGAATAGATGTGAGAGAATAAATAAAATGATTAGAAGAAGATTAAATAAATGAGAGAGAATGAATAAAATAATTAGAAATTAATAAAATAGATGAGAGTCTTGAGAGATGATGAATAAAAAATATTTTAAAATGATAAGAGAGAAAAATGCTGAGATTATAATCTTAAACGTTGATGAAGGATATGGAGAAAAAATTGAGTTTAAACGCAAAATGTGTTTGATTATAATTTTTGGGGTGAACTTATTACAAAGTTAATGTAACAGTTTAGTTTACGCAGACGCGCGTCGACACTTGATTTATAAAGGCTGAATCAAACAAGGCCTAAATTTATATATGCATGTGCGTAATTTAATTCAATTTAGAAGGATAAATTGTTTTTTAGAGGAATGTAATTAACTTTTTTTTTCTCATTTAAAATAAGTTAAATAATTTATTTTTTAGTTTTAACATATTATCTTTAGTATATTAAATTAAGTAATAAATAATCTTATTGTTGAATATTTAAACTTGAAAAGAATTGAACATTTCAATCAAATATTTTTTTCCCATAAAATATGAGAATAAATAATCAACTCTAATAATAAATAAATAAAAAATGAATCAAATTTGACTCTACTTCTAATTTTACTCTTCGCCTCCCATTCTTAATAAGCTTAATAAGCTGGTACCTTTACTTATAAAATTTGTCAAGAACTTTTTTTTTCATTATTTAGTCTTTTGGTTTTCTTTTCTGAAAAAAAATATTTTTACAAATAAGTTATTTAGATTTTTAAATGATTTAATTATTAAAAAAATTATATTTAATATAAATAAATTAGGATATTTAGTTAATAAAATAATTGATTTGAATTAAGATGATATTGAAGTGATATAGAGAAATTTTAAAAAAATCAAAATAAATACCAACATCAAACGAGCTCCTAAATCATGTTTTGATCTCATCAAAATTTCTGTTCCATTTTGATATTCTAGTTTGTTTGATTTTGAATTATTTGAATAACAATTAAAAATAATCTTATTTAATAAAAAAATAAAATGAATTATTGAATTTATTTGGGTTAAATTATTAATTTTATTTTGTATTTAAAATTTAAATATTATAAAAAATAAAGTAGGGTTAATTTGATATATTTATTTATAAATCAAATTATTTAATTATTTTAAAAACTTTGATAGAATAAGAATTTTTTTAATAATCAAATAACTAGATTATTTGAATTATTATTTACAAATATTAGCAAAACAAAAAGATTTATATTATTAACTTATACAAATATGTGTTTATAGTTAAACGATAAAAAAAAAAAAAAAAAAAGTGTTACAAATTTATATAGAGCATTGAATAATTGTAAAAAAAAATTGTGTTATAATATACATATGGCAATGACACTTGATAATGCAAATAATTTTTTATATTTAAAATGTAACAATAAACTATAATAAATTATTTTAAACAGTAATAATTTATTTATTTATTATGTAATTCTTTATAAACATGTTGCATCTTTTGTAAAGTCTTGTGTATAAATTTTGTATATATTTTATAATAACTAGAAAAAAAATGATTGTTAAACATTATTTGTGCGTTCATATTTAAAAGAAATGCTGGCAATGTTGGTGGGAAATAAACCCAAAATATTTCAAACTCTCCACAACATATAAATTGTTTCATTAAAATCAAGATTCTATTTATCGATTTTCAACATGTATTTAATATCAATCTCACTTATAGGAGTTTCTTTAAGTCTTATAGAAAACATACATAGAAACCACATTTTTCATTAATTATAATAAAACAATCAAGCTCATCTAAATGTCTCTATATGATCTTTGATCTCCCCGACCTCGGTTAGAAAACTAAAAAGAAGGGTGTCTCTCTATATATAAATATATGCTCTCCACCAAAATTTTGATCAACAAAATGTATTTTATCATTTTAAAACAATAAAAAAATATTTGGTGATACTTCTATCTATACAAAAATAAATTATTTGGTGAATAATAAAAATGCATCTCCACTCCATTTGCCCGCCTGCCCTAGTCGCCTTCGGGCATTCAACACATCTCATTGGCAAGAGTCGCTTGTGAATTCATACAATATATACTTGTTGCATTTGATCATATTAACTAATTTCATTTTTATTGGACATGATAACACATTTCATTATTTTATCCAAATAACAAATTCCATTTATGTTATGTGAAAACAATTTTATTAATAGTCTTGATTAAAGAAGATAAGATATATTATATGGTTTGGCATTTCATAAATATTGAAAACAAAATGAATTATTGTACATCTCCTTTGTAGGCCGTGAAAATGAATTATTAATATTTATTTATTTATTTTTATACAAAAAGAAACACAAAACAAATTTATTTGTCTTGCTAAACATCAGATCCAGATCTATGGATTCACAGATCATATAAAAAAAATTATGCAAGCATAAGCAAAACTTAATAACTTTGGTCAGAACCAAAACAAAAAAAATCCAATAAACTCTAATTAACAATGTATAGTTTATTATAAGTGTAGATTCCATAACTCAATATTTGTTTCAACAACTACAGAACGAACATTTTCTGCTATGAAACATGTTAAAAAAATGTTTCATAATAATAATCAAGTTAATAGGTTGACACAATTGTATTTTACAAACGCATTGATACTTTAATTACAATATGTGATAGTTTGTTGTGATTGGTATTTGGAACATTGTTATAGAATCATGTGACGTTGGTTAAGTAGATTGTGGCCAATATTTGGTTAGGTCGGTAATTGTGTTGGTGTAAAACTAAATTTTCATATTATTGGCGGACGATTAATTATCAGATAAATTTGTCACATGGTAATCAATGAAGTATCATTAAATTAATCTGTTCGATAAAGATATTAGTCACTTTAAGAAATCCAAAACGCAGCTTTCCTATCAATTTTATTTACAACTCTTGTTGAGATATTTCTCGATTATAAGAATTAACGGTATTACATGAGATGCTTCTATCATGAGAAGTGAATTCAGACTCATTTGAACTTATAATATTCTCTAGCTAGTATATATAGTGTATTTTAGATATCCTTTGAGTGGAATTCAAAGTGAGAGTACGTTACTTTAACCTTGTGCAAGCATATTTTTGTGATTAAATTAGATTCTGAAGTCTTCTTTTATACACAAAATATTTTTGTTAAGTTTGCCTACATATCATCATATTGAAAAGTAAAAAAGAAAAAAAAAATCTTAAAACAATTGAATAATATACTTTAATAAAGAAGAGATAAGATATGTGTGGTTTGGCATTCATTGAAATAATATATAATCTCAAAAGTTAATTATCACTTTTTCTTTGTCGGGCATTTGAAATTATTATTATTATTATTTTTTTTTATCTGGTCTTTGGAAATCAATTATTGGAGGAAGAGAGAATAAAAATTCAAAATCACCAATCTTTGGGATTTTCTCTTTAAAATTTCCTTGATCAATTGATAATTCACTTTTGAACCATATATAGTTTTTACCATATCCAGGTATCATAATTTATATATATTTGTGTATGTTTTTGTTATTGTTTTGTTTGTAACAAACGTAAAAAACAAATCCACACAAATGTTTACCTTTAACATTGATAAGATTAAAATTGAATAAAATGTAAAGTGTAAAAATATATGTTAAAAATGTCAAAATTGTCGTAGTAGAGACCATCTATTTAGATCGGCGTTGTAGGACAAAACATCTATGTCATTTCCTACACGTAATCGAGCATTGAACCCATAAAATAGAATATCTAATTATTGGTATTCGTACACTAATATTTCTATTTTCTAATATTGCGAGAAAAATTAAGCGACTACTCTTTGTCGTGTAATTTGTTCTTTAAATAGAAAAAGACTAAAAAAAACTTATGTGAACTTATGATTTTATTCTCAATCTAAATTATTGAGGTTGAATATAAAATCAACTTTAAATTTTTTTAGGACTTTCTATTCTATTAAAATTGAGAAGAATAAATTATTTAAGAAGTCCTGAGTCCCATTAAAATTTACAAAGTCATTTGAGTTTTTAATTAGTTAAATAATTATGGTATTTATTTATATTTAATTGTTTAAATTTTATTAAAATAAAATAAAATTATTTAAATATTATAATTGATGAATTAATTGACATGATAGTTAAAAAATAATAATAAGATAATCTGTTTTTCATACAAATCTTTAAAAGAAGCATATTAAGAAAGACCTAAAATATTATGTGCTATTTTAATGTCAATTATTGGAGGGGAGAGAAAAAGTTACTATAAAAGATGAATAATGATTCACGATATTTTATTTAAGACTTTGTCCGACTTAGTGGGTCAAATTATTTAATAAAACTAATATAAAATACAATTTATTTTACTTTTTAAATGGTGCTTATCTTAGAAAGAAAGTTAGGCATGACAACTAAAATAATCCGATGGATAGATGAATGAATCCAACTTTAGTTTGATTTCTCTTTATTCTTACATTATTTATTCACTATTTTATTTGAGATAATTGTAAGAAGTGGAGTATTTTCCAGCACTTTCGCCACTTTTTATGAATACTATTTTTTATTTTTGGTGGAATAACTGTAGGTAATGCATACCATTCAATCTTAGCTATCTTAAATATAAAGTGTCGGCAACAAAAGTTAAAAGAAATCCTTTAAGATACCCTGTTTTAAGAAGATAACCTAAAATTTCTTATTATTAATTTATTTTTCTAAGTAATTGATGATTTATCTGAAATGAGAAACAAATAGTCATCTAACATGATAATGAATTTCCAACACAACTTCACTTTCAAATAGGTTGATATTTGAATGTCCTTTTAACATTATATGAACTATATATTAATTCTTGAAGGACTAACTATGAAAAGTATTTCCAAAATTTTCTATTTTTATGCAAGTCCTTATGAAATCGAGTCATAGATATATCGTCATCGTCCCCCTCGGAATCAATTACCGAGCTTCTACCCGTTTGATTTGTCTACGCCATCTTCTTTAAACGCAAGTAGTAGTTGAAGGAACAAAGAAAAATTATTCATCTCACTCATATTGTACCAAGTACCAACATCTTCTTATATATGAATTCTAAACATACATTTCAGTTGAAAATATGTAAGTGATTGTTGAGTTGAAGATTACCAAAAAGAATTTAACAAAAGGAATTAGAGAATTATTTGAGAACCAGACTTGAATAACTGTAAAGTTTTAACATAACATAAGTTTAAATTTTAATGAATATGAACTCAAACAATAATCATCCTAAATTTTCAGAATTAAAAATTCAAACCTATTTTACAACTGACATTTTGACGTGAGATTCATGAAGTGCAAAATCAGCTTGAGTGAGATATTTAATGATAGAGTATATATAAGAATATGAAAGGTTTAAGCTAACATTTAAGGATTTTTAGCCATATATAGTTAATAATGGATGTCATTTCTTGAATAGAAATAACAAAATTGAAATGCATACAGTGAGTAGGTTTATGGGGGGATCTTCTCGCTTCATTCTTTTTCATCCTTAGATTTTCTCAAAGGACTATGAGAACAACACAAGTTATGTATGCATGATCAATGATGAAGATAATATGTAACTGGGTAATTTAAGAATAGTAGTGTTACTTCATCTCTATGCTTTAGCTTTCTCGGCTTCATCAATCTATTTCTTTCATCTCCTGCTTTCTCTTTTGAGCTACATAGGTTTAGGGAACATGTATATATGGAAAACAACTGACCGCTAACATGTGATTGTTTGTCATTGGAAGGTTACATCTTTTGCAACTCTTTTCTAATCAATTCTATTATTTTACTCGAACAACCTTCATTTGGGAAAATTAACCATTACATTCTTAAGCTTTTGTGAACTTTAGAAGAAACAAAAACAGAGGATACGGGCCTCTTGTCTGCAATAATCTTTGGTAATGCAAGATTTTTCTTGTAACTGGAACAACCGGAAGAGATCTTGTGAAGATAGTGGAAGGAAGATTTACATAATGACATATAAAAAAAATGAGACAACGGATTAAACATGTATCCCGCAAACACAGACACAGAATTTGCCGCCTGACGGGCTCGAACTCAGGACCTTAGGGTGAGAATATACACCTCTTGTTACTGTTAGGGTGATAAATTAATGACATATATCGTCGTTCTTTTACGATATTTTCAGTTTGATCTTTAACTGAACAATAGTGAATTATGATTTTGTTCACAACTTCATCTATACATCTGAATTTCTGTTATTGTCTTTGCTTTGACCTATACATGTGAATTTTCTGTTATTGTAGGTCCTAAGAGTTCCTATTATTAGCATTCAATATATATATATATATATATATATATATATATATATATATATATATATATATATATATATATATATATATATATATATATATATATATATATATATATATATATATATATATATATGTTAGAAAATAAAAAATATAAAAGTATCAAGTTTAACTATACTTGGGGCCTTGTTTAATTTAGGGTTGTTTGAATAGCCAAGTCAATATTTTCAAATAATCTGCTTGATGTAAGGTTGTTGAAAATTAAGTTATATATATATTGAACAAAAATATTAAAACTGGTTGATGATTTAAAGAATGAAAATAATCTAAAATAATCCACATCAAAAAAAGCCTTAGAGTAACATAAAACAGATGAAGATATGATCCCAATGAAAACACCTATGATGAACAATGTTTTGAGGCACCATTTTCTGCTTTAAAAGCTTGCCAAGAAGGCGAATATTACCAAGGGTTGGAAGCTTTAGCATTCTTTGTTTCCATTTGTTGCCAAGGGGATGAAATCGTTGCACATCAATAGCAAACGCTGCCGCACATGATTATGGCCAAGGTTATTGAGTATTGTGATAGGTTTGATGAAGATTTCGTCCAACTCGATCAGAGCATTCTCTTTGATCTTATTCTAGTTTGATATTTTAAAGCTTTATTCTTGTTGTTTTGGGAACATTATTTGGTTTCTTCAATAATCCAAGTTAAATGTTGTTGTTATCTTTCAATTAGTTAGGTCATCTCCAACTCAAATACCTATTCTCAAACCCAAAATGCAGTAAACATCTCATCAAACAGTAATTCATCTCCAACCCAAAAACCCAAACTCAAACTCAAGAGAATATTCTCAGAATATTCCTTTTTATAATAATTTTTATTTTTTTCAATATTATCTATATATTTATCTAAAATTACAAATTGAACCCATAACTTTACAACAACTTATTAATTACTTTTAAATTCTAATTATAAATCAATTATTTATAGAATATTGTTTATTATTATAAATTTATAATATTTAAAAAATATAAAATATAAATATAAACAAATTTAAATATAAATTAATCATATAAACAAATTAAAATTATCATGAATTAAACATATACATAAATTAAAATATAAATAAATTATATAAATAAATTAAAATATAAATAAATAAAATAGGTAAACAAATTAAAATATAAATAAGCTATGTAAATTAATTAAAAACAAACTAAAAGGACTAAAATGAAAGTTTTGAAAAGTTTTGAGTATGTGAACAGTGTCCCTGTAAATTTGGGTATGGAGGAGAGAGAATTTGCAAAAAAACTCAAAATGCAGTTGAGTTTACAGGTGGGTTGGAGGGCTAAAACCTATTATGGAGATGGGTTTGCAGGTGGGTTGTAGATGATCTTATATCTATGCTTATTTTTCTTCTTTATATAATTAAGTAGTTGGTATATACTGAAATCTTTCAATTATTTTTCTATCCTTATTGATTAAAATATCTCAGAATTTGATGTTCTCTAGAATACTAGAGAAGAGAATTTCTGGAAAAAGGAATCCTGTCCATTTTTTTATAACTTTTGTTAGTGTGTTTGAAATCTGAATCTAATGTTGATATATTTTAGAAAAATGATAGAGAGCGCGACTTGAGACAGCGACTGGGATAGCGATGCCTACGTGGTTGACAGGTGGAATATTCTCTTTCTTTTTATTAATTATTTTCTCTCTCCTATTATTAATTATTTTCTCTCTCCTCTTATTAAATAATTTTTATCCTATAATTCAAAACCCTAAATCTTAAACCATAATTAATATCTTTTATTTAGTTGAATTATGAATTTAATAAATAAATGAGTGAAAAAAATTAATTGATTAATAATTAGTTACTTGGAAAGAAAATAATTAAGTGTGAGAATAGAAATATTAGATAAACATTTATTTAATTTATTTATAAGTAATAAAACTAAAAAAAATATTAATAAGTCAATAGAAAAAAATAATAAAAAAAAGAAAAAAGAGGTCATAAAAAGTATTTGATAAATAAAAGAATTGAAAAATCATAAAAATAAAATAAAAATAAAAAAGATAAATTCATAATTTAACTAATCATTGATATTAATTAGGGTTTAGGGTTTAGAATTTAGTATTTAGGTTTTAGAATTTAGAATTTAGAGTTTAGGGTTTAAGAGAAATTATTTAATAAAAGGAGAGAGAAATTAATTAATAAGAGGAGAGAGAATATTCTACAAAAACTTGTTTTAATTATTATTATATTTTTATTTATTTATTAATTCCACCTATTAACCCACATACCACGTAGGCATCGCTCTCCCAGTAGCTGTCTCATAGTCGCGCTTTCTATCATTCCTCCATATTTTAATAGCAGGAACAGTTATGCTAAAACCATAAACATACTCTGGGTTTTGAACTTGAAAAACTTCTGTGATGATATCTTTAAATATCTCTTTTTGTTTGTTTGGGTATTTAAAATAAAATAATGATTACAACACAAGACATAGTAAGTTTTAGTAAAATTAATTCTATGGTCTTGATCTCTCGTTCATTGAAGTGAATCTTGGTTAATCAAGTGCTCCCCAAATTGCAATAAAAGAAAAAATAAGCATTTAGTGTAAAATAGTTGATGTTGAAAAATGATTTAGTGAATAACAACTGTTGCAAAAAGTTTGTGAAAACACATCAAATTAACAAAATAATAAGCATTTCTTTAGAGGAATTTTGCAGCTGTTGGGCGATCATATACGATGTAAAACAGAGAGTGTTACTTAATGAATTAAATATATATATAATAGTAACAAGATATATAATTTGAGATGGAATAGAGTTACTTCATCGTCTCAAGATATATTTATAATTAATTATACCTGGGTTTCTCTTCTTGATAATCCGCAAAAACATGTTAAGCAAACAAAAGGTTATGTTAATTTCCAAAAAAACAGTGATATAATGGATCAGAACATAAAACATACTTTCCCCATTAATGGCTAGCTAGCTAGACTTTCTTTTACTGGAATTACCCCCCAAATCTTCTCATAGAGGCGAATTTGAGTTTTGGATAGACATTAAGTTCCAATGGACCTGGAACTTCCAAAAATTTCACAGGCCTCAATAATCAATGGAATTTGACCGTTTTGGATGTTTTGAAAAGGGAAACGAGTCCTCTACAAGAACCATTTTGGAGAGATTTGCTTCAGGAAGTGAACACGCCGATAGATCTCATATCTTCTTCTTTTTCAATCGCCTTTTGAAACCCTAAACCCATGGCCGTTTCTAGCTGCCCTACCGCTTTCCCACCATTCGAGTGTCGTTCTGATCCAGATTTCTCTGGCCTTCCGCGCGCGTTCCACCAAAGCTCATTTCTCTTCCAAACCCGGAGTCGCTTCCTTTACCGGATCTTCCGCTAATCGCCATGGTCTTTCATCTCTCATCTTCAGG
The DNA here is from genome assembly GCF_907164915.1 of Impatiens glandulifera. Taxonomy (NCBI): domain Eukaryota; kingdom Viridiplantae; phylum Streptophyta; class Magnoliopsida; order Ericales; family Balsaminaceae; genus Impatiens; species Impatiens glandulifera. The sequence continues at coordinate 55,112,682 of NC_061865.1, read as the reverse complement.
TGTCCTCCCAACATTGTCAGGCAACTGAGCATCAAAGCTCGTAGAAATTGCAGCAACATCGGTGTCGCACAAGTCGTTGCTGCTTCTTGGTCTACATCCATCTCCGCTCAAATCTGTCGATGCAACTTCTTCTACCGCCCCTGCTGCTGTATTGACTGGCGGCGACGACGACGACGACGAGGTGATTGCTGTTGATAATAGCAGTTTTACTACTAACCCTACTGATGTACAGGTTCAGGATCTGACTGTAAGCGAAACTTACTCGTTTTTTATTTCGATGTGAACTTGTCTATTTCAAGTTGAATTACAGTTCAAATTGTTTTGTTTTGTTTTTCCAGGTGAAAGACTAGGTCGCGGCATTGTTACTGATGCAATAACCACTCCTGTAGTCAATACATCTGCCTACTTCTTTTTCAAGAAAACTTCTGACCTCATTAATTTCAAGGTGATTATCATTATTTTGTTTGAAAAAAGTTGAGTGTTTGAGCCTGTTCTTGTCCTAATGTTGTAATAAGAATTTGAGCTTGTTGATTTTGTGCAGGGAGAAGCGCAGTAAAAGTTTTGAATATGGGCGTTACGGAAAACACCCAACTACTGTGGTTGTAGAAGAGAAATTGAGGTTAGTAGCCATTCCTTCTAGTTTCGATAAATTCGATCACACACACACATGGTCAAATGCATGATGAGCTCTGTTATGTTCATTCGATCTATGCTCTCTGTTTTACCTTGCTTTTCTGTTCAGTTATGTTCTTCTTCAATGTGATACTCGTGTGATGATGATTAAGGCATCGGTTTTGTATACCGATGCCGTCAGGGGCGGAGCCAGGATGAAAAATTACCTGGGACTGACTCTAACTTGCATCTCAGATTTAACTTTCTATGCTTCGTTTTTTTTTCAATAAAATTTTCACGATTAATAGAAGATGGGGACTCGTCATGCCCTCTCAATGCACACGCTTGCAAAGTGAGTCACCGAGTGCTTTTAATAATTGTTGTAAACCGTAATCTGATATTTTATTTTTCATCTGAAAACTGTGCATTTAGTAATTTGTTAATATGACAATAATATTCATTAAATATCAAGATATTCAACTGCTCTATTATGTGGTGAAATATTACATCCTATATATGCATAACAAAAGAGCATTTATCCTTATCATTAACTCGTTTTCAATATTTGAATTCATCTATTGTAAATGTAAGTTTTTGGGGTTGCTTATGTTCAAATAAGAAACATGAGAAACAAAAAACAGCATCTTTCAAAGGAGAGTATTCTAACCAAGTAAATTTCTTAAGCCAATGACTTTGGAACCGTCGATTTTGATTTCCAAATTTGGTCGGCGGGTACTCATCCTTAATAGGTTGATATGATCTCATCTTGATATAAGCTCGTCTAATTTCATCCATTTGATTAAAATGATATTTCCATATCGGAATACATAACGCTGGATCAATTTAAGAGAACTTACATCAACATCAAATTTAGGAGATTTGTTAGGTTCTTGAGCAAATCACTATATTATAAAACACTATTATTATTTTAATTTTTATATTTACCCTTATAAATAAAAATATAAGGGTTGATATGATCTCATCTTGATATAAGCTCGTCTAATTTCATCCATTTGATTAAAATGATATTTCCATATCGGAATACATAACGATGTATCAATTTAAGAGAACTTACATCAACATCAAATTTAGGAGATTTGTTAGGTTCTTGAGCAATGAGGCCAAGATTTGATCACCTGACCTCAAGTTCAAAGGTTAATTAGATTGCCAACTGAGCTATCAGTTACATGTTAAACATTTATATAACATATTTTATTTTAATTTTTTAATTTAGGTGGGGCTGGAGCAAACCCTAGTGGCTCCGCCCCTGGATGCCGTTTGATCATTGAAATCTGTTTACAATTGCTGTCTGAGTGTCTGAGTTTGTTTGTTTTTCTTTGGTCATTCTTTGCTATGTTTTGGTTTAGTCTTGCTAGTAGATCTTTGATTAGGAGTAGGATTAGAATAAGTAAGCCTCTGTCCAAGATCATAGTTTCATCAAAATGAAACTGTAGGCGGAATAATTTCTTTTAATTTTTCTTGTTATATCTCATTTCCTCAACTCTTTTGGGAGTTGCACTTTGACTTTTAAATGAGTATTTTCCTTTTAAAAATAATTCGTAATTAAAATAGTCCTCCAACTATCTTTTCTCTTTTATTTGGGCCATTGGGTTTTCCTTTTCTTTTATTTTAATTTAGAACTTAAAAATAAAAACAAAATAAATTTTAGTGTCCTATTTGTTTCCACAAATTTAACAAACCACTTTAAAATGATGTCTCAAACATTCAAACCACTTCTCAATTTTCTCAAAATTTCCCAAAATTCAAAAATATTATTTTCTTCAAAAGTAATATTTTTCTCTGTAATTTTTAGGATCCATTTGGAAAATCCAAAACTTTAACAAGCTATAACTTGAGTTTCATGAGTCAAAAAATCATGAAATTAAAAATATAACTTTTCAAAAATAATTACAATGCCCATATAAATTTTAAGAATTGTTGGGGCCCATTTGGAAAATTGTTTATTTTTTCAGTGTCATTAAGAGTTCTATAACTCAGAAAATTTCAAACTCGATTTCTTTAAGCTTTTAAAAATATTTTTGACTATCATTATCATGTAAAGTTTTGTGAATTTTGTGAATTATTTCTTAAAATGACTCGTTTTAATGTGTTGTAATCGAAATTTTCCTTAACTCTTTAAACATTGGGTTAGTTCATTCTCTTTTCTCATTTGTTCAAAAGACATGCTTTTTCATTGCTTTATCTTTGCTAATTACCTCATGAATAGGATTAGCCTACACGCAAAATAATTAAGATTTTCTCACACAAGTAAAAGGGTTCTAAACTCAGAATAAAAACGTAACAATTTTCAAACATCAACTGACCAATTACTTAGGAGTAGTGACTGTCTGTGAAGACATGCGTATATGACATAGCGCTGTAGACCCTATCTTAATACGTAACCAAACACCAAACTCTTAAAACGAATCTTTGATTTTATTTTATTTAGTTTTTTTGGTAAATAAATTAAAGTAGCGACTCTCAAGTCAATTAAATCGATACATCTACAAGTGTATCGATTTAAAACTTGTACGGTCAATTCAAAAGGTCTATGCTAAAGAACTCTATTTTAGGTTCTTCATCCTTTCCACTTTTTTTTACGGGCGGTAGAGTAAGGTAAATTAAAGGGTTTTTAACATAGTTCGTCTTAACACACGAAAAACGTTTTCTTTAAAAAACAGTGCACGAGTTGTACCTATCATAAAAATCTCTTGTCTTCTACTGTGGAAGCACATGAAGAAAGTAAGGAATATGGATAAATTGTATTCAAGAGTTACTCGATTAATTCATTAAAATTAATCTTTAAAAATACAAATAAATTCTTTTTGAAAGTTACTCGTTTAAGTATATCTTTATATATGGGCTGAAATAAGAAGATGCAATCAAACAAAATTTGTTCGATTATAACCAACTACAATCAACAATTTAAAGCATAAAAACTCAAAACTCAAATAAGAGTATCTGTAATAGATTACAAAAATAAGTATCAAATAAGTTTACAATCAACAATTTTTTTTAAGATCTTTTCGATCTTAATTTGTCCATGCGAATGTCACATTCATAAATGTTCTTATACTTCCAAGGCATATGTCTTCTTCCCCTCCATAGCCCATCATCGTTAATTTCAAAATGCGTCTTCCCTCCATCACCATCTTTATCCTCTTTAATCATTATCATACACTACTTCCTCATCTTCTTCATAACCAACTTCTTCATTCCCTTCTTCATCTTTGTTCTCCTCACAACTCCTAACTCTGAAAAAATATAGATTTATTAATAAAATAGAATAAAATTATTTATTTTAAATGAATTTATTTTAACGAAGAAGAAGACCAACTAAAGTTGCACACAACTTCAGTTTCTCATTTGTTACAGCTTTCGTCCAACATATCAGCTGGATTCTCACTCTCGGGAATCTTCTCAAAAGCTAATACTCCATCTTTTAAAGTTGACCGGATGAAATGATAACGAACCTGTATATGTTTCATCATGCCATGATAAATAGGATTCTTTGCCAAATGAATGGCACTCTGACTGTCGCATCGCAACACACTTCCCTCGTAGTCTTGACCCAATTCTCGCAAAAAGGGTTGTAACCACATCATCTCCTTAGCAACCTCTGTCACAGCAACATACTCTGTCTCACAACTAGAGAGAGCAACAATCTTCTGCAATTTTGAAACCCAACTGATTGCAGTACCTCCCAGAGTATAAATGTACCATGTTGTGTTCTTCCTACTATCAACATCACCACCATTGTCAGCATCAACATATCCTTTCAAACCCAAATTAGACTTTCGAAAACATAAAGCGAGATTCGTACTTCCTCTTAAGTATCGTAGTATCCACTTTACTGCTTCCCAATGTTGTCTACCCGGGTTGCTCAAGAATCTGCTAACAATTCTCACTACATGTGCTATGTCTAGTCTTGTGCAAACCATCGCATACATAATACAACCAATGACAGAGGCATACGAAACAGTGGCCATGTAATTTTTCTCCTTCTTTGTTGAAGGCGATTGATCTTTAGATAGTCTGAAGTGACTAGCTAAGGGGGTAGTAACTAGTTTTGAATCATACAAGTTGAACCTATTAAGAACTTTCTTCGCATATTTTTTTCTTGTGAAAGCCTTCTTCATCCCTGAAAATTCTCATCCCAAGGATTTGTTTAGCATCAATCAAATCCTTCATTGCAAACTTTTCAAACAAATCTTTCTTGAGCTTGTTAATCTCATACAAGCTTGTTCCAGCAATCAACATGTCATCAACGTAAAGGAGCAGAATAATGTATGATTTATCAAACCTCTTGATATAGCAGTAATGATCAGCTTCACACCTCAGAAAATTGTTACTTTTCATGAAGTTATCGAATTTCTTGTACCATTGCCTTGGAGCCTGTTTCAAACCATACAGACTCTTCTGAAGCTTACACACAAGTTCATCTTTTCTTTTGATTATAAATCCTTCTGGTTGTCGCATATAAATCTCTTCATCTAAATCACCATTAAGAAAAGCAGTTCTAACATCCATTTGTTGAAGATGAAGGTCTTTTTTAGTTCTGATTGTCATCAATTTAACTACTAGAGAAAAGATTTAATTGTAGTTAATACCTTCTTTCTGCTGAAATCCTTTCACAACCAAACTTGCCTTATACCTCATGGTTTTATCATGTTCTTCTTTAATCCTGAAGATCCATTTGTTGTGAAGTGCTTTTTTCCCTTTGGTAGCTCAGTGAGCTCCCAAGTCTGATTCAACATCAAATAGTCCATCTCATCTTTCATAGCAGACTCTCACTTAATCGATTCATCAGATTGTATTGTTTTCTCATAACATTCAGGTTCACCTCTATCTGTCAACAAGATATAGTTCAGAGATGGAGACCATCTCTCAACTGGTTTTTGATTCCTTGATGAATTTCTCAACTGTATAATAGGTGTTTGCTGATTTACTTCTGGGGCCACGTTCTTAACGATTTCATCTTCAACAACACATTGTTCTTCTTCGACAATCGGTATATATTCAGCTGAAAATTCTCTCAAATCGACTGTACCAGTCTCTTTCAACTTGGAATCACCATCTAATGTCTTCCCAACACAATCTTTGTAGAGAACTTGTTCATTGAAGATAACATTTCTGCTACGAATGATCTTCTGATTTTGATTATCCTAGAAACGATAACCAAATTCGATATCACCATAACCAATAAAAAAACATTTATTAGACTTTGGATCAAGCTTGCTCCTATCACATTCATTAATATGAACATATAATAAACAACCAAACACTTTCAAATAAGAAATGTTTACCTTTTTATTGCTCCAAGCTTCTTCGGGATTTCTAAATTCAAGAGGAACAGAGGGTCCCCTGTTTATCAAATAGGCAGCAGTATTAATAGCTTCTGCCCAGAAGGTTTTAGGCAGCCCTGCACGTAATCATGCTTCTAGCACGCTCGTTCAATGTTCGATTCATTCGCTCAGCTACTCTATTCTTTTGAGGCGTTCAGGGAACAATCTTTACCATACTGATCCCATTCACAACATAATACTCTTTGAAATTTGAATTGATATATTCACCTCCATTGTCGGATCTCAAGCACTTAACTTTCTGATTTGTTTCATTTTCAACCAAAGTCTTCCATTTCTTGAAAATAACAAATACTTCAGACTTGTGCTTCATAAAATATACCCATACCTTTCTTTATAATCATCTATAAACGTCACGTAGTATCCGCCAATAGAAGAAACAGGTGCAGGTCCCCACACATTAGTGTGTACCAACTCTAGCCTTTCTTTCTTGAGCTCCTTCCCAATCTTTATGAAACTCACCCGTTTCTGTTTTCCAAGAATGCAGTTTTCACATAATTGATGTTCAACAGACTTCAGTTCTGGAATTTGTCCATTCTTCAAAAGAATTTTCATCCCTTTTTCGCTCATATGGCCCAACCTGTAATGTCATAGCTCACTGTTCTTCGACTCATCAACTACAGCAACAACTGTTTCTCTACAAGTTGAAGTCGTGTATAACGGTTTAATTTTGTGACCTCGAGCAACAACAATTGCTCCTTTAGTCACTTTCCACGCACCATTTCCACAATTGAAATTGTAACTTTCTTCATCAAGTTCTATAACAGAAATCAGATTGCGCATTAAACTTGGGATGTGTCTCACCTTACTAATCTTCCAAACAGAACCATTTGTCATCTTCAATTTGATGTCACAATTGCCAACAATATCTAGTTACTCACCATCTGCGAGATAAACTTTCCCACAGTTTTCAGCCACATAATTCTCCATTAATTCTTTGTGAGCAGTGGTGTGGAAAGACGCTCCTGAGTCCAAAACCCATGAATCTATCGGGTTATCAACAGATAGAAGTAATACATCAGTGACAGATTCTGTAACAATGTTGGCTGTATCATTTTTATCATCATCGATTTTCTTCAGTGTTTTACAGTTTCTCTTCAAATGACCATGTTTACCCAATTTCAACACTTAAATGTCCGCCCAGACTTGGACTGACTCATCTTGCTTCTCGACATAGATCTGCTCTTACATCGGTTGAAATTTCTATCATTACCTCTGCCCCTGTTTTCCACATTCAGAGCAGAACATTTGAATGTTTCACCAGAATCAATTTTACGAACCTCTTCAGCAAGAATACGATCTCTAACTTCAACAAATTTCAGTTTAGCATTTCCAACTGAATTACTAATTGCTTCCCTCATAGGTTCCCAGCTATTTGGTAGAGATGCTAACAAAATCAGGGCATTAACTTCATTCCCATAATCAATCTCAACAAATAGCAATTGATTCACAATTGTATTGAATTCATTCAAATGAGTAATGACAGAAGTACCATCAACCATTCTTAAGTAAAAAAGTCTTTTCATTAAGTGTACCTTGTTGTTAGCAAATGGTTTCACATACATATCAGAAAGAACTTTCATCAGACCCATGGTGGTCTTCTCCTTTGCTACATTGTGAGCAACCGTCTTGGCTAGCGTCAATCGGACAACTCCCAAAACTTGTCTATCAAAGAGTTTCCATTCAGCTTCATCCATCTTCTCTGGTTTCTCACTCAAAGGAACATGAAGCTTCTTTCCATAGAGATAATCTTCAATCTGCATTCTCTAGAAGGCATAATCTGTCCCATCAAATCTTCCAATCTCATGTCCTATACTATTCTCACTTGTCATTGTTTCCAATGCTCAGATCTAGCCTAGCTGCTCTGATACCAGTTGTTAGGATTTGTATCTCCCAAATCTAACCAGCTTGAAACAATCTGTAAAAATGCAAGAAAAAGAACACAAGAAGACACAGATTTATAGTGGTTCACTCAAATTGAGCTACGTCCACTTCAGCCACCATTAGATTTCACTATGAAAAAGAAGAAGGAGTACAGAGTTTTTGTCTCACACTTTATCTCTCTAGAATTCTGGTTTTTTTTTTAATGTAAACCCTTAATAATCACATATTTATAGGGTAAACATTCAGGTAATAAACCTAAATAACTTTGGTCAGGCCCAAGCCAAAACCAAAAAAAGAAAATTCAATAAACTCTAATTAACAATGTATAGTTTATTATAAGTGTAGGCTCCATAACTCAACAGTAAAGAGTAAGTTTTAGACATTATATTATGTGTGGTTGAAGAGATAAATATATTATATTATGTCTGGTTGCTTTGGTGAAGTCCGCAAACATATTATATTATTTCTCAAAAACACATTATCAATATCATCACTACTTAAATGTTAGTATTATCCCATCAAGATAGTTCAGTGGTAAGAGTCGGTTTAAGAAACCAAAAGGTTATGGGTTCGATTCTATCTGAAAATGTTTTGAGATTAAGTGGGGATCCATAACTATGGAGTGTCATGCTAGTTCCTCTTCAATTCCAAAAATAAATACTTAAAGGTTAGTATTAAAAAGAAAATTATTATTTGACATTCTAAATCATCAATAACAACAACATAATGAGACAATAATGTTACTTGATCAATTAAGATAATAGCTAAGGTAATTTGAGGCACTACACCAAGAATAACATAAAAAGTATTTACCGACATATATTTGTGCCTCAATAAACTCATCAACACTTAACTTAGTGTCGTTAGGATTAGTGTCGGTTATAAGATTTACCGAGTTGTAAAAGCGCCGGTTATGGCTAACTATGCACCGGTAAATCTATTATATTATCACTTTTTCTTTGTCGCCTTTGGAAATCAATTATTGGAGGAAGGAAGATTTATGTTGTCCTAACTTCCAACTATATTGCGTTCAAAAATAAGATTAAGAATAAAACGCTTTGAAAATAGATCCACACCATCAGCTACAAGCAGGGGCGGAGCCACACATGTGCTAGGGTGGGCTCCAGCCCCACCTAAATTAAAAATTTAAAATAAAATATTTTATATAAATGTTTGACATGTGACTCATAGCCCAGTTGGCTATGTAATTAAACTTTGAACCTAAGGTCAGGTGACTGGCTTCATCTTTAATTTTAATTTATTTATTTATGTAAATAAAGTATAAAAAATTATATATAAAATAATGTAAATCATATAATAATATTATTTATTTCAATGTAATTAATAATATAAATTATTTATAAGGGTAAAATATAAAAAATAAAATAATAATAGTGTTTTATATTTCTTAATTTTAAACTATTTCAAAAATTTATAAAAAAATATAAATTAATATTAATAAACAAGTTAAATTAATATTAATAAACAAGTTAAAATAGTTACATTGATTTGGTTCGGTATTTAAATAAAGAATTTGATATCTCTGCTCAAGAACTTAACAAATCTCCTAGATTTGATGTTGATGTAAGTTCTCTTAAACTTGATTCAGCGTTATGTATTCCGATATGGAAATATCATTTTAATCAAATGGATGAAATTAGACAAACTTATATCAAGATGGGATCATATCAACCTATTAAGGATGAGTACCCGCCGATCAAATTTGGAAATCAAAATCGACGGTTCCAAAGTCATTGGCTAAGAAGTTTACTTGGTTAGAATACTCTCCTTTGAAAGATGCTGATTTTTGTTTCTCATGTTTCTTGTTTGAACATAAGCAACCCCAAAAACCTACATTTACAATAGATGGATTCAAATATTGAAAACGAGTTAATGATAGGGATAAATGCTCTTTTGTTATGCATATAGGATGTAATATTTCATCACATAATAGGGCAGTTGAATATCTTGATAATTTAATGAATATTCTTGTCATATTGACAAATTACTGAATGCACAGTCTTCAGATGAAAAACAAAATAACAGATTACGGCTTACAACAACTATTAAAAGCACTCGGTGTCTCACTTTGCAAGCGTGTGCATTGAGAGGGCATGACGAGTCTCCATCTTCTATTAATCGTGAAAATTTTATTGAAAAAAAAAACGGAGCATAGAAAGTTAAATCTGAGATGCAAGTTGGAGTCAGCCCAGGTAATTTTTCATCCTGGCTACAAGCATCGTTAACTGCAATTCCGATGACAATCTAATATTGGCTTTCCTATTGAAAATCCTAAGAAGTTAGTCTCTCTAGTTTAATGTAGTATGAAGTTACAAACCGGAAAATCGTCATTTTCTTTGAATAATTCTTCCTTCAAGATCATTTCATTCCTTTTGATTCCATGCTTTTCAGAACATAAGTAGAGGAAATAAAATATTTGGGACTAATAACCGTTATCAAGAGACACCACTATATATTCTAGACGGGAGGTTTGATCTTGAAGCATATGATGCATTGCTGAAATGTTGAGATTCCCTGTTCTAAACATTAGAAATAATCTATTATTTTTTGAAACGTGAATTGGCTTCTACAATAATAATGGCTTTGATCCTAGTTGAATACATATGTTAGTATTGAAGTCTTTTGAATGTCTACTGACTTTGACAAATAGGAAGATTATGTATTTTTAATTAAAGTGAACTAACTATTTATGAAGAGTTTTTATTTTTTACTTTTATCTTCATGCAGGTGAAAGAAATGTATAAGAATGAATGGAAATATCTACAGGATAGGATTTTCTGATTCAGAAAAATGCTTAGTTAGCCCACAAATTGAAAAAGAATAATATTTTACTACCCTGTTTTAGGAAGATAATAGAGTACATGAGAACATACTTCCCAAAATCTCTCTAGTCTCTCTACTAGTTCTTCTTCTTTGTATGTCTACAAATTAGTAATAATAATAATAATAATGTAGTAAACTTAACTCAATTATAAAAGCTTAATTTATAAGATAAATAACTAAATGAGAGTGAGTACCTTGAAAAATAAATGTCGCAATACAAGTATTCTCTGCATTTAATTCAAAAAGCTGCAGCTTTGTAGAATCAAAAAAACCGGGAGAGAGTGCCTCTAGCTTGAGGCATTTTGATACTCGTAGAAAAATGAGTGATGGCAACTCCCAAGTATAAGCAAAATCACAAAAGCTCCTCAAACATGATAGATCCAGCATTCTCAATGACCTAAGAAGTGGAAAGAAATGACTTCCTCCTCCAGCCTTATCATCATCATCCTCTGTTATTAATTCCTCCTCAATATTCTTCATTACAACTTCCAACATTCCACAATTTACAATATGTAGAATCTCAAGCTATATTCTCCGAAAACAAATATCTCAATTTCCCACATCCACCAACTTCCATCCATGTCAAGTTTTCAAATAAAAGCATTCCTAGTTCTGGCTGGTTGATTTCATAGATATGTATTAAATTGCTTAATCTATGCAACGTCAAGTCTCTTAATACAGGAAATATCTTATCACGACAATGATGATGTTTCATGTATAATCAACTTTTCTAAACAAAGAAATGAGACCTGCATACAAAATATATTTATTAATTTCAGATATAATTATACAACAAATCTCTATGCATATTATAATCATTTTTTATTTACCTTATAATACACAAATTAATAATAATAATAATAGTATACGCTTACAAAAGTTACCTCATCATCATCAAGATGAAAGAGTGCATTTTGATTTTTGCAATTGTTGTCCATATTGTTGTTCATCACTCCAACAAAACTCAAGAGTTTGTCTAAATTAGCGAGAGTCAATCTCTTCAAATTAGGGAATAATAATAATAATATGGGTTGTTGAATTTCCCTGTCGTGTCCTTCTTCTATATCATCATGTAGTTGTCCGCTTTTCCTTCCTACTACATAATCTATCTTCGGCAATGCTTCTATTTTCAAGTCTCTTAAACAAGGAAATGAAATCTGTATGCAAAACAAACCGCATAATACTTAGTGTTACTTCTAATACACGTTTTCCATCTAATTTTTATTGTTTATATGTATATATATATAATCCTAACTATTCCCCCACTAATTATACAACACTAATATTGTTTAACTTAGGAATCAAAATTAAAAACAAATGATACACTTACAAAAGTTACCTCATTAATCATAATAAATAAAACATTCATTTTTTCATTTATACTCCATTACTAAAACTAAGAACAAAATTCACTTACTATTTTCAATTACCCGATAATCATCGTGATAAAATAGAGCACTTTGAGACTTTTTCTCTTTGTCACCCAAATTGTTGACGTCAATGACAAAACTCACGAGTTTCTCTAAATTAACAAAATTCAACGTCTTCAAATTAGAGAATAATAATATGGGTTGTTGAATTTTCCTGTCATGGCCTTTGCCACAGCCTTCCTCGAAATCATAGTGATGTCCTCCTACTTGTTCACTTTTCCTTTCTACAAAATAATTTATCTTTGGCAATCCATTTATTTTCAAATCTTCTAAGCAAGGAAACGAGACCTGCATACAAAATCAAACACATCCATTTACATTTACTAATTCCATATTATATATATATATATATATATATATATATATATATATATATATATATATATATATATTATATTATATTATATTATTAGTTATGCACACATTACTTTGTTATTAGAAAAGTTAAGTATACTACACTACTAAACTTTATAACAAAATTTCACATACTATTTTCACTTTACCTGATAATTAGGGGTGTTCAATATTTGGTCTGAACCGAATATCCGACTGAATTCGAATAAACCGAATTCAAATTTCATTTTCGTTTTTCGAATCGAATTTCAAACCAATTCGAATTCAAATACGGGTTTTCGAATTGATTTTCGAGTTTGGGTTTGAACTCGAAAACCAAACCGAAAACCGAATTCATTTTTTATTATTTATTTTTCCAAACTTAACTTAAGAATAAATTCAAAATAATCAAACTAGAATATTTTGAATTAAGATTTATATTAAAAGAAAAAAATTGAAAAAATACACTAGTGGTCTAGTGGTAGAATAGTACCCTACCATAGTATAGACCCTGGGTTTAATTCTTGGTTGGTACATTTTATTTTGAGTTTAAAATAAAAGAAAATTGAATTCGGTTTGAATTCGAATTATTCAAAGTTCAAACCGAATATAAAATTCGAATTCGGTTCGGTTTAATTATAATTTATTCGAATTCGGTTTTCGAATTGACGAAAAAAACAACAAATTCGAAGAAACCGAACCGATGAACACTCATCCTGATAAAATAGTGCACTTTGCAAATATTCTTCTTTGTCACTCAAATTGTTGATGTCGATGACAAAATTCGCGAGTTCTTCTAAGGATTCAAGGTACAATGTCAACAAATTAGGGAATTTAATTGATTTTCTATGTTGCTCTCCTTCACCAGTTGTTACTCCTACTATTCCTTTCAACATTTTACATATCTTGTAATGGTTAAACTTTTAAGATGAGAAATAATCTTCATCGCCATGCTATCACAGAAGTCAACATATTGAAAGTTGTCACAATTATCAATATTCAACTTTTGCAGTGATGAAGGCATGATATTGAACACAGTTTTAATATTTGGCATAGATACAACACTTAGCTCCTCCAAGTAAGGTATTTCCAACTATGAAATAATAAATATAATTAAAAAAATCACAATAATAGAACATGTATTTTTTTTATTTATTTAAAACGTAGATCATTTTTATAATTGAAAGTTGGGTAGTAATCATACCTTGGTTGGGAAGATAAATTGCTTCAATCATTTTAGCTCCAATATTTTCAGTTTATGGAAATGAATCTCATTTACTCCTTTGCAAAAATATTCCAGCCTAGACAAGTCACAAAGTTTAAGAGTTTTCAAGGTATTGAACTCAATTTTATCGAGTTGTTCTGTATCATCGCAAAACCTAACAATTTCTTCCGCCATTTCACATTCTTTGAGAACAAGAGATTGAATATTTGTGAGATTCCTTGATATTAACTTAGAACATAAGTGTGTCATTTCATTGCATTCATATAGTTCAATACGCAGCAAACAACGCCTATGTTCAAAAGTCTGCTAGTTTAATCTCTTTAGTTGCTACTCAAACCCTTGAATATATTTTATCTCTGGTTATTCTCAAAACTCAGTTAATCTAAATAAAAAATAATGTTTATTTCACATTATATATTGTGGGCCTAAATAAATTCCATACCAAGTTGGGTCTCTTCAAGTTGGAGGACAAAACCCAACAATATTTGGTTAGGAGAAATTCATTATCTTTAAGATGATCATCAAGTATTAGAAGAACTTGAGCACTTTATGAGAACACAACACACTCAATATAATATGTTCAAGAATGATCAAGAAAACGTTGTTATCATTAACATGTTGAACAAGGTTGAGTCGTTTACTCACATTATTTCAGTCCTTGTCAAACTTTGGCGAGACAAATCCAAATCAAGCAGTTCATTGCTTTCCGAAAATTGATTCGGAATAATACTTCACGCGTAAATCTTATTATAAAGTTTGAGAAAGGTTGATGTTACAATGAACAATTTCATTACTCAAATTAATGTCGAACGTGATTGACAAAATTGGGGTACAAATTCAATTAAAAAAGATGGAACAACATATTCAAGAGATAGAAGAAGAAGTAATGTCTTTATTCAGGAGTTTTATCATCATTGTTTTGTTTATATGATAAAAATGATTAGATCTTTGGAAATATCATATATAAATGAAATGAGTTTTTCATTTAAAAAAGGGATAGGTTAAGGAAAAGGTATAAATAATAGAGTACAAACATAACTAAGAAATCAAGAACCTAATTAGTGAAGACTATGTGTTTTTTAGCTAACAATGATAGCTGATTAATTATAAAGCTTATAAATTACAAGTACATATTTAATATTTGAAAATCATAGTACACCTACAAATTAATAATAATATATAAGATTTGTGTAGATATCAACATGTCACATATGAGCAGAAAAATGTGAAAATAAAAGATCATCGTTGACTTGGAATATCACTTGTAGCTGGCAAACCACAAGCCTCACTCACTCTTTGTATTTTTATATTTTTTATTATTATTATTATTATTATTATTAAGTCCCACTCACTCGTGCATTTTGTATATCTTATTATTATTATTAAGAAAACGGTGTTAGTTGTCGGGTGTAAACTTAGGGCTTATTCGGATTTTATTTTATTTTAATTTTAAAAATAATGATGGGAGTGATTTTGAGAAAGTATGGAAGTTTTTAATTTTTTTTTAAAAAAAAAATTATTAATATATAATGATAAAATATAAAGTATTTCAGTATTTCAGTATTTTGTTTAATGAATTAGAGCATCCCCATTGGTAGGTACAAATCTGATGTGGCAAAATTTGTACCTGGGTACACTAATGGGGAGATGGGTATAAATTAGGAAAGAGAAAATTGAGTAGCAAAGTTTTGATACTGGGTACAAATGAGAAAAAGTCAAAAAAAAGTGGTCCCACCCCCACTTTTGTATGCAAAAAAATAAATATTTAAAAATTTTAAAAAATAAACTGTTTTATTTAATTTTTTATTTAAAAAATTGACCATTTTTTAAAATATGACAGTTTTTTCAAAATATGACCGTTATATTATTTTTTTTATACATATGATTATTTTTTTATTATTTAAAAATTATTGATTTTTTTAATTTTTTAATATAATTTATAAATATTAGTTTTATTAATTTAAACAAATTAATATAATAAAAAATAAAACAAGATTATTTGAATTATTGAATTAAAAAATATTATATGAATTAGATTATGTGGATGGTGGGACCACAATTGTACTTGAGATGGTTGGGGAATAGAGTATAAATTGAGAGGTATAATTTATTTGTGATGTGGCTACTGATGTGGCACATATTTGTACCTATGTATGGGTACAAGGATGGGGATGCTCTTAAATGAAGTTGTAACCTCCGGAAATCACGTTTACCTGAAAAGCTTGAGGTTCGTTAAATTTCAACATCGATTTGTGTATCAAGAATCATTTTAAATAAAACATTATTTTAAAATATTTATAAAATATGTTTTGACATTTTTAAAAATAATTATAACAATAATTAATTTTTATGATCAAATTTAAAATAATCTTTTAGATTTAAAATTATCAAATTACAAAGAAATCTGAAATCTGTATTTTAAATTAATTTAAAAGAATTAATTTAAAAGATTATTTATTTATGAAAGAGTCGTCAATTGATTTTTAATTTAAAATTAATAAAACGTTTTATATACGTATACAAAAATATGTTTGACCAGAGATTTTTGTAAGTTCGATTATTAGTGATACTCGAGAAATGGCTTTCGCATTCTATCCTCTGTACCCATTAACTTAACGGTCTCTACTTTATAAAATCTTGGCTTTTGAAAAAAAATTGTTTTATAGCGTTTTATTTAACCAATTATTTTTTAGGTCCTAGACATGCACAGGTTTTTTATTGCATTTAGAATTATAGAATAATATTTAAATGTTGGTACCTAC
This sequence comes from Impatiens glandulifera, assembly GCF_907164915.1. Taxonomy (NCBI): domain Eukaryota; kingdom Viridiplantae; phylum Streptophyta; class Magnoliopsida; order Ericales; family Balsaminaceae; genus Impatiens; species Impatiens glandulifera. The sequence goes on along the minus strand of NC_061865.1, from coordinate 55,096,229 downwards.
GATTAATGTCGACGATTGTTGAGGAAAGTACATGAAAAATATCAACATAAGGCATTAAAATTAAAAAAACAAATCCAAACGGGCCTTTATAAAATATTTTATGTGAAAATATTTTTAAATTATTTTGAAGTTGTTTTTTAGATTTTAGAAAATTGTTTAGGGCCTCTAATTTAAAAAATAAAATAATTTTTAAATTTAAAATCCCAACCAAAAGGCCCCTATGACCGGTCCTCTCGGTCGAGGGTGTCGATCCCTCGATTGTGGGCTAAAATCTCTCGGTCTTGGGCGTTGGACTCTCGGTTGGATGCGAGGGGTCCTTAATTTGTCGAGGCTAAGACCTCTCGATCGGGTGCGGGAAGCTCTCAATCGGGGCTAGAAATCCTCGTTCGAAAACCATGTCGGGCTTGTTTTCTCGATCGAAAATCAAACCTGGGCTAAACATTTCTCGGTCGGGTGCAGGGGAGGGAGGGTTCGAAATTTGGTCGGAAATCGAACCCTCAATCGGACGTCAAGAACATCAAACTTTATTGGGGTCTTAATCCTTTTATCCCAAGGCATTGAGAACTTCGTCTAGTCTCAATGATCATATATAACATCACTTCATTATTGATCCGGACTGTTATCTCCATTAATGTTGAACAAAGTCTGTATAATCTTCTCACTGTTGACCACCTCAATCATTTTACGACTCTCCTTGTTGTCCCTAAACATAGTCACCATTACTATTCTAATTCCTCAAAATAATTTGGTAAAATGATGTATTTTGAATTAGAGATATTTAAATAACTCAGGCTTACTTGATGAGCATTGTGTTCATATGTCCTTATTTTTTTTACAGCCCTAAACAATTCACAATTTTTTAAGGTAAAATATTTGTCGGGTTGAGTGACTATATAGATGATTCCAAAAGTATGCAAACCAAAATCTCCCTCAATAAAGTTTAATTTCATTTTTTTTCCTTTATTAAAATCAGGTTATAAGTTACCTACTATCAAAACGCTATATGTACATTTATTTTTAAAATTGAATCACGTCATTACAAGTCTTTAACACAAAATATAATGAGTAAAACATTAATAAAAAGGAAAATGAAATTCAAATATCATTAATGTATAGAATACTTACTCCATCAATTTGGTCCATTTTGATTTTCTCAGTACGAAGTACTATACATGATAACTTAGAAGAAAAAAATAGAAAAAGGTTCATGATAGATTTGAAATGAAATTCGTTTAAGCAAGTACCGTAAAATTCTCTTTTTAAGTATATATTGATTCCCGTTATCTTTGTTAAGTTTTTATCATCGCTCGCTAAAGTTTCTGTCTCTAGTATTATCGAAAATACTCAAATGAAAAGAATCTTCTTAACATAAGAGATTATGATGTCTAATATTCCATTATCAACAAAAATAAATACTTTAAACTGAGGGGTTGTAGGATTGATATATATATTGTGTTAATAGCTTTAAGAAATATCACTATTTTCATTATCTGATGAACATTACCAAAACAATACCAAATTCACTGATAAGCTCCTAAATTAATTTTCAATTTTTATATGATTCATCAAACAATTTTATTTTTATTTTCTACCTAAAGTTTTGAAACACTTTGTAATAATCTAATTCTTGAAAACAAAATCCAAGTTGTTGAATTCTAAGGCTTGGAACAATTTTCACAAAAACAAAATTTAACATTTTTAAAGATTGATCATTAATATTATTCAAAATATAACGTTTTAAATGAAAAATAGAGAGAAATTCATGAGTTTGGAGTTAATGTTAGTTTTTTACATTAAAAAATATATTATTTAAAATGTATAGGAATAAATCAAATAAAATAAAAAAAATTCAAAGTCACAAATCAAAACTATATAAAAAATATTATCATTACCGTTATAGTGTTTGGTCTAATTTGAGAGAATTATTAATATTATTATTAACAGTGTTTGATTTGTTTAAAGTTAATTTTGATCCTTGTGTCATTTATTTGAATAATTTGATTTAATTAACTAGAACAACATAGGCTGCTAGACTAAAATATTTTTGTTTATTTATACAAACTCTACAAATAAAACATGATTAATTATAAACATCTCCACCACCACTCGTGCACTATTTTAATATTTATTATTATCAAACCTTAATTTGGTAATAGTGGCAGAGATTGCAGACTTGGTAGGAGACAAAGCCCAAATTAACATTGCCAACACATTAATTAATTTGATCTTATTATTTTAAAAACGACATTTTTTCTATTATTTTTTTTCTTTTCATGAAATAAATTTTATTCAAAAAAAGGAAAAAACTAAAAAAAATAATATGTAAAAAACTCTTGACAAATTTTATAAAATAGGAGAAATTTGATAAGTAAAGATACATTTTATTCACAAATAGGGAGATTAGGGGTATTCAATATTTGGTCTGAACCTCGGAACCAAATCAATACTTGGGTCAGATTATGAGTTGACTCGCTCATAAACTTAGAACGGTTTAAAATAAAATTAAAAATATTATATGTATCTTTCGAATTTACAACCTAAACCTAACAAGTACAGAAATTGACATATTTTTATACATTAATTCATTTTTAACAAACCCTTTAATTCATTTATTTATATATATATATATATATATATATTATTATTTAAAACAATAATAAAAAATCAACATTAATAGTATAATAATAATTCATTCACATATATAATAAACCTGAAAATTTTAATAAATTTTAAAAGTAACAAATTTAATCTAAATATATTAAAATAATAAATATTTTTAAAATACAAATATTATATATATAAGTATTTTTTAATTGTTAGTCATATAAATTATATATATGCATACACAAAATTATAAATATATATCAACAATTTTAAGTGGTATAATTATTGAAGTGTTATGACGGTATTAAGGAGGTTTATGGGGTAGTTATGTAATAAATGCGTAGAGATTAAAGGTTTATTTAAATATCTATGAGGGGTTGATTTATAAATAACTGAAATCTAAAAGAAATGGTTATGGTTCTCAATCTACATAGCACTACACTGGATCAGGCACATTAGACTTAATACATGCCGATTGGTATTAGTAGGATTACGGCATTCAGTGGGAAAGACATCTCTCTTGTCTCCCCATCGATAGAGAGTATTCAAAGAGTGAGAAATCCCAAAGTGAAGTTAAGGACCGTGCTAGATTGGAAGATCCATCAACCGAAATTCATCCCAAGGACTAGGGGTGTAAACGAGTCAAGTTGCTCGTGAGTAGCTCGGTCAAAGCTCGACTCGAACTCGGTTTGACCGAGCTTGAGTCGAGTTCGAGTAGCTCGAGTATAAAATCGAGCTCGAGCTTTATATTTCTTGTTCGAGTAGCTCGTTATTTATATTTATTTATATAATATAATATAAAATATACATATATATATATATAAACTAAAATTTTGGCTCATTGAGTCGAGTTCAAGTATAAATTTTGGTGCTCGATCGAGTTCGAGTTCAAGTATTTATAATGTAATTCGAGTCGAGTTCGAATAGTATGGTACTCGGCTCGACTCGACTTGACTCGTTTACACTTCTATCAAGGACTATCAAGAACAATGGAAGCTAAAGGTATGTTCCGTTTCTAGTAATTGAATTGATCTATAATTTCAAATCTCTTGTTTATCATTTGATTTGATGTTTATTTAAAGATTATATAAAATATTACTAGATTTGGTTTATGAAATTTAACAATAACATCATATGTGTATACATTTTCTATATTTAAAGATAAAATTTCTAACAATAATTTGGTTAAAGAGGAACTAAGGAGTCATCTTTCAATTAATACAATATATTCAAATTTTGATCTGAATGATGAATAGGAGAGGAAAGGATGCTAGTGAGTTAAGAGCAATTATTTTGCATCTAGAAGATGATCAAAGTATTAAAAGACCTTAATCATTTTACGAGAACCCAACAAACTATATAATATGATCAAGAAACCCTTGCTATCATTAGTACCTTGAACAAGGTTAGTCGGTTACTCTTACATTATTTCAGCCCTTATTGTCAAACTTTGGCTGGACAAAACCCAAATAAAAAAGATCGATGATTTAAAAAAATTGATGCCACAAAAACATTATTAACGAGTTTGAGAATGGTTGATGTTACAATAAACTTACTCAAATTAATGTTGAACATGAAGTTGAGGTACAAAATCAATTGAAAAAAATGGAACCACATACCGAGGCGAACCCGAGTTTTGGGCTACCCCAGACCCAATAAAAAAAAATGTCAATAATTTTTTTGTTATCTTAATTTAAGTCTAGTTTACAAAATAGATTAAAAAAAATGGTGAAGATTAAACTCATAATCAAATTAAAGTTTTAAATTTTATCTTCAACTACTAAACTACAATTATCCTTAAAATTACAATAAATTTAATTAAATATCTCATTATTTTTAATAAATAGACTGTCATCGACCCTAAACCGAGCACTTGCCGGTCGGACTTATCTCGGGGCCCTGAACACATATTCAAGACATAATTGAAGAAGTAGTGTCTTTATTTAGAAATTTGATCATCGTTGTTTTGTTTATACAATAAAAATGATTAGATCTTTGGAAGAGAAAAAAACATATATAAATGAAATGGTTTTTTTCATTTAAAAAAAATAATAGGTTAAAAAAAGTGTAAATAATAGAGTAAAAAACATAACAAAGAAACTAACAACAGTGAATAATACTATATGTTTTCCAGCTAGGCGCTAGCAATGATATATAGTTAAATCAAGTATATAAATTAAGAGTATATATTTAATAATTGAAAATGATAGTACACGTACAAATTAATAATAATATATAAGATTTGTGTAGATATCAACATGTCACATATAAATAAAAAGATCAAAAATATCAGATGTAGCTGGCAAACGACAAGCCCCCACTCACTCGTGCATTTGTATATCTTATATTATTATAAAAAAAATATATATATATAATTAATGTATAAAATATGTAAACTCCATCAAACATATTAATTTTGATTTTCTCCTTAAAGTTCTGAAACCTTTGTAATCATCTAATTCTTGAAAAGGCTTGGAACAATTTTCACAAAAATAATGAAAAAATTAAAAGTTTGGTCAATAATATTATTCAAAATGTATGGCCATAAATAAAATTTTCAAGGTTTAAAACAATAAATAGTTTACTTCTTTTTTGTTTATTTATACAAATTTTACAAACAAAACATGATTAATTATAAGCATCTCCATTCGTGCACTATTTTAATATTTATTATTAACAAACCTTAATTTGATAATAGTGGCAGAAATTGCAAACTTGGTAGGAGACAAAGCTCAAACATTGCCAACAAACACCTTAATTTGATCTAATATCAAATTATCAATATTCCATTGACTCTCATTTTCTTAATCATAATGACTTGGATAAGATTCCTTATGCTCAATAATTTTCACCATATATAATTAGTATCAAAGGCAAGAACCAATATCACATCTCCTATTAGCAAAAACACATCTGCTAGAAAATCCTAGTTCAAGCATCTAGAAATGGCTGCCTCTCCTTTGAGATTGAGAACTCACAAACACATTCGAAAGATTAGTTTGCCTTCAGAGTCTCATCCTCTTTTTCGTCGGTTTGATGAGCAGTTATCTAAGCTAAGGAGTTCAACTTGTTCTTCCACATTGCCTTCAATAAGGAGCAAGATGGATGTTCTTCAAGATTTGTATGATTGTATCGACGATATGTTTCTTTTGTCAAACACTCAACAAGTGTTTGCGAAAGAATGTCAAGAGAAATGGGTTGAAGATGCCTTGGATGGTCTTCTTATGCTCTTGGATGCTTGTGCCTCATCTAAGAACATAATCTCGGAAACTAAGGAAGATATTCAAGGATTGGTTTCAATGATGAGGAGGAGACGAAAGGATGTGAGTGAGTTTGGAACTTATTTTGCATCTAGAAAGAATGTGAAGAAGTTGATCCAAAAGTCCTTGAAAGACCTCAAGACCAAGAAAACTCCTCAAGCTAATTTGGACAAGGATCAAGAAACAGTTGTTATCGCTACCATGATGAAGGAAGTTGGGTCGATTACTCTCGCCTTATTTCAATCATTGTTGTCCCACATCGCCGGCGGATCAAAGTCACAGTCGAGATGGTCATTGGTTTCCAAATTGATGCAAAACAATAACACCAAGCCATGCCAAAGTAGTGTTGTTGCAAACGAGTTTGAAGAGGTGGATGTTGCAGTGTTGGCGATCATATCTGAAAAGATATCAAAATCTAATGAAATATTCAAGGTGCAAAATCTATTGGGAGATATGGAATCTGAGATTCGAGAAATGGAGAAGGTTTTAGAGTCCTTGTTCAAACGTTTAATCAAGACAAGAGTTTCTCTTCTCAATATGCATGGTCATTAGTTCTTTGTCCATATATACTTGTACATTAGAACACACAAGAATAAACTTTTGTGCTTCATAATGGAAAGATTACTTGTTCGATTTTGGTGCAAATAGTTTTGTATTTTGTTATTTGTTATCCCTTGAAACAACACATCGAACTAGGTATGAGAACAAGATCTACATCGATCTCTTATGTCTCAATAATAAAATAAATATTGCACCAATATGGATGCGGATCGCCCTTCCATGGAATCGAAACAACCCTGGAATTGAGAAATGTATACAATTGTTGACAAATGTGTAACATTTATTTCAAAAAATACAGAAAATGGAGGGTATTTTCAAATAAGAAAATTGCAATCCATATCGAGTTCATAAAGAGGGAAATTCAGCAGCATATGAGCTAATAGTAAGAAAAAGGCTAAATTGGACATAAACTTCAACACACTTAACATCAAGGCCAGAGGACCACAATCTTCTGATTCTCCATCAGCTCTTTGTGAGTTATCACTCCGCTACCTGCAGCAAGTTTGTAATGTCAAAACTACCCAAAAGGAGAAGAATCGAAGAGTTTTTAACCCAATTGCAATAAGAAGCAGCCAATAAAAAGAAAGCAATTGAATCGAAATCTTCCAGATATGTGTTATTGGCAACAATTCTCGGGTATTTCAGTAGTAATGGTTTCTATGGAGCAAAATTTCAGATAGAAAGCTCTCTTTTGCAAATCCCAACTTAAATAAACAATACACACAATCAACTATCTTATCTTCTATCTTGCAATTTCAGCTCATGACACAAAATTGCAACTGCATCATTGTTTCTAATACTAATACTAATACTAATACAAACAATGGAGGGAATTCTGTGAGACGAAAACCGATAGATCTCTTTACCTGGTTAAGAGGATTATCAGGAGATTTCTTCCAAAGCTTCCAAACCATGTCCTTGTACTGGGTATGTGTGAGACCTGGCTTCTCTTCTTTCAGCCTAGGAAGCTCAGCTTCTTCAAAAGCCTACATAAAGACCAATTAAAAGCTTCAAACAATGGAGGTTCTTTAAGATAAAGATATACTAATGCATTCAATGATGTCAAATCCTATCAATTTCTATGATTATAAATAAATACCCACCTTAAAAGATGCCTTAAGCCTCTTTTCAGGATGTTTATCAATTGGAAGATTATCTTTAACACCCATCTGAGCAATCGCATCTTCAAGCGAACGTGCCTCAATAATCGAATCATCCCTATTAGTATTCGCAACAAGAACCATCCTTTCATACTCTTCCTCATCCTGCGTCCTATCCTGCTTCTTCTTAACCTCTTCCGCCTTCTTCAGAATCTGCGCCTGTTCCTCCTCTCTCCTCCGTCGCAGCTCGACCTCGGTCACCTTAGGCAAGGGAATAGCAACGCGATTGGCTTTCTTATCAGGTTTCTTATTAACCTTTTCAAGCTCCTTCTCTTCTAATTCGGCCAATCGACGAGCCTCAGCCTTGCGAGCAGTTGCTTCGGCACGTTTCTCAGCGTCCTCTTCACGTTTCTTGACGGAACGAGATTTATCTCCTTCGGCTTGACGCCAGTACTGATCTTCTTTATCGCGAGCATCGCGTTCTTTGCGATCGGATTCTGCAGCGGTCTTTCTAGCCCTAGCATCTTCGGCTTTGCTGTTAACACCCATCTTCTTCGGCATCTTTGCGCAAATCCTAACCCTGATTTGGATCGCCGGATCAAAGATGGAACAAACAAATATTGATTGATTGATCGATTCTCTAACAAGAAGTTTAGAACACCTTCTCGCCGCTTTGTTATCAAAAGATAATGTTTCTTTTAATTTAATAAATATGAAATTTATTTAACCTTTTTTAAAATATCCAAATTAGGACAAAACTAAAATGAATATATATAATTTACCTAGGTTAGAAAATATTATTGCATCAAAACCAATTATATAATTAACCAACAAAAACATATTTTATAAAGAAATTTATGGAAGTTTTTTCATGGATCAAACTCATCCATTTGAATCTTTCTATAGTTCAATTATATTGTTTTTACTAAAAAATTGATAAAAACAAGTAAATTATGGTATTATAATTGGAGTGAATTGGTATAGTATATGCAACTAAGTCTTCTCTTACTAACCTTCCTTATAAAATCATAAATATATTTATTTTATTCATATAAACTTTTAGTATATTATAATATATATTATATTAAAAAATCGTTTATATAATTTGATTATATAAAAAAATTATTTGTTTTGAAAATATTGTATAAACGATGCATTGCAGGTATTCCTCGAAATCGAATGGGGCATGGATGATAGTAAAAAATCTCCGAATTAAAAATGTAACGGGAATGATAAATGCATTCTCCACCTAAATTGTCCCATTATCATCCCGACTTCCTTATGCTCTCTCACAAGTAGAGACAAAATGATAATATTTTAAAAAAAAACTGTAAAATGTGATCCATGATTAGGGTTATTAAATATTTATATAATTGTAAAGAAATTAATTTATTTTTTTAAATAAAATATGAATAATAAATAAATATATAGATGATGTTATATTTTTAATTGTGTTTTATATTGTTTTGGGTAGAAATAAAGTGAGATCGAGGCAGAGAACACAAATATCATTCTCGTTCTATTTTCGGCCAACTATCGGTCAAATCGAAAAAAAACCGCTCTTAACAGGATAAATCGGGTCGAAAACCGCAGACGGTTTATAATTGTCATTTCAACATGGTGTTATTTAGAAATGTTTTACTTTACTAATCTTCAAAGAACAATTTATGGTCTTGAACTTGCATCAATGCAACTATTATTAAGTGAGATTTGAATATTAGACCTATGTGAATTATTTATTCAATGTATTTGTCATTTAGGTAAGAGATTAGTGCATGTGGATTATTTTAAAATTAATATAAGTTTAAGAGCTCAAACTAATCCATATCAATGTTTTTTTGGCTTTCATGTTTATCTCTTTAAGCTGCTTTACAAAAAATAGTCTCTCAATTCTCAAATACAATTTTATAATAGCTTGAAAATATAATGGGTCTTAAATCATTAAAGACTCTTTTTAGGTTAATTATTAATTATGTGTCACTTGCATCAGGCCGATTGGATAAAAACGATGGGCTTTAAAATTATCCATAACCTGGTGAGCAACGGCGGGCGGCGGGCCTATTCTGTTACTATTTTTTTTCAATAATTTATTCTGTACTAAAAAAGTTATAGTTTATTCCATTTTGTGATTAACTTAAAATTTTGGTTTTACATTTATTATACCAAGAAAAACATTAGTTGTCTAGAACAATAATATTAGGATCTTTTTCAAATTTCATTTGTCAAATAAACAGAAATCATCTTTTTTTTTTTTTTTTTTTTTTTTTTTTTTAGAAAACAAAAAATAATGTGAGTTTCATTCTCTTATATATAATAATTTTTCTCTTAATAAGATTAACACGACCTCTAATATGATAATATCATGATTATCATCCCTCCTCAATTTAAATCGTTACTAAAAATATAGAATGTCTTATTCTAAATAATTAGATTAGAATTCAAAATAAATACAGCTATCCTTTTGATTATATCTTCTCAATAATAATCTCTCTTCTGGGTGGACGTAGTCAAGTTCTATTTTGGTGAACCACGTTAAATCTTTGTCCTTTTTATTGTTTACGTCATTCCCGCGCGTTCCGTTATAACAAACTGGTATCAGAGTTTCAGGCTATTCGATTGTTTGTTTTTCAACTAAGATAGAAGCAGTGAGCATTAAAATCGACAAGTTCACGGGGAGAAACAGTTTTAGCATATGGCAGATCAAGATGGGGGCTTTGTTAAAACAACAGGGCCTATGGGGGAACTGAAAGTGTCATCAGGAGCAGATATAACCGCTGAGATGGCCATCCTAGAGGAGAAGTCGCATTCAACAATAATGTTATGTCTTGCAGACGATGTTATCATTGAGGTCTCAGAGGAGGAGAAGGCCACTGAGTTATGGTTGAAGTTGGAGAGTCTCTATATGATAAAGTCACTCACCAACAAGTTGCTTCTGAAGCAACGTTTGTTCACTCTACGAATGCAGGAAGGTATACAAATTAGAGAACACCTAGAACAATTAAATTCTATTATGTTAGAATTAAGAAATATTGATGTTAAGGTTGATGATGAAGATGTTGCATTAATCTTGTTAGTATCTTTCTCTCCATCATATGAAAATTTTGTTCAGTCTTTCATTGTTGGGAAAGATACAGTAAGTCTGGAAGATGTCAGGTCTGCCTTCATTCAAGAGATCTACGTCATATGGCGTCTGGTACAATTACAGATAGTCAAGCTTCAGGGTTGTTTACCAGCGGAAGTAATGGGCGAGGGAAAGAGAAGAAACGCGACAAGTCGTTTACTTAAAAGGGTCCTAAGCCGACTGATATCTGCAATTACTGTAAAGAGAAAGGACATTGAGAAGGTGTTGTCAAGGTTTGGGATGTCATCAGCTAAACCTATAGATACACCATGTGCTGCTAATATTCATCTTACTACTTTGTTTTCTCCTCAGACAGATGAAGAAAAAAAAGGTATATGACTCGAGTTCCTTATTCTAGTGTAGTAGAGAGTTTGATGTGTGCAATGGTTTGTACAAGACCAGATCTGGCACATGTAGTGAGTGTTGTGAGCAGATTTATGGTACAACGAGGGAAAGAGCATTGGCAAGTTGTGAAGAGGATATTCAGGTATCTACGGGGAACTTTTGATGTTGGTCTCATATATGGAGGTGATACACAATGTCTGATTACTGGGTATTCAGATTCTGATTATGCTAGAGACATTGATAGTAGGAGATTTATGACTAGTTATGTATTTACTCTTGGGGCTCAGTTGTTAGTTGGAAAGCGACTCTACAACCTACTGTGATTCTGTCTACAACAAAAAGCAGAGTACATGGCATTAACAGAAGCTGTTAAAGAGGGAATATGGCTGAAAGGACTAATTAGTGAGCTGGGCCTACATCAGAATCAAACAACTGTCTTCTTTGATAGTCTGAGTGCTATATGCTTAGCCAAAGATCAAGTTCATCATGAACGGACTAAGCATATTGACGTGCGATATCATTTCCTAAGGACTGAGAAGATGATAAAGGTGAAAAAGGTAGGAACTGCTGACAATCCTGCTGATATGTTCACCAAGGCAGTTCCTCATAGCAAGTTCCAACATTGTTTGGACTTGCTTAACGTCAGAAACGGTTAGTTGCCCTAAGGGCAACTTTAAAAGAGAGATATAGAGAAGATTGAATATATGGGCATTGACTAATGCATCTGGGTCATCTGGGCATTGACTAATGCATCTGGGCCATCTGGGCATTGACTAATGCATCTGGGTCATTTGGGCATTGACTAATGCATCTAGGCCATATGGTATTGACGAATGCATCTGGGTCATCTAGTATTGACTAATACATCTAAGTCATTTGGCGCTGGCGAGTGCATCTGGACCATTCGGCACCGGCGAGTGCATCTGGGACATCCGACATCGGCGAGTGCATCTGGGCCATCTGACATTAACGAATGTATTTGGGAGATCTGGGCATTGATTAATGCACCTAGGACATCTGAGAGAATTCAAGTCAAGGTGGAGATTTGTTGAATAGACTTGAATAGTTGGGCCTTCTTAATGGGTCGGCCCAATCCTCTATTTGTTAGGGTTTCTGTATTAGGGTTTCAGGGGACCGAGTGTTATATAAACTCGTGTTATAACCCTAGTTTGTCATATCATCTCTGTAAAACAATCTTCTCAATAATAATCTCTTTCTTTTTGATGAACGTAGCCAAGTTCTATCTTGGTGAACCACGTTAAATATCTATCTTTTCTTATTGTTTATGTCATTCTCACGCGTTCCGTTATAACAAATCTTCACTCTATAGTTTTATATCAAATACAAATATGTGCATATATAAAATTGAAATCCAACCTCAAACATATAGACTTATATTATGAATAAGTGAAGTAATAAACTCTTAAAATAATTTCAGTGAATAAATTAACATGTATAAATAAAACTAAATATACACTAGTGCAACCAAATAATATAAAACAAATAAGAATGATAAGAGAAAGTGATTGGATATCAATAAAAATCACAATTAATGATTCGAATAAGTTGAATAATATGAAACTTACATAAACATTTATCTTATAAGTTGAATTAAACTAGTATATACAATAAAGAAAAACACATTTATATTAAGCTTATTTGGTCATTTATAAATATTGTAATACATTTGTATATGGATTATCTAAATATTGACCATTTCTAAAAATTCACCACTAAAACGACGTTTACAATTTATTAAAAAAAAAAAAATATTTTTTAAAGACGATTCGTTATTAACTTATTATATAAAAAAAAATTGGGATTATTGGCCAAAGTCCGGCACTATCCAATGAACTAGGACAGAAACGTCTAGATACATTTTTATATCCAGCTCATTTGTTGGAGCTTTATTTATTTATTTATTTATTTTTCTTACACAAAATTAATTAGTATCAATCGGTCATCAATAAAACTAAATAAAAATGATTGTTTATTTTATTTAATATAGGAAGTATCATAGAAAAAATTATTGTTTATAAGTTACTGATACTCAATTAATTGAATAATCAATGGATGAATATTTTTTTAAAAAATTAGACAATGACAATTTGAAACCGATCTACGGTAACCAAACCGAATTGTTCCGATTGAGGCAGTTTTTTTCTTCTCAAAACCCAACGGGAATAGGACGGTATGATATTTGTGTCATCTGCCCTGTTTTTACTTCGAACACTATCAACACAATTAAATTATCAATATTTTTTTTATTCATTATATTTTATAAGAGTGATAAGTTTATTTTTTATAATAATATAAAATTTCAATATATTACCATATATATTATATATTTAAAAATCCGTTTTAATAAAAAAAAATTATAATTTTTTTATAAATATTTTATAAACAGTGTCCCGCGGGAATTCTTAAAAATCGAACGGAACGAGGATGGTATTAAAAAATTCCTAAAATACAAACTGACGGAGACGATAAATGCATACCCACCCATTGTCATCTCTAATGAGACTATTTTTTTTTATATAGAGTAATAATTTATGTGTTCAAAATTGATTTTTTTAATATATATATATATATATATATATATATATATATATATATATATATATATTCTAGTTAAAAAATTGAATGATATGATTATGGAAGTGAGAGTATTGATAAATAGTTAATGAATTATGTGAATGTAACACATCAAACCAGACCTAAATTTAGTGATGATACATATAACTTGTGGGCTCTTAACAAATGCTTAATTTTATTATTAATGTGATAGAATAGATATGGCAACAATCTTGGCATGTAATCAATATGATTGTGACATAAAATGAAATGGATATACTAATTATGCCTATAATTGACAACTAATTTATTTTCAATATCTATATATATATAATGATGCTTAATTTTTAAAGTGTCCGGATTGCCGGGTCGAGAGTTGTGGTTAATTTAAATATATGTGAGAGTAAATGGATACTTGGGTCGGATTGTGGGTTGACCCGCCCATAAACTTTAAACGGTTAAAAATAAAATTAAAAATGCTATAGGTATGGTTCGAACTTGCAACCTAATAAAACAAATATAACCTTTTAACCAACTAGGATAATAACACTTTATATTTTAAATTCAACCCAAAATTTGATAAACGCGTGACATTTTAACAATATAAGTTCAATTTTTTAACAAACTAATCTATATATATATATAATGATGCTCAATTTTTAAAGTGTCTGGATTGCCGGGTCGAGAGTTGTGGTTAATTTGAATATATGTGAGAGTAAATGGATACTTGGGTCGGATTGTGGGTTGACCCGCTCATAAACTTTAAACGGTTAAAAATAAAATTAAAAATGCTATAGGTATGGTTCGAACTTGCAACCTAATAAAACAAATATAACCTTTTAACCAACTAGGATAATAACACTTTTTATTTTAAATTCAACCCAAAATTTGATAAACGCGTGACATTTTAACAATATAAGTTCAACTTTTTAACTAACTAATCTATATATATATATATATATATATATATAATGATGTTTAATTTTTAAAGTGTCCGGATTGTCGGGTCGAGAACTGTGTTTAATTTGGATATATGTGAGAGTAAATGGATACTTGGGTCGGATTGTGAGTTGACCCGCCCTTAAAAATTTTAGGGTTTAGGATTTAACTAACTAATCTATTTATATATAATGATGCTTAATTTGTAAAGTGTCCGGATTGCCGGGTCGAGAGTTGTGGTTAATTTGGATATATGTGAGAGTAAATGGATACTTGGGTCGGATTGTGGGTTGAACCGCCCATAAACTTAAAACGGTTAAAAATAAAATTAAAAATGCTATAGGTATGGCTCGAACTTGCAACATAACAAAACAAGTACTATCTTTTAACCAACTAGACTAATAACACTTTATATTTTAAATTCAACCCAAAATTTGATAAACTGATGACATTTTAACAATATAAATTCAACTTTTTAACTAACTAATATATATATATATATATAATGATGTTTAATTTTTAAAGTGTTCGGATTGCCGGGTCGAGAGCTGTGGTTAATTTGGATATATGTGAGAGTAAATGGATACTTGGACCGGATTGTGGGTTGACCCGCCCATAAAAATTTTACCGTAATATTTTTTTCATGATTTTTTATATTATTACTCGTGCAAATGTACGGAATACATGCTAGTTATATTAATAGTACATATATACCTATTATATTTTAATAGTACAAGCAATGAACATTTCTATCACTTATATACATAATAAAATGAAAAATATATTTCTTAGAATTAGATTTTTTCTTTAGTGAAAACATTTATCTTTATTTATTGATTATTGGGAAAAAAAACTCAACATGTATGGAAGTAAAATAAGTAATTTCAAGAATTATGGTATTGTGAGGGAGGAGAATGATTATATATATATTTTTAAATATATTATATTTAGTATTTTGGTTAATAAATTGAGGGACATGATTGATAAGGAAAATTATAAATTATATTTGATTTTGTTGAACTAAATTATTATTAATTTTCTTTTTTTTTATAAAAAATTATAATAAATAAATAAATAAAGTCAGTTTCAACTTGACAAAATAATAGTATTATTGAATTGCATGTGAATTTAACATGAAACTCATAATTTTAATTGATGATTGATATTAGAATTTAACACTTCATGGAATATCCAATTAACATATTCTCCCTTATTAATAACTCAACATAGCTTATAAAGTCATATAGCTGAAGTTATAGTAATATTTACATACAGATAATTTTGCTACGAATAAATAAAATAATTTTATGTTTTAATATCTGAATTAAAAGGAGAAATCTTAAATAAAAAATTTACATGTGTTTGACTAATTCATTTTAAAAATATGATCTCATTTAGATTATCCAAACTTGAAATACAACAAAAATATATATAATTCAAATAACTTAAAAGCTATATAAGCTTGTAAGCTTTGTTTTATTTTTCATGTGACTGCCATGTTTTATTGTTTTTTAGATTTTTGGTTGATTTTGTGTCTTTTTTTATATGATAAATAAACATTATAATAGAGTTTCATTTAAAAATAATAATACTTTATCATATTTAAACACAAAACAAAATATGTCTTCAGTACCATCTAATGTTCACAAAAACAAGCTCTCTCATTGTTAAACTAATTTAAAACACCAAAAATTAAGATTAAAAAATTAACCAAATTCATAATGTTAAAAATAAAAATTACCAAACTTCTGCTATCCAGTAGTGCTTTGGGCAGGAAAAAAAATATTATTATATTTTATTAATTTGTTATATTGAAAATATATAAAAAAATTTTTTTTGTTATAATAGATTATTATATATAATAAGAAAAACGATAAACTCAATAAAATATTTAATGAAAGTAAATTCACGAATCAACGTGGTATGGAATGACGACGGAGTATCGGTGGGCTCTAGCCCATGGTTGAGTTTTAAAATAGTTTATATATATGTTTATATTTAACGTTATTTTTGGAGTTTAACCGTTATCCTAGAGGTCAGGTGATCAAAACATGGCCTCCTTGTTTTTGTATAAAATTTATTTATATAACCTAAAGTTTAATTCTTTTAAAATTACATTTATTTATAAGATAATTATATATTAATTTTTTTATTATTTTTAATATAATTAATAATATAAATTACTTATAATATAAAATATTAAATAATAATTTATATAAAGGTAAAATAGTATTTTATATTTTTTAATTTTAAAATATTTCAAAATTTTATATAAATTGATATATTATTTATTCTTCAATTATATATATTAATATTATGTAATTTTCTTCTATCGATATTAACTTAATAATATGTTTTTGTCACGATTTTGTATTTTTATTATTATTATTATATTTTTATTCGTTTTTTATATTCTCACGTTATTAAGCTATACTAATTAAACTTTTATATTTTTTTCTTTATATATATATATAGTTAGTTTTTATTTATTTAAAACCTAATTAATTTAACTTCTCACATTTTTAAACCTAATTTGTCTTTAACTATATAGTTTTAAATTTATAATTTTTTTAAATCGAGTATTCTTATCTTTGATTAGATTTCGTATATTTATTTGATTTTAGTAAGGTATTCGTGGAACGATTTGATTAATATTTTTACCGTATCAGTGTAATACCTATAATATTTGCAGTCAGCCCAGTGATTTTTTTTTTCTGGATTCGCCCTTGGTGGCATGACATGTGGATAGGAGAAAGAAAATTTTCAAAATGTCCCGAAACGGCCATTTCGGAAAAAAAAATCTTCCCAAAATGAGTGGTTTCGAAACCCGAAACGAGCGCTTTCGGAACGTTGGGACAACTTGACAGACCACATCGAATTCGTAGACCTGTTTTCGTTGAGTTTATCGATCCTCATATAATAATTCTCATTATCATCTGAACCTTAATAATACAATTCTTTAAAATACAAAAAAAAATAGGGTGTCCGAGAATGGGTGGCCCTAAATATAATATTTGCAATTAATTTTAGGAAAAGTAAATATATTCACTATATATTTATTTACTCATATACTCCAAATAATTTTACATATATTAAAACAAAAAGTTAAAACTAAAATACAAACAAGTCCACACCAAAATGGATGAGCACATGAAATGTGAAAGACTGTAAGAGTGAGTTTATAATATAGTTAATTAGTAGTGATAATGTTTTTAATTTTATTTATTAAAAAAGACAACGGTGTCAGAAATAGCGTATTTCACAGCAGCGGCGACAATCTGCCGCGTCTTCGCTGGCAAAACCTGCGAGAACTCCGATCCCGTTTGGCTGCTCCTCTAGGCCACGTCAGCTTTCTGCCACCTCCACGTGGACATGAAGTCTTTCTTCAACACGTGGCAGTATTCCACTGGACTTCTTTTCATGTTATCCACGTCAGCTTTCTGCCACTGCTTGGCTCTTGGCCACTACTCTTTTTATGTTATCTAGGAGTTTGATTTATCTTTTAATATTTATTAAAATATTATATCACATTTACTTATTTGTTCAATTATTAAATTGATTTATTATAATATTTTAATTTAATAAATTTAAATATTAATTAATTAATGATGACTCGTATTTCAATAACTTGGGAAATTGAGGCTATTATAACTTATTTGTTTAATGTAGATATGATTTATATTATTAAAATTGATTCAATAGATTTTATTTAATAGATTTTATTTAAATAATTTAGAGAGAAAAAATTAATATTTAGAGATAATTTTAAGAAGAAAATGATGTTTTTTTTTTTTTTTTTTTTTTTGTTAAAAATACTTTAAAGGTTTAAAGGTGTTGATATATATATATATATAAATATAAAAAAGTAATAATATAAAAAATAATAAGTATTTTAATATTTTAATTAATGAATTAAGTAATTTGATTATGAGAAAGAGTAATGAAATGATATTTAATTTTTTTTTTTAAGATTATTTGAATAACCTAAAACCTAAAAGGCCTTAGTTTATTTGAAATATTAAAGATATATCTATTGATATGTTTACTTGTTTTTTTTAGATATTTAATTTATTCGTTAAACCACGTTTATGCGATAACTTATTATCCGATAAAGTTATTTTAACAACTTATTACATACTATTGTGAAATCAAATTAACTACATAACTTACCATTTAGAGTTAAAAATATTAAAATTTATTAAGACTCAAAACTTTAAATAAAGAAAACATCACATTTATAAGTGTCCAAACATATAGTAAAATATCAAAGTCAAAATAAGGTTAATTAAGCTCAAAGTAGATCATAAGTACAAATTTTAAACTCATAAAAATATAATTAATTAAGAGTTGTAGCTAACATTGCTAAATGGTTTCAAAATAGAGTTATTTAGTTACACTTTTCTTTTTATATTTGTAAAAAGTCACAATTATCTAAAATATAAATAACTATAATTAAAAAATACTCTAAATCATGATTCAAATAAATAGTAAAAGTATTTATATAAAATAAAACAAATTTATACTATAATCCAAATCAAACAAAATAAATCTTATATCAAAAGAAAAAAATAATATAAATTTAAACTTAATTGGAATACACCACATAATACAAGTTTCAAAAGACTTATCTCTATTGCAAAGTATTTTCTCAAAATATTAATCACAATGAGATTTAATTAAAATATCCCTAAAAGATGAAAATAATTAAAATTAAAAGTTATCTTTTGTATAAGTATGTTTTTGTAACATCTCATCAAGCATCATATATTTTTTAGATTATGATCATTTTTATTTATAAAAGTCAATATATAAACTGATTCACATAATTTCCTAAATAGTTGTATTAAAAAAAAATAGAGTTTGTATTTTTTAAATAAAAAAATTTACAGTTTCATATAATAATGTTTTATTATTAAAAAAAGTAAAAATATTTTAATATTTTAATTAATAAATTAAAATTAAAATAAAACAAAAATTCATAATAAATATAAATTTAACCATCCCTAAAAATAAAAAATAAAAAATAAAAAATAAAAAATAAAAAATAAAAAATGTGAATATTGCCCTACATAATTTAAGTTATAATAAAAGTAAAGTATTAAACATATAAAATAAATATATTAATCAAATCATTTAATAATTACCATATACTTTTTTATGTTGAAATCCTCACAAAACACTTTAAACAAACAGAGCCTTAGTCTGAAAGAGAGAGCATATATATATATATACAGATCTTGCTTCTATAAATACAGGATAGTTGTGAATCGCCGGAGTGAGCCACCGTCGCCGGAGGATACTTGTGAATCGCCGGCGGCTGTAATTCTTTCGATTGCAATAGAAAAAAGAGAAAAAAAAGAAAGAAAGAAAGAAAGAAAGAGAAATCAATTTACTACTGTGGTGGGGTCAGAATACCATAAATCTGTCTTCATCCGGTTTTGTTTTCCGATTAGGACTGAAGAAGAGGAAATTCTGTGGCGGGTTTGTTTTCTCTTTCCTTTTTACCCTTTTTATTATTCCCTCCATTCTTATTATCAAAGGTGATGGAAGATACCGAGAGTTGTGGGAGTAGAGTAACGCCGGAATCATCTTCGACCAATTCTCGCCATGAAAGGCTTAAACTTGAGGCTTATAATGAGGTTCTTCGCCGTCTTAAAGATTCTGATATTCAAGAAGCTCATCAGCCTGGTTTTGAGGATGAACTTTGGATCCACTTCAATCGCCTTCCTGCTCGGTAACTTTACCTTTGGACCCTAGTTATTGTATTTGCTTGTTTTCTTTCTAAATTTTTGTTACTTTTTGATTATCAAACATGGGTTTTCATGTAATTGTTGGTTCTTGAATTCGTCAAACTTGAAAGCCTTTTTTTGTTTGATCATCAAGATCTTAGTTGTTTTATGCTTTTGAAATTGATGTTATAATCTTCTCAATATTGTAGTTATATGCAAATTGCCCCCTTTCCTCAAGCTATTTAATAGTATTGTATGATAAAATGTTCATCATCTTTAGAGATGATGAGAACCCATTTACTAATAGTAGTGTATGTTCTTTAGCTAATCTGTAGAATTTTTCTAGGAAATCAAAGTTAACAGGTTCTAGATTGTTGTGTTTTCCTTTGAATGAAGGAAAGATCTTTAGACTCCCTTTTTGATCTCTGTCTCATTTTCTCATGAACAGACAGTTTAGATATTATATGGGTGTTTTACATAACTGTATGGTACTGCAGTTATGCACTTGATGTGAATGTTGAAAGGGCAGAAGATGTTCTTAGACATAAGAGATTACTGCAATTGGCTTATGATCCTGCTAATAGACCTGTTTTTGATGTTCGTCTTGTACAAGCGGTAACTTTCTTTTCCTTTTGTTGTTATTTTCTTCAAATACAAGCTCTTTACGGAGTTATCTTCTTTTGCAGGTTCCTCCAGTTGTGGTTGATGCGAGTACAGCCGATTCTCTTTGTTCAAACTCTCCGAAGCTGGTGGGAGGATTACAGGCACAAAGGTTTGGTTCTAATTAACTTACTAATTTATAAAATTGCTGTGTTTTTTATTTAAATCAGTTGTTGTTTAGATTATTAGTGTTGCTAATTGGATTTTAAATGCAGAAGTCTTCCACCGCCTACTTTTGGTTCATCGCCTAATCTCGAGTTCCATGCACTAGAATCAACAACCAAATCTCAAGATCAACATGAGGAAGCTGCTATTTCTGGTGGAGAATCTTTCTGGTAAACCCTAGTCCATGACAACAATGTTCTTTCTGTTTGTTGGTTTGTTTCGACATGAATGATGATGGTTGTGCTGATTAAGTTCATAATTCAGAGTTAATTTTTTTTCAATATTGCAGGCCTATGCATGAAATAACATATTCTTCTGACGACAAACCGAAACTCCTCAGTCAGGTAAATTATGAATTGGATTTAGCTTCTGCATTTTTATGCTAATGTTGTAACAAGAGAAATAATAATTTTGCTTTTTTTTTTTGTAATGAAAACAAAAGTTGACTGCTTTGCTAGCTGAGATAGGACTGAACATTAAGGAAGCACATGCTTTTTCTACAACAGATGGATATTCATTGGATGTCTTTGTTGTTGATGGTTGTCCATATGAGGTAAAACTCTTCACTTCCCTTCCTTTTTTCTCTTTTAAAAAGCTCATTTTGCTTCCTAAACAGTTAAAAATGGCTCAAATTACTTCTAACACCTTAACTCGAGCAGAGAAAGCAAAACCAGCTTTTGATGAGAAAGCAAAATGAGCTTCTTTCATATTCTTTGTATGGCTTTTACTTCAATTTCTTATTTCTCTTTTCAGGAAACTGAACAACTTCGAACCTCGATAGAAAAAGAACTTCTAAAGATCGAGGTAATTGTTTGATGTTTTCTTCTCCCTAATAGGCTGAAAGAGCATAACTGTTTTAACTAACTAACAACCAATTTAATGGCTAATGTAGAATCCATCACCGCGTCATCCCTTTTCTCCTTTAGTTGATTCTGGGCTTCTTAATCACTTGACAATACCTAATGATGGAAAAGATGTTTGGGAGATAGATCCTCGGTTGTTGAAATTCGAGGGAAAAGTTGCTTCTGGTTCATATGGCGATTTGTAAGTGTTGATATAATGATTCTATAATGAGTAATAATTTATTCTTGAATATCCTTTTTTTAATTGTTAGGTACAAAGGTACATATTGTAGTCAAGAAGTAGCCATTAAAGTACTCAACCCAGATAGAGTAAATACAGACTTATTTAAGGAATTTGCTCAAGAAGTGTTCATTATGAGGTTTACCTATTTTTACAACCTTTTGTATTCTATACCGTGTATTATAAGGAAAAACAAAAATTCTAAATTGTTAATGTCTTCCCCGACGACTACAATCATTGTAGGAAAGTGCGGCACAAGAATGTCGTGCAATTTATTGGTGCGTGTACTAAGCCACCGAGCTTGTGCATCATAACAGGTTTGTTTGAATCCTTTTCAGTGTGTTTTTGATCTCCTTAGTACTTAGTAACTGTTAGAGTTTTGGTGACCTGAATGGGTGGGTTTGGCTGAGCCAGGGCCCATGATGCGAAAAAACCTGAATTTTGCAGGATCCTGTTGTGGGAAGGGATTGGACCTCTTTTAGTGTCCTTGTTTTTCGTGGTGTTTTCCTATCAACACGTTCTTTATGTGCTTTACCTATTTTACTTTGTCATCGAGTTTTAACAATAACTATCCACCCTAGGAAACTTCCAAGAGGCTTACAACCCATAGGTTCGATTCTTAACACTACAGTTAAACGGGGTCTATGGGGGTCATGATAGCCACCCTGGAATTAACCTGGGTCACGAAAAAAAGAAAAGTTATTACTTTTTATTGTGTAGAAATATTTCCCTAAAAATACTGCATTTCTCTGTGTTTTTTATCCTACAGAGTTCATGTCTGGTGGAAGTTTGTATGATCATCTACATAAACACAAAGCTTCCTTCAAGTTACCATCTCTTCTCAGAGTAGCTCTTGATATATCAAAGGGCATGAATTATCTCCATCAAAACAACATCATTCACAGGGATTTGAAGGCTGCAAATCTTTTAATGGATGAAAATGATGTAGGACAGATTCTTTTATCTTTCTTATTAACTACCGAATTATTAGACTTATTAATTTCCCAAATAAAACTTAAGAGAATTTTTGTATGGGCGATAGTTAGTATACGATTATTCATGTATTTTCTCCATTGCAGGTTGTTAAGGTGGCTGATTTTGGAGTCGCTAGAGTTCAAGCTCAATCTGGAGTCATGACTGCTGAAACCGGGACATATCGATGGATGGCTCCTGAGGTTTATACGAAATATTGTCTCGGTAATTTTTGTATGTAAATGATGTACATTTTTGAGAATCTGATATAAATTTTGTGCAATTGAAAAGGTTATTGAACACAAGCCATATGATCACAAAGCTGATGTTTTTAGCTTTGGAATTGTATTGTGGGAGTTGCTAACTGGGAAGGTAATGTTTTTTATTGTATTTAATTTAATGTCATTCTTTCCAAACTCATTCTAACAAACAAATTTATTCGAGATTTTCAGCTTCCCTACGAGTACTTGACGCCATTGCAAGCTGCTGTCGGGGTAGTTCAAAAGGTATATATTTGTTCATATGTGCTCGTTTGATTTGGATTATATAAATGAGAGTTGTTTAAGCCTAACAACAAAAATAAATATAAAAATACATTAAAACACGAGTGTTCTAAGTGTCAAACACAAATACAACGGGATTAACCATTTATGGAAACAACAATTAAAACATAATTTAAAGAATAAACATAAAAGGCCTCCTCATATTGTATTTACTTCATTCTTCAGAATTCATTTATTTTATTTTATGGTAGGGATTACGGCCTACCATTCCAAAGAACACAAACCCAAGAATCGTGGAGCTTCAAGAGAGATGCTGGCAGCAAGATCCATCCTCGAGACCCGACTTTAATGAAATCATCGATATTCTTCAACAAATAGCCAATGAGGTTGTTACCCACATGAAATATAATTTTAAAACATGACGTGTTTTCAAATAGGTCCATAGTGGTTTTATTTGAAAACATTTTTCTAGTTAGACATGTCATTCAGAAATTTACTCAATGTTTGAACAGGTTGGAGAAGAGGGTGATAGCGGGAAGAAGGATAAAGAGAAATCATCGGGTGGATTTCTATCAACTCTGCGACGAGGAAGAAATCATTGAAACCGATCACCATTTTTCCTTTTGTTGATTTGAGCGTGTTTTGTACAGCCGGTAGTATCCCTTGATACACAGAGCTATCATAAACATCCATATTATGTTTCATCATTTTTTTTAAGATTTCACAAACATGTTTGATTGTTTTGTTCTTAGTATAATTAGTTACTAAGATTCTTGATAAATTAAACTTTGACTGTAAAATATAACATAACATAAACATTCGATAAATCATTACGAATTCAACCATTTTGTAATGGCTTTTCCTTTTCCCACAAAGCATCCAATGTTATTTCTATCGATTCTCATTGGAAAATCCATTCGAATCATCATCTGCTTTACAAGATTCTTCACTGTCGATTCCCCTCTAACAATGCTGTGCTTGCCTATCCCACAAACCACTGTAATCTCCATTGGTATTACTTGATCTTCATCATGGAGCCTTGTTCGCAACTTCTCAATCCACTGTAACAGAATCAGATAGGCGGAAGGTAAATGCATACCGTGCAAATCCAACTTTATCTCCTGATTATTCCATTCCATTGAATCTTCAAGAACAGATGAATCAATCAGTTCGTGGATTAATACCCGTTCTTTGTTGTTGTTGTCCTCCAACGCTTGCATAAGTTCGTGAATTGAAATAGGAGCAGTTTTGAGATCTTCGATCATTGAAGAGATTGAAGTGCAGGAATTTAGAACCGAATTGTATGTCCTAATGGAGAACGAAACTCCAGATTTCTTCATTGTTTGAAGCAATGTAGTCATTTCTATGAATTCTCCATGATTTCCAAGGGAAGAAAGCATCATATTAGCACAAACAGTTTCTAATTTGAATCCTTGACTCTCCATTTGAGATGTAATTCTTCTCATATCTTCAAATAAACCTAATCTTCCATAAGCATATATTAGTGATCGAAACTCGAAAAGAGATGGTCGTATCATCAAACCTTTCATTTCTGAAATCAGATTCTCCGCTTCAAGAGGCAGATCCATCATACAATAACCGCCAATCATCGATTCAAATGCACGACGTTTCACGAAATTAGAGGATGAAGAATCAGATAACTGTTTGAGAAGGTCACAAGAATTGCAAAAACCTAACTGCGATCTTCGTTTGGAATGAGATTCAACTAGATTACAATAGAAAAGAGCAAGATCGCGTTCTCTGTCTTTCAATCTAACAATCGCTTCTGAAAGTAGAGATTGAGCTTCGTTCAATTCACCTCGTTCGTTAAGAGAAGAAATTAGGTCAGCTAATAACTTAGGATTCCAATTGAACCATTCCGTTTCTGTAATCCTCCAATAGAACTGCAAATCAATTCATTAAGTGAGATATAGTGAGAGATAGAAGCTGCGTTTATGAAATTTACCGTTAGAGCGAAAGAGGAGAGATGAGGATGAGCATTTTCCGGAGAGATTATACGGGAGAATGCGTCAAGTGCGATGGATTTGGAAGATGACTGAACGAATTTGCGGATTACGCGATCAGAGACTGATGGATCGTTTGCAACGGCGGCGGTGGTGATAAGAGAAGAGAGAAATGTATCAACTCGTTTATTGAGGACACAGCAGATCGTTAGAGAAGACGGCGGTTTTGATGGAGCATATCGCCGGAGTTTCGCCGGAAGGGTAATCGATAAAGCGATGCAGTCAGCCATACTTTATCAGTGAGGTGGTTTTCAATTATTATATTTCTTTGGAAAAGAAGATCATGCAGCCACTTAAACTTTTATTGTGAGATTAAATAATTCCTAAACTTCAAAAGCTGATATATAGGTCATAATTATAATTTCAGAATGTTTACTCCCGAACTTCTTTTGAGAGTGTGGTTAATCCCACGGGGTTAAAATAGATAGTCCGCAAACACACTTAAATAACTTAATTATTTATCTAGACGTAGAATTTGTCGCCTGACGGACTTGAACCCAGGACTTCAGAAAAGCTCGAGATATCCACATCATGTTGTTGCAAGACTAGAAGAGGAGATATAAATTACCATGTTTGTTTTGACCCGTTTTGATTTGAGCCATTTTTTTTTTAATTTATTTAAAAAATATATTTTTGTATACTATCTTATTTAGATTATTTAGAGATTGATTTAGATGAAATAATATTTTAAAATATTTTTTAATTATGTATAAATATTATTAAATTTAATAATCTTGATTGGTCACTCTAGTTATAGGTATTTTTAGACTAATGTCTTTTATATTAAATAAAGTAGATAAAATAATGTTAAAATAGTTCGTCCTTACTTCTATTTTAACAAATTTGGAGTATTTTTGCTTATTTGAAATTATTTGTTACCATTTTTATTTATTCAAAATTTTGTTAAAATAGTATATATATTTTTTTTAATTTGATCTAAAAAATTATCAAAAAAAATAAATCTTTCAAAAATTAATTTAATTTAATCATATATTTTCTAACAAATGAAAATAACCTAATTTTTACTTTTTGTTTTGAAAATTTAAAAAAATGATTGTAATTGTAAAATATTAGTTTACAAATGTTAAAATCTTTCACATGTTATATAAATGGGTTTTTCAATGAAAGCTAGGAGGGAAATAATTTTACTAACAAAATACAAGTGGTATACAATGAAATACCAAAAAAAAAACTATTCTGACATATCATTTTCTAATCTGTTCTATATTAACATAAAAAAAAATCCCAAAAAAAAAATCCCAAAAAAAAAACATAAAAATTCAAACAAATGTGTTTTTCTTATAAAAAATAAAATAAATTCATAACTCAATTGTTAGTTAAAATTAAATATCTCTTAACTAAGAACTTTCTGATTTAAATAATAATGATGAAAATTTGGGTCATGTTAATCACTCCCGAAAATAAATTTCTATAAGAAAAATATAATTTGTTATAATATTAAAACAAACATTTAGGTCCATACTGGTGCTTTCAAATGACCTAATTCCAATTTGACCATCCACTACTCATATTATCAAATAATTAATATTAATTAGCATAACAAATCAAACAACTCATATTTTTCTTGCTAGAAACTAGTTAATAATCAATCCTTTAATTAGGGTTCTATACAATCATCATTAGAGATCACAACATTGTCACTCGAACCAGAAGCATCAAATTCAATCAATAGACTTGGAATCAATGCTATCAACTGCATCAAAAATCAAATTTACTTTAGTTAAGAACATAAATATTCAAATATATCATGATCTTTTTTTATTCACCCTAAACATAACAAGAGTTACCATTGTGATTCCAACGCATAAGATACTAAAACCTGGATAATCAAACGGCGCTTTATCCGACAAGAACAGATCTGCATAAGAATATATCAAGAACCCTAATCCTCAAATCTTACTTTTTTTTTGTGGGGGTGGAATTAAATCGATAAAATACCTGTTAAAGTACTGAAAATCATTGGAGATATAATGCTTGCAAAAGAAGAAATGGCTGAAATACATCCTTGGGCCATCCCCTATGAATTATATTATGAATTTCGATTATTACATAACCTAAGTTGAACGATTTATCGATTGAAACAAATATTCTCATATTCAATTTTCTAACCTGCTCGTCGCGTCCAAATTGTTTGGACATGATGCTTGTTAGCTGCAAAATAAAGAAAATAATGATATCTTAATACTTCATGAATTCAACATTGATCCCTTAGATTAATTTAAATTTCTTAATGAAGAAAACTTACACAAGTTACCCCTATAGGGAATATGCTAAATGTAGCGACCACATAAGGAACCTGAAAATGAATAGAGGGCAAAATAATTTATTTTGGAAATGAGACATATATAATCACGTTATAAATGGAAAAACAAAACAAATATAATGTAATTCGTGAAATAAGTTATTGCAACGAAATAATATCAAAAACATTTCAAAGGAATATGAAGAAAAATAATGAAAACATATTTGGAATGAAATATATGAAAAAGATGAGCAACTTACCCAAGTAGCCCATGCCACGCTATAAACTAAAGTCTGTAATTTTCAAAACAACGAATTAATTATGTCGAAAAATTAAATAAGTAAAACATTTATTCAAAGAATATGTTTACCGATAAGAAACCAGAAATGAGACTATAAGACAACAACTTATACTCTCCGATAAAACGAATCAATATGGGCACGAGAATTATCTGTAAAAGATAAACATGAGTGTGGATCTTTAAAACTTGGCTAGGAAACATGGTTAGTGTGTTTAATAATGAATATCAATCCTTACCTGATCAACTATTCCAACAATACCTAGTATTGTAATGATATTGGCAAACTCGTCTTTATTGTAATGAAGTCGGGCCTTGAAGAAATACTAAAGAAAACGAAGACATCAATGCTATTAATCATTAAAAAATCTTAAAAACTATAAATATTCTTCAAACGTCTCAAAATAATTGTACCATAGCGGCACCCTCAAGTGCACTCTCCGCAAGACTGTTGAAAAACGTGATTACAACTGCTAGAGAAAATATTCGACTGCAAAGCAATTCATTAATAAAACTTCATAAACGACGAAAAAGTAAAAAAAAAAAAATACAAAATACCTTCTTCTAACCAATAATATGAAATCCTTAATGGATGGAATTTTCCTCGAAGGTCGTGCTTTACGAGACGATTCTACATCACTAAGGCCACAATTTTCTAAACCGCTATTCGTCAAGATAGGTCGCTCCAAATGCTCGTTATGGTTAGAGATGTTCGATTCCTTGAGGAATACTCTCATGTAGACTAGTGCCATAAGTGATATCACAGGTGCAACCTATTAATTTGATCAAATCAAAAGTCTGATTATTTAGGCCATTTTTTAAAATAATATATATTATTTCTTATAACATATTAAAATATTAAATAATATAATATTCTAGTTAAAAAACCAAGATTATTTCCAAATAGCCCTATATTAAGAAGAAGAAAATCTCTTATCAATACAAATGTTACAGGATCGATATGAGAAATTAGTAAGATTACAATAAACTTGAAACATCATAGAAAAAAATAAAAACTCTTATCAATAAACATGAAACATCTTATTAGTAAAAAAACTCTTATAGAATATAATAAAAGTTTAGTATACGAAAATTAGTAAGATTTCTATGAACCTGAAACATTGTGTCACTGGAGAGGACCCGAGCAACAAGGGTTGCTCCGATAGAGGAAGCACAAAGAAATCCCATGACCATACCCAAGGCAGCGGCCCTCTTATCCTCGGTGGTGATGTCGGCCACGTAAGCAACGGCAAGGCATAAAAGGCTTCCTCCGGTAAGCATGCCGGTGAGAATTTTCAAAACATAGTATGCATAGAAGAAGTTTTTTGTCCTCCCACATGCTAATATCACTGCATTTTCATTTAGACATTTGATTTAAAATTGTCATTAGTTTGGAAACATTTTAATTAATATTGAAAAAATATATTGTAAATATTTTATTTATGTTAATTTAAATAAGATAATATTTTGAAAATAACTTATTAGATACATAATCACAAGTTTGTAAAAAGCCAAACTTATCTCAAGCTCTAGAAAATGTTTAAATGGCAATGCTTATCAAATTAAATTTGCATAAAGGTTTAATTTGTTCCCTTCAACTATAATAAAAATGTATTTAATAAATTTGAGTAATGATACATATATGAATTTTCTTTTAAGAAATAACGTGATTTGGGAATAAAAATGTAAAAACTCTACCATATTAGATTTTTATCCACTAAAAGATTTACACGTTGTTTTCTAAAAAAAATAAAAAAAATTCTTACAATTGTTCACAACATGTATCATTATTCAAAAGCATTATATGAGTTAACCCAAAAATGAAGATTTTGAGTTAAATATTTTATTAAAATTCAATCAATAAAAAGAGTATGACAAAACAAAGTAAATTTTGATGGAAGAATATTTGGAAATCAATTTCAAAATTGATTGAACAAATAATTAATTAGGATCCAGATTATTTAAAAAGACAAATTTTATTCCAACATAAGAATTCAATTTAAAGAAAATGATTAAAAAAAATATGGTTGTCATTCATTAGTACAATAATAAATAAGTTACTTTTCTTTTATTTATAAAATCATACCAAATTAATATAAATTTAAACACTACTTCTTTTAAAATTATTATTTTTGACTAATTCCTTCTCAAATAAATTTATAGTTGAAATAATTAATTAAAAAAAACATATTATAAGATTAATTTAAAGAAACCTACCAAGAGGAATAATGGAGAGAGTCATGGGGAAAGTGAGCATTTGTTTCCTTCCATAAATATCAGATAGATTTCCAATTAAAGGCATCATCATCACCATTCCTAGTCCAATTATCTGTATAATTAATATTTAAAAAACATTAATTACAAGGATTTGTTTCTCATTAAATAGTTTAATTGGCAATTACAATTTAATTAATTAATACCCACTGTATATATATAATAATTATCTAGCAAATGTAATATTAATACTTTAAGACATAATTATTTTAATAAAAAATCTCAATTCTATTATTCCCATTCAAAGAATTAAATAAAATTGGAATAGTATTAATAAATTTTACAATTTCCATTAAAGAGAAAAACAGAAGGAAATTCAGTGGGCTCATAAAAAGAAACTCATTAATTATTTCATAAACAATTTTATCAATTTTAACCCAATGAGAATTCTCAAAACATAGTAGGCTTGAAGAAGTTTTTACTCTGAATTTCTTAACAAGTAGTGATATGAGAACTTTGAATAATTCTAACGAAAAATCTTATTTTCAAACAATTTCTCGCAAGAAGATCACTTCTTGTTACTTAATATATATACAAAAATAAGAAAATATTACCGATTGTTGAAAACCCGAGAGATAAATGACAAGGGCACATTCGTCCTTTCCGGGGCAAAGAGCGGCCATTGTGACGTCCATCATGGCCGGAAACACCATCATAGAAGCAAAATTTGAAAGGAACAACGACATGTTGATGTGGATCAAATTACCCATCTAATCTTAACTAATTACCCCTCTTCTATTATAATTAGTGTTGATTGTAATATTATATATATAGTTAAGTATAAAAATTTCAACTTTTCAAAAAAACAAATATAGTTAAATGAATTTTATAGAATAAATATCTTACCAAAAACAAAAGTAAGTATAATATATATATATATATATATAAATATATATATATATATATATATATATATATATATATATATATATATATATATATATTAATAAATTAAGCTTTATATATTAATGCTCTGCACAATGCATTATGACGGGTAATAGTGAAAAAACACTTATTTTAAATAAATAATTTATTAGTTAAAAAATTAGAGAATTTATATTTTTTCAAATTTATTATTTATGATATATATATATATATATTTATTTGATTATAAATTAATCGATCCTTTATTGTGATCAATATTGTTTAGGTTGTTTTTAGATTTTCAGCATCTCTATAATGGATAATTTTTTTCTCTATTATTCTATAGAACAAAATTAAGTGTCCAAAATAATTACATTTTCAAATTTGTTAGCTATTTCAGATTAAATGATCTGTAATTAAGTGATCGTGACTAGTCACCAAAGTTTATATACATTCCTTAAAAAATATCAATTACTTTATATTAATAATAAAAAAAGGAGAGAATTTATGTACATTTTTAATTTAATATTTGTGTTATATTTACCAAACTTAATTAAATATATAATTAATCGTGTTAATAATATTTAAATAACCAATATTTGTTTTAATATAAATATTAAAGTTTAAAATACAATTCTATTTTTTTTGCCTATATAAAATAAGCATTCAGAAAGTGTATAGTAATGTAAGAAATCTCCCTTTGCATTGATCATTCAATATTTAAAAAAAATAAATATATAAGGTTTAATTTTAAACAGAAATAAAAGTATAATAAATAATTTTAAATAAAAGCATATATAAAGATATTTAAAACTTAATTAAATTTACGAAAATCATTATACATAAAATGGTATTTATAATCTTATTAATGTTTTTTTAAAATATGATAATTTTTATAATATTTTCATAGATAATCAAATCAGAAGATTTTTGTTTAGACATAAAGAGAAGGGAACATGATAATTGGTAAAATTCAAAAAATGACACACGTTTCATAAATCTTGTCGATTCCATGCCTATGGACGATGCAGCCTAGAAAGATTCCCATAGTTGTCATGCTAAAGCCGTTGATAGCAACTTACACTGGGGTAAATTTATGGAGCAGGGCTTGTATGGGTTTGGGTGTTGGCTCCTCTGTCTCTTCAGCTGAGAGTGATAAAGCGCGAACCAAGATCCGTGATACGAATTGAATTATTTTCAAAGGAGAAGATTATTCCTTTATTGTTTTTATATATCTTTAGCCCTTCCTTTAGTCACCTTTGCAATAGGGGAGGGGTTCATTCTATTCATCAATTACTTGCTTTTTCATATGTTACTTACTGTGCTGCTATAAATTGATGGCTGTCAAAATTGTAAGAAAGAAGTTCAAAGCTGCTCAGGCTGCTATTGGTGAGTTCATGGTTGTCAAATTAGTAATGGAGTAAAAGTGCTGAAGCTTTCTTGTAATGATGATTTAGTCTTGATGGTTTGGCTGTTGTTCATAAGCTTGACATGGACTAATTTGAAGACTTGAACATGCTTAATTGGGAACTATTGCAAGCAGTTTTCGAGGGGGAGAATTGATCAATATTACACTCTAACTCTAGAATATGGAATACAAAATAGAGGGAAAGCTAAATAAGGATCACCAGATTTGCATCCTGCTTGGCAATGGTATCAAATGTTCTCTTTGAATAGTTCCTTGAGTTTGGTTAAGGGGTTGTTGAATATAAGGCTTTGCTAATTTTGTCATCATCCAATTGTTCTCGAATGGGTCCATTCAATGATGTAAAATCGAGCAATGTGATAAAAGAATCAATTACAAAAAATCCTCCAATTCCAATTAGGAATTCGTTGGGCCCTTTAGGAACAGCTTTGAAAATAGTCAATTTCGATTCATTTTACTATTTAATAACTTATAATCAGATCCTAGTAACTAACTATTTGCAACTTGACAATTTAAAACAGACTTTTCAAGTACTTAAATATTATTTAACGGAAAATAAAGAATCCCGATCCATGCAGTAACTTTTGAGTCCATTCAATTTGAATTGGTATTTTATCTATCACAATTATTGTGAAAAGACATCTACAAAAATAAGTCTTGGACATTATTTGTGAAAATGTATGTATAGCCAAAAATGAGCCACACCTAAAATCGGGTCAAGTTCTAATTGTTCAAGTTGACTCTGTAGTAATACGATCAGCTAAGCCCTATTTGGCTACCCATCTGAACCCGATGAGACATCAGTCTCAGTCGAACCAAACTCTCGAACCCGTCCAGAAGTTGAGGATGAAGCTTACGATTAAATCGGTGTTAAAAAAAAGGGGTTTAGCCATAAAGAAGCCAGTTAAAGAGAGTTCTAACGTGGGGCGACAAATGGCATGCATAAAATTAGCCTAAAAGGGGGCCTGAAGTCCTAGACTTACTAGTTTCAGCTTGATAGCTAAATACTCCTGGGTGACCGATAGCGAAGTAGTACCGTGAGGGAAGGGTGAAAAGAACCCCCATCGGGGAGTGAAATAGAATATGAAACCGTAAGCTCCCAAGTAGTGGGAGTGACTGCACTTACGCGTATTATACTAACGCGTAATATGTAATAAACGTATTACACTTACGCATAATATATAATACGCGTAATATCTATTAAGCGTATTACACATTATGCGTGTAAGTGTAATATGCGAAGATTGCGGCTGGCGGATTTGTCCGAGATCGAAGTGCTGAAATTTTCTGACAAAACGATGACTGCGAATACAGTCCCTCCTCTCATTATCGCTTAGTTGAAGATGTTGATGATGATCGACTGAGGTTTGAGATTAACACCATTATGTCAAGAGAGATAAACCCCTTTTCAACTCACTATTTTAGTGTCAGATTTCTCATATAAAAGTCCCTTGGATGTTACTCAATATGTTTGTATAACTAGACTCTTTATCCGTCTTCCTTGCATTGACTTTTCATTTTCCTATAACCTTGGATGATGCATCTGACCTACAACTGAAACAACTCCTAGAAGGTAGGAAGATATTCAGCCATACACCTTTCAAATGAATAGATAAATGATATGTAGCTTAAATAATTCAACAATATTTAACATAGAAAATTTAGAATGAACAAAGACTTACATTCCATCTAACCATGAAGGGAGCCTAAAATCTTCAACAAAGAAAAGAGACTTTAACTCGGGAGATGACACAAGTTTTAGCCATGGGATTGATGTGTCAGAGATGTATTTTCTGTCCACATAAATATAACCTACAACACTACGAAGTCTTGTTCAAACAAATTGAGAAGGAAAAAAAGGAGAATATACATTGAAGCAAAGCAAGAAGATTCTAGGAAAATGAAAGACAATGCAAGGAAGACGGATAAAAAGTTCAGTTATACAAACATATTGAGTAACATCCCAAAGGACATCTATATGAGAAATCTGACACACTACAACAAAACATACTTTCAGCGACCCTTATATGCCAACCCATATTAAGCGTAGGTAAAAATTAAAAGAAAAAAAACTTTTGCCAACCTTTATATCTATACCACCACCTTTATTTTTTTTATATACCAACTTTGTAACTTTTTTATAATTTAAATATTCTAAATTTTAATAATTTTTATGTTTTATTTTTAAACTTTGTAAATATTTTTTTTTTAATTTTTTTAAAATTAAATTTGACTTAAAAATTTTTTAACATTAAAATTTAATTAATATTTTTTATATAACATAATTTTTAAACTTTTTATAGTATTATTAATATATGTCTATTATTTAATTATTATTTAAATTTAATTAAATTAAAAATAAAATATAAGAGAGTTCATTAGTTTCTAAAGTGTTAATATGACATTTATCCCACATCGCAGAAAAAGAAGAAGTTTTTGGTATATAAAATATGAGAGAGCTCATTAGTTTCTGAAGTGTTTTTAAGGTTATAATGTGCTGGAATATGGGTTCACCCTAAAGGTTTAGGATTATGTTCATCAGGTACTTGAGAGATGAAGAGAAAATGTGATAATAGTGAGATAAAAAAATAACATCTAAAATGAAAATAGAAAAAAACAAATTTTAAAAAAATAGTTTAAAAATAAAATAGACTTTTAGTGACGTTTTTTTAATTTTGCCAATGCTTAAATAAGTGTTGTTAAAACTTTCGCCTTTTGGCAACGCTTGTACCGACGCTTAAATAAGCGTGGTAAAAACATGCGCCCACCCTGCTTCTGGCGACGCAAGAATAAGTGTCGGTAATGTTTTTGGCGACGTTTTTAAAGGTTGGCAGAAGTCTTTTTAAGCGTCGCCGAAAGTCATTTTTGTTGTAGTGACACTAAAATAGTGAGTTGAAAAGGGGTTGACCTCCCTTGACATAATGGTGTTAATCTCAAACTTCAGTCGATCATCATCAACATCTTCAAATGAGCGATAATGAGAGGAGGAACTGTGTTCGCGGTCATCGTCTTTGCCGGAAAGTTTCAGCCGCTTCGATCTCGGACAGATCCATCAGTCGCTTCGATCTTGGACAAATCGTCAGCCGCAGTCTTCTCTTTTGACTGTTTAGAAGAGAGAGAGTCATGAGATAAAAAAATGTTTATATATTAGAGTTTGTGCGTTTTACACTTACGCGTAAGTGCAATCACAGGGGTAAAACGGACATTTCGCAGAGTGAAAATCCCATTTTTACAATGTTTATGAAGCGTAAATTATTTTTCGAATTTGACCCATTATGAGGGTCATTTCGTCAAATTTTCCAAAAGAAGGGATGCTCTCTTTTTCATTGATTATGACACAATTAAAAGTTTATAAACTGTCATTATAAAATAATAATTTACAATCAAACAATATCATGTTAAATCAATTCAATAATCTCATAGTCACTACAACTCTATCTTTTCGTCAACTCACCACTCGCACGCTGTTGCTCTAGAGAACTCGGTTGTGTTGGTCATTTTTTCGTCAACTCACCACTCGCGCGCTGTTGCTCTAGAGAACTCGGTTGTGTTGGTCATCGCGCTCGACCATCTTTGTGAGAACATTTTTTCCTCTAAATTTAGTGTACTTTATCCCTCAAAATAGTTGTGTTTCATTGATATCTTTTTGTTGTACACATGTAAAATACAAAATTCCGACCAGTATGTTTGTTGGTCCTTAGTCTCATTGGTTTTGGTCCTTTATTCTTATTGATTTTAAACCCAAATGAATAACAAATAGGAAATGAAAGGATTTTTCCTCTGAAAAAAACAAAAAAAACATAAGATTGTCAGTTTATCTAATAATAATAATAATTTTTTTTTATAATAATAATTTTTTTAAGCAAATTTAAAAAGTTGGTAGAATGAATAACCTCTCATGTGAGCAAAGTCATATGTTATAACCTTGTAACCTTTTAAAAATACATATATTATATATCATTTTTCTTTTTGAGATTAATAATGATAGAATATAGAATTCTTTGTGTTTTTATTGAAGAAAAAAAGATAGAACAAGACAAGCCTTATGTTTTAGCATTGGACAATCCAAACATTTGTAGTTGTTTCCAATGAAACTTCCCCCTCTTTCAATCTCAAAATCACTATTTTTTATATAAAAAATCCTTCTTTTTTTTCCTCTCTAAAATCCTAAAAAAGACAACATGCAAAATTCCAAAACATCATTCTCTCTTATCTATTTATCTATCTATATCCACATATTCAAAAAGCACAATATGATCATCACTAAAGAACCCTTAACATATGAGTAAACCACTTCATATCAATGGGTGCCCAAAGAAAAGCCAACATAACTTCCCCCAAAAAACCTCATTTCTCCTTAAAAGATTTCTTCCGTTCTAAGGATTCCCCATTCAACACCAACGTCAACAAATCGACATTGGCATCGTCATCATCATCGTCAAACTCACCATCTTTAGAACCACAGGAGCACGAAGATCTTCTCTCGATCATCTCCTATTGCACCTTCGTCTTCAACTTCACCGACCCTCGCGAATCTCCCACCCAACAACACCACAAACGTCTCAAACTCCTCAACCTTCTCTCGTACCTCAAAACTCCCAAGAACAAAAACTATCTCATCCTCGTCGAACCATATTTCCTCCACAACCTCTTCACCATGTTATCCTCCAATCTATTCCGACCACTTCCACCTCCATTCAACACAACAACCCTAATCAACTTCCTCCCAGACGAAGACCTAACCGCCACCCCAACCCTAGATTGGCCTCATCTCCACCTCGTCTACGAAATCCTCCTAACCGTAGTCTCCAACCAAACAAACACCGATGTCCTCACCGAATACATTACCCCATGCTTCCTCTTCAACCTCATCACGCTCTTCTGATGCAGCGTGCGTGGCTAGGATGAACCTTTATCAAGATTCGTTGATTCTTACGAATACCGAAAGTCAATAGATATTGAGGAAACCTCGTTTTCTGATTAATAATCTTCCCTTAACAAAGTGTTTTAAGATCCTTTTTATACTCAAACCCTAGCTTGCAAAAGAAATAAACAACTTTTAATAAATTGCAAAAAACACCCTAAACTAATAAAAAATGCGATTTTGAGCCCCTAAACGTTTCCGCCCGAAAACACTAGGCAATCGTCGAAATCTGACACTTGCGAGATATTTTCGGATGCTGCAACTTTCGCATAAACGCCTCTTCGACTCGCACCGCATCATTCCCCCCAGGGTAGAAAAGATTCGTCCTCGAATCTGGAACCGCATCATCCTCATCAGAAGAAGACTCACCCACAAAAGGAACAAGATGCTTCACATTGAACACATCAGAGGTACGCACATGGCTGGGAAGGCGTAAACGATAAGCATTGGGGTTGATCTTCTCCACAATCTCAACAGGACCAATCTTCTTAGCAGCAAGCTTGCTATATTCATGAGCTGGAAAACGATCCTTAGTCAGAATAGCCCACACAAAGTCACCAACTTCAAAATCAACAGCACGCCTTCTCGAATCAGCCTTCTCCTTGTACTTGGCAGTAGCAGCAACCAAGCGGTCATGAGTGGTCTGATGAACCTGAGCCAACTGACCAACAAAATCCGCAGCAGTGGAATGAGGACGCACCTTGCTGGGCAGCGCTAACAAATCAAGAGGAGCACGCGGAGACAGCCCGTAAATCACATGGAAAGGACTGAAACCAGTGGAGCGATTAACAGCATGATTGTGAGCAAACTCGGCCTGAGGCAGCTTCAGATCCCAAGCCTTAGGATGATCCCCAATTAAACTGCGCAGAAGGTTCCCCAAAGACCTATTAACAACTTCAGTTTGGCCATCAGTTTGCGGGTGATAGGCACTGCTAAAATTCAGCTGAGTATTAACCAAACGCCAAAGACTCCTCCAAAAGTGACTCACAAAGCGAGTGTCCCGATCAGAAACTATGGAGGCAGGAAGTCCATGAAGGCGATACACATCCCTGAAATAAAGCTGTGCAACAGCCACAGCATCAGAGGTTTTCTTGCAGGGAATGAAATGAACCATCTTCGAGAATCGGTCAACCACCACAAAAATCGAATCAGAACCACGCTGGGTACGTGGCAGTCCAAGGACAAAATCCATACTGACATCAGACCATGGTTGAGTGGGAATAGGCAGAGGCAAGTATAACCCGGCATTAGTCGAAGCGCCCTTAGCCAACTGACAAACACGACAACGAGCAACAAAACGCCCCACCTCTTTGCGCATCGAAGGCCAGAAATAAGAAGCTGCAAGAAGCTGGAAGGTACGATCACGCCCAACATGGCCTTCTTTGTGGAGTTCCTGAATCATCCTCAAACGCAAGCTACAATCTGGAATGCACAGCTGCACACCGCGGAAAAGGAACCCATCCTCCAAGACAAAGTCCCTCGAATCCCCCTGTTGGATGCGAATGAGGACCTGAGAAAAGAAAGGATCATCACGATAGAGGTCCACAAACGAATCAAAGCCGGGTACATGGACACGCATCTCCGCCAACAGCCCATGACGACGACTCAAAGCATCAGCCACGCGATTAGACACACCAGCCTTGTGTTTAATCACAAAAGTAAACTGCTGTAAATAAGAGACCCACGAAGCATGACGATGAGAAATCTTGTCCTGACCACCAAGATGCTTGAGGGAATCATGATCCGTATATAAGACAAACTCCCGCTGAAATAAATAATGACGCCAGTGTTTGACTGCCTGGACAATAGCATAGAACTCAATATCATAGGTACTGAAACGAAGTTTAGCGTTAGACAGTTTCTCACTAAAATAAGCAACAGGACGCCCAGATTGGCTAAGTACAGCCCCAATACCCAATTTCGAAGCATCACAATGTAGTTCAAATGGCTGGGAAAAATCAGGAAGAACCAAAATAGGGGCTGAAGTGAGTCGGTGCTTGATCTCAACAAAGGCAGCCTCGGCATCATCCGTCCAGAAGAACTTAACCCCCTTCATACAATCAGTGATAGGAGCCGTAACACTACTGAAGTGAGGAATAAAACGCCGATAGAAGGAAGCCAAGCCATGAAAACTGCGAACTTCAGTGATCGAAGAGGGGCGGGGCCACTGATTGACAGCCAGTACCTTACTCGGGTCCACTTTCAGGCCCTCCCGAGACACCACATAACCGAGGAACTGGGTAGAATCAGTAAGAAATGTGCACTTCGAGGAAGCAGCATAGAACTTATCACGCCGGAGAACAGATAACACCTCACGAAGATGAGAGAGGTGTGCTACCTCGCTGTCACTGTAAATCAAGATGTCGTCGAAGTAAACGACTACAAACTTCCCAATGAAAGGGCGAAGAGCCTGGTTCATCACACGCATAAAGGTGCTAGGAGCATTCGACAGACCAAACGGCATAACCAGCCACTCATATAAGCCCTCACGAGTCTTAAAGGCAGTCTTCCACTCATCACCCATGCGAATACGAATCTGATGGTATCCACTCTTGAGATCCAGTTTGCTAAACACAGAAGCACCACCCAACTGATCCAACAAGTCATCCAACCGGGGAATAGGAAACCGATAACGCACTGTAATCTTGTTGATAGCACGACTATCAATGCACATACGCCAAGACCCATCCTTTTTTGGGGTAAGAAGGGCCGGGACAGCACAGGGACTAAGGCTCTCTCGAATGTGTCCCTTAGCCAGCAAGTCCTCCACCTGTCTACGCAACTCTTCATGTTCTTTGGGACTCATGCGGTAATGAGGACGGTTGGGTAGGGCAGCACCTGGAACCAAGTCAATGTGATGCTGGATATCACGCAAAGGAGGCAAGGCACAAGGCAGATTCTCAGGAAAAACATCTGAAAACTCCTGTAACAGCGGCTGCACTGGAATAGGCACCTCAGAACTAGCACCACAGGTAATCAGCGAACAAAATAGAGCAAACACCATGCCTGATTCGACCATGGCGGTCTGAAAAGGACCCCGAGACAACAAGGTGGCAGGGGGGGACGCATGATGAGTGGGGGCAGCACCCTTCTTGGGCTGATTTGGCATCAACACAATCTTGGTACCATGAAATAAGAACGTGTAGGTATTAGCACGCCCATCATGTATAACAGAATGATCAAACTGCCAAGGGCGACCAAGTAAAAGGTGACAAGCATCCATAGGAACCACATCACAATATACAGCATCACGATAATGGGAACCAATGGAAAAATTAACAAGTACGCGCTTCGAAACTGTAACATCCGTACCTTGACTCAGCCAGGACAAGCGATAAGGCTTGGGATGAGGTTCAGTGGACAGACCCAGCTTCGAAACTGCAACCTCAGAAATCACATTCTCACAACTCCCAGCATCAATGATGAAGGTGCAAACTTTGCCACCGATGGTACAAGTGGAATGGAACAGATTATTGCGTAACCACTCGTTATCAGGAGCACGAGGGGTTAAACATGATCGACGAATCACCAAAAGGGGGCCAACATCACCAGAAACATACTCCTCCGCTGCCTCATCATCATAAACATCATACACTGGGGCTGAATCTGAAGGAAGAGTAGAGTCAGGATCATCCACCTCAGTAAAAAGACCACGATTGGTGGACTTTGGGTTGCGACACTCTGCTTGGCGATGGCCAACTTCACCACAATTGAAACAACGCAAGCCACCGGGACGTCCCTGCGGGGGGGCTGTAGTGCCGCGAGGGGGGGCTGGGGTGGGATGGGCCGACTGGGAAGAAGAACCAATGCCACTAGTGGGGACAACCTGTTTTCCAAAGCTACCCGAACCGCGCCTGGCTAGCTGTTTCTCAGCCTGTGAAGCACGCTGATGTGCCTCAGAAACAGTCAAGGGATCAAACATATTCAAAATATCCTGCAACTGGAGGCGAAGGCCACCAATATAGCGAGAAACCAACTGGAGAGGGGACTCAGACAGGTCAACACGAGCCACAAAGGTGTAAAACTCAGTGGAATAGTCATCCACGGAACGAGAACCCTGACGAAGATTCTGGAATCGCTGGTACAGGTTACGTTCGTAATTATATGGTAGAAACGCAGCCCTAATATGCTTCCTGAATTTGTCCCAATTCGTGAGCTTTGCCTTACCATGACGAACACGTGTCTGTTTCAACTGCTGCCACCATGCTTGTGCACGACCATGTAAGCGGATCGTAACAAGGGGTACACGACGATCTGCAGGAACTTCCTTGAAATCCAGAATCTCTTCAACCTGAGAAAGCCAATCAATAAACTCTTCCGGTGATAGACTACCATCGAACTTAGGGATGTCCACCCTGAAAGTCTGCTCCCAGCGATGATTGGGGCGTTCAGGGGATCGATTCCGAAGACCACCGAGAGGGTTTTCATCTGTCATCGTAACATCATCTTCAGGGTGGTGCATGTGCATAGATGCATCCATCCGTTGCGTCAACCATTCAACCTGCCGCCTCAAATCGTCGTTATCACGGCGAAACTCAGCGTTTTCACGTCGCAACTCAGCAAGGTCACCATCATCAGCACCAGGGGTAGGGTTGCGCGGCTGTCTTCGGGGCGGCATACCTCAGGGTCGACTGGAAACTGATACCAACTGATGCAGCGTGCGTGGCTAGGATGAACCTTTATCAAGATTCGTTGATTCTTACGAATACCGAAAGTCAATAGATATTGAGGAAACCTCGTTTTCTGATTAATAATCTTCCCTTAACAAAGTGTTTTAAGATCCTTTTTATACTCAAACCCTAGCTTGCAAAAGAAATAAACAACTTTTAATAAATTGCAAAAAACACCCTAAACTAATAAA
This sequence comes from Impatiens glandulifera, assembly GCF_907164915.1. Classification (NCBI taxonomy): domain Eukaryota; kingdom Viridiplantae; phylum Streptophyta; class Magnoliopsida; order Ericales; family Balsaminaceae; genus Impatiens; species Impatiens glandulifera. The sequence goes on along the minus strand of NC_061865.1, from coordinate 55,053,679 downwards.
AAATGCGATTTTGAGCCCCTAAACGTTTCCGCCCGAAAACACTAGGCAATCGTCGAAATCTGACACTTGCGAGATATTTTCGGATGCTGCAACTTTCGCATAAACGCCTCTTCGACTCGCACCGCATCATCTTCCAATCGGAAGATCCGAGGGAGCGCGATATCCTGAAGAACATAGTTCACAAGATATACGCGATATTCCCTACGCAACGTTCATTCATTAGGAAGACAACAAAGGACGTCTTCCTACGCTACGTTTACGAGTCAGATCGACATTCGGGGATTGGCGAAATGCTGGAGATTTGGGGAAGTATTATAAATGGATTTGTAATTCCGTTGAAGGAAGAACACAAGGTGTTCTTGACGAGAGTGTTGATTCCTTTGCACAAGCCCAAGGGTATGCAGGCTTACTATAGGCAGTTGACTTATTGTATGTCTAAGTTCGTTATGAAGGAGCCGAAGCTTGCGGAATTGGCGGTTAAAGGGATTCTCAGGTGAAATAATTTTAAATAATGTGTCATAATTTCAATGATCATAGATATTAGAGAAAATAATTAGAAAGAAAGATTACTTGAACACCAATATAATTATTAAACTTAAACTAAACTGATTCTTTAAGGATAGGATAGCAAATCCAATGATTGAATAAAAAATTACCCAATATATTATTGTTTAGGGTTTTAACATATATTGCTCCATCTTTGACCGGTTTCATCTGCTCTAATATTATCCGTCGCTATTAGACCAAGTTAAATGTGATAGTATAAGTATTAAAAGTAGTAGGTCGGTTGTATTTCGAATTTTTTTAGTCTGGTATACTGAAATTTTTATTCATACCGTAGCCAAAAGTTTTGGTATAGGCAATATTATAACAAAATCTCGGTACGATACAAGTATCATAATGAATATTTGCAGTAACTGAGATTTCGATATGGTATCGATATAATTATACTTTTCATACTCAAAAAAATATATTTACTTATAAAAAATACCTCAGATCACTGTTGAAAAAAAATTGTCGAGAACAATTCAGAGAGATCGATGGTAGAAATTATCTTTAACTGGAAAAAGATTATCGGGTGTAAAACTGTACAAAAGTTGTAAGAGATAATTTAATTTAGAAAATGAAACTTATGAATTAATTATTTATAATTTCGTTAGTATTACTTATTTACTTATAAATATGATTTCGTTATATATTGAAATATCGAAATTTTAAAAAATTCGATCCATACTAAATTACTAATAATTTCAATTAAATATTAATATTTTGTATATGATATTTTTGATATACCGATAATTTTATAATCGCATTGATGAAAAAAATAGATGTTAATTACTTAAATTACCTAGCTAAAGTTGGTCTGCGACTGTAATGGAACATGTCACTAACTATAATTATTCGTTGCTATTAGTATATTACTCCCATATCTACTAGTCCTGCCATTTTGATAAATATTCACGGAAATTACTTTTTTCGTGAGTAATAGCGACACAAAATAAAAACCGTCACTGCTCTTTTTTACACTACTCTTTGAAGTGTAAAAATTTGAAACCTAACATTGTTTTTGTCTCACTAATTATTTAGTGACAGATATTAAATGAGAAAAAAACATGAATCCATTCTTTCTTCGTGAATTCGAGTATTAGATAAACGCAATACAATAATAAAGATGATTATATCTTTTTAACATCAGGCACTGGTCGACAACAAATTGTCCAAAAGAAGTGTTATTGATAGGTGAAATTGAAGCATTAGTGGAGATTCTTAAACCAGAGGAGTATACAAAAGTAGCAGTTCCCCTTTGCACTCAAATCATTAAATGTCTCAACAATTTGAACACACATGTAAGTCTTCAAATAAACTAGGTAATTAAGAATCATCATCAATGCGTCTTTTTATATGTTCTTTTTTTCTGTATGCTTTTCTGTTAGGTGGCGGAAAGGGCGTTGTATTTGTGGAACAACGAGCAGTTTTGGAAAATGGTGTGGGAACAAGTTGAAGAGGTATTTCCGATGATCGTGGAAGCGGTTGAGAGGAATTTGGACCGACATTGGAGCAGCAGCGTGCGACAATTGACCCAAAATGTCAAGATTATGTTGGAGGAAACCGAGCCAGAGTTATATTCTAAGTGTCTCTTTACTATGGAATTTAGAGAATTAGCGGCGGTTGATAGAGAGACTAGGAGAAGAGAAAAGTGGGAGAGGATTGAAATTGTTGCTGCAAGGAATTTGGGAGCTTCAAATTAGGTTTGGTTTTGTAAAATGTATAAATTAATCAAGGAAAAGGTATATAACTATCATTTTCATAGAGAACTTTATCTCTTAGATCTCCTATTATGATTAAAAGGTATAAAATTGTTAAATAAATGTATTAAGTGTTAAAATAAGAATAATAACTAAATTCCCGTACACAAACCAACATTCCACTACAGTTATTGTGACATTAATTTCAACTTATCAACTTAAGACGTTTTAAATAAAATTAATGATTTTTTATCTCTTAAGCACATAATCTTGTCATTTGAGCTACTGAACTAAGATAGTAAATTAATCATCCAACAAATGAATCAATCAATCCACGACATATTGCAATAATTGTTAACTCATTTTTGTTTGTGTCTGTGTTTTTTTTTTATAATAATGAATTTATTAGGTCAACTATGTTCACCTTCTAACCATTTTTGTTATTATAAAAAAAATGGTTGATCTACACATTAATTTTAATGACTCTAATATTAACTTACTAGTTTATATTATTTTTATTGCAAAACAATTATATATTTTTAATATAATATAAAGTATAACAATTTAAATAGAAAAGAAAGAATAAATGTTTTTGCCTAAGTTATCCTAAATTTCGGCACAAGCTCTGGATATATAACTTAAACAAAAAATTTAGTTATTAATTTTATTTTATTTTTAAATTGTCCATGAAAAGAAAACCGACAAAACCATGATAAAAAAAATGTTGAAGAAAAATAAAAATAAAATAAACAAAGAAATTGAGAAACTATTCCGTCACTAAAAGTTAAAATAAAATTAGATTTTATATTTTATAATTAAAAATCAAAATAAAAATATAAAGGGGAAATTTGTTCTGTTTCTTTGTTTTAGGTGGACCAGACCTCAAAATTGAAACTCAAGCACAAAAGCCAAATAAGTCCTTTCCAAAGTTTGAGGATTCAATTAAATGAAGAAGAAGTTAGGGTTAAAAAATGACAAGAAAAAAGAAGATGAAGATGCATATATATATATATGCATATATATATATATATATATATATATATATATATATTTGAAATTGGTTCAAATACAAGTTTTAATGGCCGATTTATAATTATTTCTGTCTATATATATATATATATATATATATATATATATTTATATTTAAACTCTAGCATAGTGATAAAGATTTTTATAATGGTATAGATAAAAATGTTGTTTATTTTTTTTAAAGGCTCGAATCTCGGCTAATACATCTTTATTATTTTATATATTAAATTTTAATTTTAATTTTTTAAACTCATTTTATTTAATTAATATTTTAATATATTTTATTTTAAGTTAAATAATTGATTTGTTACTTTATTAAACTTTTATTTTTAATAAAATTTTAAATTAGTTTTTTAATTTGTTTAATTTATTATATTATAAATTTATTATATTATTTATTTTCTACTTTAATATATTATATATTTGTTATTTTTTAAACGATTAAAATGGTAAAATCGAACAAACCGATTTTATAACCGACCAGACATTTGACGGATGAAGATTTTAAAAAATCGACACCTAACTATTGAGAATTTTTCGGTGAAAAAAACAACCGAACCGAACCGCTTACACCTCTAGAATAGAATGAACACATGATATACTGGTTTAGATGTTCTTGCTTCTACTCAATGAATGATATGAGTTTGATGAAAAAATTACTTAAGATCTAAGGATTTTGATCAATGTTTAGCTTATACTTTGATTCTAAACTGATTGTTGATATTTTAGACAAGCTCTAGTTAGCCTAGATTGAATTGATCTAAAGTTTTGATAAGTTATTTGAATCAAAATTAACAAGTGTTGAAGTTGTGTTTCAGAAAACATTTCCTGAAAACTTGATGAAATCGATGGAATAACTTGCTAAACCATTGTTCTATATCTTGTTGTGTAGACTTGTTTGCATTTAATTTCAACATATGGAGAGTTGATTTGTGATAAACCAAAGTGATATAGATTCTGTCCATTTGTTTTCAAATGGTTTAAAACCTAATTTTCTCTTCATAAGATGAGCTCAATTTTTGCCAAAATGAAGTTCAATATATTGACAATGATGGTGTGTACTTGTTTGCACAAAACCTAGTTCATTGAAACTTCAATTTGATTGAAACATGGAATGTGACATAACATGTTTTAAGTTTCAGAACTTACTGAAATTTGATTATTTTCTTTCAAATGGGCTGAAAATATGGCTGTGCTAAACAACTTTCATTTTATAAATTTTTTCATTTGATATCTTTAAAGGCTCAAATCCCTTTGTTTCTTGAATCGCTGCAAACTGAAATTTGAAATCTGGAAATCAAATGAATTTACTGTTTTGGAATTTGATATTGATGTTGAACTTAGTGGTAGGCATTTTGTTGATAAACTGAATTGATAAGCTTATTAGATCTAAAGATAAAGGCTAATGTTGCATTTAGAATCAAAATAATTTCCAAAATCCAAAAAAACAAAACAGTATCCAAAAAAAATACAATTAAAAATATTTAACTAGCCGAAGCTTGAAGTCGAATTGACACTTAGAACATAACACCAAAAGCCTTTTCCTATGAGTACGCCAAACCATTTCTTTCTCGGTTTCTCAAGAAGAAAATCGTGGCGGCGGAGACTCTTCAAATCAAAGTGTTCTTCTCAATGCTTTTCAAATCTCTCGTTGTCATTGATCACTTTGTGTTTTTACGGAAAAAAGAAGGCAAACTCTTTATTCTTTGGTTTTTTAAAAAATGAATGAAATAAGAAACATCTTAGGGTATGTTAAGTCAATTTGGATTTTCAGAAATTAGTTCATGATAATTAGTAGTGATCAAATTAATTGTTATTTTGTTGAAAGGGTAATTTCAGGAATTAGAATTAAGATAATGGATTCAAACTTTTCAGTTTTTTTTTTTATTTTCAATTTTGATTGAAAAGTAATGTTTAAAGAAACTGAAATGACAATTTCTTAATTTTCAGTAATTAGTGGTGATTAAAGGGCATTTGTAGTAGATGTTTTATTAGGTGTTCTATATCTAAAATAGAAATAGAAAACTAAAAATTACAACAAATTTGATCTACATCAGATGGGCTATACTTAAAAAAATTTAGCCCAAATGAACAGTAGTGTTCTATATATAGAACACCACTTTTCATGTTCTATACTTAAAACTGGCGGCAACATTATTCTCTCATCTTTTTTTCTCAAAACTGACGGGGACATTATTCTCTCTCATCTTTTTTTTTTCACATAGCAGAGAAAACATAGGTTCTTTCCAACACTGTAGGTTCTTTTCTCCTCCAAACGTAAGCTTCAAAATTTTCGCTGTAAAGATGAAAAGAGATAACGATAAGAGAAGCTTGAGCTATAGAGAGATCTAGAAAACGTTAATGCTCTACAGTGATCAGCAGGAGTGAAAAGTTCTTTAGTTTTGCTCAAGATACGGATTTTGACTTCTTCCATCTTTCAACCAGCTCTCGTTGATGCCCTTGCAAAGTGTCACGATCAATAGATGTCCGTGATTGTCGGGAGTTTTCACCTTGTGCCTTGAGTTTTTCTCTTTCACGTTTGAAGGCTAGAATTTGAATCATATCATCGTCATCATCGCATCCGTACAAATAATCTTTCAAAAAATTATTATTGCCACTCATTGTGTAGGATAAAGCTTAAAGTGTAGTGAAGAATGAATGAACAAAAACTTTATTTATAGTTGGATTTCGAAATATGACCGCTGGAAAATAGCCGTTGGAATTTGAATTTGAAATTTGAATCTCAATTTTTTTTATAGAACATGTCAATGAAATATAGGCGTTGGAATTTGAATTTGAAATTGAAATATAGGCGTTGGAATATAGCCGTTTGAATTTTAAAAAGTAGTTACAAGTTGTTTTTTAATTTTACAAAAAATAAATATTTTAATGTTATAGGTATATAGATAAAAATGCTGATGTAGAGTATTTTGAATTGAGATTTTGTAAAATAGATATATGTATTTTTTAATATTATTTTAGGTATAAAATTTAGCATTTCGGGTGCAAGTGTCCTAAGGAGTTTAGGTTATTTCACTCATATTAATGAGTGTTAGTATAAGATTTAATTATTTAGTTTTTATTTGTTTTTAGTTAAATATACAAGTACTATGACTTAGTCATTTAGACCATCTTCAACCCACAAACTTATTCTTAAACCCAAAATACAGTAAATGTCACATCAAATTATACAACAATTCATCTCCAACCAAAAAATTCATTTCTAAACTCAAAAGAATATTCTTAAAATATTTCTTTCTTACACTAACATTTTAACCTTATTAATATTTTCTGCATATTTATCAACTTTACATATTTAACCTCAATCTTTATTCATATAATAAAATAAAAATAAAAGTAATTAAACATAATATATTTTATTTCTTTATAGATTGCTAAAAAAAAAATAAAGGTTAATAATCATCTTATCAAAACTTATAAATATATATATATATATATATATATATATATATATATATATATATATATATATATATATATATATATATATATATATATATATATATATATATATATATATATTATAAGGGCCATTTTGAACAAATGGCCAAAATGGTGAAATGAATAGTGCCAACGCATATTTGCATTTGACCGGAGGAGAGGGATTGATTTGCAGGCCGACGCATATTTGTATTTGGCCAGAGGGAGGATAAAATGCATTATGCGTTTTGATTTGCAGACCGATTGGAGGAGGAAAGGACACGCAAAACCCATTACGCGTGCCTGTTGGAGATGGTCTTAGTCACTTTTTTTTTAGTGAGATTGACTAACCATTCTTTAATTTACTTAAGTTTATGATTATTTGATTACGAAAAACTATATAAATTAGTGTTATTTTTTGTTTTTAATATATCATAGACGAGTTAAAACCAAAACCATCCAACATTAATGTTCACTGCTATGATGATCGAAATTCTCGGAATCTCGAGTTTTGTTAAGTAGAATATAATCTTATTTTGTTGAACAAGATTTCACTCTATGCGTGCATGAACCTCTATTTGTGAAACTTGTGATAGACAAAGGAAATCTTGAGAGGCATGTTTATAGGTTGATTATCTTGTTTTTACTAGAAATTATGATGATTTTATTGAAGGTTTTAAAAGTAAAATCCATGATGAAGAGAATTTGAAATGAAAAATTATTTTTTTCTTAGTAGTAATACAAAGTTAAACAAGTATCTTTCTCAATCAAAAAAGGTGAGCTCGAATTGCCTGTTTGGGTTTACTATTTGTTTTTTTAATTTACTTAAAAAAAACTATCATTTTTAATAATATTTTATTGCGGGTTGATTTAAATAAAATGATGTTTTAGAATATATTTTAATTATATATATATATATATATATATTACTTTTTTTAATAATATCATTTTTTTCGCACTATTTCAGCTCTAATTATTTTAATTAAACATACCAAATGTTTATAATCTTATAAGTTTTTTGATTTTTAATAATACGGATTTTTTTTTATCCCTATATATATAATAATGCTTAATTTTGAAAGTGTTCGGATTGTCGGGTCGAAAACGGTGGTTAATTTGGATATATATATATGTAAGAGTAAATGAATATTTGGGTCGGATTCTAGGTTGACCCGCCCATAAACTTAAAACTGTTAAAAATAAAATTGAAAATGTTATATGTGTTTCGAACTCGCAATTTAATAAAACAAGTATAACTCTTTAACCAACTAGGCTAATAACACTTTATATTTTAAATTGAACACTAAATTTGATGAACGCGAGACGTTGTAATAATATATTTTTATCTTCCTAGTATATTATAATTAGTTATGTTTAGAACCAGTTATGGGTGTTCAACAGGTCAATTGCTTTCGATTAAGTTCAAATTTATCATTTATTTTACAAATTGGTTAACCACCGATATTGATATCGGTTTTACGTTCAACCGAAAATTGAATCATTTAACCGATATTACCGGTCGCTAGAACCGATTAACTTATAAAATAAAAAGTAATTTTTTTTAATAAATGAAGCCGGAAATAAATGAAGCCGAATTGGTGAATATATATTTTTTAATTATTTTTATTTTCTTCCAACCCACCTGAGCAAGGCCACCTAAGATTCATGGTTTTGCTTTCGCTAAAGTTTCTAAATTCCTCTTTGTTTCCGTGTTCCCTCTTAACAAGTAGAGCAAAAGTATAATTTATGTTTTTAAATGACTCTTTTATCCTTCTGATTCTATCCCATTTCCTCTATCCCCAACATATTTTTGTGAATGTTCTAAATTCTTCGACTCATCCTAAACTTATCTTCCAATCCACAAATAAACATGATAAGAACAAACCCAAATTCATTGTTAAAATCTAGACCTTACAAAAAAAATTATTATTCAAATAATAAAATTAAAATTTACTTTAAACTAAATTACAAAAATATTATTAATTATATATAATCAAATATTAAATGAATTTAAAAAAACAATAAATTTTACCATTACTTTTAATAAAAAAATGATATATATCTTTAAAGATAATTGATGAAAATGAAACGGCAGAAGATGGATGATGAATACGTGTCGACAGCTAAGAGTCTATTCCATATTAGCTTATAATGGAATGACTTTACTTGATCAACACTATTCATATTCTCTCTCTACTCTCTCTCCTGTCATTTTCTCAAACAGTTGATCTCTCTGACCTCTCAAGCTGGCGTGGAGCCCAAATCAGTCCTCTTGCTTTGCTGTCTTTGATCAGTCCATTCTTTCATTTTGATGGCGTTTGTCTTCTTACAACAATAATATATTCATTCTCTAAACATAGATTGATAACTTCATCTGTTTTCATCTCCTGATCTGCAAATCTATTCAGATATCCTGATAATTGATATGATGATGATGATGATTGTATTGAAATGAGGAATGTTATTTGTGTTAAAAGTTAAATGAGTTTTCTTAGGACTTGTTTTCATCCGAGAGCAGATCGACACGTTCATGCTGGATCAGAAGCTATTGGCCGTCAAGATGGTCTTTTATGGTATAAAGATGTTGGTCTTCACTGTAATGGAGAATTCTCCATGGCTGTTGTTCAAGCAAACAATTTACTTGAGGATCAAAGTCAGCTTGAATCTGGGTGTTTGAGTAATACAGAATCTGGTCCTTATGGTACCTATGTTGGAGTTTATGATGGTCATGGCGGTCCGGAGACTTCAAGATATATTAATCAACACCTTTTTCATCATCTAAGGAGTAAGTTTTTTTTTTTTTTAACTCAATTATGTAGATTCAATTCAAATTGAGCTAAATTCAGAATATAACATTTGGGTATTTCATTTTTTGATCTAACTGGTTGTATTTGAAGTATTCAACATTCAATATGGTATTTTTATGCAGATTTTACATCTGAGAATGAAACTATGTCAGTTGAGGTAATACGAAAGGCTTTTGAGGCAACTGAAGAAGGGTTTCTATCTGTTGTCACGAAACAGTGGCCAATTAAACCACAGATAGCAGCAGTTGGATCATGCTGCCTTGTGGGAGTTATCTGCAATGGGACTCTTTATGTAGCGAATTTGGGTGATTCTCGTGCTGTATTGGGTAGGACTGTTAAAGCAACTGGTGATATTTTAGCTGTTCAGCTTTCAGCTGAGCATAATGTAGCTATTGAGTCTGTTAGACAGGAATTGCAAACCTTGCACCCTGATGACTCGCAAATTGTAGTTCTAAAGCACAATGTATGGCGTGTGAAGGGCATTATACAGGTTGGTTTTTATTTGAACATACACAGTTTTCCTTATTCTTTAAGCTCTATCTTGTGATCATACTTTTGTCTTGATTTCGTATTTACTATCATTTAGTTGTTACCTCTTTTGATTATATGTTGGTGTTTGAAGTAGACTCCATGAAGTTGGTTTTCACCCAATTCCATTTCACTCCTTTGTGAGGACGATAGTAATACTGTCTCCACGTAAACCTGGTGAAGACTATTGTAATCTCGTTGAAATTTGAAGGTTTTCGACTGCAACTCCTTTGTGAAGACATAAACAGTCTCTATAGTGAGAACCTATCGCAATTGTTTCTCATTTGATTCATATGATAGTGAATCTTGTCTCCACAAAAAAAAAGGTTTTATAATCTCAATTTTGAAAATACCCAATGTCTTCTACTCTGACATTCATCCTCCTACATTAGGGTACTCCCAACTATGTAGACACTCATTATTCCAATCCGTTAACTTGAGATTGTAAAAACCTATCTGAGTGGCTCAAGTGGATAGAGACTTGCCTAAGAGATCAAATGTTTCATGTTGATCTGACTAGGACCGTCTTGCTTGATTTAAGTGGGGCATACAGGAAATGAACTTTGGTCACAAAAAAAGAAGTAGAATGATAGCATTTTGTTTGAGTAGTGATCAAATACTATTTGTTTGCAGATTTCGAGGTCTATTGGAGATGTATATTTAAAGAAGGCTGAGTTCAATAGAGAACCACTATATGCAAAGTTTAGACTTCGCGAACAGATTCGGAAACCACTCTTGTGCTCAGATCCTTCCATTTTCGAGCATCAAATCCAGCCACACGATCAGCTCCTTATTTTCGCATCCGATGGCCTTTGGGAACATTTAAGCAACCAAGAAGCAGTTGATATTGCACAAACTCGACCTCATAGTGTAAGACACCATTTTTTTGTATGCAAGAGCGAAAAAGAAAGCAAGTTTCATTCTATCTAATATTTATGCATGCAGGGAAGTGCAAGGAGATTGGTGAAGGCAGCATTGCTAGAAGCTGCAAAGAAGAGAGAAATGAGATACTCGGACTTGAAAAGGATCGATAAGGGCATCCGCAGACATTTTCACGACGACATTACGGTTATTGTTGTCTTTTTGGACTCAAATCTTGTCAGCAGCACATTCAGAAGTCCTAACCTATCGTTAAAAGGGGGAGTCATCTCGGCCCTAACCTGAGTTTTTGTTTTATCTTCTGTTGTACCCGTATCCTCCTTTTGTACAAATACCCACATAAAAAAAAGGATAAAAAAAATTTCAAGTTTGAAGCCAATGTGTAACATTTGGCTGAGAACTTAAAAAAAAAGGTTAATTTTTGCTGGATAGTTCAAGAAAATCAGAGTATAGTTATATTATAGCTGAATTATGGTTTTTGGATATTATTGAATAGACATTTGAAAGTTGAAACATCACTTTCCTCCTTTTTATTTATATTATTCTTATTACTCATTTGTATTTCTATACAATGATTTATACTAGTCCTCATTTAGATCTTTTTTTTTTTTCATACATACTTATATTTTATTGATATTGAATAAGAGGTGTCATAGAGTATTATTGGGTTGGTGTTGTATATTGAATTTTTTTATTCATACAAAATATTGTACCAAAATTTTTGGTAGAGAAAAGATTATACACATACTTATCGAAATTTTGCGAGGATTTTTTTGCTACCAATACTTTCATTCTCCTCTTGTTCCCTCTCAGAAGGGAGGGGTAAAAATGGAATTATTTATTTATTTATTTATTTTTTGTAAAAAGACTGTTTTGTTCCTATCCCATTGAGAGACAATAGAGAAATATTAGTGGCAGATGATCTAATCTCGAAATTTTGATATATTGATATCTCGGTTAGTATATTAAAATTTATCGATATTATACACTTGGTACTGAAAACATTATATCATATTTGGAGCGGAAAGTTCAGGCGGTTTAGGTTGGTTGATCCGTATGGTGTTGTCGGTTAAGTTAGTTTGATGCTGCCTCACTTATTTTTTGGGTATAAAAAAAAAATCAATGCACAACATTTTGGTGGTATGATTAAAGCTTATTTTTTTTTTTTCAATTGACAAAAACTTTAAAATGACATGCCTACATATTTGGGTTATAATCTCAATTTTTTTTTTCTTTTTTTGAATTATCTGGTCGAAGAGAAATCGCTTAACTTTCAATAATCGTATTCATACGATGCATATCATTCATAATTATGACGCTTTCCGAGATTAGTTCAGAAAACCAAAGTCTGTCGGAGAATTAATCGTTGTTCTCGAGATTTTACGAACTAGATAAGTTATTTAATTTTTTTTTTTTGTTAGTTATAGGTAATAATTTATCGTTTTGTTTAAACGATTTTTTTTTCATTTTTAATATACATTATTTAATTTTTAAATAATAAAATAAAAAACTTATAATTAGTTGCCTTGTAAGATTAATGTAAGTTTCTTTTAACATAAAAATAAATAAAAATAAAGATTCAAACATTTCTTAAAAAATTCAAATCAACAAAAATGTCCTATAAACAAAAAAATAAAAACATTTTAAATTTTCTTAAATCTCCATCTTCATATACTCTCTCCTCCATCTCCAATAAACAAAACTCAACGGTTATCTGCTGAAACTTACAGGCGTCAGATCAAAGTGAACGATGAATAATGGAAGATTACTAAATGGAAGATTAGCGCCAATTGTGCGTTTTAGAAAAACCCTAATCCGAAAAAACCATACTCTTTCTCCTCAAGTCGAAACTGTCTACCTCTGGGAATCGCCTAACGCAGACTCAATCTCCTCTGCTCTTCAATACTACATCAACCACTCAGAACACCCTTTCAATGGCCTAAAGATTCATTCTTCAATTATCAAACTTGGTTTCATACCCAATGTCAATATATCCATCAAACTACTAATTCTCCACTTAAAATCTGGCTCTATGTCTTATGCCCACCAGATGTTTGATGAATTGCCAAACCCACAAATCCCTTCTCCTTATAATTATATGATTTCAGGTTACATAAGAAATGGGCAGATCCTTGAATCATTTGATTTTGCTAGAAGGTTAGCATTCAACTATGTGAAACCTGATGGCTTCACGTTTTCAATGATTCTAAAAGCTTCAATTGTCTTACCTTCTGCAATAAGATTGTTAGGAAGACAAGCTCATGCGCAGATATTGAGACATGATATAATCGCAGACGATGTTCTTTATACTGCACTTGTTGATTCTTATGTTAAGAGTGGAAGTATAAGTTATGCAAGGAGAGTATTTGATATGATGTTGGAAAAGAATGTAATTTGTTCAACATCTATGATTTCAGGATATATGAACCAAGGCTCTGTTGAAGATGCTGAATATATATTTCATAAAACTCCTGAGAAGGATGTCGTAGCCTTTAACGCGATGATCGAAGGCTATAGCAAATCAATTGAAACTGCAGGAAAAGCTATTTGTGTATTTGTTGATATGCAACGGTTGTATTTTAAGCCAACCATATCGACATATGCAAGTATTATCGGTGCTTGTTCTGTTTTATCATCGTTTGTGATCGGTCAACAGGTGCAAGCTCAGATCATGAAGACTGAATTGTTTACTACTGATAATATCAAAATGGGCAGTGCTCTGATCGACATGTATTCAAAATGTGGACGAACTGATGATGCACGAAGAGTGTTTGACGAAATGCCTCAAAAGAACGTGTTCACATGGACTTCGATGATTGATGGGCATGGGAAGAACGGGAACCCAAATGAAGCGTTGAGTCTTTTCGAGGAAATGAAAAGAAATGACAATGTAAAACCAAATTACGTGACTTTTCTGGCTGTTCTAACTGCTTGTGCCCATGGCGGTTTGGTGGGGGAAGGGAGAAAGATATTCGAGAGTATGGAGAGGATTTACAAGATGAAACCGAGGATGGAACATTATGCTTGTGTAGTCGATTTAATGGGTCGTGCTGGAAATTTAAACATGGCGTGGGAATTTGTGATGGGTATGGATGAGAAACCGAGTTCAGATGTTTGGGCTGCCTTGCTTAATAGCTGTAAATTACACGATGATTTAGAATTAGCGAATATTGCTGCTATGAAGCTTAATGATGGTCATCTTCGGCCAGGGTCTTATGTGGCACTTTCTAATGCGTTTGCGGCTGCAGGGAATTGGGATAGTGTGAGTCGAGTTAGGGAGATGATGAAAACTCGAGGGATATCGAAAGACACTGCTTTTAGTTACTTAGGGAAACACGAAGAAAAATGTCACTAGTTGTCGGGTTAATTGCAAGGTTAAATTTATTACTTGGATTTTGGCTTGAAATTACATCCTCATATATGTGATGTTCATATTATAGGTGGTTGATTGATTCTCTTTATAGTAAAATTGAACAGTTAATAAGCAGGTTGATCATTGATTGAGGTCCAATGCAAGGAGTCTTCATTGTTTTTACTAATTTAATGTGTGTTTTCACATAATTTCTACAACAGATGTTATTCAAAGTTAGGATCATTTTGAGTAAATTAAACAAGTAATATTGAATATTGGATGAATGTCAGTTAGAAAATTTTCTTATTTGTTTTAGCTAGTGCAAGAAAGCTGAATCTGCAATAACATTTTTTGTTTTCTGAAAATAAGATAATTATGATTTTGTTAATATATAACTCAAAATTAGTAATCAATTTCCCAGCTTGAATATAATAATCTATACTTATTATTTTCAACATCAACTATTTTCCACTACAAAGTTAATTTACACTACTTTATATCATATCAAATGCATTGTTTTTATTTTGGTAATAACTTTTAAGTCTTTATTTTTATAAAAAAGAATATGGTATGATGATATATGTCATTAAGTAGAGTTTTCGTCCATTATGTTAACAAAATCTTGCATTACCAAAGATTATTTATTGCAGACAAGAGGCCGGTATCCTTTGTTTTCTTTTTCTCTTCTAATGTTAAAAAGAACTTAACAATTTAATAGTAAAATAATAGAATTGATTGGAAAATAGTACCTTAAGTTGAGGCCAAATCTTCAAAAGTTGCTCAGTTATATATATATAAGAAAAAAATTAAAAACTTTTGGCAAATAATGTAACTTCCTTTGAAACTATTTTTAGATTGAATCCATTCCAATGTGAAGTAATTGTGAACTAATTAAGAAAATGAGTAAGTACTTCATATATATAATTTCTTTAGAAATGATTGGTTGATGGAGAATTTTAAAGGAAATGATGTGCCACAATATGATTGGCCGAAAAAATAACAGTATTTATCTTTTTTTTCTCTTCCCTCGTCCTTTATCATTTTTTCAACTAGTGATATATTGACAAATCATTCCCCCCACTATCATTCCTCTAATTTATTGAATATTTAGATTGTATATTTCATTTATTGTTTCATAAATAAATATATTATGACATGAATTTGTGTTAAAAAAAAGAAAGTTTTTTAAATTGAAAAATCAAAAGAAAAAAAACATGACCATGTTTAAAAAAAAACATTAACTTGTCAATTTTTTTACAACACTAGGAGATAAACCGGACCGACAGAACGGGTGCAGGCTGAAAGCTAGGCCCGCTACTTCGAAAATGGGTTGCTGACTCCATCTACCGTTGCTGAAAAATACGGTGGCTATCGAAAAATCAGACCACTACTACAAATCAAAACGACATTTAAGATTATGTTATACAAGATGTTGAAAATAATTCACTTGTGTTCATTCTTCTTCTTCTTTTATTCTTTGATACAAAATGAATTAAGTAATATGAATGATGAGAGATGTAATGAAATAATGGTTGATTTAAAAAAAAAACTCAACCTAACCCAGCCTAAAAATATATGAATAACAAATATATGATATTATGTTATTTTTAGCAATTGTATATATGTCTTGTGGGGCTTTATATTGGGGCATGACGTGATAGACAATTTGTATGTAATTGAAGTTTAAATCAATTTATATATATATATATATATATATATATATATATATATATATATGTTTTCTTTACTGATTTTTATTTTCTTTAATTTTAGGAGTATGAGAATGAGACATTCATCAAACAAACAATTCCAAGCTTATTAAAAATTGATATATTCGAACTGGAAGATGATCACATCAAGTATACCTAGACTTAAATGTTGATGAAAAAACATGGCATTACCTCATAATAGTTGGTATCTGTAAAAAATAAATAAAACATGATTCAATAATAAAAACAATAAGTTAGGAAGACACGTCACATAAATGGAATCAAGGGGTGGAGTTATAAAATGCCGGATTGCGACATGTTTTACTTTGACATTCTTTGAGAAGGACTGGAATTATGAAAGTAATTGATCATTTTTATCGATTGTCATCATTTGATAAGAGTTGAAACTCTACTTTGATATGTCTCATTCGTAAAGCTTCAAGAACTATTGATGTGAAAAAATTTAGGCCTATCAGTTTCGTTGCGTCATTCTATAAAATTGTCGTAAAATGTTTGATCAATAAATAACGAGGGGTGTTAGAGACGGTCATATCTAGTAATTAGATGATATTCATCAAAGGTCATCAAATCTATATGATGCCGCATTGATAATCAATTAGTGCATTGACTCAGCTAATTCAAGAGGTGAAAATGTTTTTTTTATCAAGTTAGACATCGAAAAAACTTATGATCATGTCAATTGAGAGTTTTTTTTTATGTAATGGACAAAATAGGAATGAGTGCAAAATGGATTGGTTGAATTAACTTTTATGTCATTGTTAATAGGAGTTCATAAGGATTTTTCGAGATCTTTAGAGGGATCAGACAAGTGCTCACTCTCTCCTTTTTTGTCCGTCATTCACTAGTAAAAAAATGACTTTTAATGAGAACAAAAACTCTCGGTGAAATCCAATATTCCCTCGGTGATAGTTTTCAACGAGGGAGACAAACACTCTCAAAAGGTGTTAGTAATATTAATGTCGGTGAAGAAAAAATTAATATCACCAAGAGCACTTGTCGCCCTCGGAGATAATTAAATTCTTTTAGCGAGAGCAGAGCTAGTACTTTCAATGATAATCAGCCTTTCTAAAAAAATAAAATATGAAATCTCCATCCGGTTGTCCAGACCTACATCACCATTTCACCAATTCCAATCTCCTAAACAGTTTCTGATCTATTCTGAGTAGGAACACATAATGATTCTCAAGATTATAATCTCCATTCCGATCCATCTGGGTTCTCAAAGAGCACACCATATATGCAACACAAATAAGAAACAAAAGCATGTAGGATGCAAAGGAAGGAACACATAATTTAGGGTGAAATATAACTTCTTTTACCAAGAGCAACCCTTTGCTCTCGATAATAATAATAATTATCAACGAGAACAATCTTTTTCCCTCGGTGATATAATATCACCTAGAGCAATCTTTCGCTCTCGGCGATAATTCTCGGTAATTGTGCATTTTTTACTAGTGATTGTTATGGTCGCTCCCTAAAAAATGATGGTTTTAAAAAAAAACTCGTGGCTCATTCATGGAGTGAGTTGTGGGCCAAGAAGATATCATTTTTCCATATCACTTTGTTTTTTTTCCTTATGACACGTTATGCATGGTTTAGGCTACATATAGAAATTTTAAACACATTCGGAATATTTTATGGTTATTTGATGCATGTTCCGGTTTTCGAGTTAATCTTAATAAGTCAGACATCATTTTTTCAAATTCTGTTTTGAATAGAAGAATGACGAGGTTGACAAATGTGTTGGGGATCAGAATTGGTGGTCTTCCGTCAACATATCTTGGTATGCCATTAGATGATAAATTACGACCCAATGTCTCTTGGAACCCGATTATCACTAAAATGTAATGTAAATTGTCTAGTTAAAAAAGGAAAATAATATCGAAAGTGGTCGGCTAATCCTCATTAAGAGTGTGTTGTTATCTATGCCCACATATATGATGTCGTTATTCATTCTCTCCAAGAGTGTGGCGGTGAAAATATACAGAATAATGTGTAAATTTATGGATTTTCTAACTCATCGTTTTATGATCTAATTAGTTGGGATAATGTTAAATGTTTTAAAGATTAATGTTTAGATATTCGAGATCTTATTTCTTGTAATAAGGCTCTTCTATCAAAATGGTGCAGTAGATTTGCAATGGAGCTTAATAGTCTTTGTGCATCAATAATCAAATTTAATTATGATAATGATTGGTCTGGTTGCTTCACCAAAATGTCTAATTATCTAGTGGGATATAGTATTTGGAAGGAATTTATTCTATGTGGGAAAAATTGTGAGTAGTCTAGATTCATTGTAGATGATGGTTCTTCAATTAAATTTTGGGACGACATTTAGGGTAGTATCAAAAGTCTAGCTACAATGTATCCTGAGCTTGATTTCATTGATATATATAGAAATGACACAATTAAGGACATGTTTGATCATCAACCTAGTGATTTCATTAAATATTATGGAGACTTCGTCCCATAATAGAATTTTACATTTGGTAGGACGCAAGAAAGCGTCACCGTTTGAGCTAGACATTTATGCGTTGACAAGATGTTAATACTTTCCATGTAGGGCATTCTTACAAGTTATTCGCTAAGATGATTTCATATAATTTTTGTTGGGAAAAACCTTAGTAGTCAAAAATTCCATCCAATATCTCGTTCTTTGAATTGAGTATTATTCATAGTGGAATTCTAACAGATAATATGTGCATGAAAAAATGTTGTATTATGGCTAATCGTATGTGTCACGAAGATGTTGAATAAAAAACTCACTTACTTTGGCATTATCGAGGGGTGACTAGTATTTCGAGTATTTTGTGGAGTATCATTGAAATTCATTGGGTGATGTCCGAGTCTAGATAGTTATGGGAAGTTTGGATTGATGCGACTGATATGACATGTCTACATATTTGAGTTACCATCCTAATTAGGTGGATTATCTAGTTGAAGAGGAATCATCGAACTTTCAATGATCGTAGTCGATTGATGCATATCATTCTCTATACTATTATTTTTATGACGTTTTTTGAAAATCATTCATTAAGTCAGTAGAGTATGTTATGAGTTAATCGTTATTCTCGACGATTTACGAGTTCGATAATTTATTGAATATTTTTTTAATATTTTAATTTTATGCCATGTTTTGTTGTTTGCTTAAAAGGGTTTTTTCACTTTCATATTTATGAGCCTTTTTAAAAAATAAAATAATAAAATTTGTTATTATGACCAATAACAAAATGATATAAGTATATATTGTGTATTCACAAGCGATTGAGATGTGTTGGTCGCATAGGCGACTAGGGCAGACGGGCGAATTAAGTGGAGATGGATGTTGATACAAGAATCTAGAAGATTGAGGTTAGTTATATCATGTTTAAGTCTAGATTTAAATATTTCTTTAAATTAGTAAACCTAAAAAGGAAAAGTGACAATAAACTTTTGAATACATCTTTTTCTTCCCTCCAATAATTGATTTCCAAAGTCCAAAAAAAGTGATACAATAAAGATTAAAGAGAACCGTACAATATCTCATCTCTTCTTCAATGCACTAAATTTGACTGGTCCAAAGACAATTAATTATAAATAAAGAGAACCATACAATATCTTATCTCTTCTTCAATGCACTATATTTGACTGGTCCAAAGACAATTATAAATAAAGAGAGCAATGGATTTCAATATTAGCACAGATAAAACCATTCAATTCCTTAATATGTAATGCATGAATTAAGTCTTTAATGGTTCATCAAAAACATTTACATGTGACACAACAAACCAAAAAAAACATTCATAGTAAAAAAAAAAACATAACAAAATGTATCATAAATAATTGTAAACAAATTTCCAGTTTTAATGCAAAAAAACATTTATTAATGGAGTGCTAAAAATATTGTTAAAACACCCTAAGAAACAGTTTAAAATAAAGAATTGATTGGAAAAAGAGTTGTCAAATCTTCAAAAGATGCAGAGATGGTACTTGACAAACAGCCACACATTAGCTGTCAATTATTTTCCAAATATATATATTTGAAAATGAAACTTTCATCAATGTAAGCAATTTAATTAAAATTTGTTTTTAGATGATTTATTAACAAAAGATAATGTATTTGTGAGAAATAGTCAAAATTAGTCAATTTCATATTTAATTAGATTATGAGTTTTTTCTTTTTCATTTTTGGAAATAGAAAAATGTTGTTTTCTTTCCTATTGAAAACTAAAAAAACAATTATGCTAAAAGAAGCTTTAATATGGCTGAAAACAATTATTGGATTTGTTTAAAAATAATTTTAAAATAAAATAAAATTGGCAACATTTAATTTAATTTTACCTTCAAATTATTAATCGTTGATAAAAATTACCCGATCATTCTTTTAGAGCTTATTTGAGGAAATGGTTTTTTTGGATTTTTTTTTTGTTTTTTTTTAAAAAAACTCTGTTTAATTAAATATAAGAAAAAAACTGGTTTTTAATTATTATTATTATTATTTTTTTACCAAAATACCATTTTCTCTCTAGATTTTTATTTAATAATTAATTTATTTTAAAAAAAGTAAAGAATATTTTTAGTATTTTAAGAGATAAATAGATGGATTAGATTGATGATGTGACAGTTGAATTTTAGGATAAAAAATGGGTTTTACCCAATAATCCATTCATCAAACAAGTCCTAAGTTCATGTTTATAAAAGTTTACAGGAATGTACTTTTTTTTGTGTTATGGTATGATAGCTTTTAGGCATGCCAAAATTCTGGGTATCCGAACTCAAACCAACCCGAATCTCCCAAAAATAAATCCGATAAAAGTGTGTCCCGAATGGATGGGTACAGACCCAACCAAGACCCAGTTTATAAAGATTCTATTTATTTTTAATCTTTGACTTGTTTGGGTAAAAGAATGGAGCAAGCACAACCAAGTCACATGATTTCTTCTTACATCTAAATATTTTTATTAAGTTCAAAATACTTACAAGAAAAAAATATATTTAGAACCACTTTTAAGATTAATAATTAATATTAAAACAAAAATTAGAGTGTTAAAAATATTAGTCATCTTGCCCACTAAAAGGTTGTATATAGTGTTGGACCTTTATGAGTTAAAATTCTAACACAATAAAGTCAAAATATATTTTAATTTATACAAACTTGATTTTTAGGTATCCACTATGATAATGAAAAATTTATCATGAAATAAGTTCAAATACTTTCTATGTGTATTGGAGGAGGAGTAATAAATAATAGAGAAAGAAAATGGAGTCAATAATTTAGTATTTTTTAAGTTTTTACATCAAAGTAAATTGATAGTTTAAGAAAAAAAGTTTAACAAATATGGGAAGAAAATAAGATCATAAATTAAGGAATTAAATTTGGGAAAAAATAATGTTTCATAATTGATATCCTCCCCGCAAGTTGGACGATCTAGAAGAGAGACACAATTTGGACAGTAAAGAGTCAAATCGAAGTCGAAGTAGTGGCTTTGTGAATTGTGAGTATATCAGCAAACTGATCATCAGTAGACACAAAAGATACCCGAAACTTACCTTTTTGAACATTTTCACAAACAAAATGATAGGCTAAGACTATATATTTCATCCGAAAGTGGAAAACAGGATTAACACTAAGATATGTGACACCAAAATTGTCACAATAGATAATTGAATTGGAGTGGACTGGTGACCAAGTTCAATGAACAAGGATAAGACCCATAAAAGCTCATTGAGTATGTCAGCTAAGGCTTTGTATTTTGCTTTAATTGAGGAATGAACAACAAGAGCGTTGTTTCCGAGAGCTCAAAGAGATGGGAGTGCTACTGAGATACAACAAGTAACTAGTGGTGGAAAATATAACCATCCTTATCGCCCGCACAATATGCATCTGAGTAAGCATAAAGGGTTAGCGGAGTCGTTGCCAAAATTAAGATGTCTTTGTTGCAAGAGACCGCTAGATAACGAAGCACCCGTTTGAGGGCAGATTAATGTGACATTCTAGGGTGGTGCATGAACTGCGCAAGTTTGTTGATGTTGAAGGAAATGTCCGGGCGAGTAATACTTAAGTATTGAAGACTTCCCAGAAGTGCACGATACTCAGTTGGGGAATGTAGGAAATCACTAGAATCTGTGAGTAATTGAGCACTAGCGGCCAAGAGTGTGGATGTTGATTTGGTGTTAGCCATGCCTAATTTATGGAGTAGATTAGTGAAGTATTTTCTTTGCGAAAGAAAGAGTCTTATGGCGGAAGGAATTACTTCGATGCCTAAGAAATATGTAAGACATCCAAGATCCTTCAATGAAAATCGAGCAACAAGGGTGTAAATAAGGTTGGAAAACTCTGTAGAGGAACTATTAGTGGCAATGATATCATCAACATATACTAATAAATAGAGTGTAGAACCTCATTTTTGGTAGATGAAGAGAGATGCATCTGTAGATGAATTGACAAAGTCTAGAGAAAGGAGAAACATGTGAAGCTCAATATACCAGGCGCGAGGGGATTACTTTAGGCCATAGATTGCATTTTTTAGGCGGAAAACATGATCAAGAAAACATTTATTGATAAAACCAAGAGTCTAGAGCATGAATACATCCTCTTTGAGTGTCCCTTAAAGAAAGACATTATTGACATCAAGTTGGTGGATGAACCATCCTTGATGAACTACAAGTGTGGGGATAATGCAAATGGTAACCAGTTTAAAAACCAGACTGAATGTCTCTATATAGTCCCAACCAGGGCGTTGGTGAAAACCTTTGGCGACTAGTCGAGCCCTATATCGATCAATCAAGCCATCCGAATGTCATTTGATTCGAAAATCTATTTGTAGCCAACCAAATATGGAGTAGAGGGCGGACTAATAAGTTTCAAGTGTTGTTGCGATGTAAGGCGTCAAACTCAGCTTGCATAGTTGAGCGCCAATTAGGATCACAGAGAGCTTGAGTGATGGTGATGAGTTTGAGTGGAAGAGAGGGTTGAACATGAAGATTAAGCTTCTTGAGGGGTTTGAAAATGTTGTTTTTAGATCGGGTGATGATGCCACCCCCATCTAGTTGGGGTTTCCTGTGAGGGTTGACAACGGGTTGAGATGGTGGCACAGAACATTGTGGGGATGGTGAGGGAGGATACTCGGAGTGGCCATAGAAGGGTGAGGGAGTTGAGATCTCCTCTGGGGGTTTAGGATGGTACTAACCATGGGTTGGTTTATGGTATAGAGTATGGATAGTTAAAGTGAGCCTTATTGTCGCTCTGTACTTAGACTGGTTTGAGGGACTAGGGAGTTGTATGCGAATTCAAATTCAATGAACTTGACATGGCGAGAAGTGTATATCCTTCTAGTTCTTGGATCAAGACATAAGTAGGCATGTTGATCGATCGAGTAACTTATAAAAACACACATAGTGAACTTTGGTGCAAGTTTATGATTAAGATATGGTTTAATCCAGGGAAAACACAAAAAACCAAAACACTTTAACTTATGATAATCTAAGAAAATTTTGAGTAATTTGGAATAAGGTGACTGGTAATTGATGTTAGGAGACGATTGATGAGATAGGCGGATGTTGTCATGTCGTGAGACCAATATGTGAGGGCAACCCCGAGTGATGGAGAAGAGAGTCTGGTTTCGGCAATGTGCCGATTCTGACGTTCAGAAATTCCTTTGTGTTCAGGAGTATGAGGTGGGGTAGTGTGATGGCTTATGCCATGTGTGTTTAAAAAGAGACGAAGATTAATATATTCTCTACCATTATCCGTGTAAAGAATTTTGATGTTGTGATGAAAGAAATTTTCAACAAGCGATTTAAATTTGGGAAATAGAAGTTTGTACATCAAATTTGCATTTTATCGGATATAGTCAATAATAGTGAGTGAAATGATTAACAAACATGCAATACTAGCAATATCATCAATTGATAAAATATGAGAGGTCCATACATCAAAGAAATTATTTTTAAAAGATAAAATGATTTTAGAGTGGATTCATGGAAAGGAAGTTTATGACTTTTGCTTATTTGACATGAGTTACAATTTGATTGTTAGAATTTATTTGAACCCAAAGAAAAATACTCCTGAGTAAAAGTGAAAATGGAAGAGGAAGGATGCCCAAGTCTATGGTGCCATGAAGTAGAGGAGTTTGTGCGGACAGAGTGGACAAACGGGGAGTTGGTTGGCCAGAGATAGAGTCCATCCACACATGGGCCTTTATGGGTTGTTTGACCCGTTTACAAGTTCCTTACATTAAAAGAGGTTGGCAAGAAAACAACAACAAAATTAGTTTGTTTGGTAAGTTGAAAAACAGACAAGTTTTTTGTTGCATGGAAGGAACACACAAAGTATTTGAGAGGAATAAGTCATTAAATAAAAGTGTTGTAGAATGAGATATGTTTAAACATGAACCGTTACCCATAAATAGTGAGTTTGGAACCGTGTATGGATGATGAAGCACTAGATTGGAAAGATCATTGGTGACGCGATGCGTCACGCCACAATCAACTAGAAAATTATTTTGAGATGTGCTAGCGGTTGTAGCATGGACTTGAACCTATCCAGGGTTAGTAAAAGAGTCACGAGAAGGCGGTGAGATACTAGGATGCTACTTCTTGAAGGTGTGACACTAAGACAGAACATGATCCTTGACATTGCACCACCGATAGGGACCAAGATATGATTTGCGATTGCTAGGGCATGAAGTGGATGATCCAGAAAATTGCATAGGCTGAGTTTTGTTAGAATGGTGGGGTCGAGTCTATGCATTCAATGTTGTAATGGGAGTAGGAGTTTGTCGTTGAACAGCAACAAGGGAGAGTTCTTGAATGAGAAGTTTCTCAAGTAGGTCATCAAATAGAATGACATTATCCCTTGCATTGATTCCAATGAAAATTTTATAGCTGTCGTCAAGGCCACGCAACACATGATCAGTCATGTCTTCAACGGAGATGAGAGAGCCAAGGGAGGCAAGGAGATCTACAAATTTCTTTAGAGAATACATGTAGGTGGTGATGGATTGGGTACATTTGGATGTTTTATGGAGACGCTCCTTTAACTACTTGAGGTGGTTACGGGACGCCTTGGCATGTTATTTCAGTAGAGTCCACATCTTAATTTGTCATACTACTCCTTGAGAATACCATCTCAACAGTAATATTTGTTCCTACCGACAACTTCAACGACCCCATAAGCCCTTTTGTTTTAGTAGAGAAATATCTTGATATGTTATTATGTCCCTCCAGCATGACCATCTCAACGATGTTGCTCATGTAGACAACTTCAGCGACCCCATAAGCAATGTTGTTTTACTAGAGCCCACATCTTGATCTGCCACATATTTTTCTTCTCTGGAATTTTTTGATCTTAATTCTTACTATTTTCGTCTTAATTAAAACAAATAATTGAACTTAACCTCGACTTTGATACTAGTTTGTTGTAACGGAAATACGTGAGATGACGTAATCAATAAAAATGACACGAATTTTAATGTGGTTCACCGATAAAACTTGACTACGTCCACTAGAAGAGAGAGTCTTATTAAGAAGAATAGAAAAAGATTACATAATGACACATTTGGGTTATGAAACAAGTTTATATAACTCTCGGTCTCCTGAAATCCTAACAGATATAAAACTGGGACTGAAAACGATGCTTTCAA
This sequence comes from Impatiens glandulifera, assembly GCF_907164915.1. Lineage (NCBI taxonomy): Eukaryota > Viridiplantae > Streptophyta > Magnoliopsida > Ericales > Balsaminaceae > Impatiens > Impatiens glandulifera. The sequence goes on along the minus strand of NC_061865.1, from coordinate 55,028,044 downwards.
CGCAAAAACTTCAGTTTTCTAAAGTGTATGACTGTACTTTTAAATAAGCTTTAACTAGGTCAACATTAATATATTAGCAAAAATGTGGATACTCACCATAAGGTCCTAGGTTCGAGCCCGTCAGGCGACAAGTTCTACGCCTAGTTAAATGGTTAAGTGTATTTGCGGGCTACATACTTAATTCGTTGTCCCATTTTTTATTTAGCGACAACAATAGGTGAATATTCTTAACCTAAGATCCTAGGTTCGAGCCCGTCAGACAATAAGTTATGCGCTTGATTAAATGGTTAAGTGCGTTTGTGGGTTACATGCTTAATCATTGTCCTATTTTTTTTAATATTAATGACAATGAATCTCTAAAATATTATCACAATATTTTCTTAGTTATATTATCATAACAAAATATCAGAGTTAATATTATTTATTTAAGTTATTATTATACACTAAAAAATTATATATTTTTTTGTTCAATATTATTTTTCCTTATACCATCCATTCAAGACAACTCAACATAAATTTTATTCTGATTTATTTTTGGGATACTCAAACCAATTTGTTTGGACAATAATTAATTTTTGCAACCACACATCCCTTCATAGATCTCTAAGCAGACTTGAACAAAAACTTTGCATTTAATGAGAAAAAAGAAAGTCATTCAACTAGACTATTTGATGTAATTTTTTTGCCATGCCTTTGTTACTAAAAAGAAAATTTTTTTATTTAAAAAATAGAAATAAAATAATAATAATAATAATAATAATAATAATAATAATAATACACCAAACGACAGCCCACACAGCAATTAATTAACCCATGTGCGTTAGCATTAATTCATTCATCATCATGATGGGCAATTATATACCCTACACATCTTTTCTCCAATAATTCATTTTCAAGGCCCACAAAATAGTATAATAATTCAATAAATCTCTCAAATTTATTTATTAGCCTACCAAAATACTATAATATATATATATATATATTTAAATTTTATTACTTATAATACTAAATATTTTGGTTCATTAAAAATATATTTGATTTATTAATAATAATTTTAATAAATTTGTTTGATATTTTTTAAAATCAGCAAGATGTTTATTTTTTAAGAATATTACGTTAGTTGAATAAAATTAAAAATATTATATAATAACTAGAAATAATTTTACAATCTATAAAATCAAGCTCAAGTTTTCTTTTTATTCATGTGCATATTCAAACATATTATTTTTTTTTTATAATTTTTAAATATTAATATTTTATTAATTATCTCAACTAATTTAATACTCCATGAATAAAATTTGAATGGATAAAGTTTTCTTTTTAAATATTTCTAGAAGCTTGTTAGATCTTAATTTTTTTAAATAAACTGGTTTAATAAAATAATTAGTTATTTTAAAGTTATTAGAACTAGTTATTTTAAGCTCAAAAAAGTAAAAATTAAATGCTCAGAAAATTACGAAACTCGATATCGGGGTTGAAAATATTTTTGAAAATATTTTTCTGATCGTAAATATATCGAGTTCTTAATTTTTTTTAAAAGTGGTTTGAATGTTATGATAATGAAAAGTTAGGAAAAACAAAGTTTTTTCTTAGCCAAATAGGCATTTAGCAGGAAATTATTTTTATTGGAAATACCATTTTTTAACGTTTTATATATTATTTTTGTATTTTTAAGATTTATTTAGAGCATAGAAATAATTATAAAAAAATGAAATAAAAAAAAGCTCTAGGAGATAAATCGGACCGGTCCAGGCTGAAGGTCAAATCGGCTGCTTTGAAAATGGGTGCTATACGGTTGCTGGCTAGTTATCTGGCCTGGCTGAAAAATACTTTCAGCTAACTAAAAATTTGGATAGTTGACTAATTTTTTTGGTGGAAAATCTATCTAGGCTGGAAAACTCGGGGCTTCTATAATCCTTGTCGGTCAGAAACCACACCAAATGTTTCAAATCTCGGTAAAAAATCAGGACCACACCAAATGTTTCAACTATCGGTCAAAAACCAGGTCAGTCATATATTTTTTGAACGAAAACCATATCACAACAGTTGGGACGACCCTAATTTAAGAAAACACACTCCACCACCATGAACAATTTAGTAAAAAATCTTCAATATTGATTTTTTTTATTGGGCTAAAACGTAATTTTTAATGCAATATTAATATTATCAAATCAAATTCACATTCACATTCTTAACATCAACTGATCCACAAAATAAATTCATAAAAAAATAAATAATCTTCAATAAAATTTATTTATTTTTTAACACAAATCAAGAGATGTTGTCATCATCTTTTAACATTTTATTTAATTACTATGCAACATTATATATCTTTTAGAACTTTCCCCTTTAACAATAACACCCAGGAACACTATTTAAAAAATTTATATATCTTTTAGCATTTTATTTAATTACTACGCAACATTATATATCTTCTTTTTAGGTTAGGTAACCAGTAATCTAGTATAAAAATTTGGGTAAAAAATTCCAAGCCAATCTTCTAACTGACCCTTGCTCGTTCAATGCGGTTTTGAGAATTCGTGTATCTTTTTTATTTGAATTCGTTGGAGAATTCAAATTTTACCGTTTTATAGCACTTTACAAAGATAAATTCGGAGCTCAATCAAGTGAGAAAAGCGTGTTTTAAAATACCAAAGGAGAGTTCACACAACTTTGATTTAATCTGTTGAAGAACACCGAGAACAACCTTTAAAGATTGCCTTGGATCCTTTGTTTGGCCAGTTTTTTTTATTATAGACGTAGATTATTTATTCTCATATTTTATAATAACTTGTTTATTTCTAATATTCATAAATATTTTTAATTACTTTTAGAAAATTCAAATTTTAAATACAAATGCTACTAATTATTATTATTATTATTAGAAAATGACAATTTGATTCATATTTTGTTTTGTCCATCCAATAATTGATTTCATGCAACCACACATATCTTATCCCTTTATTGATCATACACGTCCTTTTCTTATATTTCATTTTCATGGCCCGCAAAAGAAGGAAATGGTACAATAATTTATTATCTTCTTCAATACATTAATAAGTCATAGATAGACTCTTTTAGTCTTCAATATCATACATTACTTGATTCAGATATCATTTTGTGGATTCTTTTTAAGAAAGAAGAACACAGAGAAATTGAGAACAAATCACACAAATGGCAGATAATGTTGCTTTGAGTGTAGGAGGAAAGATCGCAGAGTGGTTGTTTGAGCCAATTCAACGAGAACTTGGCTATCTCTTCTGTTTCAACGGTAACTTTCAAGAGCTGGAAGCTAAACTCGGTGAACTAAGAGCCAAAAGAAACGATGTACAAAGAATGGAAGATGCAAAAAAGTTAGAGGGGAAAACTCTGGGTGATAGCGTCCAGTTATGGATTGGGGAAGCAAATGGAAAAATTACCGAAGCAGATAACGTTGTCGATAAGAAGGCCGAGGTTCAAAAGGGGTGTTTCTCCATCAAATGGTGTCCTAATATAAGCTTGCGCTTTTCTTTGGGCAGGAAGGGGAAGAAGTTATCTCTAGTTCTCGTCCAGCTTCTTAGACGTGCTGATAAGTTGCCGAGCGAAGGTTATGACTTGCCCGTGCAGGCCATAAACTTGAGAAAGTACAACGACAATGATTTGGAGTTCGAGAGTCGAAATAAGATTAAGGAAGACATCATTGAGAAGTTACTGGACGAAAAGACAATGTTAATAGGAATATGCGGAATGGGAGGCGTTGGAAAGACCACTCTCGCCAAACAAGTCCTTCAAAAGGTACACGACTCTCATAAACATTTATTTCCAATTCAAGTTATCTGCACTGTCTCGAATAGTCCAAATTTCCATGATATCCAAGAAGAAGTCGCACAGATGTTAGGGTTTTCGCTTAAGGGGGTAGAGGGTAATCCTTTAAGAGCAACACGTTTACAAAACGCTTTCAGTAACAAGAAAGTTGTCGTATTATTGGATGATGTTTGGAAAAGGTTTGATTTAAATGATTTTGGTTTTCCGTTTACAAAATCAGATGTTGGGTGTTGCTGTAAAATCATTTACACATCTAGAGACGAAAATTTATGGTCAGATCTGTTTCATGAAATCTTCTCTATTGAAATATTATTACGTGAAGAAGCCTTGAATTTGTTTACAACAAAAGTCAATCTGTCTAGTGATGACGATGATTTCCGTCAGAAGGATAAAATAGCGAGGGAAATTGTTGATAAATGTAAAGGACTTCCCCTTGCGCTTAACACAGCAGGAGGTGCTCTCATAAATAAAGCCACACATCAATGGGTTCATATGCTAAACCGGTTGAAGAACCACAACGAACAGGATAGTTTTGTACATGAAGTCTTGAAGGCGAGTTATGACTTCTTAGAAAAACCCAATGAAAAGTTCGTGTTCTTACTATGCTGCTTATTCCGAGAAGACGCATATATTCCTGTTGAGACGTTGTACCGTTATGCGGTGGGTTTGCAACTCTTTGAAAATACGACGGACACAGAAGAAATAAGTGTTGGCGTGCACACTATCGTTGACGACTTAATAATAAAAAGTTTGCTGATAAAGGTTAAAGACCACGACGACGATTACGATGACGGATATCGTGTGGTGAAGATACATGATGTGGTGAGAGACGTGGGAATTTCAATTGGAAAACAAGAACACCGTTTTATTTCCTCACGGTTATGGAAGAATGGTCTAGAAGTCCTTGATAAGATGGAATTTCAAGGAGGCTCAAAAATGGAACTACTACGGTTGGATCATAGTTCAAGTTCTTACGAAACAAATATTAAGATATCAGAAAATTTATTTAAAGAGGCGGATAATCTCAAAGTTCTAGATATAGATATAGTAAGTCTTGTTTGGTACAAGATTAGTGAGTTTCCATTATTTTCTTCAAAGTTGAAGATGTTATCCCTAAAGGGATTGCGTTTAGATATGTCAACCTATATATATTCAATTGGACATATTAAGTATTTGGAGATTCTTTCTCTTCGAAACTCATACCTAGAAGTTTTGCCAAACGAAATAAGTGAGTTAACAAACTTAAGATTGTTGGATTTGAATGGATGCGGGTGTTTCATAAGCTATGGTGTTCTTTCGAGACTTACTAATCTACAAGAATTGTACATGTGGTGTTGTTTCAAAGATTGGAGTCTACAAAAAGAAGACGTGAATAGTGGAGACAGAAATGCAGCAGGACTTCATGAGTTAAATTGCTTACATAAATTGTGGAGATTGGAATTAGAGATACAGAACATTGAACAAGTGTCGAGAGGTGTTAGACTATTTTCTTCTTCAACGTTGTTAAAACAATTCAAGATAGGAATAGGAAGAAAAAGAAATATTGGGATTGAAAATGGAAAAAGACTACTGATATTGGAAAATGTTAAAGATAATAGCAGTTTCTTACCTGAACTTGAGTTCTTACTAGAAAAGGACATAACTGATTTATATATATGCGCTGATTCTTGCATGTGGGAGAAGATGGATACAAAAAAATTCCATTCATTGAAGAATATTGTGCTTAAACAATGTGGATCTCTTTTTCCACAGTCGACGTCATCTATGCAGACTTCTGAATTTGGGCGTTGTTTGCGGCGTATTGAACTATATGAATGCAATGAAATGACACACTTATGTTCTACATCAATATTAAGGAATCTCACGAATCTTCAAACTCTTGTTCTCAAAAAATGTGAAATGAAGGAAGTTGTTAAGTTTTGCGATGATACAGAACAACTCGATAAAATTGAGTTCAATACTTTGAAAACTCTTGAACTTTGTGACTTGTCTAGGCTGAAATATTTTTGCAAAGGAGTGAACGAGATTCATTTCTATAAACTGAAAACATTGGAGCTAGAAGGATTGAAGCAATTTATCTTCCCAACTAAGGTATGATTACTACATAATTTTTAGTTATAAAAAATGATCGACGGGTTAAATCAAGCTAAAGAAAAATACATGTTCTATTATTGTGAGTAATTTTAATTATATTTATTATTTTGTAGTTGGAAATACCTTGTCTGGAAGAGCTGAGTATGATATCTATTCCAAATATTGAAACTTTGTGCTTTCCACCATCACTGCAAAGATTGAATATTGATAATTGTGACAAGTTTCAATATTTTGACTTATCTGGTAGCTTGGTAACCAAGGTTATTTCTAATCTTAGAGATGTAAGAATTGAAAATTGTAAAATGTTGAAAGGAGTAGTAGGAGTAACAACGAGTGCAGGGGGACTACAACAGAGAAAATCAATTGAATTCCCTAATTTGGATAGATTGGACCTTCGATCCTTGGACGGACTCACGGGTTTTGTCATTAACGTCAACAATTTGGGTGACAAAGAAGAAAAGTCGCAAAATGCTTTATTTTATCACGATGGTTATCAGGTAATAGTGAAAATAGTAAATGAAATTTTGTTATTAAATTTAGTAGTGTAATATAATTAACTTTTTTAATAATAAAAATTCGAGTGCAAATAACTAATAATATATATAATATATATATTTATGAAAACTATGTATTAATAAATGTAAAAAGTATATAATGTTTTATTTCATTAAGACGATTATTATATAGCTAGGTAACTATTATAAGTGTACGTATCATTTGTTGTTAAATTTAATTCCCAAGTTAAAACAGCATATTAATGGGGAATAGTTAAGATTATATTTACGAAATTATATGGAAATGTGTATTAAAAGTAACACATGTTTTATTTTGTTCTGTTTGGCATACAAGGTCTGTATTTTCTTGTTTAGAGTATTTAAAAAATAACAATTTATTAGAGATAAATTATATATACAGTAAACTGCGATTGAGATTGAGATGTCATGTTAATTTTCTTTAATTTAAAAATAAAATATAAAATATACAATAGAATGAAAAGGGAGACTAAAACATATATAATTATGATATTGAAGAGAAACAAATTATGAGGTGTTTTTTTTATTATCAAAACTTGACAATTAAGTCTTGTAAAAAATTGAGATATTTATTTTCTAATATTATATAAGATGTATTGATTAATTATATATATATCTAAAATTTGTAAATGTAAATGGATGTGTTTGATTTTGTATACAGGTCTCATTTCCTTCCTTAGAAGAGTTGAGAATACATGAATTGCCGAAGATAAATTATATAATAGGAAGGAAATGTGATCAAGTAGGAGGACAACACGGTGATATTGAGGAAGACTGTGACAGGGAAATTCAACAACCCATATTATTATTATTATTCCCTAATTTGAAGATATTGGTGCTTGATGATTTAGAGGAACTCTTGAGTTTTGTTGGAGTGATGAACAACAGTATGGACAACAATTGCAAAAATCAAAATACACTCTTTCATCTTGATGAGGTGAGTTTTGTTAGTGTTGATTCCAAGTTAAAATAATATTAGTGTTGTGCAATTAATTGAGAATATATAGTTAAATTATTAATATATATATCAGGAAGTATTGTGTATTATAAGTAAGGTAAATAAAAAATGATTATAATATGTATAGAGATTTGCTGTTTAATTATACATGAAAGTAATAAATATATATATTGTATGCAGGTGTCATTTCCTTCCTTGCTAGAGTTGAGAATAGAAGAATTGCCAAAGATAAATTATATATTAGGACAGAGAGACGAAGGTAGAAAGGGACGGGAACATCATCCTGATATTGAAGAAGTATATAAGATATTTCCTGTATTAAGTGAATTGGATTTGTCTAGTTTAAGCAATTTAATACATGTGTATGAAATCAACCAGCCAGGACTAGGAGTGCTTTTATTTCAAAACTTGACAAAATTGACAATCTTTGGTGGTGGGAAATTGAGATATTTGTTTTCGGAGAATATAGGTAGAGTCGCTGCCAAGAACCTTGAGAGGCTATCTATCTATAATTGTGGAATGATGGAAGTGGTGATGAAGAATATTATTGAGGATGATGATGATGATAAGGCTGGAGGAGGAGGAGGAGGAGGAATTAGTCATTTCTTTCCACTCCTTAATACATTGGATCTTTGGAATCTATCAGGTTTGAGGAGCTTTAGTGATGTTGCTTATACTTGGGAGTTGCCATCACTATATTGTATAGAAGTGTTCAGATGTCCGAAGCTAGAGGCACTCTCTCCCGGCTATTTGGATTCTCCAATGCTGAATGAACTCTCGTATAATTGTGGAAATAGAGAAGAAGTAAAAGTAAATGTAAAGGATACTTGGAAAGGTGACGTTAACGGTGCATTGCGTCATTTATTTATCAATGTACTCTCTCCAACTCTCTCATTTATAAGTTATTTATCTTATAAATTAATTAAGCTTTTATAATTAAGTTAAATTGACTACATTAATATTAATTTGTATACACAGAAATCAGAGAGACAGAGACGAAAGATAATTCGAGATGGAATGGAGACAGAAGATGAAGAATATTACTTGGAAAGCATTGCATCTTTATTTATCTCTCCCGCCATTGAAGTACTCTTCCTTACTCTCTCTCTCTCTCTCTCTCTCATTTATTTTATCTTAATTTCTTATAAATTAATTAAGCTTTCATAATTATTATTATTATTAATTTGTAGACACAGGAAGAAGAAGAAGATTTAGCTAGAGACACGAATGAGAATGGAGATGAAGAGATCAGACTAGAGAACATATATAGATGAAGAAGAAGAAGAAATAGAAGACTAGAAAATGTAAAGAATACTTGGAAAGGTGATGTTTATTTATGACGGTACTCTCAATCTCTCATTTATTTTGTGTTTTTATGAAACTTTTATAATTAATTAAGTTAAGGCTATATATTATATATTATTTGTACGTACACAGAAACAACAACAACAACAACAAGATGCATGGGAAGGGTAATTCCAGTAAAAGAAAGTCTAGCTAGCCATTAATGAATGGGGGAAGTAAGTATATATATGTTCTCTAATATTCTATTTCCATAATATATAAATAAATAAATACATACACGGTTTCTTACATTACATTACTCTGTTCCTCCATTCCATGACTGCTTAATTTACAACAACACATTATTGTTTCTTACATTACATTACTCTGTTCTTCCATTCCAGGACTGCTTAATTTACAACACATTATTGTCGATCTCTTTCCAAAGGGTACGTACCTGATTCATTATATCACTGTTTTGGGGGGGGGGGGGGGGAAATTAACATTATATGCTTAACATGTTTTGCAGATCATAAACTTTGTTTCTCGGCATGCATGCAGATTGTCAAGAAGAGAAACCGCGGTATATATTTAAAAGCATTCTTGAGATGACAAAGTAACACTATTCCATCTCAAATTATATATCTTCTTACTATTACATATTTAATTGATCAAGTAACACACTTTATGTTTTATCATCGTTTGTGATCGCTAACAGGTGCAAGCTCAGATCATCAAGACCCAAATGTTAATTACTACTGATGATGCAATAAGAGTGTTAGAAGAAATTCATCTAGAGAAATGCAATAATTGTTCATCATTTTTTTGTTAATTTGATGTGTTTTCACAAACTTTTTACAACAGTTGTTATTCAATGGATCACTCATGAATCATTTTTCAACGTCAACTATTTTTCACCACTTTATATCATATCAAATGCTTAGTTTTTCTTTTATTATAAAAAAGGCCCAATTACCATTTGAAGCTTGAACTTGGGGTGATTTTACTAAATAAGGCTCGATCTTTGAGTTTAACCATTTGGACTCGAACTATCAAATATTTTGTCATTTCAGGCTCCGTCAATTTTAAATAAAATTGCATTATTTTCTATTTTTTATATTAAACAAAAATCCCCCTCTTTCAGTTCTCCAAATTATTAATCCAATTACATAATTAGACTATTTTCTTCTTCCATCCCCTTCTATATAAGGGTAGAAAGATCAATAGAAAAAATGTTATTCTCCACCGTTAGATCAAAAATTCAACATTGCCATGTTGGTGCGGTTATTTGAGGAGGAAGAATCTCTTTGTCAGTTAAAGATTTACGACAGAGATAAAGAATTCTTAATGTTTGAGGCTTGAAATTTCTTTTCCTGGTCTCTCTGTTCTTCTTTACAACATGCAATTCCTTGTGTTTTCAGAATGGTTTACATTGTTAATATAATCAAGGTTTAACGTGTGGTTTGGATGAAGAAGAAGATGATGAATCAAATGAAGAATGTGGAGAAGAGGGAGAAGTGGGATTTTGTTTAATATAAAAAGAAATTCAACAAATTAAATAAAACCAAAGTAATGCCTCGTCATTTAAAACTAAGGGACTAACCATCAGTTTGTGTAAAACCTCAGATGTCAAAATAGTTGATAGTTCGAGTATCAGATAGTTAAACTCAAAGTTTGAATCTATTTGATAAAATCGTCCCAAGTTTGAACTTCAAATGATAATTAGGCCTTACAAAAAATAGACAGATTCTTTTTCCAGAAATTATTTTCTCGAGTATTTTAGAGAACATCAAATTCAGATATATTTTAATAAATAATTCCATACAAAACTTTACTGTAATATCACAAAGATTTCAGTGTATAGCAACAACTTGATTATATAAAGAAGAAAAATAAGCATAGATATAACTAATTGAAAGATAACAACAAGATTTAACTTGGATTATTGTAGAAACCAACAATGTTCCAAAAACAACAAGAATAAAGCTTTTAAAAATCAAACCAGAATAAGATCAAAGAGAATGCCCTGATCGACTTGGACGAAATCTTCATCAAATTTCTTGAGTTCTTCAAAAGTCTTTTCTTGGCCATAATCTTGTCGGTGATATTAGGAACAGGAATGACGGTATCGGCGCCACAACCGTCGCCACTATCTTCAATCATGTGCCATAGTGTTTGCGATTGATGTGCAACGATTTCATCCATCTCGAATGTTTGATGCTAGAATTATTCAAATTAGATCATTATATATAATGTGTGAGAAATTAAAATTTGAATGTGATTCCATTCATCTTCTGAATCTTCTCTTTCTTTAGAATGAAAATAGTCTTTAATCTCCCATTTCCTTTGACTTTTCTTTAATTGGGATGGTTCTTCCAATTTGATGATAGGGCTGCAAATGAGCCGAGTCGAGCTCGAACCAGCTTATTAGCTCGACTCGAACTCGAACGAGTTTATAAGTTTGAGCTCGAACTCGAGCTCGACTAATAACCTACAAGCTCGGCTCGACTCGAAAAGTTTGAACTAAAATTAAATTTTCAAACTCAAACTCGAGCTCGAACTCAAACTCAAACCCAAACCCAAACCCAAACCCAAACTAAAATTTATTTTCAAGCTCGAATATTAAACGAGCCGGCTCGAGCTCGGCTCGAACTCGATTAAAGTCAAGCTCAAGTCGAGCTTTGACCGAGCGGCTCGCGAGTAGCTCACGAGCGGCTTAACTCATTTGCAGCCCTATTTGATGAGTACGTCAATATAAAATTAAAAATGTCACTTAAGTATCATCTTTTTATATTATGACAAATACACGCATAAGTCATAAGCTTAATTTCAAATTAAATCACATTATTTTGACTTATATTAAATATGACATGTGCACAATTATTTATTATACTAATGACCCTATAAATTTTCATCAATCTCTCACTGGGTCACGTTCGTAAAAACATAAATGTATCAACACGCTGCAGCTGAAATGTCTTGAATCCAGAGTCTACTACAAGATCTTTGTATACCCCAACTCCAACCTCCTACATTATGGTGTGATAATCTTAGTGCTACATATCTCACTGCCAACCCGGTTTTTCATGCTCGCATTAAGCACATTGAAATTGATTTCCATTTTGTTCGAGAAAAAGTGGCTCGTAAGGCGTTGATTGTTCGCTACATTTCTACACTTGATCAGCTCGCTGACATTCTCACCAAAGGCCTTTAGCGGCTCTTTCTAAGAGACGGGAATGTAAATAGAAAACATCCCCCGGGAAAGCCTCACGGCCTGGTGGTCAGCGTAACAATAATGACATTTGTCGATATGCCACGGCCTGTTTACTAAGATCATCATAGATTATTAATGCATGCATTCCATCATCGCATAAATATTCCCCCATGGCACACCCAGAATATGGGGCAAGAAATTGCAGAGCAGGATCCGAAACGGTGGCTGCTACAAGAAATTGCAGAGCAGGATCCGAAACGGTGGCATGCATTCCAAAGCATTCGTATCGAACCAAAATAAGATCTCATATTGACATCTTGATACACTGATTTACCATAATAATAAATAGAGTCAATGGTGACGGAGCCGTGGGAAGAGCCGCTTCTTTCTTGCTTGACAGGGGGTTTCCATTCACCAGCGCAGACTAAAAGTGATCTCGCTTAAAATTTTATGTCATCTCAATCATATATTGTGTCAGAATATAAGATAATATATATGTACGATATTATTACAATATTATAAATTGTGATAAACGGTTTCTTTCTTACAATAATGTGTCGTAAACAGCCCTGAAATGGACTCAAACACAGTAAGATGAGCAACCATACTTTATCATTAGTAATCAATTATGTAATGTAAGAAACCAACTTACCTATTTATTGCTTCTTTTACCCCATCTTCTCATTCTTCATCCATCTTGTCTAATCTCTGCTCCTCTCTGTGTACAAATAATAATCTAGCCAACGTAATTATAAAAGTTGTATAACAAAGAAACAACATACAAAATAAATGAGATAGTGGGAGAGAGTACCTTGATAAATAAATGACTCAAAGCACTATTAATGTCACCTCTCCAAGTATTATTTACATTTACTAATTCACCTCTACCATTATCGTCATCTCTATCATTACAATAATAGAGTTCGTCCAGCCACGGAGAATCCAAATAGCCGGGAGAGAATTCCTCTAGATTGGAGGAGTATGATACATCGAGATACTCTAGTGATGGCGAGGCCCAAATATAAGCAACATCACTAAAGCTCCTCCAACCTGATAGATCATGAGGATTGGAAAGAAATGTCTATCTCCGACAGAATTATTTCCTCCTCCAGCCTTATCATCCTCCTCTATTACTAATTCCTCCTCGATATTCTTCATCACCACTTCCATCATTCCACAATTATAGATATATAGCCACTCAAGGTTCTTGGCAGAAACTCTAACTATATTCAACAAATATCTCAAATTCTCACATCCAACAACTGTCAGGTATGTCAAGTTTTGAAACATTAGGTCCTGGCTGGTTGATTTCATACATATGTACTAAATTGATTAATCTATACAACGTCAAGTCTCTTAATATATAGGAAATATTTAATTATAATCAGGATGATGATGTCCATGTCCCTTTCTACCTCCGTCGTCTCTCTGTCCTAATATATAATTATCTTTGGCAATCCCTCTATAGTCAACCACTCTCCTAATATATAATTTATCTTTGACAATTATATTCTCAACTCTCCTAAACAAGGAAACCAGAAAATATGAGTTTTATTATTAGTTATTCACATATTACTTTTTATTTGAAAAGTTAATTATACTACAGTACTAAACTTAATAACAAAATTTCACTTACTATTTTTAATATTAACCGATAATCATCATGATAAAATAGTGCACTTTGCAATATTTTCTCTTTGTCACCAAATTGTTAATGTCGATTACAAAACTCGCGAGTATGTCCAAAGATTTAAGTTCCAATGTTCAAATTAGGGAATTTAATTAATTTTCTCCATGAGTCTCTTACACCATTTGTTACTCATACTACTCCTTTCTATATTTTACAATTTGTAATTTTAAAATTTTTAAAATTAAAAATAACCTTCATTGCCAAATTATTAGAGAAGTCAAAATATTAGAAGTTGTCACAATTATCAATATTCAACTTTTGCAGCGATGGAAGCAAACATGTTTTTTAACAAAGTTATATATATGGCATAGATACCATTCTCAGCTCCTTCAAACAATGTATTTTCAACTATAAAATATAATTAAAAATACTCAAATGGATATTAATTAAAATATGTAATTGTTTTCTTATTGAATTAATTGATTGACCATTTTTTTATAATTAAAAGTTGTGTAGTATTCATATCTTGGTTAAGAAAATAAATTACTTCAATCATTCTAACTCCAATATTTTAAATTTATTAAAATGAATCTCGTCTACTCTTTTACAAAAACATACAGACTAGACAAGTCACAAATTTAAGAGTTTCCAAAGCATTGAACTCAATTTTATTGAGTTGTTCTGTCTCATCGCCAGAGCTAACAACTTCTTTCGTCATTTCACAATCTTCGTGAATAAGAACTTGAAAATTTCTATCTCAAATTCTTGTTCTCGAAAGTTGTGAAATGACGGAAGAATTTGTTAGCTTTTGCAATAAGACAGAATAACTCAATAAAATTGAGTTCAATATTTTGGAAACTCTCAAGTTTATTGATATTCTCAATAAAATTGAGTTCAATATTTTGGAAACTCTCAAGTTTATTGACTTGTCTAGGCTGAAATATTTTTACAAAGGAGTAAACGAGGTTCATTTTTATAAACTGAAAACATTGGAGCTAAAAGGATTGATGAAGAAATGTATCTTCTCAACCAAGGTATAATTACTACAACACAACATTTAGTTATAAAAAAAATTATAAACAGGTTAAATCAAGCAAAAGACGTATTTTGATGATTAAAGTTATTTCTCATCTTAGAAATTTAACTATTAAAAATTGTAAAATGTTGAAAGGAGTAGTAGGAGTAACGATGGGTGCAGAAGAGCAACGGAGAAAGTCAATTAAATTCCCTAATTTGTCAACATTTTAAGGGATTGGTGCTTATTATTTAAGGGATTGGTGCTTATCATTTAAAGGAACTCTTTAAGTTCTTTTTTGGAGTGAAACAATATGGACAACAATTGCAAAAATCAAAATGCACTCTTTCATTCTGATGATGAGGTAACTTTTGTAAGTGTATATTATTAGTGGTTAATAATTTTGATTCCAAGTTAAAATAATATTAGTGTTGTATAATTAATTGGGAATAGTTAAAATATTAATATAACATGAAGTATAATATGTGTACACGTTTTTTCCGTTTCGTTACCCGTTGTCTCTCCTATTGAAAAATCATCTCGTCTTTAAGGGCGGTTTGTGCGATCCGAAAATTATCGAACTCATGCTTTACCTTCTTCACGTGCTTCCGCGATAAAAGACGAGATATTTTTATGATGGTACGACATGTGCACTGTTTTTTAGATAAAACATTTTTTGTGTGTTAAGACGAACTATGTTAAAAACCCTTTAACTTACCTTACTCTACCGCCAGTAAAAAAAAGTGCAATGGATGAATAACCGAAAATAGAGTTTTTTAGCATAGACCTTTAGAATTGGCCATACAGGTTTTAAATCGATACACTTGTAGATGTATCGATTTAATTGACTTGAGAGTCGCCACTTTAGTTACTTTCCAAAAAACTAAATAAAAGAAAATCAATGATTCGTTTTAAGAGTTCGGTGTGTAGTTACGTATTAAGAAAGGACATACATCGCTATGTCATATACGTTTGTCTTTACAGACAGTCTCTACTCTTAAGTAATTTGTCAGTTGATGTTTAAAAATTCTTACATTTTCATTCTGAGTTTAGAACCCTTTTTGCTTGTGTGAAAAATCTTAATCATTTTACGTGTGAGTTAATCCTATACATGAGGTATTTGGTAAAGATAAAGTAATGAAAAAGCATGTAGCACAATTCCCAAGGAGAAAAGAAATAATAATTCCCGAGAAAAAACGAATGAGCATAAGTGATGAGGATGGGAATTCGAATTGAGGATTAGAAGTTTATTATTTTGAACAAATGAGAGAAGAAAATGAACAACCCAAGGTCTCAAATGTTTCCCCCTTTTAAAAATTTTTTAGAGTCAATGAAAATTCCGAGTACAACACGTTCAAATGAGTCATTTTCAAAAATAATTCCCAAAATTCCCAAAACTTTACATGATAGTCAAAAATATTTTTAGAAGTTTAAAGCATCGAGTTTGGAATTTTCTAAGTTATAAAACTCCATATCACTACAAAGATAAACATTTTTCCAAACAGGTCCCAAAAATTCTGAAAATTTTTATGGGCATTGAAATTATTTTTAAAAAACTACATTTTTAATTTCATGATTTTTGAGCTCATGAAACTCATGTTATAGCCTATTAAAGTTTTGGGTTTTCCTAACGGACCCTAAAAATACCAGAAAAATTATATTTTGAATAAAAAATAATATTTTTGAATTTTTGAGAAATTTTGAGAAATTTTGGAAATGGTTTGAATGTTTGAGACTTCATTTTTACGGGTTTATAGAGTAAGATAAGTTAAAGAGTTCTTTGACATAATTCGTTTTAACACACGAAAAACGTTTTCTCTAAAAAACAGTGCATGGGTTGTAACTATCATAAAAATCTCTCGTCTTCTACCGCGGAAGCATATGAAGAAGTAAGGGATATAAATTTCATTAAAATTAATCTTTAAAAATATAAATAAATTCTTTTTTAAAAGTTACTCGAATAAGTATGTCTTTATATATGGGCCGAAGGAAGAAGATGCAATCAAACAAAATCTGTTTGATTATAACTAACTATAATCAAGAATTTAAAGCATAAAACTCAGAACTCAAATAAGAGTATCCATAATAGATTACAAAAATAAGTATCAAATAAGTTTACAATCAAAAAAAAAATTTAAATCTTTTCGATCTTAATTTGTCCATACGGATGTCACATTCATAAATATTTTTATACTTCCAAGACATAGATAGATGTCTTTTTCCGCTCCGTAGTGCATCATCATTAATTTCAAAATGTGTATTTCTTCGATCATCATCTTCATCCTCTTTGATCATCTTCATTCTCAACTTCTTTATCATCATCTTTATTTTCAGATTCTTCATCTTCGTTCTCCTCACAATTCTCAACTCTGAAAAAATATAAATTTATTAATTAAATAGAATAAAAAATTTTATTTTAAATGAAAGTATTTTTAATTTAATTTCTTACCAATTAGTTTATCGTAACTGCATATGAAATGTTCTATCCTATTATTCCAAAATGCGACATGCTTATTAAACTTTAAAGCCCAATCAGGTTTTTCAGCCGCTTTGCGTTGTTTTGATCTTTGTTTGGAGAGAGAATGAATTTCGCCAATATCTTTTTGCTCCAGTCCCATCATCATTGGGAATATGCTTATGATGTGTTAGTTGTTCAAAAATATCAACACAGCATATGTGTATGTAACGTGAAGATGAGATCTGAGATATGGTTATAAAAACGCAACATCCAAGCAATTATATGGTCTTGGTAAAATCTATTTGAAGTTAAAAATATATTGTCAGTAATGAATAAAATTTAAAATGTGGAAAAATTAAAATAATGATTAAACACACCTCACTCTTTTCAAGAAAATGAAGAGATGTTTCAACGTTCAGCTTCCCGTGATTGTTTTTGCTCTTATTACCCAAAAGAGATGACCAAGATTAAGTAGGGAAAATTACATTGGCAGTTTAATGCCTCAATGCGTTTAAACCAAATTCATTTTGAGCTGTTAATGGAATTTCCCCTACTTTATCTTGGTCATCTCTTTAGGTTAATAAGAGCAAAAACAATCACGGGAAGCTGAGCGTTGAAATATTTCTTCATTTTCTTGAAAGGAGTGAGATGTGTTTAATCATTGTTTTACTTTTTTCACATTTTAAATTTTATTTACTAACAATATATTTTTTTAACTTCGAATAGATTTTAACAAGACCATATAATTGCTTGAATGTTGCGTTTCTACCTCCCTATCTCGGATCTAATCTTCACGTTACATACACACATACTATGTTCTATGTTGATATGTTTTGAACAACTAACACATTATAAGCCACACATATTCCCAGAGATGATGGGACTGGTGTTAAGAGATATTGGCGAGATTCATTCTCTCCCCAAACCAAGATTAAAGCAGCGCAAAACGGCTGAAAAAACTTATTGGGCTTTAAAGTTTAATAAGCATGTCGCATTTTGGAATAATAGGACAGAGCATTTCATATGCAGTTACGACAAGCTAATTGGTAAGAGATTAAATTAAAAATAAATTCATTTAAAATAAACAATTTTATTCTATTTTATTAATAAATCTATATTTTTTCACAGTTAAGAGTTGTGGGAAGAATTAAGATTAAGAAGGAAATGAAGAAGTTGGGAATGAAGAAGATGAGGAAAGAGTGTATGATAATGATCATGGAGGATAAAGATGGTGATGGAGGGAAGACACATTTTGAAATTAATGGTGATGGGCTATGGAGGGGAAGAAGACATATATCTATGCCTTGGAAGTATAAGAACATTTATGAATGTGACATCCTTATGGACAAATTAAGATCGAAAAAATCTTTAAAAAAATTGTTGATTGTAACTTATTTGATATCTATTACAGATACTCTTATTTGAGTTCTGAGTTTTTATGCTTTAAATTGTTGATTGTAGTTAGTTATAATCGAACAAATTTTGTTTGATTGCATCTTCTTACTTCAGCCCATATATAAAGATATATACTTAACCGAGTAATTTTCAAAAAGAATTTATTTGTATTTTTAAAGATTAATTTTAATGAATTAACCGAGTAACTCTTGAATACAATTTATCCATATCCCTTACTTTCTTCATATGCTTCCGAAGTAGAAGACGAGAGATTTTTATGATAAGTACAACCCGTGCACTGTTTTTTAAAGAAAACGTTTTTCGTGTTTTAAGACGAACTATATTAAAGAACCCTTTAACTTACCTTACTCTACCGCCCATAAAAAAAAATAGAAATGATGAAGAACCTAAAATAGAGTTCTTTAGCATAGAGCTTTTGAATTGACCGTACAGGTTTTAAATCGATACACTTGTAGATGTATCGATTTAATTGACTTAAGAGTCGTCACTTTAGTTTATTTACCAAAACAACTAAATAAAAGAAAATCAAAGATTCATTTTAAGAATTCGGTGTTTGGTTACGTATTAAGAAAGGGTCTACAGCGATATGTCATATACGCATGTCTTTACAAATAGTCTCTACTCCTAAGTAATTGATCAGTTGATGTTTGAAAATTGTTACGTTTTCATTATAAGTTTAGAACCCTTTTACTTTGTGAGAAAATCTTAATTATTTTGTGTGTGGGCTAATCCTATTCACGAGGTATTTGGCAAGGATAAAGCAATGAAAAAGCATCTCTTTTGAACAAACGAGGGAAGAGAATGAACTAACCTAATGTCTAAAGAGTTAAGGAAAATTCCGATTACAAAACGTTAAAACGAGTCATTTTCAAAAATAATTCCCAAAATTCCCGAAACTTTACATGATAGTCAAAAATATTTTTAAAAGCTTAAAGAAATCGAGTTTGAAATTTTCTGAGTTATAGAACTCTTAATGACACTACAAAAATAAACATTTTTCTAAACGGGTCCCAATAATTTTAAAAATTTATATGGGCATTGAAATTATTTTTTAAAAGTTATATTTTTAATTTCATGATTTTTGGACTCATGAAACTCAAGTTATAGCATGTTAAAGTTTTGGATTTTCCAAATGAATCCTAAAAATTAAGAGAAATTATTTATTTATTTTTTTGAAGAAAATAATATTTTTGAATTTTGAGAAATTTTAAGAAAAAATTGGAAGTGGTTTGAATGTTTGAGACATCATTTTAACGTGGTTTGTTAAATTTGTGGAAACAAATACGAGACTAAAGTATTTTGTTTTTATTTTTAAGTTTTAAATGAAAATAAAAGAAAAGGAAAACCCAATTGCGAGAAAAGATAGTTGGAGGCCTATTTATTTACGAATTATTTTTAAAAGGAAAATACTCATTTAAAAGTCAAAGATGCCATTGGGGAAATGAGATATAACAAGAAAAATTAAAAGAAATTATTCTGCATGAATGTATGATCTTGGATAGAGGCTTACTTACTCTAATCCTATCCTCAACCCTAGCTAGCTGCTACTCCTAATCAAAGATCTACCAGCAAGACTAAACCAAAACATAGCAAAGAATGACCAAAGGAAAACAAACAAACTCAGAAGGCAATTGTAAACAGATTTCAATGATCAAACTGCATCGGTATACAAAACCTTAATCATCACACGAGTATCACATTGAAGAAGAACATAACTGAACAGCAAAACAAGGTAAAACAGAGAGGATAGATCGAATGAACATAACCTTACAGCAAAGCAAGGTAAAACAGAGAGGATAGAATGAACATAACAGAGCTCATCATGCATTTGACCATGTGTGTGTGTGATCGAATTTAACGAAACTAGAAGGAATGGCTACTAACCTCAATTTCTCTTCTACAACCACAGTAGTTGGGTTTCCATAACGCCCACATTCAAAACTTTTACTGCGCTTCTCCCTGCACAAAATCAACAAGCTCAAATTCTTATTACTACATTAGGACAAGAACAGGCTCAAACACTCGAACTTTTTTCAAATAAAATAATGATAATCACCTTGAAATCAATGAGGTCAGAAGTTTTCTTGAAAAAGAAGTAGGCAGATGTATTGACTACAGGAGTGGTTATTGCATCAGTAACAATGCCGCGACCTAGTCTTTCACCTGGAAAAACAAAACAAAACAAAACAATTTGAACTGTAATTCAACTTGAAATAGACAAGTTTACATTGAAATCAAAAACGAGTAAGTTTCGCTTACAGTCAGATCCTGAACCTGTACATCAGTAGGGTTAGTAGTAAAACTGCTATTATCAACAGCAATCACCTCGTCGTCGTCGTCGCCAGTCAATACAGCAGCAGGAGCAGTAGAAGCAGCAGCTGCATCGGACAGATTTGAGCGGAGATGAAGACCAAGAAGCAGCAACGACTTGTGCGACACCAATGTTGCTGCAATTTCTACGAGCTTTGATGCTAAGTTGCCTGACAAACAATGTTGGGAGGACACCTGAAGATGAGAGATGAAAGACCATGGCGATTAGGCGGAAGAACCGGCCGGTAAAGGAAGCGACGCCGGGTTTGGAAGAGAAATGAGCTTTGGTGGAAGGCCAGAGAACGACACTCGAATGGTGGGAAAGCGGTAGGGCAGCTAGAAACGGCCATGGGTTTAGGGTTTCAAAAGGCCATTGAAAAAGTAGAAGATATGAGATATACGTAATCTAGATCTCTTTCTAACTCATCTCCCAAATTTTGGATCCTTCTTTTTTTCTCTTTTTTGTCCTCGGCCCAAAAAAAAATAAAATCCCAACATTGTAAGCTGTTCATTAACTCCCTTTAGCCTTTTTAATTTTATTTCTAAATTTTTTTATTTTTTGGACTAAGGACTCCTCTCATAATATTATGGGGTTTAAGAGTTGGGAAGGTGGGATCCTTTCCCACAAATTTTGTAATTTATCGAAACCCTAACACGGTTCGTGTTATCAGGAAAATGGTTGTACTGAAACATGTCGATTCACGCACTAGTTTTACTGAATCATTTTTCAACATCAACTATTTTACATCAAATGCTTAGTTTTTCTTTTATTGCAATTTGGGGAGCACTTGATTAACCAAGATTCACTTCAATGAACGAGATCAAGACCATAGAATTAATTTTACTAAAACTTACTATGTCTTGTGTTGTAATCATTATTTTATTTTAAATACCCAAACAAACAAATAAAAAGAGATAAAAATATCATCACAGAAGTTTTTCAAGTTCAAAACTCAGAAAACAAGAGTATGTTTATGGTTTTGGCATAACTGTTCCTTCTATTAAAATATATCAACTTTAGATTCAGATTTCAAATACACTAACAAAAGTTATAAAAAAAATGGACAGGATTCCTTTTTCCAGAAATTCTCTTCTCTAGTATTCTAGAGAACATCAAATTCTGAGATATTTTAATCAATAAGGATAGAAAAATAATTGAAAGATTTCAGTGTATACCAACTACTTGATTATATAATGAAGAAAAATAAGCATAGATATAACTAATTGAAAGATAACAACAAGATTTAACTTGGATTATTGAAGAAACCAAACAATGTTCCTAAAACAACAAGAATAAAGCTTTAAAAAATCAAACTAGAATAAGATCAAAGAGAATGCTCTGATCGAGTTGGACGAAATCTTCATCAAGCCTATTACAATACTCAATAACCTTGGCCATAATCATGTGCGGCAGCGTTTGCGATTCATGTGCAACGATTTCATCCCCTCGGCAACAAACGGAAACAAAGAATGCTAAAGCTTCCAACCCCTGGTAATATTTGCTTTATTGGCAAGCTTTTAAAGCAGAAAATGGTGCCTCAAAACATTGTTCATCATAAGTGTTTCATTGGGGATCATATCTTCACCTGTTTTATGTTACTCTAAGGCTTTGTTTGATGTGGATTATTTTAGATTATTTTCATTCTTCAAATCATCAACCAGTTTTAATATTTTTGTTCAATATATATATAACTTAATTTTCAACAACCTTACATCAAGCAGATTATTTGGAAATGTTGACTTGGCTATTCAAACAACCCTAAATTAAACAAGGCCCCAAGTATTGTTAAACTTGATACTTTTATATTTTTTATTTTCTAACATATATATATATATTGAATGCTAATAATAGGAACTCCTATGACCTACAATAACAGAAAATTCACATGTATAGGTCAAAGCAAAGACAATAACAGAAATTCAGATGTATAGATGAAGTTGTGAACAAAATCATAATTCACTATTGTTCAGTTAAAGATCAAACTGAAAATATCGTAAAAGAACGACGATATATGTCATTAATTTATCACCCTAACAGTAACAAGAGGTGTATATTCTCACCCTAAGGTTTTGAGTTCGAGCCCGTCAGGCGGCAAATTCTGTGTCTGTGTTTGCGGGATACATGTTTAATCCGTTGTCTCATTTTTTTTATATGTCATTATGTAAATCTTTCTTCCACTATCTTCGCAAGATCTCTTCCGGTTGTTCCAGTTACAAGAAAAATCTTGCATTACCAAAGATTATTGCAGACAAGAGGCCCGTATCCTCTGTTTTTGTTTCTTCTAATGTTCACAAAAGCTTAAGAATTTAATGGTTAATTTTCCTAAACGAAGGTTGTTCGAGTAAAATAATAGAATTGATTAGAAAAGAGTTGCAAAAGATGTAACCTTCCAATGACAAACAATCACATTTTAGCGGTCAGTTGTTTTCCATATATACATGTTTAATTATGTCGGCTCTGATTTTTGTTTTTGCAAGGCTTTTGTCTGTGGAACTCTGTGTCTAGACTCATAGAAGAGGAACCCTGCATGGAGGATGAAAATATGAGAAGAACCTATGGATATTGATGGAACCAATATTTATGCTGATAATTGGTGTTGTTGAAGAAGAAGGAATATGATACATGAGGGGAAATCCTGATTGTGTTGTTCTTCAAATTCATGAATATTGAATCTTAAATTTTCTTCAAACTGATTTTAAAATTTTCCATATTCTCATAAATGTATGTTTAGAATTCATATATAAGAAGATGTTGGTACTTGGTACAATATGAGTGAGGTGAATAATTTTTCTTTGTTCCTTCAACTACTACTTGTGTTTAAAGAAGATGGCGTAGACAAATCAAACGGGTAGAAGCTCGGTAATTGATTCCGAGGGGGACGATGACGATATATCTATGACTCGATTTCATAAGGACTTGCATAAAAATAGAAAATTTTGGAAATACTTTTCATAGTTAGTCCTTCAAGAATTAATATATAGTTCATATAATGTTAAAAGGACATTCGAATATCAACCTATTTGAAAGTGAAGTTGTGTTGGAAGTTCATTATCATGTTAAATGACTATTTGTTTCTCATTTCAGATAAATAATCAATTACTTAGAAAAATAAATTAATAATAAGAAAATTTAGATTATCTTCTTAAAACAGGGTATCTTAAAGGATTTCTTTTAACTTTTGTTGCCGACACTTTATATTTAAGCATCGAATGAAATGATTTTGGAGCAGTGAAAAGATAGCTAAGATTGAATGGTATGCATTACCTACCGTTATTCCACCAAAAAAAAAAAAATAGTATTCATAAAAAGTGGCGAAAGTGCTGGAAAATACTCCACTTCTTACCATTATCTCAAATAAAATAGTGAATAAATAATGTAAGAATAAAGAGAAATCAAACTAAAGTTGGATTCATCTATCCATCGGATTATTTTAGTTGTCATGCCTAACTTTCTTTCTAAGATAAGCACCATTTAAAAAGTAAAATAAATTGTATTTTATATTAGTTTTATTAAATAATTTGACCCACTAAGTCGGACAATGTCTTAAATAAAATATCGTGAATCATTATTCATCTTTTATAGTAACTTTTTCTCTCCCCTCCAATAATTGACATTAAAATAGCACATAATATTTTAGGTCTTTCTTAATATGCTTCTTTTAAAGATTTGTATGAAAAACAGATTATCTTATTATTATTTTCAATTAATTCATCAATTATAATATTTAAATAATTTTATTTTATTTTTATAAAGTTTAAATAATTAAATACCATAATTATTTAACCAATTAAAAACTCAAATGACTTTGTAAGTTTTAATGGGATTCAGGACTTCTTAAATGATTTATTCTTTTCAATTTTAATAAAATAGAAAGTCCTAAAAGAAATTTAAAGTTGATTTTATATTCAACCTCAATAATTTAGATTGAGAATAAAATGATAAGTTGACATAAGTTTTTTTAGTCTTTTTCTATTTAAAGAACAAATTACACGACAAAGAGTAGTCGCTTAATTTTTCTCGCAAAATTAGGAAATAGAAATATTAGTTTACGAATACCAATAATTAGATATTCTATTTTATGGGTTCAGTGCTCGATTACGTGTAGGAAATGACATATATGCTTTGTCCTACAACGCCGATCTAAACGCCGATCTAAATAGATAGTCTCTACTACGACAATTTTGACATTTTTAACATATACTTTTTAACAGTAATTTACCTTGAATTCCGGCGTGAGAAAGCGACGATCAAGTAGATAATTCCAATCACTAATTTCGATCTCGGGAGGGGGATTTGCCCTAATCGCTTGCTCGTCACCTTCACGTGTTTTAATGTACATGGTGTTCCAATGACATCTCCATCTATCCCATAATTTGTTGGCTTGAAATAAATTTTGTCTTCGATAGTTGTTGATGTCATCCCCCACAGCCACGAAAGGATCCTAAATAGTGAACATTAAAATACGATTATAGATTGTGTTGAATACATAATGGACTTAATAATATAAAAAGTTACCGTGATAGCCATCCATATGTGATCTAGCTGTGTGGAGCTCAGGTCCGACCAACGCAAAGTCCTATGAGGTAGTGCATTGGAGTCTCGAATGACACTCCCAATATGCCTCGACCAAGCTGTCCCATTCTCGCACATTGGTTTACCATCAACAGAGTTAAATTGAAGAGTCATCTTTTGCCCCGCTTGCAATCTACCAACAGCTTTATTCTTGTTCTTGCCCCGTCTCCTTCTCGAAATAGATCCTAAAATTAAACAAAAAATTATATAGGATCACAACAACTAACTTAAGCAAAAACACAAGTACCTCCATCTTGCTCCTCAGACGGGGGCTGTGTCTCATCATCATCATCATCGGGGATAGTGTTTGGTACACTATCAACATTCATGACATCATCAAGGTCCAAATCAATTTCCACGATAGAGTTACACAATTGCACGGGATCTTTTGAATGCTCCTCGGTCCTTTGTACAAGGTCGTGTAGCGCGCTGCTTAAACTCTTACCTTGCATTCTTTTAGGTGCCATGATAGCTGCAAATATTGAATGTAATGTTTATAAAACAAATTTACAAGTAACCCTTCATAGAAAATAATTCAACCTTAATTAGAATAACGGGGATTTATTGGTGTCACAATTTTCCATTCAAGCCTTGATGCCATATCTGTAGAGTAAAAGACTTGTTGTGCTTGGCTTGCCATTATGAATGGTTCATTTAATTGAGTCTGTAGAATCCTGTTGATATTTATACTAACATAACCATACTTATCAACTTTAATGCCCCGATCTTTGTGATAAACATCAAACCATTTGCATTTGAAGAGAATCACTCGTCTTCCACAAAAGAATATCACTTCTATGATTTCATTGATCACTCCATAGTAGTTAATAGTCTCGGTCCCATTATTACCAACAACCAAAACCCCGCTATTTTGGGTAGTCAAGCTCTCGTCTTGTTTTTCAGTATTAAACTTGTACCCATTTATTTTGCACGAGTTATATTTCTTTGCATACAATGTAGGCCCACGTCCTAAAATCTTAAGATTCGTTGTCCTATCGGATTGATCGGTTAGTTGCTCCACCTATATATTCATTAGAAATTATTGTTAAACTAATTGTCATATACTAAAAAAGAAAATTGTTGAGACGATTACTTACTCTTTCTTGGAAATATCTAACGTATTGTTTATCCCGAGCCTCATTGGAAATATTAGGAGGGCATGATTGAACGAAATCGCTGCGCAAATGACAGATTAAATTATTACTTAAATCATACCTCATAATGACATTAATGGACTTACTTATAATATTCTTCAGCTTCGCGACAATTTTTTAAAATGTACCAATGAGCACGCTCACGATCACCCGGTTCATATGTATAGGATGTGCCATTAGATAAGTCTTCCATAGTGATGAAAATGGAGAATGTTGTACTTGTATTTATGGATTCATCATTTGACTCTTGATCGTCCAAATATCGGGCACACATGCTCATACTCTCATTCAAAAGGTAACTCTCGCTGATTGAACCTTCTGGAAAGTTCCTATTCCTAAGGTATTTCTTGAGTGTGCTCATATATTGTTCAACTGGATACATCCATCGATACTGAACGGGCCCTCCAAGACAAGCTTCAAAAGCTAAATGAACTGACAAATGCACCATTATATCAAAAAAAGAAGGTGGAAAGATCTTCTCCAATTTGCAAAGTGTCAAGACAATGTCGTCATGTAATGTTTCCAATTGCTCGCGTTGTAAACTTTTTTGACAAAGCAACCGAAAGAACCTTGCTAAATTCACCACGGCATCGTACACATCATCGGGAAGTAGGCCACGTGTAGCTAGTGGAAGGAGATATTGTAATAGAATGTGACAATCGTGACTCTTCAATCCTGATATTTTTTTCTCCTCCATGTTTACACACGCCCCAATATTTGAACAAAAACCGTCGGGAATTTTAATATCTTTCAAAAACTGACATAAACGTTTCTTATGTTCTGAGGACAATGCATAGGGGGCCGGCGGACACCGAAGAACACCATCAACTTCAACCGGATGTAAGGAATGTTTTATGTTCATTATGACCAAATCTTTCCTTGCTTTAATTCCATCCTTGGTCTTTTCTTTGAAATTCATTAAAGTTCCCAACAAACTATCACATATATTCTTCTCAATATGCATTACATCCAAATTATGTCTCAACATCAAAGATTTCCAGTAAGACAATTGAAAGAATATACTGAATTTGTTCCAATTATCACCTCGGGATTCATGTATAACTTTCGTTTTCTTAGGCAGGTACTTTGTCAAACAAATTTCCTTTAGATCTCGCGCTTGCAATTATATTTCGGAACCCGATAATAGTATAGGAGGATCTCTATGCTCCGTATGCCCGTCAAACGTATCGGTCTCTTTGCGCCATCGATGATTAGACGGGAGGAATCGTCGATGATTCATGTAACACTCCTTTTGGCAATTTGTTAACCTCAAAGACGCGGTGTTCTGATTACAAGACGGACATGCCAATTTACCCTTTGTACTCCATCCATACAAATTTGCATAAGCCGAGAAATCATTAATAGTCCACATAAGAGCTGCCCGTAAATTAAAATATTGTTTTCTGCTTGCATCGTATGTCTTCACACCGGTATTCCACAATTC
The DNA here is from genome assembly GCF_907164915.1 of Impatiens glandulifera. Classification (NCBI taxonomy): domain Eukaryota; kingdom Viridiplantae; phylum Streptophyta; class Magnoliopsida; order Ericales; family Balsaminaceae; genus Impatiens; species Impatiens glandulifera. Next base: position 55,000,157 of record NC_061865.1, on the reverse strand, counting down.
CGTCAACTCTTCAATAAGTGGCTCTAGAAATACGTCAATACAATCACCGAGACTTTTTGGTCCTGGAATGAGCATTGAAAGAAGAAAATTGTTTTTATCCATACATGTGGTAGGAGAGACGTTGTAAGGGATTAGAATAACTGGCCAAATGTTGTACGATGTTTTTCCGCTAGCAAAAGGTTGAAAACCATCACTAGCCAAACCAAGTCGCACATTTCGAGGTTCTGTTGAGAAATTTGGGTACAAGTTATCAAAGGTCTTCCATGTCATTGAATTAGCAGGATGCCTCAACACATCATCTTCGGGATTGTTATCTTTATGCCAAGTCATGTGTGGAGAAGTTTTGGAACACATGTATAATCTTTGCAACCTCGGTTTTAATGGAAAATAGCGCAGTGACTTGTTGGCTATATACTTACCATTCACCTTCGTTCGAATTGCACCATTAGATTTATTGACATTCCACCTAGAAAGCCCACAAACTTTACATTGCTGCAAATCCTTATCCTCTTTACGAAAAAGCATGCAATCATTCTTACACGCGTCAATTGTTTCGTACGATAGGCCCATGTCTTTAATGAATTTCTTGCACTCATAATACGAATTCGGTAGTTGATTATGAATTGGCAGTATTTCCTCCTTCAATAAACTCAACAATAAATCAAATGACGTGTGTGTCCACTGACCTACATTCTTGATGTGAAGAAGTTTAAGAAGAGTTGAGGCTTTGGAAATGCGAGAACCTTCATACAAAGGTAGTTTCGAATCGTCCAACAATTTGTAAAACGTATTAGCATCATCAACGGGAGGCTCATTTTCACTCGACCGTTCATTATCAATGTTGACATTAGGGTACAAATCACCAATAATATCTTCCATTAGATGATCCTCAACAATAATATCTTCCATTAGATGATCCTCACAAACTTCAACAAGTTCGTCTTCCATGATATTAGTCTCGTTATTTGGTGGTTCATTGATCGGTTCGTCTTCAATTTCATCATCTAATTCATCTTCCTCCACATCCTCGGTAACAACATTTACAAGTTGACGTCCAATTGATCTCTTTTCACCGTGAAAATACCAAAAACCATAATTTTGTCTTATGCCGTATACAATTAGATGGGATCTAACCACTCTTATTCTCATATACTCGATTTGCACACCTTACACAAGGACATGCAATCGATGATCTACCCGTAGACCTTTCAGCAAATTCTATGAATTTGTCAACCCTCTCACTATATTTAGGATCGGTACGAAGTATAGTCATCCATGTTTTGTCTGGGATTTCCATCTAACCTAACATACAAATTAATAATCCAACAATCTAACATCAATAACCTAACATACAAATCATTTATTAATCTAATAATCCTATAATCTAACTTAATCAAATAAACCAACAATCCATCAATAATCTAACATACAAATAATCTAACTTAATCTATCAATCCAATAATAATCTAACATACAAATAATCTAACTTAATCTATCAATCCATCGATAATCTAACATATATACAAATTATCCACTAACCTAACATACAAATTATCCACTAACCTAACATACAAATAATCTAACTTAATCTATCAATCCATCGATAATCTAACATATATACAAATTATCCACTAACCTAACATACAAATTATCCACTAACCTAACATACAAATAATCTAACTTAATCTATCAATCCATCGATAATCTAACATATATACAAATTATCCACTAACCTAACATACAAATTATCCACTAACCTAACATACAAATTATTCACTAACCTAACATACAAATTATCCACTAACCTAACCTACAAATTATCCACTAACCTAACATCAATAATCTACTTATAACAATCTAACATTGATTGTAAATAAGAACTAACCTGGATTTTGAAGTGCAAACTACAATCCGCGGCAGCAAAGACAATGGCAAATTCAAACAGCAAGAATTGAAATTAATGCAACCTGATTCAACAATTCAAGATAGCATAAAGGAAGATCAGATAAGATATTGTTGATTTAAACAAGTTATTTGTTATTAAGAATATCAATGTGTAATCTGAAACAATGAGAGTACCAAACTTAATATACTTTTTCTCAATGAAACAAAATCCAGAGAGTACCAAAACACTTAAGTACAAGTATATCCAGCTGCATCACACCTTATTAGTAACAGTCAAATTTGAAGAAAACACAGTTAAACCCTAACATGCAAGCAAAACCCTGTTTCAGAAACTTAAGCCAGATTTCAACCACAGATTTCAGCAATAAGACCCCACTCAAGTTCAAGAATCAAAATCAGCTTTAGATATCAATGAATAATACTACTTACAACTAAGAATATCTCAATTCAATTCCCCCTAAGGTTTCTCGAAATTCAATTAAAAAAGAAATACTTACAACTCTGTATTTGAAAGTTTTCAGAAATATCCTCCTCTGCTATAACAGCTGATACAAATCCAAGAACGACAATATGAATGGACTGTGGACTAATTTTCAAAACCTTCCCCTCTGTAAAAAAAAACAACAAAATATCATCATTAAACTGAACAAAACAACTATTTACAAATGAATAGATGTAGGAATCAATCAGAATCTAAAAAGAAATCCTAAATCAGAATCCTAAATCCTAAACAAATATAGTCAAATGTACAGAAATATTTATACACAATAGACAGCGGATGGAGAAGAGAGTTTAACTTACCCGGAGAGAGATTTGGTTCGAAGAACGGCGGTCGGTTGGAAGAAAATAGAATCGATGATCGGCGGATATTGGCGGCGGTTCGATGATCGGTGGAGGAAGAATAGGGGAAGGGAAGAAAACTTACCTGGCGGCGACTTCAACAGACGGCGGCGGCGACTTCAATAGACAGCGGCGCTGATCGGGAAGAAGAGGAGCGAAAGCGCGGAGGAAGAAAAGAAAGAAAGAAAAGAAAGAAAAGAAAGAAAAGAAAGAGTTCGCGGGTTTATTACAGACTATCTGTAACGGCTTTCTGAAACCGTTACAGATAGTCAACCGTCTTTTCGTCTTCCTTTACAATATCTGTAACGGTTATTGAGACACCGTTACAGATACCTGATCCAAAAACGTTTAATTAATTAATATTAGTAACAGTTATGATGAAAACCGTTACAGATATGGAGATGAAAAATAGAAAGACGGTTGGCTTATTTGTAACGGTTATTAGGAAACCGTTACAGGTAATACATCTGTAATGCAACAATAAGCACGTTATAAATGAAGGCATATCTGTAACGGTTAAATAATGACCGTTACAGATAATACATTTGTAACGGTTTTGTTCCAGATATGCCACAATAAGAACGTTATAAATGAAGGCATATCTGTAACGGTTAATGAATATCCGTTACAGACACTCTATTAGTAACGGTATATTGAAAAACCGTTACTGATATGCAGTAATAAGAACGTTAAATTAAGTAATATTTGTAACAGTTTAATTGGCCGTTACTGATGTAGTAATATTTGTAACGGTGATCTATAGCCGTTACTGATAAAATATATTAGTAAGGGCGTTTGAGCGCCGTTACTAGAAGGCGTTACAGAAGACATATTTTCTACTAGTGCCTACAACGCCGATCTAAATAGATGGTCCCTACTACGACAATTTTGACATTTTTAACATATATTTTTACACTTTACATTTTATTCAATTTTAATCTTGTCAATGTTAAAGGTGAACATTTGTGTGGATTTGTTTTTTACAACAATAACAAAAACATACACAAATACGTACAATTAGTGGTGAGCATAATATGGGTTTACCCAAACCCAACCCTAACCCAAAATATTAATTTGGGTTTGTTAATATGGGTTGGGTTGAGTATGGGTTGAGTTTAATTTGGGTTGGGTTAGGGTTACCCAAATTACCTAAATTATATAAATTTAGTTTAATTCTCTATTATTAATCCAATATAAACTAATCATTTTTCAACTTTAAGTTGAACACGTTTTTGATATGTTTAACATATTTTTTATACGTTTAACACGTTTTGCACACATCTAACACGTTTTTAATATTTCTAACATGTTTCACTTATAACATGTTTTTCACACGTTTAACACGTTTTTCACACGTTTAACACGTTTTTTCACACGTTTAACACGTTTTTCATACGTTTAACACGTTTTTCACACGTTTTCACATTTTGACACGTTTTCACGTTTTTGACACGTTTTCACGTTTTTGACACGTTTAACACGTTTTTGACATGTTTAACACATTTTCACACTAATAACACGTTTTTCACGTTTTTGTCACGTTGAACACATTTTTGACATGTTTAGTACGTTTAACGCGTTTTTGATAAGTTTAACACGTTTTTTTATTTTTTTGGCACGTTTAACACGTTTTTAATATATGTAACGCGTTAACACGTTTTGATAAGTTTAACACGATTTTCACGTTTTTGGCACGTTTAACACGTTTTAAACATATTTAACACGTTTTTGATAAGTTTAACACGATTTTCACGTTTTTGGCACGTTTAACATGTTTTTGACATTTTATCACGTTTTTGATATGTTTAACACGTTTTTCACACGTTTAACACGTTTTTAATATTTTTATCACATTTTCACACTTAAAACATGTTTTTCACACGTTTAACACGTTTTTACATTTTTGGCACGTTTAACAGGTTTTTGACATGTTTAACACATTTTCATACTAATAACACGTTTTTGTCACGTTTAACACGTTTTTAACATGTTTAATACGTTTAATGCGTTTTTGACAAATAAAACACGTTCTTTTTATGTTTTTAGCACCTTTAACACGTTTTTAACATAAATAACACGTTAACACGTTTTTGATAAGTTTAACACGGTTTTCACGTTTTTGACACGTTTAACACGTTTTTAACATTTTAACACGTTTTTGATATGTTTAACATGTTTTTCACGTGTTTCACACATTTAATATGTTTTTTACGTTTTTGGCATGTTAAACACGTTTTTGACATATTTGACACGTTTTTCACACATTAACACGTTTTTCACATTTTGGTACGTTTAATATGTTTTTGACATGCTTAACATGTTTTTCACGTTTTTCACATTCTTAACACGTTTAACATGTTTGTAACATGTTTAACACGTTTTTGGCACGTTTAATACGTTTTTGACATTTTAACACGTTTTACACATTTAACATATTTTTGTCATGTTTAACATATTTTTTTGCACGTTAACACGTTTTTGTCACGTTTAACACGTTTTTGGCATTTTTGACACGTTTAATATGTTTTTCACATGTTTGACATTAAACGTGTAAAAATGTATTAAACGTGTCAAAAATGTGAAAACATGTTAAACGTGTCAAAAACATGTTAAATGTATCAAAATGTGCCAAAAACGAGGAAAACGTGTTAAACGTGCCAAAAACGTGGAATATGTGTCAAAACGTGTTAAACGTGCCAAAACGTGAAAAACGTGTGAAAACATGTTAAACATGTTACAAACGTGTTAAACATGTTACAAACGTGTTAAACGTGTTAATAATGTGAAAAACGTAAAAAACATGTTAAACATGTCAAAACGTGTTAAACGTGCCAAAAACGTGAAAATGTGTCAAAATGTGTTAAATGTGTCGTAATCGTGAAAAATATGTCAAATATGTTAAAAACGTGTTAAATATGACAAAACATGAAAATAGTGTCCAACGTGTCAAATGTGTTAAACGTGTTGAATGTGTGAAAAACGTATTAAACGTGTCGAAAACGTATTAAACGTGTCGAAAACGTGAAAAATGTGTCAAAACGTGTTAAACATCTCAAAACGTGGAAAACGTGTTAAACATGTCAAAACGTGCCAAAAACGTGTTAAACATGTCAAAACGTGCCAAAAACGTGAAAAACGTGTGAAACGTGTAAAAATGTGAAAAATGTGTTAAACGTGTCAAAACGTGTTAAACATGCCAAAATGTGTCAAAATGTGTTAAACGTGTCGAAAACGTGTCAAAAACATGTCAAACGTGTCAAAACGTGTTAAAAACGTGTTAAACATGCCAAAAACATAAAAAAACGTGTTCAACGTGTCAAAAATGTGTTAAACGTGCCAAAAACGTGTTAAACGTGTCAAAAACGTGTTAAACGTGTGAAAAACGTATTAAAAATGTCAAAAACGTAAAAAACGTGTTAAACAAATAAAAATGTGTTAAATGAGTCAAATACATGTTAAATAAAAAAATAAAAATAAAATAATTTGGGTTACCCAACCCATACTCAACCCAACCCATACCCAACCCATATTAGTAAATAATATGGGTTGAATTATGGGTTGGGTAAATTTAATTTGGGTTGAATATGGAATGGGTAATACGGATTGGGTTTACCCGTTTGCTCACCCCTACGTACAATAATACACACATACACAAATATATATAAATTATGGTACCTGGATATGGTAAAAACTATATATGGTTCAAAAGTGAATTATCAATTGATCAAGGAAATTTTAAAGAGAAAATCCCAAAGATGGGTGATTTTGAATTTTTATTCTCTCTTCCTCAAAGGCCATAAAATAAAAAAAAAAAAAAAAAACTTTATTAAAGATTGGTTCAAAAGTGATTTGAAATGCCCGACAAAGAAAAAGTGATAATTAACTTTTGAGATTATATATTATTTCAATGAATGCCAAACCACACTTATCTTATTTCTTCTTTATTAAAGTATATTATTCAATTGTTTTAAGATTTTTTTTTTCTTTTTACTTTTCAATACGATGATATGTAGGCAAACTTAACAAAAGTATTTTGTCTATAAAAGAAGACTTCAGAATCTAATTTAATCACAAAAATATGCTTGCACAAGATTAAAGTAACGTACTCTCACTTCAAATTCCACTCAAAGAATATCTAAAATACACTATATATATATACTAGCTAGAGAATATTATAAGTTTAAATAAGTCTGAATTCACTTCTCATGATAAAAGCATCTCATGTAATACCGTTAATTCTTATAATCGAGAAATATCTCAACAAGAGTTGTAAATAAATTGATAGGAAAGCTGCGTTTTGGATTTCTTAAAGTGACTAATATCTTTATCGAACAGATTAATTTAATGATACTTCATTGATTACCATGAAACAAATTTCTCTGATAATTAATCGTCTGCCAATAATATGAAAATTTAGTTTTACACCAACACAATTACCAACCTAACCAAATATTGGCCACAATCTACTTAACCTCCGTCACAGAATTCTATAACAATGTTCCAAATACCAATCACAACAAACTATCACATATTATTATTACAGTATCAATGCGTTTGTAAAACACAATTGTGTCAACCTATTAACTTGATTATTATTATGAAACATTTTTTTAACATGTTTCATAGCAGAAAATGTTCGTTCTGTAGTTGTTGTTGAAACACATGTTAAGTTATGGAGCCTACACTTATAATAAATTCTACATTTTTAATTAGAGTTTATTGGTTTTTTTTTTACTTGGATATGATCATAGTTATTAGGTTTTGCTTATGTTTGCATAAATTTGTTTTATCTGATCTGTGAATCCATAGATCTGGATCTGATGCTTAGCAAGACAAATAAATTTGTTTTGTGTTTCTTTTTGTATAAAAATAAATAAATAAATATTAATAATTCATTTTCAAGGCCTACAAAGGAGATGTACAATAATTCATTTTGTTTTCAATATTTATGAAATGCCAAACTACATAATATATCTTATCTTCTTTAATCAAGAGTATTAATAAAGTTGTTTTCACATAACATAAATAGAATTTGTTATCCAAATGTGTTATCATGTCCAATAAAATTGAAATTAGTTAATATGATCAAATGCAACAAGTATATATTGTATGAATTCACAAGCGACTCTTGCCAATGAGATGTGTTGAACGCCCGAAGGCGACCAGGGCAGGCGGGCAAATGGATTGGAGATGGATGTTTATACAATAATCTAGACGCTTGAGAATATATATGTTTATGTACTACATATTTAAATATTTCTTAAAAAAAGAATTTAGTACACGACTTAGTGTTATTTAATTAAAAAAACTTAAAAGAGGAAAATGAGTTTCAAGAAAAAAACAAAGTTAGACATACCTTAATTTGGTTAAAAACACCAACTGAGTTTACAGAATAACAAACAAATTATCAAAAAAGAACTATTTGAACTTTCCTTTCTTAATAATAATTATATAGGGAATATTCCATATTTAACTAAGCTTCTCATTTTTGTTTACATTATTTGATATTTGATTTAAAATATAATCAATAATTTATTTTATACTTATCAAATCATTTTAATCACCTATTAAATTATAAAGATGCATTTTTATTATTCACCAAATAATTTATTTTTGTATAGATAGAAGTATCACCAAATATTTTTTTATTGTTTTAAGATGATAAAATACATTTTGTTGATCAAAATTTTGGTGGAGAGCATATATTTATATAGAGAGAGACACCCTTCTTTTTAGTTTGGTCGGGGAGATCAAAGATCATATAGAGACATTTAGATGAGCTGGATTGTTTTATTATAATTAATGAAAAATATGGTTTCTATGTATGTTTTCTATAAGACTTAAAGAAACTCGTATAAGTGAGATTGATATTAAATACATGTTGAAGATCGATAAATAGAATCTTGATTTTAATGAAACAATTTATATGTTGTGTAGAGTTTGAAATATTTTGGGTTTATTTCCCACCAACATTGCCAGCATTTCTTTTAAATATGAACGCACAAATAATGTTTAACAATCATTTTTTTTCTAGCTATTATAAAATATATACAAAATTTATACACAAGGCTTTAAAAGATGCAACATGTTTATAAAGAATTACATAATAAATAAATAAATTATTACTGTTTAAAATAATTTATTATAGTTTATTGTTACATTTTAAATATAAAAAATTATTTGCATTATCAAGTGTCATTGCCATATGTAAATTATAACACAATTTTTTTTTTTAGATTATTCAATGCTCTATATAAATTTGTAACACCTTTTTTTTATCGTTTAACTATAAACACATATTTGTATAAGTTAATAATATAAATCTTTTTGTTTTGCTAATATTTGTAAATAATAATTCAAATAATCTAGTTATTTGATTATTAAAAAACTCTTATTCTATCAAAGTTTTTAAAAAAATTAAATAATTTGATTTATAAATAAATATATCAAATTTTTATAATATTTAAATTTTAAATACAAAATAAAATTAATAACTTAACCCAAATAAAGTCAATAATTCATTTTATTTTTTTATTAAATAAGATTATTTTTAATTGTTATTCAAATAATTCAAAATCAAACAAACTAGAATATCAAAATGGAACAGAAATTTTGATGAGATCAAATCATGATTTAGGAGCTCGTTTGATGTTGGTATTTATTTTGATTTTTTTAAAATTTCTCTATATCACTTCAATATCATCTTAATATAAATCAATTATTTTATTAACTAAATATCCTAATTTATTTATATTAAATATATATTTTTTAATAATTAAATCATTTAAAAATCTAAATAACTTATTTGTAAAAATATTTTTTTTCAGAAAAGAAAACCAAAAGACCAAATAATGAAAAAAAAAGTTCTTGACAAATTTTATAAGTAAAGGTACCAGCTTATTAAGAATGGGAGGCGAAGAGTAAAATTAGAAGTAGAGTCAAATTTGATTCATTTTTTATTTATTTATTATTGGAGTTGATTATTTATTCTCATATTTTATGGAAAAAAAATATTTGATTGAAATGTTCAATTCTTTTCAAGTTTAAATATTCAACGATAAGATTATTTATTACTTAATTTAATATACTAAAGATAATATGTTAAAACTAAAATATAAATTATTTAACTTATTTTAAATGAGAAAAAAAAGTTAATTACATTCCTCTAAAAAAAAATTTATCCTTCTAAATTGAATTAAATTACCCATATGCATATATAAATTTAGGCCTTATTTGATTCAGCGTTTATAAATCAAGTGTCGGAGGAAGCGTCTGCTTAATAAATTTACATTAACTTTGTAATAAGTTTACCCCCAAAATTATAATCAAACACATTTTTGCGTTTAAACTCAATTTTCTCTCCATATCATTCATCAAGAACCAATTAATGTCCTACCCACCTTTCAAACATTTTTTCCCAAACTAACCACCTTTTCATTCACATTCCCAAATTACCCACCTTTCTCTCTCTAAATCATTAATCACTAATTACTTTATTTTATAAATACAAATATATATATATATATTTTAATATATATAATTAAAATTAAACATTATAAATATAATTCAAATAAATATTATAAATTAAAATAAAATATTATACACTAAAATAAATTACATTACATAAAATTTTAATATTATATTATTTATTAAAATAAAATAAAATATATTATATTATATAAATATTAAAATAATACATATATTACATAAATATTAAAATAACATGTATATTTTAAAGTTTATTGTAATTTATTGTAATTTTAAGGTTTTTTAAATTAATACTTTTATAAATATTTTAAGATTTAGGTAATTTATTTTAATGTTTAGTTTATTTTATTTAATTTAAGATTTATGTTATTTATTTAATTTTAGTTTATAATATTTATTTTGATGTTTAATTTAGTAGGTTTAGTTTTAATTATACATATTATATTTATAAAATTAAGTAGAAATAAAATAGATGTGTTATTTTAATATTTAATGTAATATATATGTTATTTTAATATTTATATAATATAATATATTTTATTTTAATATATAATATTAAAGGTGTAAGTAATGATTTTTGTTTTAGTTTATAATATTTATTTGTATTATTTAATTTATAATACTTATTTTTAATTATATATTATATTTATAAAATTAAGTAAAAATAAAATATATGTGTTATTTTAATATTTATATAAATTATTTATCTAATATATATTATTAATTTTAATTATATATATTTGTATTTATAAAATAAATTAATTAGTGAATTTAATGTGAAAGATGTGGAATTAAAAGGTTGATTAATGATTTAGAGAGAGAAAAGTGGGTAGTTTGAGAAGAGAAATGATAAAGCCAACGAATGGCTAGCGAAAGCAAGGCCACGAATCCTACGTGGCCTTGCCAGCTAGGAGAGAGAAAGAAAAAAAAAAAAAAAAAAAAAAATTAAAACGTTTCTCTCCTCTTTCTTCTTTCTTCTTCCCTCTCTTTCTTCTTTTAATTTATCACATCCGGCATCCCGACTTATCTGGCGATTTATCACTCCGGCATCCCGACTTCTCTGGCGATTTATCACTCCGGCATCCCGACTTCTACTTTCTTCTTTCGCTCGCTCGAAAATGGTAAGACACTTCTCATTCTTTAATATTTCAGTTTCAGATTCGTCCGCCTTCGTGTTCATTTCGAAATATTTTCTTTTCAGGCTGGTGTTTCAGGTAAATCTCCATGCAAGGCCCCAAGATCTCCAAGGACAAGGTAAATAAGACATCTTCTATTTTAGAATCGTAGGGTTAGCGTTTTGCGGTTAGGGTCAGGGTTTTGCAGTTAGGGTTAGGGTTTCAGAGTTTAGGGTTAGGGTATTGCTGCATTATGGTTCTCGAAACAAAGTTTTCTTTACCCGAAAGTCTGATTTAATTGTGTATGGTTGTATTATGGTTAGCCAAAACTAAATTTTTTGGGTATTTGCTGAATTTAGGGACCCGAAATAGGCTGTTATGGGTCCCGAAAGTGGGATAACTTCATGTTTGGCTGAATTTAGGGTCCCGAAAGTGTGATTTCGGGACCCGAAATAGGCTGTTATGGGTCCCGAAATTGGGATAACTTCATGTTTGGCTGAATTTAGGGTCCCGAAAGTGTGGTTTCGGGACCCGAAATAGGCTGTTTCTGGACCTGAAAGTTGGATTACTTAAAGTTTGGCTGAATTTAGGGTCCCGAAAGTGTGTTTCGGGACCCGAAATGGATGGTTTCGGGACCCGAAAGTAGGATTACTTAATGTTTGGCTGAATTTAGGGTCCCGAAAGTGTGTTTCGGGACCCGAAACGGATGGTTTCGGGACCCGAAAGTAGGATTAATTAATGTTTGGCTGAATTTAGGGTCCCGAAAGTGTGTTTCGGGACCCGAAACGGATGGTTTCAGGACCCGAAAGGTGGTTTCGGGACCCGAAACGGGTGGTTTCGGGACCCGAAAGGTGGTTTCGGGACCCGAAACGGGTGGTTTCGGGACCCGAAACGGGTGGTTTAGGGACCCGAATTGCTTCATTTAAGTGATTATTTGCTTCATGGCTTTTAAATGTTTATCATTTGTTGTTGTAGGGCAAATAAACGTAAAAGTATTGTCCAAGAATCAGCTCCCAATCCAGCTCCCAAAGCAGCTTCCAAACCAGTTCCCAAATCCCCTAGAGCAACAGCTCCCAATGCAGCTCCCAAATCAGTTCCAAAATCCCCTAGAGCAACAGCTCCCAAAGCAGCCCCCCACAACTTATTTTTAACTAGGACATCGTCTAGTGGCCTTTTCAATCTTCTTCAAATGCTGTCTAAGGAACAAAAAGATGCTGTGAAGTCAATAGGCTTTGGCGCTCTACTTTCATTATCGCTTTCAAAATGCCCCGGGGAAATCTCTCGTTATCTAGTCAGAAAGTTTGACTGCAATAAATGTTCATTCACCCTAGAGAATGGCAAGGAAGTGAAAATCGAAGAAGAGGATGTTCATATGGTATTGGGTCTCCCCAGAGGGGAGCTGGATATTTTAGAATATCAGAATAACGAGATTGATGACAAGTTGAGGGCATTTAGGACTCGATGGGGTAACCCCGATAATGGCGCTCCTTTAGCGACTGCTATGCCGATCAAAATCATTGAGAACAAAGCTGCTGACAACAATTTCAAGATAGACTTCGTATTATATGTTGTCAGTTGCTTTCTCTGGTGTGATCACCTAGGTAACCTATCCAGGTATATCTCATTTGTATTATTTTCAATTGCCTGACAACAAATTTGTATTGTTAAATAATCCTCAAATATGTTTTTTTCATTTGCAGGTATAGAATTCTGAAATCTATTTCAGATGTTGACAATATCAAGAAGTTCAATTGGTGCAAATTTGTACTTGAAGGATTAGTTCAATCATGCGCAAAAGTGAAGCAGAATGAAAAACGACATTTCCAAGGACCACATACGTTCTTTATCGTAAGTTATCACTCATTCATTTTCATGTTTTCAAAAATATTTAGTTTTAACATATGTATGTTTTCAGCTATGCTACGTGTATAGGGTGAGCAACCCTGTACTGGGAGGAGTTACTGAGCGACGATTTCCTATACTGTCATGTTGGAATGACACAACGTTGAAGTTTAGGCTGGATACAGAGTTGGATAATGGAGGATTCGGACGTGGAAGCGTTCTGGGACGCATTCCACTACCCGGGATGTGGGATGAGAGCGACGACGAGGATAATGATTTCAGAGAGAACGACGAGGAGGAGAACGAGGAGGGTGATATTGATGGGGTGTCTCAGACCCCAAAGGAGGCGGCGGCAGCAGCAACAGAACCTAGGAATAGGTCACCTCCTCTGAACACAGCTCCGGATGAGGTCGGAATTACATTTACAGAGAATTTGGTGTGCGTTACGAAATGTACAGTGATGCTTGAAAAAGCGATGAGAAAAATGGAATGTTTAAGTTCAGGCTGGGATGCAACACCATTGTATGACAACGCCATGCACATCATTTACAGAGCAATGGACAAGAATAAACTTTTCAGGGATGCCATGCATAAATACTTCAAGGATGAAGCACCTTCTGAAACACAATGTGACAAAGATGACGAGGAGGTGGGTCTTGATGAGGCCGGTGACAAGGAGCCTGCTCAAAATGACGGTGGTCTTGATGAGGCCGCTGACAAGGAGGTGGGTCTTGATGAGGCCGGTGACAAGGAGCCTGCTGCTCAAAATGTTGAGGGGAATCACACAGATGACGATGGAAAAGAGGTGCCTCCAAGAAAAAGAAGGAAAAATCCCGTGCGACAAATGAAAGTTCCAGCAAACCTTAAATCTCCATATATGACGCAGGACAAGCCAAAGAACTTCGAGTCTGCCCAAATTCATCGGGATGCAGGATATGAATTGCAGGTTCAAAAAGAGGGTGGTGAAGAAGTTCCTATATCGGTGTTCAAAGGAAACAAATTTGTCATCAAAAAACCTAAAAAAAATCCCCAAGAAGTCAAGAAAATTCCACCACGCCTTCAATGTCAATATTTGAAAGAGAACAGAAAAAGATATAAAAATTTCTTCAATTTTGTCCGTTTAAGTGACAAGGATGAGATCGTTTTGGCAATGGTTTTTGACAATAAAGCTGATGAGGATGCGAGGTAAATCAATCTTTCTTAGTTCATTTGTTTTTGTCAATATTCTTTATGTGTTTGGCTGAATTTAGGGTCCCGAAAGGTGGTTTCGGGACCCGAAACGGTTGGTTTCGGGACCCGAAACGGGTGGTTTCGGGACCCGAAAGGTGGTTTCGGGACCCGAAACGGGTGGTTTCGGGACCCGAAAGGTGGTTTCGGGACCCGAAACGGGTGGTTTCGGGACCCGAAAGGTGGTTTCGGGACCCGAAATGGATGGTTTCGGGACCCGAAACGGGTGGTTTCGGGACCCGAAACGGGTGGTTACGGGACCCAAATTTGTTTTTTTTTAACTTCATTTCTTCTTTATGTGGTTTCAGGAAGGAAGTAGTGTATGTATCCGAGAATACCAATATCAACATAGAGCAATTTCAATCGATGAAAAGTAGATGCCATGTTGAAAGTGGTATTATTGATGCTTGGGCAAACGTTATGACACTGCACTGCAAAATGGGCTCCGAAGCGAAAATCGTTTTTTCAACAGTCCTTACGGTAAGTCTCTATATCTTTCATTATTGTATAAACCAATTGTCTTATTGTCATGTTGTCTTTGCAGGACTTTTGGAGAACGAAAGAGCTTTTTATTGAAAGACTGATTGAAGAAATGAGAATTTTCCAAATAACACCCGAAGACATGAAAACTACTAATCTGGTAAGTTCAATATGCTTATATTAAATACTTATTCTTGCTCATATATGTCATCTGATTCATGGTCATAATTTTGCAGATATTTTTCCCAATTTTATACGAAAGTCATTATTATGTTGTTGTCATCAACATTGCGAAGAAAGTAATTGAAGTCCTCGACAATCTACCACTGGACCCAGATATAGAATGGGAACATAAATATGTTACAGTTCGGAAACTGGTATTGTTGAAGTGTTTTTTACACATAATGTATGTTAAAGTGTTTATGTTTATTAACTTCTTTTGTAAAACAGGTTGAAAACGTTGTGGAGTACTTCAATACTATCGACCAAGAGATCTCAACCCAAATTGCCCAATTCCCGGTCAATGTTTTAAATTTACATTGGCAAGACAGTTCAAATAAAACGGATTGCGGAATATACTGCATGAGACATATTCATACTTACATTGGCAATGCAGATTGGGAATGTGCTATAAGCCAAAAAAATGTAAGTTAAATATTTTCACATTTTATTTGTTTCACAAATCTTTAATAAATAACCGGTGAATTATCATTTTCTTAGGCAAAGGGAATCATTGAAGCTTTGCGAGCCAAATACACCGCAATGATCATCCGTTCAAGTTTGAACCGAAATCTGAGGAACCTCTTCATGAAGTATGTGGAAATTTTAAAAGAAGATTGTCCTGATACATATAGGTTGTTTCAACCAATTATAAGCCAAGTATAAATTTTTTGTATTCAATTATTTTCTAGTCTTCAATTATAGTCTTCAATTATTTTCTAGTCTTCAATTATAGTCTTCAATTATAGTCTTCAATTATAGTCTTCAATTATAGTATGAGTTAAAAAACAAGAAACAAGTATAATATGAGTTGAAAATGCCATTTCGGGACAAAAATAGTATAATATGAGTTGAAAATGTCATTTCGTGACAATAAAACAAGTATAATATGAGTTGAAAATGCCATTTCGGGACTAAAATAGTATAATATGAGTTGAAAATGTCATTTCGTGACAATAAAACAAGTATAATATGAGTTGAAAATGCCATTTCGGGACAAAAATAGTATAAATGGATGGTTTCGGGACCCGAAATGGATGGTTTCGGGACCCGAAACTGGTTGTTTCGGGACCCGAAAGGTGGTTTCGGGACCCGAAATGGATGGTTTCGGGACCCGAAATGGATGGTTTCGGGACCCGAAATGGATGGTTTCGGGACCCGAAAGGTGGTTTCGGGACCTGAAAGGTGGTTTCGGGACCCGAAAGGTGGTTTCGGGACCCGAAAGGTGGTTTCGGGACCCGAAATGGATGGTTTCGGGACCCGAAATGGATGATTTCGGGACCCGAAAAGTTGTTTCGGGACAAGAAACGTGTGGTTTCGGGATAAAAACATTATCAAATAAGTACTATCTTCGTTAAAGATATGATAAAAAAGTAAAAATATTCAAAGTGACAACAACATTATCAAATAAGTACTCTCTTCATTATCAAATAAATACTATCTTCGTTGAATGTTATCCCCACACGCATTATCTTCGACATATACTTGAGAGGACAAAAGTGATGTAAAGGATAATTGAGTTGAAAGTGGATCATTCCATTGCTGTTGTTGTTGTGTTGAATCCAAAACTGTAGATGTTGTGGCCGTATTTCTCTTCTTTTTTGATCTCGAAGTCTTGGGGATTTTTTCAATTAAGGATTGTTTCCTCTTTGTTGGTGGTCGTCCTCGACTTCTAACTTTGTTAGGAGAGTGTATCAAAATGGATGTAGCTGGAGATTGAAATGGAGATGGAGATGGAGATGCTTCTGTGCTTTGGTCTTTAGATGCTTCAGTATGGCTTCCATGATTAAGTGACAGAAACTGTTCCATCAAGCCTTTTATTCCGTTCATCCAAAAAGAACAGCTGACTTCAGATTTTACTCCAACTTGTTGAACCTCTTGCATCAATCGAGTTAGACTATTGTGACGTTTTTTTTCTTCAACAGACATATCTGAATCATAAATGTTGGTGATATTTTGATACCCACGCTTAATATCTTTACGCCACCGGTCCATTATATAATGCATTGGTACCTCATTCACCCTCATTTTTTTCAATACAGCCATGATATGCCTACACAAAACACCTCTGAACTCAAACAATCGACATTGACATTTCACATTGCAATCATTTTCTGTGTAATGTACTTTGTAAGAAACATCTCTTACATGTTCTCCATTAACCCCCAGAATGATTTCCTCAACTCTAAATATACTAACTGACCCTTCCTCTTCAATGACTGAGATGTCGCACAACATCAAACCTCTAACTTCTTCTTGAACCAATCTAAATATATCAGGAGTGTAGAAGGTTTGGTATTGTCTTTCAAAGGCAAATCCACTTACAGTTGGTATCAAAGAATTAAAAGATTTGAAATCCAATTTCTTTTCTCTCTCGATATTTCGCAACAGAGCCCTATCATATTGCTCGACGAATTGTTTGAGAGATGTTTTGGACTGCACGTAGTCATCAAAGAATGCGTTCATACTTTCACTCCGTTGAGATGTTGACATGCCGGCCCAAAATTGTCCTTTGACATAAACAGGTATCCATTTAGATCTTTCCAAATACAAAGATTTCAACCAAACATTATCTTCCAACTGATAATCTTCAATTAATCTATTCCAATCCTCTTCACATTGTTGAATATTTATGGAATTGTATACTATGTTTTTCAGCCTCTTCTTTATTAGATGATATTCAGTATGGCTTCCAAGTTTTATAGGAAGTTTCTTCATTATATGCCACAAACAAAATCGATGATGAGTTTTAGGAAATACCTTCTCAATTGCAATCGCCATGGATCGACATTGGTCTGTGATTATGGCATTTGGAGGTCTATCATGCATACATTCCAACCAAGTTCTAAACAACCAAGTGAAAGAATTTGAATCCTCACTTGACAATAATCCACATCCAAGCAAAATGGATTGACCATGATGATTAACACCAACAAACGGAGCGAAAGGCATGTCATAGCGATTTGTCAAATAGGTTGTATCGAAAGAGATAACGTCATGAAAATCTTCAAAGGCAGCCCTGCACCTACCATCTGCCCAAAACACGTTTTTAATTCGGGATTCCTCGTCCAAATCAATAAGGTAGAAGAAGTTTGAGTTCCTGGTTTGCATTCTTAAGAAATAATTAGTGAGTGCTTCAGCATCCCCAATCCCTAACCTCAACCGTCGTGCTTCTGTAACGTAATTTCTACATGTCCTCTCATCGAAAGACATGTTTTCATACCCTCCAGCTTCAACTACAAGTGATTGAAATGTTTTGGCCACAGTTATTCCAGCTTCATCGTTTGTATCCAATCTTCTTTTTACATTTCCGTCAATCACTTTGTAGGATCTAACATGACGTATTCTCTTTGGGCTTAATGTATGGTTGTGCTCAAGAGAAATACTTGTTATCACATATTCCCCTTCATTTCGAACAACAACATTAATCTTTGCTTTACAATCTGTCTTCGTTATTGGTCTAGGCTGATGAAACTTATTTTTTGCCTTCGATTCTTTCATAAAACTCTTGGCACAACCAACGCTGAAATATTTCCTCTTACCACCTACATTTTTGCTCCCTAATTTGGTAATGCCGAATCCCGTTAAGTGGGCATATGATGTGTAGAATTCAAGAAGTTGTTCTTCGGAGGAAAATGTCATTCCAACACTAGGAATGTGACTGCAAAAATTATGTGAAACCGTAAGAAAAAGTCCATAAAACACCCATTTCGGGTCCCGAAACAACTCGTTTCGGGTCCCGAAACCACCTTTCGGGTCCCGAAACCACCAGTTTCGGGTCCCGAAACCACCCGTTTAGGGTCCCGAAACCACCCGTTTAGGGTCCCGAAACCACCCGTTTCGGGTCCCGAAACCACCTTTCGGGTCCCGAAACCACCTTTCGGGTCCCGAAACCACCATGTTGTCCCGAAACGACCTATTTCGGGTCCCGAAACAAAACAATGTTTGTCCCGAAATGGTTGATTTTGACCCTTTCTTGTCCCGAAACGACTCATTTCGGGTCCCGAAACACAAAATTTTTTTACCCAAAACACAGCATTTTCTTACAAGACACCACACATTTCGGGACAAGGAAGGACCCTTTCTTGTCCCGAAACCAACCATTTCGGGACAAGGAAGGACCCTTTCTTGTCCCGAAACCACTAGATCTGTTCAGGGTACCTTTGGGGTTCAACGGGGGTGGATCTGTTCAGGTTAAGTTCTTCATCTACTGGGTTGTGCAAGTTTGGTGCTTCTGTATCCTGAAAATTCAAACCGTTTAAATCCCATATATACATCTGTAAAATGTAAAACCCTAGATCTGTAAAATCTAAACCCTAGATCTATAAAATCTAAACTCTGGATCTATTAAAAAAATAATAAAGATCCTTAAAAAGGATACCATTGAGAAGTAAATGCAGCCGTGGAAAAGAAATAAATGCAGCCGGAGAAGAGAAATAAATGCTGCCGGAGCTGGAGAAGAGAAATAAATGAAGCGTTTCAGAGAGAGAAAGAAATGCAGAAATATGAAACCCTATTGGGTGAAAGAGGAGCAGAAACGTTTTAATTTTTTTTTTTTTTTTTTTTTTTCTTTCTCTCTCCTAGCTGGCAAGGCCACGTAGGATTCGTGGCCTTGCTTTCGCTAGCCATTCGTTGGCTTTATCATTTCTCGTTTGAGAATATGAATGAAAAGGTGGGTAATTTGAGAAAAATTGTTTGAAAGGTGGGTAGAACAGGAATTGGTTCCTTCATCAAAGTACGTTTAAGGTTATAATCTCAACATTTTTTTCTCTCATCATTTTAAAATATTTTTTTATTCATCATCTCTCAAGACTCTCATCTATTTTATTCATTTCTAATTATTTTATTCATTCTCTCTCATTTATTTAATCTTCTTCTAATCATTTTAGTTATTCTCTCACATCTATTCCCTTACATCTATTCCATATATTTTTAATCTTTTTATATATTTATATAAAATTATTATAATAAAAAAACATACATTTAAATATATTTTTATTTATTATTTATAATATGCGTATCTTAATATATATAAAATAATTAAAAGCAAAATAAAAATAAAAATATACTATAATTCTTTTTATTTATAATTATAGTTTCAGAAATCAAACTAGCTTCAATTAATTTTAAATGTATCTAGAGTTAAATGTTGAATAGTCCCTGAAGGTTTGGATACTAGACTACTTGGTCCCTGAACCAAAATAATAGAACTCGTTAGTCCCTGCCGTCCAAAACTGTTAGTCAAAAGTCTTTTGATTATTAAATAATGACCATTTTGCCCTTACATTTTTTAAAATTAAAAACAAATTAAATTAAATTAAAACCTAACCTAACCTAAATCCACAGTCGCCCAGTCGCACAAAGAAAGCTACCTTCTTCAATCAATATCCCCTCCGCCGGAGAGGAGCCCTTCAGTCGTCGGTGGTTCGTAGGAGCGTCGGATGTCTTATCTGAGATAAGAAAACCAACTCCATTACTTTCTTCTTCTTCTTTTTCTTCATCACCACCTACGTTCAAGCTGAGAATGTAACACCAGTAAACCCATCTCTCTCCTTCGAAAATCCTCGTCTCCGAAATGCATACATTGCTTTGCAAGCTTTGAAGCTCGCCATTCTCTCAGATCCTCTCAATCTCACAGCCAACTGGGTTGGATCTAACGTCTGTACATACACCGATGTATATTGTGCACCGCCTCCAGACAAACCTTCCATAAGAACAATCGCCGGAATCGATCTCAACCATGGTGACATTGCCGGTTATCTACCGAACGAGCTTGGATTACTTACAGATCTTGCATTCTTTCATATTAACACCAATCGTTCTTTTGCTTCAGTCGCCCAGTCGAGGTCGCCCAGGTCGTCGTCAATCGCTTGCACTGTGGATTCGTCTTCAAATCCCGATTTGGGAGAAGGGGTTCGACTGGCTTCGACGGGAGATCTCTTTGGTTTGTTTTAAATCCCGATCGTTTGCATTGTGGTTAGGTTAGATTAGATTTAGGTTAGGTTTTAATTTAATTTAATTTGTTTTTAATTTAAAAAAGGTAAGGGTAAAATGGTCATTATTTAACAGTCAAAAAGTTTTTGACTAACAGTTCTGAACGACAAGGAGTAACGGGTTCTATTATTTTGGTTCAGGGACCAAGTAGTCTAATATTCAAACCTTTCAGGACTATTCAGCATTTAACTCATGTATCTATTACAATTGAGATAGATCAAACATGAAGAAAATGGTGAGAGAACCCAAAAATGAATTAAAATGAATTGGCAATTGAAAAGAAAGAGAGTTGAAAGGTGAAAAATATATATAATAATAATAAATTATTTTCTTTATTCATATAATTTATTTTAAAATATATTATTTTTTAATTAAAGTCATTTATTAATATTTAAAATTATATATTAACAAAATTTTATAAAAATTAATATACTAATATAATTTATTTTTAAATACATACTATTTTTTAATTTAAATTATTTATTAATATTTAAAATTAAATTAATAAATATATATATAATATTACTTATTAAATAATATTATAAAATAAATAAGCTTAACTTATAAGTTGAATCTAACGTACATAAGTTTAAACTGAGAATAAACTAAATCAAATTAGTCCTTAATAAAATTAAGATTAAATATATTATGTATTTCATATTTTTTTTCTATTTACTTTCATAACAAACATCCTTCTTAATTTTTTTTTATCATAATTCATTACATTTTCAATAATAAAAAAATAATTTGAAACATAGTCTACAAGATCATGAAAATATGATTAGATATAAACTAAATAAAAAAAATAGGCTTATTTTCTCTCCAGTATATATAGTAATTCTCTTTTATATATATATATATATATTAATAAATTATAAATTAATAATTTAATATAAAAGTTAAAAGAAATATTAGTATTTATTTTAATTATTTTTTATTTAATATATCAAATTATATAATTAAATATGCTGAGTTTAATAAATATTATAATTAATATATAAAAGTATTATATTCTTGAATTATTTTTTATAGATATTATCAAACCATTTTGAATATTAACTACATAAAGTTTAGATATTTTTATTTAATAAATTTAATTTTTTTATCTCCAAATATTTAAATAATTAAATATTCAATATTCATGTCTTAATTTGGAAGTGTAGGTTAACATGATTGAACATATTACTGCTTGGGGCATAATTTCTCTTGCTTCTTTTACATTTTCTTTCATATTATGTATTGATTGTATTTTAAAGAAAAATAACTTTTTACAAAAATAAATAAATAAATAAGACAACGAACAACACAAACAAAATAAATAACTATTTACAAAAATTAAATAATTAAAACTTGAACTGATTCATGAACTGATAATTTGATTGGGCATTTATATACTTTTTACGACCAATAATTCATTTACAAGGCCCTACAAAGGAAAAAGATACAATAATTGATCCTCTTCAATGCATAAATAATTAATATTGATTTCTCACAATTGATTTCTGTGAACTCCATTATATTAATTTTCAATATCATTTGTTTTCTGTATTTTTTGCGTTAAGAAAGAAGAACACACAGATAGTGAGAGAGAGAACAAGGCATACAAATGGCAGAAGAGATTGGTGTGAGTGTACTAGGAAAGATCGCAGAGTTGCTGCTGATTGAGCCAATTCAACGAGAACTTGGTTATCTATTCTGCTTCAGCAGTAACTTTCAAGAGCTCGAAACTCAACTAACCCAACTAAAAGCAACCAGCAACGATGTACAAGGAAGGCAAGATGCAAAAAAGTACGAGGGAAAAACTCTGGGTGATAGCGTCCAGTTATGGATTGGGGATGCAAAAGGAAAAATTGAAGAAGCGGAGAGTCTTATCAAAGAGAAGGCCGAGGTTCAAAAGGGGTGTTTCTCCATCAAATGGTGTTCTAATATAAGCTTGCGCTTTTCATTGGGCAGGAAAGGTAAGAAGTTATCTCTCCTTCTCGTCGAGCTTCTTAGACGTGGTGGTGAGCTGCCGAGCGAAGGTTATGACTTGCCCGTGCAGCCCAGAAGCTGCTGGAGAAAGTACAATAGCGATGATTTGGATTTTGAGAGTCGAACAAAGATTAAAGAAGACATCGTTGAGAAGTTACTGGACGAAGAAACAATGTTAGTAGGGATATGCGGAATGGGAGGAGTTGGAAAGACCACTCTCGCCAAACAAGTCCTCCAAGAGGTAAGCCACTATCATAAGCATTTATTTCCAATTGAAGTCCCAATTTCGAATAGTCCCAATTTCCATGATATCCAAGAACAAGTCGCACAGATGTTAGGGTTTACGCTTAAGGATGTAGTGGGTAATTCTTTAAGAGCAAACCGTTTACAAGACGCTTTCAGTAACAAGAAAGTTGTCGTATTGTTGGATGATGTTTGGGATAAGTTTGATTTAAATGATTTTGGTTTTCCGTTTACAAAATCAGATGTTGGGTGTTTCTGTAAAATCATTTACACATCTAGATACGAAAATTTATGGTCAGATCTGTCTCATGAAATCTTCTCTCTTGAAATATTATTAGATGAAGAAGCCTTGAATTTGTTTAAAACAAAAGTCAAACTGTCTAGTGATGACGATGATTTCCGTCAGAAGGATAAAATAGCGAGGGAAATTGTTGATAAATGTAAAGGACTTCCCCTTGCGCTTAACACAGCAGGAGGTGCTCTCATAAATAAAGCCACACATCAATGGGTTCATATGCTAAATCGGTTGATTAAACACAACGAACAGGATCGTGTGGTGCATGAGGTCTTGAAGGCGAGTTATGACTTTTTAGAAAAACCCAATGAAAAGTTCATGTTCTTAATATGCTGCTTATTCCGAGAAGACGCATATATTCCTGTTGAGACGTTGTACCGTTATGCGGTGGGTTTGCAACTCTTTGAAAATACGACGGACACAGAAGAAATAAGTGTTGGCGTGCACACTATCGTTGACGACTTAATAATAAAAAGTTTGCTGATAAAGGGTAAAGCCGACGATGAAGGAAATCGTGTGGTGAAGATACATGATGTGGTGAGGGACTTGGGAATTTCAATTGGAAAACAAGAACACCGTTTTATTTCTTTACAGTTATGGAAGAATGGTCTAGAAGTCCTTGATAAGATGGAATTTCAAGGAGGCTCAAAAATGGAACTACTACGGTTGGAACATAGTTCAAGTTCTTACGAAACACATATTAAGATATCAGAAAATTTTTTTAAAGAGGCGGATAATCTCAAAGTTCTAGATATAGTCGGTCATTCCAACGGGATTAATGAGTTTCCATTATTTTCTTCAAAGTTGAAGATGTTATCCTTAGAGAGATTGTATTTAGATATGATTTTCATTGGACATATTAAGCGTTTGGAGATCTTTTCTCTTAAAAAATCATTCATAAAAGTTTTGCCACACGAAATAAGTGAGTTAATAAACTTAAGAGTGTTGGATTTGACTTTGTGTGAGTGTTTCATAAGAAATGGTATTCTTGGGAGCCTTACTAATCTACAAGAATTGTACATGTGGGGGAGTTTTAAAGATTGGAAGCTACAAAAAGAAGACGTGAATAGTGAAGACAGAAATGCAGCCGGACTTCATGAGTTAAATTGCTTACACAAATTGTGGAGATTGGAATTGGATGTATCCAACATTGAACAAGTTCCAAAAGGTGTTAGACTATTTTCTTCTTCAACTTTGTTAAAACAATTCAAGATAAGAATAGGAAAAGTTCTAAGAAATATTGGGATTGAAAATGGAAAAAGACTACTGATATTGGAAAATATTAAAGATAATAGCAGTTTCTTACCTGAATTTGGTTTCTTACTAGAAAAGGACATAACTGATTTATATATATGCGCTGATTCTGGCATTTGGGAGAAGATGAGTACAAACAAATTCCTATCATTGAAGAATATTGTGCTTAAACAATGTAGATCTCTTTTTCCACAGTCAACGTCATCTATGCAGACTTCTGAATTTGGGCGTTGTTTGCGGCGTATTGAACTATATGAATGCAATGAAATGACACACTTATGTTCTACATCAATATCAAGGAATCTCACAAATCTTCAAGCTCTTGTTCTCGGAGATTGTAAAATGCTGGAAGAAGTTGTTAGCTCTAGCGATAAGATAGAACAACTCAATAAAATTGAGTTCAATACTTTGGAAACTCTTGAGCTTCGTTACTTGCCTAGTCTAGAATGTTTTTATAAAAGAATAAACGAGATTCATTTCCATAAACTGAAAATATTGGAGCTAGAAGGATTGAAGCAATTTATCTTCCCAACCAAGGTATGATTACTACACAACTTTTAGTTATAAAAAATGATCAATGGGTTAAATCAAGCAAAAAAAAATACATGTTCTATTATTGTGAATTGTTTTTAATTATATTTATTATTTTGTAGTTGGAAATACCTTGCGTGGAGGTGCTGAGTATGAAATCTATTCCAAATATTAAAACATTGTGCAACATCTTGCTACCATCACTGCAAAAGTTGAAAATTGATAGTTGTGATGACTTTCAATATGTTGACTTCTTTGATAGCTTGGTTATTTCTCATCTTAGAAATTTAATCATTAAAAATTGTACAAAGTTGAAAGGAGTAGTAGGAGTAACAACGGGGGCAGAAGAGCAACAGAGAAAATCAATTGAATTCCCTAATTTGTCAACATTGGAACTTGAATCCTTAGTCGAACTCGCGAGTTTTGTCATCGACGTCAGCAATTTGGGTGACAAAGAGGAAAAGTCGCAAAGTGCACTATTTTATCAAGATGATTATCAGGTAATAATTAAAAAAATATATTTGTGTATATAGTTAATGAGGAATAGCTAAGAATTAGATGAAATGTGTATTATTTGGGTGATAAATTATATATATACAATAGAATGGAAAGACAGATGGAGACTAAGACTTATAAGACATAATGATATTGAAGAAGAAATAAAGTACGTAGGAGTGATTTTATCAAAACTTGACATACTCTTTGTGAAAAATTTGAGATATTTTTATTCTAAGAATATATGACTAATTAATTATATCTATCTAAAATTTGCAAGCAAATGTAAATGGATGTGTTTGATTTTGTATAACAGGTCTCGTTTCCCTGCTTAGAAGATTTGCAAATAAAGAAATTGTCAAAGATAAATTATATAATAGGAAGGAAACGTGAACAATTAAGAGGACATCATGATCATGATGATATCGAGGAAGGCCATGGAAGGAAAATTCAACAACCCATATTATTATTATTCCCTAATTTGAAGAGATTGGAGCTTTATGATTTAGAGGAACTCTTGAGTTTTGTTGGAGTGATGAACAACAATATGGACAACAATTGCAAAAATCAAAATGCACTCTTTCATCTCGATGATGATGAGGTAACTTTGTCTGTAATTAATATATTTTTTTTCTTCTTAGTTTTGATTCCAAGTTAAAATAGTATTAGTGTTGTACAAGTTAAATTGTAAATACCGTGTGTTTGATTTTGTATGCATGCAGGTCTGGTTTCCTTGCTTAGATGAGTTGGTGATAGAGGGATTGTCAAAGATAAATTATATAGTAGGATGGAAAGAAGGAGAAGGACATCATCATCATAAGACATTTCCCGTATTACATCGCTTGGAGTTGCATAGATTAAGCAATTTAATACATGTGTATGAAATCAACGAGCAGCCAGGACTAGGAGGAGTGCTTTTATTTCAAAACATGACAGACCTGAGAGTTGGTGGATGTGGGAAATTGAGATATTTGTTTTCGGAGAATATAGGTAGAGTCGCTGTCGAGAACCTTCGGTGGATACATATCAATGATTGTGGAATGATGGAAGTGGTGATGAAGAATATTGAGGATGATAGAACTGAAAGAGGAAGTAATAATTCTGTCGACGGAAATAGTCGTCATTTCTTTCCACTCCTTCGACGATTGTTACTTTGGAATCTATCAGGTTTGAGGAGCTTTAGTGATGTTGCTTATACTTGGGAGTTGCCATCACTATATTGTATAGAAGTGTTCAGATGTCCGAAGCTAGAGGCACTCTCTCCCGGCTATTTGGATTCTCCAATGCTGAAGAAATTCGAATATGATGATAGAAATGTATATAATACTTGGAAAGGTGACGTTAACGATGCATTGCGTCATCTTTTTTTATCAAGGTACTCTCTCCCACTCTCTCTCTCATTTATAAGTTATTTATCTAATAAATTAAGCTTTTATAATTAAGTTAAATTGACTACATTATTATTAATTTGTATACACAGAGAGGAAAGAGAATGGAGAAGATGAATATGAAGAATATCTAGAAAAACGAAAGAGAATGAAGATGATGAAGAGAGACTAGAGAACATAGTAAAGAAAATGAAAATGTAATGAAAGCATTGTGGCGGGAATTACTCATGAAGGTACTCATCAATTCACTCTCATTTATTTTGTCTTACTTGTAAATTAATTAAGCTTTTATAATTAAGTTAAGTTTACCACATTATTATTAATTTCTAGACACAACAAGAAGAAGAAGATCTAGAGAGACGAAAGAGAATGAAGATGAAGATGAAGACAGCAGATGATGAAGAGAGACTAATTAAGAACATAGATGAATCAGAAGATGCAATGAACAAAGCATTGAATCATCATTTATTTATCCAGGTACGTACTCTCTCCAACTCCAACTCTATCTCATTTATTTATTTTGTGTTGTATTTCTTTCTTATAATTAACTTAAATTACTACATTATTATTAATTTGTATACACAGAAACCAGAAGAAGAAGAAGAAGAACCAGTTGTAAAGAGACTAGGGGTGAGAAAATGGAAAAGAATAAGAAGAAAGAAGAACTAATTCCTGGACTGCTTAATTTACAACACATTATTAATTGTCGATCTCTTTCCAAAGGGTACGTACCTGATTCATTATATCACTGTTTTTTTTTTATGGGGGAAATTAACATTATAGCTTCTCCTTGCTTGCTTGCTTAACATGTTTTGCGGATCATAAACTTTGTTTCTCGGCATGCATGCAGATTGTCAAGAAGAGAAACCGGCCTGTATATATTTAAAAGCATTCTTGAGATGAAAAAGTAACACTATTCCATCTCAAATTATATATCACTGTTTTTCTTTTTGGGGGGAAATTAACATTATAGCTTCTCCTTGCTTGCTTAACATATTTTAGGGATCATAAACTTTGTTTCTCCACATGCATGCAGATTGGCAAGAAGAGAAACCACTATTCCTTCTCAAACTATATATCTTGTTACTATTATATATATATATATATATATATATATATATATATATATATATATATATATATATATATATATATATATTTAATTGATCAAGTAACACAATTTCTGTTTTATCATTGTTTGTGATCACTCAACAGGTGCAAACTCAGATTATCAAGACCGATCTGTTAGTTACTATCAAAATGGGCAGTGCCTCTAATTGACATGTATTCAAAATGTGGACCAACTAATGATGCTGGAGGAGTGTTTTAAGAAATGAAATAATTGTTCATTATTTTATCTTTTTTTGTTAATTTGATGTGTTTTCACAAACATTTTACACCAGTTGTTGTTATTGAATGGATCAATGAATCATTTTTCAACATCAACTATTTTACACCACTTTATATCATACATATCAAATGCTTAGTTTTTCTTTTATTGCATAGATTTCAGTGTATACCAACAACTTGATTATATAAAGAAGAAAAATAAGCATAGATATAACTAATTGAAAGATAACAACAAGATTTAACTTGGATTATTGAAGAAACCAAACAATGTTCCAAAAAGAAAAGACAGAAAATTAAGCAGAGAAACTTAATATCTTGGATGCATAGTATAATAATTACAATCATTCTTATATCTAAAGATTACTCAAAAGCCCAAGCATTCTCCTTTCGAACTTCTTCTTCTTCCTCTGGAGTAAAATCATTCTTGATATTAAAAGTCATACGAATCTCTTCAGGAGTCTTTCCCTTAATCATCTCTGCCACAGCCTCACATGTTAAATCCAGTAGGGTTTTTATCTCCAAGTAATTTGCAGCCTACAAATCCAAAATTCATTCAGAAACCTTCTAAAACATCAAATAATAATTTAACAAAACAAGAATGAAGCTTTAATAATAAAAAAAAAAATCAAACCAGAATAAGATCAAAGAGAATGCCCTGATCGACTTGAACGAAATCTTCATCAAATTTCTTGAGTTCTTCATCAAAAGTCTTTTCTTCGGATTTGGGTGTTTCGGCGTGTCGATTACAATACTCAATAACCTTGGCCATAATCTTGCCGGTGATATTGGGAACAGGAATGACGGTATCGGCGCAACTATCTTCGATCATGTGCCGCAGCGTTTGCGATTGATGTGCAACGATTTCATCCATCTCGAATGTTTGATCATCGGAACTTTTCAACACAATCTTTTTGAAGTTCGACATTTCTGCGGCGATCGGTGATCGATGATTCTTACAAAACAATGATACAGAGAGGATGAGAAAGACGAATATAAAATAAACCACACTATGTAATATATATATATATATATATATATATATATATATATATATATATATTACAAAATATCTTAAAATTAGGGTTTGGTCTGATTTTATTTTGTCTTAAATTTTATTTTATTTTATTTGGAAAAAGAAACATTAATCTTTTATTACCAAAAAAATGAACAAATAAATATAAACTATTATTATTATTTTATTTTTATTATTTACAACCAAAACCTTAAAGGGATAACTATTACTTAATATATTTATTTAAAAAAAATAATATAAACTAGATCAAAACTTGGTTCAATAGGATGGATTTGATAAGTTTGATGGGTTTAATTTATTTTATTTTATTGTTTTTTTTATATATAAGAGATTTAACACAAATGGAAAATTATAAATTTATTCTATCAATCTAATTTTTAAGGTATATTTATGTAAGTAAGTAATTAAATAAATAATATTATGTGAATATAAATATAATATATTTAAATATCAACTTCCATATATTTCCTTATTTTATATCTCATATGAATATATATATTAGATATTTATTTTATTTCTTATTTCCATGTTAATAAAATTCCAAAAAATATATTTTTTCAAATTTATTTGAGAGGAAGAAACAAGAATAATTAATAATCTATCTATATATATATATTTGAATATAAAAAACTAATATGAGCCATTATTTCCACTTTCAGCATAAATAAACTTCATATTTTTTTTCAATAATTTTTGATCTTTCTTATTAATTGAGTTTTATTTATTTTTTTTTGACAATAAAAGTCAGGTTTTTTTTTTTATTATTTTTTATTATTATTATATATTTTTTTGTTAATTAATTTTTTTTTTTGAGGTTAACAAAATTAGAAATAAATATGAATATATTAATTTCTTATTTGATTGAGTTTTTTTTTTCACTTTTTTAATAATAGAGGCTGAAAAGTCTTTTTTTTTTTTTTTGTCTGAAAGTTAAAAAAATAAGGAAAGTAAATTATACATAAAATTATTTTGACATACAGATTTCAAATATATTATTATTCCAATTACATTTTAATTCTATAATCAAAATTTTATGAGAAAACTAACTTTAAATTTATGTCAAAACTAACAACAAATAAATCATATTGATTGATTTAAACTATACATCTTAAATAAATATCTTTATATTTGAGTCACGATTTGGTGTTAATTTTTTATTTTATTTTATTTGAGTTATTATAATTTAAATATTTAATGATGGTTTTAAAAATTAAAATAAATTAAAAAAATATAATTTAAAAAAATTAATTAATATATTTAATTCTGTAATTAAAACTTTTTTAATAACATAAAATACTTCATTTAAACGAGTCTTGCCTCATAGAATTGAGGTATTCAGATTAATGTGTAGTTTAAATTAATTTTTTTTTAATATATTTATTTATTATTATTTTATATTAATTGTATATTTAATAATAATATAATAATAATATAATAATAATAAGAGTGAAAGAAAAGATAATTTGGAGAGAGAGGAAAAGTGAAAAGAAAAAGAAACTATATTATATTCTCATGTCATTCCCTTTTATTACATTATTTGAATTCCTTCCCGAAATATTTATTTTAATAATAATAATAATAATAATAATATATAATTTATATTTTTTTTAAATAAAATATGTTTACCACAATAAATTAAAAATAATAAAAAGAATTATACAAATAAAATAGCTTATTTATAATTATATATATATATATATCAATTTTAATATTATTTGTTTAATTTAATTGCTACAAAAACAAAATTAAACCACCCTAGTTTTTCTGAAAAAACCAATTCTACAATTTAGGTGGAATTCATCTATTAAATTAAAGAAGATATTTTTAGTATTTTTTTTAAATATAAATAGATATAGCCTAATGATTTATGAGGTAAATAAAATTTTTTTATCTGGTTATGAGTTCTAATCTCACAAAAAAAAATTTAAAATTATTATTTTAATTGTGAAAATTAACGTTTTTTAGATTGGAGCAACCCAAAACTAGGAGCAACCCAAAACTCGGGGCCAACACTGATAATATGTCATTTAACATTAAACATTAATTATATAAAAGAATACGCACATAATTTTCACAAAATGTATACAAACTTTATATCTACCATAATTTTCACAAAATGTTTACAATACGCCAGTCAATTCAATGATTAATGTAATCCCTAATTGATACAATAATAACAATAATAAAAACTGCCAAAATTTTGAGGAGCAAATAATTTATTAATGTTAGATTTTAAAAACTGCATTTGACATTATAACAAATCAACTCACCATTGCAAAGACTACGAACATCAATTATTACAATAACAATGTATTTTTATGTAAGATAAAATCCGGAAAATATAAATTACAAATTGTATCACTAAAAATGAAAAAAATGTAATAATGTAATATTTTTCGAAAACTTTATAAATATAAGGCTGCAACTAATATAGTAATACATAAAACGAAGGACAATACAAATATTCTCGCAAATAAAATTAAGTTTCAATGTTTGTCTATTATTTAGTAATAACTTATATTTTCATTAACTATTGTATTAAATAATATACATATAGGGCTCTTATAGTTGTAAATATAAATATGAAATAAATGTGATGGTTTTGTTATTTATATTTGTACTATATATTGCAGTAATACAAATAAATAATTTCTTAGCAACTAGATCTGCATTACTATAATAGTGTATCATTGCAAAATATATTACACTAGTATTTAAATATATCTTTTGAAATATTCGAAATAGAATTTGCATTAATTTATTGAAATTTTTACTTGTTAGTTATTTTTAAACTCATCAGTGCAAAACGTAGGTGCTATGCCTATTAAAAATAATCGTTCATAATCTATTCACAATAAAACTTGTAGTAAGTTAAAAATTTATACTTAGAATATATTTTCAAAAAATTTCAAACTCATCAATACAAACTTAATTGCTAGCCCAATTAAATATAAACTTCAAAAGTGGGATGGTTAGTAATCAAAGTTAGACAAATCTCAGCTATGATTAAAGGATGACAATCAAAAGACCCTAAAGACCCTAGAGATTATAACCGAAAATAATATAATCAAAAACAGATCCTAACTAACCTAATCAGGGTGCTTATTTCCATATAAACTTGTTGCTTCATAGAACATTCTTCCCCTTCCCATTCCTTTTGTGATGTAAGGAGAGTGAATTGAAGAAGATGATGAACTTGCTTATTTCCATTGTGTAATATTTATTTGTACGAATCCGTGTTAATCTGATAGAAATAGTTCTTTTTCAGGATTCTTGTCTTTGTTTCCTTCAGTATCAGTTGTGGTATCCTCTACATCAGCTTTGATATCTTCTACTTTAACTTGATTAGTCTGAGTATCTTTCTTTCTAGTTTCCTCTACTACAGCTTGACTTGTTTGAGAATCAACTTTATTCTTCTTCCTCAATCTTTGTTTTATTATATTTTATCCTCTTCTTAATCAAAGTTTTTTTTACCCTCTTTTCTTCAATCACATTGCTTTCTTCCTCTTCAGAGTCCTCATTGGCTTCAACTTCCTACTCTTCCTCCGTATTTTTCTCTTTGATGTTAGACTCCTCTGTTTTATTTTCCTGCATTTTTTTCTTCTTGTCTTTCAGTATTTTTTTCTCTTCTTCCTTAGCTTGAGCACATTTCTTACTGACATGTTGGAAAGTATTGCAAAATGAACACATGTGTGACTTCCACTAATAAGTGATTACCATGCCAGTGGATTTTTCTTTCTTGTTAACCATTGTCATTTTAACTAGCAATGTGTTCGAGAATGCACCTCAATGCTAATTCTAGAAAATAAAAGATGTTTTCCTTCTTCAGTAATTGAGTCCATATATAATGGTCTACCCAATAAATCTGCAAAATGAATAAGAGTTTCTACATTATACATGTGGGTAGGGATATTCTAAAGTTTGAACCATATATGAGTTGTTTCCTTAGGTTTGCTTAATATGTTAAAATCTTTAGACCATCTTTCCAACTTTATGTAGTTGGATTCAATATATGTATGCCAAATTTTCATAATTTCATATAGATTTAATCATTTCTTAAATTTCAGAAAGTAAAGATCATATACATTTGCTAAAAATTTCTCTAGTCTTTTTCCTCACATTGCTTCATAAGTGCCTCTATAGTGACTATGAAGGAAACTCTATTATTTTCTATGTAGTTTTCCACCACTATATTTTCCCATTCATTAACGTAATTTTCTCCTACTACAGTAGGCAATTTAAATTTAAAAGGAGAATTCAGTATCTTCACTTTTGTCTGTACATTGCCCAAGTAGATTGTCTTTTGTATGCATGATCTTTAGCCTTTTTCCCCAATGTTGCTTTTCCAAACTTCATTAATTTTCCTTGTAGAATTACTTTTGATAGTATAATTCTTCGATTTAGGAGTCTTCATTAACTCCCTCATTGTTGCAACAGACCATTTTACTATCACTTCATATTCATCATTCTTGAGTAAATTCGAGTCTTGAAAATAGTAAACGTTAAGTTAGACTGTTGTGTTTTATATTTTCTCTTTGCTAAGTACAATCTCTCATTTGTTAGCATTATTAGGAATTTGGTGATTTGATTTTTAAGTCCAAATAAATTTCCCTTTGATTATACTTTATCATCCAAACTCTTTTTTTTCTTCTCCTTGATCCCTACATTATTTTCCAAAGGTTTTTGACCAGCAATGGAGTATTTGCTGCTTTTTACACTTTTTCGTCAATTAATTCTTCAATTATTTTGTTAATTTCCTTCTTTGTAGTTTCTTTGAATCCTTTAAAAACAAAGTCATGCACTTCTTTCGCCTGATTGTTTTTCCTTTTACCCATATTCTAATAAGAATTCAAAACATGGGATTAAAGTCAGAACAACAATCTTGAACGACCTTGTACAAGTCCTAGACAATATTTGCCTGATGTGCCAAACGTGTCAGACGTGCCGATTGTGCCGAACGTGCCAGATGAGCCGACAATCTTTACCCTAACAAAGTTTCCCGTAACCGACTACCAAATCAACTAAATCGTGCGACCGTGATAACCGTGTTGACTGTGCGATTCTTATTGAATATGTGAATGTGCATATTTTTGGGGAATAAATTTAAGATTCCATCGCTAGAAAATTCTCGCCAAAAATCTCTAGAGCTTTTTTCTCTTTAGGATTTTGCGTAAACATTTGTCTAAAGAATAAGATGTATATTGCGAGAACTAGTGCAGATCAAATAACATATATTGTAATTATTTTTAAACTTTCGGGTATAAATTCCCCACTAATTTTTGTAATAACTCATTTAGAAAATTATATTGTATTAGCCTTTGCACTAACCAATATGATTTTGCAAAAACCAATATGATGTGTATTGCGAAAATTAATGCAAATCGAAGAACATATATTGTAACTATTTTTGAACTTTTGGGTACAAAACCCTTGTATTAATGTCCACTAATTTTTGCACTAACTCATTTAGAAAATTATACTGCATTAGTGTTGACACTAACAAATATGTGTATTGCGAGAACTAGTGCATATCAAATGGCATATATTGTAATTATTTTTGAACTCTAGGGTACAAATCCCCCTGTATTAGTATTAGTGTGCACTAATTTTTGCACTAACACAATTAGAAAATTATACTACATCAACATTTGCACTAACAAATAGGATGTGTATTGCGAGAAGTAGTGCAGATCGAATGACATATATTGTAATTATTTTTGAACTCTCGGGGTACAAATCCCATATATTAGTGTGCACTAATATTTGTAATAACCATTTAGAAAATTACACTACATTAGCATTTGCACTAACCCATAAGATGTGTATTGCAAGAACTAGTGCATATCGAATTACATATATTGTAATTATTTTTGAACTCTCGGGTACAAATCTCCTGTACTAGTGTGCACTAATATTTGCAAACTCATTTTTAAAATTATACTACATTAGCGTTTGTATTAACCCATAGGATGTGTATTTCAAAACTAGTGCAGATCGAATGTCAAATATAATATACATCTTAATTAGTAACAATTTTAGCATTAACTAATTATTAATTATTTCTTACCACCCCATCTACCCATTACTTCTTTACTAACCTTATTCAATTCTTCTTCTTCATTTTTCCTTTATTCCATCACCATCTTTTCTCTATATTTTCTTACCTTTTCTTCATTTTACATCATTCATCTATCATTTTTTTTTTCAAAACTCCATATTTCATCAACACCTTTGAGAGGATCTTCATACATTGGTCACTAAAATCAAGAACATCAATGCATTGGTTTTGCATTTCAAGTTAATCACCATTTCAAGGTAATTATGTCTACATTTATACTTAATATCTATAAACTTCATCACTTACTTTATCTATTATTATCTTTCATTATATTTATATATATATATATATATATATTCTTTGACTTAGATAAACATATTAATTTTAATGAATAAAGATATTTTAATTCATAATAATAGATAACCATGGTTTTATTGATTTTAATATGTATTGTTTCAATAGAAGTGCATATAAATTATATATATTGCAAATTATATAAATAATTGTAAATGAGGTCTGATCGTGATTGGATGTATAAGAGAAACCCTGAAGGCATGGTATATTTTTTTAAAAGGAGTGCAAGAGTTCATTTCATTTGTCACAACTCAACTCAGTTATATGGATGGTGAAAAAATAAGGTTCCCTTACTTAAAATGTCGTATTCAAAAGTACATTACATCGGATTTGTGCCTTAGTCATTTGATTAAGCATGGATTAATGGAAAACTATCATACGTGGTCTGCTAATAGGGAATCCATTCAAACATCGAATGTATATACCTTTCGATGTAAAAGACCTTCGCTCGGTTACAATGAAAAAACAACAAATCGATACGAGTCAATGGTACATGACATGGGTTTTAGTTACCAACCAAATGTAGGAAATAAAGCTTTATCCTCTTCCAATTCTAACACATATTTTATCAGAAAAGTTTTAGAAAGCATTGGACGCGGCACACCAACTGATATGGCCTAGTAATGATAAACTATCTGCAACGGTGAAACATCTTAACATCAAATCCGAGAACAATTGGTCTGAACGTGTTTCAATAAAATCTCGACTACATTAGATCAATGTTACCAAAGACAATTGAATGCCGGATAGTTATTATAGCATGAAGAAATTGGTTGAAGATTTGAGTTTGTCCGTGATTAGAATTGATGTATGTGGAGATAGTTGTATGCTTTTTGGGGTGGAGATATTGATAAACAATCATGCAGCTTTTGTCATCAATCTCGATACAAAAAAATGTTTGTAAACCGAAGCCCCATAAACAACTATTTTATTTACCACTAGCTCACAGATTGCAAAGGTTTTATGCCTCAAATGTGACATCCACTCACATGACATGGCATGGTTGTCATGCATGTTAACAAACATGGATCATGTGTCATCCTTCAGATGGAGAGGCTTGGAAGACGTTTGATCACCATCATCCAATATTTGCACTCAAAAATAGAAATGCCCAAATAGGCCTATGTTTAGATGGATTTGCTCCTTTCGGACAATATGGAAAATCATATTCATGTTGGCTAGTTATTCTAACACCGAATAATCTACCACCTAGGATGTCGTATATGTTTATTTCATTAATTATTCCTAGACCAAAAAGTCCTAAAAAAAAATTATCATTTTTTTCCTTCAACTCCAACCGGTTATAGATATGAGTTGAAAATGTTAAACTATTCATCCTCATATTAAGGATGACAATGAAATATGGACAAAATTTTCACCTTTGAATCTGGCTAGTAAAGCTCCTAATGAATATTCTAATAATTTTTTTTTATGATTTATTGTAAATCTCAATTTTACTAGTTCTCTAACGGATTTGACGAAAAATATTGATTTTTTTTAAAAAAAAATTATTAACATACTATAAATCAATTGAAAGAGTCTCGTCAATTGCTGGATTCCATTAAAAATTCCACAAATTAATGAGGAGTCTGTTATCTTTTTAAATAAAATAAATCTTTTAATATTTATTAATTATTAGTATTTTATATTAATTGTATACTTAATTATAAATAATAATAATAATAATATAACTAATATTTTAAAGTAATCTATTAATTAACTATTGTACTATAACTTTCCACAATGAACTAAAAAGAGATTTTTAATTATAATAAAAATAATTCTACAAATAAAATAGCTTAATTATAATGAATATGTTAAGAATGTAAGGCTTATATATGCAAAATTTGTTCATGTTTCCTCTGACAAAACCAATCCTACAATTGGGGTGGAATAATATGTCACTTAACATTAAACATTGATTTTATAAAAATTACCCACAAAATGTATACAAACTTTATATCTACATAATTTTCACAAAATGTTTACAATATGCCAGTCAATTCAATGAGTTAATGTAATCCCTAATTGATGTATAATCATAGGATTGAATAATCTATAAGATCTTCATTGTATATCAAAGTATGGAATCATAAATTAGCCAAAATTGATGTTTGTATAAAGAAGAAAACTTATAAATGATTGAAAATTAACCAAGATTAAATGATAACAAAAGATTTAACTTGCATTATAGAAGAAACCAGTAACAATATAGCATTGACAAAACTAATGAAAAACAGAAGTTTATTAGCAAAGAAGAATCTCTAATACCATCATCCAAACTAAAGAAGAATGTAATTATCATCATTATTCAATTGGCCAACCAATCTCCTTACGAACTTCCTCTTCTTCCTCTGGAGTGTAATCGTTCTCGATCCTAAGTTTCTTCCTAAGCTCCTCGATGCTGTTTTCTTTTATCATATTTGCCACAGCCGTACAAAGTAAATCCAATAGGTTCTTGATATTCAAGAATCTTGCAGCCTGTCAAACCAAATTTAATCATAACACAAAGAACACATAACAATAAGAGAAATTAGACAAAGAAATAAAAAAAGCAAACCATAATGAGATGAAACAGTGTCTCCACATCCACTTGGACGAATTCTGAATCAAATTTCTTGAGTTCTTGATCAACAAGAATTTCTTTGGTCGACTCGAAACATGAGTTGAGAGGATCATTAGCATGTTTATTGCAGTACTCCTTAACCTTGACCATGATCTTGTAAGTGATATTTGACAAATGAATAACCTTATTCGCGCCATCATTCTTGACCATCTGCTTAAGCGTTTGAGATTGATTTGCAATTGTTTTTTTCATCGTCAATCTCTTATTATCGGAAGTCTTCAATACAATCTTGTTCGACTTGGACTTGGACTTGAACTTGGGCTTCGACGTCGATTTCAATTTCAATTTCAACTTCAACATCTCTGCAGTGTTTCGCTACAACCAGAAAAAGGAATTAGAAAAAGAGAAATATAGAGAGGCTACAAGATTACCCTCCAAAGTGTAAATGTATACAAAAGTTTTCTGAAATAAATCTCATCTACTTCATTACAAGTTCATTAAAATATATCAATTACAACAAATTTACACACTTATATACTATTAAAAATTGACTCAGCTTTTCACATATTTGCCCCTAATTAGGGTGTTAATTTATATATATATTAATATTTATCTTTAATACATTTTTTTTTTTCAAATAATCCCACAAGAAACAAGATCCGAAGATCGACACCTTTTCTTTTAAAAATAAACCTCAACAATTATATATACTTTTCTTATTGCAACTGCTTTCTCTATTATTATTTCAACAGATGAAAATTCTTTAACATAACTATTGATTAAATAACAAATGTCTATTTTGTTTTTTCAATATAAATTAAAAATAAAATTCTGCAAGTTCTTATAAATAAATTAGAGTTAATTATCAAAAAATCAAAACAGAACTTCAATAAATAAAATTGATGTGTTTCGAATTTGAATGTTGAATCTTTTAAATTATGATCTTCTAACTTGATCAAATTAAAAGATATATATGTATTATGAAATTGTTATTTCCACTCTAAAAATTACAAAATTCAATATTATAAATTTGAATAACTAATTTACCTCCGGTAGTTAATAGTTCAATTAATTTGATATAAAACAACTCTATTATAAGTTGTGTTATAGTATTCAGAATTTATCTTTAAGGTATAATATTAAAGATCATATTATGCCTCCAATATCAACATTGTAGCATTATTCTCCCCATTTTGTCGTGATAATCACCCACATTGTAAAAATGCATTTTTAAATCACCTTAAAGTCACATCCAATTAGTCCATTATCTTGTAGTCCCATATCGAAAAATGTTTTTCTTACTTTGAACTTACGAATGACCCTTCTTAATGTCTTTTAACACGCATATCGTGTATAAGTCTTTACGAAGCTTAACTAGTCTCATTTTCCACGAAAAGATGTTGATTCACAAGTACAATGATTTTTCCTTTGTCCAAATGCCTCAGTAATCCAAAAAATATATTTCCACATTACTTGTGTTTTAACTCACTATGTAGGAAAAATAGTTCTAACCAAACCTATAAAAATAACTTGATAAAAATAGGACAAGAAATAATAACATAATTAATAACAATTTCAAATTAATTTAGTTAGTGTTAATATATAAGTTAATGCATATACTTACAAAACAAATTAAGACAGTCCAAAAAATATAGAAATTTACTCAC
Organism: Impatiens glandulifera; assembly: GCF_907164915.1. Lineage (NCBI taxonomy): Eukaryota > Viridiplantae > Streptophyta > Magnoliopsida > Ericales > Balsaminaceae > Impatiens > Impatiens glandulifera. The sequence continues at coordinate 54,959,842 of NC_061865.1, read as the reverse complement.
CTTACTTAGTCAATGTATTCTTTTTCTTTATAGAAAAATAAAATACAAGAGATATATTTGGTAAATATATATAATATTACTAATTATGTGGTAGTAAAAATTGTTAATTTTAGGACTGAAGAATGAAAAATAATATTGTAAATCAATATATATAGCTGTCATTTTTTAAATATGTTGTAATAGAAATTGATAAATATAAAATATAAATTATTATTAACAATTTAATAAAATTACATATATTGTAAAGTAAGATTTTAATTTTAGTGTCAAATTATTCTTAACAATTTAATAGATACTATATTATATATTATAAATTACAACACATAGATGTATAAAATAATATATATATATATATATATACATATATATATATATATGTATATATATTGCAAATGAAGTTATAATGTTATAATAAATTTAAAATGTTGGAACAAATATTATTAATATATAGTTATAAAAGAAAATGTCAATGGAGGTAAAGATTACAACTTTGGAATATTATTAGATTTCGGCAAAATTAGTGGCAAAAATGTATAATTTTGAAGTGAAAAATGACTTTTTTTTAATTCTATTTAAGAGGAAAATCGTATGGTTGTAATTAATTTTTTTAGTGGGATGAGTAAGACCTATAAGTGGCTCTAATAAGTTTGAACAAGTAAAATCTATAAATATATTAGAGACTTGTATTAAATTAATTTTATTTTAAAAAAAAGGCTAAAATCCATTTCACAAATGAAATTAATATTTATTATGTTATATTTTGTCTAATAAATTAGGACTTTTCTTGGGTTGGTTTAGACTTTAGACAATTGTTTGTGGAATGAAATGAAGTCCATTAATAAACATTAAAAATTTCAACAAATTTGGTGATAAAAATTGAAAAGTCCTCACCATTGGATCACTTTCTTGATCCAATTTATTTATAGTTTCAATCTCTATTTAAAATAAATCTTTAAGTATATATACAATTATTTTTAATATAAAAATCATTTTATTCTTTAACTTTTATATTTTTTTTGTATGATTTAATGTAAAATCTCAATTTTACTAATTCACAAATGCTCAAAGAATTTTAAGTAAAATATTGATTTTGATTGCCTTGATTGTAACTTACTAATGGAATACTAAGAACTGCAATTAACATTATCATATTGTTTTCTTGATTTCTTTGTTTTCAACTTATGGATGTCTTGAAATACTAAGTTAATGAATGATTCATAACACTGAGAACCAAATTCACTCCAATCGATCTATTATAACCATCTTAATTTCTATCCAATTATAACCAACAAAGAAAACAATTTCTTATGAGATAGCATATATACATAACTATCACATAATTTTTCTTGTTGGTCATGATATTAACTCTGTTAAAACGTTAAAGGAAGCACATACCTTCTAGTGTTATAAATGAAGACAAGAGTTTGGCATTCTAAGGAAGCGTTAAAGAAGAAACTAAATAGGATATCTATGGCATAATGGGTATTAAAGAGAGTACACTGCCGATCAAGTATTTGAGGAATCCATTGACTTCAAAACAAATTCAGATTCACATTGCATGCCACTAATGGAAAAGATTAAAAATTCGATCTTGGAATGAGCTAATAAGAAGTTGTCATACGCTGGCCGAATTGAGTAAATAAAGTCATTATATGCATCATTGGGTATTGGTCCCAACAAATTATCCTTCCAAAGAAAGTTATGAATGAGCTGATCAAATTATAAGAAACTTTATTTGGGGAAATCAAGGAGGGAAAAGAAGGTGAGTTAGAAGGATGTGTGTAAGCCGAAGGAAGAAGTAGGCATTGAGCTGAAAAATTGTGTGGAATGGAATAAGATCCTCATGATTAGACACTTTTGGGAGATTGAAATGAGACAAGATTTATTATGAGTACGTGGGTGCACTCGAGGTTAATGAAAAAGAGATGAGTGTTTGGACATGTAAAATCAAAATGGACATGTCGTGGTCGCTCAAAAAAAAGAGAGTGCAAAGAAGTTGTTTGACATTAGCATCGGTAATGGAAGAGCCACTTCATTTTGGCATGATCATTGGTTTAAAGGCGAGCCAATTGTAACGAAGAAGGAGTTTGAGTTTGTCCGGATAAGGAGGAATTGTCACGCCGCCACTATTCGTGATTTTGGAGAAGTGCAATAGAACACACTTCTGAGGCGTATTCCGAAAGGTATGAGAATTCTTGAGTTTATAAATGCTTTACAATTGAATGAGCAAATGGATAGGAAAGTTGAACAATGTGGTAAATTTTTTGCGAGTCTTACTTGGGATATTGTTTGTAGTAGGGGAAATTTGATTCAATGGTCCCATGTTGTATGGTCCTCCAAGATTATTCATAAGCACCAATTTATCACGTGGTTTTTTTTAGGGAGGCTACTCGTGATCGGCTTAAGAGATTAATAGAAATACCGGACTCAAAATGCTTGTTGTGTGAAGGTGATGAAGAGACTTTAGATCACCTATTTGGATACTGCCCATTCACCTTGGAGTTGTGAGGATATAAAGGAAGTGGCTATGTTAAAAGCAAAAGGAGAACGGTTTCATTCAAATGAGTTCAAGTGTTGTTTAAGGATACTTTGTTTTGTTGTTTTTCTTACTGCCCATTCATATGTCTTCACTCGAACTTATGAATAAGTTTGGTGAGGTCTTAAAGGTCAAACAAGAGGTATGGAATCACAAAATTATAATATGTGACATTTAAGGATATTTAGTTTTGTTGTTTTTCTTACAAATTATAATATATTGCAGGTTCCTTACACGATAAAGATATTTCCGGGTGGAGTGTTAAGTACGATGACAATAACCAGAAAGTTGTTGAGTCGGTGGAGGAATCCCATCAAGATTTAATCGATTGGGTTGTCAACGACATAAAATTACAGAATTTCTAGCTATATTGTATTGAAATGCTTTGGCATTCATCTATTAGTAATGATGCTTTTCTCATATGAATAAGTTTGTTATGAAACAAATCTTTAATATTCTCTTTTGTACCGAAAAATGGGTAATATTTTTCACAACAAATTGTTCTTGATGTTTGGAGATTTTTTCTTTTCTTTTAAAAGTGAATTTATATTCCAATCATAAAATCAAAAGTTAAAATCGAACCAAAACCAATAAAGAAAATAATCTTTTGAGACATCATACTCAAAATCACATAATCTTCAAATATGTATAAACTAAATATTTAACCTGCAATTAAGTCATAAATTGCAAAAAGATTCAAGATACCCAAGTTTATCTTATCCCCTACAAATAAAGCTATAAATAAATAATTGAAAGATGACCAAGATTACAAGATTAAAAAAATTGCATTAATGAAGAAACCAACAATGTAACAGAGTGATAAAGCTCATGATAACCAGAAATTTGTAGGCAGAATAGGCTCAATATTTACAAACAAACAAAAGAAATATGAATGATTGTCTAAACTAAGAAACAAAAGAAATATGAATGAATAGATGACTAAACTAAGAAGAAAGAATGAAATTATTGATCAAAAGCCCAAGAATTCTCCTTAAGAAGTTCTTCTTCCTCCTCTGTAGTGAAATCATTCTTGATGTTAAACATTTTCCTTATCTCCTCAGGTTTCTTTCCCTTTATCATACTTGCCACAGTCTCACAAGCTAAATCCAATAGTTCTTGTATCTCCAAGTAATTTGAAGCCTGTCAAAACCATAACCCAAAACCCTAATTCAAAATCCCATAAAAAAGACAAAAAAAAAAAAAAAAAAAAAACCCTAATTTCAAAACAAAGAATCAAACCATAATGAGATCGAACAGAGTCCCCTGATCCACTTGCAAGAATTCTGAATCAAATTTCTTGAGTTCTTCTTCAAAAGATATCTTGAGTTCTTGATTACAAGAGAATTCCTCAGACCTAAGAATAGCCTCTCCATGTTTATTACAAAACTCCAAAACCTTAGCCAAAATCTTGCTGTTGACATTTGGAATAGGAATTGTATTATTTGCACAATCATCTTCAATCATGTGTTTGAGCGTTTGCGATTGAACAGCGATTGATTCATACATATCGAATAAAACATCATCTGAAGACTTCAATACAATCTTCTTGGAATCCGTCATCGCGGCGATTGCTTGCTAGAACGCTAAATCAAGAAAAAGGAATTTTAAAGAGAGAAATTTAATAAAGAACAGCTTATACAAGATTACAATAGAATAATAATATAACCCATATATATAAGTTTTATAAACATGACCAAGTATTTTTTAGTATATTTAAAATGTATAAAATTATTTTTTATTTTCAAATTGAAATGGTATAAATAACTTGAACGCTATAAATTTGCAACTATTTTCTTTAAACCATTGACAGAATTTAAATTAGTTGAAATATTCTGGTTTTTAATTCAATACGAATACAAATAATGAATTTATAAAAATTAAAATTCTAATAAAAAAATTAAATATATCATTTTATTAACTTTTTATTTCCTAAATGTCTTACTTTTTATTAACTTTTACTAATTATATCATATTTTATCTATAAGTAAAATTTGGAATTATTTGAATATCAAGTAATTATATTATATATATATAAATAATAACAGAATATATCAGACTATATTTTATTAAATTTGTATTTACTAGTTGCCTAACTTTATAACAGATTCCGTTTTTACTAAAAATAATATATATATTATATTTTATCTATAAGTAATTATAATAATAAATATATAAACTGATTTTCATAATAGATTCATTTCTTGATTTTATTTCTTTAATGATATATAGTTTCTTGATTTTATTTATTTAATGATATATCCATACTGTGCGTTTTTTAAAATGTTAATGAAAACAAGAACTCCCTAGCTAAAAAAAATACTTTTCATTATTTATTTTTCTTGTATAAATTTTTTATTCATAATATAATTATTCATATATTTATATTTACTTTTCTTATTTTGACCAATTCTATTCTTATATTCTTTTAGATTATTTGAATTATTTACAAAAATTTATTACATCATATTTTTCTGAATAATCAAATAACTTAATTTATTAATTAAAATATTAAAATAAATTCATTTCTAATATTTAAATATAAAATTATTTTTTTAATAAATTAATTCAAATATCTAAAATATCCCACTTCTTTTCATTAAATAAATTTTGATTTTCATACCTACATTTCTTTTCCAAATTATTCAGCAAGAAACAAGCTCTAAATTTTGATTTTCATACCTACATTTCTTTTCCAAATTATTCAAACAAGCTCGAATCTTTTTTTTTTCAAATAACCCTCAAAAGTTATATAAATTTCCTATTGCTACTGATTTTTCTATTATTATTTTCAACACATGAAAACTCTTTAACAAAACTCTTTATTAAATAACTAGTTTTGTCCTTCTTTTTTTGCAAAATAAATTAAAATTCTGCAAGTTCATTAAATAACAGAGTTAAGCACAAAAAAATAAAAAATAAAATAAAATAAATAAAAATAAAATAAAATAAAATAGAAATGTTATAGATTTGATCCAAAATAATGAATCTTAATTAATTTTTCAAATTATGATATTCTAGCTTGATCGCATTACTCATTAACCAAATGAAATTATTTGACTTTCACTTAAACAAAATTACAAATTAAATTCAACATTACAAATTAAATTCAACATTATAGATTTTAATAACTAACTTACCTCTAAAATCTAATAAGTAGATCTAATCTATAAAACAAATATATTTCTTATTCCATAAACCCTAGATTTTCTTGAAAAGCAATCAGAGGTATACCATTGGGAATTCGTCTTAAGGTGTTGGTGTAAGAATATAACATTAAATTCACACTATTGCATCCATGTCCATTGCCTATCATAGTCAGATTCTTCTCTTGATCATCATCACCTACTATGTTGTAAGAATAAACATTGTTATTTTCCATTGCTACAATCAAGGTTTTTCCATTAATCACCTTAAAATCGGCTACTTCTGATATTCCATGTTCTTGTAGTCCAATCTCGAACAATGTTTTTCTTAGGATTTGAGTCCACGACCACGAGTCACCCTTCTTAATATCTTTTAGTACCCATATAGTGAACAACCCTTTACGAAGCTTAACGAGACACATTGTCTTACCCTTATTCCACGAGAATATGTTCATCCTACAAGTATAATGATTGCGTCCTTTATGTGAATGCTTTGGTAATCCAAAAAATCTTGTTTCTTCGTTATTCGTGTTGTAACTCACAATGTAAGGAAAGTAGTTCTCGCTCTCCCTCCCAAAATAACATGATAAATCGGACAAAAAATAAACACAATTGTCCAAGAAAACATGTTTCTCCGTACATAAACTCCTCCCTCCGAGATTGTGACGTCGATCACTCTTCTCCTTCCACACCCTGTCTTCATGGGAGTATACCATACATTTATCCAAAGAGATCCAATCGTCATTCTCCATCATAATGATCATAAGGAGAAGGTCACCATTATCACTATAATTGAAAACAACTTTCATATTAGTAGCATAGTTTAACAAACCTAAAGGTTTCGGTATCTTAGCGATCATCCCGGTGGCCGGATTGAGGATAACAAAACTTTCAACATAAGGAGATTGTGCAACGGTGGTTCTACCAAAGAAAAGGCCTCCACTCGATGTGATTAGTTGGACATGATCTCTCAAAAACTTCATAGACTGCGGTTGAACGCCCATATAACATAAATTTTGGTTGGGAAGAGCCAAAATTTTTGTCATATACTTGTCGTAGTTAGATGCATTCCCTTGAATAAAGATACCACAATCGTCCATTGATCTCATATTCCGATCTTGTTGCTTACAAAACGATTCTTCTTGTATGAAACTTAAACAATGATGAGAAGTTGACGTGAGTTTCAAAATTGATTTCGCAGGCATCCATGAGAATATCTCCCTTGAAATTACATAGAAAAATCTTTCACTGAAATTAGTCATGGCTTAGATTTTTAAAATAAAGGAATAGTAGATGGTTTGAATGAAATATATATATAATATGACCTTGGTTTAATCCGGTGTAACTAACTCCTTTTAATTAGAAGATAAAACCAATGATATATAACATGTTTCCTAATATACAGATTTTATTTTTACTAACCAGTCATATTTTATTTCAAAGCAATTATTCATATAAATATTAATCAAATATATTTTATAAATCTCATTGAAAATATATATTCTGATTGTTGATAATACTTATTTTATTAATAATATTAAACATCCATAATTTCCTTTTTTTTAAATGCTAACGGTAAAAGTAAACTCACCAACAAATATATTTATTTCCATAATTATATGTTATATAAAAATTTGTGATTTATATTTACTTTCCTTACAAGTTTCTTATTTTATCAATTCTTTCTTTTTAATTATTAAAAATAATATTATATCACTTTTTTTAAAATAATCAAATAATTAATTTGTCAATTAAAATATCAAAATATATTTATTTTATTTTTATAAAATTTAAATTTTAAAAACAAAATAATATTTTAACAATTTAATAATCTAAAAATTTATACTTATTAATCAAACAAAATTTCAATTTCATATTTATATTTTTTCAAATAACACGTGAAATTAAAAAGCTCGATTCTTTAGAAATAACCCTACAAAAATTTATAAAAAAAATTCTGATTTGTCTATTAATATTTTCAACCCACCCAAATTCTCGAACTTTTTAATGAGTTTGCTTTTGTTTATCTTGGAAAACAATTGTTCCATAATTTTTTTTACATGATTAAAGCTGGTTCGAATTGGATTTGGGTTACTTAAATGATTGTTGATTTTTTTGAACTTTTATTTTTTAGTAATTTTTTTTAAAGAGTATTAATATATAGTGATTAATAAAAAATAATAATTATTTTAATATTTTAATTAATTAATTAAGTAATGAAAGAGAGGAGATGAGTAATGAAGTGATATACTTTTGTTATGGTTATTCAAATAACCACACTCAAACAAGACATAAGTTGCTTACAATTGCATTATTAACTCTTTCTAATATTAAAACACATTATCCTAAAACTAATAAAAGAGATTTAAAAAATAAATGATGTAAGCACTAAAAATGTACTTAATTTATAAATTTAAAATATTTATTTTGATTTATTTTCAAATAAATAAAATCAAAATAATTAACCTCAAAACCAAAATTTAATTAAACAATTAATTAGATTAATTATTATCATAATTAAATTCTAATAAAGTATAATAGCCAAATAAAATAAATAAAATTATTTGGGATATATATTATACTCATTTTATCTCAAATTAATTTAAAAAAAATCAAGAGATCAAAATAAATAATTTAGGATATAATATGGTACCTATTTTATCCCCGAAAATTATTATTTAACCCAAAAATATAAAATAAAATAAAAATAATAAAAAATTGGTAAAATATTTGTCATATTTATTTAATATATTTGGTGTATTTTAAAAAATTAAAAATAAAGTCATAAGAGTAAAAAAAATCAATTTCAAATAAACCCTTAAGGTTTTAAATAAAAAATAAAATTCGCAATTGGGTTTAGACAAAATTCAGGAGAATAACTACAGTCGAAATCACGGTCATCGGATGGACACTAAATTTTTATCTAACACCCAAAATCATCCCACGTCGCCCGCTACAGCAAAAAAAAAAAGCGTGCGAAACAGCGGATCACTAAACGGTCGTTTCAACGCAGTCTCCTCCAATGCGAATGGAACGTTGACGGAACGCTCCACGTTGCCAAATGTGCCCGAAACGATGTTGTTTCGCCTGCGGCTTTCAACTTCGTCGCGATCGCCGGAAGGATAAGAACAACAGCAATATTTGATTTCTAAAATATGGAACTCTATCACTTCTTGACCATTTGGACTGATTCAAAAAATTAAATGATCACCTTACTTCGGTGATCATTTTCCCTACATCTAGGATGGTAATTACCACTTACATCGGCAATTGGCCGGAAAAATAGTCAAAACATCATGAATGGTGTTTGGCTAACACCGGTGAAAAAAGGGTCATTACCGAGAGTATAATCTCTCGGTAATGGCCCTATATATGTCGGTATAGATATAATACCGAGAGTTTGGGTAACTCTCGGCATTTGTCGGTATCACTTTCGGTAAATCTAATTGGGTGTTTACCGAGAGATTTCGTAAATCTCTCGATTTAGATACCAGGGAGAAAAACCGAGAGTTATTTGAATAACTCTCGATTTTTCCTTACAAAAAAACCCGAAAGTTATTTGAAAAATTTTCGGATTTTTTCTCGCAAAAAAACCGAGAGTTATTTGAATAACTCTCGATTTTTTCTTACAAGAAAACCCGAGAGTTATTTGAAAAACTCTCAGATTTTTTCTCGCAAGAAAAATTGTGAGTTATTTGAAAAATTCTCGATTTATATATCAGGTTAGTTCTCCTCTAATGCAAAAAAAAAAAAAAAAAAAAAAATCAAAAAGTTTTCATAATTTTTTTCACATGATTAAATTAAGTTGCTCACAATTGCATAATATCAAAATATACATGTATATTGTTTTGTCCCTTTTATATATATTAATATTTTTGTCTCTTCAATCCTCATACTCAAGTCCCATTTTCAGACATTTTCATTCATGTTCTCTAGACAATAAGAAATTTTATAAATACATTTCTTCACAGGATTAAGTTTTTTCATTTTTGTTTGAGGATAGGTAAATTAATTGAAAAAATATTTTTTTTTTTTTAAATAAAGTAAAAAAATATAGATATTTAGGTCATTTCTAACTTAAAAACTTATTTTTTAACTCAAAATTCATTTTCAAACTCAAAAGAATATTCTCATAATATATTTTTTTTACACCAATTTTTTAACCTTTTCAAATTTATCTATATATTTGAATTTTACAAATTGAATCTTAATATTTTTTTTCTCATTTAATTAGAGAAAATTATAATAAAATTAATTATAAAGGAAATAATTTATATACATAAAAAAAATTATACATATTAAATAAACACAAATTATACTATACAAATAATAAAATTACATTAAAACAAATATTATTAAAAATACAAATTAAATTTATCAATATTGTTCATTATTATAAATATATTATATGTAAGAATATATTAAAAAAAATATAGAATAAAAAAAATTAAACATATAAAAAACTAAATATGTAAAATTTACCTTCATTTAAAAGATCAAATTATAATTAAAAAAAATGTGTTGGCTGCATTTTCCACTTGATAATGAGTCTTAAATTTGTGATCAAATCATGATAGCATAGCCTAATATAATCCAAACATGTTAAGTTAAATATTCTTATTGATAACTAGCATTTAGCCCGTGCATTTGCACGAGTAATAATATAAAAAACCGTGAAAAAAATTACGGATAACATTTTTTTTTTTTTTTTTAACCGTTTTAAATTTATGGGTGGGTCAACACATAATCCGACCCAAATATCCATTTACTCAACATTATTATATATTAGTTAGTTAAAAAGTTGAATTTATATTAATGTTAAAACGTCCCGCGTTTATCAAATTTGGTGTTGAATTTAAAATATAAAGTCTTTGTAGCCTAGTTGGTTAAAGAGTTGTACTTGTTTTGTTAGGTTGCAAGTTCGAAACATACCTCTAGCATTTTTAATTTTATTTTTAATCGTTTTAAATTTAAAAACGGGTAAACCCACAATCCGACCCAAGTATCCAAATTAACCACAGCTCTCGACCCGGCAATCCGGACACTTTAAAAATTAAGCATCATTATATATATATAGATTAGTTCGGCTATTTAAATAAACCAATACTGTATCTTATTAAAATAAATCTATTTTATTTTATCAAAATCCTATATTCAGCCTTAAATATATCTAATAAATGGGTTGAGATTTAGACTTTAGACTATTGTTTGTGGAGAGAATGATGCCACCGGTAATAAGCATTAAAAATTTCATCAAATTTGGTGATAAGAATTGAAAAGTCCCTTTTACCACTTTCTTCATCCAATTTATTTAAATGGAAATCTCTACTTATTGCAGTTTGCTTCTATCTTGCTATTATAATTTCCTATTCCAAAAAAAAAATTTTAAAAAATTCTTGCTTTTTCACTTTATTTCTTAAAATCATATGTGGGTATATAATATGAAAATTATTATAAAAGTTTTATATAAATAATGCTATAGAAACTTGTATATATTAATCTTATTAGTACTAATATTTGTGAAATTTACTTTCTCTCTCTTCCCCTGCAAATTCTTAAGCCAAAAACCTGGGATTTAGAGAGAGAGAGAAGAAGAAGAAATGGAGAGTCTTATCTATTCAAACACCATATCTTCTTCTAGATTCCATTTAAAACGCAGTAATCGCCTAACCCGGCTTAGCATAAATGACATCGGAAAATTGGGCCGTTCACCGCCGTTTTGTCTCGAATTCCGGCGATTCAATGTTGCGTCTTCTCCGACATTTGCTTTTGCTCGATTACCTGACAAGAACTCGATCGAACCGTTGCCTCTTTCTTCTACCGTTGCGGATTCTTCAGATGAGTCTAATCCGGCGACCCATTTTCTTAAGAAAGTCCAAAACAGCTCTGCTTATCAACAAAAGGTATGATTTTTGGTATACTGCTTTCTTATGTGAAACTAAGGGATGGGTTTTTTTTAGTTTTTTAATTGGGTATTTTGGGTGTATTCATGATTAGAACTTTCTGATGAATTGTGGTTTTTTGATCTAACCTTAGTGTTTGAGGGTTTGGATCTACTTTATCTGACTGTGTTTATTTGATGATTTGGAACAAAATTGGGAAGTTTAGTGGGAAAATGGTGTTTTATTCACAGTTTATGAATGAAAATTAACCTAAGATGTAACTGCAAACTCCTTGTGACTGCTGAATTTTGTCCAATTGCTTTGGATTGGCTTCATCTGATCTGGTTGAAAAATCCATCGAATTTTGACTGTCCAACCTTATCCCAATCAAACATTGATTCAGGACAGTTTAACAATTCGATCTTTTTAGGCATATCTGGATATGGGCTGGAATAAGTTGATATATTCATTCGGTTCCACACCAAGATGAAAAAGTTTGATGAAATGATGTTTCCAAATTAAAATATAGCTCTTTGTGTTGTTAAATTGTAGGCTCCATTGAAACTTGCATAGAGATTCTAAAGTGAAGCTTTCATTTATATGTTTTTTGGGCCATATACTTGAGAATATTTTTGTCAACTTTGATTAGGTTTTAAATGGGGAGAATCATGAGAATAGGATAATGTTTACCTTTATGTTTTCAATCATAAGAAAAGACAGGGGAAAAGGAAGCAATGTCTAAAACACTGAATGTCTCAGATTCGATTTCTAGTAAGAATAGCATGATTGAAGAGGAGTGAGGAGTCATGAATGATGAGGGTCATTCTAGCTCTTAGTGTTATTATGTTTTATCGAAAATTCAAATGTATTTTGTTATTATACTTTCAGGCAGTTGCTGTTGGGACAGTTGTACTATTATCAGCTCTTGTAATGATTCTAATCCATCCAGTCATTGTGTCACCTGCATTTGCCCAAGGAGGAGGCCAAGCCACCGCCATCTCCAGTTCTAATCTTTTCCGAACTGAAATCCTAAGTAGTGCTTGGACCGGGTTCCTAGCAGGTTGCTTACACACCCTATCAGGACCGGACCACCTGGCAGCTCTAGCTCCACTTTCAATTGGTCGAACCAAGCTAGAAAGTGCTGCTGTCGGAGCTTTATGGGGTTGCGGTCATGATGCCGGACAAGTAATCTTTGGCCTACTATTCTTACTTCTCAAGGACCGACTCCACATTGAAATCCTAAGAACATGGGGGACTAGAGTTGTTGGTTTTACCCTTCTCGTAATTGGCGCCATGGGAATCCGAGAAGCTTCCGAGGTCCCCACGCCTTGCGTGAAACTCGAGAACGGGGAGTGTGAAGTGAGTGGTGCTTACGACGATATCGATAATCGAGAACCGAAGAGGAAGAAGAAGATTGGATTTGCTACTTTTGCGACGGGGATTGTGCATGGGTTACAACCGGATGCTTTGATGATGGTGTTGCCTGCCTTGGCATTGCCTTCTCGTTGGGCGGGTGGTGCATTTCTTGGAATGTTCCTTGTGGGGACGGTTATTGCAATGGGAAGTTACACGGTTTTTATAGGGTCGTGTAGTGAAGCGTTGAAAGAGAGGGTGCCTAGGATTACAGAGAAATTGACGTGGGCTTCGTCGTTGATTGCTATTGGTTTGGGAATTACTCTTCTTGTAAGCCAGTTCTTCGGGTTTAGCTTATATTGATGTTTTGGGCGGAAGAAGATGTTTTTAGTCGACGGTATTAGAAGAGATCGAATTTGTAGATCAGATGTTTGAATCTCGAGTTCCTCATGTCTTCGTCTAGTTTTGGAAAAATGTTCAAATCTAGGTTTATCTCTTGAGAATTTCTTATGTTTTGATTGTTATTTTGGGCTGGTCTCTCATTTTGTCAAATTGTATGAGGCAGTATTATTATTGTTTAGAAATTGTTATAATTATTTGAGAATTGAGACATGTCTTCTGAATTATGTATTGCATCATTATTATCTTGTAAGAATAGGAATGCCACCAATATGATATAAATCTGATATTTGTCCCTTTAAACTAATTCTTCAATGACATGAGGGTGATTTATTTTCTTTTTCACTACAGATTTAAATTGGAGCTGTATTTTTTTCGGTCTAATATTTAATTTTTTGTCTCGAATTTTTATAATTTGTATCATTTGCGTTCATATTTGTCAATTATTTTGGTGTGATACTTTCTTGAATCTGTATATATCTTTTTCTTAATAGTGTAGAAGATAAAGTTGTCAGATCTAGAGTTGTTTCAACTTTGTTTAATAAAGAGTTTTTTAAACTGATCTTTTATTTGAAGGTCCGCTTGTTGTATGTATATATCAGGGGCGAATCAGAATCAGATTTCAACGAGTGCTCCAAATTTTATCAAGTAATTTTTTTTTTACTATTTAACATTTATATCAAAAATAAAAGTATAATTAATAATGATAATAATAAAGATACAACAAAGGGAGTCAATTGAGTTCTTCTGGGTGTTCATTTATTGAAAATGTTGTAAAATTTGTTCATTTTCAATTGTGAAAAATATCTCATTCTCGATGTATAATACCAAATTGTCGTTCATCCACTCATCACCCATTCTATTACGTAAATCAGTCTCGATAACTTTCATCGCAGAAAATGCTCTTTCAACAGAAGTGGTTGTAACAGGTAAACCAACGCTAACTCAATCAACCGATATACCAATGTAAAAACTTTATGTTTCCCAGCATCAACCATATTCTTAGCAAGACTTCACAAATCTTGAATCATAAAAAATTAATTTCATACATTTTGAATGTAAGTTTGAAACTAGTTCTCAAGTACTATACAATCAGTTAACAAAAAAATTCTCCTAATAAAGTTGAGCAAGGTAGTGTATTTTACCAATATAAAATTGAGAAAATGAGTCATTTGGATCTAAACAAGCAATGCAAGTAAGTAGCTCCGTAGTTGATTCCAAAAAACGATTGTTCATCTCTTGAATCATCGTATCAAAAACATATTATTATAAAAATCGAATAAAAAATGCTATTAGAAAACAATAAAATTCAATAGATTATTTGACCATGAGTGAAGAAAATTAATACCTCACAAAAATTCCAACACGATGGTGATGAAAATTAATAATCATTTGCCCATTACACCTGCTTCGACCACGAGTTCTCATATTTTCTTCCATATTTGATATTGGGATAATTTTTGACATATAGATATAGTTTAATTTGCTCATGGATATACTAAACATAAGCCTATACACTTAAACAATATAATACAAATTTTCATACAGCAATATTCAATTATATATGAATACAACCATTTCACTCGACATCACTTTTTTCTTATTTGAACATAAGTCAATTGGCAAAGATTGCCTATACGTACACTATACATTTCAGTAAAAAAAATCTTACAACAACATGCAATTATAAATGAATACAACAGTTTTAATGGTAAGTTAAACATCAAAATATAGCATATTAATGGTATCTATCACAAAAACATACTTTAAAGGGTATATTTCAAAATCAGTTTATATTTCAAAAAAACATACAGTAGGTCATACATTGAGAAGTGCTCCTCCACTATTAAAATAAACCAGACAAAACACATTATTCTCTCGACCTCAGGATCACTCGTAGAAGCTATGAGACCTCCGCGCTAACCAACTACGCCACCACCCTTTTGTACCACTTGTCATTTTTAATTATATATAATTCATAATTAATTTGTATAAATTATCCCAAACTTTTCACAAAAGTCAAGGGTGCTTAAGTCCCTTCTACACCCCTTGATCCGTCATTACATGTATCCTACCTTGATTTATACGAATTTCTCATTATTTTGACCTTATTTATTTTTTTTTTAATAGTCAGTTATTACTTGGTAGAACTTTTTTCGACATTGTTTAACAACTCACGAGTAATAACAAATTTAGTGCCGCTCAAAATATTTTGACGGCTTTGTATAATTAGTTTGTTCGACTCTCTGTACTCCTTCAAAATGTTTCAAGATTGTCTATAAAAAATATATAATTTATAGTAGGGTGGTTATTGAATATAAACAGATGTATTAGAGTTGTATTCATCTTAGGAGGACAAGGAAGTTTCCATATTTTCATTGAACAAACATAGAAAGTGGACTTCTTAAAGAAACTTTACCCGGAAAATGTAAAGTTAAAAAAAAATAGAATAGGAACTTTTATTTGTTTATAAAACTGATTTTGCCATTTATTAGCATCTTTTCTCAAAAGGCATTTGACCATAAAGTAATCATTTTGACATTCTACTTAAATAATTAGCATATTTGAAAAAGCAATATTTTTATTAAGTTTCTTGAATATTTAAGATATTTATTGTAACAAGAAGAAACGGTCAATTTTTTTTTAGATACAAATATTTTTCAGTATAATATGGTTAATTATTGTAATTGAGATTAGCTCCTCAAATCAAAATATATTTACATATTCAATTGTTATAAAATATAATTAATAACTTAATTAACATTAGTTAATCTAACAAATAAAATAATTACTGAAAATATTTGTAGACATAAAGGTGTTCAAATTTTTTTAATTATTATTTTGTTTGTATGAATAAATTTAATTTTATGAATTTCCTTACTTGTTTCTCTGACATTATGATCCTCAACCGGGCCCATATGAATTAAATAATTAATAAAACTTCTGTCAGTTGGCCATTATTACAAACAAAAAAAAATACAATATTTGAAAATATATATTAAATTTCACAATTAAATTAATATAATATATTTTATCTAATTGTTTCAAAAATTGAAACTAAAAGTTATTTGATAATACATTTTAATTATCATTTAATCTAAATAATGAAGTGTGTTATCCAAAAATATTTAATTGCTTAAATCTCAATTAAGTTAAAAAAAACTAAACTATTTTAAAGGCAATTTAACCCTTTCTAGCCAAACCCTTTTTAGTCCTTACTCTTATGATATAATACAATTAAAAAAATTTTTATGCAAAATGAGAATAAATTAAATATAGGACAATAACAAAACAAATGATGTCAAATTATAATTTTAAATTAAAATGCTTCTATAGATTGAAATTAACTTTACTAAACATATAATATCCATGTTTCTAAATTAAAAACAAACAAAAAAACAGAAATGTCATTAAATATACAATAAGTTAAGAAAAAAATGAAATCAAAACAAAGCATGTAAACAAGATTTCTTGGCCATATTACAAACAGGACAAGAACTCATTAATGGCTCACAAGATTCACATGAACAAAGATGTCTACAAGGCAAGAAAACCACACAAGAAGAAGACAATCCACACCTTCTACAAATCATCATTCCATTTCCCATCATAAATCCATTATCATCTTCTTCTTCTTCTTCAATTCGAGATTCAGAATCTTCAATTTCAAATCCAAAATCACATCCACCATTGTTGTTGTTGTTGTTCTTATTGTTCTCTCTTTGTAACTCTGCAATTGAATTGTTAAGAGAAACCGCCATAGCTTCCTTCTGCAAAGCAGAAACTCTCCAAGCTTCATTCTCCATTACCATCTTCCTTAACAAGTCTTCAAGCTCTGTTTCCTTTCTCTTCCCTTTAGCAATTTCTTCATCTTTCTGATTTGTCATGAAAATTGCTCTAGCCTCGTATTCTCTAAGGATTAAAGTTATGTTCTGTCTTGATTGTCTGTTTATTTCAGATTTCAATCTTTCCCTCTATCAATTAAACCAAAAAGATTCAATCTTTATACTCATAATAACTAAAGAAATAAGAAACAGATTGATTGAACAAATTGAACCTGTGAAATGATGAACTGATCAATCTCTTGTCTTTGTTTCTCCAACTGAAAAGCGATGCCATGAGAATGAACGAGGTTGTTGCGCTGGATCTGAATCGAATCATACCCATTATTGTTCATGGTGAAAGACTGAAGATTTCGGTTTTGATTGTGAGAAAAAAACTGGTCTTGAAAGGCCATTGTAAATAATGAGATTAGGTCAAAGATAGTTTTTTGGGAGGTGGGTATTTAAGAAGAAGACGAAGAAGGTGAGGGGGTGGTGGAATAGAAATGGGATTTCTAAACGTGCATGGAAGCGTGATGTATATTAATTAATGGGTGGGAAGAGATCAAAACTATGATGCCGTTTTTTATTCAACAATATTTTACTTTTTCAATACATATATATATAATACAATATTTTTCAAATAACCCATATTATGTGAATACAAAATTAATGTCACTAAATAAGGATCTAATTATCACAATTTGAATGAGCTTTTTTTTTCAAACAAACCCCCAAGTCCCCAACTTATCAGTTGGTCTTCATATTTTAATATAATATAATATTTTATTTTTTAAACTAATTTATTATATTTATAAAAAATAAATAGTTATTTCTTTTGTTTTTTTTTTCACTAGTTAAAAATATTACATATTTTTTCAAGTCATTCAAATAATTTGAAATGGTATATCTTAAAAAATACATAAGGGATCTTCTATTTCGGTTTTCCCTATTCCGCTTCACATGGATGGGCAAAATGGTATATTTTATTTATTTTTTAAATATGACCATTTTGCCCCTCAATATGAGGGGAACATGCCGAACATAGGAAATTTGTAACAAGAGATCGTCCCTGCAAAAAATACTACATTTAAAACACAAAATATTCAAATTGATAGATCGTATACAAAATTGTTTATATTAAAAAACAATTTTTTTTTAAAATTTTCTCAAATATTTCTTTATTCACATTTTTTTTATTCACCCAAATAACTTTCAATAAATTAAAAGTATAAATCTCAAAAATATATCCAATTTAAAAATACACTTTCAAAACGTTTGTAAATATTATTTTATTTAGAAACATTATAAACTAACTAAAAGAACCAAAAATAATAAATTAAAATAACAATATCACCCTGTTATCCATTTGAAAAACCTAAAATGACTAAACTTGTAATAAATCATGTCTCTATCATATCCTTTCTAACCCTTCAAAATTTAAACCCATTTAATAAAACCGACCCAATTTCAACTTTTAATTTCCCAACTCCTACCCACAAAAAAAAAATTAAAAATTTAGTTAAAACGACTAGACCCCACACGTCTTTTTTTTGTAAAAGAGAAGCATTGATTATAGGAAGAGAGAGAAAACTGTATGGGGTAGAGTGAGAGCAGAAGAGACGAAAAAGGAGGGTACACATGCAGATTCTGTGAGTAAACTATGGGGGTCAGACATTTCAGAGAAAGAAGAAGACGTTGTTGAATGATGCAATTTTTTCAAATAATTTATTTCCATTTTTTCAAATAAATTTATTCATCTTTAAGGAAGGTGGCAAGAAGAAGATGATAATGCCGTATTTATGCATGTGGAAGACTCAGTCTTCTTTTTCCTTTTCTTTTTTTTTTTCTTCTTTTCAAGATAGAGACGGAACAGAATCAATAATACTATTTTTGTTCATCACTTAACTTGTCAGCAAAAGTAGACCGGATCAGACCGGACCAGACTATAAATAAAATAAATAAAATAATAATTATTCAAACTTACCTTTAATGAGTTATTTACGTTAAACGTATTTGGCACTATAATACATCAAAAACCCACATTCCAAGTAATTTTTTTTATTTTGGAAACTGCTATTTTTTACATTCAAAATCTAATTCAAAGAAAAAGTTAAAATAGAAAATTATTTATTTTTCTTCTTTGAATTGAAATATATATAGTACTATATCCTTTTTATAAAAAGAAGAAGATCATAACTCTGATTATTTCTATGATCATAATTCAGATTTATTCCAATGTTATTTTACTTTATATTTTAGAATTATCATTCAATTATTCTGTGATTTTAAATCCTCGTTTGATTGTTTTGATTATAATTTATATCATTCAACTTAGGACTTGTTAAGAAACTGAGTTTTTGAGTTTTCTCATAGATGAAATTTAAAAAAAAAAAAAATTAAATTATTATGACAAAAATACCCTCAATAAAATATGTCTTTTATTAATATTAATTTTTATTAATATAAAATAAAATATTTAAATATAAGATAATTTTGATATTTAAATTGATTAAATAGGTGGTATAATTATTAAATTTTTAAATAAAATTTTGATTTTATCCCAGCCCCGCTGAATCAGACCAGCATAAATGTAGAGAGATAAATATGATTATTTCTAAAATCCAAAAATACATATATAATAATAATTTTTTTAGATTATAAAATGTGATCATAATTAAATAGGCCTATTAAAAGCTATAAGATCATAATATCCGTTCATAATAATCCAAATTCTAGGTTATATTATATTATATTTATTATTACTTTTTATTTAATGATGAAGGGATCATTTTAGTGGTGATGACAAATAGGCACATTTAGAGTTGTTTATTGAATTATTTGAAAATATTAAGATTATTTATAAGAAAAAAAATTGTTTCATATAAAATTAGTTTATTTAGAATCTTTAATATTTTAAAATATTATAAAAATAAAAATAAAAATATTTTAGTAATTTATATTTGACTGATTTTCAATTAAAAGGGTCATGTTTGATTGAATTACTTTAAATTAATTAATTCACACCAAACCAGTTTGAGTTCTAATTAGTGATTTTCATTAGAAAAATCTAATTTTATTATTATTATATATATATATTAGGCTAGTTTGATTCAGCTTATTATAAAATACGATATAGTCTTAACTTATTTAATTTTAAATATGTTTGATTCAGCGCGTACAGTTTATTTATTTTTTATATTTATAATATTATTTAATAATTAATATTATATATATTTATTAATTTAATTTTAAATATTAATAAATGATTTAAATTAAAAAATAATATATATATTTTTAAAATAAATTATATTAATATATTAATATTTATAAATTTTTGTTAATATATAGTTTAAATATTAATAAATGACTTAAATTAAAAATTAATATATTTTAAAATAAATAATATGAATAAAAAAAGTAATTTATTATTATTATTATATATATTTTTTTATCTTTCAACCTTCTTCCCTTATCCAATCTTTTAATTATCAATTCATTTTCGAGCTCTCTCACCCTATTTGTATTATCATTTATTTCGGTCATGTTTGATCCATTTCAATTGTAATAGATGTTTTCGATAATTAATTAAGAGTAGGTTGATTTCTGAAACTATAATTATAAATAAAAAAATCAAATCTATTTATATTTCCTATTTTGTTTAATTATTTTATATATTAAGATACATGTATTATAAATAAAAATATATTTAAATATATGTTTTTTTTATTATAATATTTTATATAAATATATAAAAATATTATAAATATATGGAATAAATAAAAAAGAATAAATAAAATAATTAGAAAGAGATTAAATAGATGAGAGAGAATAATAAAATAATTAAAAAATAATGAAATAGATGAGAGAGAATGAATAAAAAAATATTTAAAAATGATGAGAGAGAAAAATGGTGAGATTAAACGCTTAGGAGAGAGGTAGAGAGAAAAACTGAGGAGAGAGATAGAGAGAAAATTGAGTTTAATCGCAACTAGTGTGTTTCATTATAATTTTTTGAGTGAGCTTATTAAGCAAAGTTAATGTAACACCTCATTACGCACACCTCATTACGCAGAGTTTATAAGCTGTTTATTAACGCGAGACCTTAGTATAATAGTCTAAATAATCATTTTTTTCATAATTTACATCAAAACGTAATTATTTAAAAATAACTACCTAATTATTCAAATAACCCATTTCAATATAGGACTTAATCTTTATAAAAATATACTTTCTCATATATCCACATCCAAAATAGTTTTTTAGATAGTATGTTTGCAATCACATTAACATTAAATTTCTATATAAATATTTTAAAAATATTAAATTTGTTTATTCTTTAATGTTATAAGTCATATTATTATGAGAAAAAAGAAAAACCAACCGCTCAAATACATCGAGAAAAAAAATCAAAAAAAAAATCTTAGTAATTGGAACTTGAATCAAAATCTCAAGTGGTTTCAATTTTCATCCTCAATACTGGCTATATATATATATATATATATATATATATATATATATATATATATATATATATATATATATATATATATATAATAATTTCTCATTATTTTCTAAGCTTGATTTATTTTATTTTTTATTTTTATTTTTTATTTTGTTGATATTTTTAATATCTTAAGAAAAATAATTAACATCATCTTGCAATTTTCTAACATTACAAAGTGAATGATCTATCTACAACCAGTCTAAATTCAGCAGGGTCACAAATATCTCACTTTTAAGACTTTTTTTTGGAATAGAAAAAATGGCCACTAATACCACATTTGCTTACATTTGTATGTAAAATAAAATAATCAGGTCAATGATCTATTTGATTGCATCTGTCTTTCCAGCCCAAATTAGGGATCAAACCAGACTCGAAAATAGTGTTGTACTAAATAAATAAAAAGTATTATCTAGTTTAAGAGATCTATATTTGTATTTATAATGTATTCAAATTTATGAAGACAGTTTTATTAAAAATCGAATTAATTTTTTTTATCTCTTAATCAAAACTATTTGCAGTTAATTTAAATTTTATGTAATGTGATATAAATAAGAATTATTTACATATAACAATATTATAAAACATGCTTTAACAACATATATTTTATTTGACTTTTTCGATTTTTTTTTGTAAAAAGATTAACAAATATGATGTTGGGTGTAACTAGTTTAAGGAGAACAAAACCATTTTTAAATTCATATCGCATTAGGTAATAGTATATATTAATGTATCTTTTTCTTCATGAAAAACTATGATTTTTATAGTGGGTATTTTTCTTATTGATTGTCATTAAATCTTTCAAGATAGTTTCAATTTCAATTTAAAGTGTTTTTACTGACTTTTATCATTTTAAGAATTACTCACACGAACAATTAGTGTTAACATTTTTTTATTATGATAAGTATAAAAATGTCTTAAGGAGGTGACAAATTCTGCGCCTGATTAAATGGTTAAGTGTATTTGCGGGCCATATGCTTAACCTGCAGGGTTTAGTCGCACTCCATAGGATGAGCAGAACCCAGCATTCTCAATAAAAAAATAAAAGAGAATTGATATTGCAATTTTTACAATTTAGTCCCTGAATTTTTATTTTGTTTAGAACGATAAATTCCGCTTCTATTTCGAAATACGACTAATTCCCACGGGTTAAACACAAAACCCACAAATCTGCTCAACCAATTTAGACCGAAAGAAAAATCTGACAGGCGACAGATTTAATGCTCAGTGAAAAGTGTAAAAACCAATAAATTAAAAATGAGACTTAGACGATTTTACAGACTCAATTTACAGACTCAATCTACATGTTCATACAACTCATATACCCATAATAATTTATAATTACATATAATTTTACATAGTGTTTTGTAAGGTTATTGGTCATATGACTTAATTTTTATAGCATATGACTTGTTTACAAAACAAATGCTTATGAAATTAAAATTCATGATTCTTATTAATGAAATAAACAAAGAACAAAAACATGATAAAATTTTAAAACAACATGCTTTCTAATTCAAAATATAATTCTTTGTCTATAATCTTCAATATTAATATGAGAATCTATACCAACAAAATAACATAAAGAATATGGAAAAACAATTACTCACCTATAAAGCCAAAAAAACAGACTAGAATTTATTTGTGGCTTAATTTCCTCCCATCAACTTCAATATAGGAAATACCTAAACATGACATTGATCTTCAACATATATACATGGTTCTCTATGTATTTTCATTTTAACTTGCTCCTTTATTAAACAAAATGTATATACAAAGAGTTTACAAGAAGACATTAAGAATTAAGATACAAACATTGAGAAGAAAACAAAACTAATAAAACATATTAAAATCAATATCTATATAGTTAGATTGTATTATTTACTAATTAATTTTTGATAGATAATTCTCATTTGAATTTAAAGAGAATTAATTATGTATACAAATACAAAAATCAATATTTATTGGAATTTTATTCTCTAAGATTAAGATTTAATTAAATCAAACTTTTTAATAATTTAAGATTATAATATTTTAATAATTTGACTCAAATAGTTTATTTTATAATAATTGTTTAAATCAGACATATATTTTAATATTAATTTAAAAATATAATAATAATTGTAAAATTATTATTATTATATATTTTTATTATTAATTATAATAAAATTTATCTATTAAAATTTACTAATAAATATTATATAGCATTTAGAAAATAAAACTAACTTCTTATTTGTAATATAAATGATATTATTTTACTATATATATATAATTCTTATTTAATTACTTGTTTTAATAAAGTAAATTAAAGTTTATACGGAAAATTGTTGTGAAAACAACTTATTAGATTACAAATATAATTTTATTGAAAATTAGGAAAAATATCCTATTAGTTACTATATTTCCTTATATATCATATTTTCATTTTATTAAATATCTTTTATTATAATTATTACAATTTATTCTATTTTTTATAATATAATTAATATAACAAATAATATTGTCTATATATGATAGATGAATACATTTTAATATTTTTACTATAACACTGATCATGGTATTATAATTAATATAGTAATACTAATAATTAAATATGATAAATTGTTTTTATAAAATAATTTTTAATTAAAGATTATTCAGAAACCTTTTTTTCTTGATATATGCATAACATTTATATAAGATTATATTTGATAACAACAAAAATAAATCATTTATCCAATTTATCTCTATAAAATTTAGAAATAAAGTTGACTATTGACTATTTTAAACTATTTTTACTCCTATTTAAATTTCAACTTTTTTTTTTTTTTTTTTAATTATTATTATTATTATTATTATAACTCTAGTTTAATGACAATAATACTTGAATTTAATTTGTATTAATATGAAAAAATGTTAACTTTTTAAATTCTATTTTTTATTATTATTTTCAATTATTTCTCTTAAGAGAATGATAAAAATTAAATTAATTATTTAAATATGTAATCTTTACAATTAAAAAAAGGAAAATAAATTAAATATGTGATTTTATAATTTTATAATTTAAAACATTTTAATATATATTATAAAAATTCATTTTAACTATTTACAAAAAATAATATTATATTTAGGAAAATGATAATATATAAAAATGAATTATAAAAATAAGTTAGGTTTTAATATTGATTTAATTAAAAAAAGTATTACTCTTTTTTTAATATATTATTTATAAATTTGATTGTACCATCTTTTTTCTACAAAGTTAGATTACAAATATCTTTCTATTAATTACTATGTTTCTTATATATTATATTTAATTTATTTATTTACCTTTTATTATTATTAATTGTATTTTTATAATATTAATAGAATAATATTATTTTTATATGGTAAATGTGTAAATTTGAATTTTTTAATATTATATTGATTATGGTATTATGATTAATAAAGTATTATTTATAGTAATTAAATATGATAATTTTTACAAATAGTTTTAATTTAAAATGATTTAGAAACATTAATTATTTTCTTGATATTATGGCCCAACTGAGATAGATATGGCCCAGCTGAGATAGATAGGGCCAACTCCACTTAAAAAAAAAGAGAAAATTCATTTTTAACATATATATTAAACATTTCCTATAAAGATATATTTCATTAAGTTATCAAATATTATATCAACTTTTTTTATAATATTTTTAATTTACTAGTTTTGATTTTTTTAACTCTGTGAAATGTATCTAATACAAATATATTAGGTATATTTTGATAAATTGTTTTTTTAATTTGTGACTTGACATTCGATTGTTTTAAGTCTGGTTTGTTCAGTTGGTGTGATTATTAAAATAACTTATAAAAAAAGAAAATAATAATTAGTGATAATTTGAAGAAGTGATTTTTTTTTTTAAAAAAGATTTAAAATGTATTAATATATATATATATATAAATAAAATAAAAAATAATAATATAAAATAGATGATCAATTAATTAATTTGTTGGATTAGAATGATAATGAAAAAATATTTAATTTTGTTAAGTTATTTAAATAATTCAAAATCGAATAAGGCTTTAGTCTTAACTTATTAGTTGATTTTTTTTAAAAATTTATCAAATTTAATATAGTTATTTTTAATATTTTAATTTAATTTATTAAGAATTAAATATTTTTAGAATACAATTTTGAAGGTTAGTGACGGTATATTTACACAATATATTTTTAAAAAAAGAATATATGCATTTCAATTTTATTTATAATAATATAAGTAATTTTTTTTTTATAACTATGTATATTAAATAATAATAAAAATATTATTTAAGAAAGAGTAATCTAAAAATTAAATAATATATATTTAAACTAAATATTATTCAAGTACACAGTCAAATTGAATTCTAATTCCAAACTAAATGTATTTTATTTAGGACATTTTTTTTATATTAACAAAATAAATTATTTACCCAATTTATCACTATAAAATTTAAGAAAATATCAATAAATTGTGTATTGACTATTTTAAATTATTTTCCTTGTATATTAAATTTAAACATTATTATTTTATTATTTTCAATTTTTCTAGCATCGACAATGGAGAATTTAGAACCGTTCATATTAGTTTCTCTTCTGTCTGTATCAATGGAGTTCAATACCATTTTCCCTTGTTTGAACTTCTATAAATTTCAGATTTTTTTTAGGGTTTGCTCTGAAATTCAGATTATTTCCCTCTCTAGCCGTTTTGCTCTTTTCAGGTCTTCAGATTCGAACCGTCAATTGTATTTTCTTCACTTGAAGATCCCCTTCTTTGAGCACATCAATGGTGAGTGCCTTTTCAATCGATTGAATTCGTTAAGTTTACTGATTTCATCTTGGAATTCGAATCAATTGTTGGACCCATCTGTTTGTTTTTACATTCATGTTCTCTTTATTTCTCTCACAGGGTATTTGTGAACATTCAGCGCAAAATTGAGATCAAGATTATAGTATTGATTAATTGTTGATTAGGTTTCACATTCCATTTCATTTGGAAATATCAGAATGGATGATGGAGAACTTGATGATTTCTCAAACCAAGAATTGTTCACATGTGAAGATATTTGGGATTTACCAATAGATTGTTCAATGGATAACTTCTTTGATGATATTCTGAAGGATAGTCATGAATGTACTCACACCCATACTTGTAATCCACCTGGTCCTGATTTATCACATACACATACTTGTTTACACATTCATACTAAAACTCTATCTGCACCAAGTGATGAGAAGATTGTTGCATCTGATCACGATACTTCTGAATCCACTGAGAAGAAGTCTATGAAAAGGCCTTTAAGTAATCGCGAGGCAGTGCGAAAGTATCGCGAGAAGAAGAAGGCTCGTGCTGCATCTTTGGAGGATGAAGTTGAAAATCTTAGAGCTTTGAATCAGCAGTTGATGAAAAGGTTACAGAGACAATCTGCACTAGAAGCTGAAGTTGTGAGGCTTAAATGTTTGCTTGTGGATATTCGAGGGAGGATTGATGGAGAGATTGGATCTTTTCCTTATCAAAATGTTGCTTCAAAGAACATTAATCCATGTAATAATCTGCAATGTGAAGGAAAAGAAGCAGATTTCAGTGGTGAAGGCTTGAACAGTTGTGAATTTGGAAATCTGCAGTGTTTTCAGAAAAAGAATGGGATATCCAAAGACATCTCAGTTGCAAGTAAGCCTAATGTTTCTTCCTAATGAAATACTTTGCTACTGAATTTTTAAGTTTACGACGGTTTAGAAAGTACCTAATACACATTTTGCGATTACAGAATCTTCAATTGTAACCTTATTACTGTTGCGTTTGTTGTGTAATTCTTTTCAGGCAGAGATGTTCATGCTGCAAAGGCTAGTTGAAGATCGAAACCTCATATAGTGCCTATAACATCTGTTTCAGATCATGTTGTGGTTATCGAAAAAAGTTTTGCCAATAACACCTGCTTTTCGATGATGTTGAGGTTATCGTTACAATTTTTTTTGTGGAATTTCTAGAAACCTGTTTTTTGTTTTGTTATGTGGAGCTTCCACATGTTTTAGTTATTTATTTCTCACATAGGACCCATCTTGTGCTTCGAGAGGCAAAAGTGTAATGGCTATATCATGTTTGTGGTTTTGTCAAATAAACTTATGAATTTGTTTTGGGTTTGATCCAAATTATTATCATGATTTTTTAAAACTGGCATATTACTCATTAATCATACTTACATTATGAAATTATTTGATTTTCACTCTTGAATTTACAAAAGTTAATATTATAAGCTGAGCAATTACTTTTCTATTCCAAGGAGGTAGTAATAGTTCAAAACACTCTATTTCTTGTTTCTATCCATCTTTTATTTATTTCTTATTTCAAAACATAGTAGTTCCAATTGCTATAATCGAGGATTTCAATTCAAAAGCTTCTATTCTCGACTTCAACCCTCATATTGAAACATTCAAAAATAAATCATTGTGTTATCGAGATGTGGGGGGGCTAAACTATCATGAAAATGAAAAATCTTCAATTCACTTGTCTTTTTATTTGTTCAATTTTTAAGGAAGACATTGTTGACTATAAGCTATTATTAAATGTGGTGCATTTTAGGGCTATCACTGAAAAAGAAAAGTCATTGGATATGTCATAAATATCTAAGGGCCACATTCCCAAAAACTTTTAACCTACAATTGTAAATTCAGCAGGTTCCAAGTGAAAAATTAATTTAATCAATTAATGTCTTGAATTTAAAAAAGAATTGTAATGGATCATCCATGACCAGATGTGGTAATGATAATTGAGTCAATCCTAATGGAAATTCTAATCCAACAAATATGAATCTCTAATCATTTTTAATTGAAATTTGATCTAATAAACCAGTTATTCCTAAAGTTAATCTAATAAAACAATGTTTTCTTAATAAAAATTAACTAATAATTTGGTATTATTTAGTTAGTTATAGATATTAGGCATTGAGGTACTTGCTTATCCAATTATTGCTGCAAGTTCTTCATCCTGATGAATTCTCAGAAGCTGCCTCAGAGCTTATTATATGTTGCAAAAAAGCTTTTCCCATTTCTGATACTCAGGAGAAGAGAGATGATGAACTAGATCTAGCAGTAATGGATGTTCTTGTGGATACATTGCTTTCTTTATTACCACAATCCCCAACTTCAATGTGTTCTGCCACTGAACAGGTTAAAATTCTTGAATAGTCTATAGGTTTTCTAAATGAGGTCACACTAGCATTATCAAATGGTCAGTTGAAAAGTCCATTATTCGGACTTAAAACATGTTTTTCCTTATTAATCTTCCTTACCTCATGGACATAAATGGAAATTGAATTAGTAGAAACTTGAAATTCCAATTGCCGGAGGAGAACTGCAAATGACAAGTCATAGATTTATTTGATGTCAATAGTTTTCTCAATCCTTTAGCCCTGTGAAACACTATGCTTATTATTTTGGGTTCCCAGGTCTATGGTAATAATTCATTCCTACTTATATAAGACCCATGATTTCGTCTTGCTTCAGAAACTAAATTGTGAATGGATGTGTCTAAGACTTGTTTTAATTATTTTTGATACACATTAAGGGGTTAAATCCAATAACATGCACCACCATTTCTCAGTCATTGATGCTCTGATTGTATGAATCACTTGTAGTCTAGCTTGTAAAGAATTGATGTGAAATTTGGCTTATATTTTAATTTATATATTGACTTGTGAATCCGATGGTTTAGACATATATTTTAATTTACAAGTGTAATTTGACTTGTTGTGAAATCAAATTTAATTGTGTTTCTTACTCTCTGACATGATCAGAAGAAAGGTGGATGCAGAACAAGTCATTTAATAGTTGTAAATTAACTGTGTTTCTTAACTGTTAAAAGCAATCAAACAGGTTTGATGAATACATTTAATAGTTGTAGTTGTGGATATTCAAGCACACTTTTCCAGTGATCTGTATCATGTTTTCAAATAATTTATTTGGCCTTTTCATGTTTAACCTATTCCTTTGTCACCCAGTTTTGACAAACAAGGACTGAGAATCTAAGATAGCATCATAGAATAATGACAGGTGTTTTCAAATAAATTTATCAGACGGTATATCGTCAAAACCCAGACCCGGATCAGTGTTTCCCAATGGACTTACATTCTGATTCAAATACAATTTCAAATGGTTTAAAAGATATAGTTATCAAACTCAATGTTAGCTGAGACATTTTTCTCATTTATTTCTAAATTTCAGCAACAATCTCGTTTTTCTTTTCTATACTTGCTTTGTATCTCACAGTTCGTCATTAATCATTCATAATAAGTGAGTGAAAGAGTGGTCCTCATCTAATTTCTCGGCTTCAATGCATTGAAGAGTGTTGTTTGTTAAGTTGAATGTGATTAATCTTACATTGCATCGATAATCCAATTTTCCTTGGTTAGTTCTTTTGGGAACTCTGGACATCTTACAACAGATACATAGATACATGTGATTCTCTAGGCGCTTTATAATAAGGTATAAAATTATAATAATTTTTTTTTAATTTTTTTTGTTTTCGATAAAGGAAGTGGCGATTGGTTTATTAACCAATCGCTATATTTTTTAATTTTTTTTTTGATAAAGGAAATTGCGATTGGTATACTAACCAATCGTCAGAGACTAAAGGGAAATTGCGATTGGTAGACTAACAAATCGCCATAGGTAAATTGCGCGTGGACATTCACCAATCGCCGTTGCCAATTAAGGCAACAACGAGAACACCTATACCGATTGATGGCGATTAGTTTATGACCAATCGCTATAGTCTTCTAGCGATTGGTTTGGATGTGAATAGCGATTGGTTTACCAATGGCTAAAAGGTCTTTTTTTACTAGTGACTGTTTAACTATTACTATCTCTTCTACTTATAATATTGTATTTTGAAATTTTGTGAAAATCAAATAATTTCTAATGTATATGCTCCAATTATGATAAGCAAGTTTTAGAAATTCAACACCCAAAATTGAAACGACACTTACAATATATCGTTCTTTTAGTAAACTAGAAAGACTGCTTACAATAATTTTTCTTCTTGTTCTTTTAGTAAACTATTCATATATTATATAAGTTTTGGATGTCGTTATTGAGAGTTACCACGTGGTCTAAAGAGGGAATGAAATTGCTTTTGAAATCCATCACCTTCAGCTCGAAATGAGTAACGGTTATGTCAGAGGTTGAATTTAACACAAAAGGCCAAGGAGACCATCCTTCAATTAACATTGCATTCCCTTTAACCGTAAGGGATAAAAAATTTAGGGTTCGTAAAGTATATATATGCTGTTTTTTTTTCGAAAAAAGAAGGAATATAAAGTTTACCACGGGTCGAAAGAGGGAGTGGAATTACCTTTGAAATTTATCCGTTTCAGTTCGAAATTGTCAACGTTGAAGTTGTCACTCAGCGTCTGCGGATCAAAGATCACTCATCTAGTGCAGGATAGTGTTTCGCCCTTCCAAAATCCTAGCAGAAAAGTAAAAATGATTATGTGAGACGGGTAAAAGAATGAACATGTGAGAGAAATATGACAAACTTATTTAAAGTTATATTAAATTAGAAATAAATTGTAAGAAATTCTAACTAAGAAACTATTCTGAACAGTTTGAACCACAATGAGAAACTATGATTCAAGAAATAAGCTCTCAACGAAACACATGTTAGTTTTCTAATATATTATGTTCATACTTTTAGTAAACTATTAATATATTATATAAATTTTGGATGTCACTATTGAGAGTTACTACATGGTCTAAAGAGGGAGTGGAATTGCCTTTGAAATCCATCACCTTCAGCTCGAAATCGGTAACGGTTATGTCAGAGGTTGGATTTAACTCAAAAGGCCAAGGATACCATCCTTCAGTTAACATTGCATTCCTTTTAGACGTAAGGGATAAAAAGTTTAAGGTTCGTAAGGTATATACTGTTTTTTTTTCCGAAAAGAGAAGGAATATAAAGTTTACCACGGGTCGAAAGAGAGAGTGAAATTACATTTGAAATTCACCCGCTTTAGTTCGAAATCTTCAACGTTGAAGCTGTCACTCAGCGTCTGCGGATCAAAGATCACTCTTCTAGTGCAGGATAGTGTTCCGCCCTTCCAAAATCCTAGCCGAAAAGTAAAATAATGATTATGTGAGACAGAGTAAAAGAAGGAATATGTGAGAGAAATAAAAGATTACAAAGATTTGTATTGTTTTTCTCAAAAAAATGGAAAAGTGAAAAAAAGGATTATGTGAGAGAAAGAAAAGTTTACAAATATTTGTATTGTTTTTCTTATTTATGTTTAATGCCCATTAATTTTTCATTTATTAAATTTAAAGTTTTTTCTTATACGTTTTTCTCTTATTTATATCTTCTTTATGTTTAATGGTCGTTAATTTATCATTTAATACCATAAGAATTTTATGAGAAATATGGTAAGCACGTATGAGCTTGGTGATATTTTTATATATAAATATTTATAATATATATAATAATATATAATTAATAATTATGATAAGAAATATAAATTAGTAATTAATTATGATAAGAGAGAAAAAAATATTTAATAATTAAATTAAGGGAAATAAATATAAATATATATATATATATATATATATATATATATATATATATATATATATATATATATATATATATATTAGGAAAGAGAAAATAATTAAGATAAATAAATTAGGAAAGAAAAAATAATTAAAATAAATAAATTAGGAAAGAGAAATTACTATTAAAATAAATAAATTACCACAAAAGTCCCAAGAAGAAAAGTTATGATCATATTTGTTATTATGATTCCATAAATATGTTTTCTGAATTTTTTGGTGAAGAAATGAATTTAAATGGGATTAAAAATCGATTTTTAATAACCTTTTAAATAAAATAAAATTAGATAATCCTATGTAGCAAATATTTTGTTAAATATTTGCAACATGATTTTGGACCATCAGATGAGCGCCCAAATCTCATCCAACAGCCAAGAACACACCAGACCCCGCTACAACGAATTCAACACGCAATCGCCCACACCAGATCAACTAACGAGATAGACGAACCCCGTTAGTCAATCAGGCTGACCTTGGACGGAATCAAAAGAAACTCGGTGTTCCGTAAATCAAAACGACGTCGTTTACTTTGTCTTCTTCGTTGGGACGCAAGGATCACCGGAAATGCGACCTCGTCGACACGATTCTTCTAGGAGGGACAACGCACGCTACATGAATCCTTATCCCTTCAAATTTCAGCCACGTCCTCCTCTCATCAACGCCTACACTTTGCCCTTATCCTCAAGCCTTATCCTGCCCTAGATAAGGCTGTCAGTTGTCGGATAAAACTTAAGGAATAAGTTTGCCAGAGGTTAAAATCGTCTTATATTACCCTTCCTCAACCGACATTCCCCTACTATAAATACTCCCCCATGGTTTGTAGACCAAATCATCAAACAATCATCCAACAATCACTGGAGTTCATCACCTGAATCCAAACTTTGAAGATTCCGGCGAACTAGTTTTTGTAAAAATATGTTCCGACGATCCAAGTCTCGATCCAGGCCCTTGAATAGCTTCCAACGCCTGAGAGTGTTCTCCCACTGTTGGTATGCATCCATATCGTTTGTACCATGATCTGTGATTGAAAATTTGAATCTTTTCAATTTTTTTTGTTTGATTAGATTTTATCTGTTCTAAGCTTTGATTATGTGATTTCTTTGCTAAGAATCATTATATATATCATGTATGAACTTTTTGTCGAAAGAGAATCGATCAAATCAACCTGAATCAAAAATTTTGAAAATCAAAAACTGTTTTTTTTTTTAAATATTTATGTTCTTGGTTTAAATCTGATTTTTTTTTATCCAGATGCTATACATGTTTGTTAACATGTTAGAATGAATCCCAAATAACTGTAATCGCATTTTGATAATTTTGATCAAACTGAAATTTTGAAATTCAAGCTTAAAATTTGAATTTTTGAAATTATGTGTTCTTTGTTTATTCTAGATTTTTTGATCCAATTAGTTGTTATACATGTTTTTTAACATGTAAGGATGAATTCCAAGTAACTGTTTCATCATTTTGATCATGTTTGATCAAATCTTGTTTTTGAAAAAATTGAATTTTTATTTAATCTTCAAAAATTGTTTTAATGATGTACTTGTTTTGGTTTAGATCAACTATATTCATCTTTTCAAAGTTAATGGAACAAAAATCAGACCTTGAAATGGTGTAATTTGAAAGATTCCAAAATTTGACCTAGAAATGATATTTTAAAATTGATCCTTGTAAGGACTTTAAAATCGTGAATTATGTTAGAGATTTTGTTCTTCATAATAAAATGAACTTACTGTAGCTTACGAATCATGATTTCATGATCCCAATCAAAAGTTATGGAGTTTTGAAATTTTGACCAAAATAAGAACACTCAGTTATAAGATTTTTATCCTAGGACCGAGAAAACGAACCCAGGTTAAAACTTAGGACCGAAAAAACGCACATACATGTTAATATTTTTTAAACAAATTTATTCTAAAAAATATTTAAAATAAGGAATAAATTTAAAAATTAATTAAGACAATTTAATGGTCAAACAAGATTACAAATAAAACAAGAATAAGTTAACCCCGTGCTTATGTAGTACTGTTAAGGTTTGTGAATGTTAGAGTAATTTTAAACCATATTTTTTAAAGAAAAAAAATAATATAATAAAATTATGTTTTTATATAATATAAATTGAAAATTAATATTATTAAAAAAAATAAATTTAAAATTCTTATAAGATGAAAAACAAATAAATATATTGATAATATTATATATTTTAATTATATTTGTTAGTGTTTGAGACACAATCCTCTATAATAATAGTTTGACGGACATGAGACACAAATATCATTTTATCCAATTTCTAATAACTAACGGAAAAATCCTTTCAAACCATTGTTTTTTTTTTTTTTTAGAAAATAGAATAAAAAGACAACACATAAGTCTGTTTGATAGTGATTTTTTTAGTTGTTTAAGTAACTCACTATTGAATCAAAACCATATTAAAATAATCATATCAATAAACTTTTATTCATAAATATATCTATAATTCCGGTATATTTTTACACAATTAATCTCAATTAACCCTAAATTAGAATTTGTGTTAAATTATACCATTGATAAGTGTTTAACCATCTTTTGTTCATACTATAAGACGTTATACAATTTTAAAGTAGTACCACGAACGACACGATCGACATAATCGACACAATTGAAACGAACGGCACAATCGGCACAATCAACACGATTTACATGGTATCAAGGTCGCGGTTCGCTTATTGTGATCACATTGTTAGTTTCTCAGTGTCGTCTGTCAAACGTGCGCACAATCGGCACAATCGACACGAACAACACGATATCGACTCTAATTGCTAGGTCGGTCATTCACCTACAAGCTTGGTTGGAATGTTAGAGTTTCTGGTTTACCCTGTTTTGTATAGCTAGGATTTCTGGTGTACCATATTCTGTAATTGTTCTTGTTTGTTGCTTTGTTCTGTTTTTCAATAAAATGGAATAAAGAAAAACAATAAGTATAAGGAAATCAATGAATTTGTGATGGAAGATTTAAGGGAGGTATCTGAAAAGAAAGTTGATAGGATTGTTGAAGAAATAATCCTGGACAAACAAGAATGTAGCAAAGGTAAGGAACCAATTTCTGTTAAAAATTCTGAAGAAAATATTGCAGGAAAACAGGGAAAAAAATAAGGAATTTGGAAGGTTGGTTATAATGAAAGAGCCAACCTGGTTGGTCTTAAAAACTAGATTACCAAACTCCTAATGCATTCTAAGAAGGGAGAAATCACAATCAGTAAAGAGAAAGCTCATCAAATAACAGTCCAACTCAATATTCATTATCTCTAGGACTATAATTTACTGAAGAAAACAAAATATGAGGAGATAGTTAAATGGCCAGTTGATGCAATGAAGGAGTTGATGAAGGCTCCCAAAACCAAGACCTACACTATCAGGAGTAATTCAACATAGAAAGTCAACGAGGTATGGAAGAATAAAGCATAAAAGAAATTTGAAGATCATGCCTACAAAGGAAAAATCTACTTTGGAGATATCCAAACAAAGGTAGAGGTACTCAACTCTCCTTTTGAATTCAAACTGCCTTCTAAAGTAGAGGAGAATTGCATTGAAACTGAGAGTTTGTGGTGGTTGGAAACTTCATTGGGAAAATAGAGTATCATTTACAACTACCAAAGATTGTTTAATTAAACAGTGGGGAGAAAAGTGGCTTGAAAAAATTTCTGCAAACATACATGACCTATACATGACCTGTACTTCCTGCAGTTCAAAAAAGGCTCAAATCTGAAAGAAATCTTGGATAATGGGCATACTTACATATGATCAAATTGCATGAAGCTGGAAAAGTGGTCAAAAGAGATGAATCTACAAAGTAGATTAAAGGGAACTGCCTATATTTGGTTTAAGCTATGGAATATTCTAACCCACATGTACAATGCTAAAGCGATTAGTCACTTTGCAAGTACAAATGGGAAACCATTATATATGGACCCAATAACTGAAGGAGGAGAGAACTTGTCTTTTGGTAGAATTAACATTGAAGTGCATCCTAGGAGTGTCCTGCCAATGAAAATGGAACTTGTTGACAAAAAAGGAAATCACAATGTCATGGAGATCTCTTATGAATGGAAACAAAAAATGTGTGCTTTTTGTAACACTTTTCTGCACAATAAATGTGGTAAAGCTAAAAAAGAAGAGTAGAAAAGCCAAGAAACAGAAAAGAAAAAGAAGGAAACAGAGGAGGCTAAACTCAAAGATCAAACATTTGTAGAAGAAAACAAGAAGGATTTTGAGAAAATAGAAAACATCGAAAGAAAGAAAGTAAATGGAATTAAGGTGAAGAGGAAAAGAAAATTTTCTATAATGCAAAGGATTATGCCTAAAATGGAAGATGAACCTCAATTTGTTGTTGAGGAAACTCAAGATGAAAACACCCAGAATTTCAAAGTTGAAACAGAGAATTCTAAAGTCGATAAAGAAGATTCCAAAACCGATGTAGAGTTTGAAGCTGAAGCTAAAGATAAGGAAGACAAGAATACAAAAATTCAAGTTGAAAATAACAAAGGTAAAAGTCCTGAAATTCTCAGAAACAATTCTTTCTATCAAATCAGAACGAACTCGTACAAAGAGAGAATTCAAAATGAGAAACAACAATACTCATCATACTCTTCCATACAATCTCCTTTTATCGTTAGAGGAAGAGGTAGAGGAAGAAGAAGGGGAAAAAGGTCTCTCAATGAAGATAAATGGCATGCGAAATTCTCTGGTTTGGATGATTAGGTTTGAACGTAGTCCTTTCTATTTGCAATCTCTGTTTTTTTAGAATGTATGAATGCTACTAATCAATTTTCTAGGGTCTTTTGATTGTCATTCTTAATCAAAGCTAGAATTTGTCTAGTTTTTATTTCCGACCCTCCCACTTTTGGAATTTTAATGAAATAGTTTTAAAATTTCCCCCCCCCCCCCAAAAAAAATACACATTAATAATTTTTTACAAATCAAATATAGGGAAGATATAAATTAATAATGGGCCACTTTCATAATCTATAAAACAAAATAATAATATATATGGTTCAATAAAATAATTTCAATAAATTAAAATGTAATAATACAATAAGAAATTTATTTAATCTAGCATTCAGGGAAGAGGGGCATGGCGTTTGGAATTTGAGCCATGGTATTAGAATAAGAATGAATTATAAAAGATTTTCCTTTGCATTGATGGTCCTTGCATATTAAAGTTGCCGTCTTTTGATTGTTCATTGTTACATCGTAGGAGTAAATCTTATTGTTTCCCATTGCAATAATCAACGTTTTCCCATTGGTTATTGTAAAGCCGACAACGTCATCTAGCACATGCTCTGGTAATCCGATCTCCGATAATGTCATTCTTAGAATTTGAATCCACGGTTTATCACCCTTTTTACTAACTTTATTCCATACCCATATCGTGAAAAGACCTTTACGAAACTTAACCAAGCACATTGTCTTGCACTTGTTCCATGGAAAGATTTTGAGTTGACAGCTACCGTGGTTTCTCCCTTTATTTGCTCTCCTTGGTAATCTCAAAAGTTGTGTTGTTTCGTTTTCCATGTTATAACAAAAATATAAGGGAAATAGTTTTCACTCATACGTGTGAAATAACAATAAAAATCCGAAATAAAATAAACACAATCACCGAAGAACACGTGATTTTCCACCGATAAATTTCTTCCTCCGATATTGAAACGTCGTTGGCTCTTCTCTCTCCACTCCTCCTCTTCGAGTGAGTATACCATGCACTTATATATTGGGTTCCAGTCATCATTATCTTCCATTATAATCATAAGAAAAATATCGCCATTTTTATTATAATTGAAAACTACCTTCAAACAATTATCTCTTTCCCCGTTTGACAAACCAGAAGGTGCAGATACTTGAACCTTCATCCCAGTGGCCGGATTAATTATCACAAAAGGTTTGACCGAATTGGATCTCGTTTGGGCAGTTCTACAAAAGAGAAGACCGCCTCTTGATACGAGTAGTTGAACGTCTCTCAAAAACTCTATAGATTGTGGTTGAATTACCAAGCCTAATGGTTGGCCTATAAGAGTCAAAATCCTTATGTTCTCGTTGGCAAAGTGCAATAAGATGTTTGCTTGAACAAAAAATCGCAATCATCTTTTAGCATCATATTTTGAGTTTGTCTTGTACAAAATGCTGCTTCTTGCGTAAAATTCAAACATTGTTGGGAAGTTGTTGCTAATTTAAAGATATATTTTGCCGTAAACCATATAAAAATCTCCCATGCCAACACATATAAAGTTGTATCATTTAAACTAGTCATGCATCTTGGATCTGTAATAAAGAATAAATAAACAAATATAATTATAATAATGAATAAAATTTTCAATTATCTAAAATTATACACAGTAATTTGGAATTGTTAATAATTTAATATAAATTAAATTTTGAATATATATATATATATATATAAAGAAGATGAAATCCTAATAAACTTAATTTTCAAAAAATTCAAGAGGATTTCATTGACGTGTCCACTGTTTCATACTGGAATATTTAAATTTGATTTTAATTATTCAAAATTATAAAATGAATATATTAATTTCTTACTAGAGATTTATTTTGAAAACAAAACAAGGAGATATTACCAAAGTATAATTCAAATATTGGTACTGATATATAACTAATAACAAATACAGATAGATGAGCTACAATTTTCAAATATAAATTTTATATCTAGTTTAAGAAAATAAAATATTAAATATAAAGTGAATAAAAGAATTTCAAAGTAATAAAGTTTAAGGGAAGTTATGAATAGTACTGTTCTTTAACAAACCCTACTTTATTAATTAGAAATATATAATCAGCTATATATTGTTAATAGGCAAAATACTGTATATTATTTTTTATATGAAAAATTGAATTGAATTTGATAAATTTTTAAGAGGTTTCAGCAAATTTTATGTGTTGTAAGTGATTTATTTTTTAATTTGAATTATATAACACATAATAATGAGTCAATAATACAAAATTAAACATATTTTAAACACATAAACATATTTTTCTCTAAATAATACAAATTAACTGTAGAATGAGTCAAATATATTTTAAATAAATTTTGAATAAGTGATATAAATATATATGAATTTCTTATAATTTGTATATAACTATGTTTGTA
Source organism: Impatiens glandulifera (assembly GCF_907164915.1). NCBI lineage: Eukaryota > Viridiplantae > Streptophyta > Magnoliopsida > Ericales > Balsaminaceae > Impatiens > Impatiens glandulifera. Next base: position 54,920,466 of record NC_061865.1, on the reverse strand, counting down.
TAAAAACTAATATCAGAAAATACTAATATATATATATATATATATATATATATATATATATATATATATATATATATATTAAATCTAAAAAGTTAGCATTAACACACTAACTATTTTTATTATTATTTTTTTTTCTGAAAAATAACTTAGTATTATTACATTAAAAAAATTTAAAAGGGAGAAGAAACATAAATTCAAAATTAAGCTAGACAAACATTAACTTTGTTTTTTCCAAAAGAAAAAACATAAAAAAAAAATAAATAAACAGAAAAGTTCAACACAAATTAAAAATCAAATTTTAAGAATAACAGTTCTATTAAGAACCATTTTACCACTTAATAATACAAAAATTATAAAAATTAATAATCATTATTTGAAAATTTGACCAATGATTTAAACTAGTTTTTTATAATAATTTGTTTTGATAGATTAAATTATTTTAAAAAGTATTTAGATGTTATTTAATTCAAATAATTGTAAATTATTTCAAACTCTAATAAAACATAAAAAATTGGATCAAAAATAGAATGTAGTTTGAAGAATTACTGACCTGAACTTGGCTTTGATAATCTTGTAGATTCAATATAAATCAAAAAGAGTTTTATTTTACCTGTGAATTAAGAAGAACTGGAGAGAGCCTTTTATAGTTTGTCCAAAATAAAAAAAATTTAAATTTAGGGTTGCAAGAGTTGAGCGGGAAGTCTGTTTTCCTAATTACCAATAACAATTTCAAAATATATTAAGCATATATTTATTAAGTAATTTAATTTTAAATTCAAATGTAGAGACTAACCATTTTACTTCCAAAAAAAACTTTGACTTATATCAATAATATCGTTCAAATTAATTAAGGTCGTTTTTAGCAAATTCAAAAACTTAAATGAATTTGAATTTATTCAAATTCTAATAAAACAATTTGAATTTGATTTTGGGTTTTCAATTTTGAACTATTTTTATAATATATATATATATATATATATATATATATATATATATAATAAAATTTGAATTTCAATTAGTTTATAATTTAATTGGAAACAAAAAAATGTAATTTTGGAATGGATAGATATTCCAGACTAAATATTAAATGTACATAGTTCACATTTAAAAATACTATTTTATTATAAAATAAAATGTAAATATTTATACTTATTTATTTATTTAATTAATTCTATACTTTTATTTTTAATAACTTACAAAAACAAAATTATTTAGTTATTCAAATAATATGATTAATAAAAAATTCAAATTCAAATTTTAAACGTTCTACAAAATTTTGTTAGAATTGAGAATTAAAAATATATTAATAATCAATGCATATTTAAATGTAAATTTAGTCAACTATATTTAAATAAATTGAATAATTAATACAAAAATATATTAATTTTTAAATAATTTATAAAAACTAAATTTTATAAAATAAAATAAAATAAAAATAATATCAGAAAATACATAAATACTATATACTAATTATAATATATTGTATATCTAATATTTTATTAATAATATAAAAAATTTATTTTGGAAAAAAAATGGTACAACTTATTAAGTATGTAGTCGACAAGCACTTAATTGCAAAATTTGCCTATAATATATCTTCTTGTTAATATTTATGAAATTTAAAGATTATATTTTAAAATGAAATTAGATAACTTTTAAAATAATGATCCTACAATGTTAAAGTAACGATAGAGGACGAAAAATTTGTCAATAAAATTGATAGAGGACGAAAGATTTAGTAGATGTTGAGGTTATCATTACAAGTTTTGCAAATATCACATACTTTCAATGATGTTGAGGTTATCATTACCAAATTTTGAGGAATTTCTAGAAACTTGGCTGAACTTCGACATGTTTTATTTATTTATTTCTCATATAGGATCCATCTTGTGCTACTAGAGGCTAAGGCTAACGTGTAATGACTATATCATGTTTATGATTTTTGTCAAATAAACTTATGAATTTGTTCTGGGTTGGGTTTGATCCAAATAAGTATTTACATGATTTTTAAAACTAGCATATTAATCATTGTTCTTACTACTATCATGATTGGAGCATATACATTATGAAATTATTTTGATTTATACTCTTGAAATTATAAAATTTAATATTTGTAAGCATGAAATTTGACTTACCCTATTTTTAAGTAATATTATTATTTTTAATAACATTAAAATAATATTTTAAAATTTTATATTCAAAATATCATAAAAAAATAAATTAAAACCTAATTAAAGATTAATTATAGTGATAATTAAGGATTAATTATATTGATAATTAAATCCTAATTAAAAAAATTATTAAAAATTTAGGAAAAATTTTAAGGTTAAATATTTTATTTATATTACCAAATTACAAATTAGACCAAAGAAGAGGTATAAAATATTTAATTTTGATTTAATCATGAATTATGTTTAATTTATGACTTAAGACAATTAAATAAATTACCACAAAATTCCCAATAAAAAAAATTATGATCATATTTGTTCTTGGTTTAAATATGATTTTTTTTATCCAGATAGTTGCTATACATGTTTGTTAACATGTTAGAATGAATCCCAAATAACTGTAATCGCGTTTTGATAATTTTGATCAAACTGAAATTTTGAAAATTGTTTTTTTAAAATATTTATGTTCTTTGTTTATTCTGGATTTTTTGATCCAATTAGTTGTTATACATGTTTGTTAACATGTCAGGATAAATTCCAAGTAACTGTTTCATCATTTTATCATGTTTGATCAAATCTTGTTTTTGAAAAAATTGAATTTTTATTTAATCTTTAAAAATTGTTTTAATGATGTACTTGTTTTGGTTTAGATCAACTATATTAATCTTTTCAAAGTTAATGGAACAAAAATCAGATCTTGAAATAGTGTAATTTGAAAGATTCAAAAATTTGACCTAGAAGTGATATTTTAAAATTGATCCTTGTAAGGACTTTAAAATCGTGAATTTTGTTAGTGATTTTGTTCTTCATAATAAAATGAACTCACTGTAATTTACGGATCATGATTTCATGATCCCAATCAAAAGTTACGGAGTTTTGAAATTTTGACCAAAATAAGAACACTCGGTCCTAAGATTTTTATCCTAGGACCGAGAAAATGAACATTGGGTTCAAAATTAGAACCGAGAAAACCAAACCTAGGTTAAAACCTAGGACCTAAAAAACGCACATACATGTTAATATTTTTTTAAACAAATTTATTCTAAAAAATATTTAAAATAAGGAATAAATTTAAAAATTAATTAAGACAATTTAATGGTCAAACAAGATTACATATAAAACAAGAATAAGTTAACCCTGTGCTTATGTAATACTGTTAAGGTTTGTGAATGTTAGAGTAATTTTAAACCATATTTTTTAAAGAAAAAAAATAATATAATAAAATTATTTTTTTATATAATATAAATTGAAAATTAATATTATTAAAAAAAATAAACTTAAAATTCTTATAAGATGAAAAACAAATAAATATATTGATAATATTATATATTTTTAATTATATTTGTTAGTGTTTGAGACACAATCCTCTATAATAATAGTTTGACGGACTTGAGACACAAATATCATTTTATCCAATTTCTAATAACTAAAGAAAAATCCTTTCAAACCATTGTTTTTTTTAAAAACATAGAATAAAAAGACAACACATAAGTATGTTTGATGGTGATTTTTTTAGATGTTTAAGTAACTCACTATTGAATCAAAACCATATTAAAATAATCACATCAATATACTTTTATTCATAAATATATCTATAATTCCGGTATATTTTTACACAATTAATCTCAATTAACCCTAAATTAGAATTTGTGTTAAATTATACCATTGATAAGTGTTTAACCATCTTTTGTTCATACTATAAGACGTTATACAAATTTAAAGTAGTACCACGAACGACACGATCAGTACAATCGACACAATTGAAACGAACGGCACAATCGGCACGATTTACATGGTATCAATGGCGCGGTTCGCTTATTGTGATCACACTGTTAGTTGCTCAGTGTCGTTTGTCAAAGGTGCGCACAATTGGCACGAACGACACGATATCGACTCTAATTGCTAGGACGGTCATTCATCTACAAGCTTGGTTGGAAGGTTAGAGTTTCTGATTTACCCTGTTTTGTATAGTCAGGATTTCTGGTGTACCATATTGTGTAATTGTTCTTCTTTGTTGCTTTGTTCTGTTTTTCAATAAAATGGAATAAAGAAAAGCAATTAGTATAAGGAAATCAATGAATTTGTGATGGAAGATTTAAGGGAGGTATCTGAAAAGAAAGTTTATAGGATTGTTGAAGAAATAATCCTGGACAAACAAGAATGTAGAAAAGGTAAAGAACCAATTTCTGTTAAAAATTCTGAAGAAAATATTGCAGGAAAATAGGGAAAAAAAGAAGGAATTTGGAAGGTTGGTTATAATGAAAGAGCCAACCTGGTTGGTCTTAAAAACTAGATTACCAAACTCCTAATGCATTCTAAGAAGGGAGAAATCACAATCAGTAAAGAGAAAGCTCATCAAATAATAGTCCAACTCAATATTCATTATCTCTAGGACTATAATTTACTGAAGAAAACAAAATATGAGGAGATAGTTAAGTGGCCAGTTGATGCAATGAAGGAGTTGATGAAGGCTCCCAAAACCAAGACCTACACTATCAGGAGTAATTCAACATAGAAAGTCAACGAGGTATGGAAGAATAAAGCATAAAAGAAATTTGAAGATCATGCCTATAAAGGAAAAATCTACTTTGGGGATATCCAAACAAAGGTAGAGGTACTCAACTCTCCTTTTGAATTCAAATTGCCTTCTAAAGTAGAGGAGAATTGTATTGAAGACTGAGAGTTTGTGGTGGTTGAAAACTTCATTGGAAAAACAGAGTATCATTTCCAACTACCAAAGATTGTCTAATTAAACAGTGTGGAGAAAAGTGGCTTGAAAAAGTTTCTGCAAACATACATGACCTGTACTTCCTGTAGTTCAAAAAAAGCTCAAATCTGAAAGAAATTTTGGATAATGAGTATACTTACATAGGATCAAATTGCATGAAGCTGGAAAAGTGGTCAGAAGAGATGAATCTACAAAGTAGATCAAAGGAAACTGCCCAGATTTGGTTCAAGCTCTGGAACATTCCAGCCCACATGTACAATGCTAAAGCGAATAGTCACTTTGTAGGTACAATTGGGAAACCATTATATATGGACCCAATAACTGAAGGAGGAGAGAACTCGTCCTTTGCTAGAATTAGCATTGAAGTGCATCCTAGGAGTGTCCTGCCAATGAAAATGGAAGTTGTTGACAAAAAATGAAATCACAATGTCATGGAGATCTCTTATGAATGAAAACAAAAAATATGTGCTTTCTGTAACACTTTTCTGCACAATAAATGTGGTAAAGCTAAAAAAGAAGAGTAGAAAAGCCAAGAAACAGAAAAGAAAAAGAAGGAAACAGAGGAGGCTAAACTCAAAGATCAAACATTTGTAGAAGAAAACAAGAAGGATTTTGAGAAAATAGAAAACATCGAAAGAAAGAAAGTAAAGGGAATTAAGGTGAAGAGGAAAAGAAAATTTTCTACAATGCAAAGGATTACGCCTAAAATGGAAGATGAACCTCAATTTGTTGTTGAGGAAACTCAAGACGAAAACACCCAGAATTCCAAAGTTGAAACAGAGAATTCTAAAGTCGATAAAGAAGATTCCAAAACCGATGTAGAGTTTGAAGCTGAAGCTAAAGATAAGGAAGACAAGAATACAAAAATTCAAGTTGAAAATAACAAAGGTAAAAGTCCTAAAATTCTCAGAAACAATTCTTTCTATCAAATCAGAACGAACTCGTACAAAGAGAGAATTCAAAATGAGAAACAACAATACTCATCATACTCTTCCATACAATCTCCTTTTATCGTTAGAGGAAGAGGTAGAGGAAGAAGAAGGGGAAAAAGGTCTATCAATGAAGATAAATGGCATGCGAAATTCTCTGGTTTGGATGATTAGGTTTGAACGTAGTCCTTTCTATTTGCAATCTCTGTTTTTTTAGAATGTATGAATGCTACTAATCAATTTTCTAGGGTCTTTTGATTGTCATTCTTAATCAAAGCTAGGATTTGTCTAGTTTTTATTTCCGACCCTCCCACTTTTGGAATTTTAATGAAATAGTTTTAAAATTTCCCCCCCCCCCCAAAAAAAAAATACACATTAATAATTTTTTACAAATCAAATATAGGGAAGATATAAATTAATAATGGGCCACTTTCATAATCTATAAAACAAAATAATAATATATATGGTTCAATAAAATAATTTCAATAAATTAAAATGTAATAATACAATAAGAAATTTATTTAATCTAGCATTCAGGGAAGAGGGGCATGGCGTTTGGAATTTGAGCCATGGTATTAGAATAAGAATGAATTATAAAATATTTTCCTTTGCATTGATGGTCCTTGCATATTAAAGTTGTCGTCTTTTGATTGTTCATTGTTACATCGTAGGAGTAAATCTTATTGTTTCCCATTGCAATAACCAACGTTTTCCCATTGGTTATTGTAAAGCCGGCAACGTCATCTAGCACATGCTCTGGTAATCCGATCTCCGATAATGTCATTCTTAGAATTTGAATCCACGGTTTATCACCCTTTTTACTAACTTTATTCCATACCCATATCGTGAAAAGACCTTTACGAAACTTAACCAAGCACATTGTCTTGCACTTGTTCCATGGAAAGATTTTTAGTTGACAGCTACCGTGGTTTCTCCCTTTATTTGCTCTCCTTGGTAATCTCAAAAATTGTGTTGTTTCGTTTTCCATATTATAACACAACATATAAGGGAAATAGTTTTCACTCATACGTGTGAAATAACAGTAAAAATCCGAAATAAAATAAACACAATCACCGAAGAACACGTGATTTTCCACCGATAAATTTCTTCCTCCAATATTGAAACGTCGTTGGCTCTTCTCTCTCCACTCCTCCTCTTCGAGTAAGTATACCATGCACTTATATATTGGGTTCCAGTCATCATTATCTTCCATTATAACCATAAGAAAAATATCGCCATTTTTATTATAATTGAAAACTACCTTCAAACAATTATCTCTTTCCCCGTTTGACAAACCAGAAGGTGCAGATACTTGAACCTTCATCCCAGTGGCCGGATTAATTATCACAAAAGGTTTGACCGAATTGGATCTCGTTTGGGCAGTTCTACAAAAGAGAAGACCGCCTCTTGATACGAGTAGTTGAACGTCTCTCAAAAACTCTATAGATTGTGGTTGAATTACCAAGCCTAATGGTTGGCCTATAAGAGTAAAAATCCTTATTATGTTCTCGCTGGCAAAGTGCAATACGATGTTTGCTTGAATAAAAAAATCGCAATCATCTTTTAGCATCATATTTTGAGTTTGTCTTGTACAAAATGCTGCTTCTTGGGTAAAATTCAAACATTGTTGGGAAGTTGTTGCTAATTTAAAGATATATTTTGCCGTAAACCATGTAAAAATCTCCCATGCCAACACATATAAAGTTGTATCATTTAAACTAGTCATGCTTCTTGGATCTGTAATAAAGAATAAATAAACAAATATAATTATAATAATGAATAAAATTTTCAATTATCTAAAATTATACACAGTAATTTGGAATTGTTAATAATTTAATATAAATTAAATTTTGAATATATATATATATATATATATATATATATATATATATATATATATATATATATATATATATATAAAGAAGATGAAATCCTAATAAACTTAATTTTCAAAAAATTCAAGAGGATTTCATTGACGTGTCCACTGTTTCATACTGGAATATTTAAATTTGATTTTAATTATTCAAAATTATAAAATGAATATATTAATTTCTTACTAGAGATTTATTTTGAAAACAAAACAAGGAGATATTACCAAAGTATAATTCAAATATTGGTACTGATATATAACTAATAACAAATACAGATAGATGAGCTACAATTTTCAAATATAAATTTTATATCTAGTTTAAGAAAATAAAATATTAAATATAAAGTGAATAAAAGAATTTCAAAGTAATAAAGTTTAAGGGAAGTTATGAATAGTACTGTTCTTTAACAAACCCTACTTTATTAATTAGAAATATATAATCAGCTATATATTGTTAATAGGCAAAATACTGTATATTATTTTTTATATGAAAAATTGAATTGAATTTGATAAATTTTTAAGAGGTTTCAGCAAATTTTATGTGTTGTAAGTGATTTAATTTTTAATTTGAATTATATAACACATAATAATGAGTCAATAATACAAAATTAAACATATTTTAAACACATAAACATATTTTTCTCTAAATAATACAAATTAACTGTAGAATGAGTCAAATATATTTTAAATAAATTTTGAATAAGTGATATAAATATATATGAATTTCTTATAATTTGTATATAACTATGTTTGTATAAAAACTAATATCAGAAAATACTAATATATTATATATATATATTAAATCTAAAAAGTTAGCATTAACACACTAACTATTTTTATTATTATTTTTTTTTTCTGAAAAATAACTTAGTATTATTACATTAAAAAATTAAAAAGGGAGAAGAAACATAAATTCAAAATTAAGCTAGACAAACATTAACTTTGTTTTTTCCAAAAGAAAAAACATAAAAAAAAATAAATAAACAGAAAAGTTCAACACAAATTAAAAATCAAATTTTAAGAATAACAGTTCTATTAAGAACCATTTTACCACTTAATAATACAAAAATTATAAAAATTAATAATCATTATTTGAAAATTTGACCAATGATTTAAACTAGTTTTTTATAATAATTTGTTTTGATAGATTAAATTATTTTAAAAGTATTTAGATGTTATTTAATTCAAATAATTGTAAATTATATCAAACTCTAATAAAACATAAAAAATTGGTTCAAAATAGAATGTAGTTTGAAGAATTACTGACCTGTTTGAACTTGGCTTTGATAATCTTGTAGATTCAATATAAATAAAAAAGAGTTTTATTTTACCTGTGAATTAAGAAGAACTGGAGAGAGCCTTTTATAGTTTGTCCAAAATAAAAAAAATTTTAAATTTAGGGTTGCAAGAGTTGAGCGGGAAGTCTGTTTTCCTAATTACCAATAACAATTTCAAAATATTTTAAGCATATATTTATTAAGTAATTTAATTTTAAATTCAAATGTAGAGACTAACCATTTTACTTCCAAAAAAACTTTGACTTATATCAATAATATCGTTTAAATTAATTAAGGTCGTTTTAGCCGATTCAAAAACTTAAATGAATTTGAATTTATTCAAATTCTAATAAAACAATTTGAATTTGATTTTGGGTTTTCAATTTTGAACTATTTTTATAATATATATATATATATATATATATATAATAAAATTTGAATTTTAATTAGTTTATAATTTAATTGGAAACAAAAAAAATGTAATTTTGGAATGGATAGATATTCCAGACAAAATATTAAATGTACATAGTTCACATTTAAAAATACTATTTTATTATAAAATAAAATGTAAATATTTATACTTATTTATTTATTTAATTAATTCTATACTTTTATTTTTAATAACTTACAAAAACAAAATTATTTAGTTATTCAAATAATATGATTAATAAAAAATTCAAATTCAAATTTTAAACGTTTTACAAAATTTTGTTAGAATTGAGAATTAAAAATATATTAATAATCAATGCATATTTAAATGTAGATTTAGTCAACTATATTTAAATAAATTGAATAATTAATACAAAAATATATTAATTTTTAAATAATTTATAAAAACTAAATTTTATAAATTAAAATAAAATAAAAATAATATCAGAAAATACATAAATACTATACACTAATTATAATATATTGTATATCTATTATTTTATTAATAATATAAAAAATTTATTTTGGAAAAAAAAATGGTACAACGTATTAAGTATGTAGTCGACAAGCACTTAATTGCAAAATTTGCCTATAATATATCTTCTTGTTAATTTTTATGAAATTCATAGATTATATTTTAAAATGAAATTAGATAACTTTTAAAATAATGATCCTACAATGTTAAAGTAACGATAGAGGACGGAAAAAGTTGTCAATAAAATTGATAGAGGACGAAAGATTTAGTAGATGTTGAGGTTATCATTACAAGTTTTGCAAATATCACATACTTTCAATGATGTTGAGGTTATCATTACCAAATTTTGAGGAATTTTTAGAAACTTGGCTGAATTACAACTTCGACATGTTTTATTTATTTATTTCTCATATAGGATCCATCTTGTGCTACTAGGAGGCTAAGGCTAACGTGTAATGACTATATCATGTTTATGGTTTTTGTCAAATAAACTTATGAATTTGTTCTGGGTTGGGTTTGATCCAAATAAGTATTTACATGATTTTTAAAACTAGCATATTAATCATTATTCTTACTACTATCATGATTGGAGCATATACATTATGAAATTATTTTGATTTATACTCTTGAAATTACAAAATTTAATATTTGTAAGCATGAAATTTGACTTACCCTATTTTTAAGTAATATTATTATTTTTAATAATATTAAAATAATATTTTAAAATTTTATATTCAAAATATCATAAAAAAAATAAATTAAAACCTAATTAAGGATTAATTATAGTGATAATTAAGGATTAATTATATTGATAATTAAATCCTAATTAAAAAAATTATTAAAAATTTAGGGAAAATTTTAAGGTTAAATATTTTATTTATATTACCAAATTACAAATTAGACCAAAGAAGAGGTATAAAATATTTAATTTTGATTTAATCATGAATTATGTTTAATTTATGACTTAAGACAATTAAATAAATTACCACAAAATTCCCAATAAAAAAAGTTATGATCATATTTGTTCTTGGTTTAAATCATGATTTTTTTTAATCCAGATAGTTGCTATACAATGTTTGTTAACATGTTAGAATGAATCCCAAATAACTGTAATCGCGTTTTGATAATTTTGATCAAACTGAAATTTTGAAAACTATTTTTTTTAAAATATTTATGTTCTTTGTTTATTCTGGATTTTTTGATCCAATTAGTTGTTATACATGTTTGTTAACATGTCAGGATAAATTCCAAGTAACTGTTTCATCATTTTATCATGTTTGATCAAATCTTGTTTTTGAAAAAATTGAATTTTTATTTAATCTTTAAAAATTGTTTTAATGATGTACTTGTTTTGGTTTAGATCAACTATATTAATCTTTTCAAAGTTAATCGGAACAAAAATCAGATCTTGAAATAGTGTAATTTGAAAGATTCTAAAATTTGACCTAGAAGTGATATTTTAAAATTGATCCTTTTAAGGAATTTAAAATCGTGAATTTTGTTAGTAATTTTGTTCTTCATAATAAAATGAACTCACTGTAATTTAATGATCATGATTTCATGATCCCAATCAAAAGTTACGGAGTTTTGAAATTTTGACCAAAATAAGAACACTCGGTCCTAAGATTTTTATCCTAGGACCGAGAAAATGAACACTGGGTTCAAAATTAGAACCGAGAAAACCAAACCCAGGTTAAAACCTAGGACCTAAAAACGCACATACATGTTAATATTTTTTTAAACAAATTTATTCTAAAAAATATTTAAAATAAGGAATAAATTTAAAAATTAATTAAGACAATTTAATGGTCAAACAAGATTACATATAAACAAGAATAAGTTAACCCTGTGCTTATGTAATACTGTTAAGGTTTGTGAATGTTAGAGTAATTTTAAACCATATTTTTTAAAGAAAAAAAATAATATAATAAAATTATTTTTTTATATAATATAAATTGAAAATTAATATTATTAAAAAAAATAAACTTAAAATTCTTATAAGATGAAAAACAAATAAATATATTGATAATATTATATATTTTTAATTATATTTGTTAGTGTTTGAGACACAATCCTCTATAATAATAGTTTGACGGACTTGAGACACAAATATCATTTTATCCAATTTCTAATAACTAAAGAAAAATCCTTTCAAACCATTGTTTTTTTTAAAAAACATAGAATAAAAAGACAACACATAAGTATGTTTGATGGTGATTTTTTTAGATGTTTAAGTAACTCACTATTGAATCAAAACCATATTAAAATAATCACATCAATATACTTTTATTCATAAATATATCTATAATTCCGGTATATTTTTACACAATTAATCTCAATTAACCCTAAATTAGAATTTGTGTTAAATTATACCATTGATAAGTGTTTAACCATCTTTTGTTCATACTATAAGACGTTATACAAATTTAAAGTAGTACCACGAACGACACGATCAGTACAATCGACACAATTGAAACGAACGGCACAATCGGCACTGATTTACATGGTATCAATGGCGCGGTTCGCTTATTGTGATCACACTTGTTAGTTGCTCAGTGTCGTTTGTCAAAGGTGCGCACAATTGGCACGAACGACACGATATCGACTCTAATTGCTAGGACGGTCATTCATCTACAAGCTTGGTTGGAAGGTTAGAGTTTCTGATTTACCCTGTTTTGTATAGTCAGGATTTCTGGTGTACCATATTGTGTAATTGTTCTTCTTTGTTGCTTTGTTCTGTTTTTCAATAAAATGGAATAAAGAAAAGCAATTAAGTATAAGGAAATCAATGAATTTGTGATGGAAGATTTAAGGGAGGTATCTGAAAAGAAAGTTTATAGGATTGTTGAAGAAATAATCCTGGACAAACAAGAATGTAGAAAAGGTAAAGAACCAATTTCTGTTAAAAATTCTGAAGAAAATATTGCAGGAAAATAGGGAAAAAAAGAAGGAATTTGGAAGGTTGGTTATAATGAAAGAGCCAACCTGGTTGGTCTTAAAAACTAGATTACCAAACTCCTAATGCATTCTAAGAAGGGAAGAAATCACAATCAGTAAAGAGAAAGCTCATCAAATAATAGTCCAACTCAATATTCATTATCTCTAGGACTATAATTTACTGAAGAAAACAAAATATGAGGAGATAGTTAAGTGGCCAGTTGATGCAATGAAGGAGTTGATGAAGGCTCCCAAAACCAAGACCTACACTATCAGGAGTAATTCAACATAGAAAGTCAACGAGGTATGGAAGAATAAAGCATAAAAGAAATTTGAAGATCATGCCTATAAAGGAAAAATCTACTTTGGGGATATCCAAACAAAGGTAGAGGTACTCAACTCTCCTTTTGAATTCAAATTGCCTTCTAAAGTAGAGGAGAATTGTATTGAAGACTGAGAGTTTGTGGTGGTTGAAAACTTCATTGGAAAAACAGAGTATCATTTCCAACTACCAAAGATTGTCTAATTAAACAGTGTGGAGAAAAGTGGCTTGAAAAAGTTTCTGCAAACATACATGACCTGTACTTCCTGTAGTTCAAAAAAAGCTCAAATCTGAAAGAAATTTTGGATAATGAGTATACTTACATAGGATCAAATTGCATGAAGCTGGAAAAGTGGTCAGAAGAGATGAATCTACAAAGTAGATCAAAGGAAACTGCCCAGATTTGGTTCAAGCTCTGGAACATTCCAGCCCACATGTACAATGCTAAAGCGAATAGTCACTTTGTAGGTACAATTGGGAAACCATTATATATGGACCCAATAACTGAAGGAGGAGAGAACTCGTCCTTTGCTAGAATTAGCATTGAAGTGCATCCTAGGAGTGTCCTGCCAATGAAAATGGAAGTTGTTGACAAAAAATGAAATCACAATGTCATGGAGATCTCTTATGAATGAAACAAAAATATGTGCTTTCTGTAACACTTTTCTGCACAATAAATGTGGTAAAGCTAAAAAAGAAGAGTAGAAAAGCCAAGAAACAGAAAAGAAAAAGAAGGAAACAGAGGAGGCTAAACTCAAAGATCAAACATTTGTAGAAGAAAACAAGAAGGATTTTGAGAAAATAGAAAACATCGAAAGAAAGAAAGTAAAGGGAATTAAGGTGAAGAGGAAAAGAAAATTTTCTACAATGCAAAGGATTACGCCTAAAATGGAAGATGAACCTCAATTTGTTGTTGAGGAAACTCAAGACGAAAACACCCAGAATTCCAAAGTTGAAACAGAGAATTCTAAAGTCGATAAAGAAGATTCCAAAACCGATGTAGAGTTTGAAGCTGAAGCTAAAGATAAGGAAGACAAGAATACAAAAATTCAAGTTGAAATAACAAAGGTAAAAGTCCTAAAATTCTCAGAAACAATTCTTTCTATCAAATCAGAACGAACTCGTACAAAGAGAGAATTCAAAATGAGAAACAACAATACTCATCATACTCTTCCATACAATCTCCTTTTATCGTTAGAGGAAGAGGTAGAGGAAGAAGAAGGGGAAAAAGGTCTATCAATGAAGATAAATGGCATGCGAAATTCTCTGGTTTGGATGATTAGGTTTGAACGTAGTCCTTTCTATTTGCAATCTCTGTTTTTTTAGAATGTATGAATGCTACTAATCAATTTTCTAGGGTCTTTTGATTGTCATTCTTAATCAAAGCTAGGATTTGTCTAGTTTTTATTTCCGACCCTCCCACTTTTGGAATTTTAATGAAATAGTTTTAAAATTTCCCCCCCCCCCAAAAAAAAAATACACATTAATAATTTTTTACAAATCAAATATAGGGAAGATATAAATTAATAATGGGCCACTTTCATAATCTATAAAACAAAATAATAATATATATGGTTCAATAAAATAATTTCAATAAATTAAAATGTAATAATACAATAAGAAATTTATTTAATCTAGCATTCAGGGAAGAGGGGCATGGCGTTTGGAATTTGAGCCATGGTATTAGAATAAGAATGAATTATAAAATATTTTCCTTTGCATTGATGGTCCTTGCATATTAAAGTTGTCGTCTTTTGATTGTTCATTGTTACATCGTAGGAGTAAATCTTATTGTTTCCCATTGCAATAACCAACGTTTTCCCATTGGTTATTGTAAAGCCGGCAACGTCATCTAGCACATGCTCTGGTAATCCGATCTCCGATAATGTCATTCTTAGAATTTGAATCCACGGTTTATCACCCTTTTTACTAACTTTATTCCATACCCATATCGTGAAAAGACCTTTACGAAACTTAACCAAGCACATTGTCTTGCACTTGTTCCATGGAAAGATTTTTAGTTGACAGCTACCGTGGTTTCTCCCTTTATTTGCTCTCCTTGGTAATCTCAAAAATTGTGTTGTTTCGTTTTCCATATTATAACACAACATATAAGGGAAATAGTTTTCACTCATACGTGTGAAATAACAGTAAAAATCCGAAATAAAATAAACACAATCACCGAAGAACACGTGATTTTCCACCGATAAATTTCTTCCTCCAATATTGAAACGTCGTTGGCTCTTCTCTCTCCACTCCTCCTCTTCGAGTAAGTATACCATGCACTTATATATTGGGTTCCAGTCATCATTATCTTCCATTATAACCATAAGAAAAATATCGCCATTTTTATTATAATTGAAAACTACCTTCAAACAATTATCTCTTTCCCCGTTTGACAAACCAGAAGGTGCAGATACTTGAACCTTCATCCCAGTGGCCGGATTAATTATCACAAAAGGTTTGACCGAATTGGATCTCGTTTGGGCAGTTCTACAAAAGAGAAGACCGCCTCTTGATACGAGTAGTTGAACGTCTCTCAAAAACTCTATAGATTGTGGTTGAATTACCAAGCCTAATGGTTGGCCTATAAGAGTAAAAATCCTTATTATGTTCTCGCTGGCAAAGTGCAATACGATGTTTGCTTGAATAAAAAAATCGCAATCATCTTTTAGCATCATATTTTGAGTTTGTCTTGTACAAAATGCTGCTTCTTGGGTAAAATTCAAACATTGTTGGGAAGTTGTTGCTAATTTAAAGATATATTTTGCCGTAAACCATGTAAAAATCTCCCATGCCAACACATATAAAGTTGTATCATTTAAACTAGTCATGCTTCTTGGATCTGTAATAAAGAATAAATAAACAAATATAATTATAATAATGAATAAAATTTTCAATTATCTAAAATTATACACAGTAATTTGGAATTGTTAATAATTTAATATAAATTAAATTTTGAATATATATATATATATATATATATATATATATATATATATATATATATATATATATATATATAAAGAAGATGAAATCCTAATAAACTTAATTTTCAAAAAATTCAAGAGGATTTCATTGACGTGTCCACTGTTTCATACTGGAATATTTAAATTTGATTTTAATTATTCAAAATTATAAAATGAATATATTAATTTCTTACTAGAGATTTATTTTGAAAACAAAACAAGGAGATATTACCAAAGTATAATTCAAATATTGGTACTGATATATAACTAATAACAAATACAGATAGATGAGCTACAATTTTCAAATATAAATTTTATATCTAGTTTAAGAAAATAAAATATTAAATATAAAGTGAATAAAAGAATTTCAAAGTAATAAAGTTTAAGGGAAGTTATGAATAGTACTGTTCTTTAACAAACCCTACTTTATTAATTAGAAATATATAATCAGCTATATATTGTTAATAGGCAAAATACTGTATATTATTTTTTATATGAAAAATTGAATTGAATTTGATAAATTTTTAAGAGGTTTCAGCAAATTTTATGTGTTGTAAGTGATTTAATTTTTAATTTGAATTATATAACACATAATAATGAGTCAATAATACAAAATTAAACATATTTTAAACACATAAACATATTTTTCTCTAAATAATACAAATTAACTGTAGAATGAGTCAAATATATTTTAAATAAATTTTGAATAAGTGATATAAATATATATGAATTTCTTATAATTTGTATATAACTATGTTTGTATAAAAACTAATATCAGAAAATACTAATATATTATATATATATATATTAAATCTAAAAAGTTAGCATTAACACACTAACTATTTTTATTATTATTTTTTTTTTCTGAAAAATAACTTAGTATTATTACATTAAAAAAATTTAAAAGGGAGAAGAAACATAAATTCAAAATTAAGCTAGACAAACATTAACTTTGTTTTTTCCAAAAGAAAAAACATAAAAAAAAATAAATAAACAGAAAAGTTCAACACAAATTAAAAATCAAATTTTAAGAATAACAGTTCTATTAAGAACCATTTTACCACTTAATAATACAAAAATTATAAAAATTAATAATCATTATTTGAAAATTTGACCAATGATTTAAACTAGTTTTTTATAATAATTTGTTTTGATAGATTAAATTATTTTAAAAGTATTTAGATGTTATTTAATTCAAATAATTGTAAATTATATCAAACTCTAATAAAACATAAAAAATTGGTTCAAAATAGAATGTAGTTTGAAGAATTACTGACCTGTTTGAACTTGGCTTTGATAATCTTGTAGATTCAATATAAATAAAAAAGAGTTTTATTTTACCTGTGAATTAAGAAGAACTGGAGAGAGCCTTTTATAGTTTGTCCAAAATAAAAAAATTTTAAATTTAGGGTTGCAAGAGTTGAGCGGGAAGTCTGTTTTCCTAATTACCAATAACAATTTCAAAATATTTTAAGCATATATTTATTAAGTAATTTAATTTTAAATTCAAATGTAGAGACTAACCATTTTACTTCCAAAAAAACTTTGACTTATATCAATAATATCGTTTAAATTAATTAAGGTCGTTTTAGCCGATTCAAAAACTTAAATGAATTTGAATTTATTCAAATTCTAATAAAACAATTTGAATTTGATTTTGGGTTTTCAATTTTGAACTATTTTTATAATATATATATATATATATATATATATAATAAAATTTGAATTTTAATTAGTTTATAATTTAATTGGAAACAAAAAAAATGTAATTTTGGAATGGATAGATATTCCAGACAAAATATTAAATGTACATAGTTCACATTTAAAAATACTATTTTATTATAAAATAAAATGTAAATATTTATACTTATTTATTTATTTAATTAATTCTATACTTTTATTTTTAATAACTTACAAAAACAAAATTATTTAGTTATTCAAATAATATGATTAATAAAAAATTCAAATTCAAATTTTAAACGTTTTACAAAATTTTGTTAGAATTGAGAATTAAAAATATATTAATAATCAATGCATATTTAAATGTAGATTTAGTCAACTATATTTAAATAAATTGAATAATTAATACAAAAATATATTAATTTTTAAATAATTTATAAAAACTAAATTTTATAAATTAAAATAAAATAAAAATAATATCAGAAAATACATAAATACTATACACTAATTATAATATATTGTATATCTATTATTTTATTAATAATATAAAAAATTTATTTTGGAAAAAAAATGGTACAACGTATTAAGTATGTAGTCGACAAGCACTTAATTGCAAAATTTGCCTATAATATATCTTCTTGTTAATTTTTATGAAATTCATAGATTATATTTTAAAATGAAATTAGATAACTTTTAAAATAATGATCCTACAATGTTAAAGTAACGATAGAGGACGGAAAAGTTGTCAATAAAATTGATAGAGGACGAAAGATTTAGTAGATGTTGAGGTTATCATTACAAGTTTTGCAAATATCACATACTTTCAATGATGTTGAGGTTATCATTACCAAATTTTGAGGAATTTTTAGAAACTTGGCTGAATTACAACTTCGACATGTTTTATTTATTTATTTCTCATATAGGATCCATCTTGTGCTACTAGGAGGCTAAGGCTAACGTGTAATGACTATATCATGTTTATGGTTTTTGTCAAATAAACTTATGAATTTGTTCTGGGTTGGGTTTGATCCAAATAAGTATTTACATGATTTTTAAAACTAGCATATTAATCATTATTCTTACTACTATCATGATTGGAGCATATACATTATGAAATTATTTTGATTTATACTCTTGAAATTACAAAATTTAATATTTGTAAGCATGAAATTTGACTTACCCTATTTTTAAGTAATATTATTATTTTTAATAATATTAAAATAATATTTTAAAATTTTATATTCAAAATATCATAAAAAAAATAAATTAAAACCTAATTAAGGATTAATTATAGTGATAATTAAGGATTAATTATATTGATAATTAAATCCTAATTAAAAAAATTATTAAAAATTTAGGGAAAATTTTAAGGTTAAATATTTTATTTATATTACCAAATTACAAATTAGACCAAAGAAGAGGTATAAAATATTTAATTTTGATTTAATCATGAATTATGTTTAATTTATGACTTAAGACAATTAAATAAATTACCACAAAATTCCCAATAAAAAAAGTTATGATCATATTTGTTCTTGGTTTAAATCAGATTTTTTTTAATCCAGATAGTTGCTATACAAGTTTGTTAACATGTTAGAATGAATCCCAAATAACTGTAATCGCGTTTTGATAATTTTGATCAAACTGAAATTTTGAAAACTATTTTTTTTAAATATTTATGTTCTTTGTTTATTCTGGATTTTTTGATCCAATTAGTTGTTATACATGTTTGTTAACATGTCAGGATAAATTCCAAGTAACTGTTTCATCATTTTATCATGTTTGATCAAATCTTGTTTTTGAAAAAATTGAATTTTTATTTAATCTTTAAAAATTGTTTTAATGATGTACTTGTTTTGGTTTAGATCAACTATATTAATCTTTTCAAAGTTAATCGAACAAAAATCAGATCTTGAAATAGTGTAATTTGAAAGATTCTAAAATTTGACCTAGAAGTGATATTTTAAAATTGATCCTTTTAAGGAATTTAAAATCGTGAATTTTGTTAGTAATTTTGTTCTTCATAATAAAATGAACTCAATGTAATTTAATGATCATGATTTCATGATCCCAATCAAAAGTTACGGAGTTTTGAAATTTTGACCAAAATAAGAACACTCGGTCCTAAAATTTTTATCCTAGGACCGAGAAAATGAACACTGGGTTCAAAATTAGAACCGAGAAAACCAAACCCAGGTTAAAACCTAGGACTTAAAAAACGCACATACATGTTAATATTTTTTTAAACAAATTTATTCTAAAAAATATTTAAAATAAGGAATAAATTTAAAAATTAATTAAGACAATTTAATGGTCAAACAAGATTACATATAAAACAAGAATAAGTTAACCATGTGCTTATGTAATACTGTTAAGGTTTGTGAATGTTAGAGTAATTTTAAACCATATTTTTTAAAGAAAAAAAATAATATAATAAAATTATTTTTTTATATAATATAAATTGAAAATTAATATTATTAAAAAAAATAAACTTAAAATTCTTATAAGATGAAAAACAAATAAATATATTGATAATATTATATATTTTTAATTATATTTGTTAGTGTTTGAGACACAATCCTCTATAATAATAGTTTGACGGACTTGAGACACAAATATCATTTTATCCAATTTCTAATAACTAAAGAAAAATCCTTTCAAACCATTGTTTTTTTAAAAAACATAGAATAAAAAGACAACACATAAGTCTGTTTGATGGTGATTTTTTTAGATGTTTAAGTAACTCACTATTGAATCAAAACCATATTAAAATAATCACATCAATATACTTTTATTCATAAATATATCTATAATTCTGGTATATTTTTACACAATTAATCTCAATTAACCCTAAATTAGAATTTGTGTTAAATTATACCATTGATAAGTGTTTAACCATCTTTTGTTCATACTATAAGACGTTATACAAATTTAAAGTAGTACCATGAACGACACGATCGGTACAATCGACACAATTGAAACGAACGGCACAATCGGCATGATTTACATGGTATCAATGGCGCGGTTTGCTTATTGTGATCACATTGTTAGTTGCTCAGTGTCGTTTGTCAAAGGTGCACACAATTGGCACGAACGACACGATATCGACTCTAATTGATAGGTTGATCATTCATCTACAAGCTTGGTTGGAAGGTTAGAGTTTCTGATTTACCCTGTTTTGTATAGCTAGGATTTCTGGTGTACCATATTATGTAATTGTTCTTCTTTGTTGCTTTGTTCTGTTTTTCAATAAAATGGAATAAAGAAAAGCAATAAGTATAAGGAAATCAATGAATTTGTGATGGAAGATTTAAGGGAGGTATCTGAAAAGAAAGTTGATAGGATTGTTGAAGAAATAATCCTGGACAAACAAGAATGTAGAAAAGGTAAAGAACCAATTTCTGTTAAAAATTCAGAAGAAAATATTGCAGGAAAATAGGGAAAAAAAGAAGGAATTTGGAAGGTTGGTTATAATGAAAGAGCCAACCTGGTTGGTCTTAAAAACTAGATTACCAAACTCCTAATGCATTCTAAGAAGGAAGAAATCACAATCATTAAAGAGAAAGCTCATCAAATAATAGTCCAACTCAATATTCATTATCTCTAGGACTATAATTTACTGAAGAAAATAAAATATGAGATGATAGTTAAGTGGCCAGTTGATGCAATGAAGGAGTTGATGAAGGCTCCCAAAACCAAGACCTACACTATCAGGAGTAATTCAACATAGAAAGTCAACGAGGTATGGAAGAATAAAGCATAAAAGAAATTTGAAGATCATGCCTATAAAGGAAAAATCTACTTTGGGGATATCCAAACAAAGGTAGAGGTACTCAACTCTCCTTTTGAATTCAAACTGCCTTCTAAAGTAGAGAAGAATTGTATTGAAGACTGAGAGTTTGTGGTGGTTGAAAACTTCATTGGGAAAACAGAGTATCATTTCCAACTACCAAAGATTGTCTAATTAAACAGTGGGGAGAAAAGTGGCTTGAAAACGTTTCTGCAAACATACATGACCTGTACTTCCTGCAGTTCAAAAAAGGCTCAAATCTGAAAGAAATCTTGGATAATGAGTATACTTACATAGGATCAAATTGCATGAAGCTGGAAAAGTGGTCAGAAGAGATGAATCTACAAAGTAGATCAAAGGAAACTGCCTAGATTTGGTTCAAGCTCTGGAACATTCCAGCCCACATGTACAATGCTAAAGCGAATAGTCACTTTGTAGGTACAATTGGGAAACCATTATATATGGACCCAATAACTGAAGGAGGAGAGAACTTGTCCTTTGCTAGAATTAGCATTGAAGTGCATCCTAGGAGTGTCATGCCAATGAAAATGGAAGTTGTTGACAAAAAAGGAAATCACAATGTCATGGAGATCTCTTATGAATGGAAACAAAAAATGTGTGCTTTCTGTAACACTTTTCTGCACAATAAATGTGGTAAAGCTAAAAAAAGAGCAGAAAAGCCAAGAAACAGAAAAGAAAAAGAAGGAAACAGAGGAGGCTAAACTCAAAGATCAAACATTTGTAGAAGAAAACAAGAAGGATTTTGAGAAAATAGAAAACATCGAAAGAAAGAAAATAAAGGGAATTAAGGTGAAGAGGAAAATAAAATTTTTTATAATTCAAAGGATTATGCCTAAAATGGAAGATGAACCTCAATTTGTTGTTGAGGAAACTCAAGATGAAAACACCCAGAATTCCAAAGTTGAAACAGAGAATTCTAATGTCGATAAAGAAGATTCCAAAACCGATGTAGAGTTTGAAGCTGAAGCTAAAGATAAGGAAGACAAGAATACAAAAATTCAAGTTGAAAATAACAAAGGTAAAAGTCATGAAATTCTCAGAAACAATTCTTTCTATCAAATCAGAACGAACTCGTACAAAGAGAGAATTCAAAATGAGAAACAACAATACTCATCATACTCTTCCATACAATCTCCTTTTATCGTTAGAGGAAGAGGTAGAGGAAGAAGAAGGGGAAAAATGTCTCTCAATGAAGATAGATGGCATGCGAAAATCCCTGGTTTGGATGATTAGGTTTTAACGTAGTCCTTTCTATTTGCAATCTCTGTTTTTTTAGAATGTATGAATGCTACTAATCAATTTTTTAGGGTCTTTTGATTGTCATCCTTAATCAAAGCTAGGATTTGTCTAGTTTTTATTTCCGACCCTCCCACTTTTGGAATTTTAATGAAATAGTTTTAAAATTTCTTCCCCCAAAAAATACACATTAATAATTTTTTACAAATCAAATATAGGGAAGATATAAATTAATAATGGGCCACTTTCATAATCTATAAAACAAAATAATAATATATATGGTTCAATAAAATAATTTCAATAAATTAAAATGTAATAATACAATAAGAAATTTATTTAATCTAGCATTCAGGGAAGAGGAGCATGGCGTTTGGAATTTGAGCCATGGTATTAGAATAAGAATGAATTATAAAAGATTTTCCTTTGCATTGATGGTCCTTGCATATTAAAGTTGCCGTCTTTTGATTGTTCATTGTTACATCATAGGAGTAAATCTTATTGTTTCCCATTGCAATAACCAACGTTTTCCCATTGGTTATTGTAAAGCCGGCAACGTCATCTAGCACATGCTCTGGTAATCCGATCTCCGATAATGTCATTCTTAGAATTTGAATCCACGGTTTATCACCCTTTTTACTAACTTTATTCCATACCCATATCGTGAAAAGACCTTTACGAAACTTAACCAAGCACATTGTCTTGCACTTGTTCCATGCAAAGATTTTGAGTTGACAGCTACCGTGGTTTCTCCCTTTATTTGCTCTCCTTGGTAATCTCAAAAATTGTGTTGTTTCGTTTTCCATATTATAACACAAAATATAAGGGAAATAGTTTTCACTCATACGTGTGAAATAACAGTAAAAATCCGAAATAAAATAAACACAATCACCGAAGAACACGTGATTTTCCACCGATAAATTTCTTCCTCCGATATTGAAACGTCGTTGGCTCTTCTCTCTCCACTCCTCCTCTTCGAGTGAGTATACCATGCACTTATATATTGGGTTCCAGTCATCATTATCTTCCATTATAATCATAAGAAAAATATCGCCATTTTTATTATAATTGAAAACTACCTTCAAACAATTATCTCTTTCCCCGTTTGACAAACCAGAAGGTGCAGATACTTGAACCTTCATCCCAGTGGCCGGATTAATTATCACAAAAGGTTTGACCGAATTGGATCTCGTTTGGGCAGTTCTACAAAAGAGAAGACCGCCTCTTGATACGAGTAGTTGAACGTCTCTCAAAAACTCTATAGATTGTGGTTGAATTACCAAGCCTAATGGTTGGCCTATAAGAGTAAAAATCCTTATTATGTTCTCGCTGGCAAAGTGCAATACGATGTTTGCTTGAATAAAAAAATCGCAATCATCTTTTAGCATCATATTTTGAGTTTGTCTTGTACAAAATGCTGCTTCTTGCGTAAAATTCAAACATTGTTGGGAAGTTGTTGCTAATTTAAAGATATATTTTGCCGTAAACCATGTAAAAATCTCCCATGCCAACACATATAAAGTTGTATCATTTAAACTAGTCATGCATCTTGGATCTGTAATAAAGAATAAATAAACAAATATAATTATAATAATGAATAAAATTTTCAATTATCTAAAATTATACACAGTAATTTGGAATTGTTAATAATTTAATATAAATTAAATTTTGAATATATATATATATATATATATATATATAAAGAAGATGAAATCCTAATAAACTTAATTTTCAAAAAATTCAAGAGGATTTCATTGACGTGTCCACTGTTTCATACTGGAATATTTAAATTTGATTTTAATTATTCAAAATTATAAAATGAATATATTAATTTCTTACTAGAGATTTATTTTGAAAACAAAACAAGGAGATATTACCAAAGTATAATTCAAATATTGGTACTGATATATAACTAATAACAAATACAGATAGATGAGCTACAATTTTCAAATATAAATTTTATATCTAGTTTAAGAAAATAAAATATTAAATATAAAGTGAATAAAAGAATTTCAAAGTAATAAAGTTTAAGGGAAGTTATGAATAGTACTGTTCTTTAACAAACCCTACTTTATTAATTAGAAATATATAATCAGCTATATATTGTTAATAGGCAAAATACTGTATATTATTTTTTATATGAAAAATTGAATTGAATTTGATAAATTTTTAAGAGGTTTCAGCAAATTTTATGTGTTGTAAGTGATTTATTTTTTAATTTGAATTATATAACACATAATAATGAGTCAATAATACAAAATTAAACATATTTTAAACACATAAACATATTTTTCTCTAAATAATACAAATTAACTGTAGAATGAGTCAAATATATTTTAAATAAATTTTGAATAAGTGATATAAATATATATGAATTTCTTATAATTTGTATATAACTATGTTTGTATAAAAACTAATATCAGAAAATACTAATATATATATATATATATATATATATATATATATATATATTAAATCTAAAAAGTTAGCATTAACACACTAACTATTTTTATTATTATTTTTTTTTCTGAAAAATAACTTAGTATTATTACATTAAAAAAATTTAAAAGGGAGAAGAAACATAAATTCAAAATTAAGCTAGACAAACATTAACTTTGTTTTTTCCAAAAGAAAAAACATAAAAAAAAAATAAATAAACAGAAAAGTTCAACACAAATTAAAAATCAAATTTTAAGAATAACAGTTCTATTAAGAACCATTTTACCACTTAATAATACAAAAATTATAAAAATTAATAATCATTATTTGAAAATTTGACCAATGATTTAAACTAGTTTTTTATAATAATTTGTTTTGATAGATTAAATTATTTTAAAAAGTATTTAGATGTTATTTAATTCAAATAATTGTAAATTATATCAAACTCTAATAAAACATAAAAAATTGGATCAAAAATAGAATGTAGTTTGAAGAATTACTGACCTGAACTTGGCTTTGATAATCTTGTAGATTCAATATAAATCAAAAAGAGTTTTATTTTACCTGTGAATTAAGAAGAACTGGAGAGAGCCTTTTATAGTTTGTCCAAAATAAAAAAATTTTAAATTTAGGGTTGCAAGAGTTGAGCGGGAAGTCTGTTTTCCTAATTACCAATAACAATTTCAAAATATATTAAGCATATATTTATTAAGTAATTTAATTTTAAATTCAAATGTAGAGACTAACCATTTTACTTCAAAAAAAACTTTGACTTATATCAATAATATCGTTCAAATTAATTAAGGTCGTTTTTAGCAAATTCAAAAACTTAAATGAATTTGAATTTATTCAAATTCTAATAAAACAATTTGAATTTGTTTTTGGGTTTTCAATTTTGAACTATTTTTTTAATATATATATATATATATATATATATATATATATATATATATATATATAATAATAAAATTTGAATTTCAATTACTTTAAAATTTAATTCGAAATCAAAAAATGTAATTTTGGAATGGATAGATATTCCAGACTAAATATTAAATGTACATAGTTCACATTTAAAAATACTATTTTATTATAAAATAAAATGTAAATATTTATACTTTTTTATTTATTTAATTAATTCTATACTTTTATTTTTAATATTTTACAAAAACAAAATTATTTAGTTATTCAAATATTATAATTAATAAAAAATTCAAATTTTAAACTACGTTAAGTTCTAAAAATTATTAGTTAGAACGGAGAATTAAAGATATATTAATAATCAATACATAATTAAATGTAGATTGAGTCAACTATATTTAAATAAATTTTGAATAATTGATACAAAAATATATTATTTTTTAAATAATTTACAAAAACTAATTTTTATAAAAAGAATAAAAAATATATCAGAAAATACAAAAAATACTATATACTAAAATATTGTATATCTTATATTTTATTAATAATATAAAAGTTTATAATACTGATTCAATTCAGGTTTAATTAAGTTTCCTTAATATTAAAACAAGATACAATATATATTTGTTGATTTTTATGAAATTCATGGATTAGATTTTCAAATGAAATTAGATAACTTTTAAAATATATAGTGATCCTACCGATTTAAAGTAATGATAGGGATTGATTAGATTTTCAAATAAAATTAGATAACTTTTAAAATATACAGTGATCCTAACGAAGTTAAAGTAATGACAGGGATGGATTAGATTTTCAAATAAAAGATCAGGCAAGAGAGAGAAAAAAGAGAAAGTGGTTCCGTGCTTACATTTCTTTTTTATATAATTTTTTTTTCAGGCTGGCAAAGCACACATGGCAGCCACGGAGGATTCACTGTATGATCGGAGGCCCAGCATCGGCCTTCCTATCACTGCTCACCATTAGATAACTTTTAAAATATATAGAGATCCTACCTAGTTAAAGTAATGATAGGGACAGATTAGATTTTCAAATGAAATTAGATAACTTTTAAAATATATAGTGATCCTACCTAGTTAAATTAATGATAGGGGACAAAAGATTTGTCAATAAAATTGGTTGATGTTGAGGTTATCATTACAAGTTTTTTCCAATAACTCCTACTTTCATTCAATGAGGTATAAAGTTATCAAATTTATACAGAGGAATTTCTAGAAATATGGACTAGCTTCCACATGTTTTATTTATTTATTTAAATATGGACTAGCTTCCACATGTTTTATTTATTTATTTATTTATTTCTCATATAGGATCTATCTTGTGCTACTAGAGGGGAACGTGTGTAATGATACACTCTTGAAATTATCAAATTTAATATTGGTAAGCATAAAAATATAACTCATCATATTTTTAAATGATATTATTATTTTTAATTATATTATAAATAATATTTTTAGATTTTTATATTCAAAATAATTTAAAAAAATTAAAATTTAATTAAGGATTAATTATTGTGATAATTAAATAATAATTAAAGAAATTATTCAAAATTCCAGAAATAATTTGAAAATAAATATTGTATTTATTTACCCATATTTCAAATTAGACCAAAGAAGAGGTTGGAAATATTTATTTGTAATTTAATCATGAATTATGTTTAATTTATGAATTAAGACAATTAAATAAAATACCACAAAATTCTCAAAAAAATAAATTATAATCAAAGTTGTTATTATTATTCCATAAATTATTATTTTGAATTTTTTTGTGAAGAAATGGTTTTGAAAGGGATTAAAAATCGATTTTTAATAACCTTTTAAATAAAAATAAAATTAGATAACCCTGGGTAGCATAAATTTTATTAAATATGTGTAACAGGATTCTGGACCATCAGATGAGAACCCAAATCTCATCCAATAGCCTAGAACACGCCAAACCCCCACTACAACGGATCTAGCGTGCAACCGCCCACACCGGATCAACTAACGAGACAGACTAACCCCGTTAGTCAACTAGGATGACCGCGGACGGAACCAAACGAAACTCGCCATTCTGTCACTCAAAATGACGTCGTTTCCTTTGTCTTCTTCGCTGGGACGCATGGCTTGCCGGAAATGCGACCTCGCCGACACGATTCTTCTAGAAGGGACAACGCACGCTACATGCATCCTTATCCCTTCAAATTTCGGCCATGTGCTCCTCTCATCGACGCCTACACTTTGCCCTTATCCTCATGCCTTTTCCTGCCCTAGATAAGGATATCGGCTGCCAGCTGCCAATTAAAACTTAAGGGATAAATTCGTCGGAAGTTAAAATCGTCTCAAATTACCCCTCCTCAACCAACCTTCCCCTACTATAAATACTCCCCCATGGTCTATAGACCAAACCATCAAACAATCACTGAATTTCATCACCTGAATCCAAGCTTTAAAGATTCTGGGAAATTGGTTTTAGTCAAAACATGTTCCGAAAATCCAAGACTCGATCTAGGCCCTTGAATAGCTGCCAACACACCCCATGAGTGTTCTCCCATAGTTGGTATGGATCCATATCCTTTGTATCACGATTTGTGATAGAAAATTTGAATGTTTTTATTTTTATTTTTTTTATTTGATCGAATTTGTTCTGTTTTAAACTTTGATTATGTGATTTCTTTGTTAAGAATCATTATATATATAATGTATGAACTTTCTGTTGAAAGGGAATCGATCAAATCAACCTAAATCAAAAATTTTGAAAATCAAAGTTTGAAAACTAATTTTTTAAAATCTTTGTGTTCTTCTTGGTTTAAATCTAGATTTTTTTATCCAGAATATTGATATACATGTTTGTTAACATGTTGTAATGAATCTCAAACACCTATAATCACGTATTGATCATATTTGATCAAACTAAAATTTTGAAATTCTAGCTTAAAAATTGAATTTTTGAAATTCTGTGTTCTTGGATTTAATCTGGATTTTTGATCCAATTAGTTGTTATACATATTTTTTAATATGTTAGGATGAATTCCAAGTAACTGTTTCATCATTTTAATCATGTTTGATCAAATCTTGTTTTTGAATTTTTTTAATTTTGATTTAATCTTTAAAAATTATTTTATTGGTGTTCTTGTTTTGGTTTAGATCAATTATATTCATCTTTTCAAAGCTAATAGAACAAAAATTAGACTTTGAAATAGTCTTGTCTGAAAGATCCCAAAATTTGAACTAGAAATGGTGTTTTAAAATTTATCATTGTAAGGACTTCAAAATTGTGATTTATATTAAGGCTTTTATTTTTCATAATCATATGAACTTATAGTAGCTTACATATCATTATTTTATGATCCCAATCAAAAGTTATGGAGTTCTAAAATTTTGACCAAAATAAGAACACTCGGTCCTAAGGTTTTAGCCTAGGACTATGAAAACAAACCCTGGGTTCAAAATTAGGACTGAGAAAACGAACCCCAGGACAAAACCTTGGACCAAGAAAACGCACCTAGGACCGAGGATCCCAAGACCGAGTTTTCTGACCTAAGACCGATGTTCTTCAGTTAGGACCAAGGACTAAGATCGAGCTTTCTAACCCTAGGACCAAGGACTAGGACTGAACTTTCTTACCCTAGGACCGAGGACTAAGACCAAGATTTCTAACCCTAGGACCAATCCTTCACTTAGCATATGACCGATAAACCTAACCGTAGAACTTAGCCTTGGACCGATAAACATAACCCTAGGACCTAGCCCTCACTTGACATAAGACCAGTAAACTTGACCCTAACCCTAGACCTAAGACAGATGGGATCGAGCCTCCCCGGTCTTTGACCGAGCCTCCCAAGCCCAAAACCGAGCTCTTCGGTCCCTTGACCCATGTGACCGAGCCCTAGTCTAGACCACCCCGATATTGACTGAGCCCAACTGAATTTGACCGAGCCTAGATCAGCCAAACTGAACCCAGACCCTAGGATTCCAGTCCTAAGTAGGGCTGCAAATGAGTCAAGCCGCTTGTGAGCCGCTCACAAGCTACTCGGTCAAAGCTCGACTTGAGCTTGACTTTGATCGAGTTCGAGTCGAGCTCGAGCCGACTCGTTTATTATTTGAGTCGAACTCGAGCTCATATAAAGCTTTCTCGATGGCTTGTCGAGCTTTTTCGAGCCTCATAATATATAAATATTTTTTATTTATTTAATATTAAAATTTTACACAATATTTTTTCCCTCTCTTTAAATATTTATATAAATATTTTATTTCAATCATCATATTCTACCGTTACTCTTCATTTCTTCTTCTTTAGTTACTCTTCATCTTTTTCTTCTTCTTTAGTTATTTTTCTTTAGTTTTTCTTCTTCTTCAATAACTCTTATCTCTTTTTCTTTAGTTTTTATATATGTCTTATTCAGTTTTCACAATTTTTTTTACTCTTCATCTCTTCTTTTTCTTCTTCTATCTTCAATCTTCACATCTCATTAACTCACAAAATCCTATTGGTAATTAAATTTGTTTTTAACTTCTTTTATAGTTATTATTTTTTGCTTTTAGATAATTTTGATTGATTTTTGTTTTAAGTAAATCTAGCGACAAAGAAAAGAAGGAAACAACTATTTTATTGGTTAACATATTTTATTGGTTAACATCGGTAAGTTAGTCTTCTTCATTCTTTTATTTATGATTTCTTCATTTACATTTATTAGAAGAAATAGAGTTGAATAAATATAAAAAATACTGATTTTTAATTGGAAAATATGATTGATTGAGGATAGAAAAAAAGTCGGACAAACAATATTAGGGATTTATGATAAAAAAATGTTAATATTATATATATATATATATAATAAAAGTATATTATAAAGAGTAATGAAAGAGATCAATAAAATTAATATATTATATATAATAAAAATAAATATTAGGGATATATATAATAACTAATATGTTATATATAATATTAAAAAGATAAAATAAATTAATATATTATATATAATAAAAGTAAATACTATGAATGTAATAATGAGTATATTGTATATAATATTGAAAGAAATAAAAAAACGTTAATATTAATATTGAAAAATATTTTAAAAAATAATTTATTATATATAATTCATTTTTTTTCAAGCTTTCGAGTCGAGCTCGTAGATACACTAGTAAAAAAAGGCATCAGTAAGGGCTAACGTCAATATAGAAAGCACCAAAAGCCGTTACTATTAATCTTCAATAACAGCACATAACGCCGTTATGGTTCGTTACAAACACACACGTGTTACAGATACTTATGAAGTATTAGTAACGACTATTCAACATCGTTACTAATAAATGTATCATTAACGACTTTAATACCATTACTGTTAGCTCTATCTGTAATGGTTTTGTCATTGCCATTACTGTTACCAATAGAAGTATATGTAACGGCATTATCATGGAAGAACCGTTACTAATATGATTATCTGTAACGGCGTTGTCAAGGAAGAACTGTTACTAAAATAATTATCTGTAATGGAGTTGTCAAGGAAGAACCGTTACAAATAAAAGTATCAGTAACAGCGTTGTCAAGGAAGAACCGTTACAAATAAAAGTATCTGTAACGGCGTTGTCAAGGAAGAACCGTTACAAATAAAAGTATCTGTAACGACGTTTTCAAGGAAGAACCGTTACTAATATATTAATCTGTAATGGCGTTGTTAAGGAAGAACTGTTACTAATATATACTTGTAACGGTATTGGGAATGACAAAATCATTACAGATAGTTTTTATATTTCATTTTTATTTTAATTATTATTAATACCTATAATCCCAAAATAGACGAATTTCATAATCCAAAAATAAACGAATTTCATAATCCAAAATACCCAAAAATCATAATTATACTCAAATATCTTAATTCAAAATACTCAAATATCATAATTCAAAATACCCAAATATCATAATTCAAAACACCCAAATATCATAATCAAGTAGGAGGTGGAGGACGGGGAGTTCCCCAAGGCCACCGGGAAACATAGATAACATCATTATCATTTGATTCTTCATTTGAACCATTTCTTCCCTCATTTGATCACGCTCAGCCTCAGAACGTAGTCTCTCTTCCTCAAAACATTTTCTCGCTTCCTCAAAACACAGTCTCTCAGCCTTGCAACGCTATCTCTCAACCTCAATCACTTTACGTGACATTTGTCTCTCAGCCTCAATCTCTTCACGTGACAATCATCTCTAAGCCTCATTCTCCTCTCGCAACTCTATCTTCTCTACTTCACGCTCCTCTTAAAACTTCGTCATCTCCAATTCACGTTCCTCTCGCATTTTGCGCATTTCTTCCTGTAGAACCAGGTTGTCCTCGCGTAATTGTTGAGTGTTTGTGCGATGACTGCTCGAAGAACCCCGAGCATCTGCTCTAAACGATGTAGGTTGTACGCCTGCCCCCATACCTACAACTCTACCATGTGCTTGAGACCCGAAGGCGTACTTTGTCAACTGCAGTTCATTCCTACTTGTGTTTTCTTCTATAGTAGTGCGCAACGCAGACTACAAACACAATTAATTTTGGATCAGTACAAAACATAAACAAACATAAATTAAACATATAAATAAACCACACTTACCACTTTCTCAATAACAATAGGGGGGACCTCCGGATTTGGATCCTGTAGAGTTGGTTTCTTAGTATTTGTGTGGAGAAATATGTCATCAAAATTAGGCGACTGTCCAGTAGTCCTCTTCTGTACAAATTTAATGATACACATTATAATAAAACCAAAAAAAACATTGGAAACTTTATATGAAATGAGAAAACGCACTAGTTGCCTCTCGACCTGTGAAAAAGAGTGTTACCCGCATGATTCTTGTACACGACATGCACCCTATTACTCGTATTTGAAATACTTGTTTTCTGAAATTTTGAATATATTTTTTGAATATATTATTAAAATAAGAGTTCGTTAAAAAAATAATAACTTACTTTGAACTCCAGAGTGAAGAAGCGACGCTCTAGAAGATAATGTCAATCACTAAATGCGATCTCCAGGGGGGATTGGCCCGAATCGCTGCCACGTTATCTTAAAGGGGCTTAACGTACAAAATGTTCCATTGACATCTCCCAAAGTTGTTTTGCGTGATGTAGCCCTTGACAGCGATAGGTGTCGATGTTCTCCTCCGTAGACTCGAAAGGATCCTAAAAAAGAACAATTTAATATTTAAATACAATTATAGATTATGATTAATACATCAAAATGAATAACTTACCGTGATAGCCCGCCATATATGATCCAGCTGTGTGGAGCTCAGGTCCGTCCAACAAAGGGTCTCGTGTGGTACTGCATTGGAATCCCCAATGACACTCCCAATATGCCTCGACCATGCAGTCCTATTATCGCACATGGGCTTACCATCTATCGGATTGAACTTTAGTGACATCTTCTCTCTAACCTGCAACTTACCAACTGCATTATTTTTGTTCTTACCCCGTCTCCTCTTCGAAGAAGATCCTAAAAATGAACACAAATTTATATATTATCATAAGAACATACATAATCAAGCACTAGTACTTGCGTCATGCTCAGACGGGGGTTGTGTCTCATCATCATCTATAGTATTTGGTACACCATCAACGACCATATCATCATCATTCTCTAACACCTCGTCCAAATCGATGTCACCAATAGAGTTGAGTAATTGTAAAGGGTCCTCAGTGATCCTCAGTCCTCTGAACGAGGTCCTCTAACGCACGCTCAAAGCCCCTACATGTTCCTCTACCCTTAGGTGGCATGACTGTAAAAATAGAATGTAATGTTTATTATATTATAATATATAATATAATATAGAGTATTATATAATATAGTCGAGTCGAGTTCGAGCTCAAATTTATAAGCTCGCTCGAGTTCGAGTCGAGCTAATAAATACTTAATTGAGCTGAGTTCGAGCTCCAACAAGCTTGAGCTCGGCTCGGCTCATTTGCAGCCCTAGTCCTAAGGCCTGTTTGATTCCACTTTTCAAAATTTAAAATTATTTTTTTAAGTTTGGAACCTGAACCCATTTTCAAATAACCCTGAAAGGTCAAAAATGATATTTTTTTTTTATATTTTCGGGATATTTCCTAAACCAATATTTTGGATAAGGACCCGTTTGGAATTTATTTTTAAATTTTAACATTCTTCTCTATTATTTTCAGATTTTGTTAAATCTGAACACCAACGCAACAGGTATCCCTTAAATAATTTTGTACAATTATTTAAAGCATAATCTCACTTAGGACCCCTAAACTACTAATTAAAGATAAAGATTGTTATAATTGGAGTTATAAAAGCCAGACTTTGTTTATTTAGAAGAATTTTTGAAAGTCATCCTAAAGCGGGCGTAGAGAACATAGAGCAAAAACCCTTTCTCGAGTGTAAATAGACAACGAAGCACTTAACTATAGTATAAATACATTTTTACACATATCATTTTATTGATTTTCATAAAATCTCTTGAAAACTCTAATTTTCAAATAAATAATCTTTAAATTAGTTATGTTTAAATAATTTAAACCGGGTTCAGGTTAAATTGTTATTTAACCTCCCAAATTATTTAAAATTTGAACAAAGGATTAATTATTTTTACATAATTAATTTCTTACCACTTCAGGTATTTTCAAAATCTTTTAAAAACTAAATGTTTTATTTTAAAATATGTTTGACACGCAAACCAATATTGAAATGCGTCGAACCTCGAGTCATCCCACAGTATGATATTTCCCCCATATTGTCACGTGTCCGCCTCGCTACAACACGTGTTAAGCTATGTGGACCAGAAGGTATCATGCTCGTTACAATATTATAAGTTGAGCAAATACTTTTTTAATAAAAACACTCTATATCTTGTTTCTATCCAATCTATGGTTGTTTCATTGCTATAATCATGATTTGAATACAAAAGCCTCTATTCTCAATGTCCTTCATCCACTTGGCTCAATTTGAAAACGCTCAGAAGCTAATTTGTTTTGGACATTTTTTTTTAATTTATTAAAAAAGATGGTAATATTTTTTTTCTAACATATTAATTTAAAATGAAATAATGTTCTTAAATATATTTTAATTACGTATATATTAACAAATTTAATAAAAATTGTCAGGTTAAACAACTCCAAATATTTTGAAATGGACACTTATGAATTTTTTTTTATATCTATTGTATTTATTTCTTAACAAATTTAGAGTGTGATTTCATACTATATAATACAAACTACAATTAAGAAACACAATTTTTGGGGATAGTCTAGATGTTTTTGGGGATTGTCTAGATGTGGGGGTTAAACTATCATATTTGTCAAATGAAAATCTTATAGTGATTATTAACATAAGAAACTTGAATCCACTTCTCTTTTTATTTGTTCAAAGAAGGCATCGTGACATATTAGCTATTATTAAATGTGGTCCATTTTAAGGCTCTCAATGAATTATAAAAGTTCTTTTTTATTTTTGTATAAAAAATTAATTCTTACTAATTCAAATGAGGAGTTATAAATACAAAATTAATTTGTAAATAATACAATATAACGACTAAACAA
The DNA here is from genome assembly GCF_907164915.1 of Impatiens glandulifera. Taxonomy (NCBI): domain Eukaryota; kingdom Viridiplantae; phylum Streptophyta; class Magnoliopsida; order Ericales; family Balsaminaceae; genus Impatiens; species Impatiens glandulifera. Next base: position 54,884,746 of record NC_061865.1, on the reverse strand, counting down.
TCAAAACGATTAAATGATATAGATAATAAATAATATATCTTTTTAAAAATTAAAATTACAATCAAGATTTGTATATTTTTTATGGTGACTCTAAAGATGAACTCGTTTGAGTTTCATAAAGATCGGAGGGGAAGTGGAGCAAACCAAACAAACCAAGTTAGCGTTGTCGAAAAAATCTCTACCAAATATTTTGAACGAAAATGAAAATTATATTTGTCTGTCGAAAAATATTCTGGCAAGTGATAACTGACCATCTACATGTATGATCAAAATAATGAGAAACTGATACTAACAAGTATATACCTATAAGAGGTTATCCAAATGGAATATTTGTTCAAAAACTCATTTTTGAACAATTAAGAAATAACTTTAGATCTGACAATTTCATCTTCTTTGCTGCTAAGAAAATGATTGACACATACTTGAGAAAAGATCACCAGAAAAATCGACAGGTATGAGTAACAAACGACTCATCAAAAATTGAGAGTATTATTCGGGTTATAAAAACCGAAATGACAAATTTGATCCGATTAAATATAATACCAAATTGAACAAACTAAAATATTCACTAAAATTTGAGTGGTGAAAATATAAACAAATAACCTTCATAATAAAAAGATATTAATGACTTTTCACCTTAATTTTTTTTATTAGATAAATCATAAAGTATCCCAATGACACGATTTTAAAGACTAAGGCCCGGTTCGATTGGGTTATTTGAATAACTAAAGTGAGAAAAAAATAATTATGGTGGATATTTTTGATAAGATGTTAATTATTTTTTGATAAAAAGACTTAAAAGATATTGATATATATAAATAAAATAAATAATAATAATTTAAGATATAGAGTATTTTACTATTTTGGTTAATAAAATGAGTAATATAATTAATGATAAATAATTAATTAAAAAATTAATTTTGTATAGATTATATAAAAAAAATATTAGCCCAAACAAGGTAAGTCTTTATTTCTGTCATAAATATCTAAAAATAATATATATATATATATATATATATATATATATATATATATATATATTATAATTTAAAATAAAAGGTAGAACATATTAATGTCTTTGAATTTTAAAAATAAATTGTAATGGATATGAATCCTAATGGAAAATTTTAATCCAACAGACAAATATGAATATCTAATCATTTCTAATTTCTAATTGATTCAAAATTTTATCTAATTGACTAGTTTTTCCTGAATTTAATCTAATAAAAAAAATTCTTAATAAAAATTAACAAGTTAATTTGGTATTATTTAGTTAGTTACAGATATTAGGCATTGAAACGCATTAATTAATTTATTCAGATAAAATTAAATTGTTTATTTATTTATTTTAACTATTACAATCTCTTCAACTTTTAATATTGAATTTTGTAATTTCAAAATAAAATAATTCCAAAAATTCAAATATAAAGGTAAATTTATATTTAAGGTTAAATTCTAGAAAACTAGTTTACAAAATTTCAGATGGATTTTTTTTTGGATTTGAATTAATTATTTGGAAATTGCATAAGATATAAATAGTTTGGATTTTTTTTGGATTTGAATTAATTATTTGGAAATTGCATAAGATATAAATAGTTTAATTTTAAATTATTTAATCAAAATTTTCTCTAAGTAAACGAGTTGAATATGTTTTAAATAATTTTGACTAACTAATAGATAAGAAAAAATTGAATTTTAAATAATTTGTATATATAAATATTTGTAATACATAAAATATAAAAAAAAAATATAATTTATATTAATATTATAAAATTATTATGCGTTTATTTTATATATATGTTATTAATATTTAGGTTAACAATTTAGCTATACATAAAAAGAAAAAAGAAAATTTACTCAAAAAAATTTAGATTTTTTAAAAACCTAGAATAACAATTAACTCATTTAACACGATAAATTTTAATATTTTATAATATGTAAACAAAATTATTAAATAATTTGATGATGATATAGACTAGGGATGGCAATGGGATGCTGAGAATGCATTTACCATCCCCGCCTTGTTTTAATTTTGGGGTTTTTTTTAATACCATCCCCTCTCCGTTGGGTTTTTTCTGTTTTGGGGAATCCCACTAGGCATAGTTAATAATTTTAAAAAAAATAAAATAAAAAATATATAAACAAATTTTTTAATATAATATATATAATAATATATTAAAATTTTATATTATTATAAAGAAATAACCTTATTTCTCTTATAAAATACAATGAGTAAATAAATATATTGGTGATTTAATATATTTAATTATGTTTATGGTGTTCTGGGCAGAATCAGAATCACAGTGAAATCGTAGCTGGTTGGGGCGGGGGACACAAATACCATTCTCGCTCCATTCCCGTTCGGTTTCGGGAAGAAACCGTCCCAAACAAAACAATTTGGTTTGATTTTTGCGACGTATTTTCAAATTGTCATCCCTATTGCGGGTCGTTATTAACTGTTAATAAAAGTTGCAGTGTATAGGAGAGTGACATGGAAGGAAATTGAAACCATCTAAACTTTCATTCACCTTTTATTATCGAACTTAATTTATCTGTTATACATTTTATTTTAATATATATTTAATTTTATTTAATTTATAAATATAAAATATGTAATTAAAATTAAAAATATAGTTATAAAATTTTTAATTAGTCAATTAATAACTTTAAATTAAATAATTTTTAAAAATATTATAAACTAAAATAAAATAAATTAAGTAAACATTAAAATAAAATGTATATTTTATCTATGTAGTTTAATTTTATTTATATAACTTTATTTCAAAACGTTGATGTAATTATATATATTTAAATTATTTAATTTAATATGTATAATTTTAATTATATAAATTATAAAATTAAGTAAAAATAAAATATGTAATTTTAATATTTATATAATATATATTTTATTTTAATGTATAATATTTAAATTTATTTGATTTATATTATTTAAGTATTATTAATTTAATTATACATATAAAATATATTAATATTAACTTAAAGATTTTTAATTATTAAAATAAATATACAGTTAACTATGAGTTTAGAAAAAGAAAATAAATATTTAAAAAAAATGAACAGAAACATAAATATATTGAAAAAACAAGTGAATGAAAGATAGTAAATAGATGAATGTTTCAAGAAATATTGTGTCAATGTTATTGAGTGAAAAAAGAAAAAAAAAAGTTTAAAAAGAGAGCAGATAAAGAAATTTTATTATTTTTCTCACATTTTATCTTCGAAATTCTCGATCATTTTTTTTTTAATTTGATATATTATTTTAAGTAAATTTTAAATTAAGATAATTCAGTTCAGTATTTTCTTTGACAATAACCTATATTTTATTTATTATCATTCTAGTATAAATTTAAAATAGATTTAATTATTTTTATATTTCGACATGACTCAAGTTAGTAATATCTTTACATTTTAACTAGATATAAAATATACATTAAAATATCAATATATAATAAATTAGAAATATATATTTTAACAATATATGAATCACCTATAAAAACAAAACTATTCTAATTTATCTTATGTATTACCAAAAATAAAGTTTAACTAATCTCAAGGCCCAATGCAAATTCAAATTTTATAGTCCTAAGAATTAAAATAAATATATTAGTTGTACATTTTATCAAAAATATATTAAATATACAAATTAAATATATAACTAGATCATTGATTTTTAAAAAAAAAAAAAATACTTGTGATGGTATCTTTTTGGTGATTTTGAAGCTTTATTTGATAATATTTGTGATATATTTTAAAATGAAAAAATGTCAATCTAATACAACTCCTGTGTATGCTATTTTTTAATAAAAAAAATATGATAAATATTTTAAAATAAGAAGAGATTATGAAGATAAACATAAAATTAAGAACAAATAAAAAATAAATTTAAGAGCATTAAAATGTAACCTTAAAATGATTTTCACAATTAGGTTAGAGTTGAATTTATAATAAAAAAATTAAAATATTAGAGATAGAAAAATTGTTATAATATAAATCATATAATTAGAGTTAGTGATATAAAAAATAATTAGGGTTAGTGATATAAAAGGATTATAAAGAGAGAAAAAAAATATATTATTATTTTATAGTTAGTAATATAAAAGATAATAAGGGTTAGTGATATAAAAGGGTTATGGAGAGAGAAAAAAATTAATATATTATTATATTATATATAATATGGAGAGAGAAAAAAATTAATATATTAATATATCTATATCTATATATATATATAATGATGCTTAATTTTTAAAGTGTACGGCTTGGTTAATTTGGATATATATGTGAGAGTAAATGAATACTTGAGTCGAATTGTGGTTAATCCACCCATAAACTTAAAACGGTTAAAAATAATATTAAAAGAGCTATAAATATGATTCGAACTTACAATTTAATAAAAATAAGTACAACCATTTAACGAAATAGACTAATAACACTTTATATTTTAAATTTAACACCAAATTTGATGAACGCGAGACATTTTAACAATATAAGTTCAACCTTTTAACTAACTAATATTTAGGTCGGATTGTGGGTTGACTCGCCCATAAACTTTAAATGGTTAAAAATAAAATTAAAAAAACTATAAGTATGGTTCAAACTTGCAACCTAACGAAACAAGTACAACACTTTAACCAACTAGGCTAATAACACTTTATATTTTAAATTTAACACCAAATTTGATGAACGCGAGACATTTTAACAATATAAGTTCAAATTTTTAACTAACTAATATATATATATATATATAATTAATGATGCTTAACTTTTAGAGTGTCCGGATTGTCGGGTCGAGAAATGTAGTTAATTTGGATATATATGTGAGAGTAAATGGATATTTGGGTCAGATTGTGAGTTAACCCGCCCATAAACTTAAAACGGTTAAAAATAATATTAAAAATGCTATCACATTTTTACCGTAATATTTTTTTCACGATTTTTTATATCATTACCCGTGCAAATACACAGAATACATGCTAGTTATATATAATATAGAGAAATAAGTAATATATATTATTATATAATATCGAGTGAGAAAAAATATATTATTATATATAGAGAAAAAAATTAATGTATTATAAAAAAATATATATAAAAAATATAATATTATATGATAAAATATATATTTTATAATATAAATATATATCCATCCACAAATAAGCCTTATAAAAAACAAAGTTATTAATTGAATATAAAATAATATATATATATATATATTAATTAAATATCAATCTAATTCCTTGTAAACGTAACTTTCCATAAAATTTCCTTTTCATAATATATTTAGTCAAAACTTGCTAGCATATAAATAACTCTCCAATCTTCTTTTCTTTAAACTTTTAACCTAGATCAAATTTAAGATGGAACAATTATCATATTCTTCTCAATATATTTATGTCGAGGTTGAGTTTGATGATACTTCCAAAATTAACGAACTACCCACATATAACCTCTTTCTTTATAGGATAGTTGTTAAGAAAGTATATGGTCGTTCAACTGAGGGCGAATTGATTATTTATGAAAGAGATATTATCCCCGGAGTTTGGAAATATTTAGAACACATTCAAAGTCATGAGATGGCGGTGTATGTTCACGATTGGCTCCGAGAATTAAACGTGCAGTTAGATGAAAGAGAAAAAGTATGTGAAAAGATTAACAACATCTTACGGGAGTGTCCAAACATGTGTTATTTCTCGTTTTACGCCAATCTAGAATACGATATTTATATGATCATGGAAGAGAGTAAATTGACCTCAGATAAGGACGAGAATGGTATTTGCGCAATTTGTTTGGAAAATTATAATATTGGAGATAAGATTAATTCGATGATACATTGTCCACATCTTTTTCATGATTGTTGCATTTGGCCTTGGATAAAAATTAACAACTCTTGTCCTTTGTGTCGTGAACCTATATATATGCATCATATGTATTAGAATTATATATGCATGTTTTTCTTCCACAATCATATAATAGTTTATCTCCTTTCTTTTTTATCTATATATAAAATTATGAATTTTTTAATTATTTAGTTTTTGATGTGAGAAGATAGTCATACTTATGAAATAAAAAATTTATTTATATATATATATATATTGTATTTAAGAATAAATAAACACAAAACCTTGTCTATCAATATATATATATATATATATATATATATATATATATATATATATATATATATATATATATATATATATATATATATAGATTTTGTCCTTCAGATTTCAATACACTAAAATGTTTAATTTATCTTTCTAATAATACATGTGTATTTATCATGCTTATATTTATTTTATCATTATTAGAAAAAAGATAACTAAAATAAGATTTTCGTTGATGGTTTCTTAACAATTTAGTGAATAAAATCTTAAATTTAAAACAATTCATAGATCCTTATTATTAGTTCTCAAACTAATTAAATATTTAGTATCCTTAATAAATTTACCTAAAATCAAGAAATCATGGAAAGAATAAATATATATATGCCAATATTTTCATATTGTAGAAAAAGATAGAAACTCATGCATTACATTACTTTAAATACAAATAAAGTTATTTTAAATACAAATATAGATATAAAAAAAAGTATACAAATAACTATTTTTATTAAATTTTTATTAAAACTAGATAAAAATTGAATAAAAAATAATAAAATATTAGTTTATTTATTTATAAAACCATTTAGACTTAATCTAGTAATGGTAGTCATGGCCCGATCATGGGAGTTCCGGCATATCATATATATTTTAAGTCGGTACAACTAATTATCATTTTAAAAAAACAAAAAAAAAAAGTCGATAAATATCTATATTTATTTTTATAAAAAAAAAAAAAATCAACCAATTAACCTATTAAGCTACAAGTAGAAAAGAGATATTTTACAAAAATAATCTCTCCAAATTACTTTTCAATATATATTTTAAATTTATATAAATATTCTCTTTTCTCATATATATATATATATATATATATATATATATATATATATATATATATATATTTAAACAATATATTGATCACCTATATATATATATAAAAAAAGAACTAATCAAATTGATCTTAAAAGAAAAAAGTTTAACTAATTTCATATTCATCCACAAATCACGTCAAAGTTATTAATTATATATATAAACCAATTTTAATATTAAAATATTGTTTTAATAAGATTTGTTGATCCCTCAGAAAATTAGGATATATATATAAATATATAATTATATCCAAATTCTAATTTAGAAATAAAAAGAAGATACATTTTAAGAATATATATAATTATATCCAATATCTAATTTATGAATAAGAGAACATTATATTAAAGAGGAAACTAATTCCTATTTCTTTCCAAAAAAAACTTCCATAATATAATTAATTCATATTTCTAATTCATTCCATAAAATTTCCATAATATAATTAGTCAATCACTAGCCTATAAATAATATTGTCTTATATATATTAAATATATATCTCATTAATATAAAATCATATGTTTTTCTTCCACTGTCGTATAAGAGTTTATCTAATATGCTATTTTTTTTATGTCTATATATTTAATTACAAATAAAGATATAAAAAAGTATACAAATAATAATTTTGATAAAATCTTTATTAAAACTAAATAGTAAAATAATAAAAAATAACATTTTTTTAAATGGTTTTTGTATATTAAAATAATAAGAATTCTTTAAACACAAAAATAAAAATGACATGAGAATTTTTTTGTATTATACATTCACGTTTATCGAATTAGTAGTTACTCAAGAAAATAATTAACTCACGACGTACTAACTATCTAGAATATCTCAGAAAATGTCATTATAGACACTTAAATTTTATGCCCTCTAACTTTATAACTTTAAAAATCCAAATTTATATAAAATTTATATTTTTTAAAAATTTATAAACGGGCTAATGGCACGTAATTAAAAATAAATAAATAATTCTAAAAACGGACATATTTTCAAATTAATTATATTCCGTACTAATTCTTAATACAAAAAAACAAAGATTATAAAAATATTAGTATAAGTACTAAAATAAAATGATATTAATAAATATATAAAAAACATTTGCAAGACATCATGATTTGATAGATGATTACGCTTTTGAAAATAATTGGAACGTGCGAAGCCGAGGATCAACATAAGAATACTTCTGATGACTAACGGTTCGGTGTGACGAGCTAGTCTCGAACGGTTTCTAATTAGATTTTAGAAACCTAAATACGTTGATAGAGACTTCTGAATAGAGAATTTTGACATAACTTCTCTAACAATTCCAAGTTGCTTAATATCTATTAAAAGCTTTAAATAACTAAAACTTCCTATTTCGACTTCAATACTTGTTCATAATTTCATTCTTATGTTTGGTAACCCCTGAAATTGGTATTGGAATTGAAATTGAAGGATCCAATTCTAATTTTTATGTTTTGTAGACACTTTAATATTAAGAATTTAAATTTGAATTAGAATTCCAATGAAATTGGATATAGTGTAATTTTATACTTCTCAAATTTAATTTTTTTTAGTTCTGAATTGTAATTCCAATTTTTTTTATATTTTTTCAACAAAATAATTTATTTTTTATTATTTAAAACACGATTAAAGTTTTCAATCGATAATATTTATTTTTGGAATTTAGGATGTTAAAATATTGAACCGATATTGGGTTACGTTTAACACGTTTTTTACATTTTTGATATGTTTAACACGTTTTTCACACATTAAACACATTTATCACATTTATATAACGTTTAACACATTTTTAACACGTTTAACATGTTTCCAAGTTTAGCACGTTTAACACATTTTTACATTTTGACACGTTTAAAACGTTTTTTTGACACGTTTAACACATTTTGACACGTTTTTCAATTTTTGGCACGTTTAACAAAATTTTCACATATTTGGCACATTTAACACGTTGTGACACGTTTTTATGTTTTTGACACATTAAACACGTTTATCATGTGTTTTGACTCGTTTAACACATTTTTGACACGTTTAACACGTTTTTCACATGTTTAACATTTTTCACATTTTGACACATTTAATACGTTTTTTACATGTTTAATACGTTTTTAACACATTTAACACATTTTTCACATTTTTGACATGATTAACACGTTTATGTCACGTTTAACACATTTTCACATGTTTAACATGTTTTCACGTCTAACATGTTTTTCTCCATGTTGAACACATTTAACACTTTTAACAAGTTTTGACACGTTTAACATGTTTTTCACGTTTTTGACACATTTAACACTTTTAACACGTTTTGACACGTTTAACATGTTTTCACGTTTTTGACACGCTAAACATGTTTAACACGTTTTTCACATTTTTGACACGTTTAACACGTTTTGACACGTTTTTCACGTTTTGGCACGTTTGACACGTTTTTCACACATTTAACATTTTCAAGTTTTGGCACATTTAATACGTTTTTACATGTTTAACACGTTTTTCACGTTTTGGCACGTTTAACACGTTTTTCACACATTTAACATTTTCACGGTTTGGCACATTTAATACGTTTTTTACATGTTTAACACATTTTGACACATTTAACATGTTTTTCACTTTTTTGGCACGTTTAACACGTTTTGGCATGTTTAACACATTTTTGGCACGTTTTTTACATGTTTAACACATTTTGACACATTTAACATGTTTTTCACTTTTTTGGCACGTTTAACACGTTTTGGCATGTTTAACACATTTTTGGCACGTTTTACACGTTTTGACACATTTTGACACGTTTAACACATTTTGAGACGTTTGATAAATTAATCTGACACATTTACCACATTTTGACATGTTTAATATGTTTTGACTCGTTTAACACACTTGTGACACATTTAATATTTTCGGTACGTTTAATGAATTAATTTATTTTTTAAAATTAACAAGGTTTACTCTCACATTTATTATTTAGTATGAATGATTTAAATATTATTTAAATAATTCATATTAATCTCACATTTTATTTCTTCAACTAATTTAGAATTAAAATATTAAAATAATATCAAAAAATCAAAACTATGTTAAACGAATCAAAAAAAGGTATAATAATGTAAAAGAAATATTAGACGGAGCTAAAAATAAATTAAACGAACTGAAAAATTTAAATGTTTCACAAGTATGTTATAGGGCCAAAATGTGTTAAACATATCAAAAACGTATTAAACATGCCAAAATGTGTCAAAAGTGCCAAAACGTGTTAAATGTGCCGTTAAACATGTCAAAACGTGTTAAGTGTGCCAAAACATGTTAAATGTGCCAAAATGTGTTAAGCATGCCAAAAACATGTTAAAACTTGTCAAATGTGTTAAACGTGCCAAAACGTATTAAATGTACCAAAATGTGTTAAACATGTTAAAATGTCAAAAACGTATTAAACGTACAAAAAAACGTGAAAACATATTAAAAGTGTCAAAAGGGGTTTAATGTGCTAAAAATATATTAAACGTGTCAAAAATGTATTAAACTTGTCAAAACGTGTTAAACATGTTAAAAACGTATAAAATGTTTATACGTTTTTTTGAGCGTAAAATATATAAAAAAAAAATGTAGATTGAGTCAACTATATATTTAAATAAATTTTGAATGAATAATATATAAATATATTAATTTTAAATAAATTATAAATCTATTTTTTTTTTTATAAAAGTAAAATAATATAAGAAAATACATAAATATTAATATATTATAAATGGTAACCTTTGCGAATTTTCATGAAATTTATTGGTTAAATTTTCAAATGGAATTAGATAATTTATAAGAATAGTGGTCATCACTTAGTTACATGTAAGCAAAGGTCGAAAAAAAAAACTGAATAAAAATGAAAGTGATGATGAATGTTATAATTGGAGTCAGACTTTGTTTATAAAGAAGAATTTTGGAAACCGACCTAAGGCGGACGTAGAGGATATAGCGTAAAAATCATTTCTCGAGCATAAATAGACAACGAAACACCTTTTTTTCTTCCAGAAACTATGGTATAAATACGTTTGTACACGTATCATTTTTATTAGTTTTCATAAAAAATTTTGGTAACTCTGATTTTCAAATAAATAATCTTTAAATTAGTTATGCTTAAATGATTTAAACCGGGTTCAGGTTAAATTGTTATTTAGCCTCCCAAATTATTTAAAATTTGAACAAAGGATTAATTATTTTTACATAATTAATTTTTTACTGCTCCAGGTATTTTCAAAATCTTTTAAAAACTAAATGTTTCATTTTAAAATATGTTTGACATGCAAACCAAGATTGAAACGCGTCGAACCTCGAACCATCCCACTATAGGATTGACTCTAAGTTGATAGAAACTTCTAAATAAGGAGTTTTGGCATAGCCTTCTCTTACAAATCCAATTCAATTGTAAGTTGCTTAATATCTATTAAAAGCTTTATGAATAAAAAGTAACTTCCTAATTCGACTTCAATACTTGTTCATAATTTCATTTTATGTTTGGTAACTCTAGAATTTGCATTGAAATTGAATGGTCCAATTTCAATTCTAATTCTTATATTTGGTAGACACTTTAATATTAAGAATTGAAATTTGAATTAGAATTCTAATGGTATTCAATATAGTGTAATTTTATACTTCTCAATTCCAATCTTTTTAGGTCAGAATTGTAATTTCAATTTTTATTTTAATATTTTTTCAACAAAATAATTTATTTTTTATTATTTAAAACACTATTAAAGTTTTCAATCGATAATATTTGTTTTTGAAATTTAGGATGTTAAAATATTGAACCAATATTTTTTTAGTTGAGTAAGTTTAACACGTTTTTCACGTTTTTGACATGTTTAACACGTTTTTGGCACATTTAACACGTTTTTATACATTTTTGACACGTTTTCACATTTTGAAACGTTTTTCATGTTTGTGACAGTTTAACACGTTTTTCACGTTTTGGCACGTTTAACAAGTTTTTCACATATTTGGCACATTTAACACATTTTTGACACGTTTAACACATTTTTGACACGTTTAACACATTTTCACACGTTTAACATTCTTCACGTTTTGACACATTTAATACATTTTTCACATGTTTAACATGTTTTTGACACGTTTAACATGTTTTTGAGACATTTAACACATTTTTACATGTTTAACACATTTTTTCACTCATTAAACACGTTTATGTCACATTTAACACATTTTTAACACGTTTAACACGTTTTCACACGTTTAACATGTTTAACACGTTTTTCAAATTTGACACGTTTTTTACACGTTTTCACACGTTTTTCACATTTTGATACGTTTTTCACGTTGTGACATATTTGGCACATTTAACACGTTTAACATTGTTCACGTTTTGACACATTTAATACGTTTTTTACATGTTTAACACATTTTTTACACATTTAACATGTTTTTAACTTTTTGGCACGGTTAACACATTTTGGCATGTTTAACATGTTTTTGACACATTTTGACACATTTACCACATTTTGACATGTTTAATATGTTTTGACCCGTTTAACACACTTATGACACATTTAATATTTTCAGTCCGTTTAATGAATTATTTATTTTTAAAAATTAACAAGGTTTACCTTATTTAGTATGAATGATTTAAATATTATTTAAATAATTCATATTAATCTCACATTTTATATATTCATCTAATTTAGTAATTAAAATATTAAAACAATATTAAAAAATCAAAATTATGTTAAACGGATAAAAAAAGGTATAATAATGTCAATGAAATATTAGACGAAGTAAAAAATAAATTAAACGGACCAAAACTTTTAAATGTTTCACGAGCCAAAACGTGTTAAACATATCAAAAACGTATTAAAAATGCCAAAATGTGTCAAAAGTGCCAAAACGTGTTAAATGTCCCGTTAAATATGTCAAAAATGTTAAGCATGCTAAAACATGTTAAATGTGCCAAAATTGTGTTAAATGTGTTAAAATCGAGTTAAAACTTGTCAAATGTGTTAAACGTGCCAAAAATATATTAAATGTGTCAAAATGTGTTAAACGTGTTAAAATGTCAAAAACGTGTTACACGTACAAAAAACGTAAAAACGTGTTAAACGTGTCAAAACATGCTTAATGTTCTAAAAATATGTTAAACGTGTCAAAAATATGTTAAACGTGTCAAAAATATGTTAAATGTTTATACGTTTTGTTGTGCGTGAAATGTACAAAAATAAATAAAAATAAATGTAGATTGAGTCAACTATATATTTAAATAAATTTTGAATGAGTAATATAAAAATATATTAATTTTAAATAAATTATATAAGCTAATTTTTTTTTATAAAAAATAAAATAATATCAGAAAATACATAAATACTAATATACTATAAACGTATAAACGGTAGCCTTTGCGAATTTTCATGAAATTTACAGGTTAAATTTTCAAATGGAATTAGATAATTTATAAGAATCGTGGTCATCACTTAATTAGTTATATGTAAGCAAATGACGAAAAAGAACTGAATCAAAATGTAGTCTAATTAATTGAATAAAAATGAAAGTGATTCATGCATATACATCAAATAAATCTAAACAATTAAAATGAGATTGATATTTATGAATTTCTTAAACAAAATATTACTACTAATATCCATTGATTATTTATGAAAATTTTATTTGGACAAAAAGAAATAGTAATACACTACTCCAACAATCATTATTGTCTTGATGACAATCTTAAAACAAAGACATAGAGGTTGTTCAACTCTAAAATTTACAAATTATATATTATAAGTTGTGGAAATAATATCTGGAAATCGCATTGTACGGAAGCGAATCAGTCGTCGCCGAAGTGGTGGATAACATTTCTAGTCGTGAGTAAGGTATGATCGATCTAACATCTTCTGCAAACCTCGTTTAAGATCATCCGCATAATTTTTAACTATGTATCATTGGCAATTCCAGCTGCTATATATAGATCCCTGACTGATCTCAGTTATACATTTCTTCTCTATGTCTATGAAAGACTCTCCATCCGTCTTGTTTTAAATATATACGTGTTTCTGCTATATTCTCGCTCGTTGAGTGTCAATTTTGAAGCGTTATGCTTTCTCAATTTCTAGATGTTTAGTTTCTTTAAGCTTTGAGTTACCAGACTGTGAGGTTGAGATCGGCTTGATTTAATACTAATTGTGATTTCACAAGAACATGTTATTCCTCAAATCAATAGAAATATATGATTATGTTCTGTTGAGTTGATTCTATTACTACACATTTTGACTAGGAGATTGCATTGCTGATAGGGTAACAACTATGTTTGTGTTCGGTTGAATAATCCATTGAATGTAAATGAGTAATATAAATGATAGATAACCACTATTATTTGTAATTTGAAATCTTTTTTGAGTTTTTTTTAATTCTAGAGGTTAATTTCAAACGTGAATTCTTTTAGGCATTTTTACATCTCTTATACAAGAATTAGGTCATTCCTACTTAATTAATCGAAACGAAACATTGAACTATAAATTTCAACTTTAATTTCGGAATTTTAGTTATATTTCTTATGCTTAATTCTAAACTTATAGGGCAAACATAGATTTTGTGATTATGAAGTGAGAAAATGGGGAATTTACTGAGTTCATTCCTTTCCGGATTTGGTAATATTTTATCAGCTCTATTTGTCTCTCCTCTATATTTTCTTTTAGGAAAGTCATGTATAAGGATGACAATTTTAAACCGCCCCGTAAAAATCGAACTGAATTGCCTCATTTGGGACGGTTTTTCCCTAAAATCAAATGGGGATGGGGAGAGAATGATATTTGTGTCTCCCGCCCCGATCTCATCCCGATTCTGCCCCGAACACTATATTTTATAAAAGTAATAAGTTTGTTTCTTTATAATAATATAAAATTTCAATATATTACAATATATATTATATTAAAAATTTGCTTATATAATTATTTTATTGTATAATTTTATTATTTTTAAAATATATTTTATTAACGGTACCCTACAGGGATTCTCCGAAACCGAACAAACCCGAACGGGGCAGGGATGGTATTAAAAAAATCCCTGAAATAAAAATGGGGCAGGGATGCTAAATGCATTCCCCTCCCGAATCGCTCCATTTCCATCCCTAATTATGCAGATATTTAGTTTTGGATCTAATTGAACAAAGTCTTTTTTATGGTATTTAGTTTTATCATTTTTAGCTCAATATGTGGAACAACTTGTGATTTCATCTGTTACATAGAGAATTTTTATATTAGTCATTTGTTGAACCTAGTTGTTGTCTCTGTTCTTGTATATCTTGGTGAGTTTTCAAAATGTTGGTTGGGGAGTTTGGTTTTACTAATAATCTTGATTCATTCATATCATATCATTTTTTTTGGTTGGTGTTAGAAAATTTGGTTTTACTAATAATCTTGAAATAGTTGTAATTTTCAATATGAATTACTAAATCAGAACTGTATTTTATCTATTGTTGAATTTTGTTTCATTAATAATCTTGAAATAGTTGTATTCTTTAATTGGGGAGTTTGATTTCATAATTTTAAGACAATTGTATTTTTCATACAATATCAATATTTAACTATCGATGGTTAAGTATTTTATCATCTTAATCATTGATTATCAATATTTAAATATTATGTACTTTATGATCACTAATAATATTTTACAGTTAGATCTAAGGAATTAGTATGATGATTAAAGATAATGTTAAAAGAAGATTTTTGGAAAAGGGAGAAAGTTATTATCAATATTCAAACTTATATTTGATTTTTTTTTTTTAATTCCTTTTATGAGATTGGATAATTTATAATTAACAAAAAGAAATAAAAATAAAAAAATCCAAGAACAATAACGATAATAAAAAAGTGTTTATATATGAGACATTCAGGTGCAACCCTAACTCAAAAGTTTTAACTTGATAAATGTATACTAGCACTATTGTTCAAAATCAAGATTATACATGGATCAAGAACTTGCTGTATCTGTCTGTCTCTGGGTTCAACAAAACAATTTTCATCTAACTATAATTCAATAAAAAAAAATATCTAACTTAACTTAACTTAGGCTTGGTAGAAAATGGGCACAGCATTTGGAATTTGAGCCAAGGTGTTAGAGTAGGAATACATTATAAAATTCCATCCATTGCATCCATGGTTATTGCTTATAAGAGTCGCCGTCTTTTGTTTGACACCATCACTCACCAGATTGTAAGAGTAAACCTTTTTGTTTTCCATTACAATAACCAACGTCTTTTCATTCATTACTGTAAAACCGACAACATCAACATGCTCTAGTATTCCAATATCCGAGAGTGTCTTCCTCAAAATCTGAACCCACTCTTGTTTCTCACCTTCTTTATTCCATACCCATATTGTGAATTGGCCTTTACAAAACTTAACAAGACACATCGTCGTCGTCTCGCACTTGTCCCATGAAAATATTTTCATTCGACAAGTACTGTGGTTTCGCCCTTTATTTGCATTCCTCGGTAATCTCAAATATTGTGTTTTTTCCTCTTCTATATTGTAACACAATATAAAGGGGAAATAATATTCACTCTTACGCGTGAAACCACCGTAAAAGTCCGACAAAAAACAAATACAATCATCGAAGAACACATGATTTTCCACGAATAAATTTCTTTCTCCAATATCAATACCTCGTTGACTCTTCCCTCTCCACTTCTTTTCTTCAAAGGAGTATACCATTAACTTATATATTGCATCCCAACCATCAATATCTATCATAATAATCATAAGAAAAGGATCGCCATTATTATGATGACTGAACACAACCTTTAAATTATTATCTTTTTCTCCTCTTGACAAACCAGAAGGTTCAGATACTTCAACCTTCATTCCAGTGGCCGGGTTAATGACCACAAAAGGTTCGACATGATTGGGTCTCCTTTGGGAAGTTCTACAAAAAAGAAGACCACCGCTCGATACAAGCAGTCGAACATCTCTCAAAAACTCCATAGATTGTGGTTGAATAACCGAGCTTAATTGTTGGTCTGTAAGAGACAAAAGATTTATTCTGTCCTCGTCGGGAATGTGGGGAAAGTGCAGTACAGTGTTTGCTTGAATAAAAAATTCACTATCGTCCTTAAGTATCATATTTTGTACTTGTCGTTTACAAAATGATATGTCTTTCATAAAATTCAAGCATTGTTGGGAAGTTATTGCCAACTTGAATATAGATTTTGCAGTCAACCATTTAAAAATCTCCCATGCCAACATGTAGAAAGTTATTTCATTTAAACTAGTCATAACTTCTTGATCTGTAATTGAGAAAAAAAATACAAATAAAATTAGAATATTGAATAAAATTAGAATACAAATACCCAAGGCTGTGTTACTGATAAAATCAATGAAATTAAAGGAGGTATGCAGGGATTGGTTTCTGATCCTCGGGTTAGCAAGGACATAATTCTGGAATTAGGCTATAATGATGTGCTAAAAGAGGATTTTCCAGTTCGTGTTTCTAGCTAGCATTGATGGGAAGAAGGAGGGTTCTTCAGGATTTGGTTGTGGTTCTGGTGTTGTTTCTGATATGCTGAAAACAATGGATTGCTTAGATCTGTTTAGCTTGAAGGATTTAGGATACATAGATGTTGATCAAGAAGGTACTAGGCTGGATTTTGTAACAGTAACTGATGGTACTGACTCTGATGATGATGTGTTTGCAGTATGCTGCTAATGTTTCTAAAATTATTGCTGGAAGCAACAACTCTGCATATGGAACTACAGATTTAAGCTCTGCAGATTTTGAATGGATTGTTGTGATTAATGGGAAACTTCAGCAGGCTTCAACTGAGAAACAATTTCTGTTGAATTTGTGCAAACTGCTGTTACTAAAGATACATACAGGTGGGGGACTAGTTTCTAGCAATGCTGAGGGAAATCCTCCCAACGTACCGGGAACAATAGCTGAGCATGATTTTAATGGATACCCAAATAATTCAGTTACCATAATTGCCACAGAAGTAAAAGGGAAAGACAATCACATTTATGGAAAAGATTCTACTGCTACCGGAGATAATTCCCAAGGACAGTCAAGTGATGTTGAGAATGATACTGGAAGAAAGAAGTGTGCAAATAAAGATGTTGATTTAAACTCTGCAAAGGTTCTTGGTGATGGGAAATTTAAGCAAGATTCAATTGAAGGACATGCTTCTGATACTGTTGCGGTTAATGATGTAGAGAGGGGTCAATTACTGGAAATAAACTGCAGGATCTTGCTGCATGACATCTTCGGAATGTACATAAATTAACAAATGGGCATAATTCAATTACTACAGTTGTTACTAGAGTAAAAAGGAAAAATAGTTTCATTGATGCTAAAGGTTTTGCTGCTACCGGAAATAATATGCAAGCACAGTCAAGTAATACTGAGAATGAAAGGAAATGGAACAGGGGAAAAACTGAGATTGCCAATCTTGCAGGAATGAGAAATCAGATTAAAAAAAATGTTGTTCCAGATTCAAAGATAAGAGTTAGTAATGAGCAAGGAAAGAAATAGTCAACTCAAGATACAATTTAATGTCTATTATCTTCAAGATTGGAATTTGCTCAAGAACGAGGAGTATGATGAAATGGTCAGCTGGTCTGTTAAGGCATGGAAGGAAATGGGAAAATGTACAAGGATAAGGGTCTATCCTGCCTTTCCTGCCATCTTTCTTGATTTGATTTGGGAGATTTCTACAATGGCAATAGGGGTGCCTTAGAAACTCTTTAACTGAGATACGTGAAAGATATTGTGTATTCTTGCACCAGCTCCTAGCTCCCGTTTGTAAGCCACATTACTGATCCTTTCCAGCACTTTGAATGGTCCAAAAAAATTTGGAGACAGCTTGTGAAAGCATTTTCGGACAGATAACTGTCTGTATGGCTGCTGTTTTAACAGCACCCAAGCTCCTACCTATAATTTCACATCTGTTATTTTTCTTACATTGCACTTGTTTCATTCGGTTGTGTGCTCTTTGCAGGTGAAACTTCGGTAATTGGAGAGTTGCTTCTCGTACAGAGAGAGTTAGATCCACTTCTTCAACTTTTGAATCCCCAACAACATATGGGATGTGAATTGGTGGAGGATACCCATAGATAGCTTCAAAGGGTAAAGTTTTGATGACTGAATGGAAGTTGGTGTTATACCACCACTCAATCAATGACAACCAATAACCCATTCCTTGGGGAATTGTCCAGCCATACATCGTAGGTAAGTGTCTAAACATTTGTTTACAATTTATGTTTGTCCGTCTGATTGAGGATGATATGCTGTGGACATAGATTGTTGCACCTGCTGTATCTTCAGAAATTCTCGCCAAAAGGTGCTGAGGAAAACCTTATCTCGATCACTGACTATAGATAGGAGCATCCCATAAAGTTTGGAGACGTTGCTGAAAAAAGCTTCAGCGACTGTTTTGGCTGAAAATGGGTGTCGCAAGCTAATGAAATGTGTCATCTTGGACAGTTTGTTTACCACCACAAAAATGACAAATTTTCCCTGTGATTTTGGGAGATTTTTTTATAAAATCAATAGAAATTGATTCCCAATATCGATTTGTGATTGTTAATCACTGTAACCTGCCTTTATATGCCATATTGTCTGACTTATTCTTTTGACATGTCTCGTAGGTTCGAACAAACTCTGCACATCCTTAGTCATTCATGACCAAAAGTATATTAGCTGTAATTTCTTTTGTGTGACCAGTGAGCCTAAATGCCCCCTTCTGCACCACAATGTATTGCAGCTATCAGTGTGGTCATTAGTTCATCGTTTCGTCCAACTACTAATTTTTCTTTTCTTCTCAATGTGTCATCGATATAAGTGAAATCTGGGTGAGAGTTAGGTTCTGAACTTATTTCTTAAACAAGCCTGACTAGATTTAGATCTGTTACATAAGTTTTTTTATTTGTTTTTGCACAGCTGTATGGTATACCGAAATTCCTGCGCATTGAATCCTATTATTTCTCCTGGAAAACGCATCTGCCACCAGGTTCTCTTTCCCTTTTTATATTGTACTATACTGTAAAATCATAACCTACCAATTTGTAAAGTCATTTTTTTGTGCAAGAGTCTGCACTCTTTGTTTTAACAGGTGTTTAAGAACTTTATGATCTGTTTTTATCACAAATGGTTTATATCTGAGGTAGGTTCTCCACTTTTGTAGAGCAAACGTCAAGGACATTAATTCATTTTCATAAGTTGATGATGGCAGCTTCCAAGATTCAATAGCTTTGCTGATAAATGCTATTGGGCGACCTTCCTGCATCAATACCGCACCAATGCCTGCTCCGCTTGCGTGCGTCTCTACAACAAATGGAATCTGAAATTTGGGCAATGCTAGAACAAAAGGAGATGTCATCATCTGCTTCAGCAACTGAAATGCGTCATATGCATCTTTGTTCCAACCAAACTATCCTTTTTCAGCAGGGAAGTAAGGGGTCGAGCAATGCAACCGTATTGCTTGATGAATATATATGGTAATACCCGGTTAAGCCTAAGTACCCCTTCAGTTGCTTTGCTGATCGTGGAATGGGCCATGCGCTAATTGCTTCCAATTTCTATGAATCTGCAGTTATTCCCCTTTCGTCCAAAGTGTGCCCCATGAATGTAATTTGACTATAGTTTTGGCTGCATTTTCCTTTATTTAAAACTAATTGATGTTGTTGTAATGTGAGTAATACATATTTCAGATGAAATAGGTATTCCTTCCAATTTCGACTGTAAACCAGAATATCATTAAAGAAAACCAGAACAAATTTCCTTAGAAATGGCTTCAACACATCATTCATCAAACTTTGGAAGGTGGAGGTGCATTTGTCAAGCCAAATTGCATTACCAGGAACTCATACAGGCCTTTGTGGGTTCAGAATGCAGTCTTATGGTTGTCTCCTATGTACATCAGTATTTTGTGAAAACTAGATTTCAAATCCAATTTAGAAAAACCTTGGATCCATACAACTCTTCCATCAGTTCTTCTATCACCTGAATTGGAAATTTGTCTTTAATGGTGGTTGAGTTCAGGTGGATGAGTTCAGCCTCCTATAGTCGATATACATCCTCCAAGATAAGTATTTTTTCTAATAAACACCTCGAGAGTAGCAAATGAACTATGACTCTTTCTAATTATTCCCCTATCCAGCATATCATTGATTAAGTTCTCAATTTCTAACTTCTGTAGGGCTAGGTAGCGATATGGGTGTAAGCACACAGCTTCGGTGCCTTCTTTTAGTGTGATCTGATGATTGTGCTCTCTTGTTGGTGGTAAGCCTTCTGGTTGCTGGAACAGGGTGCTAAAATCATCAAGCAGCTCCTAGAGATCTTCAGAAACCTCTTCTTAGACCTTTGTGATAAGTGCAAAGAACTGGATTTCATGCTCTTTTTTTCTTGTACCATGGCAATAATCATGCTTCCCTTACTTAACAATTTCTCTAACTGGTAATCCTATATAAGGTTGATTTGTGTCTGGGGTATTCCTTGAAAGATAATGGTTGTACCCTCCCTTTCAAAAGAAATGTAAGGTTTTCGAAATTACAAGATGAAGTGCCTAAAGTGATTAGTCACTCTATGCCTAACATCATATCATAACATGTCGTAGTAAGAACTTTCATATTCACTTGGTAATCTTTACATTCTATAGACCATTTCAGGTTTTTGTAACGCTGGAACAAAATAGGGTTGAACAGTCTGCCATTTTTACCAACAACATTTGGGTTTTCATGGCCTCGTGGCCTATATTCCTTAGTATCCTGATGTTAATGAAGTTGTGAGTGTTGTCTGTATCAATAAGGATCACCACCGACAGACTCCCAATTTTGCCCCGGATCTGGAGAGTTTGGAAATTTTTGGAACTAGTTAAGGCATGCAGGTAAATGACAGGTTCATCCACTGGGTTGAGCTGCAACACTGAAGGATCGTTAACAACCATTTCTTGAACTAATCCGCGGATATCTGGTAAGACATCTTGGTCATTAGCCGAGATCATGAATAATTTTGTTTTGCACTTGTGATTTGGATCCCATTTCCGGTCACATTTGTAACAAAGGCATTTCCTCCTTTTCTCATGAAATATAGCAGGTTCTAATTGTTTCATCGATCCTTGATTCACATAGGAAAAAGATGTATGAGGATTGCCTGAAAAGGAAGTCCGGTTGGTACTTGACCCGACTGGTTTGAGTAGTAAAGGGGCAGTTTTACTATACAATTTCCCTCTGCTCCACAGGGATCTGTATATTGATTCTTGGGCTTTGGCAATCGACATTGCTTCGTGCAAGGCTTCGGGATTTCTAGTTTGATAACATCTGCAATCTTCTCGTTCAGGCCTTCCAGGTAACATTCTATCACGTACTCCATGGGAAAGTTAAGCAATTTCTAGGAAATATTTATGTATTGCTGATTATAATACAGAACTAATTCTTCATCTTGTCATGGGTGCATAAGTTGTCTCATGGGGGTGTTAGAGGGACCAAAATGCGCTAAGAGGTCCCTCCTGAACACTTCACACATCAAGATTTCCCGATAATTGCGTTGTTACAAGTAGGAACTATACCACATTCTGGCGATGCCCATAAAGTGGATGGGAGCAATGTCTATCTTGGCTTCATCCTCCGTCTTATCAACCCTAAAAAAATTGTTCTACGGATATGAGTCAGCCCTCTACTTCAGTTCCATCAAATCGAGGGAAATTGACCTTGGTGATCCAGGTTGGAGGAATATTTCGGATGTTTCTATCAAGTGGAGGATTCTAACGACCATTACCCTCGTACCTCCTATGGCGGTTTTCTTGGCCAAGAATACTAACTTGTTCTTTAGTGGCCATCATACGAGTTTCAATGTCATTGAACCTATGATTCATTCTAGTGTTCAAATCGAGAAAGGAGGCAGTTAAGGATTCGATGGAAGCACGAAGGGCATCTAGCTCTAACTATTTTTGGGTTTCTACCATGGTAGGATTGTCTGACTCTGATACCAAGATGTTACAGGTTATGATTTGATAAGTACTAAATTATATGAATTTATGGCAGCGGAAGCAAAGTCTTCAAGAAGAAGAAGAGATTTGAAAAAAAGGAGAAATCTGTCTATTGATTAACAGCCAAGAAGAAGGAAAGGTACATAACAATCTTTTTGATTTTCCATAT
Source organism: Impatiens glandulifera (assembly GCF_907164915.1). Lineage (NCBI taxonomy): Eukaryota > Viridiplantae > Streptophyta > Magnoliopsida > Ericales > Balsaminaceae > Impatiens > Impatiens glandulifera. The sequence goes on along the minus strand of NC_061865.1, from coordinate 54,861,618 downwards.
ATTGATAAAGAGATTTGGGAATTTTATACCAAAACATTAACTATTACATAACTTTCCCACATATTCACTATTTCCATAACTATCTTCCATAACTACCCACTACACAAATAGTTACTAACTTCCATAACTGTCAACTACCCCACTACACATAACTGCACATACAATATAATTAAACCTATCATATAATTATACATGTAACATATCCATGCATATAGAAAGTAAGAAATTGGCATTCAACCAACCCTTAAACTAACAAGAATATGTATCGAGGCATTTCATCGAACACATAGAGTGAGAGAAATCTCCAAATAGGTTATACAATGAACAATGTTATTCAATACAAACGACTCAACAACACACATATACAATACTCTATGAGCCGAGAAACTAGCTCGGAATCTCGATTGGTCACCGCACCAAAATCAGTGAATGTAGGAAGAAGGAGAATAGAGATTGCATAAGAAAGAAGAGAAAAAGAACTTACTTGGAGCGGAGACTTCAGACGTTTGAAGATGAACTTTGAATGTTGACGGCCGAATGGAGGACTATGAATGAAAACCTAATTTTGAAATTTGAGTTGTTGATAGTCGAATGAATTTAGGATTTACAGAGCCTTACACTTTTTACTTTTTAATATTATAAAAATAAAATAAAAAATTCATATTATATGCTCGAGTAGCTTAACGAGTACTCAAGTATATAATTACTCGAACTCGGCTCAATTATGTAACGAGTCAAGCTCGATTGAGTCCCATATTGTGAAAGACCTTGTATATTTTTTTGCTAAGAGAGATTTTGAAAACTCTATGACCTTATTTAGATTTTATTTTCTTTATTTTACAACTCTATTTTAATGCTCTTTATTAAAATTTTAATAATATATCCTAATAAAACTTTATATTTCTTAAAAAATATTGAAAATTTAAAATCTCAACTTCTCATTTAATAGAATAATAATAGTAATAGAATAAAAAAGGTCATTGAGCGTCTTTTCTTTCAATATTTTCCACAACATATTATCACTATATATCACTAGGAAATTTTATGTGCGATGTACACGGAGGATAAGATTAGAAACAAAATAAATTTAAAAAATTATAATAATATTTATTCAATGTTTAAAATTATTAAAATAAAAATATAACGCTCTCATTTCATATTTTATTCACTTCGATAAAACAACTTATTTTCTCACATGTTTCATCACATATTTTTTCCGAATGAATCTCTCATCTCGTGACTTTATACTTTCACTTTATCAATCAAATATCTAATTCATATTTTTTAATAATTAACATCGTGACCTCACACTTTGGTCAATCGAATATTTGATTCATATATCTTTAACCACTTTCAAATGATACCGGTCTATTATCCATCGGCAAACCACATCACAATCACACTTGGTTAAAGGTTGTACTTGTTTTGTTAGGTTGCAAGTTCGAAACATAAAAATAACATTTTTAATTTTATTTTTATCGTTTTAAGTTTATGGGTGGGTCAACCATTTCAAATGATATAGTTCTATTATCCATCGGCAAACCACATCTCAGTCACACTTGGTTAAAGGTTGTACTTGTTTTGTTAGGTTGCAAGTTCGAAACATAAAAATAGCATTTTTAATTTTATTTTTAACCGTTTTAAGTTTATGGACGGGTCAACCCACAATCCGACCCAAGTATCAAATTACTCTCACATAAATATCCAAATTAACCACAACTCTCGACCCGGCAATCCGGACACTTTAAAAATTAAGCATCATTATATATATATATATATATTAGTTAGTTAAAAATTTGAACTTTTATTTTTAAAATGTCTCGCGTTCATCAAATTTGGTGTTGAATCTTAAATATAAAGTGTTGTTAGCCTAGTTGGTTAAAGGGTTGTATTTGTTTTGTTAGATTGCAAGTTCGAAACATACAAATAACTTTTTTAATTTTATTTTTAACCGTTTTAAGTTTATGGGCGGGTCAACCCACAATCCGACTCAAGTATCCATTTACTATCACATAAATATCCAAATTAACCACATCTCTCGACCCGGCAATCCGGACACTTTAAAAATTAAGCATCATTATATATATATAGATTAGTTAGTTAAAAATTTGAACTTTTATTGTTAAAATGTCTCATGTTCATCAAATTTGGTGTTGAATCTTTAATATAAAGTGTTGTTAGCTTAGTTGGTTAAAGAGTTGTTCTTGTTTTGTTAGTTTGCAAGTTCGAAACATACAAATAGCATTTTTAATTTTATTTTTAACCATTTTAAGTTTATGGGCGGTCAACCCATAATCCAACCCAAGTATCAATTTAGTATCACATAAATATCCAAATTAAGCACATCTCTCGACCCGACAATCCGGACATTTTAATAATTAATCATAATTATATATATATATATATTAGTTAGTTAAAAATTTGAACCTTTATTGTTAAAATGTCTCGCGTTCATCAAATTTGGTGTTGAATTTAAAATATAAAGTGTTGTTAGCCTACTTGGTTAAAGGGTTGTACTTGTTTTGTTAGGTTGTAAGTTCAAAACATACAAATAATATTTTTATTTTATTTTTAACCGTTTTAAGTTTATGGGCGGGTCAACCCACAATTCGACTCAAGTATCCATTTACTCTCACATAAATATCCAAATTAACCACAGCTCTCGACCCGGAAATCCGGACACTTTAAAAATTAAGCATCATTATATATATAGATTAGTTAGTTAAAAATTTGAACTTTATTGTTAAAATGTCTCGCGTTCATCAAATTTGGTGTTGAATCTTAAATATAAAGTCTTGTTAGCTTAGTTGGTTAAAGAGTTGTTCTTGTTTTGTTAGTTTGCAAGTTTGAAACATACAAATAACATTTTTATTTTTAACCGTTTTAAGTTTATGGGCGGATCAACCCACAATCCAACCCAAATATCAATTTACTCTCACATAAATATCCAAATTAAGCACAACTCTCGACTTGGCAATCCGGACATTTTAAAAATTAAACATAATTATATATATATATATATATATATATATATATATATATTAGTTAGTTAAAAATTTGAACTTTTATTGTTAAAATGTTTCGCGTTCATCAAATTTGGTTTTGAATCATAAATATAAAGTGTTGTTAGCCTAGTTGGTTAAAAGATTGTACTTGTTTTGTTAGATTGCAAGTTCGAAAAATACAAATAGCATTTTTTTTTTAACCGTTTTAAGTTTATGGGCGAGTCAACCCACAATCCGACCCAAGTATCCATTTACTCTCATATAAATATCCAAATTAATCACATTTCTCGACCCGGCAATCCGGACACTTTAAAAATTAAGCATCATTATATATATATATATATATATATATATATATATATATATATATATATATATATATATATATATATAAATTACTATTACATGATATACACTTAAAAAACTAATTTTCTTCTAAAATCATTTTTTTAAATCAATGTTTTATCCAAAAATAAAATAACCAGCAAAAATAATTAAATACATAATTGAATAGGTAGAAAATATCAATTTCATAAAGAGATCAAAATTAATGATAGACAACTTTTAATAGAAATAATAAAAAATTATTTCACACCTTTTTAAACTTAAATTTACAATAGTAAAAAGAACACATTTGCCAAAAGTGAAATAAAGCTCATGGTGACATTAATATCACCAAGAGGAGAGCAATCAGTGAAAGTTATTTATATTACCGAGAGCATGAGGTAGTTCTCGGTGATAAGTATGAGCATCTGGTTAAATCCCAGATTTGTGTTAGTGATGATGCAGGATTTCATTATAATTTATTCCCTGTTTTTGTTATATCATATCACTGAAGAAATCAGCTTAGATTTGTGTTTAATGGTTTTAATTTTTTACTTTGCTTATTAGGATTATCTATAGTAAGTAGAAGTATATTTGATGGAAGATGAAAAGTAGGGCAGTCGATACTCTATTGTAATTCTTAACTACTTAATATTAAAAGGTATTTCTAGAAAATCATTCAGGTATAAGAATTGTTGTGATTTCAAATTGGTATTTGATTTTGGTATGTTTACAATATTTTTGAGAACTATAGTTATTACCTACATGATGATTACATTCTTAAAAGGATATGGATTTACATCCAGATGATGTTTTATTGTCATAGTTATTCTAATAGGTAAATCATCCCAAACTTTTTCTTGGGTTTAGTTTGTTACTGGTTTCTCTCTGGGAAGGATCATTAACATAGCATCAATTATGGGTTTGGTTAGGAATGTAGGACAAGCCAATTATAGTGCTGCAAAAGCTGGTTTAATTGGTGTAACCAAAATTTTCACAAAGGAATGTGGAACTAGAGGCATTAATGTCGGTCAATTTTTCTATTTTTGTTTCTGTTCATCTGAAAATTTTACTATTTGAAAATCCGATGATGATTATTTTCTTTGTGAGACAGGTTAATGCAGTAGCTACCATTGGTGATGACATTGAGAAGAAAATATTACAAATCATCACATTAGGTAATGAAATGAAACTAGAATTTTCTTACAATTTTTGTCACAATGACATTGAAAATCGTAAAAAAGGAAAATTTGATTGTTTCCATTAGAGGATTGTGATAAGTGAAGATTTTATTGTTTTATATCAAGTTTATAAAAAGCAGTACATAGAGCTATCAAAGTGGATTTGATTTTATTCACATAGTTGTTATTGGGTTTTACAGAAAGGTATGGTCAGCCTGAGGAGGTCGTTGGTCTGGTGGAATTCTTGTCACTCAATCCTGTCTAAAGTTACATCATCGAATAGTGATGTAGGAATAGTGATGTAGATTGTCTCTTTTTATTGATCTTCTTGTAGTTGAATGAATCAAAGAAAGGGATAATTTTATGCAAATAAAGATATATGTAAGGTAAAATTTGAAGAAGTTCACTATGTCTCTGATTAACATTACCATAAAAACTATTGAATTTTTAAGATAAATGAGATTTCATATATTTTGTGATGTGTAATTGTTCAATTAGTCTTTTTGTTGGAAGATAAACAACCCAATTGAGCCTTTTCTAATCCATGGTCAGTCTGTCATCTATATATATATATATATCATATTTTAATCCATATGTGATCATCTCTTTGGGAGAAACCAATTTAAAAAAAACCTCTACTCTCTCCATAAAAGATTGGAATTATTAGTACTCTCGGCAATAATATTATCTCCGAGAGCATTAAATGCTCTTAGTGATATTATTTTCTTCTTTACCGACAGTCAAATTACCGACACCTTCCGAGAGCATTTGTCACCTTCGGTAAAAACTATCACCGAGGGAAAATAGGCTTTCACCGAAAATTTTTGTCCTCGTTAAAAATCATTTTTTTACTAGTGTTAACTTATATATATTCTTATATTTCAATTAATAACAATGAATATAATATTATAATTTATCATATTTTTGTTTAATTGTTTCAACTACCTCTTTTAAATAAATTTAACTAATTAATTATTTTTCTTCTCATTTCAATTTTAAGTTTATAATTAAACCTAAAATATCACTCAACCAACTTTTCATCTTCTTTAAATATCAAATTTATCATTTTTGAAGAATGTTACACCGCACTTATGTAACTGGACCGACCTTGCGTATATTACGAGCGGAAGCCTTTAATATTTGACCCGACTATGGAGAATTATGAAAAGGACATCCGAAGCTAGGGTTAAGGTAGACACTAGCAAAAGAAGGGTCAATGGCGACAGTAAACACCGTCGATAAAGAACCTTTTATCGTCGCTAATTATCAATAGCAACAGGAAAGCCACCTGTCACCAGCTATTGCTTCTGTCGCCATTTTTTTAGCCACATGTGACATTACCGTCGCCATCAAAAATATATGCACATCAAATTACCGTAGTTAAAAGTGCTATGACAAAAATAATGAATTTCACTAATATTATTTTTAATTACTAATTTTTTATTTATTTCTTTTTAATATATGCACATCAAAATATTATAATAAGAAAATTATACATTTATATATATATATATATTAATTTAATTCAACTACAAATATAAAAGTAAAAATTAAAGAGAAAATGAGAACATTCAAAGGGGGAAAAATAATTTTTAAAATCATGCCTTAATTATTTGAATTCTTCATCAAATAACTTATTTGCTGCAAAATCAAGACAATAAGAAAGTTCATTATGTTAAGAATACCTTTTAGTGGAAATATTGAAAACAAAATATAATTATTATAAATACTTGATCAATAACTATTTAAATAAAATAACTTAACATAACATTCTTTTTCCTTAAAAAATCACAATATCACAAATATATATAACTTATATGATATGATCGGGATCGCCGACAGAGGACCGGGGTCCGGCTAAAGGAGAACGCTTACACACTCACAACGGTTGGTACTAATCCGGTTATAGATTAATATCGGTCTCAACACCACACAAGTTGTCACAAACTCTTGAACCAAGTTCAAGTGCGGAAGTAGTTTGTTTGAACTTGAAGCAACACACACGGATTGGATAATAAGAATGAATGGAATGAAAAAAGAACACAACACAAGATTTATGGATGTTCGGAGATAAAACTCCTACGTCACCCCTTCTTCTCGACCTCGAAAAGGATATTCACTAAGAATATTCAATCACACTTTACAATACGTCAAATAACCGAGGCTTATTTACTGCTCGTTATTGACTTACAACTCTCACACAGAATGAATATAATTGTAATACACTTTGATACTCTTGAGCAGATTTGAAATGTAGAACAGTAGACTTAATAGATTTAGTAACTCTCTAAAAGACTGTTTTGTAATTGTGACTTCACTTGTAACTGCTTTGTGACCTTGTGTAACCCTTGTTTCTGTTCTTCAGCTTCTCCTTTTATAGTGGAAATATGACAACGGTCATATTTCTCTTTCAACGGATACCTGCATGGTAATCCTTGAATCTGATTGGTTTGTCAAAAGGAGCTGTAATGCATTAAATGTGGTTGATGCTTCCCAAGAAATAATACAATCGGCCAATTTGTCTTCTATTGAGTTTAACAGTTGGTCGGTTGGACAGATCTCTACTCCTTGGAGGCTGCTTTTGGACTTATACCAAAATAGGTATATTTGTTCACTTGACAGTCTTTTGCAGTTTACCGTCTATCAACAGACTTGTATCAAATAGGAAATAGCACAGTCTGCATATTTGAAAATCTCCTTCTGCCTATTCCCAAAGAGAACTTATTGCATCAAAATGGAAACTTCCATCAGTTCCATATCTTTGATTTGATCTTGATTAATCTTCCCATTAGGATTGTACGGTCATTCAGGATTTTCCAGGAATTGAACCAACCGGACATCATGTTGGTTTGCTATTTTGACCGGTTGACCGGTCCTACCGTCGAGGAGAAGAAACTGATTTTTAAGGAAAAGTTCACCAATCCTGAAGTTGAGCCTAACCGGTCTTCTACTGAAACTTATAGGATAGATTAATTTGGGAGTTCAGGTTTGTGCTGCTTTTCTGATATCGGTTTGACCGACCAATTTGAGAATATGACCGCTCCCAGCTTTTCCTACACAAAAGGTTGAGTTTGATTAAGTTCTTTAGATAGTTAATTACTTATTAATTAACCATCTAATTTATCTAACATTATATACTTGGCTAAATAGTATTTTCAATATAATCAAAGTTACTTATTAATAAGGGTTTAACAAATAGCTTTCATTTGTCATGATGTTAAGCATAACACAAATATACATGTAGCATTATTATGTCTCAACCTAATCACACTCATATATCAATAAGAACCATGTTTGTGACCTTCTTTTTCATCAATTTGACAACCTAAATGACAAGAACAACTACTAAGAAATCATGTACCCTTATTTTTCATCAATATCACAACCTAGATTATAAGAACAACTACTAAGGAATAAAAACATGTAACTTTGAAAATAAAAATATATTTGATACCTTGTAATAAATATCCTAAAAAAATATATACATAAATGGACTCTTTTAATCTTCTAATACTGAAAGCAAGCAAAAAAATAGAGAACAATTAACATAAATTGTTTGCACTAAATAAAAAAATGCATGCTTTTTGAGGGGATCTCACCTGATGATTCACTGGATTCAAAGCACTCAGCATTTCCATTAAAACATCTGTCAATCCATCAACATTCTAAATCTCAGACAAGCTCCATATAAAACAAATATTAAAACTCTAGCCAACAACACAAACAAGCTCCATATGATACAAATATTAAAACTCTAGCCAACAACACCAACAACACAGACAAGCCCCATATGAAACAAATATTAAAACTCTAGCCAACAACACATATAATAACTAACCCTGAAATAAAAAAAATATTCATGGAACTGAGGCATGTAAATTAACCTATCAAATAAAGAATAAATGTACATTATTAATGTTCAACTAGACAACCAGCATGTTACACCTTTTACATGGTTCTTTAATATGAAATTAGTTACAGACCTCATGTTCTATAGCTTTTCATCCACAGACAAAATATTTCAAAAAAGTATAAACACATTCTCTAAACCGAGGCTCTAAACCAAGATAAAAATCAGGAGAAGTTTGAATATATAGAGAGAAACTTAATGTATGAAAACTTCCTTTATGGTATGTCAAGTAAAGGACAGACAAATGAAAAAATCAAAAATCATAAGTGACAAAGTATGGAAAATAAATAATGATATAGATGGACATGTCAGCATTACCTCATTCCAACAATATCAGTCTGAAGAGAGGCCTGACCAGCTGCTTATTCATATATACTGAGTGAGGGTAAGCTGCAGAAGGAGGGTGACTAATTGATTGGGTCTGTGTTGGAATAAATATCGACACAGTGTTCTCTTCTCGTGGAGGAAATTCCACTCCAGTAGCCTGCAATTTACAAAGTATCTAGTGAGCTTTAAAAGATAATGTATAATCACACATACAAATTATATTTTAGATCATGATCCAAATTATAATCTATTTTGTTTTTATTTCATTTGGTATATAGACTTTTTTAACGATCATGATCATATTATTATTTTGAACAAGAAAGTGTTATGATTCCTTTGAAATTTTTTGGAACAAGAATAGTAGGGATTTGACAAAAAAAAATAATATGTGCAAATAAAAGACTCTCATCCAAACCGACAAAGTGTCATTACTCAAGTTTGATACGAAAAGAGAAACTGAACATTTGTGCACTAAGTCAATATGACAAAAGAAATTTGAAATTCGTGAAAAACATATCATGAACCGAAAAAAGTGTAATTAATGCATTTACCCTCAGTTCAATGAAAGCACCATAATATTGGGTAAATTTCCCTCTTGACCCTCCTAAAGCTTCTTGCTATGTATCAATCAAAATCAATATATTCTCTCTTATACTTAAATCTGGCTACATAGTATAAGATAGTAGCCACAGTGTTAGTATCAAAAACATTTTTGCATCTATAGATGAGTTCTAGAGTAGGAGGTGAAAGAGTAGAGAGAAATAAGAAAGTAGAAATTACACCTTCTTCTTTACTATCTTCACCATTTCAGGTAAGATATCTCACTCAATAATTTGCTGAAAAACATGCTCTTGAAATTTTTAATCAGGTCTCCAATACCTAGTCAATGTATTTAAAATTTTACCACACTAGCTTCCCGTATCTTTATTTAGGAAGGAAAAAATATTGTATAAAGATGCTCACAAAAAGAGAAGTATTGGGGTTTAGGACTCTTACTGCCCAACCATTTCTTTAGCAGCTTCCGAACATCTTTTGCTTGCATACAAGCAAGAACACAGAGTAACAAGGTACATAAATCGTATCATTTTCACAAATCAAATGAAACCAAGAGAATATATGATGCATAATTAGTGAAAAAAGAAAGAGGCAAAGAAGAGTACCCAAGAGTAGGATCCATGTTTATGATGCCACATAGCTCAATGTTGATCGCCCAGTCTGGACCAATCAACATATCACTCGTTAGTCATTATCCTTTCAACACATGCGACTGCATTATTAACCATATATGCGCTATCACTAATCTTCCTAAAATCAAGCAAAATCCAATTCACAACTTAATTCTCTAAATTACGAACTCATAAACTCATACAAACAACAATTACCAAGGAAAAGGATGATCCACCGGAAGTGCTACGGTTTAACCTAAATTGAACCGAGAATCTAGCAATAACTCAAATCCTAAGTCGATGAAATGATCCTTAACCACACCAATAACAAGAAAGAGAAACTCCTTCGACTAAGACAATCAATAAAGAAGATGATCAAATCAACAAAGATGATTAGTTCTTTCCAAAATGCCAATTGCAGTTTGTAATTTGTGAATAGGACCAATAAACCCTAGGTGAAAGTGATCGAAGAATTATGATTTCTTCATTCTTTCTGAAGATATAATTGGATAACCAAACAAATTTCTTATGTGAATATTTAAAGAAGAAGGTCACAACCCTGAAGACTAGCCAGGGATAAGTTGGAAGTAGTATAATTTGGGATACTTCTCTTCCAAATACTGCCACAAATTGTTCCAAAATCAGAATTCAATCAAATGATTGAATCTAAAGCAATAAAATTGTTAATTACAAACCAGAAAATTTTGAAGAGAGACAAATAGGGGTGAGAAAACGGGTAAATTCAACCCGTATTACCCAACCCATATTCAACCCAAATTAAATTTACCTAACCCATAATTCAACCCATATTATATACTAATATAGATTGTGTATGGGTTGAGTAACCCAAATTAATTTTTTATTTTTTTATTTAACATGTATTTGACTCGTTTAACACATTTTTATTCGCTTAACACGTTTTTGATATATTTAACAAATTTTTAACATGTTTTCCACGTTTCTCATATTTTGACACGTTTAACACGCTTTACATGTTTTTGAAACGTTTAATACATTTTTCACTCGTTTAACACGTTTTTCATATTTTTGGCACGTTTAACACGTTTTTGACACGTTGAACACGTTTTTCATGTTCTTGGCATTTTAATACGTTTAACATGTTTTGACAAGTTTTTGACACGTTTTTCAAGATTATGACACATTTAATACATTTTTGACACATTTAACATGTTTTCACGTTTTTGAGACGTTTAACACGTTTTTAACATATCTAACACATTTTTCACATGTTTAACACGTTTTTGGCACGTTTAACACGCTTTGACATGTTTAAAATGTTTTTGACATGTTTTCCACATTTTCACGTTTAGCATGTTTTTACACGTTTAACACGTTTTTGACACGTTTAACATGTTTCTCACATTTTAACATGTTAAATACGTTTTTCACACGTTTAACGTGCCAAAAACGTGAAAATCTTGTTAAACGTGCCAAAACGTGAAAATGTGTTAAACGTGCCAAAAACGTGAAAACGTATTAAACATGCCAAAACGTGTTAAAACTTGTTAAAATGTGTTAAACGTGCAAAAAAACATGTTAAACATGTCAAAAATATGTGAAATATGCAAATACTTGTTAAACGTGTTATAATGTCAAAAACGTGTTAAAAATGTCAAAAACGTGAAAACGTGTTAAACGTACCAAAACATGTTAAATATGCTAAAAATATGTTAAATAAGCCAAAAACGTGTTAAACGTGTTCAATTTGTCAAAAACGTGTTCAATGTGCCAAAAATGTGAAAAACGTGTTAAACGTGTGAAAAACGTGTTAAAATGTCAAAAACATGTTAAAAATACGAAAAACATGAAAAAAAATATGTTTAAGGTATGAAAAATGTGTTAAACGTGTTAAACATATCAAAAATGTGTTAAATATGTTAAAGTATCAAAAACGTGTTAAACATGTCAAAAACGTAAAAATTGTGTTATACTTGTCAAAAACGTGTTAAACATGTCAAAAACATGTTAAACGTGTCAAAAACGTGAAAAACGTGTGAAAAACGTGTTATGTATGAAAACGTGTTAAACGTATGAAAAATGTGTTAAACATGTCAAAAACGTGTTCGACTTGAAATTGGAAGATGATTAGTTTATATTGAATTAATAATAGATAATTAAATTAAATTTTTATAATTTGGGTAATTTAGGTAACCCTAACCCAACCCAAATTAAACTCAACCCAACCCATACTCATCCCAACCCAAATTAATATTTTGGGTTTGGGTTTAGGTTGGGATTGGGTAACCCAAATTATGCTCACCCCTAGAGCCAAATATCTAAGGCATAAAATACCATACTTTTAATACTAAGAAAGTAAATATATAAAATTAGTTAAATGAACAAATGCATATAATACATTCTTCTGTCCATAGAGATTAGTTAAATTAGTTGGATGAACAAAGTTTAAATCAAATGAATTTGACTCGAAAATTTTCCCTTTCTTCAAATCCAAGCGAATTCAGCAACTACACAGCTAAATAATCGAATATGGGATACCCCACATCAATATTTTCATCTTAACTCAACCGTCTTCAATTTCACTCAAAACCTTCTAAGTATTGAGTTGTTTATAATTGTAGCAGATTTTATTTCTATAAGCACGAAAAAAAATCAGAAGAACTCCAATAAATATATATCCTAATTTAGATTAAAAATTATAGTTTATATCACCTCTCAAAGATGGCTAGTATTTTTCGTTCATCGTCATTAGAAAACTCTTATTCCCTCTTCACGCTAGAAGAATAAAAAACTAATACAAAACTAACACAATGAGTCTTCTTCTTCATGTTATTATACTTTTGGTTCATTTGTGAAGCATTAATGTACACATAAAACAAATATCATAATGAACATTTTGATTACTATCACAAACATCCACAACTTGAGCAAACTCTTTTATTAATCTAGCATTTTGTTTTCTAATAACCAAATGTATACCAAATAATAAATATTGGAAATGTACTGTATTATTAGTATGTTGGTCTTTAAAGAGTCTGCACTTAATGTAAGAAGATGTTAAAATTTGATTCATTGTGAAGATTTTTCATTATCAAATACAATAAAACCTCTGTTTCAAATATATACTTTTAACATTGAAATTGATTGAATAGAAAATGAAATACCAATACTTAAGACAACAAAAATCATGTCAACAGAAGAGTGTATAAGAAATTATGTGTATTTATATTGACAAATCATGTGAACTGGGTGTGTTTGATGGGGGAATTGGAATTGGGGAATTGAAATTCTAATTCCAATTCTATAAGAATTGGCATTGAATTAAAATTCAATTCCTATGTTTGAAAACATTATAGAATTGTAATTTAATTACAATTCCTATGTTTGGGAAAATGATAGAATTGAAATTCAATTCTAATTCCTATGTTTGTAAAATAAAATATCGGTTCAAAATATTAACTTCTTAAATAAGTTTTCACGTTTTTGACATGTTTAATACGTTTTTGACATGTTTAACACATTTAACAAGTTTTTGACATATTTAACACGTTTTTGACATGTTTAACACGGTTTTTACACGTTTAATACGTTTTTGACATGTTTAAACACATTTTGACATGTTTAATACGTTTTCACACTTAAAACACATTTTCACACGTTTAACATGTTTTTCACGTTTTTGGTGTGTTTAACATGTTTTTGATATTTTTAATACGTTTAATATGTTTTTCACACGTTTTGACATGTTTAACATGTTTTCACGTTTTTCACACGTTTAACATATTTTTCACGATTTTTGCACATTAAACACGTTTTTGGCATGTTTAACACGTTTTACACATTTTTGACACATTTAACACGTTTTTCACATTTTGGCACGTTTAACACGTTTTTCACATTTTTGGCACATTTAACACGTTTTTGATATTTTTAATACGTTTAACATGTTTTTTACATGTTTTGATAAGATTAACACGTTTTTACGTTTTCGGCATGTGTAACATGTTTTTTATATGTTTAACATATTTTTCACACATTTAACACGTTTTTGGCACGTTTTACACACTTTTGGCACGTTTTACACATTTTTGGCACGTGTAACACTTTTAACATGTTTAACACGTTTTTGGTACATTTAACACATTTTTGGCACGTTTAACACATTTTTCAAGTTTTGGCATGTTTAACACATTTTAAATATGTCACAAGTGTGCTAAACGGGCCAAAATGTATTAAACATGTCAAAATGTGGTAAATGTGCCAAAAATATTCAAGCGTGTTAAACATGCTAAAAATGTGTTAAACATACAAAAACGTGGTAAACGTGCCAAAAACATGAAAACGTGTTAAATGTGTCAAAAACATGTTTAACGTGCCAAAAATATGATAAACGTATTTAATATGTTAAAAACGTGTTAAACATGTCAAAAACGTAAAAATGTGTTAAACATGCCAAATAAGTGAAAAACTTGTTAAATGTGCCAAAACGTGTTAAATGTGTCAAAACGTGTTAAATGTGTTAAAAATATGTCAAACGTGTCAAAAACGTAAAAAACATGTGAAACGTGTCAACAACGTATTGAACGTGTTTAATATGTTAATAACATTTTAAACATGTTACAAACATGAAAACGTGTCAAAAACATGTTAAATGAGTCAAATATGTGAAAAACTTGTTAAACGTGCCAAAACGTGTCAAAATGTGGTAAATGTGTCAAAAACATGTTAAACGTGTCAAAACATGTTAAACGAGCCAAATATGTGAAAAAACTTGTTAAACGTGCCAAAATATGAATAATGTGTTAAACGAGTCAAAATGTGGTAAATGTGTCAAAAACATGTTAAACTTGTCAAAAACGTATTATACGTGTCAAAAACATGATAAACATATTTAATGTGTTAAAAACGTGTTTAACGTGTTAAAAATGTGTTAAACGTATCAAAAATGTGTTAAACATGCCAAATAAGTGAAAAACTTGTTAAACGTGCCAAAACGTGTTAAACATGTCAAAATGTGTTAAATGTGTTAAAAATGTGTCAAACGTGTCAAAAACGTAAAAAAACATGTGAAACGTGTCAACAACGTGTTAAACGTGTTTAATGTGTTAATAACGTTTTAAACGTGTTAAACGAGCAAAATATGTGAAAAACTTGTTAAATGTGCCAAAACGTGAAAAGCGTGTTAAACGTGTCAAAATATGGTAAATATGTCAAAAACATGTTAAACAAGTCAAAAACATGTTAAATGTGCCCAAAACATGATAAACGTGTTTAATATGTTAAAAACGTATTAAACGTAACGTGTAAAAAACGTAAAAACTTGTTAAACGTATCAAAAATGTGTTAAACATGCCAAATAAATGAAAAACTTGTTAAACGTGCCAAAACGTGTTAAACGTGTCAAAAACGTTTTTAAAATATGTCAAACGTATCAAAAATGTGTTAAACATGCCAAATAAGTGAAAAACTTGTTAAACGTGCCAAAACGTGTTAAACGTGTCAAAAACGTGTTAAAAATGTGTCAAACGTGTCAAAAACGTAAAAAAACATGTGAAACGTGTCAACAACGTGTTAAACGTGTTTAATGTGTTAATAACGTTTTAAACGTGTTAAAAATATGAAAACGTGTCAAAAACATATTAAACGAGCCAAATATATGAAAAACTTGTTAAACGTGCCAAAACGTGTTAAACGTATCAAAATTGTGATAAATGTGTTAAAAACATGTTAAAACATGTTAAATGTGTTAAAAATGTGTTAAACGTGCCAAAAATGATTAAAATGTTTAATGTGTTAAAAACGTGTTAGATGTGTCAAAAACATGAAAACGTGTTAAACGTGTCAAAAACGTATCAAAAACGTATCAAAAACGTGTCAAAACGTGTTAAACGTGCCAAATATGTGAAAAACTTGTTAAACGTGCCAAAATGTGAAAAACGTGTTAAACGTGTTAAAAACGTGAAAGCCGTGTTAAACGTGTCAAGGACGTGAAAAACGTGTTAAATGTGTCAAAAAATTGTTAAACGTGCCAAATACGTGTTAAACGTGCCAAAAACATAAAAACGTGTGAAAAACATGTTAAACGTGTTAAACATGTTTAATGTGTGAAAAACGTGTTAAACATGTCAAAAACGTGAAAACGTGTTAATTTGGAATTACAATTCCGACCTAAAAAGATTTGAATTGAGAACTCTCAAATTACACTATATTGAATTCCATTGGAATTCTAATTCGTATTCCAATTCTTAATATTAAAGTGTCTAACAAACATAAGAATTGGAATTGGACCCTCCAATTCCCAATTCCAATGTTAATTCCAATTACAGAGTTATCAAACACACCCTAAGACAAACACTTGGCGCACATACTTAAATTTCTCAGAAATTTGATATTTGTTATCTAACCAGAGCTAGTTGGTGCTTTCTAGAATTTAGAAGGAACATGAAGTCCTCTTCAAACTATAAATGTAAAAGACCTTAGAAATAATTAGAAATAAATAGATGAGAAAGATGATTCAAGGAAGAAGAGCGTATCTAATGATGGTTGATGTAGTCATCAATGTCGACGGATGTTGGCTAGATTAGCCGTTCGAGGTCAACGACTGTAGAAGAATTCATTGCGAGTTGCGACAATAAAACATGCGAGAAGAACATTCTTATTTAATAGGTATATATCTAAAATACAATTACATAATTAAGTTTATTCAATATATATAATGTATAAAATCATATAGAATAATATTAAATTAATGTAATAATTAGAATTATTTATCCCATCAAACAATATTTCATATTTTAACTTATTATAATTATTATTTTTTTACATAAATATAAAAATAATTTTATAGAAATAAGTGATTATTATATATATATATATATATATATATATATATATAAATAAATAAATAAACTATCTTCATTAAACTTGACGAATTTATTCGAATTTGAGTTAAAATTATAATTTGTGTTATTTGAAAATAATTATTTTGAAGAGGTATATAATATTTTTAGTAAAATTACTTTAAGTATATTAATATACAAATAAAAAAATAAAAATTTAAAATATAAGATATTTTAGTATTTTGTTTAATAATTTTAATGATATTTAAAAAAAAGTGTTAAATGATATTTTTAAATATAAGTTATTTAAATAACCCTTACTCATCCCAAAAACTAAAAACTGTCCACCTACTTTATTGTAAATTCAGGTAGTTCCAAGTGAAATTAATTAAACATATTAATGTCTTAGAATTTTAAAAATAAATTGTAATGGATAATGAATAATTACAAGTTTCATGGTAATTGAGTCAATCCTAATGGAAAATTTTAATCCAACAAACAAATATGAATCTCTAATCATTTCTAATTTCTAATTGATTCAAAATTTTACTAATCAACTAGTTTTTCCTAAATTTAATCTAATAAAAAAGATTTCTTAATAAAAATTAACAAGTTAATTTGGTATTATTTAGTTAGTTACAGATATTAGGCATTGATACACATTAATTTATTTAGATAAGAAATTGGTTTATTTATTTAATTGTTTTAACTATTACTATCTCTTCAAATCAAATAATTCCAAAAATTGAAATATAAAGGTAAATTTATATTTAGGGTTAAAATTTTAGAAAACTAGTTTCCAAAAATTTAGATGGATTTTTTTTGGATTTGAATTAATTATTTGGAAATTGCATCAGATATAAATAGTTTACTTATAAATTATTTAACCAAAATTTTCTCTAAATAAATGAGTTAAATGTATTTTAAATAATTTTGATTAAGTAATAGATAAAAAAAAATTGAATTTTAAATAATTTATATATATATATATATATTTGTAATAAAAAATAATATCATAAAATATAAAAATAATAATTTATTATATAATTTATATTAATAATATAAAATTATTATGCGCTTATTATATGTTTATAATATTTTGGTAAACAATTTAGAAGAACTAGGGGACAATAAATTTAAATATTTTATTATATAGTCTTAATTATTAACTTATGTAAATAAAACTATTTAAATAATCTGATGATATCAGACAAGCCCTTATTAACTATATATTAATGAAAGTTACAGTGTGTAATGAGCTAAAAAAATATATATATTAAATATCAAAATCTTTCCTCTTAATCGTTAAACTTATTTTTTTTTAATTTGGTGTATTATTTTAAATAAATTTTAAATTAAGATTATTCAAAACAGTGTTCAACCATATATTTCATATTTCTTTGACAATAAAATATGTTTTATTTATCATAATCATAGTTTAAATTTAAAATAAATTTAATTATTTTTATATTTAGGCATGACTCAAGTTATTAATATCTTTAAATTTTAACTAGATATATATAATATATATTAGAATGTCAATATATAATAAAGAAATGTATATTTTAACAATATATAAATCACCTATAAAAAAAAACTAATCAAATTGATCTTATATTACAAAAAAAATAAAGTCCAGCTAATTTCATATTCATCCACCAATTACATCTTATATAAATTAACCTGTATTTATAAAAACAAAGTTATTAATTATATATAAACGAATTTTAATATTAAAATATTATTTCAGTAAGATTTGTTGACATCCCTCATAAAATTAGGATATATATCCAATATCTAACTTATCATTAAAAGAGCATTATATTGAATAATAGGAAACTAATTCCTATTTCTAATCCTTTCCATAAAAACTTCCATAATATAATTAATTCCTATTTCTAATCCTTTTCATAAAAACTTCATAATATAATTAGTCAATCATTAGCCTATAAATAAACCTTAATTCTTCTTTCTCTCTACACTTTTAACAACTCTAAATTTGTAATATCAAATTTTATGATGGAACTATTTGCGCGTTCTTTTCAACATATTCATGCCACCATCAAGTTCGACGACACCTTCAAAATTAATGAACTACCTACATATAGCATCTCTCTTCATATGATAACTATTAAGGAAGAATGGAGTCGTTCAATAGAAGGCCAATTGATGATCGATGAGGAAGATATTGGCCCAGAAGTTTGGACAAATTTAGAGCACATTCAAAGACATGAGATTGCAATGTATGTTCAAGAATGGCTTCGAGAGTCAGATGTGCAGTTAAATGGAAGGAAAAAAGTAGGTGAAAAGATTAATAATATCTTACGAGAGTGTCCGATCATGTGTTACTTCTCGTTCTGCGCCCGTTTAGAATACGATATTGATGAGATCATGGATGAGAATAAATCAATGGCATCAGACAGGGAGGAGAAAGATATGTGCGCGATTTGTTTGGAGAATTATAATGTTGGAGATGAGATTAATTCGATGCACCATTGTCCACATCAATTTCACTATGGTTGTATTAAGAATTGGATGAAGATTAACAATTCTTGCCCTTTGTGCCGTGAACCTATATTGTCTTATATGTATTAAATATATCTCATTAATATAAAATCATATGTTTTCCTTCTGCTATCATATAAGAGTTTATCTTTTTTGTGTTATCTATATATAAAATTAAGAATTTGTTATTTTATTTTTTTGTTATCTATATAATTAAATACCAATAAAGATATAAAATGTATACAAATAACAATTTTGATAAAAAAAAAACCTTATTAAAACTAAATAAAAAAATTATTTTTTTAAATGGTTTAAGTATATTAAAAATAATAAGAATTGTTTAAACACAATAACAAAATATGATATGAAAAAAAAATTATTATACATTCAAGTTACCCAATATATTATCGAGCTCTTAGTTACTCAAGAAAAACAATTAACTCCCCGACCCAAGGGCGGAGCCACCCATGGGCTAGGGTGGGCTCCAGTCCCACCTAACTTAATATATTTTTTTAATTATGGTGGGTTCTACCCAATTAAATTAAAAAAATAAATAAAACAAAGTGAATAAAAGTCCCTTTAAAGAATGATCAAACTTCTCATCCGGTTAAAATATTTTTTATTATGGTGGGCTCCACCCAATTAAATTTAAAAAAAATAAAACAAAGTGAATACAAATCTCTTTAAAGAATGATCAAACTTCTCATCCGGTTATTGTTATATTATTATATTATATAATATAATATATTATATTATATTATAGTTTTTTTTATAAATATGCACAAAATTATTCTTTTTTTTCTTAAACGTTTAATACATTCATCAAATCTTCCGAACACATATGATCGATGATTGTTACCGGAGGAAGTGGAAGTTGAACTAATGTTACGCATTGCAAGATCGACTTAACTAAAGACAACTTTATACTTCTTAATGTTGATCACATCTATCAACTTGCTGAGAAATTCTATCATCTAGATTTTGATGCACAAGATTTGCACAACTTGAGAACACAATATGCTCACTATGAGCTTGACATGCCCGTCAATGAAAGATTTCAGAATTTATCAACTATTTCTGAATTATGTCGAAGATTAGTTGAGACAAATAAGTCAAAAACCTACAATTTGATCGATATGTAATTTTATCATTTGTTATAATCTATGAAATATAGCTATATTGTTTACTTATACTAATATATTTATTTAATTGACAGGTTGATTCGTCTTGTTTTAACTTTTTCCGTTTCTATAGCAACAACGGAACGAGCATTTTCAGCTATGAAGCTCGTGAAAACAACTCTTCGTAACAAGATGGAAGAAAAGTTTTTAACAGATTTTATGATCGTCTATATTGAACGAGAGTTGTCTGAAAACATTGATAATGATACAATAATTAAATAATTTTATTTTAAGAAGAATAGAAAGGCACAACTTCAATAATGTGTGTTTTAAATGTTTTGAATGTACTATTTTGTTTCATAATTTTATAAAGTAAATGTTTATACATCTTTTATTTTATATGTTTGAATTTATTAATTTATTGTATCAATTACATGGGAAAAAACGGAGGATAGAAAGATAAATATGAGATGCAAGTTGGAGTCAGCCCCAGGTAATTTTTCATCCTGGCTCCGCCTCTGCCCCGACCTACTAACTATCTACAATAATCTTTGAAATCGTCGGTGTAGACACTCAAATTTTACACCCTTCAAATTTATAATTTTAAAAATTCACGTCTATAAAAATATATTTTCTAAAAATTTATAAACGGGATGATTGCACGTAATTAAAAATATATAATTAACTCGAAAACAGAATTGCGTCGACCAATTTTCGAATTAATTATATTCCGTACTAATTCTTAATAAATAAAGATAAAGATTATAATAATATGAGTAAAATGATAATAATAATAATAATAATAAATAAATAAAAATATTTTTTTTTCAGAAAAATAATGGTCAAAGTAAAAAAAATAAGGTAAGCTAATTTGGTCTTTAAAAACATTGTAAGACATTGTGACATAGTTTTCTTACTTAGCTATTCTCGACTAAAATCCGACAAATAAAATAGGGTGTTTTGAGAAAATTTGGAACTTTTGATAGAGTTCACAGTTTGTGACAAATAATACATTGAAATGACCGCACATAAGAATACTTTCGGACTGTGACTCACGGCCCGTGTGACGAGTTAGTCTCGGACGGTTTCTAACTGAATTTTAGAAACCGTCGAATAACTACTCCTGCATCATAATCGCGGATAAATATATGATTGGCTTCTAAAGACGATCATAACCTATGGAGAGAGTGTTTCAATATATAGTCTTCTCTTACCATTCCAAACGGTCATATAAAGCCGTTACTAATATTTATTATCTGTAACGACTTTATAAGGCTGTAAATGTTATCGAGGATAGTCTAACGAGATTAACACATACTTTCTCCATAAAGTTTCTTTTCAACATTGTTTATGTCACCTCCCCTGATTTCTCTTCAATGACAAGCATCAATATTCATTTTTCTAGTCTATATATTGCTCTTCCCTAGGGCGTTTAGGGATTTGAAGAAGAACGTCTCAAGTTGCAGAAACCTTTTATCCACGAGTAGGAGTGAGCAAACGGGTAAACACAACCCGTATTACCCAACCCATATTCAACCCAAATTAAATTTACCCAACCCATAATTCAACCCATATTATTTACTAATATGGGGGTTGGGTATGGGTTAGATTGAGTATGGGTTGGGTAACCCAAATTATTTTATTTTTATTTTTTTATTTAACATGTATTTGACTCATTTAACACATTTTTATTCGTTTAACACGTTTTTCACGTTTTTGACATTTTTAATACGTTTTTCACACGTTTAACACGTTTTTGACACGTTTAACACGTTTTTGGCCCGTTTAACACATTTTTGACACGTTAAACACGTTTTTCATGTTTTTGGCATGTTTAACACGTTTAACACGTTTTTGACACGTTTGACACGTTTTTGACACGTTTTTGACACGTTTTTGACACGTTTTTTCACGTTTTTGACACGTTTAACACATTTTGACACTTTTTTGGCACGTTTAACACGTTTTAATACGTATAACACGTTTTGACACGTTTAACATATTTTTCACATTTTTGACACGTTTCACACGGTTTTGGCACGTTTTGACACGTTTAACACGTTTTCGACACGTTTAATACATTTTTCACATTATTGACACATTACACACGTTTTTCACATTTTTGGCACGTTTAACACGTTTTGACACGTTGAACACGTTTTCCACGTTTTGAGACGTTTAACACGTTTTGACACATTTTTCACGTTTTCGACACGTTTAATACGTTTTCGACATGTTTAATACGTTTTTCACACATTCAACACGTTTAACACATTTGACACGTTGGACACTATTTTCATGTTTTGACATGTTTAACACGTTTTTAACACGTTTGACACATTTTTCATGATTACGACACATTTAACACATTTTGACACATTTTCACGTTTTTGGCACGTTTAACACGTTTTGACATGTTTAACATGTTTTTCACGTTTTTCACATTATTAACACGTTTAACACGTGTGTAACATGTTTAACATGTTTTCACACGTTTTTGGCACGTTTAACACGTTTTGACACATATTCCACGTTTTTGGCACGTTTAACACGTTTTCCTCGTTTTTGGCACATTTTGATACGTTTAAAACGTTTTTGACACGTTTGACATGTTTTTCACATTTTTGACACGTTTAATATGTTTTTCACACGTTTGACATTAAACGTGTGAAAACGTATTAAACGTGTCAAAAATACCAAAACGTGTTAAACGTGACAAAAACGTGTTAAAACTTATCAAAACGTGTTAACGTGCAAAAAAATATGTTAAATATGTCAAAAATATGTTAAATGTGTAAAACGTGTTAAAATGTCAAAAACGTGTTAAACATGCCAAAAACGTGAAAAACGTGTTAAACATGTTACAAACATGTTAAACGTGTTAAGAATGTGAAAAACGTGAAAAACATGTTAAACATGTCAAAAACGTATAAAATGTACCAAAATGTGAAAAACGTGTTAATGTGTGAAAAACGTGTCAAATATGTCAAAAACGTGTCAAATATGTCAAACACGTGTTTAATATACCAAAAACGTGAAAAACATATTAAATGTGTGAAACACGTGTTAAACGTGTGAAAAATATGTTAAACATATCAAAAACGTGTTAAAATGTTAAAAACGTGTTAAACGTGCCAAAAACGTGAAAATCGTGTTAAACTTATCAAAAACGTGTTAACGTGTTATATTTGTCAAAAACGCGTTAAACGTATTAAACATGTCAAAAACGTGTTAAACGTGACAAAAACTTGTTAAACGTGCCAAAAACGTAAAAATGTGTTAAACGTGTGAAAAACATGTTTTAAGTGTGAAAACGTGATAAAAATATTAAAAACGTGTTAAACGTGCCAAAAACGTGAAAATCGTGTTAAATATGTTTAAAACGTGTTAAACGTGCCAAAAACGTGAAAATCGTGTTAAACTTATCAAAAACGTGTTAACGTGTTATATATGTTAAAAACGTGTTAAACGTGCCAAAAACGTAAAAAAAGTGTTAACCTTGTCAAAAACGTGTTAAACGTATTAAACATGTCAAAAACGTGTTCAACGTGACAAAAACGTGAAAAACGTGTTATTAGTGTGAAAATGTGTTAAACATGTCAAAAACATGTTAAACGTGTCAAAAATGTGAAAACGTGTTAAACGTGTCAAAAATGTGAAAACGTGTCAAAATGTGAAAACGTGTGAAAAACGTGTTAAACGTATGAAAAACGTGTTAAACGTGTTAAAAACGTGTTAAACGTGTGAAAACGTGTTAAACGTGTGAAAAACATGTTATAAGTGAAACGTGTTAAAAATATTAAAAACGTGTTAGATGTATGCAAAACGTGTTAAACGTATGAAAATATGTTAAACATGTCAAAAACGTGTTCGACTTAAAGTTGGAAGATGATTAGTTTATATTGGATTAATAATAGAGAATTAAACTAAATTTATATAATTTGGGTAATTTGGGTAACCCTAACTTAACCCAAATTAAACTCAACACATACTCAACCCAACCCATATTAACCAACCCAAATTAATATTTTGGGTTAGGGTTGGGTTTGGGTAAACCCATATTATGCTCACCCCTATCCACGAGTCCATGAAATCGAAAGTGCGTTTATTTTGATTATTATGTAATGAACAATTAGGTTGCCGTTACCATTTGATTATTGTGTATTTCTTGGTGTCTCAGACTTCTAAATACAAACTTTACCGGTTTAGTTTTAGGTGAGAAGCTAAATGACACGTTTAATGAGATTAAGAAGGGGAATCCATAGAATAGGAGGTCGGGCCTGGGGCGTAAGCAGCCATGTTTCTCTTTGAAACCAAATTTGATGTTTGGTGGTTTTGGTTACATATAAAATTGACTGACATGGCTTGATATTTGATTTCATTCACTTGACAACCAGCCAACTGCAAGTCTGGAACCAAGTTTGGACATTGATCAACTAGAAGACCGGGAGGATTATTTCTTGGCATGTGAAAAGCTTGAAAGTAAGTAAATATTACCCAATAAACATGCTCACGTTGATGGCCAAATATTGACGTCCTCTTGTGGTGGCGGACCCAAAAATATTTTCTCGGGGGCCAAATGTATATACATAGTAACCTAGCATTTATTTGGCGATCAAATAAATGCATTTTCTAATTAAAATTTTACCTGGTAATTACATAAAAATACTAATCAGCACGATTACTACATTATTTTTGTCCATGAGTCGGTACAGAAGAAGACAAATTTATTCTACGAGATTCTATTTCTTGGATGAACTATTATCTGATAAATACTAAATACGATAATTAATTGGTTGGACGATAATTAATTGGTTGGAAATGAGCATTATCCTTCTTGCACGAACATTTATACTAATTTGATAAGGGTATTACCACCCGTCAGCTCGATGAACTAGTCGCTGAAACTTCTGCTGCTTTGACAACGAATCATCCTAATTATGCCTCTCTTAGTCCCCTCCCTATGTATTCTCTTTATTATCTATTGGTTAGTTTTGATATGTTAACCTTTTATTGGCGATTGGATGTTCCGTGAGTGTTTTGGCTAACGGAGCTAACGCTTGGTTAGCTGAT
Source organism: Impatiens glandulifera (assembly GCF_907164915.1). Taxonomy (NCBI): domain Eukaryota; kingdom Viridiplantae; phylum Streptophyta; class Magnoliopsida; order Ericales; family Balsaminaceae; genus Impatiens; species Impatiens glandulifera. The sequence goes on along the minus strand of NC_061865.1, from coordinate 54,836,188 downwards.
CTGGTGTCATTCGCGAGCATTCTGAAGCGTTGGATGAGTATTCGATGCTCATCTCTAACATACGCGGTTTCAAATGTACCTATCTCACAAGATTTCGGGTACATTCGATTACGAATTTTATTTTTATTTTAAAACCTTAAGGGATTGTTTGAAATTGATTTTTCTTTCACATTTTTGTCTTTAATTTTAAATCTTTTTAAATACACAAAATATTAAAATAGACAAATATTTTACTAATTTTTTTATTTATTTATTCTATTATATTTTTAAGGATAAATAAATAATTATGGGATGAAATAGTACCTCATTTTATCTTAAATTATTTATTTTTATCTTTGATTTTTTTTCTAAAATTATTTTAAAATAAAATAAGTAAAACATTTATTCCAAATATATTTTTTTTTTTACTATTTTCCATAATTAAATTGATTAATTATTACAATAATTAATTGTTTTAATTGAGTTTTTGTCATGGAATTATTATTTTAATTTTATTTATTTAAAAATAATTAATTTAATTTTATTAATTGGTGTGTAGATTTTGAGTGTTCACACCAATTTATTTTTCTTCTTCATTTATCACAAATGTACAATGAGCAACAAATCTTATTAGTTTTATCTGCATAGGGTCTATAAATGAAAACTATGTAAAATGAGATTGAAACATTTGATTAAAGTCCTTTAAACTATACAATGACAGATCCAAAATTCAGAGTTTGGGTGGGCTCCAAATTTTTTTTTTTGGGTGGGCTTAAAATAATAACAATAAAATTTTGATTAAAACAAGTGAATAAAGATAAATTTTATCATCATAAACAAAAAATAAATATATTGATTTTTTTTAACAGTTAAATGATAAAGTCATATTTTCACCGTAAAAAAAAGAATTCGGAACGGGCTGCCTACATAGATCCGCATATGACTAAAGATTCAAACGAATAAAATTTGAAGGAAACAAAAACACTCAATAAACTAATTGTATTCTTTAACAAATTCATTTATATGTTTTCGCGCCATGTCATTTTTAAATTATAGTTAACCGTTATAAAATTTATCCATTTTTGAATAAACTTATTATATTTTTTAACAAATTCATTTACATATTTTCGCGCCATGTTTTCGCGCTATGTCATTTTTAAATTATAGTTAACCGTTACAAAATTTATACATTTTTGAATTTGATTGATACGTTTAACTCGATAAGTAATTGATATACATGTTTTATAATTAGAAAAGCATTATATATTTTTAAAAATTCAAGAAATCAATTTCAATTTAGTAAGTTTTTATTAGGAATCTGGTCATAATCATAATAATTTATTTTTAAAGTTGAGATTTTTATTTTATTTTCAATGCTAATACTAAGATTAGCCCATTTTCATGTTTCTCTAGATAAAATGAATGTGAGCTCAATTCAAGGGAAAATAATTCACAGACCAAAGAAACAAAAACAAGTTCTAGGTTTTCTCTCTTTCTCTCTCGTACTATTTTACTCTGCCCCTTCTCCTGCCTGTCTAAATCCGATTACTCTGACGACCCGTTTCATTTTCATTGATAGGATCTGCAAAGCCATCCACCTCGATCGATCGGCGGTGTTTTCTCATTTTGGGTTGAAGTTTCGAATTCCATTTTGATTCTAAGGTTCTTCATTTAACCATTTCAGAGTTTCTTGGTGTTCATTTCTGTGTTGATTGATCGGATTTGTTTATTCTTAGGATTTTCAGATGAACAGTAATTGTGGAAAAACGATTGTTTGATCGCCGTTCATCGGCGAGTTGATTAGCGGTTCTGAGTGGGGTTGAGGTTTTTTATGGAAACTCGGAGTCGGAAGCGGGCGGAGGCTACCTCATCGGCCCCTTCTTCCTCTCCTGTTACCCGTTCTAGTAAACGAGCTCGTACTTCTGCCGCCGCTGCTGCTGCTGCTGCTGCTACACCTTCACTAGCTGTATCTACAACGTCCAAGGTTGCTGTCACTGTCACTACATCCGATCGAGGTCGATCAATCTCAACTAGGTCTCGTGGTGGTAGGTCGAAAGAGCTATCTGTTTCATCTACTAAAATGGATTCGACAAATGAACCTTCGGGTTCTGGAAACCGCGGAGGGAGAAGAGGAAGGAACAACCCTGCGGAGAAAGGGAAGGAGAAAGAGCATGAAGTTAGGGTTAGGGATAGAGAAAGAGAAAGGGAGATTGAAAGGAACATACTGGAGATGGAGGCTGGTGCGGATGAAGATGATAACGACAGTGAAGGAGCTGCTGGCTTATTGCACCAGAACTTGACTTCTGCAAACAGTGCCCTTCAAGGTCTCCTAAGAAAGTTGGGTGCTGGATTAGATGATTTTTTTCCTCCATCAGCCATTGCTTCATCCTCTCAACAGAATGGGAGGCTTAAGAAGATTTTATCTGGGCTGAGGAGTGATGGAGAGGAAGGAAAGCAAGTGGAGGCATTGACCCAGCTCTGTGAGATGCTTTCCATTGGGACTGAAGAGTCACTCAGTTCATTTTCTGTGGATTCCTTTGTACCAGTCCTTGTTGGGCTTCTTAACCATGAGAGTAATCCGGACATCATGCTTCTAGCTGCACGAGCATTAACTCATCTCTGCGACGTGCTTCCATCTTCATGCGCGGCAGTTGTGCATTATGGTGCAGTATCTTGTTTAGTGGCTCGGTTGCTGACGATCGAGTATATGGACTTGGCTGAACAGGTTATTTCTGAGAGAATATTTGAATCATAACTCTTTATTCTTATTTTTTCTCAGTTGTTGCTGAAAACGAACAAATTTTATACAGAATATAATAGAGCATTACCCAAATTTAGAGGATTAAGTGAGAATATTAATTAGCAAGTATGTATATGTTCCTGAAAACTAGAAGACCTAACCCATTTATTGAGTTCCTGAGTATTGTGAACACATTTTCTAAACAGAAAAGTAATGAAATGAACTATGAAGATCATAACATTACTATCAATATCTCTTATTACATTGTGTTTGCAACTCAACAGTCACTGCAAGCATTGAAGAAGATTTCACAGGAGCATCCAACTGCTTGTTTAAGAGCTGGTGCTCTCATGGCTGTGCTTTCATATCTTGATTTCTTCTCTACTGGTGTCCAGGTAGGTTTAAATCCTATTCTTAAGGTGGATATAATTTTTTTTGCCAAGTTTTCATATTATCATATTATACTAATTTGATTATGAAATTATATGTTTCATGTTCTAGCGTGTAGCATTGTCTACTGCAGCGAATATGTGTAAAAAACTCCCTTCAGATGCTGCTGACTTTGTGATGGAAGCTGTTCCATTGCTGACAAATCTCCTTCAATATCATGATGCAAAGGTTTTTTTCTTGTTTTAAGGCAATAGTTCAAATTTATATTGTTTGGCTACGTTTTAAGATTCTCTTTGAAACATATTTGTTTGCTGCTCAATTTATAGGTGCTAGAGCATGCTTCAATCTGCTTGACTCGAATTGTTGAGGCATTTGCATCCTGTCCTGATAGGCTGGATGAGCTATGCAATCATGGTCTGGTTACTCAAGCTGCCTCACTGATTTCAACAAGTAATTCTGGAGGTGGACAAGCATCACTTAGCTCATCTACATACACTGTATGTTTGATTCCTCTCCTTAATTCTCATTGCACAGTTTTATTAATACGAGGGGTTTTAATCTTACAAAGATGTTCAGGGCTTAATTCGGTTGATTTCCACATGTGCTAGTGGCTCGCCTTTGGGGGCAAAATCTTTACTGCTCCTTGGAATTAGTGGCATCCTTAAAGATATATTATCAGGTTCAGGGATGGTTGCTAATATGTCCATTTCTCCTGCTTTGAGTAGGCCACCAGAGCAGGTAGGTGGTTCATGTTCTTTATTTCATTTTACTTAACATGTATGCTTACTTGCTTAGATTTGAAGATGTTGGACCTGTGGCGTCATCTTTTATATGTATAATAGCATTTAGTTTTTGCTTTGTAATTGTGATCTGCGTGCGAGAAAAATTCAAAGTGCTTTTCAAAGGCAAAGTGTTCGATTGGGCTGTGGTATTTCGTATTATATTTAACTTAGTGATTGCTCATCAGTTTTCACTGCGTAATAAAATGTGTTTTCTGCATACCTAAACCAACCATCTGGTTATAGCTCTCTTGCTTCTTTTCAGACTGTTTCAGTATAATGAAACGGGAAATAAATATCATATAATTCTGAAGTAATATTGTAATGTCAATCTGTAGTATGGACTACTTATGTCATTCTATTAACTGAATCAGTTTTGTTGATCCTTTATCTGTTTAGTTTTAACTTCACATCTATTATTCCATTTTATTTTCATATTTTCTGTTTATTTCATAATAAATGTAGATGCTTTTCTTGTTTCTAGTCATATGATTCTCGGTAATCTGTAATGTTCATCTGAAAATTAACGCGTTATCTAGATTTGTGAGATTGTGAACCTTGCGAATGAGCTTCTTCCGCCACTTCCTCAAGGAACCATATCTCTTCCATCCAGCACTAATCTATTGACCAAAGGATCTCTTTCAAGGAAGTCTAGTAAACAGGAGGACACAAATGGAAGCACTGTTGAGATTTCAGCTCGAGAAAAGTTATTAAATGATCAGCCGGAGCTTCTGCAGCAATTTGGGGTGGATCTTCTTCCGGTTATGGTTCAGGTTAGCCTTTTGGAATTCTCATTTCATCCATTCTTTTGACTGAATCCGTCATATAATAACATTATTGACTGTAATACAGATATATGGCTCTAGCGTTAATAGCCCTGTCCGCCACAGGTGTCTTTCCATTATTGGAAAGTTGATGTACTTTAGTAGTTCAGACATGATCCAAACTTTAATGAAGGTGACAAATATCTCCAGGTATTTCTTTTGTTCCTTTTATGCATCAGATGCATACAAGATCCTTTTTGTTTGATGCTGGTATTGATAGTTGCCCCTTTTTCATTGACTGGTAGCTTCCTTGCGGGTGTTTTAGCATGGAAAGATCCTCAAGTCTTGATTCCTGCTCTTCAAATAGCTGACATTTTGATGGGAAAACTTCCTGGAACTTTTACTAAGATGTTTGTGAGAGAGGGTGTCATTCATGCTGTAGATATCCTTATATTAGGTGGTAGCACAATTGCCTCTCCTGCAGAGAAGGATAGTGATTCTGTTTCTAAAACAGCATCACGCTCTAGGCGATCCCAGCGCTCAAAACCAGATTTGCATGGTACTGATGATTCCAAAATTCCAGTTTCCACTGTTGGTTCACCTCCTAATTCAGTAGAACATCCAACTGGCAATTTGAGTATGCGGGTGACAGTAAGTGCATCTGCCAAAGCTTTCAAGGATAAGTATTTCCCTTCAGCCCCTGGTTCCAGTGAAGTTGGGATTACAGATGATCTTGTGCATCTGAAGAATCTTTGCTTGAAGTTAAGCTCTGGTGTTGACGATCAAAGAAGTAAATCAAAAGGGAAATCTAAAGCTTTTGTGTCTAGCAGCTTATCTGATATTCCTTCTATTAAAGAGGAGAACTTGATTGTTGTGGTGTCTGAAATGTTGTCGGAGTTGAGCAAAGGGGATGGTGTCTCGACTTTTGAATTTATTGGTAGTGGTGTTGTAACAGCATTACTGAACTATTTTTCTTGTGGATATTTCTCCAAGGACAGGATTTCAGAAGCTAACCTTTCCGTGCTTCGCCAACAAGTTATACAGAGATACAAGGCATTTATCACCATTTCTCTACCAACCAGTCTTGATGAGGGGAGATTGGCACCTATGAGTGTCTTAGTTCAGAAGCTTCAGAATGCGTTGGCCTCACTGGAAAGATTTCCAGTTGTGCTTAGTCACTCTACACGATCCTCTGGTGGAAGTGCGCGACCTTCTTCTGGTTTAAGTTCCTTAGCACAGCCATTTAAGTTGCGTCTTTGCAGGGCCCAAGGAGAAAAATTACTCCGTGATTATTCTTCCAATGTGGTACTTATTGATCCATTAGCAAGTCTTGCAGCTGTAGAAGATTTTCTTTGGCCTCGTGTACAACGTAACGATTCCAGTCAAAACCCTTCACTCTCTGCAAATAAATCTGAATCAAAGAGTACACCTACAGGGGCTAGTGCTTCGAATCCCTCTTCTGATGGTCGTCGTCATTCCAGTCGATCCAGAACCTCTGTCAATATTGGAGAAACAACAAAAATGGATTTATCACAAGAGAAAAAAGCTGGTTCATCAAAAGGGAAGGGTAAAGCTGTCCTAAAGCCAGCCTCAGAGGATCCAAAAGGGCCTCAAACCAGAAATGCCCGTAGAAGAGCAGCTCTTGATAGAGACATACAAATGAAGCATACAAGTGGTGATACAACTTCTGAAGTATGCTTTCTTTAACTCTATGTACATGAACAATTTCATGGACTTGTTGATTTTAATTCTGTGGAGTTTTCATCTTGGAAATACCCATTTCCATTTTAACATAATCATCAATATAGAGACAATATGGTTTTGCAGTGTGATTCTGACATGGAGATGATATCATTGTAAATTTTGTTGTATGCTCTGGTTGTTTTTTCTGCACTAAGAATTGTCCTAGGAATCTATTGGTTGGAGCTTTTTACATTACCATGTGTTGGTCCTTTTCACTTCTAAAGATCCACTTAAGATTGTCCTACTTCCTTCATCACAATGGCTTTCCTAAAGTTCAACGTTCTCAATGTCTAGAACAACTTCTAGATTATCATAGCTACCCTGCTAAGGATAAGTTGGATTGAGTATTTACCTAATTTTTTATTCCTAAGTTTCATTATCATGGATGCATGCACCTAAAAGGGACTGTTTGGATTTCACCACGCAAATCAAAACTGCTTCTCATTGGAGTGAGATCTTGAAAATGCTAAGCTGGACACTACTTCAAAAGGGTGACTTATTGGGAAAATATATGGATATTTTGTTGCAAGATTTAGCATTTCTTCGTTTTTTTTATACTGTGGTGGTCTTGATAGAACATGATCAGTGCTGCCTTTATTGTTGTATAGATAAAAATACTTTTGAGAAGTTTATTTAGAAGTATTAGAAGACCTGATCATTTGACTCATCTGATGTTTCATTCTAACAATATGCTTACCTGGTTTGGCCTGATATGCAGGATGATGAGCCAGATGTGTCTCCCATTGACATGGATGATGCCCTGGTGATTGAAGATGATGAAATCTCGGATGATGAAGATGATGACCAAGATGATGTATGTCAATGTATTGCATTATGCATTTATTTTTGAACTGCATTTCTCTGGCTAACGGATTCTTAGTCATTGTGAACTAAATTATTGAAGTGGCTTGATTTTGCAATATTCATCTGATAAGACTTTAGTGCTTCAAGGAACATATTTGAACCAAATTTTACATTATTCTCAATATGCCCATGAGGAACTTGGTGTTAGTATTTTCTTTTTCATGTAATATTATTTGCTCTCTGTTGATAAAGAATTCCCATGTGGATTAATGGATCGTAATAGAAATGAACAGACATCTATTCTTGCATGGAAAAAGAAATGGAAAGAATGAATTGATTGACCAGTCACTTAGCAGGACTGGCTTATTGTTTATAGTCTGATGCTGTTATCATCAATTTCAGGTACTACTTGACGATTCCCTCCCTCTATGCATGCCTGACAGAGTACATGATGTTAAACTCGGGGACCCAATTGAGGAAAATTCAACTGTTCCTGTGACAAGTGATAGCAAGACCAACCCTGCTCCTGGTTCCAGTAGTAGAGTTGGTGCGGTTAAGGATTTCGATTCTACTGAGTTTAGGAGTAGTACCTCCTTTGGTTCAAGGGGTGCAATGTCATTTGCTGCTGCTGCCATGGCCGGGCTTGCATCTGCAAATGGTAGAGGAATTAGAGGAGGAAGGGATAGATTAGGGCGTCCTTTGGTTGGTTCAAACGATCCTCCCAGATTGGTATTCTCTGCAGGTGGAAAGCAGCTCAATAAGAACCTGACAATATACCAGGCCATTCAACGTCAGCTTGTTGTGGATGAGACTGATGACGAGCGCTTTACCAGCAATGACTTCATATCTAGTGATGGAAGTCGCTTTTGGAGTGATGTTTACACTATCACGTATCAGAGGGCTGACAATCAAAATGAGAAAGGTCCTGCTGGAACATCTAATTCTCCAAGCGCATCTAAATCTAGCAAAATCAATTCAAACTCCAATGCGGAGCCACCTCATCGTGTGTCATTACTTGATAGTATTTTGCAAGGGGAGCTTCCTTGTGATCTTGAGAAGAGCAATTCTACCTACAACATTTTAGCACTTCTTCGTGTCTTAGAAGGTTTGAATCAGCTTTCTCCTAGATTGAGGGTCCAAGCATTAATGGATAGTTATTCTGAAGGAAAAATATCTAACCTTGATATTCTTGGTGTGACTGGGGTTAGAGTCCCTGGAGAGGAATTCATTAACAGTAAGCTTACCCCAAAGTTGTCTCGTCAAATCCAGGATGCTCTTGCACTTTGTAGTGGAAGTCTTCCAGCATGGTGTTCCCAGCTGACAAAATCATGTCCTTTCTTGTTTCCTTTTGAGATTCGGCGTCAGTACTTATATTCAACTGCTTTTGGATTATCGAGAGCGCTACATCGTTTGCAGCAGCAGGGTGCGGATGGTCATGGATCATCCAATGAAAGGGAGGTGAGAGTTGGTAGGTTGCAGCGCCAGAAAGTTCGTGTATCTCGTAACCGTATTCTGGATTCTGCTGCAAAGGTTATGGAGCTATATTCGAGCCAAAAGACTGTTTTGGAGGTAGAGTATTTTGGTGAAGTTGGTACAGGATTGGGTCCTACTTTGGAATTTTACACCCTTTTGAGTCATGATTTACAAAAAGCTTCACTTGGAATGTGGAGGTCAAGTTTTCAACCTAATAAACCTCCTACAATGGAAGTTACAGATATTGCTCACTCTCCACTTGGCTTGTTCCCTCGTCCTTGGGCACCAAATTCTAATACATCTGATGGAAGCCAATTTTCAAAGGTGGTTGAGCATTTTAGATTGCTAGGTCGTGTGATGGCTAAAGCTCTTCAGGATGGGAGACTTTTAGATCTTTCATTCTCAACAGCTTTTTATAAGCTTGTCCTCGGGCAGGTATTCAAGTTTTCCATTTAAACATGTTACCCTAGTCCCTAGCACCTCCATGTCATAATCTGTTTTTAACAATTTAGTTATCTAAATAATGAGTTGTAGAATAAAAGCTTACAAGATTATCAGATTGAAATAGATTTTCAGATGCTATTTTGAATCCCCACTGTAAAAAAAAATACATTCCTTTTTTTTATAATAATTTTGAGCATGACGACCAATAAAACTTGGTTTCTGTTATGATTTGAACATTAGTAGAAAATAATATGCTTGTAACTACTTTCTTGGTCCCTCTACAGGACCTTGAATTGTACGATATTCTTTCTTTTGATGCTGAACTGGGGAGAAATCTACAAGAATTGCAAACCCTAGTATCCAGAAAACATCTTTTGGAATCTTCTAGCAGTCTAACTAATGAAGATACTATGAGCTTACATTTTCGTGGGGTTCCCGTAGAGGATCTTTGTTTGGATTTCACCCTTCCTGGCCATTCAGACTATGTCCTGAAATCTGGAGAAGAAACTGTAATTGATCAATCTCTCTTTGAAAACTGTTTCGAACTTGTACTTTTATTGATCACTTGAGTCTTGATGATGCTACTAATTCAATATTGTATGTATGCCAGGTGGACATTGATAGTTTGGAGGAATACATATCCTTAGTTGTTGATGCCACCGTAAAGACAGGGATAACAATGCAAATGGAAGCATTTAGAGCTGGATTCAATCAAGTGAGTAACTTCTGTGTTTACTATTTTATATATCTTGATAATAGGTCCATTTGAATTGTTTTGTAGTGCTAGAATCTGACAATTTTTATTAACTTCTATGTTGTAATTATCAGGTTTTTGACATTTCTTCTCTACAAATCTTTTCACCCCATGAATTAGATTATCTTCTTTGTGGACGCAGAGAATTGTGGAAGGTAATCTTTATTTATTTTTATTTTTTATTTTAAAAAAGGTCACTTTTCATTAAAAAGAAACGCACGATGCTTTCAATCGTTGCAAAATTTTTATTTTGATCTTCTTTCAGAGAATGAATTCTATAGTAAAGCTTCCATGATTTATTGATGTATATATATTCTCTTATTATGCAGGCCGAGACACTGGTGGAACACATCAAATTTGATCATGGTTATACCGCGAAGAGCCCTGCGATTGTTAACGTATTTCCTACTAAATTTTCTTCTGATTTAGATTGAGGAGTTAATAATAGTTTGTACTATCATCTGATTTCTATGGTTTTATGTTATTTTAGTTGCTGGAGATTATGGGTGAGTTCACTCCAGAGCATCAAAGATCCTTCTGTCAGTTTGTTACTGGTGCACCTCGCCTTCCACCTGGCGGTCTGGCAGTTCTGAGCCCCAAACTAACAATTGTCAGAAAGGTTTGGAAACATGGACTTATTTGATTCAGAATACTTTGTTGTATTATTTGGGGTCTTCATATTTTTTTTTTGTTTTTTTCTTATGATTTATCGCAGCACTCATCCGTGGCTGGAAATGCATTGACCAGCAGTGGCAACGGAGCATCGGAAACTGCAGATGATGACTTGCCCAGTGTAATGACGTGTGCCAACTATCTCAAGCTTCCTCCATATTCTACCAAGGTAAATTACTTGTATATAAATGGGCAGAACCTACACCTGAAGTTTGTGCCAATCTGCTTAGATATTAATGTGTATATTTCGAATTGATTGTTTTGTTTGATGGTAGGAAATCATGTACAAGAAGTTGCTTTATGCAATCAATGAAGGGCAAGGATCCTTCGACTTGTCATGAGCAAAACTAATTTCAATATGGGTTTTGTACATTCCATGGAAGAGATTTCTGTCATTTCCTAATTGGCCTAATCTTTAGCTAATTACACAACATCTTAGTCATCTCCCCAAACCAAAATGATGGATATAGGTACGTATTTACCTTTTCTTCAAAGTGTGCGATTAATGATATTAGGTTTCTTTTGAGTTTTTCCCGTGGCCCATACCATATTTGCGGTGCTGTGAATCTGTGAAAATAATTTTGCTGCTAAAAGGTGAACTGAATGTTGTTCTTTCCCAGGAATAATTTTGCTGCTAAAAGGTGAACTGAATGTTGTTCTTTCCCAGTTGGAAGATGGATGGAAGTTTTCCATGGTAGTAGGGCTTGGAAAGAAGGAAGTTGATGCTGTAATTGTGGTGCAATTTCTGGTGTAAATAATAAATAGTGAAAATGAGATTTCATCAACTTTTTATTTTAGTTTTAAATCATGATACTATTTGTTTGTTTTTTTTCTTAGGTTGATGATGATACAAAGTGTGTTGATGACATGATTTTGGCATGTCCAATGTTTTATGAATTTAGTAGAGTTACAAAATCATTTAAACAAGTTTTGTTGTTTAATATTAATCTACAAATGGATTAAAAATGAAAATTGCTCATTAATTGGGTTTGATATAGGATATGATTTTTCTAATTATTATTTCAACTGGGGTTTATTTCTTTATTTGATTAAGGTTGTTACATTTTTTTATTTAAATTTTATCTTTTTAAATTCATTAATTTCATATAAATAATGTGAATTTACATTTATATATTTAAAAAATATGCATATTATTTATTTGAATTATTAATATATGAAATCGATTTTATAATATAAATATTTTTAATGTTATTTGTTTGTTATTTTTAATTTTTTTTATATTTAATTATTTAATAAAATAAATATATATAATGAAAATCAATAATATATATATATATATATATATATATATAATGAAAATTAAATCAAAAATTTTATATTTAGTTTAAAATTTAAACGGTTCTAACCTAATTTTTCGTAATTTCTAGATTTTATATAAAAGAATACTTTATTAAACTAATAATAAAAAATCTATAAACCATTCTAAATTTAAAATTATATTCAACAAATTAATAAGAAATGATCAACAACTTTTACAAACTAATATATATGGCTTAATACAAAATAATTTTAATCTAATAATCAGTAAAAATTTATCTAACTTAGCCTTAGCAGAAAATGGGAACCCCCTTTGGAATTTGACCCAAGGTATTAGAGTACGAATACATTGTAAAATTTCGACCCGGGCATTGATGGTTCTCACATATTAGAGTTGCTGTCTGTTTTTCCATTTTAAGATTGTCACCATCACTCACTAGATTGTAAGAGTAAACTTTTTTGTTTTCCATTACAATAACCAACGAATTTCCATTTATTACTTTAAAACCGGCAACATTAGATAGCACATGCTCCAATAATCCAAGATCCGAGAGTGTCTTCTTCAAAATTTGAATCCACGGTTTTTCACCCTTTTTAATCATTTTATTCCATACCCATATCGTGAATAAGCCTTTACGAAACTTAACAAGACACATCGTTTTGCATTTGTTCCATGGGAAGATTTTGAGTTGACAAGTTTTGTGGTTCCGCCCTTTATTTGCACGCCGGGGTAATCTTATAATTTGTGTTTTTTCGTTTTCTACATTATAACACATGATATAAGGGAAATAATTTCCACTCATACGCGTGAAATAACAATAAAAGTCGGACAAAAAATAAACACAATCATCGAAGAACACGTGATTTTCCACTGTTAAATTTCTTCCTCCAATATCGATACGCCGTTGACTCTTCTCTCTCCACTCCTTCTCTTCGAGTGAGTATACCATGCATTTATATATTGGATTCCAATCATCATTATCTTCCATAATAATCATAAGAAAAGGATCGCCATTTTTATTATAATTGAATATAACCTTTAAGCAATTATCTCTTTCGCCTTTTGACAAACCAGAAGGTGCAGATACTTCGGTCTTCATTCCAGTGGCCGGATTAATTATCACAAAAGGTTCGACCGAATCGTGTCTTGTTTGGGAAGTTCTACAAAAAAGAAGACCGCCGCTCGATACGACTAGTTGGACATCTCTCAAAAACTCCATAGATTGTGGTTGAATAACCGGGCTTAATTGTTGGTCTGTAAGAGACAAAAGCTTTATTATGTTCTCGTTGTCAAAGTGCAGTACAATGTTTGCTTGGATAAAAAATTCGCAATCATCCTTTAGTATCATATTTTGTACTTGTCGTTTACGAAATGGTATTTCTTCCATAAAATTCAAGCATTGTTTGGAAGTTATTGCCAACTTGAAGATAGATTTTGCAGTCAACCGTGTAAAAATCTCCCATGCCAACACATAAAAAGTTGTATCATTTAAACTAGTCATGACTTCTTGATCTGTGATTGAGAAGAAAAAAAATACAAATAAAATTAGAATAATGAATAAAAAATTTTAATAATCTAAAATTATGATTAGTAATTTTGAAATTTTATAATAATTATAATATATATTTCCAAACAAACAAACAATCATACACTTACCTCCTTGTGTGAAATACTTCTCCTGATAAATTGGTTTATTTGGCTGAAAACTTTACTCCAAGTTGTTGAATAAGATCGTAAGTTTTTGTATGAAAGAGATGAGAACTTGCTTCTTTTTATAGAGGAAGAAATTATTTGATTCAAAGTAATATTTTATATGCGGAATCTTTTTCAAATAAATAATATATATATATATATATACATAATTTCTATAAATTTCAATTTAACTTCCAAATATATATATAATGTATTCATTCTTTTCGAATAATTATGTTGGGTGAAATATTGAGAATAAAATATTAGAAATTGTTCTTTGAAACCAAGTATCCTAAAGTCTTTCTATACTTTCTAATCATTGGAGGAATATATTGTATTTATCATTATAATAATTTAGATTTAATTATTTTTATATTTAAAAGTGACTCAAGTTATAAACAATATCTTTTAATTTTAACTATATATATATATATACTAAATTATCAATATATAATAATTTAGAAATATATATTTTATTATATGCTTAAAAAATATATATATTCAAATTTATATATTATATTGATAAAATATTATTATAATATTATAAATTTTGATAATATTATTATTAAATTATATTAACTTTTTTATAAATCAAATATAATGTTTATAGACCTAATTTATATAACTCAAGAAATAATCATTAAATATATTTTTTCTCTCTTATTCTAAAATTATATTTTTCCAAATATAAAGTTTAACTCATCTCATATTCATCTACTAATCACATCTTATAAAATTGATATGTATTTACAAGATTAAGATATTAATTATATATATAAACCAATTTTATTATTAAAATATTGTTTCAATCAGATTTGTGTACAGCCCTCATAAAATTAGGATATATATAAATATATAATTATATTCAAAATCTAATTTAAGAGTAAAAAATAACATATTAAATATAAATCTAATTCTTTTCCATAAAATCTCCTTTCCATAAATAATTAATCAATAACTAACATATCAATAAACCTCCATTCTTCTTTTCTCTACACTTTAATCATTCCAAATTTGTAATCTCAAATTTTATGTTCGTTTAATAAAAAGAAGAATCAATTGTTCGTTTAGGAAAAAGTTTAAAGTAACTATTAAATCAAATAAGAATTTACGTATAAAATGTTAATTTTAATAATAAAAAATAACAACTAAAAAAATAACAAAATAAACATTAAATTTCTAATGAAAATGACCCACCAATCATCAATCACAAAAGTTCTTAAGGGTGATTTTGAACTCATTTGAAATCAATAATAATAAGGGATAAAAAATAGCAAGTCGAGCAAATCAATTAATGAATACCGAAAATTTATCTTTGTCTGAGAATTTATAAGTAATGTCGGAAAAAATTCTTCTACTAACCATCTACAATAAGGTCAAAATAGTTAGAACAATATCAAATTGAATCTCGATTTGAAAAATTTCAGCACAACAACGAAAAACACTAGGCTCAATATCGATTTATTAAGTTTTAGTTAGCAAATAAAACTAATCTAAACACGAGATAAAATTCGACTTTAAGAACTAATGAGATGGTTTGATAAAAACGAAAGAAGGGACCTTTCATGTATGAAATCGCTATAACAAAATAGATGGTTGATGATGATTATGGCTAGAATGAAAAAGATTCAATGGGTTTCGCTCCTTAGACGGGTTCCGGAAGTGTAATGAGTTCATTAACATATCAACAACATTCATTTTTAAGAGAGGGTCTATGTTCATGTGAAGCCGAGGAAAGTGGAAAGCTTATTTCCAGCAAAGTTTGGAACGTTATTCGAGAGAGAGGGCAGGTTGTTGGATGGGCTCCACTTGTTTGGTCTTCGAAGGTCATCCCGAGGCATGGTTTCGTTCTTTGGTTAAGCTTTTCATGTGAGACTTAATTTACGGGATCGTATACGAAGATACATGGATATATCGGATGTTAGCTGCCTATTATGCGAGGAGAACGAGGAGTCCATTTATCACTTACTTAGGGGCTGCCCATTTACTAAGCTAGTGTGGAGTGAATTTGTCTCGACTATGGGTTTATTTAGCTTTCTGGGAGCGTGTGAGGATATCAAAGTTATTGGCCTAAACAAAGGGAAAGACAATAAATTTCCAGCGAATGTATTCAAGTGCGAATTTCTTTCAATAGTCTACTATCTATGGGATGAAAGAAACACGCGAGTATTTAAAAGAGTTCGTAGAAGTGTAAGCGATGTTTGGAGTGATATTGTGTTTGATTGTGGAGCGCTTATAAAGACTTGTAGGGGAATTCCTGAGGGTGAGCGAGAATGGAGCCTATGTCAAAAATGGAGAATCCCTTATGAAAAAGTCACTAGTCTCGAAAAAGTCAAAATGAGATAAAAGATCAAGTGTTTGATTGTTTGTAATTTATTTGACTTGTTTCTTTGATTTTTCGAACATTTGATTATTCTAGGTTGTTAGATTAAAGCAAATAAACTATTTTCGGTTTTTTTCTTCTTTTTTAATTTTTTATAAAAAAAAAATTAAGTCGTTTTCCAAAATAAAAATTCAAGAATCATACCAGTTGCCTCGACTGTGAGGGTGATTGATAATGTGGAAATGAATGATTTAGGGATAAACGTTATTCTCAAATCATATCGATTGTTGTGAGGTACAAAAATGTCAACAAAAAAAATTAAGGAATAAACCATTATTCTCAAATCTCATCCTTAATTTTACGTATCTTCAATAATTCTAAATTATCTTAACAAGTTTGATGCGTTATTCCCTAAAATTATTCTCTTGACATTTTTATACCAAAATTATGGTAAAGTTTGCTTATCGAGAATGGTCCTGACTGGTGTCCCTTAGTATTAAATTTTGCCTTTTAAAATATAACTATAACTTAACATTAAAAAAAAGTACCAATATAAAATATTATGAATCATATACTAAACAAATACATTATTAAATTAATAACATCAATCATAATGAATTATTATAAAATCACCACCAATTTTCAATTCATCAACTTTGTTTGATTCTTTATTTGTCGCAAATGTACAAGGTGCAACCAAATTCCAAATGAAAAAACATTTATAATGAAAAAACATTTAAAATGAGATTATAATTAAAAAGATGATCTTATATTTTTTTTTTAATTTAAGAAATCCATTTAATTTAGTAACTTTTTATCAGGTTTCTGTTCATAATCATTATGATTCTTTTTAACGTTGAGATTTTTATTTTATTTTAAATACGAAGATTAGCCTAATCTCATCTTTCTCTATATATGATGAATGTGAGCTCAATTCGAGGGAAAATAATTTCGATTTTCTCTCTTTCTCTCTCGTACTATTTTACTTTGTTCGACGACCGTTTCATTTTTATTTTACTTTGTTTCTCATTTTTATTTTGAATACAAAATTATGATCCAAACTTTAATGAAGGTGACAAATATCTTCAGGTATTTCTTTTGTTCCGTTTTAAAAGTATGTTCCTTTTTGTTTGATGCTGTTATTGATAGTCTTAATCGATAGCTTCTTGAGTGTGTTTTACCATGGAAAGATCATCAATTTTAATAAAATATAATAATCTCACCATAACAAAACAAAATATTTCATAGATCAAATCTAGTAAAGATATATGAATTAATAATAGGATACGTTCATAATGTGTAAAAGAAATAATAATATATAATTGGTTCAATAAAATAATTTCAATGTAATAATGTAATAAGAAATTTATTTAATTTAGTTTTCGTGAACCATGAGACTTTGAAATTTGAGCAAGTTAGTTAGAGTAAAAATGCATTATAAAAGATTTTTTTGGTGCATTTATGGTTCTCGCATAAAAGAGTCGTCGTCTTTTGGTTGTCCATTGTTAGATCGTAAGAGTAAACTTTATTGTTTGTCATGGCGATAACCAATATTTTTTCATTTATTATTGTAAAGTCAACATCATATAACACTAATATTCGATAATGTTTTCCTTAGAATTTGAACCCACGGTTTTGTCACCCTTTTCAATAATATTATTCCATACATATTGTAAATAGACCTTTACGGAACTTAACCAAAAACATTGTCTTGCACTTGTTCCATGAGAATATTTTGAGTCGACAAGAACAGTGATTTTTCCATTTATTTGCTCGTCTCGGTAAACTCAAAAAATTTGTTTTTTCGTTTTCTATGTTGTAACACAAAATATAAAGGAAATAATTTTCACTCATACGCATGCAATAATAATAAAAATCCAATAAAAAATAAATACAATCGCCGAAGAACACGTGGAAAATCATGTGTTCTTCGATAATTATGTTTAATTTTTATTGTTATTTCACGTATGATTGCAAATTATTTCCTTTATATTTTGTGTTGTAACATAGAAAACGAGAAAATACAAATTTTAAGATAATCGAGAGGTACAAATAAAGGACAAAATCACATTACTTGTCGACTCAAATATTCTCATGAAAAAAGTGCAAGTCAATGTGTCTTGTAAGTTCTAGAAAGGTGGATTCATGATAGAAGTTAGAAATAAATTATTAAAACGGGTGACAGACTTGAGTTCAAATTTTGAGGAAGACATTATCAAATATTGGATTACTGTAGCAATATTTAAAGAAATATATGTAAAAATATTGGTTATTGTAATGGAAAACAAAAGACGACAACTCTATTATACGAAAACTATGGATGGTGGACAAATTTTACTCTAAAATATTGTTTCAAATTTGAATGGTTGTGCTCCTTTTCTACAAATACTAGATTAGATACAAGTATAAAATTTGTATTCATTATTACAAGGAAATTGTTTCATTGAACCATATAATATAATATTCTATAGTGAAAAATGACTGCTCTTTTTATTTTATTGTAATATAGTAGCTAGTCCTAGTTTGTTTATTATTATTGGGAAAAACATATATTCTATTCCCTACTTGATTGAAAAACTTAGGAGCAGATAAAACACAAGTAAAAACCGAAATAAATAACACAATGCACACACGATATTTGTACGTGGAAAACCTCCTCAAATCAAAGAGTAAAAACCATGGGACTTTACGTTCAATTCAAACTTCACTATAATCAGAGTCGGGAATACAAACAAGGTATAACAACCTTTTAATACCGCAGAAAGATAAAAGGGAATAACAAAAAAGATATAACATTTGGTCCCAAACAAGTCAAATAAAAAACTCAAATTAGGAAGAACCTTTAAGTCCCAGAAAAATTCCGTTTGAATCTCCGATCGTGAGTTTGGTGAACCTGCGTGGCTGTAAGCGAAAATTTGCTACAAGATTTTCTCTTTCTTCCTCTCTTTTAATTTTTGACTTCTGTTTCTTGATGACGGCAGCCGCTCTTTAAATACTATAGCAATTAGGTTATAACATAACCCTTTAAAATATTATAATACCCTTAATAAATTAAAAGTGAACTTGAACCACTATTGGGCATTTTTATAGTTGGGAGCCCAAATAAAACTCAACAATCTCCCCCCTCATAACTATGGGAAATATGTTGTCAACCCAGCGGTTGAACAACAAACTTGAACTTGCTTTGAGGTAGTGCCTTAGTCATCATATCGGCGCCATTATCTTCTATATGCACTTTTTCTAAAATCAACAACTTTTCATCTAACGCATCCCGTATCCAATGATATCTTACATCAATGTGTTTAGATCTATAATGAAATGTTGAACGCTAGATAAATAGACTATCACATAGAAACATATATATAAATATAAATATATATATATATAAACTAATTTTAATATTAAAATATTATTTCAATATAATTTGCTACATTCTTTATAGAAAAAATATACTTTTAAGAAAAAATATACTTTTAAGAAAAAATATTTATAATTATATCCAAAATTTAATTGATCATTAAAAGAACGTTATATTAAATAAAAAATTAATTCCTATTTCTAAACTTTTCCCTAATAACTCCATAATTTAATTAGTCAATCACTAGTATAGAAATAAACCTCAATTTCTGTTCTAGAACACCTTCAAAATTAACGAACTACCCACATATAGCTTATCTCTTCGTATAATAACTATTAAGGAAGAATGAAGTCGTTCAGTCGAAGTCGAAAGAGAATTGATGATCATCGATGAGAAAGATATTAGCCCATGAGTTTGGACATATTTGGAGCACATTCAAAGACATGAGATTGCAGCGTATGTTCAAGAATGGCTTTGAGAGTTAGACGTGCAGTTAAATGGAAGGAACAAAGTTGGTGAAAAAATTAACAATATCTTACGGGAGTGTCCAAGCACGTGTTACTTCTCGTTTTGCACCCGTCTAGAATATGATATTGATAAGATCATGGATGAGAATAAATCAATGGCATCATATAGGAAGGAGAAAGATATGTGCGCCATTTGCTTAAAAAATTATAATGATGGAGATGAGTTTAATTCGATGCTACATTGTCTACATCAATTTCACTATGGTTGTATTAAGAATTGGATAAAGATTAACAACTCTTGTCTTTTGTGTCGTGAACTTAAATTGTCATATATATATATATATTCGATATATTTGATTAATTATATGTCTTACACTATCATATGAGATTATCTATTTGATTAATGTAAAATTACTTTATTTATTTTTTTTTGTTATTTATATATAAAATTAAGAATATGTATTAGATATATAATATATTTGATTAATTATATGATTTTCTTACACTTCATAAGAGATTATCTATATTTGATTAATGTAAAATCTTTTTATTTATTTTTTGTTATTTATATATAAAATTAAGAATATGCTAATTATTTAAGCATTGAAGTGGGAAGATGTGGTCATAATTATGAAATAAAAATAAATATATATTTTATATTTAAGAATAAATAAACATAATTTGTCTTAATTTGTCTATATTTTATTTTTATCAAAAGATTTCCCAGATTTCAATAATCACCAACATAAAAATGTCTTATTTTATATTTATTCATGCTTGTATTTATTTATTATTATTTTAGAGAAAGAGAAATAAAATAAAGTCATTGATCCTTTTTTAAGGATTTGGTGAATATAATTTTAAATTTAGAGAATCCTTTTATTATTAGTTTTCCAATTAATAAAAAAAATTAATCTTAACAAATTTAAATAAAATCAAGAAATTATGAAAAATGTTATATATATATACACAAAATTATTTTAACATGTTAGAGAAAGATATACATTATATTACTTTAAATACAAATAAAGATATAAAAAGTATACAAACAGCAATTCTTATAAAAAATCTTATTAAAATTTAACAAAAATTGAAAAAAAAATAACAAAAACACTATTTTTTTAAAAATGGTTTCATATATATTAAAAATGACAAGAACCATCTTAAACCTAACAAAAAAAAATATGATATGAGAAAAAAAATAGAATATATTCACGTTACCAACATGTTATCGAACTCGAAAGTTCTTGAGAATAAAGATTAACTTTTCGATCGACCCATCAGTTTCCTGAACGAATCTCAGAAATCATCATATTTTGAATGATACATATTGTATGACTATAAATGTTAAAATTCGTCGATTTATGTACAAGATTATTATGGAAAAGTTGGTAAACATTGTTTTGACTCAGCTCTAAGATGACTGGCATGAATGACTTCAACACAACTGTCACTCTTAATTATAGACAGATCGATCAACAAAAAAGAAGAGTAAACCCCTTATAACCTAAAAAGTCATGATTAATTCTCAACTAACACCACCAAAAATCATATGGAATAATGAAGCAAAATCAGTCCTAATGAAAATATAAAAATATATCATTTCTCTTGTTCCACTTCCATAAATGAAAAAACACTTAAAATGGAATTATAATTAAAAATAATATTATATTTTAAATTCAAGAAATCCAAACTTATTAGAAATCTGTTCATAATTATTATAATTCCTTATAAGAAGATTTGCCCAATGAATCTCATCTTTCTCTATATAAATAAAATGAATGTGAGCTCAATTCACAGAAACAAGTTTTAGGTTTTCTCTCTTCCTCTCTTCCTCTCTTGTACTATTTTACTTTGATCGATCGACGAGCCGTTTCATTTTTCATTTATAGCTAGGCTGTGTTTCTCATTTTGAGTTGAAGTTTTGAATTCCATTTTGATTCTAAGGTTCATCATTTATTAAACCTTTTCAGGGGGGTTTCTTGGTGTTCATTTCTGTGTTGATTGATCGGATTTGTTTATTCTTAGGGTTTTCAGATGAACAAGAATTCTGGAAAAATGGGTGTTTGATCGCCGTTCTTCGGCGATTTGATTAGCGGTTCTGATTTGTTGAGGCATTTGCATCCTGGCCCGATAGGCTGGATGAGCTATGCAATCATGGATGGGCTGGTTACTCGAGCTGCCTCACTGATTTCAACGAGTAATTCTGGAGGCGGACAAGCATCACTTAGCTCATCTACTCTACATATACTGTATATATGTTTGATTCCTCTCCTTAATTTTCATTGCACAGTTCTATTCAATTAATATGAGGGGTTTTAATCTGAAATTAACGTGTTAGGTAGATTTTTGAGATTGTGAACCTTGCGAATGAGCTTCTTCCGCCACTATCTCAAGGAACCATATCTCTTCCATCCAGCACTAATCTATTGATCAGCGGATCTCCTTCAAGGAAGTCTAGTAAACAGGAGGACACAGATGGAAACACTGTTGAGATTTCAGCTCGAAAAAAGTTATTAATTGATTGCAGCAATTTGGGGTGGATCTTCTTCCTGTTATGGTTCAGGTTAGACTTTTGGAATCCTCATTTCATCCATTCTTTTGACTGAAATACAGATATATGGCTTTAGCGTTAATAGCCCTGTCCGCCACAAGTGTCTTTCCATTATTGGAAAGTTGGATGTACTTTAGTAGTTCAAACATGATCCAAACTTTAATGAAGGTGACAAATATCTCCAGGTATTTCTTTTGTTCCTTTTATGTATCAAATGCATACAAGTTCCATTTTGTTTGATGCTGGTATTGATAGTTTCCCCTTTTTCATTGATTGGTAGCTTCCTTGTGTGTGTTTTATCATGGAAAGATCCTCAAGTCTAATAAAATATGATAATCACTCCATGACAAAACAAAATATCTCAAAGATCAAATCTAGTGAAATATGAATTAATAATTGGATCCGTTCATAATCTGTAAAACAAAATACTAATATTTATATATGGTTCAATCAAATAATTTCAATGTAATAATGTAATAGAAATTTATTTAACGTAGTCTTCGTGAAAAAGGGACAGCCTTTGAAATTTGAGCCAAGTTAGAGTAAGAATGCATTATAAAAGATTTTTTTGGTGCATTTATGGTTCTCGCATATTAGAGTCGCCGTCTTTTGGTTGTCCATGTTAGATTTTAAGAGTAAACTTTATTGTTTCCCATGGCGATAACCAACATTTTTCTATTTATTATTGTACAGGTAATCTAATATTTGATAATATTTTCCTCAGAATTTGAACCCACGGTTTGTCACTCTTTTAAATAATTTTATTCCATACCCATTTCGTAAATAGACCTTTACGGAACTTAATCAGAAACATTTTCTTGCACTTGTTCCATGGAAATATTTTGAGTCGACAAGTACGTTGATTTCTCTCTTTATTTGCATGCCTCGGTAATCTCAAAAAAATTGTTTATTCGTTTTCTATGTTGTAACACAAAATATAAAGGAAATAATTTTCACTCATACGCGTGAAATAAAAATAAAAACTAGATAAAAAATAAACACAATCACCGAAGAACACGTGATCTTTCACGGTTAAATAAAAATCATCGAAGAATAGGGTGAAAATTATGTGTTCTTCGGTGATTGAGTTTATTTTTTGTTTGACTTTTATTGTTATTTCACGTATGATTGCAAATTATTTCCCTTATATCTCGTGTTTCAACATAGAAAATGAAAGCACAAATTTTGAGACTATCGAGACATACAAACAAAGGGCAAAACCAAGTTACTTGTCAACTCAAAATATTCTCATAGAAAAAGTGTAAGACAATGTCTTGTAAATTCTGAAAAGGTTGATTCATGATATGATTGGTAATAAATTATTAAAACATGTGACTTATCTTGAGTTCAATTAGGAGGAAAACACTATTGAATTACTGTAGCAATTGATATAAGATGTTGTCGTTTTTAAATAAATAAATGCACCATTCAAATTTGAATGGTTGTGCTAATTTACTACTAATACTAGATACAAATATAAAATCCGTAATTATTAGAAAGAAATTGTTTTGTTGAACCATAATATTATTTCATAGTGTGAAAAATGATTGCTCATTTTATTTTATTGTAATATAATAGTCCTAGTTTGTTTAATACAGGTTTTGGAATGTATCCTATTATTATATAACATTTTCACTAGATTTAATCTTTTAAATAAATAGTCTGGCTACTTTAATACTTTAGTAAGTACAAAAATATATTGGAGTATATTTATGAATAAAATTGGATTGATATGACTATTTTAACAAAGTTTTGCCTGAAATATTTTAAGACAAAAGAATTATTTTAATAAGGTTTTGATTATGCAATCATGGGCTCACTGATGTCAACGAGTAATTCTGGAGGCTGAAAAGCATCACTTAGCACATCTACATATACTGTATGTTTGATTCCTCTCCTTAATTCTCATTGCACAGTTCTATTAATACGAGGGGTTTTAATCTTACAAAGATGTGCAGGGCTTAATTCAGGAATTAGAGGAGGAAGAGATAGATTAGGGCGTCCTTTGTTTGGTTCAAACGACCCTCTCAGACTGGTATTTTCTCTGCAGGTGGAAAGCAGCCCAATAATAACCTGACAATATACCAGGCCATTTGGAGTGATGATGAGCGCTTTACCAGAAATGACTTCATATCTAGTGATGGAAGTCGCTTTTGAAGTGATGTTCACACTATCACGTATCAGAGGGCTGACAATCAAAATGAGAAGGGTCCTGCTGGAACATCTAATTCTCCAAGCGCATCTAAATCTAGCAAAGTCAATTCAACCTCCAATGCGGAGCCACCTCATCGTGTGTCATTACTTGATAGTATTTTGCAAGGGGAGCTTCCCTGTGATCTTGAGAAGAGCAGTTCTACCTACAACATTTTAGCACTTCTTCGTGTCTTAGATGGTTTGAATCAGCTTTCTCCTAGATTGAGGGTCCAAACATTGATGAATAGTTATTGTCTCGATAAATCCAGGATGTGCAGTGCAGTGGAACTCTTCCAGCATGGTGTTCCCAGTTGACAAAATCATGTCCTTTCTTGTTTCCTTTTGAGTTCAAGTTTGTGGACGTTGAGAATTATCAGGTTTTCGACATTTCTTCTCTACAAATCTTTTAACCCCATGAATTAGATTATCTTCTTTGTGGACAAAGAGAATTGTGGAAGGTAATCTTTATTTGTTTTTATTTTGTATTTTACAAAAAAGGTCACTTTTCATTAAAAAGAAATGCGTGATGCTTTCAATCGTTGCAAAATTTTTATTTTGATCTTCTTTCAGAGAATGAATTCTATAGTTCAGCTTCCCATGATTTATTGATGTATATATATTTTCTTGTTATGCAGGCCGAGACACTGGTGGAACACATCAAATTTGATCATGGTTATACCGCGAAGAGTACTGCTTGTTAACGTATCTCCTACTAAATTTTCTTCTGATTTAGATTGAGGAGTTAATAATAGTTTGTACTATCATCTGATTTCTATGGTTTTGTGTTATTTTAGTTGCTGGAGATTATGGGTGAGCTCAGTCCAGAGCATCAAAGATCCTTCTGTCAGTTTGTTACGCCTTCCACCTGGCGGTCTGGCAGTTCTGATCCCAAAACTAACAATCGTCAGAAAGGTTTGGAAACATGGACTTATTTGATTCAGAATACTTTGTTGTATTATTTGGGGTCTTCATATTTATTTTTTTGTTTTTTTCTTATGATTTATCGCAGCACTCATCCGTGGCTGGAAATGCATTGAGCAGTGGTGGCAATGGAGCATTGGAAACTGCAGATGATGACTTGCCCAGTGTAACGACGTGTGCCAACTATCTCAAGCTTCCTCCATATTCTACCAAGGTAAATTACTTATATATAAATGGGCAGAACCTACACCTGAAGCTTGTGCCAATCTGCTTAGAATATATTGATATTAATGTGTATATTTCGAATTGATTGTTTTGTTTGATGGTAGGAAATCATGTACAAGAAGTTGCTTTATGCAATCAATGAAGGGCAAGGATCCTTCGACTTGTCATGAGCAAAACTAATTTCAATATGGGTTTTGTACATTCCATGGAAGAGATTTCTGTCATTTCCTAATTGGCCTAATCTTTAGCTAATTACACAACATCTTAGTCATCTCCCCAAACCAAATTTTTGGATATAGGTACGTTTTAACCTTTTCTTCAAAGTGTGCGATTAATGATATTAGGTTTCTTTTGAGTTTTTCCTGTGGCCCATACCATATTCGCGGTGCTGTGAATCTGTGAAAATAATTTTGCTGCTAAAAGGTGAACTGAATGTTGTTCTTTCCCAGGAGGAAGATGGATGGAAGTTTTCCATGGTAGTTGTGCTTGGAAAGAAGGAAGTTGATGCTGTAATTGTGGTGCAATTTCTGGTGTAAATAATAAATAGTGAAAATGAGATTTCATCAACCTTTTGTTGTTTTAGTTTTAAATCATGATACTATTTGTTTGTTTTTGTTCTTATGTTGATGATGATACAGAGTGTGTTGTTGACATGATTTTGGCATGTCCAAAGTTGTATGAATTTAGTAGAGGTACAAAATCATTTAAACAAGTTTTGTTGTTTAATATTAATCTACAAATGGATTAAAAATGAAAATTGTTCATTAATTGGGTTTGATATAGGATATGATTTTTTTTAATTATTATTTGAAGCTGGGGTTTATTTTTTTATTTTATGAAGGTTGTTACATTTTTTTTATTTAAATTCTATCAGTTTAAATTCATGATTTTCATATAAATAAAGTGAATTTACATTTATATGTTTAAAAAATTTGCATATTATTTATTTGAATTATTAATTTATGTAATTGATTTTATAATATAAATATTTTTAATGTTATTTGTTTTATATTTAATTATATAATAAAATAAATATATATAATGAAAATTGAATAAAAATTGTATTTGGTTTAAAAT
This sequence comes from Impatiens glandulifera, assembly GCF_907164915.1. Taxonomy (NCBI): domain Eukaryota; kingdom Viridiplantae; phylum Streptophyta; class Magnoliopsida; order Ericales; family Balsaminaceae; genus Impatiens; species Impatiens glandulifera. The sequence continues at coordinate 54,809,557 of NC_061865.1, read as the reverse complement.
TTGATTACGATAGCAATTGCTATTAGATAGTGTTGTTTTTAAAGAAATAAATGTAAAAATATTGGTTATTGTAATGGAAAACAAAAGACGACAACTTTATTATACGAAAACTAGGGATGACGGACAAATTTTACTCTAAAATATTGTTTCAAATTTGAATGGTTGTGCTCCTTTTCTACAAATACTAAATACAACTATAAAATTTGTATTCATTATTACAAGGAAATTGTTTCATTGAACCATATAATATAATATTTTATAATGAAAAATGAGTGCTCTTTTTATTTTATTGTAATATAGTAATTCTAGTTTGTTTATTATAGGTTTTGGTATCTTATTATTAAATATATTTTCACTAGATTTGATCTATTTCTTAAAAGAAATATGCATAGCTACTATAATAATTTAGATTTGTAAGGACAAAAATATAATGGAGTATATTTATGAATAAAATTGGAATGTTATTACTATTTTAATAAGGTTTTGACTAAAATATTTTAAGACAAAAAAAAATATTCCTTTTTTAATTCTTTAAATATTTTAATATTCCTATTTTAATTGGATTGATCTTGGGTATTTAAGATTTAATAATATGCATATTAAGTCTCCTTTTTTTTCCTTAAATATTTTTTAAGTGTATTTTAGTAAAATAAATTTAAATAACATATTTTAAAAACAATTATCAAATTATGTGAAATTTACCTAAAAAAGCACTTAAGTTCATAAATTAACCCTGAAACTTAATTAATATAGAATGAGGGGTAACAAAGAGAGATGAACAATTTATTATATTAGCCAAAAAAAACCTAAATTTTATGTGCTCATTCTAAATTACAAAGGAAGAACACTAATAATAGTTAAAATACTTATTTAGATTCTCCAACAACATTTAATTTTTCTTTATCGTATTTTTGCACCATTTTTTAACATATTAGAATCACCTATATTTTTCAGTCATTAATTGTATCATCATTTTTCACCAAACAATTTATTAATTAAGTTTCATTACTTGAAAATTTGTAATTATAACACAATATAATCTTGACTGTGCGTAAAATTTCATACTTTTATGAAGTTAAAACTATTTTATTTAAGGTTTATAAAAGATCTATGCAAGAAAATATAACTTATTATATATTATAATATTTAATTAAGTCTCAAAACAACACAAAGCTCGTGAAGAAAATATGTTTAAGAAGTAGATTTATTAAAAAATAAAAAAGTGAAGCAAATTAAAAAATTAAATATAACTTATTAAATTTTAAATTATATATATATTTTTATATATTTGAATTCTTTTTAAATATTTTTATTTTTAAATATTTAAAAAAAAAGGTTATAATGAATCCCTTATAAAAATAATAATCTTTTATTTAATTTATGTGATTTAGAATTAATAAAAAAAAATTATCCTTGTACATTTATAAAATTTAAATCACATATAAAATTAGAAATAATTTTATAAATATATAAATATTTTATTTAATATTTTCATGACATATAACCATGTCTTTGTTGTATTTTAAAATAATTTGATAATATCATACCAGCTTATAGCTTATGAGTAGACTAATATTTTAGTATCTCTTAATAATTAAACTTAATTTTAAGTTTAGAATATTATTTTATATTATTTCTCAAATATTCAAAATAACAACTTGTTAAATTATTTAATATTTATTTGATAATAAAATATATTTTATTTATTATTATCATATTTAAATTTAATTCTATATTTAATTATTTTTATATTTAGACATAACACAGTATAACAATATCTTTTAATTTTAACTAAATATATATTAAAATATCAATATATAATAATTTAAAAATATGTATTTTAACAAAAAAGAAAATGAATCACTTATAAAAATAAACTAATCAAATTAATCTTATATATTACCAAAAATAAAATTTGATTAATTTTATATTAATCGACGAATAACATCTTACAAAATTTTAATATGTATTTATGAAAACAAAATAATTAATTATATATATACATATATAAACTAATTTTAATTTTAAAATGTTATTTCAATATGATTTGCTGACATTCTTTCTAAACAAATGATATTTTTTAAGAAAAAATATTTATAATTATATCCAAAATCTAATTTATCATTAAATGAACGTTATATTAAATAGAAAATTAATTTCTATTTCTAAACTTTTCCATAAAAACTCGGTAATATAATTAGTCAATCATTAGCATAGAAATAAACCTCAATTTCTCTTCTCTATACACTATTAAACACCTTCAAAATTAACGAACTACCCACGTATAGCCTATCTCTTCATATAATAACTATTAAGGAAGAATGAAGTCGTTCAACCGAAACCGAAAGAGAATTGATGATCATCGATGAGAAAGATATTAGCCCATGAGTTTGGACATATTTGAAGCACATTCAAAGACATGAGATTGCAGCGTATGTTCAAGAATGGCTTCGAGAGTCAGACGTGCAGTTAAATGGAAGGAACAAAGTAGGTGAAAAAATTAACAATATCTTACCGGAGTGTCCAATCACGTGTTACTTCTCGTTCTACGTCTTTGTGGAAAACGATATTGAACGTGTTACTTCTCGTTCTACGTCTTTGTGGAAAACGATATTGATAAGATCATGGATGATAATAAATCAATGACATCAGATAAGGAGGAGAAATATATGTGTGTGGTTTGTTTGGAGAATTATAATGATGGAGATGAGATTAATTCGATGTTACACTGTCCACATCAATTTCACTATAGTTGTATTAAGAATTGGATGAAGATTAACAACTCTTTCCCTTTGTGTCGTGAACAAATATTCTCTTATATGTATTAGCTATAGTTTATTATTAGCTATATTTTATTAATGTAAAATCATATGTTTTTCTCACACTATCGTACAAGAGTTTATCTGTCGGGTTGTCTTAAATTTATTAAATATATTTGACTAATTCATTTTTTTCTCACACTATAATATAACTCCTTATATTGTTTTTTATTTAAGTTTTAAAGTGGGAAGATGTGGTCATGAAATAAAAACAAATATAATATTTAAGATTAAATTTAACAAAATTTGTCTTGATTTGTGTATATTTTGTTTTTTTATCAATTTTTTTCCTCAGGTTTCAATAATGAATCAGTAACATACAAATGTCTTATTTTGTATTTACTCATCCTTGTATTTATTTATCATTTTTAGAGAAAGAAAAATAAAATAAAGTCTTTGATCCTTTTTGGTGAATATAATCTTAAATTTAGAGTAATTAATAAATTCTTTTATTATTAGTTCTCCAATTAATTAAAAATTTAATTGAACAAATCCAGCGAGATCACTTTGCTGAATTAATCAAGAAATCAAATCGAAAGTAAATTGTAGAGAGAAGGCAGAGAAAACTTATCAACTTCATTGATCAATCGGTTGTTGAAGTTACAAAGTGTCAATCGGTTAAAACCCCCAAATTAGTTTTTACTAAATTAACAAATAGCCCTTACACTTTATATATATTACAATTTCAATCAACTTAAAACATTATATTAAAATATTAACATATACTTATTTATTTGTATTACAATTACAAATTTACAAATCTTCTTGATCATTTAGCTTGATATTAATCCTTCATAAATTTATCTAAAATTAAGAAATTATGGAAGGTGAGTTCGGGCCGAATTACCAACATTGCATGTACATGCGTTAAATGTGATAATAGAGAATGTTTTGACAAACAAGGTATAAGAAAACATTTAATTTTGTATGAAATAAGGAAAAACTATACATTTTGTAATTGTCATGGGGAAAAACGACGAAGCAATGATAATATTGTTGTATAGATTGATACTAGTACAATGTATAAACTGAAAAGATAATTGGGAACAATTTCATAGGATGTGAACTCGGATCGCAATAATTTTGATGAGGATGATTGTATGATAAATAGCATAAATGATTTCTATCCACATTGTGTTGATGCATCAAAATGTGAGTCTTACGGGCAATATTGATTCGAGTAAAGATGGGGCAAATGAGGATGCTAAAAAATTTTATAGCCTCTTAAATGAATATAATGAAACGGTATATTGAGTCTTCATAATTTCATAAACATCAACATTATTAAAATTACTCAAGCTCAAGAATATTGGGCAATGGACAAATTCTTCATTTAACATGTTAAAATTGTTAAAGGAAGAAATATTGCCGGTCAGTTCTAATATTTCCGATTCATATTATCATTGTAAGAAGTTTCTTAAAAAAGTTTGTCTTTCTTATAAAAAGAAAGATGTTTGTAAAAATAGTTGTATGCTGTATCGAAAAGATGATAAACTTTTGAATTCTTGTAAAGTGTGAAGTTTCTCGGTGAAAAATTGAAGAATCGAGTAAAAAATCTAAGAAAAAAACAAATGGAAAACTATCACAATAAGGTGCTACGTTATTTCCCATTAATACCGATATTGCAAAGATTATATATGTGTTCTAAAATTGCTTCGGCCACAAAGATACAAGGATTGATGATGAAGTTTTGCGACATCCCACTGATTTTTTGGCATGTAAATCATTCGATAAAGATTATCCTGATTTTGCTATTGAGCATCGTAATGTAAGACTTGATCTTGCAAGTGATGAATTTCAACCGTTTGCAAATGGAAAGACATCGTATAGCATTTGACATATGATCCTCATTTCTTATTACGTTCCTCCGATAATTTGCATAAACTCTTCTAATTTTATACTAACCATATTAATTTCGGGTCTAGAAAGTCCAAGTGATACAATTGATGTATATTTACCGCCGTTATTTAACGAATTAAATGATTTATGGAGTAATGACGTAAATCAATTAGTTAATTTATATGCTCAAAATATTTTGTATATATGACAATAACGACATAAAAATATTTCGTTGTTGATAGTTTTTTGTCTTGTTAGGTGTGGTGTAGGGCAGAAGATTTTAAAGTAGACTCCCCATTCATTAGATAGGAAAGATCATCCAACTTCGTGATTCAGTTGATTTTGTTTGTTACGATAAAATGATGAAACAATAGCAAGTTTTATATCTTCATGAAGAGCTTTTGCTTGGGACATATTTATATTTTTTCACAATATCTTATAAAAGGTGACATATAATTTGAAAAATAAAAATGTCACGTTCATTGGGGAGTTGATTAGCGGTTGGTTCTGAGTGGGGTTGAGGGTTTTTTATGGAAACTAGGAGTCGGAAGCGGGCGGAGGTTACCTCATCGGCTCCTTCTTCCTCTCCTGTTACTTCTGCTGCTGCTACACCTTCACTAGCTGTATCTACTAAAATGGATTCGACTAATGAATCTTCGGGTTCTGGAAACCGTGGAGGGCGAAGAGGAAGGAACAACCCTGCGGAGAAAGGGAAGGAGAAAGAGCATGAAGTTAGGGTTAGGTTTAGAGATAACTTGACCTTTGCAAACATTTCCCTTCAAGGTCTCCTAAGAAAGTTGGGTTCTGGGTTAGATGATTTACTTCCATCATCTGCCATTGATGCCTCATCCTCTCAACAGAATGGGAAGCTTAAGAAGATTTTATCTGGGCTGAAGAGGGATGGAGAGGAAGGAAAGCAAGTGGAGGCATTGACCCAGCTCTGTGAGATGCTTTCCATTGGGACTGAGGAGTCACTCAGTTTATTATCTATGGATTCCTTTGTACCAGTCCTTGTTGAGCTTCTTAACCGTGAGAGTAATCCTGACATCGTGTTTCTAGCTACACAAGCATTTACTTATATCTGCCATACGTTTCCATCTTCATGTGCGGAAGTTGTGTTTCCATCTCCTTCACTGACGATTGAGCCTATGGAGTTGGCTGAACAGGTTATTTCTGAGAGAATGAATATTTGAATCATAACTCTCTATTCTTATTTCTCTCAGTTGTTCAACAAATTTTATACAGAATAAAATAGAGCATTACCCAAATTTAGACAAGAGTAAGTGAGAATATTAATTACCATGTATGTAATATGTATATGTCCCTGAAAACTAGAAGGCCTAACCCATTTATTGAGTTCCTGAGTACTGTGTACACATTTTCTAAACAGGAAAGTAATGAAATAAACTATGAAGATCATAACATTACTATCCATATCTCTTATCACATTGTGTTTGCAACTCAACAGTCACTGCAAGCATTGAAGAAGATTTCACTTCAGCATCCAACTGCTTGTTTAAGAGCTGGTGCTCTCATGGCTGTGCTTTCATATCTTGATGTCTTCTCTACTCGTGTCCAGGTAGGCTTAAATCCTACTCTTAAGGTGGGTATAGTTTTTTTTTGCCAAGTTTTCATATTATATATTGTACTAATTTGATTATGAAATTATATGTTTCATGTTCTAGCTTGTAGCATTGTCTATTGCAGCGAATATGTGTAAAAAAATTCCTTCAGATGCTGCTGACTTCGTGATGGAAGCTGTTCCATTGTTGACAAATCTCCTTCAATATCATAATGCAAAGGTTTTTTCTTGTTTTAAGGCAATGGTTCAAATTTATATTGTTTGGCTATGTACTAAGATTCTCTTTGAAAAATATTTGTTTGCTGCTCAATTGATAGGTGTTAGAGCATGCTTCAATCTGTTTGATTCAAATTGTTGAGGCATTTGCATCCTGTCCTGATAGGCTGGATGAGTTATGCAATCATGGGCTGGTTACTCAAGCTGCCTCACTGATATCAACAAGTAATTCTGGAGGTGGACAAGCATCACTTAGCTCATCTACATATACTGTATGTTTGACTCCTCTCCTTATTTCTCATCGTACAATTCTATTAATACGAGGGGTTTTAATTCTACAAAGATGTGCAGGGCTTAATTCGGTTGATTTCCACATTTGCTAGTGGCTCGTCTTTGGGGGCAAAATCTTTATTGCTCCTTGGAATTAGTGGCATCCTTAAAGATATATTATCAGGTTCAGGGATGGTTGCTAATATGTCCATTTCTCCTGCTTTGAGTAGGCCACCAGAGCAGGTAGGTGGTTCATGTTCTTTCTTTCTTTCTTTTTACTGGATATGTATGCTTAGATTTGAAGATGTTGGACCTGTGGCATCATCTTTTATATAGATAATAGTTTGCATTTAGTTGTTTTGTAATTGTGATCTGTGTGCGAGAAATATTCAAAGTGCTTTTCAAAGTGTTCGATTGGGCAGTGGTATTTCGTATTATATTTAACTTAAGAAATTGCTCATCAGTTTTCACTTCGTAATAGAATGTGTTTACTGCATCCCTAAACCAGCCATCTGGTTATAGCTCTCTTGTTTTTTTCAGACTGTTACAGTATAATGAAACAGGAAATAAATATCATATAATTCTGAAGTAATACGAATTATATGATATTTATTTCAAGACATGCATTTATTTATATATGTTTATCAAGACATGCATTCTTAAATAAGTGATAAAGGAAAGAAAGAAAAGAAGAGGAGGAGGAGGGATAAGAAAAGCTAGAGATAAAAGTAATAAGAGAAGAAATGTGGAAAGGGGATTAGAGGAAAGAAGAGAAAAGAATAGGAAGAGGGATAGGAAAAGTCTAGAGAGAAAAGTAATATGAGAAGAAAAGAGGAAAAAAAGTGTGTAAAGAAGAAGAAGAGGCAATTTTTTTTTTTGAAATTTAAGTAAGTCAAAAATTAATATTAATTTTTGTAAAAAATGAACGTCGCTTTTTGGGGGAATAGCTTTCGGCGCTATATGAGCTATAGCGACAAAAGAGGGGTTATTTGAAAGTGCGTATCCTATTGCGCCTTATAGCTACATATGGTCGCTACGCTATTCGCCATAACTAGCGCTACGAGCGCTATTGACAACTACTAGTATTGTGAAGCCAATCTGAATTATGGACTACTTCTTGTGTTATTCCATTAACTGAAGCAGTTTTGTTGATCTTTCTATCTGTTTAATTTTAACTTCACATCTAATATTCCATTTCATTTTCAACCCACTAAGGTAGTTCAAGTGGCAATTGTCAAAAGTGGCTTATGTAGCACGGATACTCCAAAATATTTTTTTTTGGAGTATCGGATACGGATACGATACGGCAAAACGGGTATCGGATATGGCAAAAGAAGTGTCGTTGACTTTTTATGGAGTTGACCAATCCGATACGGTTTGGATACGGCTTGGATACGTTTTTGGATACGTTTTGGGTAATTTTTAAAAAGTAAAAATTTTAGGAGGACTGAAATGTTTAAAACAAAACTAACCCTAAACTAACATTTCCTCCTCTTGACTCAAGCTTCCCTTATCTTATTTTGTTTATCTTATGTGTTTCTTAGATAAACAAGATAAACTTAAGATTCACATCAAGTTAATAACTAACTATTAATATTTTTTTATTATTATTTTATATATTTTTTTAATAATTTTTAATAATATGCGTATCCTAAACGAAATCCTATATTTTCAAAATTTTCCGTATTGCCGTATTCGTATCGTATTTGATACGATACCCGTATCCGTGCAACATAGTTTATAAGAGACCAAAGGTCACGGGTTCAATTCCCACTTAGAACGCCTTAAGTTGAAGTAGATGTCATGATAGTAAAGGTCATGCTAACATCTTACATTAAGAAAAAAATAAAAAAATATTCCATTTCATTTTCATATTTTCTGTTTATTTTGTAATACATGTAGATGCTTATCTTGTTTCTAGTCATATGATTCCGATTAATCTGTTATGTTCATCTGAAATTAACGCGTTATGTAGATTTTGGAGATTGTGAACCTTGCGAATGAGCTTCTTCCCCCACTTCCTCAAGGAACCGTATCTCTTCCATCCAGCACTAATCTATTGATCAAAGGATCTTTTTCAAGGAAGTCTAGTAAACATGAGGACACAAATGGAAGCACTGATGAGATTTCAGCTCGAGAAAAGTTATTAAATGATCAGCCGGAGCTTCTGCAGCAATTTGGGGTGGATCTTCTTCCGGTTATGGTTCAGGTTAGCCTTTTGGAATCTTCATTTCATCCATTCTTTTGACTGAATCCGTCAAATAATAACATTATTGACTGTAATACAGATATATGGCTCTGGCGTTAATAGCCCTGTCCCCAACAGGTGTCTTTCTATTATTGGAAAGTTGATGTACTTTAGTAGTTCAGACATGATCCAAACTTTAATGAAGGTGACAAATATCTCCAGGTATTTCTTTTGTTCCTTTTATGAATCAGACGCATACAAGTTCCTTTTTGTTTGATGCTGGTATTGATAGTCGCCCCTTTTTCATTGTTTGGTAGCTTCCTTGCAGATGTTTTAGCATGGAAAGATCCTCAAGTCTTGATTCCTGCTCTTCAAATAGCTGACATTTTGATGGGAAAACTTCCTGGAACTTTTACTAAGATGTTCGTGAGAGAGGGTGTCATTCATGCTGTAGATGTCCTTATATTAGGTGGTAGCAGAATTGCCTCTCCTGCAGAGAAGGATAGTGATTCTGTTTCTAAAACAGCATCACGCTCTAGGCGATCCCAGCGCTCAAAACCAGATTTGCATGGTACTGATGATTCCAAAATTCCAGTTTCCACTGTTGGTTCACCTTCTAATTCAGTAGAACATCCAACTGGCAATTTGAGTATGCGGGTGATAGTAAGTGCATCTGCCAAAGCTTTCAAGGATAAGTATTTCCCTTCAGCCCCTGGTTCCAGCGAAGTTGGGATTACAGATGATTTTGTGCATCTGAAGAATCTTTGCTTGAAGTTAAGCTCTGGTGTTGACGATCAAAGTAAATCAAAAGGGAAATCTGAAGCTTTTGCGTCTAGCAGCTTATCAGATATTCCTTCTATTAAAGAGGAGAACTTGATTGTTGTGGTGTCTGAAATGTTGTCGGAGTTGAGCAAAGGGGATGGTGTCTCGACTTTTGAATTTATTGGTAGTGGTGTTGTATCAGCATTACTGAACTATTTTTCTTGTGGATATTTCTCCAAGGACAGGATTTCTGAAGCTAACCTTTCCGTGCTTCGCCAACAAGTAATACAGAGATACAAGGCATTTATCACCATTTCTCTACCAACCAGTCTTGATGAGGGGAGAGTGGCACCTATGAGTGTCTTAGTTCAGAAGCTTCAGAATGCGTTGGCCTCAATGGAAATATTCCCAGTTGTGCTTAGTCACTCTACACCATCCTCTGGTGGAAGTGCACGGCTTTCTTGTTCCTTTTCCTTTAGACAAACATTTAAGTTGCGTCTGTGCAGGGCCCAAGGAGAAAAATTACTCCGCGATTATTCTTGCAATGTGGTACGAATTGATCCATTAGCCAGTCTTGCAGCTGTAGAAGACTTTCTTTGGCCTCGTGTACAACGTAACGATTCCAGCCAAAACCCTTCACTCTCTGCAAATAAATCTGAATCAAAGAGTATACCTACAGGGGCTAGTGCTTCGAATCCCTCTTCTGATGGCCGTCGTCATTCCAATCGATCCATAACCTCTGTCAATATTGGAGAAACAACAAAAATGGATTTATCACAAGAGAAAAAAGCTGGTTCATCAAAAGGGAAGGGTAAAGCTGTCCTAAAGCCAGGCTCAGAGGATCCAAAGGGGCCTCAAACCAGAAATGTCCGTAGAAGAGCAGCTCTTGATAGAGACATACAAATGAAGCATACAAGTGGTGATACAACTTCTATAGTATGTTTTCTATAACTTTATGTACATGAACAGTTTCATGGGCTTGTTGATTTTAAGTCTGTGGAGTTTTCATCTTGGAAATACCCATTTCCATTTTAACATAATCATCAATATAGAGACAATATGGTTTTGCAGTGTGATTCTGACATGGAGATGATATCATTGTAAATTTTGTTGTATGCTCTGGTTGTTTTTTCTGCACTAAGAATTGCCCTAGGAATCTATTGGTTGGAACCTTTTACATTACCATGTGTTGGTCCTTTTCAATTCTACGGATCCACTGAAGATTGTCCTACTTCCTTCACTACAATGGCTTTCCTAAAGTTCAACATTCTCAATGTCTAGAACAACTTCCAGGTCTATACATCGCATCTGGTGAACTATCATAGCTACCCTGCTAAGAAAAAGTTGGATTGAGCATTTACCTAGTTTTTTTTTATCTAAGTTTCATTATCATGGATGCATATAAAAGGGACTGTTTGGATTTCACCAGGTAAATCGAAATTGCTTCACATTGGAGTGAGATCTTGAAAATGTTATGCTGGACAGTACTTCAAAAGGGTGACTTATTGGACAAATGTATAGATATTTTGTTGCAAAATTTAGCATTTCTTCTTTTTTTATACTGTGGTGGTCTTGATTGAACATGATCAGTGCTGCTTTTTATTGTTTTATAGATAAAAAGCTTTTGAAAATTTTATTTAGAGTATTAGAAGTCCTGAGCATTTGACTCATCAGATGTTTCATTCTGACAGTATGCTTACCTGGTTTGGCCTGATATGCAGGATGATGAGCCAGATGTGTCTCTCATTGACATGAATGATGCCCTGGTGATTGACGATTATGACCTGGTGATTGAAGATGATGACCATGATGATGTATGTCAATGTATTGCATTATGCATTTATTTTTGAACTGCATTTCTCTGGCTAACGGATTCTTAGTCAATGTGAAATAAATTATTGAAGTGGTTTGTTTTTGCAATATTCATCTGAAAAGACTTTTGTGCTTCAAGGAACATATTTACCAAATTTTACACTTGTCTCGATATGCCCATGGAACTTGGTGTTAGTATTGCTTTTTCATGTAATATTATTTGCTCTTCTGTTGATAAAGAATTCCCGTGTGGATTAATGGATCGTATTCGAAATGAACAGACATCTATTCTTGCATGTAAAAAGAAATGGAGAGAATGAATTGATTGACTAGTCACTTAGCTGGACTGGCTTATTGTTTATAGTCTGATGCAGTTATCATCAATTTCAGGTACTATTTGACCATTCCTTCCCTGTTTGCATGTCTAATGGAGTACATGATGTTAAACTCGGGGACCCAAATGAGGAAAATTCAACTGTTCCTGCCACAAGTGATAGCAAGACCAATCCTGCTCCTGGTTCCAGTAGTAGAGTTGGTGCGGCTAAGAATTTCGATTCTACCAAGTTTAGGAGTAGTAACTCCTTTCGTTCAAGGGGTGCAATGTCATTTGCTGCTGCTTCCATGGCCGGGCTTGCATCTGCAAATGGTAGAGGAATTAGAGGAGAAAGAGATAGATTAGGGCGTCCTTTGTTTGGTTCAAACGACCCTCCCAGACTGGTATTCTATGCAGGTGGAAAGCAGCTCAATAAGAACCTGACAATATACCAGGCCATTCAACGTCACCTTGTTGTGGATGAGGCTGAAGATGAGCGCTTTACCAGCAATGACTTCATATCTAGTGATGGAAATCGCTTTTGGAGTGATGTCTACACTATCACGTATCAGAGGGCTGACAATCAAAATGACAAAGACCCTGCTGGAACATCTAATTCTCTAAGCGCATCTAAATCTAGCAATGTCAGTTCAACCTCCAATGCAGAGCCACCTCATTGCGTGTCATTACTTGATAGTATTTTGCAAGGGGAGCTTCCTTGTGATCTTGAGAAGAGCAATTCTATCTACAACATTTTAGCACTTCTTCGTGTCTTAGAAGGTTTGAATCAGCTTTCTCCTAGATTGAGGGTCCAAGCCTTGATGGATAGTTATTCTGAAGGAAAAATAGCTAACCTTGATATTCTTGTTGTTACTGGGGTTAGAATCCCTGGAGAGGAATTCATTAACAGTAAGCTCACCCTAAAGTTGTCTCGTCAAATCCAGGATGCTCTTTCACTGTGCAGTGGAAGTCTTCCAGCATGGTGTTCCCAGTTGACAAAATCATGTCCTTTCTTGTTTCCTTTTGAGATTCGGCGTCAGTACTTATATTCAACTGCTTTTGGATTATCGAGAGCACTACATCGTTTGCAGCAGCAGGGTGTGGATGGTCATGGATCATCCAATGAAAGGGAGGTGAGAGTTGGTAGGTTGAAGCGCCAGAAATTTCGTGTATCACGTAACCGTATTCTGGATTCTGCTGCAAAGATTTTGGAGCTATATTCGAGTCAAAAGACTGTTTTGGAGGTCGAGTATTTTGGTGAAGTTGGTACAGGATTGGGTCCTACTTTGGAATTTTACACCCTTTTGAGTCATGATTTACAAAAAGCTTCACTTGGAATGTGGAGGTCAAGTTTTCAACCTAATAAACCTCCTCCAATGGAAGTTACAGATATTGCTCACTCACAACTTGGCTTGTTCCCTCGTCCTTGGGCACCAAATTCTAATACATCTGATGGAAGCCAATTTTCAAAGGTGGTTGAGCATTTTAGATTGCTAGGTCGTGTGATGGCTAAAGCTCTTCTGGATGGGAGACTTTTAGATTTTTCATTCTCAACAGCTTTTTATAAGCTTGTCCTCGGGCAGGTATTCAAGTTTTCCATTTAAACATGATTTGGTTTCCTTCGCATCCTCCATGTCATAATCTGTTTTTAACAATTCAGTTTTCTAAATAATGAGTTGTAACATAAAAGCTTACAAGATTATCATATATAGATTTTCAGCATCCTCCATGTCATAATCTGTTTTTAACAATTCAGTTTTCTAAATAATGAGTTGTAACATAAAAGCTTACAAGATTATCATATTGAAATAGATTTTCAGATGCTATTTTGAATCCCCACTGTTAAGAATTACGTTCCTTTTTTTCGAATAATTTTGAGCATGGTGACCAATAAAACTTGGTTTCTGTTATGATTTGAACATTAGTAGAAAATAATATGCTTGTAACTATTCTCTTGGTCCCTCTACAGGAGCTTGATTTGTACGATCTTCTTTCTTTTGATGCTGAACTGGGGAGAAATCTACAAGAATTGCAAACCCTAGTATCCAGAAAACATCTTTTGGAATCTTCTAGCAGTCTAACTAATGAAGATACTATGAGCTTACATTTTCGTGGGGTTCCCGTAGAGGATCTTTGTTTGGATTTCACCCTTCCTGGCCATTCAGACTATGTCCTGAAATCTGGAGAAGAAACTGTAATTGATCAATCTCTCTTTGAAAACTGTTTCGAACTTGTACTTTTATTGATCACTTGAGTCTTGATGATGCTACTAATTCAATATTGTATGTATGCCAGGTGGACATTGATAGTTTGGAGGAATACATATCCTTAGTTGTTGATGCCACCGTGAAGACAGGGATAACAAGGCAAATGGAAGCATTTAGAGCTGGATTCAATCAAGTGAGTAACATCTGTGTTTACTATTTCATATATCTTGAATTGTTTTTAATGCTAGCATCTGACATTTTTTTATTAATATGCACTGTTGTAATTACCAGGTTTTCGACATTTCTTCTCTACAAATCTTTTCACCCCATGAATTAGATTATCTTCTTTGTGGACAAAGAGAATTGTGGAAGGTAATCTTTATTTGTTTTAATTTTGTATTTTACAAAAAAGGTCACTTTTCATTAAAAAGAAATGCGTGATGCTTTCAATCGTTGCAAAATTTTTATTTTGATCTTCTTTCAGAGAATGAATTCTATAGTTCAGCTTCCCATGATTTATTGATGTATATATATTTTCTTGTTATGCAGGCCGAGACACTGGTGGAACACATCAAATTTGATCATGGTTATACCGCCAAGAGCCCTGCGATTGTTAACGTATCTCCTACTAAATTTTCTTCTGATTTAGATTGAAGAGTTAATAATAGTTTGTACCATCATCTGATTTCTATGGTTTTATATTATTTTAGTTGCTGGAGATTATGGGTGAGTTCACTCCAGAGCATCAAAGATCCTTCTGTCAGTTTGTTACTGGTGCACCTCGCCTTCCACCTGGCGGTCTGGCAGTTCTGAGCCCAAAACTAACAATTGTCAGAAAGGTTTGGAAACATGGACTTATTTGATTCAGAATAATTTGTTGTATTATTTGGGGTCTTCATATTTTTTTATTTTTTTCTTATGATTTATCGCAGCACTCATCCGTGGCTGGAAATGCATTGAGCAGTGGTGGCAATGGAGCATTTGAAACTGCAGATGATGACTTGCCCAGTGTAACGACGTGTGCCAACTATCTCAAGCTTCCTCCATATTCTACCAAGGTAAATTACTTATATATAAATGGGCAGAACCTACACCTGAAGCTTGTGCCAATCTGCTTAGAATATATTGATATTAATGTGTATATTTCGAATTGATTGTTTTGTTTGATGGTAGGAAATCATGTACAAGAAGTTGCTTTATGCAATCAATGAAGGGCAAGGATCCTTCGACTTGTCATGAGCAAAACTAATTTCAATATGGGTTTTGTACATTCCATGGAAGAGATTTCTGTCATTTCCTAATT
Organism: Impatiens glandulifera; assembly: GCF_907164915.1. Taxonomy (NCBI): domain Eukaryota; kingdom Viridiplantae; phylum Streptophyta; class Magnoliopsida; order Ericales; family Balsaminaceae; genus Impatiens; species Impatiens glandulifera. Next base: position 54,794,246 of record NC_061865.1, on the reverse strand, counting down.
GGCCTAATCTTTAGCTAATTACACAACATCTTAGTCATCTCCCCAAACCAAAATGATGGATATAGGTACGTTTTAACCTTTTCTTCAAAGTGTGCGATTAATGATATTAGGTTTCTTTTGAGTTTTTCCCGTGGCCCATACCATATTCGCGGTGCTGTGAATCTGTGAAAATAATTTTGCTGCTAAAAGGTGAACTGAATGTTGTTCTTTCCCAGGAGGAAGATGGATGGAAGCTTTCCATGGTAGGGCTTGCAAAGAAGGAAGTGAGGCTGTAACTGTGGTGCAATTTCTGGTGTAAATAATAAATAGTGAAAATGAGTTTCATCCCAACTTGTGTTGTTTTAGTTTTAAAATCTTGATACTATTTGTTTGTTGACGTTATGTGTTTTTAGGTTGACAGGGACGGATATAGGCAGGGGTTCGAGTGAGTTGAAGTAAAAAAAATATATATATTGTTTTTTTAATGATATATGTGACATTATCTCTAATTTCTTAAATATTTTAATAATTCATTGTTTGTTTATCTCATTATAAAAAAAATGATAAAAATTACGTTTATCTGTTCTCGTCACTCTAATGATAGGGACGGATATATGTAGGGAGTTCGGGTGGATTGAAGCTTACCAAAAAAAAATATATTATTTTTTAATGATAATGTCACATTACCCCTAATTTTTAAAAAAATTATGAGTCCAAATGACTTGGACGTCCGTTAACTTTTTAGTTATTAAAATATTATTTTTTTTATATTATCTTTAATCATTATTTTTTATATTTATATATATAATTATTAAATTGTTTATATATATATATTATCATTAATTTTTATATTTATATAATTATTAAATTTCTTTTATATATAAATAATATATATATATATTATTTATTTTTATCTATACATATCTATCTCTAAATTATTTAATTTTTTCTCCAATTTCTCCCTAATCATTTCTCTAAAATAAATTAAGGTCCATTATTAAACTATCAAAATAATTATAACATTACTTTATTCTTTATTATATTTAGTCCAAAGAAAATTAAATAAGGTAAAACAAAATTGATTTGACGGGAATTGATCCGTTATGTCTCGTCCCATCGAGATTCAGGTAGGTCTGAAATTGGATCAATCTTCTCTTCCTCTGAAATCGCCTATTCTCCATAGAAACTAAAATGCCGACAAGAAATGGATTCGCATTCAATGACGGCTTTACCCTCTCTATTAATCTCATAGATTGTTGTTCTCTTCCTTTTCCTTCCTCCTCAACAAGTCTTCTCTCAATTTCCAATTTTGTGTTCGACAACGCGTTACAATAAAATTTCTCTCTATCATAAATCACCTTGTAACCACGCCCGAAATCACCGCTATGGATAAAAAATAAATAATGTATATATATTTTTTATCTATATATAAAAGAGATTTAATAATTATATAAATATAAAAACTAATGATAAAAGAAATATATATATATATATATATATATAAGCGATTTGATAATTATATATATATAAATATAAAAAATAATGATTAAAAATAATATATATATATATAATATTTTAATCTTAACTCCTTATGTTTAACTAAAAAGTTAACGGAATGTTCATTGGCGATTTGTTGTAAAAATTAATTTAAGGGCTAAAAATGAGCGATGACGATTTGTTGTAAAAATTAGTTTAAGGGCTAAAAGTGAGCGATCGGAGTAATTAAATGACCAACCAGATAATTTGTCCTTTCAATAATTCAGTGTTCGTTTGTCTAATTATTAAAAAATAATAAAAATTATGTTTTTATCCAAAATTTTATCGTTTTTTTAAGCTCATCCTAACTCTAAATCTTGGATCTGTCGTGTTGGTTGACGATGATACCAAGTGTATTGATGTCTATGTTGGTTGACGATGATACCAAGTGTACTGATGTCTATGTTGGTTGACATGATTTAGGCGTGTCGTTGACATGATTTAGGCATGTCCAAAGGTACAATATCATTTAAACAAGTTTTGTTGTTAAAATATTATTAAACAATAATATTAATTTACAAATGGATTAAAAATAAAAATTGCTCATTGATTGGGTTTGATTATTGGATATTTTTTAATTATTATTTTAACTAGGGTTTATTTCTTTATTTGATTAAGGTAGTTATATTTTTTTTATTTAAATTTTATCATTTTAAATTTATGAATTTTATATAAATAAAGTGAATTTATATTTATATATTTTAAAAGTATACATATCATTTATTTAAATTAATTAATTTATGTAATTGATTTTATAATATGAATATTTTTAATGTTATTTAATTTTAATTATTTTAATTTGTTTTATATTTAATTATATAATAAATAATAATCATATATAAATAATATTTTTTAAATAACTTTTTAAGAAAATAAAATTTTGATTTTACAAATTTATAAATGATTATGATTTTATATGAAGGGGTGAATATATTTTAAGAGTGATCACCAACTAGAAAAATACTAAAATTTGACCAAAAGTTATTGTTATTTTTTAATAGAACGAAGATTTTCTCGTATTAAATTTTTAATACATTCAAGCAATGACTTGTGAATTTTTTGATAATATTTTTTTTCCAAATATTTTTTCTTAAATTATAGTGTTTTATAAAGATATTGAAACATACAAACAAATCTTACTTTTGCCACTTAGAACTTTATCTTAGTGTATATAGACTTTGTATAATTGATCTTACCTTTGGCATTTGAGTTATTTATATATTTTTCTAAAATTTAAAACGTGGCTAAAAATGGTTAAGCAAATTATCCGCAAACATATTTATTTATTTATTTAACCACACCTTATTTATTTATTTAACCACACCTAATTTATCGTTTTACTGGCTGAATGCAAAACCTCTGAATATTCACTTTTGTTGCCTGAGCACTCTTTGTTAGCCTTGATAGAGTTTGCATAATTGATTTTAATATTATTATTATATTAGTATAATCATGGACTTAAATTATTAATAAAAGATTGTTTAATCAATTTATAACTATCCAATCCAACTATAGTTCATCATTAAGCATGCTTTTTTATTTTATATTTAGATATTGGCTTGTCCTTGGGAAGCCATCATATCCCCACATAAATCAACAATACGTTTTTGTAAATAAATAAAAATTCACATTTTTATATCTAGATATTTAAAAATGTTTATGCAATTATGCAATCTTAATCCCATTTTTTAACTTGTTCTATAAATCTCAATATTTTTTCTACATCAACTTTCTCTTTTGGAATGCGATTAATTCTCGCAGATTAAACACATAACTTGTAAATTCACTTAAACAATTAATCATTTGAGCGAAACTTACTGAATAACAGATTCGAACTCAAGACCTCTAAAAAGATTGAGGATATACATCTATTTCTGCCGCTAAACAGAAAATAAGATTTCTCTACACCAGGTGAGTCTTAAAAAAGAGTATGTTTTACCTAAAATTTACTCAAATTTCATTTTGTTCGATTTGAATTTTTTAAATAACCCAAACAAAATCAAATATTATTTCACTCCATTCTCATTCATCACATCAATCAAATGATTAACTCAGATACTAAAATATCATATATTTTAAATTATTATTTTTTATTTTATTTATATATATCAATATCCTTTTAAGTATTTTTATTAAAAATAATCACTGCCTTCTTAAAATTATGGACAATCATTCTTTTTTCTCCTAAACAAGAATAAAGTTATAGTAATTTTTTTTATAACATCTAATGTTATAATAATAATACATTTTATAATTTTATTAAATATTTATATATATATATATATATATATATATATATATATATATATATGTTTGTGAATATAATAACAAATAAAATAAAAATAAAGTGATAACTAAATGTTTGTATTTGAAGATTTTATAAAAAGGAAAAAGAAATTTCTAAAAGTACTTTATTATTATGTGATTCTTTTTCATTTTAATCAATATTTATTCATTCAAACAAATGAGTATTATTTTTTTTTTTTTTTAGTAATTCTCTCTTAAATTCAATGATAGTCATATGATATAATTTTCTTTGATAAAAATTAAAAATTAAAAAAAATCATGCATGGCCTGCCTGTTAGGTACACTGTAGTAATCACATGCCATTATTTTTTCCTTCTTCTATAAGGTTTAACTAATTAAATTAAAATATTATTATTTTAATATGTTTTATAAAATTAATATTATAAAAAATATTTGAATAATTTAATATAAATAATCTTTCATCCAACATTATTTTAAATTTGAATTTGAATTTGATTAAAATCAAACCCAAATCAAAAAAGTGAAAAAAGGTTGTATCTTTAATAAAAACAGCTGTCTCTACTCTGTATAGAGCTAAAAGCTAGGCCAATAAGAAACCAAACCCAACAACCAAAACCAGTATTAAAGTTTCTTGGCCGGAGGAATTCGCCGGCGAAGAAGAAAGATAAAAAGAAAAAATGAGTGGTTCTAGGTTTATCAAGTGCGTCACCGTAGGCGATGGAGCTGTTGGGAAAACCTGTATGCTAATCTCCTACACCAGCAACACCTTTCCTACTGTAAGAAGTTTATTTGTCTGTAATTAATTAAGGGTTTTGATAGATCTCCTCTATTTGAGCAATGAAATCTGTCATTTTTGTATTTCTTTATAGGATTATGTGCCTACGGTTTTCGACAATTTTAGTGCAAATGTTGTAGTTGATGGAAATACTGTAAATTTGGGATTGTGGGATACTGCTGGTAAGTAATGTTTCATTAGGGTTTCTTTGTTGAGGTTTCTTTCATGTGGGTTTTTGAGTTACCCTTGTTTGTATAGGTCAGGAGGATTACAATCGATTAAGGCCTTTGAGTTATCGTGGAGCTGATGTTTTCATACTTGCATTTTCTCTCATTAGCAAAGCAAGTTTTGAGAATGTTTCCAAAAAGGTCTCCCCTTTTTTTTTTCTTAATTTGGTCTCTGCAAACTTCGATTTCCACTGAGAATGGCTTAACTTGAAGTGGGGTTTTCCTGAGAATAAACTCTGGTTTCAGAAATGAAAGTATTAGTTGTTGATGATTTTATTGTTTTGAATTCTCCAGTGGATTCCAGAACTCAGGCACTATGCTCTGGGAGTTCCGATTGTTCTTGTTGGGACAAAGCTTGGTTAGATTTCTCTCTGTCATTTTGTTTTGTTAATTTCCTTTTCTTGTGAAGAAATTGAACTATAAGAAGATGAAAAATATGTAGAAGAGATCAATGTTGCAGATATGATTCTCTCTGAGAACACACTAAGTTGAAATAGGGGGTCATGACTGTGTGTTAGTTTCCTAAATTCAAGAAAAAAGAAAAAAAAGATTGATATTATGAATTGATTTACCTTATCTGCAATATATAGCAGATTAAAAGAAAATAAATGCTATTATAAAACAAGTTATTTGTCAATTTACAATATATAACCTGAATTAATTACAAAGTTCATGAGCTGGTTGAAGATGTATATAATTTATAAGATTACAAAATTGAAGTTGCATCATCCCCTGAAGTTGCATCAGTTTGAGTAAATTACAGATATTCGTCGTGTTGAGTGCTTCTGATATATCTGAGTACTAACTGGATCCATATCAAGACTTGGCAAATAAGATATTCCATTTGAAAACCTTTCTTAGCATCATTTTGAGAAGAAAACTTGTTTTTAGAGTATCTTATTTGTAATGAATTCATTAAATTCCAATTCAAGTTTTTCCATGTATGATTTGAAAGATTTGAATTCCCTTAATGTTTATTGTAGATCTTCGTGAAGATAGGCAGTTTTTGATAGACCACCCTGGAGCCGTGCCCATATCAACCTCTCAGGTATTATTCTGTCATCTACATTCAGCAATCGATAGAGATAGAGATTATATAAAAGCAGTGCTGACTGATCTTCATTTTTTGTTTTTATGAAGGGAGAAGAGCTAAGAAAGCAGATTGGTGCTGCCTATTTCATAGAATGCAGTTCAAAATCCCAGCAAGTGAGTATACATATGGAATAATAATAACGTCTTTCTGTTTTGTTTTTGTTTTTTATGGCACGGGCATGATTAACCGACGTTTGTCGATCTGAAATGAAGAACATAAAGGGTGTTTTCGATGCTGCCATCAAGGTGGTTCTTCAACCACCTAAACAGAGAAAGAAGAAGAAGAAGGGTGGTGATGTTAAGGGGCAGAAAACATGCAGTATCTTGTGAGGGACATACAGAAAACAATCGAAAGAGAAACAAATCAAGATTTGTATTTTACTTTGAAATCTTCTTCGTGTTTGTAGTCTGACTGAGTTTTCGATATGTATATTTTTAGTATTCTGATTCGCTTAATACACATTATACATATGTTTCCACTGGTTTATTATCCTTAGTTTCATTCAATTTTCTACTTTATTTCTCTGTTTTTTTTCCTTCTCTTGAGATTGCCTTGTCCATAAAACATTTTTTTTAATGTATGCCTATTTTAAAAAATTAGTTATCCTGTTTTCTAATTGTGGCAGTGTAAGGAATAATAAATTTTAAATAAATTATGTTCAATATTGTAATAGTTTATGATAATATGTAGCATAACAAATCAAATAAGGATTGAAAAAGCTAGAGATGCTTAAATTAAAGCAGCCAAAATAAGAACCAAATGCTTTTTCTATAAAGGAAAAAATATGCTTAGATTTTTGTATTTTTTCTAATTTACAATCCCAATTAGGGACTTTATAATCAATAGACAAAAACAAATAACTTAGTATTGTATTCTAATGTCCTTAATTGTATTTTACTTACAATTTATAATATATAAAAAGAAAGTTTAATACATTATTCTAAAGTAACTAAGATTGAAAAAGAAGTTTGAAAGGACAATCTTATACTAATATATACTCAATCACAATTGTAAAAAGGTCCTCAATATCTTCAAACAATTGAATTTTCTATCAATAACGAGGACATTAATGTTAACAAAGTCACTAAATCTACTAGACCGAGTCAAGATAATATTTTTGAATTGCTTTATTCACATTGTTTCATTCGAAGAGCCATTGGTAACTCTGAAAGTTTGAAAAACGATTTATTTTAAAAAATAATTCGAATGGTTAAAGGTAAGCGATCAGAGTAATTGGAGGATCACTCTAATAATTTTTCCTAATATGATGCAAATCATTTTAGAAAATAAAATTAGAATTAAAGTTTACTATTCCTTAGTTAGTTTCAACATATAGCATGAAAACATAATTTCAAATTAGTAACTCCTCTTTCTTGTGAAAGAATTCCTAAAATTTAGTCTTTCAAAGAAAAAACTTGTACAATTTGAGGAATGGTAACTATTTCTTCTTCTTTTGCTAAAGAATTAAAAAAAAATTCATTGATGAAGAATGTTTCCCTTAATATCAAACCAAATCTCAAATCCCTAAAGAGAGGATAAAACAATTATTGGAGAAAAAACTAGTCATTAACAAAACTCACAAATATCCAACTGGTGAAGGGTTCTAAGATGGATTTAATGCAGACATCCTATTTTAAATAGGCAAGAAGGGATTCATAATTCAAGATGGCTTAGACATTTTTAAAATAATATATGCATTTAGAAATATTATTTAAAAAAAAACCTTTGTTGAATTATAGCATGGCAAATAAATGTCAATATATTATTACAAAGTTAAGAGGCATGTTTAATGATGAACAATAATTGGATGAGTTATAGTTACAAGTTTATTAATAATTCTTTTACCAGTCAATAATTATCCTAATATAATACTAAAATGAATTATGCATACTCTATTCTATATAGACTAAAGATAATAACTTCCTAGCCTATAATCCAATCACCCTAGCAAACTCTTTTTTTTCTTTGTTTTTTTGCTCAGAAAAAAATGTAATTACAATGAAGGGCAAATCATAGAATCCACCAAATAAAAAATATTTCAGTTGTTTGATTCGAGCTTCCCTCTTTGATTTCATACATGTCATGGATTGCTCGGCCAAAGAAGAAACAATTTCATAAATTGAGCTTTTTGGGGAGGTATATTTCTTTATCAAGCAAGTTTATTTCTTTCCAAATCTGCTAAAGATGAACCAAATGGCTTTAGCAAAAGAATGTATGAGATGCCGATTATTTCAATTCGTCGCAAAGACAACAAGTTCGTTTGTTGAATAATTTTGTTGTAAGTTGGAAAACTACTCATAGAATTCGCCAAAACTAGATTTTAAGCTTGTAATGAATCTGACCAACTAGGAGGATTTTCAGTCAAGAGTGTATCTATTATGGTTAGAAATGAATTGATAAACTGAGTTTTTGTCACGAGTCCTGAATTTGATTCTCTCCAAAAAAAATTATTGTTATCAATTTGAGGTATTGTAATTGGGATTTCTAAGTATGAGTTTGTGTAGAAATAGTAAAAATATAGAACATACCTTATGATGATTTCATTCGTAAAGCTCGAGGAGAGTAGTGGTGACACAAATTTGTTTTTGATTAGATCAATTTCCTATGCAAATAACAAAAACCAATGGAAGAATCTTGTTTTTAATAACAATCATATCTTTGCATGCTTTGGAATAAGTAAATTTTGTTTTAATTTTAAGAAAGTATGAAAGACTACATGAGTTTTTAATGTGGATGTATTTATTATCAAGGATCTTAATCTATGGTGGACCTTTGATTGCATTATTTGGTTGTTGGATAGTTTTTATCTACAAATTTAGTAAGGAGAAAATGTTAGTTTTTCAACTTTGAAGTTTTTGTTGCATTTTTTCTGTGATAAAGCTTTAACATTTGGTTTTGTTTATACCAAAAGAGATTGGAAGTCCAATGTATTAACTCGTTTTTGTTCCTTTTTCTAATATAAGCGAATCAGAGGCAAACTCAATAAATTGTGGTCGGCATGATTTTGAGTAGATCATGAGATCTTGTCTTTTATTGATTCTTGCCCTGATAGAAGCTAGAAGATTTCAAAATGTTGGCAAATGAATGAATTGTGCTTAAGTTTGCCTTGCCAAAGATGAAAATATCATTTGAGAAAGAAGATAGGAAAGCATGATGTTCTACCCTTTTAGATTGAAATTTCTTGCAATAACTTCTATTGTTCTTTTTTCTCACAACATCAAGGAAGAAACTCCATAACAGTAAGGAAAAGATATGTGAAAGTGGATGAGCTTGACAAATACCTTTTGATGGCTTTAGTGTCTTAAATGGGGAATAATTAACATAATGTCTCACTAAAGGGAAAATTTGAGTTGAGGTTGTGTAGATGTATTGATGAATTATGTCAATAAAACATTTAACAAACCCAAATGCTTTCAATTAAGGACTATTCAAGCTTGTTAAGGGCTTTTGATATACCAGTTTTGACAGTAAATGTTCCAGTTTAATTTTTTGATTTGTGGAGGTGAAAAAATAGCTCCCTAGCTAGAATTGAGATATGAGCAATAGTCTCCAATTTGAGGAAAGCTTCTTGATTGGGAAAAATAAGAGTATTAATGAGTGGTTTGAGTCTATTTGCAGTTATTTTTCATATGATTTTATAGGATATATTGCATATAGACTAAATGGCTGAAAATACTCATCTTCTTTTAGAAATTTTAAGATGTGACAAATGTAAATAGAGAAGTTTTTTTGAAAGAATGTTTAGTTTAAAAAAATTGAATAATCATGTCAAAGACACGTTCGATTGACATTATATCACGAACGAGTAATAATAGAGAAAAAAATTATCATGTAAAAAGTTAGAAAGAGAAGGTTAGATAGAGAAAGACATGTTCGGGACCAAATGCTCCCAAACATAACTTTCTTATCGTATCTTATTTTTTTTACGTGACTGATAGGTGAGGATGATAAATCTCATTGTATCTTAACTTACCCTGTTTTTATTCATCACAAATTAGGACTTCAAATGATATAGATCTTATTGAAATGATGATCTTAGTTATATTAAAATAAACTAAGGGAAATACAAAAACTTTTAAACCATCACTGATTTGGATGAATGATACTTTTGAATCATCACGAATTTGGATGGGCAACCCATGATAGACAAGTCAATCCTTGATTTTGCTACCATTTCATTGAAATCATTCTTGACAAACAACCAAAATTACTGTTTTGAATGCTAGCAAGTTTATGAGGGAAGATTCTAAAATAACCCAAGAGATTTTACTCTAGCTACAAAGATGATCCATTAACCATTTGCTTTTGAAACTACTTGGTTGGAAAATAGCTTAGTTCACCAACATGTTATAGAAAATATCCCATATAAAGAACATTTCATATAATAACTATCCATTTTCTAGATTATTATTATAATTTGATAATAGTTGAACAACAAAACTTGTTTAAATCATTCTGTACCTCCATCTACTAAAATAATAAAACTTCTGACATGCCAAAATCATGTCAACACAACTTTGTATCATCAACCTAAGAAAAACAAACAGCAGTATCATGCTATTAAAACTAAAACAAGAAAGGATTATGAAATTTCATTTTCACTATTAATTATTTACAACAGAAATTGCACCACAATTACAGCCTCCTCCTTCCTTCCCTTCCTATTCCAAGCCCCACCCATGTAAAGCTTTCCATTCATCCTGGTAAAAAACAACAATGAGTTAATCAAAGAATTGGGAGCAAAAATGGACAGTATTTCACCAAAGAAGAAAACCCCATCTAGTTAATCATAATACACTTTGAAGAAAAGGTTGAGACATACCAATATCCATCATTTTGTTGGGGAGGAGATGACAAAGATGTTATAATTAGCTAAAGATTAGGCCAATTAGAAAATAACAGAAATTTCCTCCATGGAATGTAACAAAACCCATATTGTAATGAGTTTGCTTATGACAAGTCAAATGATCCTTGCCCTTCATTGATGGCATAAAGCAACTTCTTGTACATAATTTCCTACCATCAAACAAAACAATCAATTCAAAATTTACACATGAGATATCCAATTCCAAGCAGATTGGCGTATACTTCAGGTTTAGTTCTGCCCATTTATATCAAGTAATTTTTTACCTTGGTAGAATACGGAGGAAGCTTGAGATAGTTGGCACACGTCATTACACTGGGCAAGTCATCATCAGCAGTTTCCGATGCTCCATTGCCACCACTGCTTAATGCATTTCCAGCCACGGATGAGTGCTGCAATAAATCATAAGAAAAAACAAACAAAATATGAAGACCCAAATAATACAACAAACTATTCTGAATCTAATAAGTCCATGTTTCCAAACCTTTCTGACAATTGTTAGTTTTGGGCTCAGAACTGCCAGACCGCCAGGTGGAAGGCGAGGTGCACCAGTAACAAACTGACAGAAGGATCTTTGATGCTCTGGAGTGAACTCACCCATAATCTCCAGCAACTAAAATAATATAAAACCATAGAAATCAGATGATGGTACAAACTATTATTAACTCCTCAATCTAAATCAGAAGAAAATTTAGTAGGAAATACGTTAACAATCGCAGGGCTCTTCGCGGTGTAACCATGATCAAATTTGATGTGTTCCACCAGTGTCTCGGCCTGCATAACAAGAAAATATATGTACATCAATAAATCAAGGGAATCTGAATTATAGATTCATTCTCTGAAAGAATATCAAAATAAAAATTTTGCAACATTTGAACACATCTTGTGTTTCTTTTTAATGAAATGTTTACCTTTTTAAAAAAAACAATATAAAAAAAAATAAAGATTACCTTCCACAATTCTCTGCGTCCACAAAGAAAATAATCTAATTCATGGGGAGAAAAGATTTGTAGAGAAGAAATGTCGAAAACCTGAGAATTACAACAAAGTATATAAATGTCAGATTCTAGCATTACAAAACAATTCAAATGGACCTATCATCAAGATATATGAAATAGTAAACAAAGAAGTTACTCACTTGATTGAATCCAGCTCTAAATGCTTCCATTTGCCTTGTTATCCCTGTCTTCACGGTAGCATCAACAACTAAGGATATGTATTCCTCCAAACTATCAATGTCAACCTGGCATACATACAATATTGAATTGGTAGCATCATCAAGACACGTGATCAATAAAAGTACAAGTTAGAAAGAGTTTTTAAAGAGAGATTGATCAATTACAGTTTCTTCTCCAGATTTCAGGACATAGTCTGAATGGCCAGGAAGGGTGAAATCTAAACAAAGATCCTCTACGGGAACCCCACGAAAATGTAAGCTCATAGTATCTTCATTAGTTAGACTGCTAGAAGATTCCAAAAGACGCTTTCTGGATACTAGGGTTTGCAATTCTTGTAGATTTCTCCCAAGTTCAGCATCAAAAGAAAGAAAATCGTACAAATCAAGCTCCTGTAGAGGGACCAAGAAAGTAGTACAAGCAAATTATTTTCTACTAATCTTAAGAAGTTTCAAATCATAACAGCAACTAAGTTTTATTGGCAGCCTTGCTCAAAATTATTTGGTAAAAAAAAGGAACTTATTTCTTAACATTTGGGATTCAATATAGCATCTGAAAATTATTTCAACCAGGCTACTTGTAACTTTTTATGCAACAACTCGTTATTTAGATAACTGAATTGTTAAATTCAGAATAATATAAAATAATAAAGGAAAAACATGAATACGAAAACGATTATGACATCGAGGATGCAAAGGAAACCTAGTTTATTTCTATATGCTAGGGTAGCATGTTCAAATGTAAAACTTGAGTACCTGACCAAGGACAAGCTTATAAAAAGCTGTTGAGAATGATAGATCTAAAAGTCTCCCATCCTGAAGAGCTTTAGCCATCACACGACCAAGCAATCTAAAATGCTCAACCACTTTTGAAAATTGGATTCCATCAGATGTATTAGCATTTGGTGCCCAAGGACGAGGGAACAAGCCAAGTGAAGAGTGAACCATATCTGTAACTTCCATTGGAGATTTATTTGGTTGAAAACTTGACCTCCACATTCCAAGTGAAGCTTTCTGTAAATCATGACTCAAAAGAGTATAAAATTCCAATGTAGGACCCAATCCTGTACCAACTTCGCCAAAATACTCGACCTCCAAAACAGCCTTTTGGCTCGAATATAACTCCATAACCTTTGCTGCAGAATCCAGAATACGGTTACGTGAGACACGAACCTTCTGGCGCTGCAACCTACCAACTCTCACCTCCCTTTCATTGGATGATCCATGACCATCCGCACCTTGCTGCTGCAAACGATGTAGTGCTCTTGATAATCCAAAAGCAGTTGAATAGAAGTATTGACGCCTAGTCTCAAAAGGGAACAAGAAAGGGCATGATTTTGTCAACTGGGAACACCATGCTGGAAGACTGCCACTGCACAGTGCAAGAGCATCTTGGATTTGACGAGACAACTTTGGGGTAAGCTTACTGTTAATGAACTCCTCTCCAGGGACTCTAACACCAGTAACACCAAGGATATCAAGGTTAGAAATTTTCCCTTCAGCATAATTGTCCATCAATGCTTGGACCCTCAATCTAGGAGAAAGCTGATTCAAACCTTCCAAAACACGAAGAAGTGCTAAAATGTTGTAGGTAGAATTGCTCTTCTCAAGATCACAGGGAAGCTCCCCCTGCAAAATACTATCAAGTAATGACACTCGATGAGGTGGATCCGCATTGGAGGTCGAACTGACTTTGCTAGATTTAGATGCGCTTGAAGAATTAGATGTTCCAGCAGGGCCTTTGTCATTTTGATTGTCAGCCCTCTGATACGTGATAGTGTAGACATCACTCCAAAAGCGATTTCCATCACTAGATATGAAGTCATTGCTGGTAAAGCGCTCATCATCAGCCTCATCCACAACAAGCTGGCGTTGAATGGCCTGGTATATTGTCAGGTTCTTATTTAGCTGCTTTCCACCTGCAGAGAATATCAGTCTGGGAGGGTCGTTTGAACCAAACAAAGGGCGCCCTAGTCTATCTCTTCCTCCTCTAATTCCTCTACCATTTGCAGATGCAAGACCCGCCATGGCAGCTGCAGCAAATGACATTGCACCCCTTGAACCAAAGGAGGTACTACTTCTAAACTCAGTAGAATCAAAATCCTTAACCGCGCCAACTCTACTACTGGAACCAGGAGCTGGATTAGTCTGGCTATCACTTGTGCCAGGAACAGTTGAAGTTTCCTCATTTGGGTCCCCGAGTTTAACATCATGTACTCTGTCAGGCATGCAAACGGGGAGGGAATCGTCATGTAGTACCTGAAATTGATGATAACCGTATCAGACTATAAACATATGTGGGTCAGGTTAACTAGGAACCTAGTTAGTCATTCTTTCCAATTCTTTTCCATGCAAGAATAGATGTATGTTCATTTCTAATATAATCCATTAATAACTAGGAATTCTTTGCCAGCAGAAGAGGAAATAATATTACATGAAAAGCATTAATGCACCAAGTTCCAATGAGACAATCAAGAAAAATGTAAAATTTGGTTCAAATGCGTTCCTTCAAGCACAAAAGTCTTTTCAGATGAATATTGCAAAAACAAGTCACTTCAATAATTTATTTTAATCGGTTAGCCAGAGAAATGCAGTTCAAAAATAAATGCATGTTGCAATACATTGACATACATCATCATGGTCATCGTCTTCATCATCCGAGATTTCATCATCTTCAATCACCAGGGCATCATCCATGTCAATGGGAGACACATCTGGCTCCTCATCCTGCATATATCAGGCCAAACCAGGTATGAATATTGTTAGAATGAAACATCAGATGAGATAAATTTTCAGGTCTCCTAATACTCTAAGAAAAATTCAAAAGCTTTTTATCCATATAAAAAGAAAAGCAGCACATGATCATGTTTTATCAATACCACCACACTATTAAAAAAAATAGAAATACTACAGTTTGAAGCAAGTATCCATATATTCCCCCAACATGTCACTCTTTTGAAGTACTGTCCAGCTTATCATTTTCCAGATCTCACTCGAATATAAACAGACGTCTTTGATTTACCTGGTGAAATCCAATAGTCTTTTTTGTATACATGCATCCATGACAATCAAACTTAGGAATCCACCAGACCCACCATCTATCACGGAATATTGATTGGGATTCACTACCGTTAAGAACATGAGACTATAACCAATAATTAGATATATGATCAATTCAACTTAACCTTAGCAGGGTAGCTATGATAACTTATAAGTTGTTCTAGACATTGAGAATGTTGAACTTTAGGAATGCCATTGCAGTGAAGGAAGTAGAACAATCTTAACTGGATCCTTAGAATTGAAAAGGACATGTACATGGTAAGGTTAAAGCTCCATCCAACAGATTCCTAGGACTCCATATACCATCTAAAAGGTGTATTTCTTAGTGCAGAAAAAACAACCAAAGCATACAACAGAAGGAATGTGAATCAGAAAATAACATTGACTGTTTTAAGGTGCTCAACAAAATTTACAATTACATCATCTCCATGTTAGAAATAAACTGCTAAACCATTTTGTCTCTATAATATTCTGTTTAAAAGGGAAATGGGTACTTTTAAGGACGAAATCTCCAAAGAACTAAAATCAACATGTCCATGAAATAGTTCATGTGCATCAATTTATAGGAAAACATACCTCAGAAGTTGTATCTCCACTTGTATGCTTTACTTGTAAGTCTCTATCAAGAGCGGCTCTTCTACGGGCATTTCTGGTTAGAGGCCCTTTTGGATCCTCTGAGGCTGGCTTTAGAACAGCTTTACCCTTCCCTTTTGATGAACCAGCTTTTTTCTCTTGTGATAAATCCAGTTTTGCTGTTTCTCCAATATTGACAGAGGTTTTGGATCGACTGGAATGACGACGATTACCAGAAGAGGGATTCGAAGCACTAGCCCCTGTAGGTGTACTCTTTGATTCAGATTTATCTACAGAGAGTGAAGGGTTTTGGCTGGAATCGCTACGTTGTACACGAGGCCAAAGAAAGTCTTCTACAGCTGCAAGACTGGCTAATGGATCAATAAGTACAACATTGGAAGAATAATCACGGAGTAATTTTTCTCCTTGGGCCCTGCAAAGACGCAACTTAAATGGTTGGGCTAAGGAACTTAGACCAGAAGAAAGCCGCGCACTTCCACCTGAGGATCGTGTAGAGTGACTAAGAACAACTGGGAATCTTTCCAGTGAGGCCAACGCATTCTGAAGCTTTTCAACTAAGACGCTCATTGGTGCCACGCTCCCCTCATCAAGACTGGTTGGTAGAGCTACAGTAATAAATGCTGTGTATCTCTGTATTACTTGTTGGCGAAAAACAGAAAGGTTAGCTTCTGAAATCCTGTCCTTGGAGAAATATCCACAAGAAAAATAGTTCAATAATGCTGATACAACACCACTGCCAATAAATTCAAAAGTCGAGACACCATCTCCTTTGCTTAATTCCGCCAGCATTTCAGACACCACAACAATCAAGTTTTCCTCTTTAATAGAAGGGATATCTGATAAGCTGTTAGTCAGAAAAGCTTTTGACTTCCCTTTTGATTTAGTTCTTTGATCGTCAACCCCAGAGCTTAACTTCAAGCAAAGATTCTTCAGACGCACAAGATCATCTGTAATCCCAACTTCGCTGGAACCAGGGGTTGAAGAGAAATACTTATCCTTGAAAGCTTTGGCAGATGCACTGACTGTCACCCGCATACTTAAATTGCCGGTTGGATGCTCTACTGAAGTAGGAGGTGAGCCAACTGGAATTTTGGAATCATCAGTACCATGCAAATCTGGTTTTGAGCGCTGGGATCGCCTGGAGCGTGATGCTGATTTAGAAATAGTATCACCATCCTTCTCTGCAGGAGAGACAACTGTGCTACCACCTAATATAAGGACATCTATAGCATGAATGACACCCTCTCTCACAAACATCTTTGTAAAAGTTCCAGGAAGTTTTCCCATCAAGATGTCAGCTATTTGAAGAGCAGGAATCAAGACTTGAGGATCTTTCCATGCTAAAACACCAGCTAGGAAGCTATCAATCAAAGATAAAGGGTGACTATCAATACCAGACATCTAACAAAACAGAAGTTGTATGCATCTGATGCATAAAAAGGAAGCAACAGAAATACCTAGAGATATTTGTCACACTCATTAATGTCTGGATCATGTCTGAACTACTAAAGTACATCAACTTTCCAATAACAGAAAGACACTTGTGACGGACAGGGCTATTAACGCTAGAACCATATATCTGTATTACAGTCAATGATGTTATAATTTGACGGATTCAGACAAAAGAATGGATGAATCGAGGATTCTAAAAAGCTAACCTGAACCATAACCGGAAGAAGATCCACCCCAAATTGCTGCAGAAGCTCCGGCTGATCATTTAATAACTTTTCTCGAGCTGAAATCTCAACAGCGCTTCCATTTGTGTCCTCCTGTTTACTAGACTTCCTTGAAAGAGATCCTTTGATCAATAAATTAGTGCTGGATGGAATAGATACTGTTCCTTGAGGAAGCGGCGGAAGAAGCTCATTTGCAAGGTTTACAATCTCAAAAATCTACATAATGCATTACTTTCAGATGGACGGGAATCATATTAAGAAATGAAGAGAAAATGTGAAAACGGAATGGCATAGTAGATGCGAAGTTACAACTAAACAGATAGAAAGATCCACAAAACTGCTTCAGTTGGTACAATAACCAACTTCACCATAATGAAGACAATAATTTGTCCATACTACAGATTGGCATTATACTGAAAACAGTCTGTAAAAAAGCAAGATATCTGTATTTGAACATCTGGTTAGTTTAGGCATACAGTAAACACATTCTATTTCGAAGAGAAAAACTGATGAGCAAGTTCTTAAATTAAATATATACAATACCACTGCCCAATCGAACACTCTGTCTTTGAAAAGCACTTTGAATATGTCTCACAGACTCACAGAACACAATTACAAAACAACTAAATGCACACTACTAGGCATATAAAGGGTGACCCCACAGGCCCAACATCTTCAAATATAAGACATACATGTTAAGTAAAGAGAGAAATAAAATGAACCACCTACCTGCTCTGGTGGCCTACTCAAGGCAGGAGAAACAGACATATTAGCAACCATCCCTGAACCTGATAATATATCTTTAAGGATGCCACTAATTCCAAGGAGCAGTAAAGATTTTGCCCCCAAAGGCGAGCCACTAGCACAGGTGGAAATCAACCGAATTAAGCCCTGCACATCTTTGTAAGATTAAAACCCCTTGTATTAATAAAACTGTGCAATGAGAATTAAGGAGAGGAATCAAACATACAGTATATGTAGATGTGCTAAGTGATGCTTGTCCGCCTCCAGAATTACTCGTTGAAATCAGTGAGGCAGCTTGAGTAACCAGCCCATGATTGCATAGTTCGTCCAGCCTATCAGGACATGATGCAAATGCCTCAACAATTCGAGTCAAACAAACTGAAGCGTGCTCTAACACCTATAAATTGAGCAGCAAACAAATATGTTTCAAAGAAAATCATAGACCGTAGCCAAACAACATAATTTGAACCATTTTTTTCCTAAAAATAAGAAAAACCTTTGCATCATGATATTGAAGGAGATTTGTCAACAACGGGACAGCTTCCATCACGAAGTCAGCAGCATCTGAAGGGAGTTTTTTACACATATTCGCTGCAGTAGACAATGCTACGCGCTGGAATATGAAACATATAATTCCATAATAAAATTAGTGCAACAGGATAATATGGAAAATTGGGGGAAAAAACTATATCCACCTTAAGAAGTAAGATTTAAGCCTACCTGGACACCAGTAGAGAAGAAATCAAGATATGAAAGCACAGCCATGAGAGCACCAGCTCTTAAACAAGCAGTTGGATGCTCCTGTGAAATCTTCTTCAATGCTTGCAGTGACTGTTGAGTTGCAAACACAATGTATTAGAGATATAAATAGTAATGTTATGATCCTCATTAAGGAATGTTTAGAAAATGTGTTGGCATAAACTCATTAAATGGGTTAGGTCTTCTAGTTTTCAGGGAGAGATACATGTTAATTAATAATCTCACATACTCTTGTCTAAATTTGTATAATGCTCTATTTTATTCTGAATAAAACTTGTTCATTTTCGTTTAAAAAAAAAAGAAAGTTATGATTCAAATATCCTCTCGGAAATAACCTGTTCAGCCAAGTCCATATACTCAATTGTCAGCAACCGAGCCACAAAACAAGATACTGCACCATAATGCACAACTGCGGCGCACGAAGATGGAAGCACATCGCAGAGATGAGTAAGTGCTCTAGCAGCTAGAAGCATGATATCAGGATTACTCTCATGGTTAAGAAGCCCAACAAGGACTGGTACAAAGGAATCAACAGAAAATGAACTGAGTGACTCCTCAGTCCCAATGGACAGCATCTCACAGAGCTGCGTCAATGCCTCCACTTGCTTTCCTTCCTCTCCATCACTCCTCAGCCCGGATAAAATCTTCTTAAGCCTCCCATTCTGTTGAGAGGATGAGGCTCCAATGGCAGATGATGGAAGTAAATCATCTAATCCAGCACCCAACTTTCTTAGGAGGCCTTGAAGGGCACTGCTTGCAGAAGTCAAGTTCTGGTGCAATAGGCCAACAGCTCCTTCACTATCATTATCATCTTCATCCGCAGCTGCTTCCATCTCCAGTATGTTCCTTTCAATTTCCCTTTCTCTTTCTCTATCTCTATCCCTATCTCTAACCCTAACTTCATGTTCTTTCTCCTTCCCTTTCTCTGCATTGTCTGATGGGTTGTTCCTTCCTCTTCTCCCACCACGGTTTCCAGAACCCGAAGATTCATTAGTCGAATCCATTTTAGTAGATGGAACAGATAACGCTTGTGACCTACCACCACGAGTCCTAGTTGAGATTGATCGAGCGGATGCAGTGACAGTTGTAGATACAGCTAGTGAAGGTGTAGCAGCAGAAGCAGCAGCAGCAGAAGTACGAGCTCGTTTACTAGAACGGGTAACAGGAGAGGAAGAAGGGGCCGATGAGGTAGCCTCCGCCCGCTTCCGACTCCGAGTTTCCATACAAAACCTCAACCCCCCTAAGAACCGCTAATCAACTCGCCGATGAACGGCGATCAAACACTCCTTTTATCACAATTCTTGATCATCTGAAAACCCTAATTATAAACAAATCCGATCAATCAACAAAGAAATGAACACCAGAAAACCCTGAAAATGGTGAAATGATGAACCTTTTTTGAAATTGGAATTCAGAACTTCAATCCAAGAGGAGAGACAACACCGCCGATCGATCGAGGTGGTTGGTTTATGCAGATCCTATAAATGAAAACGAAACGTGTCGTCAGAGTAATCGATTTAGAAAGGCATGAAAAGGGGGTAGAGTAAAAAAAGAAAGAACACGAGAAAGAAAGAGAGAAAACCTAGAACTTGTTTTATGGGTCCTCTTCTTTCCTTCAATCGAGCTCACATTCGTTTTATCTAGAGAGAAATGGAGAAGGGGGGTAATATTGGTATTGAAATATAGTATAAACGAAATCAGAGCATCCGTGGCGATGAATACTTCTCTCGGCTCTCCGGCAACTATCCCGTCCTTATCGGGCTGCGTGTCTGCCCTAACCCTAAGCTGTTGTGGTCAAGTATGGCTTATGGCCCTTGTTTGTCCGAACCCACATCTAAATATGGACCCAAATGCTGTTTTTCAACTATTTTTTAACTTTTTTTGGGGCCCAAAAGACCCCGAATTAGAACCGAATCGAACCAAATCGAACCGAAATATAAAAAAATATATGTATATTTGTATAGCTTATAGTTATAGACAGCTTTAGAAATTTGAGTTGGGTGGACTTAAAAATATAACAGGAAAATTACCGATAAAATGAATGGATAAAAATAGGTTTGGTTCCATTTTCTATGAATTAGATAAATAAATATTGAATTAAATTAAAAAAATTAAAAAATTAAGGGTAATGTTTTTTTTTCTCTCGGTTTTAGTTGTATAAAAGAAATTGCATCCAAGAATATGAATGGGGTGTGCTTAATAACATATAAGGAAAACTAATAAAAGTAGGTTTTATCCTATTTTCTATGAATTAAATAAATAAATAGGGAATTAAATTTAAAAAATAAAAAATTAAAGGTAATATCAAATTTTTATTGTAAAATAAACTGTTATTTTTCGGGGTGAGTTTTAACCCAACCGAGCCCTAACATAGATCCATTCAAATTTTAAATTTTTAACATTTAATTTAGCTTGTTATTATAAAGGAATGGGCTAAACATATGAATTGAGAATGATAATTCAAGATAATGTGATTAGTTTAGATTGGTGGAAGAGAGAATCTACATATGATTATGATATGAATTTTAATGTAATGTGAAAAAAAAATGGTAAACAATAAATAATTTGTTTATAGCATTATGTAGTTCTTTCAACAATCAGTTTACCTAATTTATAAATTTAAATACTAAATTATTTCTATTTTTTTATTAAATTTAAAAGGATTTATTTTAGTAATTTAACATAAACAATCTTAATTCCACATTTTTTAAATAACTTCACATCAATTCATATAAGTCATTTTCTTAGATTTTTTTGTTTGTTTGAAAATGGTCCCTTATAAAAATATTTGTTGACTCTCTTTTAGGTTCACATGCAACTTTTATTAAATAATAATGAAATGCATAAATGTCATCATCTTTTATTAAATAATATTTTGGTGATAGATCATTTGTATTATATTTATTAATGGCTTGTTTAGTTAGTGTATTGATTCTGATAATAAGTGTGATTAAATTTATTTTAGTTGTAAGATAAACTTATAATAACACTTAGAGATTATAATTCTTAACTTTATTCTTATATTGGATTTGGTCGTCTCATTACTATTTTGTTAAAATTTTTATTATTATTTGATGTTATGCCTATTATTGATTGCTACATGGAACCAACTTGAAATAATTTGTATAATTATTATTTTACATGTTATTTGTACAACAATTCTAATAATCATTTCAATTCTCAAAAAAAAATTCTAATAATCATTTCTCCATGCATGTTTTGCTTATCCTTATAATTGGAGTTTTATAGTCTATATCTCATTACTAGACACTTTTTTCATCCTCTTAAAAATTTCTTGAAGAGATATATGAATTGATCAACTATCATTATTTGGTAGTTGTTTTTCCATGTTTCATTTAATTATTATTGTTTATTTTTTTCATATTCTTGATGTTTATTTACAAGATTTGTTCAACTTTTAACATATGTTAACAAATAAAATAGTTTCTTTTAGCAAAAACCAAAAAAAGAATGATGAAAATAACTTTTTTAGAAGCTGAGTTTCGATTATCCTTTAAAATGCGACTAATCTCCGCGGGTTAGGCACATAACCTGCAAACACACTTAATCATTTAACTAGACGTTAAACTTGTCGTCTGACGGGTTTGAACCCATAACCTTAGAGAGGCCGGGGATATTCATCACTTGTTGTCGCTAAGGTCTAAGCTAGAAGAGTGGATAAAAACTTATAAGTGTATAAAAAGATAAAAGTTCTTAAATTAAAGTAAGTATAGTAAAATTGTAACAAAAATAGTTTAAAACAACTAAAATTGAGTTAAAATATATATAACTTATAAATTTATATTTTCTAAGTTAAGATTTAAAATTAGACTAACAAGAAAATTAGTCAAACAAATAACATTAATAAATAAACACATAAATTTTACCTCTCGTTCATCACCATGAATATTCCCTTACACATTATAGTTATCGTCATCATCATAATCGTAATTGTAATCCTCATAGCTAGAGTAGTTGTTTTTGTTTTCACCATTGTCATCTCCACCTTATGTCGTTATCTCCACCTTTGTCAACGACATGAGGTCTTACAAATTTGTGTAAACACATAGTTGCTACAACAATATGTGTTTGAGCTTTTATCGAAAATTTACCACAATTCTCTAGAATTCGCCATTTTTTTATACTCCAAATGCATGTTCGATTGTAGTACTTAAACATGAGTGTATATTGTTAAATGTTTTAAGTAATGAACTTGAAGGCGGGCCTTTGAAATTGTTCCATGTGATATCGAGTTTGTTTACATGGAATTAAATAACCTCTTTTATTTTTATAACTAGAATCAATAAGATAATATTTGTCTACACATAATTAATATAAACAATCATAACTTTAATATGTACAAAATATTCTTTAAATGACTTAAATTACTTATTTGTCAAAGGAGGTGGAAAACGAACTGGCATATGTGAAACACGTATCAAAGTCACACCGCCACTTGATAATTTTCTTCTTAGGCCCATAAAATTTGACGTGCGTACGTTTTGGTGCACGTATACAACTCAATATGATAAAAACATTTATTAAAGTTATAATATTCATAATGTTTAGTTTTTAAGAGTTTTACCTTAAAATATTTATATCTCTCTTCTCTTAATTTTGTTTTATCCATAGGTAAGATTTGGTCATTAGCCTTCAGAACTATTGATTTTAAGACACGATGAAAATATCTATTGATTGTTTCAGTGCTATACTTGAGTAACGACTAGTTTGACAAGGTTACTGTATGTTGTCTGACTTGCATTAAAAACATTGTGAGCGATTTTTCTAGAAAAAAGTCTGTGAAATTGGGCCTAGGGTTTTGAGGCTCAATTTGGTGCGCATCGATGTTATGTACAAAAAGAGAAGAAAGATATGTGCGATTATTTGTTGGATTAAAAAATGCATGAAATCACATAATGATGAATATGTCAATCAAATCGTATTATTATGAAATGTCAACTAAATAGCCACGATATCATATCATGGTGGAGATGGCAATGACATCACATGATCTTTACCCTAATTATGAATTATAAAAGCATCTATATATTATAAACGAGAAGAGGGAGTGTGACTAAAACCTAGAACAAACAGAGAGAGTTAAATCTTTGTAATTCCTATTATAACTCTATTGAATCAATTCTCACAAAGTAAGACATAAGACATTGTTGGTCCGAACCTGGGTAAGATTCTTGTGTCGTTATTTTGTTCTTTTTTACTTTTACGCTATTGTTCAGCATCCACTACGATTGCTATTATTCTGGTTTCATTCTTAGGGTGATAGTTTTCACCACAAAGTCTCTTATTTTGATTAGACAATTCATACTTAGTAGTGAGCACGTTTACCAACGTATTAAAAGTAATAACATCCATACGAAACTTAAATAAATATTTTCTGAATTACTAATAAAAATCCGCTAGTATAAGCTCGATGATACATTCTCTCCAAATAGATATTTATGTCATATATTTCTTCTACAATCATGTCAACTGCTTCTTTGGCACATGAATGAAAAATTGACCGTATAAATATGAGGAGTAATAGAGAGAGAATTTAAAAGAGGGAATAAAGGAGGAAATGACATGTCACCACATCACTGACTTGAAAAGGGGTAAAAGGTGAGAAGAGGGAGAAGAGAGAGAAAACTTGTTATTTTTTCAGCTAATCAGATTGCGATATGTCATCCCTCTAAAATTTCATCTCTTAAATTCTCTCTCTCAATCATTTCTCATAAAATATATGTCGGTCATTTAATACCTATAAAAAATAATTAAGCAAAAACATAAATTTAATATTAATACAAAATTAAAATTAAAACCTGATTAAATATGACAAAGTTCACGTAAGAGTTCAAAACTAGGTAAACATAAATAAAAGTAGTATATTAAGGTTTCAATAGAATTATGGTGGATTAGTTAAAACCAAGAAGTGTCATTCATATAGTTCTTTAGAAATGCAATGAAATTAATCTCTTTCAAATAATTTTAATGCTTCTTTATAAGCTTGTGGTGTACTTGTAGCAAACCGGTCATGCATCGATTCACTCGATCCACGTGGTCATCCCATATATTTGTTAATTTTCAATAAAGCTTTGGACTAAAGTAGGGTCTTAGATTGTTGGGTTCAAAGCGCGACTAGAATGTTAGTGTGAGTGTGGTGATTATATATAACACGTTCATTGTCTTGCTTGCGGCTTGATTTCACCTTCTCCTTCCCACTAGTCCTAATACGATTACTCCTGCTACTATTTCTAAACTTCCTTGAATGCATCACTCCGTCAACATCCATAGAAGTGAATTGATTGTCCTCGGAATCACTCGAACCATCGGCATTTGTGTCCACTCCAACAATAAACACGATTGCACCTATTGGTGTGATGTCGGCGAAAAGTCCACCCAACTTAAACTTATGAAGTTTGATGTGATTCTATAAAACACAAAATAACCAATAATAAATAAATTTAATTTAACTATTTATATTAGTCTAACAAATATTAAACATAAATCAATCTAATTATTTTTTATGAACTAGTAATAATAATACAATGTCTAACAAATATACATATGAAAATGAACCAGGAATAGTGATTACCTTACGCTCTTTTTTTCACCATGAATTTGGAGCTATTATGGTACTTACTATCACAACTCATGCCGCTAAGTTTAGAACTATTTTTTTTAAAATATTCAATCATTCCACGTTTTCTTTTTGAATGCCACATATTTTTCAAAATTTTGTGGTCATGATAAACACTCAAAGGACTCATAAACCCTCACTCACGTTGTTATAACCCCATGGGTGATTGGCTTTTGTCACTGAAAATTTCTTTTAGTTTCTCATCGCCACATAGTCATAAAAACATCTCAATTCTATTTATTGAATTCTCAGTCCACCGGAGAAATGAGAACTCTGAGATTAAAATTGTTATTTATTGACATTCTAATATAATTCAAATATGCTTGAAATATAACATAAAAATATGTTTTCTCAACATGAATAGCTCTATTTTCTCATAACATTAAATATGTTTTCTCAGCATGAATTATTATATTTAGAATGATTATAATCTTTGTTATATAGAGAAATAGAAACTCAATTATAATGCATTTGAAAATAGATTTAATTGTACAGGTTTCAATAAATACATGAATGTCTAACTAAATTTATTTGGAAATAGGCTTAAAATAAAGAATTCTTTTTGAAGCTTGGCTCTTATTGTCTAAACTAATATATGACTTATGACTTTCTTCTAAAATAACTTGGATCATACTATCTAAACTAATATATGACTTATGGCTTTTTTCTAGAAATTTGGGAAGGTTAATTATAGATTGTGGATAAAAAGAGAACAAAGCCAGAGTGCACAAAATTATGTAAACGATTGATTTGGCCTGTCCGAAATAAGCTTATTTAGTTTATTTTGGCTAAAGTGGCCAAAAAACTTGTATAAAATATGATTAGGTTTATTTGGATAGATAGGGTTTTGGGACATTTAAGTTCTCGCAGTTGTTTAAAAATTACGGAGTGTGCCATTGAATAAAAAGTACTAGGCATGCTCCTCCAGCCATTTCCCCGCTCCTCTCACTCTCTCTAAAGACGCTTCCTCCAACTTCAGATCGATCATCTCCAAACTTGTTTCTGCGGCTATATCATAGATCAGGACGCACGCGCCTAGGAAACGGTTAGATTCAACAGATCCATGCTTCCTTCAACTTTTCGCCGCTTCTCTTTGTATTTGGATCTGAAAATCGATTGAGCCACTAAAAAATGGATGGTAAGATTTCTATTTTGATAAAAAAATGTGACATCACAATTTGATTTGTCAAATAAAATGGTAGATGGATAAGATAAAAAAACTGAATTCTAGAATGGATCAATCGTGAGTTGCATTCAAAACCTTCATTCCAAACAAAAGATGAGATTCATGCCTCTTTTGGGATACCAAATCGGATCAATCAAGTACATTATGTACTGAAATTTTGGTGTAATTCTAGGGTCGCGGCTAAATTAATTTCTTTTTGTTATTAGGACACTAGAAATGTTCTATAGGCTAGTTGGGTATCGATATCATGATGTCGCTCGTTAGGATGCACATCCATAACGGTCAACGTTCTTCCTAGAATTGTTAGGAAAACAAAAGAGGGAAGGGCGACTCCTGTTAGGAAATCTCACGACCACTCATTATAATATAATGATTAAAGCTTTTTGGGATGAATTTTATATTCACCACGTGATGGCCTAATTGAAGAACCATTTCTCCACCAAGAAGCAATTAAGAAACTTGGTGTGATGGACCCAAAATTACACTAGTATCTCATGGGACCATGAAAAGAAGATGATCATAGTGAGTCTTGAGTGGTGGGATGCGAACAAGGTAATCTCAATGATTGTATGTGTTCTACTATACAAATTCAATTTGATTTTTAATTATGCAGGAGCATAAGGGGTTATCATCTTTGAAGGATAAAGTTATACCCGACTATGATCTGCTGGAAGAGGTTTTCAAAGGCCAGCATGATGAGGGACTTCACTTGCGTGATCCATTGGTTCCCTAGGTTCCCCCAAACTAAGGAGTATGGGATTATTCGCATTCAGAGGATGTCCATTTCAGTGATCCCCAAAAAATTACAAGCCCAGACAAGACATTGAAGATCGTAGGAGAAATAATACTCCATCATTTGACAACCACATGAAGAAGCATAAGGGCAAATCCTCAGACGTCAAGTCCTCCTCTCTAGTTGTCCAGCACATTGAAGAGCTCATGTGAGGATTCTTTGACAAGTTGGATGATAAGAGATCACATAGACAAGTGGAGATGTCCAAGACCGTTGAGAGTGTAACAACTACACCTACACTTGCACGTGCAACCTTTGAGGAGGTGGTAGTTGTTATCTTGAATAAAATGATGAAATGTTACTTCGACATATTCCCATGGGCACATGATATGTTCATAGAAAACAAATACATGAGGGTGGTCTTGCTCCGTCAAAGGCTAAAGACAAAGTGGGCATGTCTTTCGAAAACTCTAGACATGCGCAAGACGCAGGTTCCAACCCCTTCCAAAAATCCTGGCCCATCAAGTAGTCATTGATGTTTGTTTTCCCATCCAATTGTGTGTTCACTCCGAGACAAGTTTAGTTCGTCATGTTTAAATGTTTGTTGTTTAATTGTTGTGTGTTGAGAATTTCCGGTTATTTAATTTTGTTTAGTATATTGTCTGATTGTTGTGTGTTGATATAAATTCATGAAAACAAAAAGCTAATTCTCCAATTAATAAACAATTCAGAATTTAGCATTGCACGTAAAAGCATACACAATTTTAATAGATGATAATTCGTCATGGTAAAGTTACAAGTTCATCACTAACCAAAATTAAAATTATAAACAAAATTAGCTATACATCAATAATTCAAAACATTACAAAAACCAAATTAAACATTAAGAGCCATCATCTGAACTCATAGATTGTCCTTGCTATATTGACACGATCCACATCCAATCCTCTTCACGAAGGGCCTTAGGGGGAGGTGATTTATTGAGGTCAATGTAAACATCGTCCTCTTCCTTCTCGTTGTTCAATAGGCTCTAGGTACATCATTCATGCATCTACGAACAAATTGATTCAAAACTTCAAAGCCAACAAGAGAATAGCCTTTATGAACAATGTGCCACTTGTTTTTCCAGACGTCGAACGTCCTCTCTAGTGTATTGTGTTCAAATTCATGAGGATGGTAACGCCTATATTGATATGGCGCCATGAACCCCGTCTTGTTCACATAGCCGATGTCACATAAGTAGAATTTACCTACAAAATACATCATTCAACTTCATGAAAAGGCATATGAGGCTATACGTGCGACACATTTACTTGGGAGTGCTCTAGAAAATGCAATATTTTTTGTGGTTTTGCACGTATTCAACACATGAGTGTCATGATACGACCTCACAACATCGACTGTGAACTACGTGAACAACAAATCGTGATTACAAATTAGCGAGCACATTGGTAGTGGGGATACGTGGACGACCACATCAATTTATGAATTCATGTGATGGAGGCATGGGAACACGTATTTCGTCGAGCGCCCTGATACATCCCTACACTTTACACCATTAGAAACAAACTGAAGACAATGGTTGTCCAAATACGTACCTGGTATGCACGGCGGATGGACGAATGGAGTGTGAACTTGTGGTGCACCCTAGTTTGATCCACGGGTCTTACCTCGTCTACGTATAGTTAATGGAGAGGTACTAACATCCTCGATAGAATCCTTGACATGGTATCATTTACGTGTCTGAACATGATTGAAACTTTAACCATGCCTCTGTCATACACAAAGTAGTTCAGCATCATTACAACTTGCTCTTCTAGACATAAAGCAGCGCGTAGTGCTGACATGATACTAATTTATGAAGACGTCCACAAGTTCTCGCAAGCATTTGGTATCCATCCTTGTGGTCTCCATACACCTCTTGTCGCTTTGAAGGCACTCCATGACGATTTCGTAACCACAATAAGAGAGCAATCTCGATTGGGGGATTGACCTTGAGCTGGAAGGAAGACTTGCCTCAAGAGTTGCGAGTACACATATCATCACAGCCACATGGTAGCCCAATTCGATATCCTCGTCTTCATTGTTGTCCATCTTTCATAGTGATTTCAATAGTGTGAGTGGTAACAATTGCCCCCAACGAGGATAACATTGGGTGTTGTGGTAGGTGTGGAGGTAGCTAAATTTAATAATCATCAAATCTTCTACAAGTACAAAAAATGGTAAGTGAAGAAAATTAAAGGGGTGTTCCTAAGGGGGGGGTTGTAAATGAAAGTGAAAAATTAAAGGCGGTGTTCCTACATGGTGGTAAATGAAAGTATAATGACCTGTTTGGTCATTTTTTTAGAAAGTGATTTTTCATTATAAATTTTATTAATATAAAAAAATTAAAAGAGAAGCGAGTATAAATTTTAGGGTTTAATAATTTAAGATTCAAGAAAATTGGTAAGGGTGAAATGATATTTTAAATAGAGGAATAAAATGGTTGAAAAGATTGAAGTGATGGAAAGAAGAAAAAAAAAAGAAAATTTAATCCCAAAAAAACCATCTAGGACAAGTAAAAATAATAAATAAATAAAAACATATACGAAAGAGAATAAAAAATTATATTTTACAATTATAATAAGATCCTCAATTTAGTATAGACAGAGAATGAGAAACAAGTAGAGCAAGAGATTCAAGATGTTTTTCAAGAGAAATCTCCGGGACATCATATTTCTTAACTACTATAAAGATCGGTGAAAGGTGAAAGAGAAGACTTATATATAAGGAATCTCAAGAAATTTCACTATTAATCAAGAATCTAAAAAAAATTTCCAATATGATCGATTCTTCAGAAATCTCAAATAAAATATCTAGTCTAATCGATTCTTCATGAATCTCAAAAAAATATGCCTTGTATCTGTTGAATGCTCAAAAATCTCAAATATTCCTAATGTAACTAAGTTATAAAAGAATTTGGAAGATAAAAGCAAAATTTTAAGATAAATTAATTGAAAGATATATGGTCTGTCTTCGTAAACCTGTAAAAGAGAAAGAAATATATAGGCGTCTAAATAAAAGAGATATATTTTAGAGAAAAAAAAAATAAATGAATAAACATGTGAAGAACCGAAATAAAATAAGAGATATGTACTTAACTGAAGTCTCAAAATAAATAAAAATGGAACAACCGCTTCAAACAAAATAAATGGCATATGTACTTTGATATAATTAAGAGGGACAGAGAGAAGTACTTACTTGAAGTGAGTCTCATTTCTAGTTACACTTTATATATTTTGGTTACACATTCATATATAATTTAGATTCCAAATATGCTCGTAACTAGAAACGTGTCTATTTAGTTACGTGTTTGCAAAAGAACTAAGATGTTTGACTAGTTAATCGGTTTCTCTTAAATTCTGGTAGAGAGCACTAAAAAAACTGTGAAATGGATATTAAGATATCTAAGAGGTACTTCTAAAGTGTGATTGTGTTTTGACGATAGTCTTCATATGTTAGTTAGGTATACATATTCAGATATGGTAGGGGATGTTGATTTTAGGAAGTCTATTTCAAAATTTCTGTTGACTTTTGTAGGGAACATGGTCGACCCTAGAGTAAGGCTAGTTAGGTGACCGTCTAGGGTAAGGCCAGTTAGGTGGCCGCCTAGGGCCCTCACCCACAAGGGCAAAAAAAAAATTTAATAACACAAAGTTTAATTTGTGAATCACTATATGTTAACATATCATCTAACCGTCTAAACTATGTTATATTTATTAAAAATAATACACACTTATTATATTTATTTAATAAAACACAAATATAATTACTAAATTAAAAAAAATAAGAATAAAGTTTTATTTTTCACTTAGTGCGCCCCAATTATCGGGGCCACTACTAGTAGGATGAGTTGTTTCATGACAATTAAATTTGAAAAAATGTGTTGCCACCACAGAAACTGAGTACATTGTAATCTCTGAAGGTTACAAAGAAGCTTTGTAGATGAGGAAATTTCTCGATAAGTTGGGTTGTAACCAAGAGAAATTTATTGTGTTTAGCGATGCTAAATCACTATCCACATCTCTAAAACTCGTCATTTCATTCTAGGTCGAAGTATATTGATGTGATATACCACTAGATTTAAGACATGGAAAAAGTGCACACTAGTGAAAACATATTGAACATGTTGACGAAGACTTTGTCGAGTGAAAAGTTTAAGGCTTGTCGGCAAAGAGAGGGTTTGTCAGAGCCCAACATATGAGTCGAAGGGGGAGTTTATTGGGAAATTTGATCAAATGACCCTCAAAAGAGGGTCATTCTCAAAAATAACCTTCAAAATTTCAATTTTTATTTTTAACCTTTTTTTTTATAATTTTGGACGACTTTACCCTTACTAACCTTTTTCTTCTTCTTCCTTTCCTTTTCCCCCCATTTCTGCCCGTTTTCTTTCCCCCTCTCTTCCCCCGCGACGATTGTTCTCCCCCTCCCTACGTTCCCACGCCCCAAGCCGACTCACCCACGATCATCGGACGCCTACCCCTCGATCCCGACTACCTGTTGATCGCCAAACGCTTCAAGCCAACTCCCGACGATCGCCAAGCCCCAGAGACGCTGAGCCCGATGTTTTCCCAGCATTACTGAGGTTAGTTCGACTACTCCTTGATGATTTTACTATTTTTGCATGTTAAGTATGAAGGTTTTAGGGTTTTAGTTTAGGTTTTAGGCTTTAGTTAGTTTTATTGTTTTGGTTTGAAATGCTTTGATTCGAGAAATATATAGTCTTTTCTTATACCGAATGGTTTGTGAACATTTTCACATGGGTAATTGAAATGTGTGGTACGCAATTCAATTACGAGGGTACGCAATTGAGTGGGTCGTGGGGTGGGGCGTGGGAGTGGGGCGTGAGAGTGGTGCGAGGGGCGTGGGGCGTGGGCTTGGGCGTGGGCGTGGGTGGTGCGTGGAGCATGGGCTTGGGCGTGGGTGGTGCGTGGATTCAATTGCAATTCAATTGCGTACCACGCAATATGTAAAACTAATTTAATAAGCTTATTAATAAGCGGGAATAGTTCAGTTGGGAGAGCATCAGACTAAAGATCTAAAGGTCACGTGTTTGATCCATCTTCACTGCAAAAGTTTTTTTTTTTCTATTGGAAATTTTTAAAAAACCATGTGACATCCCTGGTAAAACAGAGTGATGTCACATGGTTTGTTTAAAATTTCTAATAAAACTAATGAAACTTGTTTATCATTCAAGAGAACCTTTTTATATCATCAAATAGTCGGATAAAGTGATGGCAGTATTTCCCATTCGTTTTAAAGAAGACACTGATGTGATTATTGCAACTGTCTTCTTTCAGGTTTGTGTCATATGAGCTGACTAGGAAAACTACAAGAAAACCAAAAAATCTATAAAAAAAATAGAACAAATTATGGCAGGAACTCACCGTAGTGCGAAGTTTGAACAAATGGGAAGAAGCTCCTCCATGTATGTGATCCCCAATTCCACTTCCCGAGCTAAGAGGAGAGACCTTTGAAGACTTGAGAACCAATGGAGGATTTGTATCATTTGGTAATAAAATGTAATTATTTCAGAACAAATAAATGACAACGAATCATATAATCAATTTAATGTTTCAACAGAAATCCACGACATGTTGAAGGCAAAAGGCTAGACAAGACAGTATGGAGCCTATTGAACTTTTATGCATTCATTAAACATCATGTGAAGGTAAAGTTTTATTTAACAAATACACTTCTTTTTTTGTATTTTGACTTAGGCTATTAGTGTTAGATCTTGAATTCAATGATGGGCTTTTCTCAAACAGTGTACACGAAGTTTTATTCAGCGCAGGATGAGGAGTCGTCTACAAAATTTGGTTGAGGTATAAACAAATATCATAAAAAAAGTGAAAATATTGAAATAAACTTCATTTAATCTTCCTATTGATCTTTGGAAACACCCAGATACTGCAAACTGGAAGAGTAGTTGAGGAGCAACAACAAGAAAAGAAAGAAAGGGGTATGTTTCCACTTCAAACTACATACTCTCCTGGTTTCTTTTTTCTTGAACTGTTTTAAGGCATAATAATAAAAACAGTGGCATGAATTCACAGATTCAATTTGATTTAGTGCAGAGAAAGGGTGTATGGGAAACTAGTGAGCTTCTCAAAGAGACAAATATTACATCATAGATCCAATTTCATGAAGAAGCCCATTCCCAAATTAAAATTCAAGCTTTCAGTCAGCTTCGGCGACAATGCTCGACATTACCCAAATTTCGCTCTGCAATGAGATATAGAAAGCTGGACTGAGCTTTTGCCAATACTAAAACGTTGATACATGAAAATACACGTTATGATGAAATAAATTTCAGTTAAAAATTTGATTCACAATGCTTAACTTCTGAAATTATTGAGAATATATTTATTCAATCTCAATCACATATAGAGATATATACTCAAATTGTATCCATCAATACCTGGAGATTTCAGAAATATGGTATGTCCATGAAGATCCCATATCACATTTCTCGTATTATGTATCTGCATCTGTCCCAAGTATTGAAATGATTTTGATATGTATGAATTATTCTTTCAAAAGGGTTGTATGTGCAATTTGATTTAAATTGGATTTTATTCATTTATGTTTTGATAAAGAAATGGGTATGTTAATGAAATTCTATACTCTTCAATTTTCATATTCTATTAGAATGTCCAAATCAAGTTCCTTAAATTTTTTATTATATGAAATGAATAATGTACATGATGTGTTACACAAATTTCCTCTTGTTTATTTGATGGAACTAATTACACACATTTTCTCTATAAAGTTATCCTTTTAAACCTAACTAGAATTCTCTTGATGACAAGAACCATCTATCCTTTGATTGCGTGCATGTGTTCAATCGTTTGGCTTCATTAAAACCTCAGCACAGACTGGAGAAATTGGAAGAAACAAACAGAAGGGAATTAGTTATTTTTCTTAAACAAAACAACAAAAGTAAAAGGTTGAAATAATCTATGTTTACCGTGTTGAGAAGACGAATTGCTGCAGGCCTAGTGAATTTTCTCGCAAAAAGGAATCAAGGAGAAGGCTTGCCCTTGCTAGTGCACCATTCTCTTCTATATTCTGTCTGATAATAGATGTTATCGGTCTGCAAGTTAATTGCATTAATTATTAATGGATCTAAACACTATATATAATAAGCAAAAAAAAAAAAAATCTTTATAGACTTGATAAGATTAGGATTAGCATCTGTTAATTTATAAATTTGCAATTAAAAAAAATCATTGCGGTGAAGGTGAATAAAACACCTAACCTTGAGATTTTCAGTCTGACGCTCTCCGAACTGAACTATCATCACTTATTAATAAGCTTATTAAATTAGTTTTACATATTGTGTGGTACGCAATTGAATTGCAATTGAATCCACGCACCACCCACGCCCCACCCACGCCCAAGTCCACGCTCCACGCACCACCCACGCCCAAGCCCACGCCCCACGCCCCACCCCACGACCCACGACCCACTCAATTGCGTACCCACGCAATTCAATTACATACCACGCATTTCAATTACCCACGTGAAAATGTTCACAAACCATAAAACCATAAAACCTTCATACTCAACATGCAAAAACAGTAAAATCATCGGGGAGTATTCGAATTAACCCCAGTAATGCTGGGCGAACGTCGGGCTCAGTGTCTCCGGGGTTTGGCAATCGTCGGGAGTCAGCTTAGAAGCGTTTGGCGATCAACGGGTAGTCGGGCTCGAGGGGTAGGCATCCGGCGATCGTGGGGGAGTCGGCTGAGGCTGGAACCGTCGTGGGGGAGTCGGCTTGGGGCGTGGGATCGTAGGGAGGGGGAGAACAACCGTCGCGGGGGAAAGAAAACGGGCAGAAATGGAGGGAAAAGGAAAAGGAAGAAGAAAAAAAAGGTTAGTAAGGGTAAAATCGTCCAAAATTATAAAAAAAATGTTAAAAATAAAAACTGAAATTTTGGAGGTTATTTTTGGGAATGTTGAGGGTCATTTGATCAAATTTCCCAAGTTTATTAGGGTGTCCGACCTGTTGGTTTTGGACTAGTAATATATATTATATTATATTATACTATTATATATTATATAATATAGCGCAATAATTTTCGGTCAAGATAAACAATCAAGAATGAAACAAAAAAATAGACAAAGAGAGCAAGACAAGAGACATAATGAAGAAAAACTTGTTTTCTTCAACTACCTTCTCTTCTCTTCTCTTTCTAGATACATAGGTTTAGATATTTTTAACATTGGTGAAGATACATTATGTATGTGTCATCTTTAACGATGATGATTAAGGTTGTTAAATGGGTCGATTAATCGGTTAATTAGTTGCGGTTAACTCCAGTTTTGCCCTTTATTTTATAAATTGGTTAATCAATCAGTATTTGTATCATTTTACCGGTTCTGGTTCTTCGATTAGTTAACCGGAAATCGATAATTCATTTTTTTTAAATTAGGTATTAAATTTATTTCAATTGTTTTTTAGTTTATCTTTTTATAATTTTATATAATATAATTTTTTTTTTAAATAATTCTATACAAATTATAATTTAAAAATAATTAATATATAGATTATTAAATATTATAATATATATAATATTTACAAAAATAACTAATATAAATATATAATTAAATTATTACTAGTTACCAGTTAAATTGGTAAAAAAATAGTTAAAACGAACCATTTAACCGGTAAGAGATCGGTTAACCGGAACCGCTAGAATCGGTTAACCGGAACCGCTAGAACCAGTTAACAATAAACTAGTAAAATGAAATTGGTAAGCTATTGGTTCGGTTCAGTTATTAATTTTTCGATTTTTTTTGCACCGTCCTAATAATGATATTTTTAAAGATTTAGGTAATCTGTTAGATTCCAAACCTTATTTTGTAAGAACATTGTGTAACTTATTATAACTGATATTATAGTGGAGGGTTGAAGTGGCCTAAGGGTCTCATGATTTTTACTTGGTTGAAGGGATTTTCACGCTAAAGTTTACGTCTATTATAAACTGATCACTAAAACTAAAATAATCTTTTATGCATTGCTTTTTTTTATTCGTTTTTATCAAAAACCACTACCTACTTAGATCTAATCAATTTAGATTCTCATATATATATATATATATATATATAATTTTAAAAAATAAAATATTATGAAATTCATAATACAATTTTATTAGCATTTAGTACGTGTTACAAATTATTAGGGGTGAGCATTTGGTAGATTAATCCGAAATCAAATCCGAATCCTAAATACTAATTCGGATTGAATTGAGATCGGATCGGATTGAATTCGGATTGAATTAAATCGGATTGGATTAGGATTATCCAAATTATCCAAACTACTTAAATAAAAATATATTTTTTAATTTATTTTTAAAATTTCATCTCAATATAATATATATTTTACTTATCATCACGTTGACAACGATAATTATTTTTTTTATTATTTTTTTCAGATTCAAATTTAATAATAATAAAAAATTCGATTTTTTTTAAAAAATAAAAAATAAAAAAAATTGTTGACTAATTTGAAGTTGATATATATAAATATTTTTTAGTTTGGATTATCCAAACCATTTTCAATCCAATCCGTATGCGATCCGTATTAATTAGTAAAATAGTTTGGATTACGGATTGAATAAATTTAGTTTGGATTTAATACGGATCGGACAAAACAGATTGGTTTTACCCATTTTCTCACCCCTACAAATTATATAAGGTATAAGTTGTATATAAGTATAAATTGTAACGATATATAAATTATAAAAGGTAGTATAAGTTATATAGGTTATTGATGTTTGGTATGAATTATAAGAAATGGTATAAGTTGTATATGATTTATAATTTTGTGTTAATATATAATATAAGAATATAGTATTAGTTGTATAAACATGAATTTAAAATTAGAGAAATGTTTGGAAGAGAGGGAATTTGGTTGAGGAAATAAGAGAAGGAATGACGTGGCGCAATATGATTGGCTGAAAAATCAAATAATTTATCTTTCTTCTCTTTTTCCTCTCACTTTTCTTTTTTTCCAACGAGGTGATACCAAGTCATTCCCTCCCTCAAATTTCCTCCCCTATCACTCCTCTTAAAATTATTATTATTATTTTCTATAGTTATTTATATCAGAAATAGTATTGTTTATTATTATAAATGATTATACAGTTATTATTTAATAATTAATGTAATTTTAATTAAATTATAAAAAAATAATTATAATATAAGTTATAGATTATATTTATTTAATTTTAATATTATTAATAATTTTAATAAAATAAACTTAAACTTAAAATAATATATAAAATAAATAATATTATTTATAATAAGTAAATATATAAAATAATAATTAATAAAATTATTGTTATAAAAATAAATAAATATTTTTTAATTAAAATATTGAATTATTTACAAAAATATATATTAAAAATAATAATATATAATAATAATAATATTAAAACTAAATAAAATATATTTAATATATTATATAATAATAAGTTATATATAATATTAATAAATGGATATATAATGATAAATTAAAAATTAAGTGATATAAGAAAAATATTGTACTTAAGGTACTTGTTATAATTTTTATACCAAATATGAGTTATAAATTATATAGATGTATAAATTTATATCAATAGTAAAATGTTAACAAATACCATATTAAAACACTATTGGTATACCAATAGTGTTATACATAAGGATGACAACGGGTACCTTGCCCGTCGGGTAGTGAAGTACTTATCCCCCGAATCAGATATTTATTTTATTACCCAACTCTGAACCCGAACTCGAAGAGTATCTCTATTTGTATCTCCATTCTCGATTCATCGGGTACCCAATCCCCGACGGATACCCATTACCCGATGAAAATATGAATTTTTATTTATTGTTTTCTAAATATTAAAAACACAAATGAAAATATTACTTATTAGTATTGTTATATTAGAGAAGTTCAATCAAATATAACAATTTTGTTATTATTATTATTACTTAAAATTCAATAAAAAATTATAGAGAAGTTGAAAATGTTGAATAAATATTAAACTTGAAAACAAAAATTAGAGAAAAATTGAAAAAAATTAAATAAATGTTAAACTTGAAAATAAAAGATAGAGAGTAAATAGATAGATAATATATTTTATTATTAAATAAATAAAAAATTAAGAGTCAAAAGGAAGATAAATTGAAATGATGATGGCGTGGGATGTGTAAATAAATAATATATTTATTGTAAATTTATAAGGATAGTAATGATATGGAATTTGAAAAGATATTTTAAACTTTAATATATATATATATATATATATATATATATATATATATTTCGGGTATCGGGTTTGGGTTTTTACACACTCCTCATTTCTGACCTTGAATTCGATCGGGTAATCATTTTTACTTCCCATTCTCGACTCCGATCCCGATTTTAAATTCTCAAATCCGAACTCGACCATCGAATACCCACATGTATCGGATATACGGGTACCCATTGTCATCCCTAGTTATACCTTTTTGATGCGGTGCGAGTCGAAGAGGCGTTTATGCGAAAGTTGCAGCATCCGAAAATATCTCGCAAGTGTCAGATTTCGACGATTGCCTAGTGTTTTTCGGGCGGAAACGTTTAGGGGCTCAAAATCGCATTTTTATTAGTTTCGGGTGTTTTTTTGCAATTTATTAAAAGTTGTTTATTTCTTTTGCAAGCTAGGGTTTGAGTATTTAAAAGAATCTTAAAACACTTTGTTAGGGGAAGATTATTAATCAGAAAACGAGGTTTCCTCAATATCTATCAACTTTTGGTATTCGTAAGAATCAACGAATCTTGATAAAGGTTCATCCTAGCCACGCACGCTGCATCAGTTGGTATCAGTTTCCAGTCGACCCTGAGGTATGCCGCCCCGAAGACAGCCGCGCAACCCTACCCCTGATGCGGATGATGGTGACCTTGCTGAGTTGCGACGTGAAAACGCTGAGTTTCGCCGTGATAACGACGATTTGAGGCGGCAGGTTGAATGGTTGACGCAACGGATGGATGCATCTATGCACATGCACCACCCTGAAGATGATGTTACGATGACAGATGAAAACCCTCTCGGTGGTCTTCGGAATCGATCCCCTGAACGCCCCAATCATCGCTGGGAGCAGGCTTTCAGGGTGGACATCCCTAAGTTCGATGGTAGTCTATCACCGGAAGAGTTTATTGATTGGCTTTCTCAGGTTGAAGAGATTCTGGATTTCAAGGAAGTTCCTGCAGATCGTCGTGTACCCCTTGTTACGATCCGCTTACATGGTCGTGCACAAGCATGGTGGCAGCAGTTGAAACAGACACGTGTTCGTCATGGTAAGGCAAAGCTCACGAATTGGGACAAATTCAGGAAGCATATTAGGGCTGCGTTTCTACCATATAATTACGAACGTAACCTGTACCAGCGGTTCCAGAATCTTCGTCAGGGTTCTCGTTCCGTGGATGACTATTCCACTGAGTTTTACACCTTTGTGGCTCGTGTTGACCTGTCTGAGTCCCCTCTCCAGTTGGTTTCTCGTTATATTGGTGGCCTTCGCCTCCAGTTGCAGGATATTTTGAATATGTTTGATCCCTTGACTGTTTCTGAGGCACATCAGCGTGCTTCACAGGCTGAGAAACAGCTAGCCAGACGCGGTTCGGGTAGCTTTGGAAAACAGGTTGTCCCCACTAGTGGCATTGGTTCTTCTTCCCAGCCGGCCCATCCCACCCCAGCCCCCCCTCGCGGCACTACAGCCCCCCCGCAGGGACGTCCCGGTGGCTTGCGTTGTTTCAATTGTGGTGAAGTTGGCCATCGCCAAGCAGAGTGTCGCAACCCAAAGTCCACCAATCGTGGTCTTTTTACTGAGGTGGATGATCCTGACTCTGCTCTTCCTTCAGATTCAGCGCCAGTGTATGATGTTTATGATGATGAGGCAGCGGAGGAGTATGTTTCTGGTGATGTTGGCCCCCTTTTGGTGATTCGTCGATCATGTTTAACCCCTCGTACTCCTGACAACGAGTGGTTACGTAATAATCTGTTCCATTCCACTTGTACCATCGGTGGCAAAGTTTGCACCTTCATCATTGATGCTGGGAGTTGTAAGAATGTGATTTCTGAGGTTGCAATTTCGAAGCTGGGTCTGTCCACTGAACCTCACCCCAAGCCTTATCGTCTGTCCTGGCTGAGTCAAGGTACGGATGTTACAGTTTCTAAGCGCGTACTTGTTAATTTTTCCATTGGTTCCCATTATCGTGATGCTGTATATTGTGATGTGGTTCCTATGGATGCTTGTCACCTTTTACTTGGTCGCCCTTGGCAGTTTGATCATTCTGTTATACATGATGGGCGTGCTAATACCTACACGTTCTTATTTCATGGTACCAAGATTGTGTTGATGCCAAATCAGCCCAAGAAGGGTGCTGCCCCCACTCATCATGCGCCCCCCCCTACCACCTTGTTGTCTCGGGGTCCTTTTCAGACCGCCATGGTCGAATCGGGCATGGTGTTTGCTCTATTTTGTTCGCTGATTACCTGTGGTGCTAGTTCTGAGGTGCCTATTCCAGTGCAGCCGCTGTTACATGAGTTTGCAGATGTTTTTCCTGAGAATCTGCCTTGTGCCTTGCCTCCTTTGCGTGATATCCAGCATCACATTGACTTGGTTCCAGGTGCTGCCCTACCCAACCGTCCTCATTACCGCATGAGTCCCAAAGAACATGAAGAGTTGCGTAGACAGGTGGAGGACTTACTGGCTAAGGGACACATTCGAGAAAGCCTTAGTCCCTGTGCTGTCCCGGCCCTTCTTACCCCAAAAAAGGATGGGTTCCTTTTCCGCGGTGTGCAGCTGTGCATTCCAGATTGCAGCCTGCGTTTGAGGATGATTCAGGAACTCCACAAAGAAGGCCATGTTGGCGTGATTGTACCTTCCAGCTTCTTGCAGCTTCTTATTTCTGGCCTTCGATGCGCAAAGAGGTGGGGCGTTTTGTTGCTCGTTGTCGTGTTTGTCAGTTGGCTAAGGGCGCTTCGACTAATGCCGGGTTATACTTGCCTCTACCTATTCCCACTCAACCATGGTCTGATGTCAGTATGGATTTTGTCCTTGGGCTGCCACGTACCCAGCGTGGTTCTGATTCGATTTTTGTGGTGGTTGACCGATTCTCGAAGATGGTTCATTTCATTCCCTGCAAGAAAACCTCTGATGCTGTGGCTGTTGCACAGCTTTATTTCAGGGATGTGTATCGCCTTCATGGACTTCCTGCCTCCATAGTTTCTGATCGGGACACTCGCTTTGTGAGTCACTTTTGGAGGAGTCTTTGGCGTTTGGTTAATATTCAGCTGAATTTTAGCAGTGCCTATCACCCGCAAACTGATGGCCAAACTGAAGTTGTTAATAGGTCTTTGGAGAACCTTCTGCGCAGTTTAGTTGGGGATCATCCTAAGGCTTGGGATCTGAAGCTGCCTCAGGCCGAGTTTGCTCACAATCATGCTGTTAATCACTCCACTGATTTCAGTCCTTTCCATGTGATTTACGGGCTGTCTCCGCGTGCTCCTCTTGATTTGTTAGCGCTGCCCAGCAAGGTGCGTCCTCATTCCACTGCTGCGGATTTTGTTGGTCAGTTGGCTCAGGTTCATCAGACCACTCATGACCGCTTGGTTGCTGCTACTGCCAAGTACAAGGAGAAGGCTGATTCGAGAAGGCGTGCTGTTGATTTTGAAGTTGGTGACTTTGTGTGGGCTATTCTGACTAAGGATCGTTTTCCAGCTCATGAATATAGCAAGCTTGCTGCTAAGAAGATTGGTCCTGTTGAGATTGTGGAGAAGATCAACCCCAATGCTTATCGTTTACGCCTTCCCAGCCATGTGCGTACCTCTGATGTGTTCAATGTGAAGCATCTTGTTCCTTTTGTGGGTGAGTCTTCTTCTGATGAGGATGATGCGGTTCCAGATTCGAGGACGAATCTTTTCTACCCTGGGGGGAATGATGCGGTGCGAGTCGAAGAGGCGTTTATGCGAAAGTTGCAGCATCCGAAAATATCTCGCAAGTGTCAGATTTCGACGATTGCCTAGTGTTTTTCGGGCGGAAACGTTTAGGGGCTCAAAATCGCATTTTTATTAGTTTCGGGTGTTTTTTTACAATTTATTAAAAGTTGTTTATTTCTTTTGCAAGCTAGGGTTTGAGTATTTAAAAGAATCTTAAAACACTTTGTTAGGGGAAGATTATTAATCAGAAAACGAGGTTTCCTCAATATCTATCAACTTTCGGTATTCGTAAGAATCAACGAATCTTGATAAAGGTTCATCCTAGTCACGCACGCTGCATCACTTTTATTACCCCATACCAAATACTATAGTTCTAATGCTCGTTATTACAATTAATTTTGTTACTTCCTCAACAAGGAGAAACATGACTTAGATGGGCGGAGAAAAGAAAAAATATTAGGAGAATACGAAGATGGTTGATAAATATTGAGAAAATTCATAGTAATAATAATGGCTGAATAATTTTTCATTTTTCATTTTTCATTTTATTTGTCACAATAAATAATCAATCAAACCAAATTAAATAGTAAATAATAAAATCAAACACATAGAGATATATCAATTTTAGTGTAAAAAATATTTTTATATAATAAAAAAGCATATGCCCTATCTTAAAACAATCATTAATATATTATAGTGAGTTACATTAAGATCTTCTCTAGCACACACTAATACAAAGTATTCACAGTTAACGGTGGATTACAAAAACAAAAATAATAACAATTCTCACCGAAGTGAAATATTTAAACGAGTATCGGAGAAAAGTCCAAACAAATGTCTAGACTAGTTGGATTATAGAGAACGTCACGAATATTC
This sequence comes from Impatiens glandulifera, assembly GCF_907164915.1. NCBI lineage: Eukaryota > Viridiplantae > Streptophyta > Magnoliopsida > Ericales > Balsaminaceae > Impatiens > Impatiens glandulifera. Next base: position 54,751,060 of record NC_061865.1, on the reverse strand, counting down.
ACAACCTTTGCTGAAAACCGATATCGTTCGCTGTCTGACGTCTCGCCGAAACTCTAAATAACTATTACCTTACTTTTGTTAATTCTTACCTTTTTTATTATTTCTCAATAAAACCATCAAAATAATTAAAATATTAAGAAAATAAATGATAGTATTCAAATGAAAGATTCACAATAATGTCAACTATTATAATAAATTCAAAGCCCCACTACATTAAGGGCATTAAGATCCCTTTCATGACGGTTATTTTGTTGACATTAGTATCAATATAATATTTTATATGTTGTCACAATTTTGTTTATCAAAAAGAAATGTGAACTTCACACTAAGCAAGATAAAATGAACAATGAGTAAAAAATAAAATATGTAACCGAGTTGGAGAGTTTACATGTGTTAACATATATCAAATGTTAAGGAACCAAACTAGATTAGACGAGTAATATTAATAATGTTAGTGATTTTAGTTCCTCTATATATAGCGAGGTCCGGTTAAAGAGTTGAGAAGCCCAATTCAAATTCAAATTTTTTTTCCTATAAAATTTGAATAAATATAATAATTATAAATTTTATAAAAAACATATTAAATATATAACAATATTAACAAGTATACAAAATGAAAAATATATAGAGTGCCACTTGGGACAGCGAATGCCCCAGCGATGCCTACGTGGACAAGGGTGAAATTTAAAAAAAAAATTAATTTATCTCTCTCATCTCTAACTAATTAATTTATTTAAACATTAAATTCTAAATCCTAAATTCTAAACCCTAAACCCTAAAATTTAAACCGTTTAGGGTTAGGAATTAGAGTTTAGAGTTTAGGGTCTAGAGTTTAGAGTTTAAAGTTTAGAGTTTAAGATTTAGGATTTAAGATTTAGGGTTTAGAGTTTAGGGTTTAAGGTTTAAGGTTGAGAGATATCAAATATCAAAGAAATGAATAAAATAATTATAGTGAGAATAGGGATAAATGCGATAAATTAATAAATTAATTTGTAGAGATAGAGAGAGAAATTATTTAATAAAAGTAGAAAGAAATTAATTAATAAGAGGAGAAAAAATATTTTACCTGTGATGAAACGTGTTTTAATTATTATTATATTTTTATTTATTTATTAATTTTACACGTAGACCATCGCTCCTCAGTCACTTTCTCCCAGTAGAGATATGTATCATTCTCATGATACAAAATATATATTAAAAATATGAATATAATATGTTATAAACAAAAAAAAATATACTCAATTAAGCACTATTTGATTTAACAAATACAATTCTCTTTGCATTTTTTTAGGTAAAAATTTAATGAAGTCATTACACTTTAACTATTCTAAACACTTTTTTTTCAATTGATATCATCACATACATTTAATCTTTCTTGTGACAATATTATACTTAGTAAGTAATTTTTTTTTATCAACTTTAACTTAGAAAAATTTCTCTTATGCAGAAGCATTGTCTTAAAATTAATAAGTTTTTTAAATAATGCATCACCATCAATATCAATTTGTTGGTTGTGTTTCAATAAAAATTTTAATTTAGTATAATCCTTCAACAATTGTTCTTCACTAACATTTTGAATTTTCCATTGAATAAAAATTTAAAGAGTTCTTCGTATCGTTCAAATTGCTCAATTTAAATAAATTTAAGGGCATTAAAATGTAACCTCGAAATGATTTTCACAATCTTTTGTAAACTTAAAGATAATTTTTAATTAATATTTTAGGGTTGAATTTATGATAAAATAAAATAAAATATTAGAGATAGAATGAATAGATACAATATAAATAATATAATTATGATTAGTGATATAAAAAGGTTACAATATCATAGATAAAAAAATAGTTAATATTAAGGATAAAAAAATATTATAAAAAAAATAAAACACTTACAAAATGCAATATAGAGACAAAATAAATTAGTATATTATTATATTATATATAATATAAAAAAAAATAAGTAATATATTATTATATAATATGGAGAGAGAGAGAAAAATAACATATTATTGTATAATAATATGGATTATACGGAGAAAGAAAATGTTAACCTATTATATAAAAATAAATAAAAAATGATATTATAGATATTTTATAATATATAATTAATAATATTATATATAAAGAGACCCTACAAAATAAAGCATATGTAATTGCAAAGTCTATATATATATTATATTATATACAAATTAGGCATCATTCTAAAGTTGAATATATACATTAATGAATTACTCAAACATAACTCCAACCACCTCTTTCCCTTTTCACATTCATTTCAAGTATTAAAACAAAGTTAAAATATATAAAAAAAAAAAAATTGGAAAAAAACTTACTTAGACCTATATACTTATACTGTATACTTATAGGCAAGTAACTCATTTAATCATATGTATTAATAAAATGTCATTTAAACCTACTCGTACTATCAAAAATTAACTCATTTAGCCTTTTTTTTAATAACCATAGTTATTTTTTATTTTTAAATTTATATATATTAATTAAATATTAATATATTTTCATTCTCTTTTTTTTTACATTAATTAAACCAGAATTAAACCAGATAGTTAATTTCATTCTTAAATTTTTTTTATTTTTATATTAGTTTTTTTTTTTATCTACATATTTTTTACCCGTTTTTATTTCTCATAAATCTTAAATTCTTATTTTTGAAAAAACTTTAACAACTTATTTATGTTTTACTATAATATTTCTTTTAAAAAAAATTCTTATTTAATTTAATATGAATAAAAATAAAATTAATAATTTTTTATTTAATTTTTATTCATAAATTATAGTAATAGTAAGTGACATTGTTTTGTCTAATATTTGATTATTATTATTTTGGTGTTTTAATGAATGGATTGCTATTATTATCTAAATATTAATTAATTTATTTTTGTGATAAAGAATTTTTATTGTTGAAAGTATAATCATTGAGACCAAACAATTTTAAAATAATTAATAATTAATGTTAATATAAGAAAAAAATATAAAAAAGAAGAAAAAATATAAAATTAAAATAATTAATAACAATGCCCATATATATATATAATAAAATTAAAATAATCAATAATAAATACTCATATAAAAATAAAAAAATAAAACATTTATAAAAAAGATAAAAATAAAGGATTTTTTATTAATGAAAAATGATGAGAAAGAAAATATATTAATATTTAATTAATAAATATATAAATTAAAAAATAAAAATTAATCATGATTTACTAAAAGAAGCTAAATGAACTAATTTTTGATAAGACATGTTTAAATGAGCTTATATTAATATGTACGTCTAAATGATTTTTAATTCATTTTTCAAAAATTTTTCAAAAATTTTCTTATATAATAAGTTTTTAATGTCAAAATGAAGAAAATAAAAATGATATTTAAATTCTTTACACCTACCATAAATAATAAGCACTTACTCTCTCTCTCATGCCTGTCTCACCAACTCAGATCTAAAAGCAATTAGGTTTATAAAATGGCAAATGGTACCTCACCCTTATTTAGACTCAAAAGAGCAAATTAAACACAACCCACATCAGAAAAAAACACAAGAGAGAACAAATGGGAAGGTCTCCATGTTGTGAGAAGGCTTTTACAAATAAGGGGGCTTGGACTAAAGAAGAAGATGATAAGCTAATTGCTTACATAAGGGTCCATGGTGAAGGTTGCTGGCCGTCACTACCTAAAGCCGCCGGACTCCTCCGGTGTGGTAAGAGTTGTCGCCTCCGGTGGGTCAATTATCTCCGTCCTGACCTCAAACTGGGTAGCTTTACTGATGAGGAAGATGAACTCATCATCCAATTGCATAGTCTCCTTGGCAACAAGTACATAACTAACTCTCTTTCTCTCTACATTTTTTAATTTAAATAAAATACATATTTGTACTAGTTATATTTTATTTTTAAGGAAATCAAATATAAAATCTAAATGAAGTTAGTAACTTAAAAACTAGAATTTGTTGAGTAGCTGGTATGAAAATTGATATTTAATTGTTTGAGTTGTTACTCTTTTTTATTATATATATGGGTGATTTTTGAATCAGTTATAGATAATTTATAATCATGATGTTTTTTATGGGTTTTTTAATATTTAGTTGAGACATTGGAATAAATTTTATCCTCATAAAATAAAACTTTCTCTGACATTTTAATTTTATTCTTGAAATAACTTTTAAGTGATGCCTCTTACAAATCAAATTATATAATAATTTGAGACAAATTTAAACACAAATAAGATCATTATATTAAGCCCAAGAGGAGACAATTGGAGAAAAAAATGTTTCACAAAAGAAAACCACATTATCAATTCTACAATCTCAATCAATAGATCTCAAACACAACGTGAAGCTATTCTTTGAAGTTCTCAAAAGAACTAAAACTGACTTGGATCTAGATCTTGTTTAAGATTTCATTACTTTTATAGTTTTGTATTCGATTTCACAATCATTATTTTTGTATCATTTTGCGTTCTTAATCATCATGAATCTTCTTGCATTTTCTCATTACAAATTTCATAAAGTACAATCTAACTCTCGTTAATATCATTTAATATGCTTACTCCCACAGATGGTCCCTTATATCGTCAAGACTGCCTGGAAGAACTGATAATGAAATAAAGAATTATTGGAACACTCATATCAAAAGAAATCTTTTGAATAGGGGAATTGATCCAGTGACTCACTGTCCCGTTTATGACCAAGGAAGGGTGCCCGAGGTAGAGAAGGCGACGACGTCCTACAACATTGATCCAGTGACTCACTGTCCCGTTTATGACCAAGGAAGGGTGCCCGAGGTGGAGAAGGCGACGACCTCCTACACCATCTCATTTTCAATGGCACGTCCCGATTTTAAATAGATTAATATAATGAAATGGTAAGAGATAATAATAATAATAGTTGGCTTGCCACAGCCCATATGCTAATAGGATCAAGTCTCCCTATTCCCTTGGCCCTTTTGTACTAGCTTTGTTTGATATGTCTGTAACTATTTGAAAATACCCTAGTTTAATATTGAGTTATTTGAAAGAAAAATAATGGTTATAAATTTAAAATATTATTAAATGGAAAGCTAATTATTTGAGATTATATGAGTTAAACTATTATAAAAAAATATATATTTAAATTTTGTAAAAAAAATGTAAGAATATTTTGATGTTTATAGATAAATTTAGTGATTTGATTGTTGAAAAGATATATAATATGATGTGATGAAATTTATTTGGAAATAATTCAAACCCAAGATCAAATAAGCTCTTATATAAAAATATTTAAATTAAAAAATATCTTAAATAAGAATATATTTAAAAAATAAACTTATAAGCAAATATTCAAACTTTTATTATTTATTTTCAGTCTGAATTTGAATAAGGATATAAACACATAAATTTTGAAATGACCATAGTTGAGAATATGTTATTTTTCATCAAAATAATAAGGATATAAACACATAAATTTTAAGTATTTTTAAATGGGAGTATTTTTCATTTTATGTTATTTTGCTTAATATTTTTTAATTTTAATCTGAATTCGAATAAAGATCCTGATATATAAATTGTAAGTGTTTCTAGAGTTTTTATTATGCATGCCATCACAGTATATATGACAAGTTGTTTAATTCTTCTTATAAATAAGTCACATGTTTGAGTTGTACTATTCTCCTTAACCAATAAAAATATATATATATATATATATAATATATATATATATATAATATACAGAAGGATGCTTTAAGCACTACATTAATCTATGTAATCAGATTTTATAATTCACATTGTATTTTTTCTCTCATCTCCTTCTCCTTTTCTTAATTAAATTTTATTTTTTAATTTACACATATTTTATATATATATATATATAATTTCCTTACCATATATCATTTAAAAAATTATCTATATTAATATTAATTCAAGATATAAACAATTTTTTTTATTATGATTGCACATACCTTTCATAATTTTTATATTTATTTTATATATATATAAACAAAATTATTTTTTTGTTATAAATGCACGTATTTTCGTAATTTTATATTTATTTGTTACCTTATATATATATATATAATATATATATATATATATATATATATATTATTTTTCATCAAAATTTTATATAAATACATTTTATCTTTTATCATACATTTTTTCTCTCATAATAAAATTAAATACAAAATATATATACATATATAAAATAATAAAATTATTTTAACAATCATAAATGGTCTAACGGTTCAAGTGTTCATATTTCATACTTAAGACTAGAGTTCGAATCCCAAAACATGTAAATAGGTATCTGAAATTGTGAGGTCGGAATTAGAGGTTGGTTTGACGAGCATTTGAAAGTGTGAGGTCATGAGATGGAGGTCGGATGGTGAGTGTTTTTTCGAGTGTGAGGTCACGAGATGGAGGTCGGGTGGTGGGTGGTTTTTCGAGTGTGAGGCCACGAGATGGAGGTCGGGTGGTGGATGGTTTTTCTAGTGTGAGGTCGGAATTAGTAGTTGGTACGAACATTTAATAGTGTGACTTCACGAGATGAAGGTCGGGTGGTGGGTAGTTTGTCGAGTGTGAGGTCAAAATTAGTGGTTGGTTTGGCGAACATTTAAAAGTGTGAGGTCACAAGATAGAGGTCGGGTGGTGGTTGGTTTGTCAAGTGTGAGGTCACGAGATGGAGGTCGGGTGGTGGATGATTTATCGAGTGTGAGGTCTGAATTAGTGGTTGGTATGATGAGCATTTGAAAGTGTGAGGTCACGAGATGGAGGTCGGGTGGTGGGTGGTTTGTCGAGTGTGAGGTCGGAATTAGTGATTGGTTTGACGAGCATTTGAAAGTGTGAGGTCACGAGATGAAGGTCGGGTGGTGAGTGATTTATCAAATGTAAGGTTAAAATTAATGGTTGGTTCGATGAATATTTGAAAATGTGTGGTCACGTGATGAAAGTATGTTAATATTAACTTTAAGATTAAACTTAATTTTTACAAACTAAAACTAATTTTAAATTAATTAAATTTAAATAATATTAATTTTATTTAAAATATTTATAGATAAATTATATTTTATATATATTTTTATATGTGTAAATGCACTTTGAGATAACCCTTCTAATAATTATATAATGGTTAAAATGCAGTAATAAAATTATACTCATTTTGAATAACAAAATAATACAGAGATAAAAACGCAAAAATTATCGCAATTATACACAAAATAAGTTGTCGTGAATCGTTTGAAGTTCTAAAATAAAAATAAAGAAATTCAGTTGTCTTATATGTGTATAAAAAATCTTAATAAATTATTATAATAATAATACATATATGTTATAAAGTTAAAATATATAAATAATAATATAACATCATCAAAATTGTCATTGTGTGATATTAAATGATTAGTTATTTACAATATTTTAAAATAAGAGATAAAATATTTGGATAACTCTTTTTGTTAACAAGTCTTATAATATTGTTGATTTTTATGTTAGTCATGTTGTATTTGTTTTAATTTTCTTAAAATTAATTAAATTTATTTATAAATAAAATATCAAAATTTAAAGAGAAGTTGAATTGACAATATTTCACTATTTATTCTCATGGATGAGATTCAAATATAGAAATATGTTAATTTTAACTATTAATTATTTATAATTGTTAAATTTATAAATTTAGAATATATTCTTTTAAAATAAATTTTAAACCATTGGGAGTTATATGTACAATACTTCACATAAATATCTAGTCTTTGTATAATAAGTTATCAATTAAATTATCAAAATATTATTTTTTCTAAATACCTTTTAATTAAATAATAATATTTTTAATTTTTTTAACAAATAACAAAAAAAAAAAAAGAAAAAAAGAAAAAAAAAAAACTATAACTTATACTTAAAAATTAAAATTATTTAAATAATCCAAATCTGAAACTAGAAAATAAATAAATTGAATGTGGGAGGTGGAGCCAGCAATGTACCACAAGAATCGGGAAAAGGTAAAAAGGTAGGTAGCATTTACCATAGACACCACTTATTATTATTATTATTATTATTATTATTATTATTATTATTATATACAACAAGTGGGGATGTCTTATTAATTAATTAATAATGCAAGTTGGTGGCAGTAAGAGTTTCACAGGCAACTGTTGTTTTCAAACCCTTCATTTTGGGATGGTGGGTAAGTTTTTTCAAGTAGCTTGATAGCTTGGCATTTAATTTAATTTTAATTAGACTATGAAATATGAATGAATTTTACAAACAAACAAAAAAATAAAAAGAAGCATCTCAAGTTAGGATAAAGATGGAAAATGGAAAAGTTACTATCATCAATTATTTTACATTAATATACTAGGGGGTGACAGCAGATGGGTGGATAATTTTTTTATTTTATTTTAATTTAAAAAAAAAAATCAATAAGAAAAAAAGAAATTAATGATAAAAAATTAAAAGGTCAACAATTCAGTTCTCACTTAAAATTTTGTTATATATTAATTTTTTTCTTTTTATTTTACCTAAAAATCCAAACATCATATTATCTTTTTTTAGTTAAAATCAATCTTATAATTATACAACAAATTAAAATACCTCATCATTTAAATATTTTATTATTAGTTTATTATATTATTATTTAAAGTGATTAATAAATTAGCATTTTTTAAAACTAGTTTTTTTTTATAATTTAATTTTTACACCAAATAAGATGAGCTCTTAGAATTTTTTAAAACTAGTTTTTTTTTATAATTTAATTTTTACACCAAATAAGATGAGCTCTTAGAAGTTATAAGGATTTAAATGATAGCTTCTTATATTCAAACAAAAATGGATAAATTTTTAGCTTTAATACATTTTCTTAATATTAGAAGTTAAAGTAATGGCATATAGGATCATAGCTTTTTTTTTTATTTGTTAGATGTATGTTCTTATATATTTAATAATTTATAGGACAGTTTATAAATTATGTTTTATCAACTTCATTATTAGTAAAAATTAATAATAACAAATAAATAAATAAATCTTATTAACAATACAGAAAAAATAAGTGACTAAAAAAATACATAAATTTTTTAATTAATATATTCAAATTCAAATTATATTATTTATATAAAATCCCAACATATTTCCATCTAATGATTTTCGGTATAAATTAAATTGGCTGGATTCAGTTCGAAATATTGTCCCTAAGAAGGATGATAATGGAGCGGTTCACAGGAGGGATGCTACTATTCTTGTACGTCCCATTTTACTTCTGAAATTTTTTTTACTACCATTCTAACTCGTTCGGTTTTGAAGAATTCATCTTGAAATTTATATTATTATAAAAAAATAAACTTAAAACTTTTATAAAATGTAATGAATAAATAAATATATTGATAATTTTATATATTTAATTGTGTTTATAATATTCGGGGCAAAAACAAGGTGGGTCGGAGACACAAATAGCATCACCGCCCCATCCCAAGTTAACTACCGATCAAATTGTGAGAAACCCGACCCAAACAGAAGAATTCGATTCGATTACCGCGAAAGGATATTAACTTGCCAACCTTATCCCTGTTTTTACTAAACATAAATTAAGTCTATTAATTTTTTTTTTCAAATTATATTATTTATAATTTCATACTAAAGAAAATTATATTTTCATAATCCAGGATGAATAAAATTGTTTGACTAATTCTATAGTTATGCAAATAACTTGAATTCTAACTAGCCTTTTGTTCGATTTAGGGTTAATCCAAATAACATTAATCAGATTATATATAAAATCTTTCAATATGTAGTTTATTTATAAAATCATTTAAAGTATTTTACGATCTAAGTTTATATAATAAATATAAAATAACATTTTAATAATTTAACATATAATCTCAAATAATTAAATACTTTTATATCAAATAAAAAAAAAGATTTGTAAAGCACAACCCAATCTATCTTTTGAGGAAATATCAAACAAGGCCTTGAAAACAAACAAGTGGAAGATGAACACAACCACACGATGTACTAAACTTAACCCCTTCATTTTCTTCTTCACTTCAAAGTCTTCTAGAAATCTCTTTCTTTAAGAGATAGAGAGAGAGTCCAATATAATCCATTCATCTATTGTCATATACCTCATGCATAAAAATAGCCAAACCCACTTATATTTTTTTTTTTCATTTCCCCCACTTACCACTACCAACTAACATAGATCTGATCAATTCAGATTCATATATATATAATTTTTAAAAATAAATTATTATGAAATATTTTCAAACAAATTCATTAAAATCATACCAATCACTATAGTTTTATCCCACAACATCACAATTATAATTGTTAAACTCGACTTAATTAATGGACAAAGAAACAAGGTTAGAAGAATACAAAGATGATTTGAAATAAAATCACCTAAATGATTGAAATATTTATAAAAAGTTATGATGAAGAACGCAACACCATGAACATGTGCGAATTTACGTTAGGAATGAGGTAGGCTCAAGCTCACCTCGAACAAAAATATTTTATGCTAAAAATGTGATATAACTTCCTGTTTTTCTAACCTTTTTAATTTAAATTATTATTTATTTTTCTAATTATCAAAATAGGTAAAATCTATGCTATCCTACCAATTTCTTAAAATATTTTAAGCCTTCCCAACTTCAAATTTTGGATTTGTCTCTGGTCACGTTCTTTTCTTAATATATGTAGCTAAATCACAACATGAATAATACTATTCTAACGAAAGATTAACAACAATGTCAACTATGATAATAACAACTTGTGCGACTAGATTGAGGGCATTAAGATCCATCTCGACTTCATGACATACATTTGTTATTTTGTTGACGTTAATCTTCGATATTTTGTATGCTGTCACCATATTGTTTGTATTATTTTTGTGAAAAAGAAATGTGAACTTCACATTACACGCTATAAAATGAACAATTTATGAAAAATAAAACATGTAACCGTGTTAGGAGAGTTTCCATTTATTAACCCATATCAAATGTTAGGAAACCAAACCTAGATGAGTATTATTAAAAATGTTAGTGATGTTAGTTCCACCAAATAGATATATATGTGGTATATATTATATACAAATTAGGCATCATTCTAAAGTTGAATATATACATTAATGCATGACTCGACCATACCTCCAACCACCTCCTCCCCTTTCCACATTAGTCATTTCAACAATTCAAATAAATTAAAAATATAAAGAAATTTCTTATATAGTAACCTAATAATAATATTAAGAAGTTTCCAAGTCAAAAATAAAAAATAAAATAGTATTTGTAAACTTTTGCACCTACCATAAATTTTACAGTCATGGTCAATTTCTAGTCTTACTTACCATCTACCAAAATAATAAAACATTTACTCTCTCCCCCTCTATCTCTCTCCTACCCATCTCACCAACTCACATCTAGAAGCAATTAGGTTTATCAAAGTAATATAAAATGATACCTCAGGCCGTTATTTAGGCTCAAAAGAGCAAATTAAACAAAACCCACATCAGAAGGAACACAAGAGAGAGCAAATGGGAAGATCTCCATGTTGTGAGAAGGCTCATACAAATAAGGGGGCTTGGACTAAAGAAGAAGATGATAGGCTAATTGCTTACATAAGGGCTCATGGTGAAGGTTGCTGGCGGTCACTACCTAAAGCCGCCGGACTCCTCCGGTGTGGTAAGAGTTGCCGTCTCCGGTGGATCAATTATCTCCGGCCTGACCTCAAAAGGGGTAATTTTACTGATGAAGAAGATGAACTCATCATCAAATTGCATAGCCTCCTTGGCAACAAGTACAAAACTCACTCTCTTTCTCTCTCTAATTTTTTTAATTTAAATAGAATACATATTTTTGTACTAGTTATATGTTTCAATGAAATTAAAAATAAAATCTAAATGAAGTTAGTAACTTACAAACTTGTATAATGAGAAATTTGTGAGCTGCTACATGAAAATTGATTTTTAAGTGTTTTTGAGATATTCTTTTTTATCATGTACATGAGATTTTTCGATGATGTTTGAGTTGGTGATGTCGCCTTGAATTGTACTTTTTTCGATGGATTTTCAGTTTAGTTGCGACTTTGTTGATTTTTTTGGATCGAATATTTTTTTCTTAATTTCTTGTGATTTTTACTTTATTCTTGATTTTTTTTAAAGTTATGTCTCTTACCAATCAAATTATAACATGAGTTTGAGATAAATTTAAACACAAATAAGAGCATTATATTAAGCCCGAAAAGAGACAATTGGAACCAAAAAAATGTTTCCCAAAAGAAAACCACATTAGCAAAAGGTCTTCAATCCCAATCAATATATCTCAAACACACCTAGAAGCTATTCTATTAGTTTGAGGTTCTCAAAAGAACTAAATCGACCTGGATTTAGATTTGTTTAAGATTTCATTATTTCTATCATGTTGCATTCGATTTCACAATCATTATTGTTTTTTTATCATGTTGTATCTTAATTATCATAAATTTTATTGCATTTTCTAGATGGTCCCTTATAGCGGCAAGACTACCCGGAAGAACAGATAATGAAATAAAGAATTATTGGAACACCCATATCAAAAGGAAACTTTTGAACCGAGGAATTGATCCAGTGACCCACTGTCCCGTTTATGAACAAGGAGGGGTGCCCGAGATGGAGGAGGCGACGTCCTGCACCATCTCATTTTCAATGGCACGGCCAGATTTTGAGAGAAAAGAAGAGAAATGCCCGGATTTGAATCTTGAGCTTACAATTAGCCTACCATCTATAGAGAAGCAACACCAAGAAGAAGATGATGATGATGATGATGATCAGTCAATGAAGATATGGGAGAGGGATGTCACCAAAACTAGAAATGGTAAAACCCTAATTCAGTGTTTTTCATGCAGTTTGGGAATAGAGAATAGTAAGGATTGTATATGTTTATGAGTTAATCAATTAGTATAACTCTTTTTAGGTCAAATTAAAAGGAAGAAACATTAGAACTAATTAATTTTGTGTATTGGTACAAGTTTTAAACTTGTTTTGGCATTATATTTTTCAATTAACCTTCATAAAATATTTTTACAAAATGATCTAATTAAATTCATATTTATTTTTAAAAGATGTAACAGATTTTCATGAAGATCAGAAATTTGGGGTAAAATCCTACAAACAAAAACAAATTGTAAATATTTTCACAAAATGATCTCTTGGATCTATCTTGTATTGTTTTTTATAGAAAGATAAGTTAGTACATTTAATTGATGGACACCAATAATGCATCAGAAAATACTCATAGCATCAAAGAGGAAGGTAGATAACCTCCACAAATAAAGGAGTCATCCACACCAACCAAAAAATATGATAAAAAAAACATTTGGAAACTACTTATTAGTATAAAAAAATCTTCTCAAATAATTTGTGTTTGATTTTCCTTTTTTAACTATCATTTTTATGAAGAAAATATTTTCTTATAAATATAGGGAGGGACGAATTTACATAACAGTTGTAATGATTGAAAAAAATCAGTAAAAAAAGATTTATTATATATCAAGTCTGTATATATTAAAATCTCTTAACCAAAATAATAGTTATATTAGTTCATAAACTTAAATTACATTCTCAGTTCAATAATTCTCTCTGACTATGTATTAATTTTTTTCCTACCATTTTATCAGTGCATCCCAACTTTTTTTAAATATTTTTTCAACCTATTATAACTCAACTATTTGTTATAATTATATTTGAAAATTCTTAAAATAAAATGTGAATGTTTTGATATTTGGTAATCAAAGTGTATAGAATTGAATTAATTGAATTAGGTAAAAACAAATGGATGAAAATATATGAAAACACTATTTTTTTTTGATAAATCATTTGATCATGGTAATTTTGGATGAAAGTTTTTGACAAATTTTGTTCGACCAAGTGATTAAATTGCAAACCCAAAAGCCTTCATAATCAACTCACATTATAAAAATTACAACTAGCTAGAGGTAATATAATGTTACCAACTAGTATAATCTCATAATAATGACTCGTGATTTTATTTTATAATGCTGAGTTCTGCTTCTCTTTCGGGGTACAATTAATCTCCGCGTGTTAAATATATTGTCCGCAAACACACTTAACAATTTAACAAGGCACAGAATTTGCCGTCTAACGGGCTCGAACTCAGGACCTTAGGAAGACTGAGGATATCAAACTTTTGTTGTCGCTATGCTAGAAGAGAGGATAATAACTCATTATTTATATTAACATCTAAAGTGTATTTACTAAAAATAAATATATTTTTTTGGTTTTTTATCATCCAATTATATTATACTTTAACAATAATTGTCATATATTCAAAATAATTTTCTTTTATTTATTATCAAACACAAAATAATAAAATTCATATAAATAACCTTCACTGTTATACATTTAATCATCAACAGCAATATATATTAATTTAAAATTTCTTATTCAATTTGTAATGGGCATTCATATCATATATAAGTAACATTGCATGGGAAGAAATGACAATAGTATAGTAGAGATAGGTGGTTGACCATTTATTGGTAATAAATTAGGGGTGGGCATGGGGTCCATCAATGAATATTATATATTTTAAAAACAATCCTAATGTTGTATTATTGAACTAATCCCTATTAGATCTTACTTCAAAATTTAACTAGAAAAAAGAAGAAGAAGAAAATAACTAGTTGTCTCTAAAATTATTTATATTTTAAGTTAATTTTATAAATAATATTAATATATACAAGTAATACCAATACCTTATAAAATAATAAGATTAACAAATATCTTTGGCCCTTGAAATATGGAAAAAGATGTTTTGAGGGGCCACTTATCAATCACACCATCTTCTTACTTACTTTTTTTTCAAAGGGGTTAGGTAAAGACTAGAGACACTAGTAGTCTAGAGCCTTCATGAACTTTTGATAAAGATAAATAACTAAACAAATATTCACACTATTTATTTGTTTTTGCTAAATTATATTCACACTATTAAATAATCAGCATGGTCTATTTATATTCTTAATTTGAAGATTAAGATTTTGACCTAAATGCAAAACCAACATGAAAAAAGAAGGGTAATAGAGGACAACTCATAACCATTTTCACCAATCTACATTGGGAGATTGAAATGTTTTCAATTTTTTTTTTGTTAAATTCTTTAACATGTTATATTTCTAATAATATGCATGATTATTATGTTTTGTTATCTTAGAAAAAAAGAATAAAAAAATGAAGATGAATCGCAAATTAAATTAGGATGTAATGCACTCTACACTAACAAATAAAGAATATACTGGCGTTATAAATAAAGAATAATGAGATGGTTTGAGAAGCGCATCTAAAAGTGAAGAGTTCTCTTTTTATGTAACCAAGCAGGTAACCAAATATACAACATAAATATTGACGATGAGAACATTGAT
Source organism: Impatiens glandulifera (assembly GCF_907164915.1). NCBI lineage: Eukaryota > Viridiplantae > Streptophyta > Magnoliopsida > Ericales > Balsaminaceae > Impatiens > Impatiens glandulifera. Next base: position 54,735,683 of record NC_061865.1, on the reverse strand, counting down.
TTCGGTTCTTGGAGGAATCAATATTGACAATGAAAAAATTGACCGAGAAGAGAAAAACACTAATAATATGAATCATATGATTAGAAACATAGAAAGAATGAAGCGTTAATCGTAAAATAAAAAGTTGTAAAAGAGACATATGGAAGATTAGGGATTGGTGAAAGGGAACCAAACTCTATTTTCGTGTTGAGTTTGAAGTTGACATATATCGTTGAGTTTTTTATTAGTGTCTTTTAACTTTATTCTATTTCACTTATGAACTTTTTTAATACAATCACTTCTAGAAGAATATCGAATCACAACAATAAACAATAGGGGTTGTTTCAAACTAAACTAAAATAATATATAGTTTGTTGGGTTACACCAAACCGATTTCATGACATACTAAGTTTCCTTATTTTATTTTTGGTGGACAAAAATATATTATGATAATAGCTAGATTTTCATAGAACTTGTTTAAAGCTTACAAGTCAATATTCAAAATAAACAACTCCACTTTGTTTTTGCTAAACAAATAACACCGGTCCTTTCTTCAACTTATTTTAGGCCATATGTAACCAACTATCTAGATTCTTGAAAATTCAACTTATAACTCTAATATCATTTATAATAATTTATTTTAGAATACAAATTAAAGTATTTGCATAGTCTATCAAACTTTACATTCTCATTAACTTTTGGGATATAAGACTTGTTTTGATTCTTTTAATGTCAATGATATGACTAAGACTTATGTATAGTCAATCTCCCAAAATATGTATATATATTTATTTATTGATGTTTGAACTTAATGATTTAGAAGTTTAAATTCTCACATATTTTATACTTGTAATACTTAAATGCTTATTTCAAAAGCAAAGAAAAAATCCATTAAAGAAAGGAAATAATTAATTAAGAAGGACAATCCTTTCATCATATGCTTCTAGAAGACCCATTTTTTATTATTATTGTGAGACATACAAATTGGCTTTCTGCAGGTTGCTTCACCCAATAAGAATCAAAAGGAAATGTGGGTATTATAATATGACAAGTAGAATATGATTTCTGTTCTATAATGTAAACATCTTTTGATTCAATTGGAAGCATTTTCCTGGTCCCCACTAATGGCTTCTATGCCATGTTTAGGTTTAGTTAGCTATTTTATTTAAAATAAATATTCGATCAAATTTTTATACCAATATACAAAATGGATTAAAAAATATTTTCAGAGATATTTCAAGACACCAATAATAACATTATTCAAAATATTGAGTTTTGTTAGGATTTTTATAGATCATATGAGGCGATAATGATGAGTTGAGATCATAGAGACTTGTAGGTCCTTTTGTGAGGATTATACAAACATTCTATTCTTCTTATTATTATGTTACAACAAAATATATAAATTTAAGATAATGTTTTATGTGATCTAACATTGTAGGAAGAAATTGTGAAATTATCTATATAATCACAATTTTTTATTTTAAATAAGAGATATGTGAGAAATTAATTAATAAATTATAAAAGATAACATCTATAAAATCAAAATAAATAATTAATGTTGTAGATATCAAATTGTATAAACGTTTTACAAAAATAAAACTTTTATTGGAAAAGAAATATCCAATGATTATGTGATTTTTTGAGAATTCTTCCAAAGACTAACTAATTTGATTTCATAAACGATGGGGTTGAAATAGAGTGTTATTATCGGGGTCTTGAAACAAATGAAACGGTATCGAAAGAATTTTTACCAAATATTATGAACGACAGTTAAAATTATCCTTAGTCGAGTGTTGGTAAACAACGTCGAAAAAGGTCTTGCCAAGTGAAAATGAATCATTTAATATAGGGCCAAATTAGTGAAAAATTCATACAAATAATGAAAGGATACATGTAAGAGATCATCCATATGATAGATCAAATCGAATAACTTTTTATTGAAATATGAAAAACAACTTCAGATTCGATTATTCCATCTTCTTTGCTACTTATAAGGGGACAAATATAGACTCAAAAAATGATCACCAATATAATTGGAGGGTATTAACAGGAAAGAACATGATCATGTTCTGGACCATTTCGTCAAGAACATTATTATTTTTGTTAATACAGTTTCTCTCTTATTCTTTAGATTCATGGATCCCGAAGTTCTAATACACGATGTTCAAATCCTCAGTATTGGAATGATTTTTTCTCCTGAAAAGAAGCTTCGCGACTTTTTTAACGCCTATGCCCAATCAAAGGGTTTTGGAATTTCTAAGCTAGGAGCAAGGAACAGTCCATATGGAAAACAAAAGTGGTTCTCCATTGCTTGTGCCAAAAGTTGTGCATGTTCTACAAAGGGAAAAACATTTTACAATGTAGACCTTCCACGAAGACGAACTGTAAGGCTAAGATAAATTTTGCAGTTCAGAATGAAGTTGATGTTGAGATAACTAGTGTCTTCCATTACCATAATCATATCTCTAGTCTTGGAAAGTCGAAGCATCTTAGATCTCACAAGATTCTAGATTCAATTGCGAAGAGAAGATTAGATTTAAAATATGAAGTTATAATTACCTTGTCAAAAACATATCAATCACTTGTAGTTGAAGCTGATGGATATGATAATATGACTTTTAATGAGAAAAGCTACAGAAACTATATTTTAGAAATTAGGCGATTGCAGGACGAAATGGTCCCGAACATGGTCATGTTTGGGACTATTTCGTCTAGAACATGGTCATGTTTGGGACTATTTCTACCAAAACATGGCCATATTCCAATTGGTCCCGATTATGAACAAATTGTTACATTTTTAAAATGTCTAGAACTTGTATAACAATAAATTCAATGTTGGTGTCATTTTGTCCAGAACATGCCATGTTCTAGATCATTTTGTCCAAAACATAACCATGTTCTGGACCAATTGGTCTTGATTATGGCTAACTTTTTACATTTATGAAAATGTCTAGAACCTGTATAACAACAAATTCAATGTTTATGTCATTTCTAGACCTATATAACTGAAAATGCAACAAATTAATTTAAGATATGAAAATTAGTTTAAGATAACTTTGGTCATATTAGTAAATTAGTTTAAGATTCTCTACTGTAACTCAGTTTTTGTTACTATCATTAACTTGTAATTACCAAAACAAACACCTAACTTCTTAAAATGTGTAGCACAATATCAGTAGTATCAATAGGTCTATTGATGCAGATACAAAACCAGAAACATAAATAAAAAAGTTGTCAAACATTAAATAAAGTTCCCAAACATACATGTTCAGGATAACCCTAACTCCCGAACATGAGCATGTCGAGATAACCCTAACTCCAGAACAGAGCATGTTCGGGATAACCCTAACTATAAGATGATCATATTTGGGAACTTACCTTCTGTTAGTGTTGGACTTGAATGTAGTTGAAAAAAACTAATTTTTCTGAAAAGTAAAATGATTTTAAGAGTTTAGTTGTTCAGTAGCATTGTTGTTTGTCATTGAAGGTTTACCATTTTCGAACTTACTGAAGAAATAATCAGAAGAAAGAAGAAATCACCGAAGTCTAAAGTCGCGAAAAAGAAGAAAGAATAAAGCCAAAAGAAATCACCGGAGAAGAAGAAAGAAGCACGAAAACCTTGAAATCGAAAATGTAGAGACGGAGGAGGAGAGAGAATGGAGAGGTATTAAACAAATATATTATTAATTTATTTTTTTAGTCTGACTTTTTCCCACTCTAGCTGTAAGTTGGTTGGGAGTCGTCGAGTGGAATCGCTGCCCAGCATAACTCTCTCTATTATTTTTCCTATTTTATATATAAAAAGAAAGATAAATTGTCGGAATTAAATTAGGTATTGATTTATATGAAACTTAATTAAGATACATTTATATTAAATAAATACAGTTACATATTAATTTATTATGTATATATTTTTGGATATAATATATAATATATTGGGCCAACAGATTAGCCGAAGATGGGTTATACCTTTTTCAATATTGGTCTTTAGCCTAGGCCCTTATTTGAGAAGTCTATAAGGTATTTTGATAATTTAAATCAAAAGAGCCTATCGGGGAACATTATCTCGGTTCAATTTCGAAAGTTGAAAATTTTACTTCTATAGTCCATTCATGTTGAATCAATGACAATATTCATTTTATTTTATTTTAAATAAAAATGACAACATAGTGATTTACATCCTCGAATTTAGGGATGGAAATAGGGCGGTTCGGGACGGGGAATGCATTTATCATCTCTGTCCCGTTTTTATTTTGGGGATTTTTTTAATATCATTCTCGCCCGTTCGATTTAGTTCGGTTTCGGAAATCCCCGCAAGGCACCGTTAATAGAATATTTAAAAAAATTATAAAATAATATTATATTAACGAATTTTTTAATATAATATATTAAAATTTTATATTATTACGAAAAAATAGACTTACAATGAATAAATAAATATATTAGTGATTTAATATATTTAATTATGTTTTATAGTGTTTGGAGTGAGATCGGGGCGGTGTGGGGACACAAATACCATCCCCACCCCATCCCCGTTCGATTTCGAGAAAAACCCGTCCCAAACGGAAAAATTCGGTTCGGTTTTTACATGACGGTTTCAAATTGTCATCCTTACTCGAACTTCCGGACGGTTTTGATTTAGGGCAAGTGTGAACCTTGGATCTGGCCAATACAACCCCTATAGTCTTCGTTACATTTTAATAATCTACTTAAACATTAAAGCAATCTACTTAATTTGATGAGATGACAAATGTCCTAGAGCAAGAGTGAATTGAACAACTTTACGTTTACTTCTTTTTAAATAATTCTGAACCGCGAACTTTATAACGAACTAATCGCGAACGAAATGTTATTGGTCAAAATAATTAGGGTCTGCCCAAAAGTAATACAACTTATTCATTTGCATATATCCCTTAATATATTTTTGTTAAGATTCTAACACTATACATATTAATCAGTATGCTGATAAGGAGGATAAATAACCAACCAAGCTAGGTTAATCTTTTTAATTTATTAAATATATCTATATCAATATTTTTAAAAATATTAAAAAATTAAAAGAAATAAAAGTGGTATAGATCCCATAAATATCCAACTTTTGGATATGGCAGGATAGAATTAGTTTCAGAAAAAAAAATTCAAACAGTTATGAAAAACTTTGAGCTCTAACTAATAAAATTTACTTGTTCTTTGTAGATTGATCATCACTCTTTATGTAAGCATATTTTGAAGAGAAAATTAAGCAATCTAATTATGGAAGAACTTTAAATTAATTACTAACCATTGACTATTTGCATGTAATAGATCACATTCGGCTCGATTTATGTTGGGCGTTGCATAACATTGCACTCATTTTCTATGCATTCTTGATGATCTCGAAAATGAGGAATTGGGCAAAAGGCAATGATATATTTGAACCATTTTTGCACTCAGGGGACATCATCTAAGTACGACGCATAGTGCAAGTCGACACATCTGAATTTGAGGGAGAAGATGAGAAAAGTTTCTTCGGGGATTTTTTATTTGTATTTGTTGTAAGTTACTTGACTTGAAATCTTGATTTGGATTGTTTAACTTAATAAATGAAACTTTTGTTTAAGTGATTTTGTTTATTTGTTGAGTTTTGTCAGCTGTTAATAGCATAGTGGATAAGTTTGTGCCAACATTCATAAATCATAAATATGTTGCCAAAATTTTAACTGTAATATAATGCTGTGTAAATAATTAAAATAAGTGAAAGCAAACAAAATTTTAAAATAAGTCCATTATTTTTATACTAAATATAAATGTTACCAAGGCTGAAATTGTGTCATAACCAAATTCCAAACCCAAATAGTAATAACATAAATGAGTATAGGCCAACAAGCTAGCATAGATTAGAACTTATGAACTAGGATATTGTTTTACAAGGTTTAAACATGCACTCAACTCGACCATTGCCAGAGTTGGCACGGCTGAAGCGAAGACCGGTGTGGAGAACATTACGGGTTGAACCAAGAAGGGCCGAATTCATTTCCAACAAAACTTGAACCGGGTTATATGGAAACACAATACTAGTGTATGAATTTAGAAGAGTGGTTGTGGCTTCTCTCAATAAGGTCTTATAAGGGTCGCCTCGACCTAGCAATGCCTCCTTCAATGTCAAGTCTGTCCCAAATTTCCTTGCCGCCTCTAACCCGAATACAAAAGCTACCTTTAAATCAGGACTAAGCACGTTCCAATAACACTCGTGTTCCGGAGCCGTCCAGTTCCTATTACACGAATATATAACAAATTTTAAACAATGAAATTAAAAAAATATATAAAAAATCTTTTTCTTATATTGAAACTAGAATAGTCACATATTTTTATTTTAATTATTAGGGGTCATTTATGTGGGTAGCTAGCTTTTTAAATCAAAATTAAAAAAGTATAATTTTATTTTTTTATAATTTGACTCTTAAAAAATAAAAATTAAGACTGGTCACCGGCCATCAAAATTTTGGTTTATCTTATTTGACTATTTTAAAAAAGATATATAATTTATCCTCTTAAAAACATTTTGACCAATTTAATTCATATAAATAATAATATAAAATATTATATTACTCTTTCTAATTTATTCCATTCATTAACTAAAATATTTTTTATTTTAAATTATTATTTTTATTTTATTATTATATATTAATAACTTTAAATATTTTTATTAAAAACAAACTATCACTCCTTTTAATTTAAACCAATTTTCTAAATAATCCAATTATCAGAATAACCCAATCCAAACAAATGTTATATATTTAATTTATTATTAAAATCAAATTAAAAGTTCATTTTTTATGTATTTTATCTGAATAAAGATCTCATGATTATTATTATTAATAATAATTTTAATTATATGACATAAAAAAAAAATAATAAAAAAAATGAATAGCATACCAGTAGGGACAAGCAGAGGCTTGAAAGAAAGGAACCGAAGGCATGGGTGGAAGATGAGTGTCCGGCGGCGGAATCGCCGGCGTATTAAACGGCGGCGGTGGAACTACCGGCGTTATAATCGGCGGCGGCCCCGGAGAAACCGATTTAGGACAATACGACATTGGTTGAACAGGCTCCGAAAGCAAAGGTTCAACTCCATAGATTTCCATATCAAACATTCTAAACGTCAAACTCACACTCCTAGCCGCACCCGCCACCGCCGCACAACCGCCGGAAGTCCCTCCGCCGCCGCCGCCAGTGACCTGAGCATAACACCCATTCATATCCGGTGTACCCTGAAACCGCATTGCATAGTTTCCTAACCAATTGGTTGTATCCTCTCCTTTTATTACAAGTTGTCCATTGTTATCCGGGCATCTCAAAGACACCTTCGTCCCTGTTACAAAGTTTGCATTTTTAATATACATGGACCTTTTTCAAAAAAATACAAAAAAAACTACTAACCATTGAGGGGATAATCGAAAAGAGAGATTTTTCCATCTTTGCATTGATCACAGAAGACGATGCCGGAGACGATTGCATCAGCTTGAGCTCCGGGAAGGATGACGGCGGCGACGGCGACGGCGACGGCGAATGCTATGGCTGTAAAGAGAAGTGGGTAATGATCCATGGGGAAGAAAATGGAGATCTTGTGATGGGTTTGTTTAATGGTGAATATGAGTTTATAAGAAATATATATAAAGGGGAATTCAGCTGTCAACTGTATATACATTAATGAGTTATGAAGAAAAAGAGAAAAATGAATTCATACTTGGTTGTTTATTTGCTGGAGATTATTTGAAATTGTAAGGGAAATAATAATAAGTATGATTTATGTATGAATGGGATAAAGAGATGAGATTTGGGTTGGGAAATCTATTGATGAAAAAGGTAGCAAGAGTCAAGCTTATAGCAGTACATATTGTCAGAAAACCATTTATGATATGCCTACAAAGTTGGAGATTAGGTGTCATTAAATTTTTTATTGCTTTATAACATATTTTATTGATTTTTTTATTATTATTATTTAAAAATAAATTTTATAATAATAAAAAGTATTTTCAAATAGGTGGTTACATGACTTTAATAGCCTAAAAAAGTAATGAACTCATGTATGATGAAATAACACATAAAATGGAACTGATATTGATTTATTATTTGAATAATTTTAAAAATGTTTATTACAAGAATTTGAAAATTATTATATATTTACATGTTTAGGGTTGGTTTAAGTTTGGGTTATTTAAATAATTAAATAATAATTATTTTTATTTAATATTGATTAATATAAAAAATGAGTTATATAGATAAAATGATTTGAAATATTTGTGATATTTGTAATATTTTATAAATTAAAACTGAAATAAAATAAATTTAATATTTTTTATTGATGATTTGAATATTGTGATAATAAATTGTATGTTATATTATTTAAATTAATTTTACATTATTAAAATTAAGTAATTTTAATCCCCTTTAACTTTAAATAAATTTATATTTTATAACTTATCCTCTAACAAGATTATTTCAAAATAACAGTAAAAATCAACTTTTTTATCAATTTTTTTTTAAATTAAAAAAGTTAAACACAATATTATCCATTTTAATTTAATTTGTTTGGGACTTCTTTGAGAAAAAGAACATGTATTTATTGGCCAAATTGGACGTTTTATCTTAAAAGTGGTTTATATATTCTATATTTTTTTTTTATTGATGGAGTGTTTGATCGCTTGTTCCTTTGGATGAAAAATATGAAAAATGGTAAGTTAGCGTATGAAAGAAGAATACTAAAGGTATGAAAGAAAAACAAATAGACAACATATACGGTCGTTAAGCAGGTTCAATCCCCACTCGATTTGAAACATATATGGTAGCACGTTGGGCATAGTCAATCCCCACTCGATTTAAAGCGAGGTCAATCCCCACTCTATTTAAAGCGAGATATGGCCAAAAGCAGTGTAATTTATGATGACATAGTTTTATAAATATGTTATTATTTTTTAATTAAACAACTGTCAATTTCATAATATCTTTTTTTCAAAAAAAAGTACAAAAGCATCCCTTCATGCTATAGTTTATATTCAAGAAAGATTATGACTTGATATTCAAGAAAGTTTATGACACAGAACAAACTAAATAAATTTGTACATATTCTACATGTTTTGCTTTACATTCCAAGTTTAAGTTGTTACCTATTTATTGTATTTTAATAAAATAGATTGCATTTTTTTCAAAATAAACTAAACATTTAATCATTCAAATATCCTAAGAGCCTAGAGTTTGGTTCCAGCTTAAATTTAAAATGGTTTCAATGATAATCAAACTAGTTAACCAGTTAAAATTGTAAAATTCATCATTCATGAACAAAATGAAACAAAATGAAACAAAATGCATATGAGATGATAATGATGATGATTTGTGCCTTTGAATATCATCAAAACCAAACATTAAACTTAATTGCCAAAGCTTCAGCAGCACCATAAATCTAGTGTGTCATTACAAACAACAAATGTAGTTTAAACTCAATGGAACTGTCATTACATCATGGATTGCTACCTTAATAAACACAAGATTAAATGATGAAAAACTCAAAATCAAATAGTTAAGATTGCAAAGGCAAGATTTGTGTTATTCAGCATGGTCATATCCCAGCATCAATCAGCCAAAATACCCTAGATTGTTAATAGAAACCCCAAATAACTTCAAAGAGGTTTTTAAAGGGTATAGAAGAATGGGATCCAAGAAAATAGTATTGAGAGTATGAAAGTATAAATAATGAGAGTGTTGATCTTCTTATAGAAGCATAATAATGTAAGAAAGTAGTAATAATAATAAGAATAATAATAATATTCTCCACCATTACAATGTCTTAAAGAACAAAGAGGACCACAAACAAATCAGAATCTAATGCTATTCTGGTTTTGATTCTAGCCAAAAGGAGTGACAGCCATGATCAAAGGAAAAGATACAAAATAAAAAAAAAAAAAGCTGCTATATTTTAATCTGAGACACAATTCTTATCAATAATAATGAATCAAATTATCTCCTCTACCTCAAATATCATCATTTTCAACAAACAAGAAATCAGAAAACCACAACACAATTCAGAAAATAAAAATAAAAAAGTGTATATGAGCCAATCTTGGCCCTAGATTAATCCAATCCAATTCAATCCAATTCCACCACTAATGACATGTCTACCAAAAATTGACTTCAATGGATCAAAATCACACAACAAATTAAAATAACAAAGTGTATAGACGAACCTATTAGATAATCTGATAATAATTCTCATCGAGTTGATGCCAAGTTACCTTCTTTCTTCAATCTTCAGCATTACCTGCTACCTCATCTTGAACTCCAGCAGCTTCAGCATTCTCATTGCCAGTTTCCTCACCACTGCATACACAACATATTCATCATGTTAAACAATAAACATCAAGTATGGAGTTTTCTTTCTAGATAAAATAGTTAGTTATTGCACAAACCTTGGTGGAGTTGCATCACCATGTCCTGGCTTCCTCCATTCCCTTTCAGTCCTTGCTTCCGATGAATTTCCATTCCCAAAGTTCCTCCTTCCAAAATCTTTTCCTGAACCAGTCTCTTTGATTTTCAAAGAATCAAGTTTCTCTTCCATCTCCTTCCAATCCTGACCCTTTTCCTTCAAAACCTCTTCTCTTGGCCTTGCTTCTCCAAATGGATTAGAACCCTTTGGCTTAGTTGGAGCTGCTGCTGGACCATCATGCTGGTTATCATTCACGGGCAGTGTTCTTGGCTGCAAATTAAGCTTCGGTCTAACACTTCCACCACTTCCACTTCCTCCTTCCTCCCTCTTTCTTCCCCAAGTTTCCGAATCAGGTTCAAATCCACCTCGCCTATCTCTAATACTGTCGAAAGCCCCACCTCCACCGCTACCACCACCGCTATATCTCCTGCCTTCCTCCTCCTTCTTCTTCATCCAATTATCGGATTCAGAACCACCATTCGACTCAAATCCACCTCGTCTCTCTCTCTGACCTTCAAATCTACGTCCCTCCGAGGAAGAAAAGCTCTTATTAGAAACCCAACTGTCAGATTCATCAGCTTTCGATTCTGATCCAAAGAAACCCCCTCTATCTCCCCTCTCCCTCCTATCAAAACCAGAATTCGGCATGGTCCTCTTCGTCGCTCCCCAATCATCAGTCTCATCCGCGCGAGAAGGAGCCATATCCCTATTAGACTCCCTACCAAACCCACCCTGACGCCGCGAATCATCAGAAACCCTATTCGAACCCCACCTGGAATTAGAAGAATCATCGCCCCCTTCAGAATTCCTGTTCCCATAACCACCATAAGATCTAAATCCACCTCCAAGCCTAGATCGGTCAAGTTCCTCAGCAGTCCGCTCCCTTGGACCGGTAGGAAGCGAAGCGAGATCTTGAAAAGTAGGACCTTTTTGAACAGGCTTTGCAGATGAAAAATTAGCAAATTCACTTAGGGATAAGGCCTGTGGTTTCTTCTTCTTCGTTTTGGTAACTGCAGCGGAAGAAAGGGATGGGAAGTCGCTTAGGTCGGCGCCGCCGCCATTCAACTTGATATCGGCTTTCTTAGCGATCTCTTCTTTGTGTTGTTGTTCAAGTTCAGCTTCGTTTTCTTCTGAATCAAGCGCCCAAGCGCCTGGTTTTGCCCAAACGTTACTCACCGTAGCCGCCATTGTTCTCTCTGTTATCTCCGCCTTCTGAAAACTCAATGCAATCTCTCTCTTTCTCTCTCTTAGGGTTTTTTTTAGGTCGCGAATGTAAACTTGGCCGTTGAGTAATCCAATAAAAACCACAAGTTTATTTCCGTGTCAAACTCGGTTTTGATTCGGATTTTGACTCGGTTTCTTTAAAGATAATACTTCATTTATTATATTATTATGGAATATTTTCTTACTAAAATTATGGAATAATAATTTTTTTAATATTTAATTTAAATATAACAAATTTAATATGATTTTTATTTTTAAATTCAGTTACACTTTAATTGTAAATTTATTCCGTGTTGGACTCGGGCTAGTTGACTCGGATTTGAACTATTACCTTATTTAAAAGATTAAATTACTTCCTTAAAAGATAATACTTAATATAATATATTTGATTATGTTCATATGGAATAATGTTTTTACTAAAATAATATTTATTATTATTATTATTTTTAAAATTAAAAGAAATTTTATGAATTGTTTTAATTATAGAAATAATATTTTAAAAAATTATACAATAATTTATATTGTTTTTAAAATGTTTATATTAATTTATAACAATATTTTATAATGTTTTAAAAAATATCTATTTTTTTTTTCAAATATCTTGTTACAATATTTATTTAGGTAAAATAATATTTTAGAATATATCTTAATTATATTAACAAATTTAATATATATATATATATATATATATATATATATATATATATATATATATATATATATATATATTAATTTAACTTCACTCCATTCCAATTTTTATATTTATATGTGTAATTATGTGATTAGACTATTAAGATATTATTCACCTGTTTGTATGATGATTTAAAAAAATTGCAATTATCAATTTTATTATTAATTTTTTTTAAGAGAAATATGAATTTTAAGTATTTTCTAACCATTGTGGTTTAATGTGTGATATTAATATATTATATAGTTTTTAATAATTTTAATAACTGTATGGTTAAATATAGCATTTCACTACTTTAATATCCTTATTTATTACTTCTAACTTTTAAGAGAAGCACGGTAAATTTTAATTATACTAGTAATACAATAAGATCAATATTTATTAAAATATTATTCCTTAATAATTTGAGATTAAACATTATATATTACACATATTATTAAATAATGAATTGATTATTATTAAACTTCAACTCAGTTTTTTCTGATAATAAAAAACCATTAAAATAAGATGTGAGTAATAAATGGGCAGGCTCACATGTGATGAAATACAAACTAATATCATTTTAATTTGGTTTTATATGATGTTGGATTTGGATGTATTAAGTCACTTTGTATCTTTTTCTTCTGTTAAGATCTCAAATTTTAAAAAAATATTATAAATTTTAAAATATATAGAGAAATGTATTAATTTGTATGGACATAATTAAATAATAGTATTTAACATTAATCAAATATGATTTTAAATAAAATTAAAATAATGTACTATACTTTAGCAACTGATTCATTCTTAGTCAAAAAATTTGTCTCTTTTTTTTTTCTTATTCTTTTAATGGAATTTTATAGGTTTTTTTTTTGAAAAAAACTTGTTTCACAAAAACAAGTTATTTATAATTTATAAGATGAATTAATAAAAAATATTTTTATATTTAAATTTTAATAAACTGATTATTATTTTGTTTAAAAAAATCAAAATTATTTTTTGTGAAATAACAAATCATAGACAACTTAATATTTCATCTCACCCACACAATGAGGGTGACAATGACCAAAATAGTCCTTAGGAAGAAATTGATCATTCACAATATAGAGTCAAAATCGTGACACGTCCTTTACAATTCATTTTTCCAATGGCTCATTATATTAAAAAAATTGTTTATGATAAAAGGTTATTTAAAAAATAATAATATAATACAATCAAATTACCTTACATGTGATTATTTAGATAATAGATTATTGAAAAAAATAAATAACTTCCAATTTCAAAAATTTTCCAAAATGAATATAAAAAAACGTTAAAATAATAAAATTATGAATTATATGAATCGAAAAACTATCATCATTGAATGTTCGACGATTCTCTCCAACCAAATAGTTCGTCATAAAATAATTAAGTGTGCCTTATAACCCCATTAATTTATCACCCAATGAATTCCAATAATACTCTATAAAAGACTTATTGAGTCCATATACTATTTCCTTCTCGACAATATTAAAGTAAGTGAGTAGTAAAATTCTTCTCCTGACATATACGAGAATGTTTTACCGTAGTTTTTTGTTTTGATATGTTAAGCCTCCTGTTATGTTTGTATTGATATCATTTATTTTGGATTGTAAGATAGTATCTGTTGAAATTTTAAACTAATTCATAAATTCCATTAATGAATGAAAATGAGAATTTGGTTAAATAAAATTACATGAAATTAAAACGAAATTCACATGAAATTAAAACGTGAATTAAAGTGAAATTTGATCCAAATAATCAAATTATTATAATTAATTTGTTAATGATGTAATTAACATTTAATGGCTTGAAGAACAATTATCAAATTAAATATGTTTAATTTTGTTAATTGTCATTGTAACCTTGATGATATTATTGCTATCAATTTATTAGCAAGAAAATCATGTAACGTGTATTTTCTATCGAAGAGAAAATACAAAGGGCAATGAAGAGGCAATCAAGGTCAGTCGTTGGATCAAATATTAATGGTTGATTTTATTTTTATGAAAGTTTAACTTTTCAACAATATAAAACCACTCGTCTCTAATCTCAAACACTACATTATCCTTCATTTTTCTCACTACAATATAACTTTTCGATATTTTCCGTTGAAACCCGGTGATAGTTCAGGTACGCTGATCAAGTTCGACGAGTAGTGATTTCAGTGCAGAATCACTACTGGATTCGTTGTACACTGGGAGACAGTCATCTACGATAAGCTCCAGCATAAACGGGAGACGATGGAACTGTTTTAAGGGAAATGTGTCTAACACATGTCTCGAATCAACATTTTATCTGGTGATTTCGTTCTTTGTAATATTGTATTTATTTAATTTGTTTGTAACATTATATATATATATATATTTCTTTTATTTATTTCAAGACAAGATTTCTAAAAGTATCATATCATGGTGTTTGTGTTTTTGTTTGCAATTGGGATGGTTTGAAACAAAAAAAAAATCATAAAACTGCTTCTCCTTCATTTTCGAAAGTATAGATCATAACTCAAAGCCAAAGAAAGGAAAAAAAAAATAGACTACATAAAGAAATGAAAGAATTGTTATGCGAAGATTCTCACAAAAGAATACATAAGTCTTCACCCAACCTTCTCATTGTCCATTTCAGATAAGCTGGGAGTATGATAACTTGAAACCTCCATTATTGTTTTTCTATATTCGGCTTAAAAGACACCAGATTTGATTTCAATTTAAAACGCTTTTAGTTGAAGCAGAGGTACATCAATATTAATTCTTTTTAGTTAAAAAAAGAAATATATAATGCATATCATCAATACCTCTTTACTGATTTTCCAAGACCCTTCACAAACACATTCATTATATGGGTTACTTATCCTACTTCCCAAAACTCACCAAACTGTCTTAACTAACTCACTCCAATATCCAAATAAGGGTAGTTCAAGTTTACTCAGATTATCCCACTTCTAGTCTAGCGGAAAAATGTGAATATCCCATTATACAAAGGTCTTGGGTTTGTTTGAGCCCGTAAGGCTGTACATCTGACTCATCTGATTAAATTAGTTAAGTGTGTTTACGGGTTATATTTTTAATCAGCGGAGATTAGTCACACTACAAAAGAGTTGCGGAACCTAACGTTCTTAAAAAAAGGTTCACTCAGGCTCAATTCTCATTGTGAGTCATGATTTTGAAAGATGGTGAACAGCTCCCCATGGGAAAAACCATCGGGCACAAAAAAATTAAATTTTGTTTACCCTGATACCGATTCATCTAATCAGTTTGCATTTATAGTCTATTCGACTTTTGATTTTATAATCCTTTTTCTTATCAATTCACTATTTCTTTCTTTTTTTGAAAGGTTGAACGTGTTAATTTGTAAATTAATATAATATGAATTCAACTATTTATAGGTGAAGATTAGATATAAACCCTAATATAACATTATTTATAAGAAATATCATTAATGTAGATAGAAAAAGTAAGATTATAAATATTTTAAAAAATATATGTTTTGAAATTATGTGAATGCCTATCAATATTATTAATATTGATAAAAAAAAGTATAATTTAAAAGTTTTCAAATCTCAATCAATTCACTTTTTTTTTTTTAAATCCTAATTGATTGACATGTTACTTTTCACTAGTTAATATATTCATATATATCTATCTATATTTACATGGATATATATCCATTTATATTTATATAGGTCAAAATAACCAATTATAGCTCCTTATTGGACTAACTGCAATTAGAATATCTTCTTTCAAATTTTACAATTTGAGACATCTTTTTTCGAACATTATAATTTGGGCTCCGCATTGTCAAGTTTGTACAAAATGAGATTTTGTCATAACGGATATGAACGTCTATAAAAAAAAAATGTTAATAGTGATATGTACTTCTAAATGCTACCTATTTTTTAAAACAAATTTTAATTCATTAAAAAAAAAAATCCTACATCCATTCCAACTCAAATTAAACTTCATCACTAACTCCATCATTTTCACCCTAGTTTGATTCATTTACCCTTTACCACGTGACGCTCAACTACCCTCACCCTACACTAACTCTCTTCCTCTTCACCTAGCGATGAAATGAAGTTGAGTCGGACTTATGAAATTTAGAATTATGTGTCACTATTAAATTTTTAATTATAAAGGCCACATAATACATTTTTATAAACGTCCATTTCTGTTATAACAAAACCTTATTTTGTACAAACTTGACAATTTAGAGCCCCAAATTGCGAGACTCAAAATAAGAGGTCCCAAATTACAATTGGCCCCAATAAGGAGCCCAAATTGTGAGGTTCGAAAGAAGAGAACTCAAATTGCAATTGACCTCCAATAAGAAGTCTCAAATTGTGAGGCTCAAAAGAAGAGGTCCCGAATTGCAATTACCCTCAATTAAGAGCCCAACTTTATTATTTCGGCCAATATATATATAATTATTTGGACATGATACTTTTGAACAATATTAATGAATTAAGCGATTAAAGTGCTACTCTCACTTATAATAGTTTATATAAAGTTTAATAATTAGATGTTATAAACCAACACAATTCGTATAGAATATTTTTTATCATTATTATTATTGTTATTATTTTGTTTTTTAATTAAGGAGAGCTAGTGTTACCCGATAGTCATGTCCTTGATTCTATTAAAATATCTCTAGACAGAATTGAACATGTGACATCTTAAATCTCTTAATCTGAGTTTTATCATTATCACTGGTCTCTTAAGCTTTTATTATTATTATTATTTTTTTGAAATAACACATCATAGGAAAACTTAATAATTCATCTAATATAGTGAGTGTGACAATACCCAATATTCCTTGGGAAGAAATGCAGTGGTGGTTGTTTTTTCTTTTCCTAAGAATCATTTTGATTAAATTTAAACAAACAGTTTTTTTTATGATTAAAAGTCAAAAATATTCTTTATTTTTAAAAATAAATTAATTTTATATAATTAAATGATAATTTTGGTATTTAAATATATAAAAAGGATGATTGGATAGTTGATTAGTTTTTGGAATAAAATCTTAAAAAAAGACAACAACAAAAAAAAACTAATACATCAAACGAGCCCATTGAGGATGACAATTTGAAATCGCCCCGCGAAAACCATACTGAATTGCCCTGTTTGGGACGGTTTTCCCCTGAAACCGCCCTGCAAAAACCGATTTGAATTGCCCTATTTGGGACGGTTTTCCCCCTAAACCAAACGAGGGATGGGACGGAGATAGTATTTGTGTCCCCCGCCCCAACCCACTCCGATATCACTCCGATTCTGCCCCAAACACTCTAAATATAATTAAATATATTAAATCACTAATATATTTATTTATTCATTATATTTTATCAAAGTATTAAGTTTATTTTTGTATAATAATATAAAATTTTAATATATTACAATATATATTATATTAAAAAATATGTTTATATAATTTTTTTGTATAATTTTTTTTTAAAATATTTTATTAACAGTGCCCCGCGGGGATGATAAATACATTCCCTGCTCCGAACCGCCGTATTACCATTCCTAGATTCCATAGACTATATATAAATATATATAAATGTTGAAATAACAAAATAGGGCTCCTTATTGAAGGCTAATTGCAATTTGGAACCTCTTCTTTTGAACCTCACAATTTGGGGCTTCTTATTGGAGGTAAATTGTAATTTGGGACATCTTCTTTCGAACCTCACTATTTGGGGCTCTTTATTGGGGTCAATTACAATTTAAAACTTATTTTTTCGAACCATAATTTGGGCCTTTATATTGTCAGATTTATACAAAATGAAGTTTATCCCTAACAGACGTGCCGTCAAATAAATGTATTACGTGGTCTTTATAATTAAAAAATTAATAGTAATTTACCTGGTATTATTTTTTTAATTATAAAATTCACGTAATACATTTTTATACGGACGTCCATGTCCGTTATGGAAAAAATCTCATTTTTACAAACCTAACAATGCGGAACCTCAAATTGTGAGATTTGAAAGAAAATGTCTTAAATTGTAATTATCCTTAATAAGGAGTCTAAATTTGTGAAATTCGAAAAAAATGTCCCAAATTATAATTAACTCCAATAAGGAGTCCCAAATTGTGAAGTTCGAAAGAAGATGTCCCAAATTGCAATTGTCCCAATAAAGAGCCCTAATTTATTATTTTAGCATATATTTAAATGGTTCATCTATATTCAAAATGATAAAAATCGTTTAAAAATAACGAAAAAGTATGATATAAAAAAAATAATAATAATATAATACAACCATATTACCCAATAGGTTATTGAACTTGTAAATTCTCGAGAAGAACGGTTAATTATCAACTTCACCGGCTAATCGAAATAAATATCAAAAAACATCATAATAATATAATTATAAATTATATGAATTGGACGACAACGATGGTTAAACCAGATAGTTCACCAACAAATAATTGAGGTTATAACTCAAATATGTAGGTCTCTCATTTCAAACTTTCCAACAACTACCTAAATTAATCACAGTAATACTACATAAAAATTCAGATACTAGTCGCCCCAAGACAATGTAAAAGTACTGATCAACCTTCTCGTTACACATAAGAGCACGATAACATTTGTGATTTTGTTTTGATATTTTCATTTGAAGCCAACTATGATTATGATCACTTAGGTTTGCAATGATATCATTTATTTTTGACGGTAAGATACCAATATAGTGTTTTTGTTTTTGTTTGCAATTCAAATTTGGAATTGTTTGAAAGAAAAAATAATCATAAAACTACTTATTCATCATTTTCAAAAGTATACATAACTCAGAGTCAAAGAAAGGGGGAAAAGGGAAAAATTGACTACATAAAGAAATGAAAGAATTGTTATGTGTAGATTAGGGATGACAATGGTTACCCGTATATCCGATACCCGTGGGTACCCAATGATCGGGTTCAGATATTTTAAATCGGGTTCGGGATCTAGATCGGGGATAAGGAGTGAAAAATGGTACCCGATCGGGTTCGGGGTCGGGGATGGAGAGTGTTAGAAACCCAAACCCAATATATTAATATTAATATATATGTTAGGATCGGGTACAACGATAGAGACTAGGGTCTTATTATGTTGAACTCTTACACACACTTCGTTTGATATTAACTCTGTTAGAAGTTAATATCTGTTTCCATTCTTCGCAAATCGTTACAAACTCTTGAACGGAGTTCAAGTGCGGAAATGTTTGTTTCGACTCGAAGCAACACAACATGGTTAGGATGATGCGATAGAAAGGAACACAAGACACAAAAGATGTTTATGGATGTTCGGAGTAAAAACTCATACGTCACCCTTTCTTCTCAACCTTGAGAAGGATATTCACTAGAAAATTTGGTTTAAATACAACACTTGTACAAACCCAGTCGAACAACCATGACTTAGTTACTGCCTATTTTCGAACTCCTAGCACACTCACTCTATTGAGCAGAAACAAAATATGTCAACGTACAATGCTAACCAACTCACACAGAATAGGTAGTATGTAATACAAATTTAACATCTAATAAGCTTGAAAGCTTATAGAACTTTGAGAGCTTGAGAGAGCTTTGTGAAAGCAATTGATAATTCAAAGATTCGTAAAGCTTGTTATGTGAAAAGGTTAAGGTTCAGTAGTAAAGCAAGTTGTCCTTTATCTTCTTAAGTAAGTAGATATCAACGAATAAATTTGTTGTTCAACGGATATATCTGCTACTTAAGACATCTGTCTTAATCTTGTCGGGTGAAGATCCGAGAAGTACATTAGAGGATATTTGCTTTTGAACGAGGATGTACTGGATGAAGATAGTGCCAAAATATCTTTTATGGGATGTGGTACCGTACGCGCTCAAATTTGATATAAAATCGATCATATAATACCAGACGCATGTTTATATAAAACTGATTATATAAACTACCCGACGCGTGTTTATATAAAAACAATTATATAAATTATCGGACGCGTGTTTATATAAAACCGATTATATAAACTACCGGACGCGTGTTTATATAAAACCGATTATATAAACTACTAGACGTGTGATGTTAACATAAAACTGATATTGTAAACAATACCGGGCACGCGCTCCTTTGCATAATACCGATAATATAAAAACCGGACGCGCGTTTCACATAATACCAAAGTGGGATAAAATTAGAGTCGTGTCTTCATATAATGCTGAAGTATAAAATACCAGCAGCGCTTCTCTTCACATAATATAGAACCGATGTGGAGAAATACCGATTTTGGAGATGTAACCGGAAGTTCCTCTTTGCATAAATTGAAGTTTTAATACCGGACAACTTTTCTTTCCGGTTTTCTTCAATCTGCAAAAGATTAATTAACACAACTTAGTTTGTTTTATGCACTCAAAATTGATTACATATTTTAACTTAACAATTTCTCCCTTTTTGATTATTTAAACTAAATATTCAAAATCTAGTAATTTTATAATCGTTGACTAATTATCCTAAGTTAAATAGCTAATTTAATCTAACAATTTCTCCTTTTTTGATTGTTTAGAATAAATTATCAAAGCCAGTGCTATATGTGTTTAACAATTTCTCCCATTTTGATTGTTTTACCCTAAAATAATCAAAACCAACAGCTAATCAGATTTGAAAATACAACATTTGATTTTTCCTGTTTGATAATCAAAACACAAACTATAATTAGCCAAAGATAAGTATTCAACAAAATCAGTACAATGAGTTTGAAAAAGAGAAGAAGACAAGGAAAATCTTAAGTTAGGAAGAAGGTTTTAGCGTCCTCTTTTGTATCTTTTCTGTTTGTCCTTAATGTCCTTCATGACCTTGCTCACAATATTTCCACCGGTTGATCCACTAGAATTCCCTCCACGATCCCTTCCTCTTGATGACTTAAGGACATGTGTAATAGCAGATCCATCACCTTGACGCAACATTCGTGTGAAGTGTTGAGTTATGGAGCCTACACTTATAATAAACTCTACATTGTTAATTAGAGTTTATTGGGTTTATCTTTTTTTGGTTTTGGGCTTGGGCCTGACCAAAGTTATTTAGGTTTATTACCTGAATGTTTACCCTATAAATATGTGATTATTAAGGGTTTACATTGTGGAAAGACAGAATTCTAGAGAGATAAAGTGTGAGGCAAAAACTCTGTATTCCTTCTTCTTCTTCATAGTAAATCTGGTGGTGGATGAAGTGAATGTAGCTCAATTTGAGTGAACCACTATAAATCTGTGTGTTCTTGTGTTCTTCTTTCTTGTGTTTTTATAGATTGTTTTCAAGCTGGTAGGATTTGGGAGATACAAATCCTAACAACTGGTATCAGAGCAGCTAGGCTAGATCTAAGCATTGGAAACAATGGCAAGTGAGAACAGTATAAGACATGGAATTGGAAGATTTGATGGGACAGATTATGCCTTCTAGAGAATGCAGATTGAAGATTATCTCTATGGAAAGAAGCTTCATGTTCCTTTGAGTGAGAAACCAGAAAAGATGGATGAAGCTGAATGGAAACTCCTTGATAGACAGGTTTTGGGAGTTGTCTGATTGACGCTAGCCAAGACAGTTGCTCACAATGTAGCAAAGGAGAAGACCACCATGGGTCTGATGAAAGTTCTTTCTGATATGTATGAGAAACCATCTGCTAACAACAAAGTACACTTAATGAAAAGACTCTTTTACTTAAGAATGGTTGATGGTACTTCTGTCACTACTCATTTGAATGAATTCAATACAATTGTGAATCAATTGCTATCTGTTGAGATTGATTTTGGGGATGAAGTTAGTGCCATGATTTTATTAGCATCTCTACCAAATAGCTGGGAACCTATGAGGGCAGCAATTAGTAATTCAGTTGGAAATGCTAAACTGAAATTTGTTGAAGTTAGAGATCGTATTCTTGCTTAAGAGGTTCGTAAAATTGATTCTGGTGAAATGTTCAAAGGTTCTGCTCTGAATGTGGAAAACAGGGGCAGAGGTAATGATAGAAATTTCAACCGAAGTAAGAGCAGATCTATGTCAAGGAGCAGGAGGAGTCAGTCCAAGTCTGGGAGGACATTTGAGTGCTGGAATTGTGGTAAACAAGGTCATCTGAAGAGGAACTGCAAAGCACCGAAGAAAAACGGTGATGATAAAAATGATGTAGCCAACGTTGTTACAGAATCTGTCACTGATGCGTTACTTCTGTCTGTTGATAGCCCGATAGATTCATGAGTTTTGGACTCAGGAGCGTCTTTCCACACCAATGCTCACAAATAATTAATGGAGAATTATGTGGCTGGAAACTGTGGAAAAGTTTATCTCGCAGATGGTGAACCACTGGATATTGTTGGCATTGGTGACATCAAATTGAAGATGGAAAATGGTTCTGTTTGGAAGATTAATAAGGTGAGACACATTCCAGGTTTAATGCGCAATTTGATCTCTGTTACACAACTTGATGAAGAAGGTCAAAATTTCAGTTGTGGAAATGGTGCATGGAAGGTGACTAAAGGAGCAATTGTTGTTGCTCGAGGTCACAAAACTGGAACCTTATACACGACTTCAATTTGCAGAGAAACAGTTGCTGCTGTAGTTGATGACTCGAAGAACAGTGAGTTGTAGCATTGCAGGTTGGGCCATATGAGTGAAAAAGGGATGAAAATTCTTTTGAAGAATGGACAGATTCCAGAACTGAAGTCTGTTGAACATCAGTTGTGCGAAAACTGCATTCTCGGAAAACAAAAACGGGTGAGTTTCTTAAAAACTGGGAAGGAGCTCAAGAAAGAAAGACTAGAGTTGGTACACACTGATGTGTGGGGACCTGCACCTGTTTCTTCTATTGGCGGATCATACTACTATGTGACTTTTATAGATGATTCAACAAGAAAAGTATGGGTTTACTTTATGAAGCACAAGTCTGAAGTATTTGCTATTTTCAAGAAGTGGAAGGCTTTGGTTGAAAATGAAACAAATCAGAAAGTTAAGTGCTTGAGATCCGACAACGGAGGTGAATATATCAATTCAGATTTCAAAGAGTATTGTGCTGAGAATGGGATCAGTATGGTGAAGACTGTTCCCCGAATGCCTCAAGAGAATGGAGTAGCTGAAAGAATGAATCGAACATTGAACGAGCGTGCTAGAAGCATGAGATTGCATGCAGGGCTGCCTAAAACCTTCTGGGCAGAAGCTATTAATACTGATGCCTATTTGATAAATAGGGGACCCTCTGTTCCTCTTGAATTCAGAATTCCTGAAGAAGCTTGGAGCAATATAAAGGTAAATCTTTCTTATTTGAAAGTGTTTGGTTGTTTATCATATGTTCATATTAATGAATGTGATAGGAGCAAACTTGATCCAAAGTCTAATAAATATTTTTTCATTGGTTATGGTGATATCGAGTTTGGTTATCGTTTCTGGGATAATCAAAATCGGAAGATCATTCGTAGCAGAAATGTTATCTTCAATGAACAGGTTCTCTACAAAGATTGTGTTGGGAAGACATCAGATGGTGATTCCAAGTTGGAAGAGACTGGTACAGTCGATTTGAGACAATTTTCAGCTGAATATATACCGGTTGTCGAAGAAGAACAATGTGTTGTTGAAGATGAAATCGTTGAGAACGTGGCCCCAGAGGTAAATCAGCAAACACCAGTTATATAGTTGAGAAGATCATCAAGGAATCGAAAACCAGTTGAGAGGTGGTCTCCATCTCTAAACTATATCTTGTTGACAGATAGAGGTGAATTTGAATGCTATGAGGAAGCAATACAATCTGATGAATCGGTTAAGTGGGAGTCTGCGATGAAAGATGAGATGGACTCTTTGATGTTGAATCAGACTTGGGAGCTCACTGAGCTACCAAATGGAAAGAAAGTTCTTAGCAGGTTCAACTTGTATGATGCAAAACCAGTTACTACCCCCTTAGCTAGTCACTTCAGACTATCTAAAGATCAGTCGCCTTCAACAGAGGAGGAGAAAAATTACATGGCCACTGTTCCGTATGCCTCTGCCATTGGTTGTATTATGTATGCGATGGTTTGTACAAGACCAGACATAGCACATGCAGTGGGAGTTGTTAGCAGATTCATGAGCAACCCGGGTAGACAACATTGGGAAGCAGTAAAGTGGATACTACGATACTTAAGAGGAAGTACGGGTCTCGCTTTGTGTTTTCGAAAGTCTAATATGGGTTTAGAAGGATATGTTGATGCTGACAATGGTGGTGATGTTGATAGTAGGAAGAGCACAACAGGGTACATTTATACTCTGGGAGGTACTGCAATCAGTTGGGTATCAAAATTGCAGAAGATTGTTGCTCTTTTTAGTTGTAAAGCAGAGTATGTTGCTGTGACAGAAGCTGCTAAGGAGATGATGTGGTTACAACCCTTTTTGCGAGAATTGGGTCAAGACTACGAGGAAAGTGTGTTGCGATGCGACAGTCAGGGTGCCATTCATTTGGCAAAGAATCCTGTTTATCATGGCAGGACGAAGCATATACAGGTTCGTTATCATTTCATCCGGTCAGCTTTAGAAGATGGAGTATTAGCTCTTGAGAAGATTCCCGGGAGTGAGAATCCAGTTGATATGTTGACGAAAGCTGTGACAAATGAGAAACTGAAGTTGTGTGCAACTTCAGTTGGTCTTCTTCGTTAAGAAACCGAATGGAAAGCCACTACCGATCGAGAGATGATGAGGTTAGTCTCCAAGTGGGAGATTGTTGAGTTATGGAGCCTACACTTATAATAAACTCTACATTGTTAATTAGAGTTTATTAGGTTTATCTTTTTTTGGTTTTGGGCTTGGGCCTGACCAAAGTTATTTAGGTTTATTACCTGAATGTTTACCCTATAAATATGTGATTATTAAGGGTTTACATTGTGGAAAGACAGAATTCTAGAGAGATAAAGTGTGAGGCAAAAACTCTGTATTCCTTCTTCTTCTTCATAGTAAATCTGGTGGTGGCTGAAGTGGATGTAGCTCAATTTGAGTGAACCACTATAAATCTGTGTGTTCTTGTGTTCTTCTTTCTTGTGTTTTTACAGATTGTTTTCAAGCTGGTAGGATTTGGGAGATACAAATCCTAACATGAAGCAAGCGCTGTGTGGAATAGATGTTTCTTGTCGCTGTATAATATGTGCTATGGTCAAGTTATCCTCTGCAGCTTCAACGATTTGTTTAGTGGCCTCAACGATTGCATTTTCTTCATCTTGAAAATGTTGGGCAACTGCCTCTTGTTCTCTTAGTCTTTCAGCATCGACAACATTGTGGGACATAGTCATCTCCATTACTTGTGATGTGAGAACCTCAATTGAGGATTTTGTTTCATTTTGGAGATCAAATGTTTTGTTGAAGAAGGGTTCAAACTTATTGAGTTTTTATCGCTTCTCTTGTCTCAGCCTATTTAATCCCTATTTGTGCACATTAGACGAGGATGCTTACAAGTTCTCCATTCGGTCCAGTAAAGACTTAAAGGATTGAAAATTCTCTTGCCATGGAGCCATAACCTCCATGACGATTTGTCTGACATCCACTTGTCTTGGTGTCACCTCTTCGAAAATAGATCAATAGGAGATAATTGGAACAGCTTGGATAGGAACAGCACGAAAGGTACTAACCTGAATAGACAGATCAAGTTCTAGTGGAGTGTCTTGTTGACCGACCGGTTCTTCAAGACATTTATCCCTAGTTTCACGAGTACGGTTAGAGATTCCTTTGGATTTAGAAGACTTACTCAAAGAGGAGTGAGCAGGAGTCGACTACTTGGGGTTCTGAACTTCAGCCTGATCTGGAGGAGGAAGTTCATTACCGATCAGTTCGGCATTGTCGACTTGATGAGAGAAGGAGGGACCCTTGTCGGCTGTGAGCGATAGATTTGAATGAGCTTCATCTTCAGACGCTGATGCGAAAAAACCTGATTTTTTTTTGTCAACAAAGGTTATTTCCATGGCTTTTTCAATACGCTCTTAGTCTTGTCTTGGAATACAAAATTCCTCCTTAGCATAAGGTACCTTCACCTCATAACCATCAAACAGTTCATGTTCTTCTGCAGAAGTCCACTTCTTATTGGTCGGATGTTCCTTCGTTGTATTATCTTCTTCATCGATAGTCTGCTCAGTTCTGATAGTTTGAGTCCCGCCTTGAGGATGAGGCATTTCTGTTGGATAAATATTGATAATAGTTATTTTTAAGTTATTATTTTAATTTAATTATCTTTTAAATTATGGAATTAATTTACAACGTTCAAATTAAAGATTTATGTATATTAACAGCCAAAGTCAAATCTTCAATTATCGTTACTAGTCTCTTAATTTGTGGGATTGATTTTGAATTAATTGTGATCAATTAAGATATTTAATTATCGTTACTAATCTCTTAATTTGTGTGATTTATTTGCAATGATTGTGATAAATTATTGAAAACGTTTTGTCAGTATATTTTTATATATCTATATATACTAGAGGTAGAAAAAGATTACAGATATACTTTTTCAAAAAGAACAATTCACATTCTCGAGAGCATGAAAAACTATTATCCTCTGAGCCTCGTTAAGCAGATTGCGACATTAATGGGAAGAGTTGTTGAATCCTGAGAGGGAGCATCACTAACATCCTACCGCAACGAGTAATCTACTCGAGGAGGCGAAATCTTTCTAAGGACAGTGCCCAGCACGCCTCAACTTTATCTCGATATATTTTCATACATGTTCATTTAGTTACAATCGTTTGTGGAACTTTATTTTTCCTATCGTATTCATACAGATCTATTTTTTTCTAACAATCTTAGAGAGAGATATTTCAATGAAGCACAAAAGGAAAGAAATGACACTACTAGAAGTCGTTGTTCATGTTCGCATTGAGGAGAAAAATAAACATCAAGATAAATCGGAGAAAGCAAAGGAACTAACAACAAAAGCCAACCTAGTGCAAGATCAATGTGGTAACATCAACTCTCGTTCATTCCATCGTAACCGTCCCCATCGTTGGATGGATAGAAAGCAACCAACTGGATCAAACGAAAAACATTATGAAATGGCAGTGCGATCTCATCATCATATAGAGAAAAAGAAAGGTAATTGTTTTGTTTGTGGAAAATTTGGTCACCATGCTGTTAATTGAAGGCACAAGAAGAGAGACAACAGACCTGCTCCTAGAGCAAATCTAGTTGAGACAGATGATGTGATAGTTGTGGTTGTCTCTGAAATTAATCTTGTGGCAGAAGAAAAGTCATGGGTGGTAGACTCTGGTGCTACCAGACATATCTGTGCTAACATAAATGCTTTTTCCTCCTACACAAAGGTAGGGGAAGGAGAGGAACAAGTCTTTATTGCAGACTCAAGAAGAATTAATATTTGTGGAAAAGGAAATGTGAATCTGAAACTCATCTCCGGTAAAATCCTCTCATTGACTAATGTTCTTCATGTGCCCGAGATTCGCTCAAATCTTGTGTCAGTTTCTGTTTTGGGGAAGGCTGGAGTGAAGAGCACTTTTGATTCAGACATACTAACACTTACGAAAAATAATATTTTCGTAGGCAAAGGTTATTTTGCTAATGGTCTGTTTTTATTAAATGTTCTTGAAGTTATTAATAATAATGCATCTTCTTTTGCGTATATGATTGACTCGTTTAATTTATGGCATGCTAGATTAGGGCATTTGAATTATAGTTATATTCAGAAAATGAAAGAGTTGAATATTTTACATGATGTATCAACTAATAAAAATGAAAAATGTCATGTGTGCGTAGAAGCTAAGAGTACAAAGAAACCATGTAAAATAATTAACAATAGAGAAAGTGAACTATTAAGTCTTATACACTCAGACTTGGGAGATATGAAATCTAACATGACTAGAGGCGGAAAAAGATATTATGTAACATTTATAGACGACAAGTCTAGATATACATACCTATATCTTTTAAGAAATAAAGATGAGACTGAAGAAAAATTTATAAAATATAAAGATGAAGTAGAGAATAAGTTAAATATAACCATTAAAAGACTAAGATCCGATAGAGTTGGAGAATATGACTCTAAATCCTTTAGTGAATTTTGTGAACAACATGGCATAATACACGAGGTAACTCCACCATATTCACCAGAATCTAATGGGATAGTTGAACAAAAAAGTAGGCATTAAAGATTTACGTATATTAACAGCTTTTCTTAATGGTTATTTAGATAAAGAAATCTATATGGAACAACCTAATGGTTTTATAGTACCTGGAACTGAAAATAAAGTTTGTAAACTAATAAAATCATTATATGATCTTAAACAAGCACCTAAACAATGGCATGAGAAATTTAACAAGACAATGATTAATGGTGGTTATAAGATTAACCAAGTTGAAAAATGTATTTATTATAAATTTGATGAAAATATGTGTGGTGTTATTATATGTCTTTATGTAGATGACATGCTTATTTTTGGTACTAACATAGAAAAAATAATTGAGACAAAACACTATTTATGTTCTAATTTTGAAATGAAAGACTTGGGTGAAGCTAATATGATATTAGGAATAAAGCTTACAAAATTAGACAAAGGATATAAATTATCTCAAGAACATTTTGTTGAAAATTTATTGAAAAAGTTTGAGAAGTATGATTCCAAAGTTGTTTGTACTCCTTATGATTCTAATTTACACTTAAAGAAAAATACTGGAAATAGTGTTTATCAATCTTATTATGCTAAAATAATTGGGAGTCTCATGTATCTGATGAATTATTTGAGACCAGATATTGCATATGCAGTTAATAGATTGAGTAGATACACTCAGAATCCTAATAAAGATCATTGGATTGCACTGAATATAATTTTAAGATATTTATGTGGAATTATTGATTTTGGTATATACTATTGTGATTTTCCAGCCGTACTTGAGGGTTATTGTGATGTTAACTGGATTTCTGATTCAGATGAGATCAAGTCTACAAGTGGATTCATATTTACTATAGGAAAAGGTGTTGTCTCTTGGAAATCAACAAAGTAGACCTGTATAGCACGTTCTACAATGGAGTCAGAGTTTATTACTCTCGATTTGGCAGTTATTGAGGCTAAGTGGCTTAGAAATCTCTTAGTAGATATCCCTTTATGGAAAAAGCCCATGCCTTCTATATCGATACATTGTGATTGCAAAGCAGCATTGGTAGAGCCAATAATGATAATTATAATGGAAAAAATCGAAACATGCGGGTGCAACATTGTTTAGTGAAACAACTAATTAAACATGGAGTTATATTACTAAACTTTGTAAGGTCAGAGATGAATTTGGCGGATCCTCTGACCAAACCACTAAGCTCGAGGCTAGTGAGAAATACATCGAGGGGGATGGGATTAATGTCTACAAACGAAACTGAGAATGATAGTAACCCAACCTAATACGTGAATTATCTCACGTATTGTAGGTTCATATAGGTAAGAACAAGTCATTTGTCAGTTTGTGAGACACTATCCCAAATATTTATGAGCAACCAATCCCTATGGTGTAGGATAGTGAGTACTGTAGTGGAAGAGGATGAGTCTAAACTCTTAATGAATCTATAGCTCATGCGTGAGTGGTGTGTTTAACTACAATACACACTTGATAGATTTCACCTATGTGAGAATAGAGGTGGGGCCGCTTCTATGAAAGTTAGACAGCATTTCTAGAGCTCTCACGAAATGCAGGATCGACGCAAGACCAAAATGTGTCACACCGCGACGGATAACTTTGGAAGAGAAATTAATGTGACAAATAAGTTCACTAATTCACGTCTGAAATGAGGTTCATAGAGGTTCTAATCTCACCGACATTTCTGTGAGTCTTTACTTATTTTTTCTAAGTACTAGTTCATAGTCCAAAAAACACTAGTACTGATGCATTAATTTTTTGTGCTCTCGAGAAAAATGTTTTTTTAAATAATTTTGAAATATGTGGGGATTGTTGAATAAATATTAATAATAGTTATTTCTAAATTATTATTTTAATTTAATCATCTTTTAAATTATGAAATTAATTTGCAACGTTCAAATTAAAGATTTACGTATATTAACAGCCAAAATCAAATCTTCAATTACCGTTACTAGTCTCTTAATTTGTGGGATTGATTTTGAATTAATTGTGATCAATTAAGATATTTAATTACCGTTACTAATCTCTTAATTTGTGTGATTGATCTGCAATGATTATGATCAATTATTGAAAACGTTTTGTCAGTATATTTTTATATATCTATATATACTAGAGGTAGAAAAAGATTACAGATATACTTTTTCAAAAAGAACAATTCACATTCTCGAGAGCATGCAAAGCTATTATACTCTGAGCCTCGTTAAGCAAATTGCGGCATTAACGGGAAGAGTTGTTGAATCCTGAAAGGGAGCGTCACTAACATCCTACCGCAACGAGTAATCTACTCAAGGAGGCGAAATCTTTCTAAGGACAGTGCCCAGCACGCCTCAACTTTATCTCGATAAGTTTTCATACATGTTCATTTAGTTACAATCGTTTGTGGAACTTTATTTTTCCTATCGTATCCATACAGATCTAATTTTTTCTAACAATTTCTTCAATGAAATCCAATGGCTCGTTCTCGTCGACATGATTAAGATCGGTTCGAGGGGAAGGAATTACAGAACTTTCTGAATTAGAACATTCACCACCGTCCACATACATAAGAGTAGTGGAAATATACTCCTCCAATAGCCCAATCAAGTGATTAATCACTTCCACGTCTGTTTTTACAGTGTCAAAAATCAGATTGAAGTTCAACCTGCACACTTTGAAGAAAGGAAATATAGCGCTACCCCCTTGCATATGCCTCCACGAAGAAAGACATGACCAATAAGACTATCTTCAACCCAAATATTCATTCCCAAACCCAAAATGCAGTAAACGTCATATTAAACAGTAATTCATCTACAACCCAAAAATTATTTCCAAACTTAAAAGAATATTTTTAAAATATTTATTTTTTACACTAACCATTTAACCTTATTAATATTATCTATATATTTATCAATATTACATATTTAATCCCAATCTTTTCTCGTTCATTTAATAAAATTAAGATAAAATTCATTATATATATTAATAATTCATACACAACAAAATAATAATAATAATGCATTTAAATAAACAAACATATTATATTAAAACAAACATTATTAATAAATAGATGAGGATATCCTCTTATGTCGGGTTTATATTGAAATTTTTGAGGACCCAATTATTAAAATTAATTAAGCAAATGATCGATTATTTTCTCGTATTGAAGTAAACTTTCAATAAAGAAAGACTCGAGCAATTAGTTAGAAATACAATCACACGATATAATAGGGAAGGGATGGGTGATACTCCTGACATGACATCTTCCACCCTTTGTAAACCCCTTGTTCAAGCAAGTTTGAAAGCAGTTCTGGACGGTATCACACAACCCTATGGCTACATCTTTTTCACCATACTCTGTTATGCTGTACACTGAACCAACACAAATGCACAATAGACAAAGAATGAAGAAAGAAGATCTTATTTGTGAAATTGCCATGACCAAATATTTTCTTTCTCTAGGGATTTTTTACTTCTTTGTATTTGTAAATTAATATAAGATGAATTCAACTATTTATAGGTGAAAGATTAGATATAAACCTAATATAATATTATTTATAAAAAAATATCATTAACGTTGATAGAAAAAGTAAGATTATAAATATTTAAAATATATATATTTTTTGAAATTGTGTGAATCCCTTTCAATATTATTGATGTTAATAAAAAAGTATAAGATGAAATTTTTAAAAATTTCTTAATAATCTAAAAGTTTTCAAATCTCAATCTATGTCACATTTTTTCGAATTCAAATTTAAGGATATAGACTAAAATAATAAATTATGGCTCTCTATTGGGACCAATAGCAATTTGGAATATCTTTTTCGAACTTCACAATTTGGGACATTTTCTTTCGAATCTCACAATTTGGGACCTCTTCTTTCGAATCTCATAAATTGGGGCACCACGTTGTCAAGTTTGTACAAAATAAGATTTTGTCATAACGGGCATGGACGTCTTAAAAAATGTTAATAGTGACATGTACTTCTAAATGCCACATCTTTTATAAAATAAATTTTAATTCATTTTTGAACAAAAAATGTAAAAAAAAATCTTACATCATCTCAACTCAAATTAAACTTCATCTCTTCACCCTAGTTTGACTCCTCTACCCTTCACCCTAGTTTGACTCCTCTACTCTTCATCTCGTGACGCTCAACTACCCTCACCCTATACTGGCTCTCCTCTTTTTTACCTAGCGATGAAATGAAGTTGAGTTGGACTTACGACATTTAAAATTATGTATCACTATTAAACTTTTAATTATAAAGATAAGTAATATATTCTTGACAAACATCCATTACTATTATTGAAAAACCTCATTTTGTACAAACATGACAATGCAGATACTCAAATTATGAGGCTCGAAATAAGATGTCTCAAATTGCATTTGGCCCCAATAAGAAGTTCATATTGTGAGATTAAAAAAAGAAGTCTCAAATTGCAAATATTCAAAAGAAGATGTCTCAACTTGTAATAAGCCCCCACCCCAATAAGGAGTCCAACTTTGTTATTTTGACCTTATATATATAAATTTATTTTGACATGATAATTTTGAACAATATTAATTAATTAAGCAATTTAAGTTCTATTCTCACTTATAATAGTTTATATTGATCATTGAAGGTGCAATGCTCAGATGTGAGAAACCTAACATAATTGTTGTAGAATATTTTTTTATTAATATAATTATTTTATTTTTTAATGCAAGTCGTGTCTTCGTTTTGCACAATACTCTTTTTTTAGAAATTCAAACCATAATATTTTTATTGGGAACTTTAATTTGACCCGAAAAAAAGGCACATGACTGGAAAATGTGTGGAATTCAATTTTTTTAGCAATTTTCGAAAAGGCATGACTAATAAGACTATCTCCAACCCAAAAATTTATTCTCAAACCCAAAATGTAGTAAACATCACATTAAACAATAATTCATCTCCAACCCAAAAAATTTATTTACAAACTTAAAAGAATATTCTTAGAAGGTTCCTTTTTCACACTAATAATTTAACCTTATTAATATTATCTATATATTTATCAACTTTACATATATATTCCTAATCTTTTCTCATTCATTAAATAAAATTAAGATACAATTAATTTTATATATTAATAATTCATACACAACAAGATAATTCATTTATACATTTAAACAATCATATTATATTAAAACAAACATTATTAATAACCTATATGAGGATATCCTTTTATGTCGGGTTTATATAAAAAAAATTGAGGACCCAATTATTGGAATTAATCAAACAAATGACCGATTATGATCTTGTATTCAAGAAACTTTCAATAGAGAAATACTAGAGCATTGGGAGTTTCGTTCTAAAAGATTTATGCAAGCCCGATTGGACACTATAAAAAAAACCAGGAAGAAGACTTCATGCATTCATAAAACAAATTGAGAATATGCATCAAAGCGGTGCTTCAAATGAAGATATTGTGAGTATTAACATATTTCGGGACCCGATTTTTTTTCGGGACACGAATTTTTTTGTTGATAGAAAAAGTAAGATTATAAATATTTAAAATATATATACACTGAAATTGTGTGAATCCCTATCAATATTATTAATGTTAATAAAAAAGTATAACATGAAATCTTTTTAAAATTTCTTAATAATCTAAAGTTTTCAATCTCAATCTATGTCACATTTTTTCAAATCCTACTTTTAACTAGTTAATATATTTATATAGGCCGAAATAACAAATTATAACTCTTTATTTGGACCAATTGCAATTTGGGATATCTTTTTTTAAACTTCACAATTTGGAACATTTTCTTTCGAACCTCATAATTTGTGATCTCTTCTTCCGAACCTCATATATGGGGTTCCGCATTGTCTGTTTGTATAAAATGAGAATTTGTCATAATAGACATAGACGTCTTAAAAAAATGTTAATTGTGACATATACTTCTAAATGCCACTTATTTTTTAAAATAATTTTTAATTCATTTTTGAACAAAAAAATGAAAACAAAAAATCTTACATCTATCCCAACTCAAATTAAACTTCATCAATTTCACCCTAGTTTGACTCATCTACCCCTCACCCTACATAACTCTCATTCTCTTTACCTGCGATGAAATGAAGTTGATTCGGACTTATGATATTTAGAATTATGTGTCACTATTAAACTTTTAATTATAATGGTCACGTAATACATTTTTGACAAACAACCATTTATGTTAAGGAAAATCCCTATTTTGTACAAACTTGACAATGCAGAGCCCCAAATTGAGAGGCTCAAAATAAGATGTCCCAAATTGCAATAAGAAGCCAAAATTTTGAGATTCAAAAATAGAGGTCTCAAATTTTAATTGGTCTCTAATAAGAAGCTCCAAATTGTGAGATTCAAAAGATGATGTCTCAACTTGCAATAAGCTCCAATAAGGAGTCCAACTTTGTTATTTTGGCATATATATATATATATATATATATATATATATATATATATATATATATATATGGAAAAAAGCTCACTTAGACGTATGTACTAATAAAAGATCATTTAAACATATGTACTATCAAAAATTGGCTCATTTAGCCTCTTTTAGTAACCATGGTTAACTTTTATTTTTAAATTTATATATTTATTAATTAAATATTAATATATTTTCTCTCTCATTTCTTTTCATTTATTACTAATAAATGAACTCTTTATTTTTTTTTTCTTTTTTATTATTTCTATATGAGCATTTATTATTGATTATTTTAATTTTATTTTATATATATGAGTATTCATCATTAATTATTTTAACTTTATATTTTTTCTTCTTTCTTATATTTTTTTTTTTATATTCACATAGATTATTAATTATTTTAAAACTGTTTGGTCCCAATGATTGAATATAACAATGAAAATCATTTCAACAATAAAAATCCTTTCATCAATAAAAAATTTTCAACACAAAAATAAATTAATTAAGAATTAAAAATTGAATAAACCCAAAAAAGTAATAATCAAATATTAAACAAAACAATGCACCTACTATAAGTCGTGAATAAAAATTAAATAAAAAATTATTATTTTCATTTTTGTTTATATTAAATTAAATAAGAAAAAATTATTCAAAAAAATATTCCAGTAAAATATAAAATTTATAAATAAATTGTTAAATATTTTTCAAAAATAAGAATTTAAGCAATATGAGAAATAAAAACAAATAAAGAAAAGGAAGATAACATATAAAAGAGAAATTAATATTAAATTAATAAAATAAATTAAGAATAAAATAAATTATCTGGTTTAATTAATAAAAAAGAAAGAGAGAGAAAATATATTAATATTTAATTAATAAATATATAAATTTAAAAATAAAAGTTAACCATGGTTACTAAAAGAGGCTAAATGAGCCAATGATCTTTTATTAGTACATACGTCTAAGTGAGCTAGTTGTACAAGTACATACGTCTAAGTGAGCTTTTTTCATATATATATATATATATATATATATATATATATATATATATATATATATATATATATATAATTATTTGAATATGATATTTTGAGCAATATTAATTAGTGAAGCAATTTAAGTTCTACTATCACTTATAATAGTTTATATAGATCATTGAAGGTGCAATGTTCAGATGTGAGAAACTAACACAAATCGTGTAGAATATTTTTTTAATATTTAATTATTTTATATTTTAATTAAGGAAAACTAGCGTGACACCTTACAGTCTTTCCCTTCTATTCAAAGCGTTTTTATATAGAAATAAACTTGTGACATCTTAGTCTCTCAAACCGACTCATCACTAGTCTCTTAAGCTTCCATTATTGTTATTATTTTGTTTAACAAAATCAAAATTATTTCATGAAATAACAAATCATAGGAAAACTTAATAATTCATCCCATACAAGCGTGACAATACCAATAGTCATTGGGAAGAAACACATCATTCACAATATAGGGCTTATTTGATGCAGTGATATTTTTTTTCTTAAAAATCATATTTGATAAAATAAAACAAAAACAGATTTTATTGATTAAAAGTAAAAAATAATCTTTATTTTTAAAGATAAATTATAATTAAATGATGATTTTGGTATTTAAATATATAAAATGATGATTAGATGTTTAAAATGATGGACGAAAGAATGATTGATTAGTTTTTGGGATAAAATCTTCAAAAAAAAAATATAAAAACTAATACATTAAATGAGTCCATTGAGTCAAAGTTGTGAGTCCATACTTAAATAATATATATTTAAATGGTTCATTATATTCAAAAGTATAAAAAAAACGTTTAAAAATAACAAAAAAAACATGTCATAAAAATATATATAATAAAATCATATTAATTGAACTCGTAAATTCTCGAAAAAAATGATTAATTAAATTCAGTTATTATATATACTTTATTTAGCTTAAATAAAAAATATGTCCCAATA
This sequence comes from Impatiens glandulifera, assembly GCF_907164915.1. NCBI lineage: Eukaryota > Viridiplantae > Streptophyta > Magnoliopsida > Ericales > Balsaminaceae > Impatiens > Impatiens glandulifera. Next base: position 54,698,874 of record NC_061865.1, on the reverse strand, counting down.
AAAAATACTCACAATCATAATTTGAAAAAATTGAATTTTTTCTCGATAGCCATTTGGTCTATATAATTTGTAAGCTAAAATAGAAGGCCGTATTCTATCGGCTTAGATTGAAATTCATTTTCTCACCAAATTTGTATAATTTCAATTTTATAGTAATTTGTATTTATGTGAATCATTTTTATATTATTCATGTTTTTATGATAATTTTCGTAGTATATAATATATTTAGAGGTTAAACATCTTGAAATTCAACTATTTTTTAATGTCAAATTCAAATAAAAAAGAGAAAATAATATTAAATCTTTTTTTAATCCAAGAATTGATAATCTTTAGATGAATATTATATTTCAAAAAATTGTAAAATCCCAAATTAAATAATAAATGTTATGTTTGTTTTTTTATCTTTAGTCTAAGATATTTTTTTATCATTATAATTATTTTATTTTTTAATGCAAATTATGTCTTTGTTTTGCACCCTACTTATTTTTTTTTAAACTTCAAACCATAATATTTTATTGGGAACTTTGAATTGATCCGAAAAAAGACACATGACTGGAAAAATCGTATGGATTCAAATATTTTAGCAATTTTCAAAAGGACATGACCAATAAGACTATCTTTAACCCAAATATTCATTCTCAAACCCAAAAAATGCAGTAAACGTGTAAAACTTAAAAGAATATTTTAAAAATATTTATTTTTTACACTAACCATTTAACATTATTAATATTATCTATATATTTATCAATTTTACATATTTAACCCCCAATCTTTTCTTATTATTTTATTATGAAGATAAAATTAAATATATATATATATATTAATAATTCATACACAACAAAATAATTCAATAATACATTTAAATAAAAAATATATTATATTAAAACAAACATTATTAATAAATAGATGAGATGTCCTTTTATGTCGGGATTATATCGAAATTTTTGAGAACCCAATTATTGGAATTAATATAAGATGAATTCAACTATTTTTACTTCTTTGTATTTGTAAATTAATATAAGATGAATTCAACTATTTATAGGTGAAGATTAGATATAAACCTAATATAATATTATTTATAAAAAAAAATATCATTAACGTTGATAGAAAAAGTAAGATTATAAATATTTAAAAAATATATATTTTTTAAAATTGTGTGAATCCCTTTCAATATTATTGATGTTAATAAAAAAGTATAACATGAAATTTTTAAAAATTTCTTAATAATCTAAAAGTTTTCAAATCTCAATCTATGTCACATTTTTTCGAATACAAATCTAATGATATAGACTAAAATAATAAATTATGACTCTTTATTAGGACCAAATGCAATTTCGAATATCTTTTTCAAACATCACAATTTGAGATATTTTCTTTCGAACCTCACAATTTGGAACCTCTTCTTTCGAACTTCATAAATTGGGGCACCACATTTTTAAATTTGAACAAAATAAAATTTTGTCATAACGTCTTAAAAAATGTTAATAGTGACATGTACTTCTAAATGCCACATCTTTTATAAAATAAATTTTAATTCGTTTTAAAACAAAAAATAAAAATAAAAAAATCTTACATCCATCTCAACTCAAATTAAACTTCATCTCTTCACCCTAGTTTAACTCCTCTACCCTTCATCTCGTGACGCTCAACTACCCTCACCCTATACTAACTCTCCTCTTCTTTACCTAGTGATGAAATGAAGTTGAGTTGGACTTACAACATTTAGAATTATGTGTCACTATTAAACTTTTAATTATAAAGACATGTAATACGTTCTTGACAAAAATCCATTTCTGTTATGGAAAAACTTTATTTTGTACAAACCTGAGAATGCAGAGACCCAAATTGTGAGGCTCGAAATAAGATGTCTCAAATTGCATTTGGCCCAATAAGAAGCCCATATTGTGAGATTCAAAAATAGAGGTCTCAAATTGCATTTGACCATAATATTTTTATTGGGAACTCTAAATTGACCCTAAAAAAGCCACGTGATTGGAAAAATGTGTGGAATTCAAATTTTCGAGCAATTTTTGAAAAGGCAGACTAATAAGACTATCTCAAACCCAAAAAATTTATTTACAAACTTAAAAGAATATTCTTAGAAAGTTCCTTTTTCACACTAAGCCACGTGACTGGAAAAATGTGTGGAATTCAAGTTTTTTAGCAATTTTCGAAAAGGCATGACTAATTAGACTATCTCCAACCCAAAAAAATTATTTACAAACTTAAAAGAATATTCTTAGAAGGTTTCTTTTTTACACTAATCATTTAACCTTATTAATATTATCTATATATTTGTCAACTTTATATATATATATATATATATATATATATATATATATATATATATATATATATATATATATATATATATATATAATCCTAATCTTTTCTCATTCATTTAATAAAATTAGGATACAATTAATTTTATATATTAATAATTCATACACAACAAGATAATTCAATAATAAATTTAAACAAACATTATTAATAACCTATATGATGATATCCTTTTATGTCGGGTTTATATAAAAAAAACTTGAGGACCCAATTATTGGAATTAGTCAAACAAATGACCGATTATGATCTTTTATTGAAGAAACTTTCAATAGAGAAATACTAGAGCATTGGGAGTTTCGTTCTAAAAGATTATGCAAGCCCGACTGGAGACTATAAAAAAAAGCAGGAAGAAGACTTCATGCATGCATAAAACAAATTGAGAATATGCATCAAAGAGGTGCTTCAAAGGAAGATAATGTGAGTATTAACATATTTCGGGACCCGTTTTTTTTTTGGGACACGAATTTTTTTTGTTGATAAAAAAATTAAGATTATAAATATTTAAAATATATATACATTGAAATTGTGTCAATCCCTATCAATATTATTAATGTTAATAAAAAAGTATAACATGAAATCTTTTTAAAATTTCTTAATAATCATAACAGAGAGTATGGTGAAAAAGATGTAGCCATAGGGTTGTGTGATACCGTCCAAAAGTGCTTTCAAACTTTCTTGAACAAGGGGTTTACAAAGGGAGGAAGATGTCATGTAAGGAGTATCACCCATCCCTTCCCTATTATATCGTGTGATTGTATTTCTAACTGATTGCTCCAATCTTTCTCTATTGAAAGTTTCTTCAATACGGACAATAATCGATCATTTGCTTAATTAATTTCAATAATTCGGTCCTCATAAATTTCGATATAAACCTGACATAAGAAGATATCCTCATCTATTTATTAATAATGTTTGTTTTAATATAATATGTTTGTTTATTTAAATGTATTATTTAATAATTTTGTTGTGTACAAATCATTAATATATATAATTAATTTTATCTTAATTTTATTAAATAATTGAGAAAAGATTGGGATTAAATATGTAATATTGATAAATATATAGATAATATTAATAAGGTTAAATGGTTAGTGTAAAAAACAAATATTTTAAAAATATTTTTTTAAGTTTTAAACGTTTACTGTACTTTTTTGGTTTGAGAATGAATAATTGGGTTGGAGATAGTCTTATTGGTCATGCCCTTTTGAAAATTGCTAAAATATTTGAATTCCATACATTTTTCCAGTCATGTGTCTTTTTTCCGGGTCAATTCAAAGTTCCCAATAAAATTATTATGGTTTGAAGTTCTAAAAAAAATTAAATTAGTTTAATTTGATTAATTTTTAATTAATTCACGCTTAAGAGACAAAAAGTCACGGGTTCAATTCCATCTAAAAGCACTTTAAGTTTAAACAGTGATATTTCTTCTTTAATTCAATTTTTTTTAATTAATTCACTAGATTCAAAATATTTCTAGTGAAAGCTCAAAAGTGAAATAAAATGAATTTTATTGAAATTAAAATTAAAAATGCAAATAAAATAGCTCAAGGCCAAGATTCCTAACCGGGATGATGGAGCTCTTTCGAAAAAAATTGCAAAAGAATTAAGCAAGAATTAGAATGAGAAGATTGATGAGACAAACTCGGTATTCTTTCCCGAAAAAATATTTGGGGATTCAATACGAGCTTCTATGGTTTTTAGGGTTATGAGAATGTTGAGAGTCATTATCCTTACAAGGCTCCTATATGGTATTTATGTCCCTATAAGAAAAAAGTGGCCAAATTCTAACCCTAGGCGGATCACTAAAATATTCTAAAAATGCACCGATTAATAAAAAACGAATTAGGGCATCTCCAACGGGCACTCATAATTAAAGAGTTTTGCATGCCCTTTTTTCCTCCATCCTTCCGACAAAAAGAAATGCATAATACGTTTATACCCCTCTCTCCCCTCCGGCCAAACGCATATATGCCTATACAATATTCATTTCACCGTTTTGACCATTTTTTCAAAATGGCCCTTAAACTATATATATATATATATATATATATATATATATATATATATATATATTTTTTGATTTCTTTATATGCAAATTGATCCTTCAACTTATTTTATGAATCTTCCAAGTTAAGAGAAAAGGAGGAGATACTAAGGGATGTTGTCCAACTAAATTTGGAGTTGGATTTTCTGATTCGGAAGAGGCATAGTTGAAAATTTGATTTCTCCTACTACTTGTGAAACAATTTTAAATTTTTAAAAAAATTTAACAATGTTTCACACATGAACGAACTTTCAACCTGTTTTGAATTTATAATCTTTCGTGAACAACACTTTAGATTTGAGCATATGTGAAGTTCAAATAATTAAATACAATATGCATAAGTAATAGTATATTAAACAGATGAATGATAAAATCAGCGGAAAAAAATCGGGTCCCGAAAAAAAATCGAATCCCGAAATTTATTAATATTCACAATATCTTCATTTGAAACACCTCTTTGATGCATATTCTCAATTTGTTTTATGCATGTATGAAATCTCTTTGCTGCTATTTTGATAATATCCAGTCGGGCTTGCATAGATCTTTTAGTACGAATCTCTTAATGCTCCAGTCTTTCTCTATTGAAAACTTCTTCAATACGAGAGCATAATCGGTAATTTGTTTGATTAATTCCAATAATTATTTTCTCAATAATTTCATATAAACCCGACATAAGAGGATATCCTCGTCTAGGTTATTAATAATGTTTGTTTTAATATAATATGTTTGTTTATTTAAATGTATTATTGAATTATTTTGTTGGGTATGAATTATTAATATATATAATTAATTTTATCTTAATTGTACTAATTGAATGAGAAAAGATTGGGGGTTAAATATGTAAAATTGATAAATATATAGATAATATTAATAAGGTTAAAGGGTTAGTATAAGAAAGGAATATTCTAAGAATATTCTTTTAAGTTTGGAAATAATTTTTTGGGTTGAAGATGAATTACTGTTTAATGTGACGTTTATTGCATTTTGGGTTTCAGAATAAATTTTTTGATTAGAGATAATCTTATTAGTCATGCCTTTTTAAAAATTGCTAAAATATTTGAATTCCACACATTTTTTCGGTCATGTGGCTTTTTTTCGAATCAATTCAGAGTTCTCAATTAAAGTATTATGGTTTGAAGTTCTAAAAAAAATGAGTAGTGTGCAAAACAAAAATATGACTTGCATTAAAAAATAAAATAATTATAATGATAAAAAAAAATAGGCTATAGTAATTGTGTTGAGTTTCTCACATCTGAGCATTGTATCTTCAATGATCGATATAAATGATTATAAGTGAGAGTATAACTTAAATTTTCTTAATTGATTAATATTGTTCAAAAGTATCATGTCCAAATAAATGTATATATATATAAGGTAGAAATAACAAGGTTGGACTCCTTATTGGGGCTTATGCATCTTCTTTTCAATCTCATAATTTGGAGCTTCTTATTGGAGGTCAATTGAAATTTGAGATCTTTATTTTTGAACCTCATAATTTGAGTTTCTTATTAGGGCCAATTGTAATTTGGGATATTTTATTTTGAGCTTCACAATTTAGGACTCTACATTGTTAAGTTTGTACAAAATGAGGTTTTGCCATAACGGAAATGTATGTTTGTCAAAAATATATTACGTGGCCCTTTTAATTAAAAATTTAATAGTAACATAAAATTCTGAATGTTATAAGTCCGACTCAACTTAATTTCATCGCTAAGTAAAGAAGTGGATAGTTAGTGTAGGGTGAGGGTGGTTGAGCGTCACGAGATGATAGGTAGAGGAGTCAAACTAGGGATGAAGTTTAATTTGAGTTGAGATGAATGTAAGATTTGTTTGTTGAAAGATGAATTAAAATTTATTTTAAAAAAATATGTGGCATTTAGAAGTACATGTCACCATTAACATTTTTTTAAGAAGTTCATGTGTGTTATGAAAAAATCTTATTTTGTACAAACTTGACAATGTGGTGCTCCAATTTATGAGATTCGAAAGAAAATGTCCCAAATTGTGAAGTTTGAAAAAGTTATCCCAAATTGCAATTGGTCCCAATAAAGAGCTATAATTTATTATTTTAGCCTATATCATTCAATTTGGATTTGAAAACTTTTAGATTATTAAGATTTTAAAAATTTCATGTTATACTTTTTTATTAACATCAATAATATTGAAAGGGATTCACACAATTTCAAAAAATATATATATTTTAAATATTTATAATCTTACTTTTTCTATCAACGTTAATGATATTTTTTATTATAAATAATATTATATTAGGTTTATATCTAATCTTCACCTATAAATAGTTGAATTCATCTTATATTAATTTACAAGTACAAAGAAGTAAAAAAATCCTAGAGAAGGAGAATATTTGGTCATGGCAATTTCACAAATAAGATCTTCTTTCTTCATTCTCTGTCTATTGTGCATTTGTGTTGGTTCAGTGTACAGCATAACAGAGTATGGTGAAAAAGATGTAGCCATAGGGTTGTGTGATACCGTCCAGAACTGCTTTCAAACTTGCTTGAACAAGGGGTTTACAAAGGGTGGAAGATGTCATGTCAGGAGTATCACCCATCCCTTCCCTATTATATCGTGTGATTGTATTTCTAACTAATTGCTCCAGTCTTTCTTTATTGAAAGTTTACTTCAATACGAGACAATAATCGATCATTTGCTTGATTAATTTCAATAATTGGGTGCTCAAAAATTTCAATATAAACGATATCCTCATCTATTTATTAATAATGTTTGTTTTAATATAATATGTTTGTTTATTTAAATGTATTATTAAATTATTTTGTTGTGTATGAATTATTAATATATATATTTAATTTTATCTTCATTTTATTAAATGAATAAAAAAAAATTAGGATTAAATATGTAAAATTGATAAATATATAGATAATATTAATAAGGTTAAATGGTTAATGTTCAAAATAAATATTCTTAAAATATTCTTTTAAGTTTTACTGCATATTTTGAGTTTTGAGTTTGAGAATGAATATTTGGATTGGAGATATTCTTATTGGTCATGCCCTTTTGAAAATTGCTAAAATATTTGAATTCCATACGATTTTTCCAGTCATGTGTCTATTTTTGGGTCAATTCAAAGTTCCCAATAAAATATTATGGTTTGAAGTTCTAAAAAAAATAGTAGTGTGCAAAATAAAGACATGACTTGCATTAAAAAATAAAATAATTATAATGATAAAAAATATCTTAGACTAAAGATTAAATATCTTCATTAACTATTTGTTTCCTTGCTTCCTCATTGACGGGTCTTCTCTGTCATCTTCTCCGTCATATGTTCTTCTTACATCTTACATGTATTTTCTTCTTCATCTATGAGATCCCAAAATGAATCTATTTGTATTTATAGTCCACCCAAACCAAGGTCATTGATAACAAAATCAACTTGCTCAAATTTCTCATTATTTGTTAATTTTCCAGGAAGGCGGAGCAAGGCTGCGTAGGTTAATGTTTCTAGAATCGTAAGATGGAGATAGAGAACATCGTCCTGCAAAACGAATTCGATCTTCCATTTCATTGATCCGTTGAAAGGGCGTTTGTTGTAGGTAATAGTACCGGAGATTTTTCCGGCGAGGTAACGGCCGGAAAGGGCAGTGAGGAGTGTTGTTTTGCCGCTGCCAGATGGGCCAAGCATAGCCATGAGTTTGCCTGGTTTGACCATTCCTGTGAACCCGTTGAGTACGGTCTTGGTGGATTTCGGTGACCACGAATCTTGAAACTGTAGAGAAATTGTAAATTAGTTTTGAAAATGTTTGAATTAGAGAAATAGTAAAGTAAAGATTGTACCTTTAGGGTGATTGGGCGAAGGGATGTTTTTAGAATTGGATGATCTAAATTGAGATTGGTTGTTTTTGGTAAAGGGGATATTGGGTTTGCATGGATGAAGTAGGTTCCATTGTCGGTCGGATGGGTGATGATATTGTTGAATGGGATAATTAATATTAAATAATAATAAAGAAAGAAATAAAAGATTTAGGTTAAATAATAATAAAAAAATAAAAAAAAATCAAATTAATGTTAAATAGTTAACGACATTAATGGAAGTATTAAATATAATTAAACAAGGAAATGAGAGTTCTATAAATGATAAAATATTAGGAGAGTCCTAAATTTGAAAAATCGCTCGAACCACAGTCTCAAATTTATCATTATTCCCAAATATATTATATACTAAGAAAATTATCATAAAAACATGAATAATATAAAAATATTCACTTAAATATAAATTACTGTAAAACTGAAATTATACAAATCTGGTAAGAAAATGAATTTCAATCTAAGCCGATAGAATACGACCTTCTGTTTTAGCTTACAAATTATAGAGACAAATGGCTAGTGAGAAAAAATTCAATTTTTTCGAATTATGATTGTGAGTATTTTTGATTGGGACATATTTTTTATTTAAGCTAAATAAATTATATATATAATAACTGAATTTAATTAATCGTTTTTCTCGAGAATCTACGGGTTCAATTAATATGATTTTATTATATATATTTTTATGTCATATTTTTTCGTTATTTTTAATTTTTTTTTATAATTTTGAATATAATGAACCATTTAAATATATATTATTTAAGTATGGACTCACAACTTTGACTCAATGGGCTCATTTAATGTATTAGTTTTTATGTTTTTTCAAGATTTTATCCCCCAAAACTAATCAATCATTCTTTCGTCCATCATTTAAACATCTAATCATCATTTTATATATTTAAATACCAAAATTATCATTTAATTATAATTTATCTTTAAAAATAAAGAATATTTTTTACTTTTAATCATAAAAAACTGCTTTTTTTTTTAATTTAATCAAATATGATTTTTAGGAAAAAAATACCACTGCATCAAATAAGCCCTATATTGTGAATGATATGTTTCTTCCCAAGGACTATTGGTATTGTCACGCTTGTATGGGATTAATTATTAAGTTTTCCTATGATTTGTTATTTCATGAAATAATTTTGATTTTGTTAAACAAAATAATAGCAATAATGGAAGCTTAAGAGACTAGTGATGAATGTCAGAGACTAAGATGTCACAAGTTTATTTCTATATAAAAATGCTTTGAATAGAAGGGAAAGACGGTGAGGTATCACGTTAGTTTTCCTTAATTAAAATATAAATAATTAAATATTAAAAAAATATTCTACACGAATTGTGTTGGTTTCTCACATCTGAACATTGCACCTTCAATGATCTATATAAACTATTATAAGTGATAGTAAAACTTAAATTGCTTAATTAATTAATATTGCTCAAAAGTATCATATTCAAATAATTATATATATATATATATATATATATATATATATATATATATATATGCCAAAATAACAAAGTTGTACTCCTTATTGAGGCTTATTGTAAGTTGAGACATCTCCTTTTGAATCTCACAATTTGGAGCTTTTTATTGGAGGTTAATTGCAATTTGAGACCTCTATTTTTGAACCTCACAATTTGGGCTTCTTATTGAGTCAATTGCAATTTGGGACATCTTATTTCGAGCCTCGCAATTTGGGGCTCTACATTGTCAAGTTTGTACAAAATATGGTTTTTCCTTAACATAAATGGATGTTTGTCAAAAATATATTATGTGATCTTTATAATTAAAAATTTAATAGTGACACATAATTCTAAATATCATAGGTCCGACTCAACTTCATTTCATCGTAAGTAAAGAGAATGAGTCAAACTATGGTGTGAAAGTGATGAAGTTTAATTTGAGTTGGGATGGATGTAAGATTTTTTGTTTTCATTTTTTTGTTCAAAAATGAATTAAAGATTATTTTATAAAATAAGTGGCATTTAGAAGTATATGTCACTATTAACATTTTTTTTTAAGACGTTCATGTCCATTATGACAAAATCTCATTTTGTACAAACAGACAATGCGGAGCCCTATTTATAAGGTTTGGAAGAAGAGGTCCCAAATTGTGAGGTTCGAAAGAAAATGTTTCAAATTGTGAAGTTTGAAAAAAGATATCCCAAATTTCATTTGGTCCCAATAAAGATTTGTAATTTGTTATTTCGGCCTATATAAATATAAATATATTAACTAGTTAAAAGTAGGATTTGAAAAAATGTGACATAGATTGAGATTGAAATCTTTAGATTATTAAGAAATTTTTAAAAGATTTCATGTTATACTTTTTTTATTAACATTAATAATATTGACAGGGATTCACACAATTTCAATGTATATATATTTTAAATATTTATAATCTTACTTTTTCTATCAACAAAAAAATTCGTGTCCCGAAAAAAAACAGGGTCCCAAAATATGTTAATATTCACAATATCTTCATTTGAAGCACCGCTTTATGCATATTCTCAATTTGTTTTATGAATACATGATGTCTTCTTCCTGCTTTTTTTTATAGTGTCCAGTCGGGCTTGTATAAATCTTTTAGAACGAAACTTCCAATGCTCTAGTATTTCTCTATTGAAAGTTTCTTCAATACAAGATCATAATCGATCATTTGTTTGATTAATTCCAATAATTGGGTCCTCAATTTTTTTTATATAAACCCGACATAAAAGGATATCTCATATAGGTTATTAATAATGTTTGTTTTAATATAATATGTTTGTTTGTTTAAATGTATTATTGAATTATCTTGTTGTGTGAATTATTAATATATAAAATTAATTGTATCTTAATTTTATTAAATGAATGAGAAAAGATTATGATTATATATATATATATATATATATATATATATATATATATATATATATAAAGTTGATAAATATATAGATAATATTAATAAGGTTAATTGATTAGTGTGAAAAATGAACCTTCTAAGAATATTCTTTTAAGTTTGTAAATAATTTTTTTGGATCGAAGATAAATTATTGTTTAATGTGATGTTTACTATATTTTGGGTTTGAGAATAAATTTTTGGGTTGGAGATAGTCTTATTAGTCATGTTTTTTTGAAAATTGCTAAAAAATTTGAATTCCACATATTTTTTCACTCATGTGGCTTTTTTCGGGTCAATTTAGAGTTCCCAATAAAAATATTATGGTTTGAATTTTTTTTTTTAAAAAAAAGAATAGTGTGCAAAACGAAGATACGACTTGCATTAAAAAATAAAATAATTATAATAATAAAAAGATGTTATACAACAATTGTGTTAGGTTTCTCACATCTGAGCATTGCACCTTCAATGATCAATATAAAGTATTATAAGTGAGAATAGAACATAAATTGCTTAATTAATTAATATTGTTCAAAAGTATCATATCAAAATAAATTTATATATATAAGGTCAAAATAACAAAATTGGACTCTTTATTGGGGCTTATTACAAGTTGAGACATCTTCTTTTGAATATCACAATTTGGAGCTTCTTATTGGAGGTCAATTGCAATTTGAGACTTCTTTTTTTAATCTCACAATATGGACTTCTTATTGGGGCCAAATGCAATTTGAGACATCTTATTTCGAGCCTCATAATTTGAGTATTTGCATTGCCATGTTTGTACAAAATGAGGTTTTTCCATAACAGTAATGGATGTTTGTCAAGAATATATTACGTGTCTTTATAATTAAAAGTTTAATAGTGACACATAATTTTAAATGTCATAAGTCTAACTCAACTTCATTTCATCACTAGGTAAAGAAGAGGAGAGTTAGTATAGGGTGAGGGTAGTTGAGCGTCACGAGAAGGGTAGAGGAATCAAACTAGGGTGAAGAGATGAAGTTTAATTTGAGTTGAGATGGATGTAAGATTTTTTGTTTTCATTTTTTTGTTCAAAAATGAATTAAAATTTATTTTATAAAAGATGTGGCATTTAGAAGTACATGTCACTATTAACATTTTTTAAGACGTTCATGCCCGTTATGACAAAATCTTATTTTGTACAAACTTGACAACGTGGTGCCCCAATTTATGAGATTTGAAAGAAGAGGTCCCCAATTGTGATGTTCGAAAGAAAATGTCCCAAATTATGAAGTTTGAAAAGGATATTTCAAATTGCAATTGGTCCCAATAAAGAGGCTTAATTTATTATTTTAGCCTATATCATTAAATTTGAATTCCAAAAAATGTGACATAGATTGAGATTTGAAAACTTTTAGATTATTAAGAAATTTTAAAAAATTTCATGTTATATTTTTTTATTAACATCAATAATATTGAAAGGGATTCACACAATTTCAAAAAATATATATATTTTAAATATTTATAATCTTCCTTTTTCTATCAACAATAATGATATTTTTTATAAATAATATATATTAGGGTTTATATCTAATCTTCACCTATAAATAGTTGAATTCATCTTATATTAATTTACAAATACAAAGAAGTAAAAAATTCCTAGAGAAAGAGAATATTTGGTCATGTCAATTTCACAAATAAGATCTTCTTTCATCATTCTTTGTCTATTGTGCATTTGTGTTGGTTATGTGTACAGCATAACAGAGTATGGTGAAAAAGATGTAGCCATAGGGTTATGTGATACCGTCCAGAACTGCTTTCAAACTTGCTTGAACAAGGGGTTTACAAAGGGTGGAAGATGTCATGTCAGGAGTATCACCCATCCCTTCCCTATTATATCGTGTGATTGTATTTCTAACTAATTGCTCTAGTCTTTCTCTAATGAAAGTTTCTTCAATGTTTGATTAATTCCAATAATTGGGTCCTCAAAACTTTCGATATAAACCCGACATATGAGGATATCCTCATCTATTTATTAATAATGTTTGTTTTAATATAATATATTTATTTATTTAAATGTATTATTGAATTATTTTGTTGTGTATGAATTATTAATATATATTTAATTTTATCAAGGTTAAGTGGTTAATGTTCAAAATAAATATTTTTAAAATATTTTTTTAAGTTTTACACGTTTACTGCATTTTTTTAGTTTAAGAATGAATATTTGGGTTGAAGATAGTCTTATTGGTCATGCCCTTTTGAAAATTGCTAAAATATTTGAATTCCATACGATTTTTTCAGTCATGTGTCTTTTTTCGGGTGAATTCAAAGTTCCCATTAAAATATTATGGTTTGAAGTTCTAAAAAAAATGAGTAATGTGCAAAACAAAGACATGACTTGCATTAAAAAATAAAATAATTATAATGATAAAAAAATATCTTAGACTAAAGATAAAAAAAAACATAACATTTATTATTTAATTTGGGATTTTACGATTTTTTGAAATATAATATTCATCTAAGGATTATCAATTCTTGGATTAAAAAAAAATTAATATTATTTTCTCTCTTTTTATTTGAATTTGACATTAATAAATAGTTGAATTTCAAGATTTTTAACCTTGAAATATATTATATACTAAAAAAATTATCATAAAAACATGAATAATATAAAAATGATTCACATAAATACAAATTACTATAAAATTGAAATTATATAAATCTAGTGAGAAAATGAATTTTAATCTAAGCCGATAGATACGGCCTTCTGTTTTAGCTTACAAATTATAAAGACCAAATGGCTAGTGAGAAAAAATTCATTTTTTTTAAATTATGACTGTGACTATTTTTTATTGGGACATATTTTTTATTTAAGCTAAATAAATTATATATATAATAAATGAATTTTAATTAATCGTTTTTCAGAATCTGCGAGTTCAATTAATATGATTTTATTATATTTATTTTTATATCATGTTTTTTCGTTATTTTTAAACATTTTTTTTATTATTTTGAATATAATGAATTATTTAAATATATATTATTTAAGTATAAAGGACTCACAACTTTGACTCAATGGGCTCATTTAATGTATTAGTTTTTATATTTTTTCAAGATTTTATCCCAAAAACTAATCAATCATTCTTTAGTCGTCATTTTAAACATCTAATCATCATTTTATATATTTAAATACCAAAATTATCATTTAATTATAATTTATCTTTAAAAATAAAGAATTTTTTTATTTTTAATTATAAAAATCTGTATTTTTTAATTTAATCAAATATGATTTTTAGGAAAAAAATACCACTGCATCAAATAAGCCCTATATTGTAAATGATGTATTTCTTCCGAAGGACTATTGGTATTGTCACGCTTGTATGGGATGAATTATTAAGTTTTCCTATGATTTGTTATTTCATGAAATAATTTTGATTTTGTTAAACAAAATAATAATAATAATGGAAGCATAAAAGACTAGTGATGAAAGTCGGTTTGAGAGACTAAGATGTCACAAGTTTATTTCTATATAAAAACGCTTTAAATAGAAGGGAAAGACTGTGGGTGTGTCACACTAGTTTTCCTTAATTAAAATAAAAAAATTAAATATTAAAAAAATATTCTACACGATTTGTGTTGGTTTCTCACATCTGAACATTACACCTTCAATGATCTATATAAACTATTATAAGTGATAGGAGAATTTAAATTGCTTAACTAATTAATGTTGCTCAAAAGTATCATATTCAAATAACTATATATATATATATATATATATATATATATATATATATATATATGCCAAAATAACAAAGTTTGACTCTTTATTGGGGCTTATTGCAAGTTGAGACATTTTCTTTTGAATCTCTCAATTTGGAGCTTTTTATTGGAGATCAATTACAATTTGAGACCTCTATTTTTGAACCTCACAATTTGGGCTTCTTATTGCAATTTGGGACATCTTATTTCGAGTCTCACAATTTGGGGCTCTGCATTGTCAAGTTTGTACAAAATAGGGATTTTCCTTAACATAAATGGATGTTTTTCAAAATTGTATTACGTGACACATAATTCTAAATATCATAAGTCCGACTCAACTTCATTTCATCGCAGGTAAAGAGAATGAGAGTTATGTAGGGTGAGGGTAGTTGAGCATCACGAGGTGAAGGGTAGATGAGTCAAACTAGGGTGAAATTGATGAAGTTTAATTTGAGTTGTGATGGATGTAAGATTTTTTGTTTTCATTTTTTTGTTCAAAAATGAATTAAAATTATTTTAAAAAATAAGTGGCATTTAGAAATATATGTCACTATTAACAATCAATTTTTTAAGACGTCCATGTCTATGTTCATTATGACAAATTCTCATTTTGTACAAACAGACAATGTGAAGCCTCATTTATGAGGTTCGGAAGAAGAGATCTCAAATTGTGAGGTTCGAAAGAAAATGTTCCAAATTGTGAAGTTTGAAAAAAGATATCCCAAATTGGGATTGGTCCAAATAAAGAGTTATAATTTGTTATTTCGGCCTATATAAATATAAATATAAATATATTAACTAGTTAAAAGTAGGATTTGAAAAAATGTGACATAGATTGAGATTGAAAACTTTATGTTATGCTGTACACAGAACCAACACAAATGCACAATAGACAAAGAATGAAGAAAGAAGATCTTATTTGTGAAATTGCCATGACCAAATATTCTCTTTCTCTAGGATTTTTTTACTTCTTTGTATTGGTAAATTAATATAAGATGAATTCAACTATTTATAGGTGAAGATTAGATATAAACCTAATATATATTATTTATAAGAAATATCACTATTGTTGATAGAAAAAGGAAGATTATAAATATTTAAAATATATATATTTTTTGAAATTGTGTGAACCCCTTTCAATATTATTGATGTTAATAAAAAAGTATAACATGAAGTTTTTTTAAAATTTCTTAATAATCTAAAAGTTTTCAAATCTCAATCTATGTCACATTTTTTCAAATTCAAATTTAATGATATAGGCTAAAATAATATATTATGGCTTTTTATTGAACCAATTGCAATTTGGAATATCTTTTAAATATCACAATTTGGGACATTTTCTTTCGAACCTCACAATTTGGGACCTCTTCTTTCGAAACTCATAAATTGGGGCACCACATTTTCAAATTTGTACAAAATAAAATTTTGTCATAACGTCTTACAAAATGTTAATAGTGACATGTACTTCTAAATGCCACATCTTTTATAAAATAAATTTTAATTCATTTTTGAACAAAAAATGAAAATAAAAAATCTTACATCCATCTTAACTCAAATTAAACTTCATCTCTTCACCCTACTTTGACTCCTCTATCCTTCATCTCGTGACGCTCAGCTACCCTCACCCTATACTAACTATCCTCTTCTTTACATAGCGATGAAATGAAGTTGAGTTGGACTTATAACATTTAGAATTATGTGTCACTATTAAACTTTTAATTATAAAGACACGTAATACATTCTTTTCTGTTTTGGAAAAACCTCATTTTGTACAAACCTGACAATGTAGAGACCCAAATTGTAAGGCTCGAAATAAGATGTCTCAAATTGCATTTCGCCCCAATAAGAAGCCCATATTGTGAGATTCAAAAATAGAGGTCTCAAATGCAATTGACTTCCAATAAGAAGCTCCAAATTGTGATATTCAAAAGAAGATGTCTCAATTTGTAATAAGTCCCCAATAAGGAGTCCAACTTTGTTACTTCGACCTTATATATATAAATTTATTTTGACATGATACTTTTGAACAATATTAATTAATTAAGCAATTTAAGTTCTATTCTCACTTATAATAGTTTATACTGATCATTGAAGGTGCAATGCTCAGATGTGAGAAACCTAACACAATTGTTGTAGAACATTTTTTTATTATTATAATTATTTTATTTTTTAATGCATGTCATGTCTTCGTTTTGCACACTACTCTTTTTTTAGAAATTTAAGCCATAATATTTTTATTGGGAACTCTAAATTGACCCGAAAAAAAGCCACATGATTGGAAAAATGTGTTGAATTCAAATTTTTTTAGCAATTTTCAAAAAGGCATGACTAATAAGACTTTTTCCAACCCAAAAATTTATTCTTAAACCCAAAATGTAGTAAACATCACATTAAACAATAATTCATCTCCAATCCAAAAAATTTATTTACAAACTTAAAAGAATATTCTTAGTAGGTTCTTTTTACACACTAATCATTTCACCTTATTAATATTATCTATATATTTATCAACTTTATATATATATATATATATAATCCTAATATTTTCTCATTCATTTAATAAAATTAAGATATAATTAATTTTATAAATTAATAATTCATACACAACAAGATAATTCAATAATACATTTAAACAAACATATTATATTAAAACAAACATCATTAATAACCTATATGAGGATATCCTTTTATGTCGGGTTTATATAAAAAAAAATTGAGGACCCAATTATTGGAATTAATCAAACAAATGACCGATTATGATCAATAGAGAAATACTAGAGCATTTGGAGTTTCGTTCTAAAAGATTTATGCAAGCTAGACTAGACACTATAAAAAAAGCAGGAAGAAGACTTCATGCATACATAAAACAAATTGAGAATATGCATCAAAGCGGTGCTTCAAATGAAGATATTGTGAGTATAAACATATTTTGGGACCCGATTTTTTTTCGGGACACGAATTTTTTTGTTTATAGAAAAAGTAAGATTATAAATATTTAAAATATATATATACATTGAAATTGTGTGAATCCCTATCAATATTATTAATGTTAATAAAAAAAAGTATAACATGAAATCTTTTTAAAATTTCTTAATAATCTAAAGTTTTCAATCTCAATCTATGTCACATTTTTTCAAATCCTACTTTTAACTAGTTAATATATTTATATTTATAAAGGCCGAAATAACAAATTATAACTCTTTATTTGGACCAATTGCAATTTGGGATATCTTTTTTCAAACTTCACAATTTGAAACATTTTTTTTCGAACCTCACAATTTGGGATCTCTTCTTCCAAACCTCATAAATGGGGCTCCGTATTGTCTGTTTGTACAAAATGAGAATTTGTCATAATGGACATGGACGTCTTAAAAAAATGTTAATAGTGACATATACTTCTAAATGCCATTTATTTTTTAAAATAATTTTTAATTCATTTTTGAACAAAAAAAATGAAAACAAAAAATCTTACATCCATCCCAACTCAAATTAAACTTCATCAATTTCACCCTAGTTTGACTCATCCACCCTTCACCTCGTGATGCTCAACTAACCTCACCCTACATAACTCTCCTCCTCTTTACCTACGATGAAATGAAGTTGAGTCGGACTTTTAATATTTAGAATTATGTGTCACTATTAAATTTTTAATTATAACGGTCACGTAATACAATTTTGACAAACATCCATTTATGTTAAGAAAAATCCCTATTTTGTACAAACTTAACAATGCAGAGCCCCAAATTGTGAGGCTCGAAATAAGATGTCCCAAATTGCAATAAGAAGCCCAAATTGTAAGGTTCAAAAATAGAGGTCTCAAATTGCAATTGATCTCCAATAAGAAGCTCCAAAATATGAGATTTAAAAGAAGAAAATATGAGATTTAAAAGACGATGTCTTAACTTGTAATAAGCCTCAATAAGGAGTCAAACTTTGTTATTTTGGCATATATATATATATATATATATATATATATATATATATATATATATATATATATATATATATATATATATAATTATTTGATACTTTTGAGCCATATTAATTAGTTAAGCAATTTAAGTTCTACTATCACTTATAATAGTTTATATAGATCAATGAAGGTGCAATGTTCAGATGTAAGAAACCAACACAAATCGTGTAGAATATTTTTTTAATATTTAATTATTTTATATTATAATTAAGAAAAATTAGTGTGACACCCCTACAGTCTTTCCCTTCTATTCAAAGCGTTTTTATATAGAAATAAACTTGTGACATCTTAGTCTTTCAAACCGACTTTCATCACTAGTCTCTTAAGTTTCCATTATTGTTATTATTTTGTTTAACAAAATCAAAATTATTTCATGAGATAACAAATCATAGGAAAACTTAATAATTCATCCCATACAAGTCGTGACAATACCAATAGTCCTTGGGAAGAAACACATCATTCACAATATAAGGGCTTATTTGATGCAGTGGTATTTTTTTCCTAAAAATCATATTTGGTTAAATTATAAAAAACAGATTTTATTGATTAAAAGTAAAAAATATTCTTTATTTTTAAAGATAAATTATAATTAAATAATAATTTTGGTATTTAAATATATAAAATGATGATTAGATGTTTAAAATGATGGACAAAAGAATGATCGATTAGTTTTGGGGATAAAATCTTGAAAAAACATAAAAACTAATACATTAAATGAGCCCATTGAGTCAAAGTTGTGAGTCCATACTTAAATAATATATATTAAAATGGTTCATTATTCAAAATTATAAAAAAAAAATAAAAATAACGAAGAAACATGACATAAAAATATATATAATAAAATCATATTAATTGAACTCCTAGATACTCGAGAAAAACGATTAATTAATTTCAGTTATTATATATATCAATTTTATAGTAATTTGTATTTATGTGAATCATTTTTATATTATTCATGTTTTTATGATAACTTTCTTAGTATATAATATATTTAGAGGTTAAAAATTTTGAAATTCAACTATTTTTTAATGTCAAATTCAAATCAAAAGAGAGAAAATAATATTAAATCTTTTTTTAATTTTTTTTTTATCTTTAGTCTAAGATATTTTTTTATCACTATAATTATTTTATTTTTTAATGCAAGTCATGTCTTTGTTTTGCACACTACTCATTTTTTTTTTAGAACTCAAATATTTTAGCAATTTTGAAAAGGACATGACCATAAGACTATCTTCAACCTAAATATTCATTCTCAAACCAAAAAAAAATGTAATAAACGTGTAAAACTTAAAAGAATATTTTTAGAATATATATTTTTTACCCTAACTATTTAACTTTATTAATATTATCTATATATTTATAAATTTTACATATTTAACCCCAATCTTTTTCTTATTCATTTAATAAAATAAGATAAAATTAAATATATATATTAATAATTCATACACAACAAAATAATTCAATAATACATTTAAATAAATAAATATATTATATTAAAACAAACATTATTAATAAATAGATGAGGATATCCTCTTATGTCGAGTTTATATTGAAATTTTTGAGCACCCAATTATTGAAATTAATCAAGCAAATGATCGATTATTGTCTCGTATTGAAGTAAACTTTCAATAAAGAAAGACTGGAGCAATTAGTTAGAAATACAATCACACGATATAATAGGGAAGGGATGGGTGATACTCCTGACATGACATCTTCCACCCTTTGTAAACCCCTTGTTCAAGCAAGTTTGAAAGCAGTTCTGGACGGTATCACACAACCCTATGGCTACATCTTTTTCACCATACTCTGTTATGCTGTACACTGAACCAACACAAATGCACAATAGACAGAGAATGAAGAAAGAAGATCTTATTTGTGAAATTGCCATGACCAAATATTCTCCTTCTCTAGGATTTTTTTACTTCTTTGTACTTGTAAATTAATATAAGATGAATTCAACTATTTATAGGTGAAGATTAGATATAAACCTAATATAATATTATTTATAAAAAAAAATATCATTAACGTTGATAGAAAAAGTAAGATTATAAATATTTAAAATATATATATTTTTTGAAATTGTGTGAATCCCTTTCAATATTATTGATGTTAATAAAAAAGCTTAACATTAAATTTTTAAAATTTCTTAATAATCTAAAAGTTTTCAAATCTCAATCTATGTCACATTTTTTCAAATCCAAATTGAATTATATAAGCTAAAATAATAAATTATAGCTCTTTATTGGACCAATGGCAATATGGGATAATTTTTTCAAACTTCACAATTTGGGACATTTTCTTTCGAATCTCATAAATTGGAGTACCACATTGTCAAGTTTGTACAAAATAATATTTTTTTTCATAACACACATGAACTTCTTAAAAAAAATATTATTTGTGACATGTACTTCTAAATGCCACATATTTTTTAAACTAAATTTTAATTCATTTTTCAACAAAAAAAAATCTTACATTCATCTCAACTCAAATTAAATTTAATCCCTAGTTTGACTCCTCTACTTATCATCTCGTGACGCTCAACCACCCTCACCCTACACTAACTCTCCTCTTCTTTACATAGCGATGAAATTAAGTTGAGTCGGACTTATAACATTCAGAATTTTGTGTCACTATTAAATTTTTAATTAAAAGAATTTTGTGTCACTATTAAAATTTTAATTAAAAGGACCACGTAATATATTTTTGACAAACATCTATTTCTGCTATGGCAAAACCACATAAATTGTACAAACTTGACAATGTAGAACCCTAAATTGTGAAGCTCAAGATAAAATATCCTAAATTGCAATTGGCCCTAATAAGAAACTCAAATGATGAGGTTCAAAAATAAAGGTCTCAAATTTCAATTTACCTCCAATAAGAAGCTCCAAATTATGAGACTCAAAAGAATATGTATAAGCCCCAATAAGGAGTCCAACCTTGTTATTTTGACCTTATATATATACATTTATTTGGACATGATACTTTTAAACAATATTAATCAATTAAGCAAATTTAAGTTATACTCTCACTTATAATAATTTATACCGATCATTGAAGGTACAATGCTCAGATGTGAGAAACTCAACACAATTACTGTAGCATATTTTTTTTATCATTATAATTATTTTATTTTTTAATGCAAGTCATATTTTTGTTTTGCACTCTACTCATTTTTTTTTTTAGAACTTCAAACCATAATACTTTAATTGAGAACTCTGAATTGATTCGAAAAAAAAGCCACATGACTGAAAAAATATGTGGAATTCAAATATTTTAGCAATTTTTAAAAAGACATGATGACTAATAAGATTATCTCTAATCAAAAAAATCATTCTGAAACCCAAAATGCAATAAATATTTAATAACAGTAATTTATCTTCAACCCAAAATTTTATTTCCAAACTTAAAAGAATATTTTTAGAATATTCCTTTCTTACACTAACCATTTAACCTTATTAATATTATCTATATATTTATCAACTTTACATATTTAACCCCAATCTTTTCTCATTCAATTAGTAAAATTAAGATGAAATTAATTATATATATTAATAATTCATACATAACAAAATAATTCAATAATACATTTAAATAAACAAACATATTATATTAAAACAAACATTATTAATAATCTAGATGAGGATATCCTCTTATGTCGGGTTTATATGAAATTTTTGAGAAAACAATTATTGGAATTAATCAAACAAATGACCGATTAAGCTCTCGTATTGAAGAAGTTTTCAATAGAGAAAGACGGGAGCATTGAGAGATTCGTACTAAAAGATCTATGCAAGCCCAACTAGATATTATCAAAATAGCAGCAAAGATATTTCATACATGCATAAAACAAATTAAGAATATGCATCAAAGCAGTGTTTCAAATGAAGATATTGTGAGTATTAATAAATTTTGGGATTCGATTTTTTTTTCGGTTTGTATTTAATTATTTGAACTTCACATATGCTCAAAGTTAAAGTGTTGTTCACGAAAGATTATAAATTCAAAACAGGTTGAAAGTTCGATCATGTGTGAAACATTGTAAAAAAATTTAAAAATTTAAAGATTGTTTCACAAGTAGTAGGAGAAATCAAATTTTCAACTATGACTCTTTCGAATCAGAAAATCCAACTCCAAATTCTGTTGGACAATATCCCTTAGTATCTCCTCCTTTTCTCTTAACTTGGAAGATTCATAAAATAAGTTGAATGATCAATTTGCATATAAAGAAATTAAAAATTATATATATATAGTTTAAGGGCCATTTTGAAAAAATGGCCAAATGAATAGTGTATAGGCATATATGTGTTTGGCCGGAGGAGAGAGAGGGGGTATAAACGTATTATGCATTTATTTTTGTCGGACGGATGGAGGAAATAAGGACACGCAAAACTCATTAATTATGAGTGCCCGTTGGAGATGCCCTAATTCGTTTTTTATTCATTGGTGCATTTTTAGAATATTCTAGTGATCCACCTAGGGTTAGAATTTGGCCACTTTTTTCTTGTAGGAACATAAATACCATATATGAGCCTTGTAAAGATAATGACTCTCAACATTCTCATACCCCTAAAAACCATAGAAGCTCGTATTGAATCCCCCAAATATTTTTTCGCGAAAGAATACCGAGTTTGTCTCATCAATCTTCTCATTCTAGTTCTTGCTTAATTCTTTTGCAATTTATTTCCCAAAGAGCTCCATCATCCGGTTAGGAATCTTGGCCTTGAGCTATACCTTGAGCTATTTTATTTGCATTTTTAATTTTAATTTCAATAAAATTCATTTTACTTCACTTTTGAGCTTTCACTTGAAATATTGTGAATACAGTGAATTAATTTTAAAAAATTGAATTAAAGAAGAAATATCACCGCTTAAACTCAAAGCGCTTCTAGATGGAATTGAACTCGTGACTTTTTGTCTCTTAAGTGTGAATTAATTAAAAATTAAACAAACTAAACTAATTTAATTTTTTTTATAAATTTACAAAATCCCTTAATTTAACTTCAATAAAAAGGTAGAAATTGAAAAAAAAAAAAATTTATTTGTTAAAATTATGTTCTTGAACCTTTTCTTAAGAATTGTGCAAAAACATTTATAATGTTGTATACTAAATAAATTACGAGCTTAGATCACCTAAAAACATTGTTTAGATTGAAATAAAAAAAAATTAAAAAAATAAAAAAATAAAAAATGCATGAAATTAATTTTCATAAAAGATAAAAAAATAATAATAATAATTTCTTGATAATGGCATGTTTGGCCGAAAAACATAATTTTCTCAATTTTACGGAGTCATAACTCCTAAATTATGTTTCATAAAATTAAGAAATCGATATATTTGTGAGCACAAAATAATTTACTACCGTCTTTTTATCATGAATTTATGAACGTTTTTTAGATGTTGTGTTTGTATGTACCATTATCTTATGATTTCATTATTGCTCGTACAATATATTGTTCTTATTAACCATCCTTAATACTAGGGTTGGCACGATAACCAAAAAAAACTCAAACTAAGATGTAAAGCGGAATTAAATTTTTAAAGGGCCAAAAATATCGTTGTATAGTTTGTCTAACTAGAAGAACGTTGCGAGACATAGCGTCGATACTCATGTAACCAAGCATCGAATCCATTAATCTCTTTTTCTAATTTTGCGAGAAAAATTAAGTAACGACCGGGGCTCACCTCCACCATCAACAAGAACATGCCGGAACTGCCCGATATACCCGAAATTTTTTAAAATATAAAACTGTTTGCGACAATATTTCTGAAATGGTAAATTGCTACGTACTCCAATGGATCCAAAGAGTAAGATTCTAACTACATCGTGCCTTGTCATCAACCATAAGTCTCTAATTTACCATGAAGAAGCTTAAACCAACAAAGGGTATTTTGGAATTGAAGCTAGAATATAAGAATTGGGTTAGGGGTTTTAACTATTAGGTCTAGAATGTCATTTGATAGGATCCTAGATTGCTTAGGGATAGCGAGGAGCCAAGGAGAGTTTTCATCATTATTACCTTCAAGCTTAGAGTGTTTGAGGTTTTTATGTTTTAGTAAATTCTAAATTACAAAACATAAAAATTTAGACACACTCCTTCTAACTCTTATTTGGAATAAAAAATTTAGATATATATATTCATTCATTTGAATGTTCATACTTCAGTTTGTTTGTTGTGTTTGAATGTTCTAGACACACTCTAAAATATCATCATTCTTGTCGAAACAATAATTTATAATTGTGAAGTTAACTTAATAAAAATATCTTCATAAAGAGACCCAAATAATATTATTTATTGTTCTCATCACAAATACATAAATGATTGACATCAATTTATTTATCTTATTTAGACATAAAAATAGTACAATTAGTTAGGAACACAATCACACGATATAAAAGGGAGGCGAAAACGCCTGACATAACATTTTCCACCCTTTGTAAACCCCTTGTTCAAGCAATTTTGAAAGCACTTCTGGACGGTATCACACTCCCCTATGGTTACATCTTTTTCACCATACTCTGTTATGCGGTACATGGAACCAACACAAATGGACAATAGACAAAGAATGAAGAAAAAAGATCTTATTTGTGAAATTGTCATGACCAAATATTCTCTTTCTCTAGGAATTTTTTACTTCTTTTTATTTGTAAATTAATATAATATGAATTCAACTCTTTATTGGTGAAGATTAGATATAAACCCTAATATAATATTATTTATAAGAAATATCATTATTGTTGATAGAAAAAGGAAGATTATAAATATATATATTTTTTGAAATTGTGTGAATCCCTATAAATATTATTAATGTTTATAAAAAAGTATAACATGAAATTTTTAAATTCTTAATAATCTAAAAGTTTTCAAATCTCAATCTATGTCACATTTTTTCGAATCCTAATTGAATGACATGAATGACATGTTAGGATTAACTAATTAATATCTCCATATTTATATTTATATTTATATTTATATTTATATATGTCGAAATAACAAATTATGGCTCTTTATTGGAGACCAATGGCAATTTGGGATATTTTATTTCAAACTTCACAATTTGGGACATTTTCTTTCGAACCTCACAATTTGGGACCTCTTCTTTCGAACCTCATAAAATGGGACTCCAAATTGTCAGGTTTGTACAAAATGAGATTTTGTTATAGCGGACATGGACGTCTTAAAAAATAAAAGGGCCACGTAATATATTTCTGATAAACATTCATTTTCGTTAGGCAAAATCTCATTTTGTACAAACCTGACAATGTAGAGCCCCAAATTGTGAGTCTCAAAATAAAATGTCCCAAATTACAATTGACCCCAATAAGAAACCCAAATTGTGAGGTTCAAAAATAAAGGTCTCAAATTACAATTGACCTTTAATAAGAAGCTCCAAATTATGAGATTCAAAAGAAGATGTCTCAACTTGCAATAAGCCTCCAATAAGGAGTCCAACCTTGTTATTTAGACCTTATATATATATATATATATTTGGACATGATACTTTTGAACAATATTAATCAATTAAGCAATTTAAGTTCTACTCTCACTTTTAATAGTTTATATCGATCATTGAAGGTAAAATGCTCAGAAGTGAGAAACCCAACACAATTGCTGTAGGATAATTTTTTCTTATCATTATAATTATTTTATCTTTTAATGCAAATCATGTCTTCATTTTGCACACTAATTTTTTTTTAGAATTTCAAACCATAATATTTTTATTGGGAACTTTGAATTGACCCAGAAAAAAGACACATGACTTGAAAAACAGTATGGAATTCAAATATTTTAGCAATTTTCAAAAGTGCATGACCAATAAGACTATCTTCAACCCAAATATTCATTCTCAAACTCAAAAAATATAGTAAACGTGTAAACAGTAATTCATCTGCATTTCAAAAATTATTTCTAAAATTTAAAAGAATATTTATTTTTTACACTAACCATTTAACATTATTAATATTATCTATATATTTATCAATTTTACATATTTAACCCCCAATCTTTTCTCATTCATTTAATAATATTAAAATAAAATTAAGTATATATATTAATAGTTCATACACAACAAAATAATTCAATAATACATTTAAATAAATAAATATATTATATTAAAACAAATATTATTAATAAATAAATTATTAATAAATAGACGAAATATCCTCTTATGTCGGGTTTATATCGAAATTTTTGAGGACCCAATTATTGGAATTAATCAAACAAATGATCGGTTATGGCCTTGTATTGAAGAAGCTTTCAATAGAGAAAGACTAGAGCAATTAGTTAGAAATACAATCACACGATATAGTAGGGATGTCCAATGCAAAACTCCTGACATTACATCTTCCACCCTTTGTAAACCCCTTTTTCAAGCAAGTTTGAAAGCAGTTCTTGACGGTATTGAAGGTATCACACTTTCCTATGGTTACATCTTTTTCATCATACTCAATTATGCTGTACACATAACCAACACAAATGCACAATAGACAAAGAATGATGAAAGAAGATCTTATTTGTGAAATTGCCATGACCAAATATTCTCTTTCTCTAGGAATTTTTTACTTCTTTGTATTTGTAAATTAATATAATATGAATTCAACTATTTATAGGTGAAGATTAGATATAAACCCTAATATAATATTATTTATAAGAAATATCATTAATATTAATGTACATAGAAAAAGTAAGATTATAAATATTTTTAAAAAAAAAATGTTTTGAAATTGTGTGAATGCTTATCAATATTAAAAAAAAGTAATTTAAAAGTTTTCAAATCTCAATCAATTCACTTTTTTTAAAATCTTAATTGAATGACATGATACTTTTCACTAGTTAATATATTCATATATATCTATATTTACATGGATATATATCCATTTATATTTATATAGGTCAAAATAACAAATTATAACTCCTTATTGGGACCAATTGCAATTTAAGATATCTTATTTCAAACTTCACAATTTGCGACATCTTCTTTCGAACCTCATATATTGGGTTCCACATTGTCAGATTTGTACAAAATGAGATTTTGTCATAATGGACATGGACGTCTATCAAAAAAAAATGTTAACAGTGACTTGTACTTCTAAATGCTACTTATTTTTTAAAACAAATTTTAATTCATTAAAAATAAATAAATAAATAAAATTCCTACATTCATCCCAACTCAAATTAAACTTCATCTCTTTCACCCTAGTTTGACTCATCTACCCTTTACCTCGTGACGTTCAACTACCCTCACCCTACACTAACTCTCTTCCTCTTCACCTAGCGATGAAATAAAGTTAAGTCGGACTTATGACATTAAGAATTATGTGTCACAGTTAAATTTTTAATTATAAAGGTCACGTAATACATTTTTTGACAAACATTCATTATAGTAAAACCTTATTTTGTACAAATTTGACAATACAGAGCCCCAAATTGTGAGACTCAAAATAAGAGGTCCCAAATTGCAATTGACTCTAATAAGGAGCTCAAATTGTAAGGTTCAAAAGAAGAGATTTCAAATTGCAATTGACTTCCAATAAGAAATCCCAAATTATGAGACTCAAAAGAAGAGGTCCCAAATTGCAATTACCCTCAATTAAGAGCCTAACTTTATTATTTCGGCATATATATATATATATATATATATATATATATATATATATATATATAATTATTTGGACATATACTTTTTTAACAATATTAATGAATTAAGTGATTTAAGTGCAACTCACTTATAATAGTTTATATCGATCATTGAAGGTTTAATGCATAGAGGTGAGACACACCCAACACAATTCGTGTAGAATATTTTTTATCATTATTATTATTGTTATTATTTTATTTTTTTAATTAAGGAGGGCTAGTGTGTTACTCGATAGTCATGTCCCTTGCTTCTATTCAAAATATTTTTAGACAGAATTGAACATGTGACATCTTAGTCTCTTAATCCGACTCTTATCACCGGTCTCTTAAACTTCCATTATTATTATTTTTGTTTTTAACAAAATAATTTATTTTTTGAATAACAAATCATAGGAAAACTTAATAATTCATCCCATATAGTGAGTGTGACAATACCCATACAGTGGTTGTTGTTTTTTTTTTTTTCCTAAAATCATTTTGATTAAATTTAAACAGTTTTTTTTATGATTAAAAGTCAAAAATATTCTTTATTTTTAAAATAAATTAATTCTATATAATTAAATTATAATTTTAGTATTTAAATATATAAAAAGGATCATTGGATAGTTGATTAGCTTTTAGAATAAAATCTTGAAAAAAAAACTAATACATCGAATCCAATGACAATTTGAAACTGCACCGCGAAAACGAACCGAATTATCCTGTTTGGGACAGTTTTTCCCCGAAACCGAACGGGAATGGGACGGAGATGGTATTTGTGTCTCATACCCCGCCCCGCCCCGATCACACCCCGATTACACCCCGATTATGCCCCAAACACTATAAATATAATTAAATATATTAAATCACTAATATATTTATTTATTCATTATATTTTATAAAAGTATTAAATTTATTTCTTTATAATAATATAAAATTTTATTATATTACAATATATATTATATTAAAAAATATGTTTATATAATTTATTTTTTAAAATATTTTATTAACGGTGCCCCGCGGGTATTTCTCGAAACTGAATAAAATCGAACGGGGCGGGGATGGTATTAAAAAATTCCCCAAAATAAAAACGGGACGGAGATGGTAATGCATTCCCCGCTCCGAACCGTCCCATTGCCATCCAGAGCAGATAGACTATATATATATATATATATATATATATATATATATATATATATATATATATATATATATATATAATGCCAAAATAACAAAGTGGATCTCTTTATTGAAGGCTAATTGAAATTTGGGACCTCTTTTTTTGAATCTCACAATTTGGAGCTTCTTATTAGAGGTAAATTACAATTTGAAACATCATCTTTCGAACCTCACTATTTGGGACTCCTTATTGGGATCAAATACAATTTAAGACTTATTTTTTCGAACCTCATAATTTGGGGGTTTGTATTATAAGTTTGTACAAAATGAAGTTTTTCCCACGTTACGTCAAATAAATATATTACGTAGTCTTTATAATTAAAAAATTAATATTACATTTTTTTTACGGATATGGAAAAATCTCATTTCTACAAACCTAACAATACGGAACCTGAAATTGTAAGATTCGAAAGAAAATGTCTTAAATTGTAATTACCCCTAATAATGAGTCTCAATTTGTGAAATTCGAAAGAAAAAAAAATGTCCCAAATTACAATTAATTGTGAAGTTCGAAAAAAAATATCTCAAATTGCAATTGACCTCACTAAAGAGACATAATTTGTTATTTTAGCCTATATTTAAATGGTTTATCTATATTCCAAATGATAAAAAATCGTTTAAAAAAACGAAAAAGTATGATATAAAAATAATAATAATAATAATAATATAATACAATCATATTATCTAATAGATCCAATAGATTATTGAACTTGTAAATTCTCGAGAAGAACAGTTAATTATCAACTTCACCGGCTAACCGAAATAAATATCAAAAACATCATAATAATATAATTATAAATGATATGAATCGGACGACAACGATGGTTAAAACAGATAGTTCACCAACAAATAATTGAGATTGTAACTCAAATATGTAGGTTTGTCATTTCAAACTTTCCAACAACTATCTAAATATTCAAGTATCACTCAATTAATCACAATAATACTGTAAAAAAATTTAAATACTAGTCACCCCAAGACAATGTAAAAGTACTGATCAACCTTGCTTCTCCTTACACATAAGAACACAACCTTCCTTCTCCTTACACATAAGAGCACGATAACATTTGTGTTGTGATTTTGTTTTGATATTTTCATTTGAAGCCAACAATGATTATGATCACTTAGGTTTGCAATGATATCATTTATTTTGGATGTAAGATATCAATATAGTGTTTTTGTTTTTGATTGCAATTCGAATTTGGGATTGTTTGAAAGAAAGAAAAATAATCATAAAAATGCTTCTTCATCATTTTCAAAAGTATACATAACTCAGAGAGCCAAAGAAAGGGGAAAAAAGAAAGAAAAAAAATAGACTACATAAAGAAATGAAAGAATTGTTATGTGCAGATTCTATCACAAAAGAATACAAAAGTCTTCACCCAACCGCCTCATTGTCGATTTCAGATACAGCTAGGATGATGATATCTTGAAACATTGTCGATTTCAGATACAGCTAGGATCATGATATGTTGAAACTTCCATTATTGATTCTCAGGATCTTCCAATATAATATAATGCATATCATCAATACTCTTTACTGATTCTCCATTGTACCATGTAACTGTCCCTTCACAAACACATTCATTATATGGGTCAGTTAGTGGATTTCTCGGAGCTCTGCCAATTAAATTGATTGAGTGTGTTTGCGGGTTATATTTTTAACCCAAAGTTGTAACAAAACAGCGTTCTCAATATAAAAAAAATGTTCACTACGGTTCAATTCTCATTGGGAGTCATGATTGAGAAACATCGTGTTAGCTTCACTCGGGAATAAAAACCGAAAACACACGAAAAATATTTGTACCCTAATACCCGATCTATCTTATCAGTTTGCATATACAGTCGGATTCAAATTTCGATTTTATAATCATTTTCTAAACAAAAATCACTCGGGTTCATTTCTCACTAGAGGTCGTGACCGTAAAAGATCGTGTTAACTTCTAAACACCGGCACAAAAAAATATATTTTTTACCCAAATACCCTATTCATCTGATCAGTTCGCATATAAAGTCCGACTCGAATTTCTATTTTATAATCCATCACATTTTTTTTGAAAGGTTGAAACGGGTTAAGTAGCTCCACTTAGAAAGCAAACACTATAATCACTGAGTTAAAAAACTTATATAACAATAATAAATTCAGCTATTTCAAAAGAAAGATGTATAAATACCTGCCATAGATGGTTCTTGTTCTCTATTAATATGAAGAATTATTGTACCCGAAAGCACAGTAATAAAACCGCAAATCTCTGAAGCTATGTTGCTAGCATTCTGCCCCGACCAATCCTGTACACGAGTAACACGAGAGAACTTATATATCTTCGCATTTTAACATCACCCTTAAATTTCCAAAAACAAAAACAGTATTTAATCAAATGTTTCTTTTAAACCTTGTACATAATTATGCTTGCTACGATGGTAAGTGTAGTGAACATGACATAGTATATTGGAGAAACAATGGCAGCATTAAATGTATCCAATGCCTGTCACATAATAATAATAATAATCAAACAAAATATTAGAAATTTATGGACAATATAAAATTGGGTAATTTGATCATAACAACAAACCTTATTAAGGTAATTCAACTGTGTGACCACACAAACTGAAGCAACTGTAACGAAAAACCAAGTCTGAGGGTACGCGATCTGACTTATTCCTTCAAGCGTGAGTTTTATTGCAATACCTATTGCCTTTATACTTACAACCTGCGATATTGAATGAAAAGCTTAATTTCATTTAAAATGAATCAAATGATAAAAGAAAACACGTGAAATCTAATATGATGTTAGATTTACCGTTAGTGAGCCCATCAATGAACAAATTCCCAAGTAGATCAGAATATTTGTCTGTCCATACCGAGATTCAAAGTGTAAAATGAGAACTAAGACTATTGATACAGCTGCGGCGGCATATATGAGAAATGCTGTAGGACAAAGAGGTTAAATGAGTAATTTATCTATGTAGAGTTCATTTGAAGTCTATTTCATAACTATTACTTAAAATTAGAATCACTTAAAACTAAGCTACAGAAAACGAGCTATATATTTTTCTAGCTTAATTCAGTAAGCTAAAATTCACTAAAATCCGGAAGTTGGTTAAGTGAAATTACTAAACTAGACTGGAAGAATATGCCACACGGGTGTATTCTTTCTCTAGCTGCCTCCCTAATAGCATCTTCTTCCTCCAAACCGCCATATAATATATATTTTTTTAAAATTGCAGATAAATTATGATCTATGTGACTTTTAACGAGGTGGTCGAGCTCAAACCAAGAATGATTCAATCAAAACCACACAAAATTGAGAAATGTCATTTGGAAACATGCTTTTGGTGTATTGAAAGCCGACCCATTTGGAACCACTTTCTGGAGCTGAATGTGTGTCTGAGTCTGGATTTGAACGAGTAAATGACCAAATTTATCTCAACATTTAATCAATATTTGGGACAGATACTTAGACAAAACAAAAAGTGTTTACAAGAAAATTTAACATCAAAAATTAATTTTAGATATTTATCTAATCAACCTAGTTACAATTACAAAACACTTAAAATTCATATATTTTCATTTGGTTGATTCAAAATTCATATATTTACTTAAGTCATCCTAAAAGGAACAGTATTTCCAACACTTAATTTCTGTTTTATCAAACAAAAGTAAGCAAAATAGAGACCTGGTTCTGTCGCTAGGTTCCAGACTTCCTGAAGAGAACTAGGCGTGTGTTCTTGTGGTGCATGGAGTACAATCACAACCGAGCCAACTATGCAGCATACACATCCTATTACACCCATCCTCCTAAGTTGTTCTTTCAACATAAAATGTGCCAAAAAAGCACTGATATTCCAAAAGAAGTCAGCCCCAAATTATATCACATTCATACAACTAACTTAAAAAAGAATCTCCATAATACCTTATAATGATACTCAAAGCACCTAGAGGTGTCACGAGTACAGCTGGTGCATAAACATAAGCAACAAAGTTCGCAGCTTCTCCAACTATCACTGAATAAACCCCAAAACATCAAATTGAATATCAACAATAGGTTTAGTTATTAGCTTTGCATTAGTAGAGAAGGGTACTCACTTGTTATCATGCCTGTCCACCAAAGTGGTTGTAATAAATAAGTGTAACCACCACCCCCTTGAATAACACAGTGAAAGTCATACACATCAGTATTTCAAATAATTCAGCAAATTGAAACAAATAAGTGAAGCAACAAAGAAACAAATCAATCAAAATCAAGAAAATGATGAAGGAACTCCAAAAATTCAATTAATTTACTGAATCATATCACAATGATCCTGAATTTCGAAATCAGATTTCCCTGGCTAATTACGAAGACTAAAAGAAACAACAATCAGTTAAACTAATCCATCATAAACATTCGCTTGATTTCATATCATTCCACAAACTAGACAAAAAGTTCATCATGAAATTATCGTGCAATCCAAGCTAACATCACTTTCACGCTTAAGTTCAAGATCCAGCTATCAGTTATTACAAATTCAACACACATAAAATCAAATTCATAATCTCACCAGCACGAAGACCACAAGCTGCAGCACGTTGAAGACCTTTCTTCTTAAGAATAAAGCTCGTACCTATGAATAAACTCGAAGAAACCGCTAGAATTAGCCCTAACGTATTATCAGAGATCGTCATACGATATCACGCTTTCCAAAAACAACAAATCAGTCAACTTATACGTATCGATTCAGCTTTTCTTCCGTTTTCTTTCACCGGAAATCAAAATCATTGATGAAAGCGCGGGAAGACGAAATTCAGACGAATTAAGAGAGAGAAAGATAGAGAGAGAAAGGGATCTTGTATGAAGACGAGATTCGTCGATGTTCAAAGTTGAAATAGTGAGAAAGGTCTCTCCTTTTGTTCAATTTGTCCCGTCCTCTTTAAGAAGATGAATGAGGAATTATTGGATGTTACGCAGATCACTGAGATATATATGGACTTGTAAGTTTTAAATTTGTTTGATGTCTTAAGTCTAATTTGGACGGCTTGTTTGGGAAATATTATTCAAACCCCAACAATACAAGTTAATAATATTTTAAATTTAATAATTGAGATTAATTGAAGTATTTTGACATAAGAGATTAGATTAAATAGTTACTCTTTTTTGATTAATTCTTTTACAAATATTTTTATATAAAATGAAATTAAAAATATTAATTATTTTATTTTCAAAATTTTGAGATATTTTAAATGTAAATTGAATAAGACACCTTTAATCTTTTAAGACTTTTCTCACTTCACTATCAAGTTTAAACATTTAATAATATATATTTTATAATTTAGAAATAAATTTTGATTTTTTTACGAGTTCACACTTTAATTAAAGATATTTTTAATGATAGCGTAAGTAGAAGTGTTTAAAATTTGGTATGAACTGAATATGTGACCGAATTCGATTTCACTTAGTTTGAATTTATTTTTGTTTTTTATTTCAACTCGAAAACCAAACATAATTCACTTTTTATTATTTATTTTAATTATATATTATATAATTTAATTTTTTATTCTAGTTTAACGACAATAAGAGGTAGATACTAATCCTAAATTCCTGAGTTCTTACCTGTCAGTAAAAAGTAATGTGTCTGATTAAATGATTACGTGGATTTACGGGTTACATACTTAATCCGTTGTCCCATTTTTTTATATTATATAATTTATTTTTCTGTTAAATTTTTTTAATTATTTTGATAACTTAATTGAAAAGAATAAACTTCGAATTCGAATTTTGTTTTGAATTCGAATAATTTGAATTTAAAATTTATTTGACAATAAAAGTAAAAAAAATATTTTTGTCAAAATTTGAATCGGTTCAGTTTCGGAATTAGCTTAAAAATTAAAATTCGAAAATCCAAACCTAGAAACTTGAATAACTCAAAAATCGAACCGATAAATACCCTAATGCTGCATAATTATATTATTATTTTTTTAGAACATGGATTCCATTATTTCTTATAAAAACGACTAATTCTTTTAGATTTAACATATAACCCGCAAACAAACTCACAAACTCAAACTCAGTCAATTTAACTAAACCAGGGAAACATAAAATATGTAGTTGGATAAGTTTGAATTCAGGACATTGAGATGTTAAAGATATTCAATTTATTTTGCAAATAATTATTTTTAGTTGAACCTAATTAATTAGGTTAAACATGTAATAAATTATTGAATTTGTCTAAAAACATTAATAAAAAAATGGATTTTTTAATTAATGTTGATATATAATTTGTAAAGTTGAGTAAGATTTGATTAGATGTTTATAATATTTATATACAACAACCTAATTTAAAACTAAAACTTGAAACGTGGTTCATCATTTATGAGTAAACAAACAAGGGCGTCAATTTTCAGGGGCCAATACTTGTTGACTAACTAAAATAATAATGTTTGGATTTAATAAATAATTTAAACATATTTAAAAAAGTGTGTCATGATAAGCAAACAGTTTCAAGAAAATGCAGGCTGTCAATGATGATTAATAAGGCACGTCTCTCTTGACTGTTACATGTTAATCTTAGGTCACCCATATTATATATATTATTAGCTTGTAACCAAAACCAAACAGTTAAACACACATAAAACATAGGCTATAAGTGACAAGATCTTCACTTAGATTATATTAGTGGAGTTTAGACACGGAATTAGGAATTGGAGTTGAGATGAACTTAAAAAAAATTAGGTAAGTTTTAAAAAAATAATGAGAAAATTATGAATAAAACGATTGTGGATAAAGGTAAGTTTGTCTTTATTTTTTAAATTAGACAAAAATAAATAGTGTATTAAATTAAAAAAATTTAAATTATGAGGTAATATCACAATTTTACTGTGATA
The DNA here is from genome assembly GCF_907164915.1 of Impatiens glandulifera. Classification (NCBI taxonomy): domain Eukaryota; kingdom Viridiplantae; phylum Streptophyta; class Magnoliopsida; order Ericales; family Balsaminaceae; genus Impatiens; species Impatiens glandulifera. Next base: position 54,662,401 of record NC_061865.1, on the reverse strand, counting down.
AAAAAAAAATTTAGGAGTGACTTTTACTAAATAGATCCGTCCTGGGGCACATTTAAATTTTACGCATAATTTTTTTTAATTTAAAAGTTAACACGACCGAATATAATAATAAGTTTCACTTCAATTTAAAACTTTTTAGGTGAGAATCAAATCCGTAATATTTAATCTTTTAAATGGGGAATTTGAGCAGATGACCATAAAAATAGGGTGAAATGCGGAAAGTGAGGGTGAATAATTTAAATAGCGCTGGTGACCCTCTTTTTTTTAATGACAATTGTACCCTTGCGTAACGCAACTCCATTTGCGTGACGCAACCGGATTTTTATTTTTTTTATTTTTTCAATTTTTTTTCGTCTCGCGGTTGCGTGACGCAACTGGGGTTGCGTGACGCGGTTGCGTAACGCAACTGGGGTTGCGTGACGCGGTTACGTAACGCAACTGGGGTTGCGTGACGCAACTGGGGCATTTTCGTCCAAAAAATTTCATAATTAAATTTTTTTGAAAAATAAAAAAATAAAAAATTGTGTCACGCAACTGGGGCATTTTCATCCAAAAACAGTAAAAGGGGTCACCAGCCCTCACTTTCCGCATTTCATCCTATTTTTTGGGTCCTCTACTCAAATTTCCTCTTTAAAATGGATCAATTCTCAATTAAACTATTGAGTTACATTTGAACTTAAAGATGAGTTTGAATGAAAAATATGAATTCTTTAGGTTTGGATTTCAAAAAACTTAAAATGTAGGCCTAATCCATATTAAACCAAATTCAAAATGTCTACCTAATGTCACGGGCTAAAATTCGACCCGTGCGGCACTAAGCTAAATCGACCCTGATTCTAGCTTAGAAAGCCTTTCTAAACACAATGCAAGAAGAACTCAAACGCAAGAAAGAACTTAGAGAGAGAAAACTCTTGAGAATAAGAATATATTGAAAGAATGCTTGATAATTACAATGGAATACCTTCAGGGTATTTATAGGACTTACACGTAGTAAATTAGGAATTACGTCTAATTACAATTTAATTACACTAATTTAGGATATTCCTTCCATAATAAGAATATCCCTACCTATTTTAAAATATCCCTTGTAATCTCTTCCTTAATTAGAATATATAGTATAATCCTTTCCTTGATTAGAATATATCTTCCAATCCCTTCCTTAATTAGATTATCTTCCAATCTCTTCCTTGATTAGAAGATTCGCTGGGCCCACGTAGGTAACTGGGCCTCTCCTTGGCTAAAAGGATTAGCGCACTATCAGGCCAAGTCTTTAATGAGCCTCGACATCCCCCGGGATTGGGCCGTGACATACTCCCCCACCTTAGTCGTGGCCGTCCTCGGTTCGACCTTGGCATGATACTCTTCAACCTCTTCCTTGAAACATTCCCCACACGGTCCCTCGTATCTATGCACAAGTCTCTTGAGCACAGATTACATAGACTGGCATTCTGTAATATCATGGAAGTACACCTCGTGGCTCGATGTTTGCACCCCATAAAAATGGGACGTGACATACTCCCCCACCTAAGTCGTGGTCGTCCTCGGCACGACCTTAGACCGGTGCATGGTGATCTTCTATCTGGCGTCCCCTGAGCGCTCTTCCTCCCCTTTGCACGTCACGGCATTGGGTGCACTTATGGTCGCTAGCCTTAATCGATATAAGACGTTTCCCACACATCTTTCGATTGAACACGGTCCCTTGAATCTGCGCACAAGCCCCTTGAGCACTGACCGCATAGACTTCAACAGTTGCGGGGGCAACTTCCCCTTTTCCATCGTCCCCTTTCATGACTGCACACCCTCTTAGATCTGCCCCTCTCTTCATATTCCCGGTGTCTCCCTCTGAATATGTCCGAGCACGATCAGCTTCCTTTCCCACAGACTTGGTGCGAGTGAAGGCAGACTGACTTTGGACCACGTTGCCTGTGGCCAAACCTTGTGGATCTGATGGTTGTGTGATGTCTTTGGCCTTGAGCCCCTCGAAGGCTTCGACACACGCTATCTGAACTTCCTCGGGTACTTCTTCTTTTCCCTTGGACCCGTCCCCATCACCCATCTTGGCAAAAGTGGCAAATATCTCTTTACCACGTTTGCGACCTCAAACGAATCGCATCGCCGAGAATCTGCTTATTCCCTCTGATTCTCTCCTTGTTGGAATCACGCTAGTCTTCCCGTGATCCAAAATGATTAAGGAATCGGAATAAGGCATTATGCAAGCGCGTACCTGATCGCACCATTCGAGTCCCAACACTACGTCGTAGTCTTCCATTGGGACCAAAGTAAATGAGACTGTCCCATTCCAGCCTCCGATCCTGGTGTGCACTCTCCTAGCCTCCCCATTTACCGGCTTGGCTACATCGAAGGACTTCACCGTCCCTCTTGTTGGGCTGATCCGCAGACCCAACACTTTGGCTACTCCTTCTCGCATGAAGTTGTGCGTAGCCCCTGTGTCTACTAGTGCCTTGATGCGCTTTCCCCCGATCCAAGCTTCCACAAACAAAGAGCCCCTTCTTGTTCCCTTGTCCGGCTTCGCAACACTAGTCTTCACAGCATTGAGCAGTTTTAAGGATCCTATTTGAGTCTCTTCTTCCTCATCAGAGGACTCAGTTCCTTTAATTGCTGCAACCTTTTCCCCCTTAAACGGGCACATAAACTTTATGTGATTATGGGCACCACAAATATAACAGGCTCTTGGCTTCTCCGACTCGTCGGCTTGCCTCCCTGAGTTTTTATGTGCATGCCCCTTCTTAGATGAACGGTCTCCCCCACATTTCTCCTGGTCCTGTGGGCGGTCTCCTCCACCTTCTTCTCCATCATCCCTGATGAACTTCGGCCTGTCCACAGACACTTTGAGCTCTATCAGTCTTTCTGCAACCGCTATTGCCTCGGAAACGTTCCGCACTTTGGCCCTTTGCAGCTCCAACTGTGCCCAAGTCTTGAGGCCATTAACAAACGCAAACAGTGTCTCCTGTTCCGTTAGACTAGGTAACTCGAGCATCAACTCCTGGAATTCCTTCACATACTCCTTGATGGTTCCTTTGTGCACAAGTTGACTCAACATTTTCCTTGCCTCGTACTCGGCATTCTCTGGGAAGAATTGGCGTTTGAACTCGGTCTTGAAGTCTTCCCACGTTTCCATCCTCAAGGTCCCTCGTTCAATATCTCCTTCTCGCCTCCTCCACCACAGCAACGCCATCTCTTGTAGGAAGAAAGGTGCCGTCTCCAACTTGTCACGATCATCAAGTATGCTTGATGCCCGAAAGTACCTCTCCATGTTCCAAAGGAAGTCCTCCACTTCCCTTGCACTCCTCGAGCCTTTGAATGGAGTTGGCTTAGGAACATCCATCCGTTGAGGTGTCGCACCTCTATGTTCCCCTCCATTCCTCGCAATCCGCCTTTCCATCGATTCTAGCCTCCCCAAGATCTCCCTCTTGAGGGTCTCGACCATCGCATGGACTTCTCCCCGGATTGGATCAAGCACCTTCTGGCAGATGTCATTAACCTCCCCTCGAACCAATCCTAGCACTTCGTCACGAATGCTACGATTCGAACCGTTAATGATCCCCATTAACTCATTCTCCAACTTTTCAGCACTCTCGTCTAACATCGTCACCTTCTCGGCCACCGCGCTAAACACTTCGAGAGCTTCTTGGTGATCGCTCATGCCTTCTTCAAGCCGGGTCACCCGCGCTTCCATGGCAGCACCTCTCTCGACGGACATATCCCTCTTGGATCCCTTGTCCTTATGTTGGCCGGTCGGAACCTTAGTGACGGTAGTTCGTGAATCCATTTCTTGCAGCTTGAATGCGGAAATTCAACCTTGCTCTGATACCACTTGTCACGGGCTAAAATTCGACCCGTGCGGCACTAAGCTAAATCGACCCTGATTCTAGCTTAGAAAGCCTTTCTAAACACAATGCAAGAAGAACTCAAACGCAAGAAAGAACTTAGAGAGAGAAAACTCTTGAGAATAAGAATATATTGAAAGAATGCTTGATAATTACAATGGAATACCTTCAGGGTATTTATAGGACTTACACGTAGTAAATTAGGAATTACGTCTAATTACAATTTAATTACACTAATTTAGGATATTCCTTCCATAACAAGAATATCCCTACCTATTTTAGAATATCCCTTGTAATCTCTTCCTTAATTAGAATATATAGTATAATCCTTTCTTTGATTAGAATATATCTTCCAATCCCTTCCTTAATTAGATTATCTTCCAATCTCTTCCTTGATTAGAAGATTCGCTGGGCCCACGTAGGTAACTGGGCCTCTCCTTGGCTAAAAGGATTAGCGCACTATCAAGCCAAGTCTTTAATTAGCCTCGACATCCCCCGGGATTGGGCCGTGACATACTCCCCCACCTTAGTCGTGGCCGTCCTCGGTTCGACCTTGGCATGATACTCTTCAACCTCTTCCTTGAAACATTCCCCACACGGTCCCTCGTATCTATGCACAAGTCCCTTGAGCACAGATTACATAGACTGGCATTCTGTAATATCATGGAAGTACACCTCGTGGCTCGATGTTTGCACCCCATAAAAATGGGACGTGACACTAAGCTACTCAATTTGGGTTTGAATTAGATTGTGATTAAAGTAATGATGTTATTTGCTCAACTATAGGCATAAATTTATATGTATAAATTGAAAAATAAAATTATTTCATTAAATTCATTTGAGCTTAACAACAATTTATATGTTATGGCAAAAAAAAATAACAATTATAATCCAGTTATTCAACACTACCACCTAAAAAAGGTTTGATGCAAACAATCAAAGGACCTCAAATCATAATATAAATGTCATAATATATTAAATCAGGATAGATCAAGTGTCAGAAGTGATTCTAAGAAAACAAATATCATAGGTTTGATTATTAATTAGAACGACTCCAGTTAAAATAATTGTCTCGGCTCGACTATGGAGGTGATGTTAACCTATTACATTAAAAAAAAAAATTAATAATAATAATAATAAAAAATTAATGTACTTTGTTTTTAAGAAAGAATATTTTGAATTTAGGACATTTTATTTTGTACTTATTTTAATGTTCAATTTTTTTCCAAAAGATTTTATTATGGTTAAGATTTTTTTTTTTTGGATTATAGGTTTGGGCCAAATGTTTTTTTTTTTTAAGTTAGTTTGGATTGTGACAACACTTCACAATAATTAAAAGGCCCATTAATATTGTGTATTTTAACATTAAAGTATTGACTAATTTTAAAATTTTGATTTTCTTATATCCTCCCTTTTGTAATGATAAAATTTAACAGATAAAACTTAAAAAATGATTTATTTGGTTAATTTTACCATGAGCTAATGCCAAAATGCTACTTTGAGAGGATTTCAACCCTCCAACATTTTAAAGACTTACACAAAATTAAAAAAAAAATCAATGTAAAAATTGTAAGGACAATGAAAGAACAAAAAAAATACTTATTAATAATCCAAAACATATAGGAAGATTGAGGAGGTAAGGAGGGATATTGTAACAAATGGTAGTTTTCATGACAACAGGGAGAAGAATACTCATTTGTGAGCAAAATTGGAGTTTATGCAAAAATTGAAACCTACGAACACTGAGACTTTTGAAACGGTAAAACTGAATTTCCTCATCTTCCTAGCTCGTCGTCGCATTTCTACCAAATAAATGAACTAATAACCTCTACAACTACTTTTTCTCATCTACACATAAATCAACTAAAAACTCAGAAATATCACAGGTCAGTTTTGTTGGTAGGTGGTTCAGTTGTTAGAAGGCTCCAGTTTAAGCTATTTCAAACGGTCGGTTTCTTGGATGATCAGTTTAATTCGTTTCTGTCTGTTTGTGGGCAGTTCGGTCGGTTCTTACCAGCCTAACACATAATTTTTCAATCAAACAGTTAACTATTACACCATTTAAAATTTTGTGATACGAAAATTAAATAACTTAATTTATATTAAAAAAAATTAAAAATATTTTCAAAAGTTTTAAAAGATGAAGTTATATATAAAGAAGTATTGTAAGTTCATTCATTTTTATGTTAAATTTAAAATATAAAATAGTATTATTAAGATGAATCATATTTTCAAGTTTATCCATAACTCAATTTAATATTCATTTACTAAGTTTTATTATATATATTATTATTATTATTATTATATATATATATTATTCATTTTTCATACTTTTTAATTTAAAAATTAAACATAGTTCTCAACTTCACAGTTCTCAACATAGAAAGTAAAGGATATTTATATACAAAAATAATAATAATCGAATAAAAGAAATCAAAATAACACTAATAGGAATCTTCTTATTTAAAGAAAGATAAAGAAAGGAATATCCAAAGTTCATGCAAAATTAAATAATAATAATTAATGAAACCTTACAAATCCATTCAATACCTTCTAGAAATTTGAAACCAGTTTGCATGATAATCATAAGATTTCATAACAAACCCTAAAACAATAATTCCAAAAACTTTTCTTCATCAAGCTTTCAAAAACGCAATAATTATTCAAACCTGACCACAATCAGCAATAGTAACAGTCTTCGCCGTCCTTCCCGAACTAGATCCAACTTTTTCAATCGCTTTAACAACATCCATTCCATCAATAATCTGACCAAATACAACATGTTTACCATCAAGCCATTCAGTTTTCGCAGTACAAATAAAGAATTGAGATCCATTAGTTCCCGGTCCAGCATTCGCCATAGATAAAACACCAGGTCCTGTATGTTTCTTAACAAAATTCTCATCAGCAAACTTAGCTCCATAGATCGATTCACCACCAGTTCCATTTCCAGCAGTGAAATCTCCTCCTTGACACATGAATCCAGGTATCACTCGATGAAACGACGATCCTTTGTAATGCAATGGCTTACCGGATTTCCCCATTCCTTTCTCTCCTGTACATAAAGCACGGAAATTATCAGCTGTTCTTGGTGTTGTATCGGCGTATAGCTCCATTATGATCCTTCCCGCCGGTGAATCGCCGATTTGCATGTCAAAGAAGACCTTAGGGTTTGCCATTTCTCTTTTTCTCTCTCTAGATTCAGTTATTACAGTGTGAATAATGATGATGAAGAAGGGGATGAAGGGGTTTATATAGGGATGGGAAATGAGATCTAGACGGTGGAAATGTAAACACGTGTCGATATATAAGATACATGGATTTGATGAAGTTAGTTTAACTAAGGAGTGTGGTTAAAAGTTAACTATAGTTAAGAGTCAGAATTGGATCACGTTATATATGCCTTATTTTATGCGGTATCATTCTTATTTTTTTTTGGATATGTGTGATGTGACCTTAACTTTAGCAAAATATTATATTAATTTTTTAAAAATAATTATTTTTAATTGAATTAGTCAATAAAAAATTAATAAAGTTAATTATTTGAAAAGAAAGAAATGCAATTATTTGGGGTGTTTGATTAATTCAGTAAACTAATTATTTCATTAAAGTTTAGATATTAAGGATAATTTAAATTAGATAATATATATTTTCTAGAACTACTTTTTTTTTAATAAATATAAATTAAATATTATTATCTATAATTTTTTCTTCTCAATTTATATTTATAACAATTTAATCTAATCATTTATTATAAAGACCCAAATAAATCAATTTTTTTTTTTAAATTAAGAAGCTAGATTTTTTTATATTAAACAAAATCATTTCCAAGAAAAGGAAAAAAATCTATAAAAATTTAATATATTTTTAAATTTTTATAAATTTTTTAATTGCATGTTAATATTAATATAATAAAAACATCAGTTAAAGTGACAAAAGTATTATTTTGTTAAGTTAGGACATGAATGTAGTTAAACTTTCTTGCCAATATAGTAATAATTTTAAGGCTTATATTACAAGTATATATTATATGACAATCTAAAAAAAGTGGTAATTTAATAAATAAATATTTATAATAGTGTCAAAAATATTTTTCACTATCAAATCATTGTTTGTTCACAAATTAATTCAAGAAAAAGCTTGTAAAACAAGTTGAGTAGATTCAAACTTGTAATGAGGGTAGAGAATACATTTATCAACACCCGGTTGTAATTTAAGGATTTTTACCATCATTCTCTTCCCATTACCATCATTCTCTTCCCATTCGATTTCGAGAAATTCCCGCAGAACATCGTTTATATTTTATACCATATTCTCAAAAACAAATAATTTTTTTATATAATCAAATTATATTAACAGATTTTTTAATAATATATTAAAAATTTATATTATGAAAAAGAAATAAACTTAAAATTCTTATAAAATATAATGAATAAATAAATATATTTAATTGTATATTTTAATGTTCGATAAATAATCAGAGTGAAATTGGGGCAATTTGGTTCAGTTACCGCAGAATGGTTTCAAATTTCCATCACTATCGATACATCTTTGGTTTGAGAAACAGACACATTTTTTTTCTACAAACTGTTAAATGAAACTCAAAGAGGCTTTACCTAATACCATATATATATATGTAAGAAATGAAATAGGGACATTTTTAATTTAGGCAATACAAAAAGTTGGTCACATACTCACATTTATCTACCTAGAAGACAATATTATAATAAATGTTAGCACAATTGTAAGGATCATATTCAAATATTCGTTGTGAGCAAAACCGAGAAGTGAATTGTTTCGTTTTGTATCTCTATGAATAGGCGGCTTCATTCTGTAGTAATCCAGGATATAGAAACGACAATATGTTTTTCAACGACCTCACGGGCTCTTTTAGACACGCATGACCTTCTGCCCCTGAGAAATCATACAGAATTCAATAATGAAGCAATAGCGGAAAATAAACCATCTTATCTTACATTTTCAGGATATGATAAGATTATTAATAACTTATTAGTACCTTTCAACAATCTCTTTACTGACTTGGAGATATCGTCTACTCGTCCAAGAACAGGCCTTATACCGCAAATTTGGAGAACACAAAACTCAAGGTTTAGTGACATTTCCGTTATCTGCAGCAGCATTATGCATAAGCCATGTATCTTAAAAGGAATCTGCTTTGATCTGCTGTTTTCGCATAGTTCAGCAACTATCGTCATTCCTTGATCCTGTGAATATTAAAGATTCAAGACCAAAGGCATAATAAGATGATTAAAATATATAATAAAACACATCGCGTCTATTGCAAGAACAAGTACAAACAATTGCAGCTTGATCTCCACTAGGGATGAAATCGCAAAGTAAAAAGAAAATAGACAAAATAAGCCGTTAAAATCTCTACACTAAACACAAAGATCACATCTACTGAAAAAAATAAGTACAACCAATTACAACTTGGGATAAGGAAAAAGCAAATGACCTAGCCATTAAATTCTACAATACATTTTAGTTAGCGAGAAAAAAATATGTTTGAAACCATTCGTAATAAAGATCTTCAAGATTTTTATTCTATTTTATGACAAAATCTACAAAATATCATAATTTAATCATTTAAAAAAAACTGCACACATTCTTTTTCTGATTAAAAGGTATTTAAACAATGCCAAAAACCAAGTGGAATATCAGAAACCACGATATCACCAAAAACCTGTTTGTGTTTGCCCATTTACACAAATTGTGGGCAAGGTTCAACAAAATTGAGAGGAATACATGAAAAAAAACACAAGGGATTTTATAAAAGAAACTGCATAAATATTTTACCTGTAAACCATGTAAGATTTCAGGCATTGGTAACTCAGGAAAATGAGCAAGATCAACAAAGCCCACTTCCTCCGCTCTTCTAACAGCCCCTTCTGCTTCTAAACACAAAAACTCCAAAAGAAGAAACGCCAGATGATATATCTCTACTGCTACAGTATCGGAAAATTCTGTTTGAGGAAACCTCGCCCCATCATTCTTAGTTACAAGCGCAATTGCTTTACAAGAAGAAGATACATCCGAAAAAGTAGTCTCCAATCCACAACAACCAATTGGAGTTAGTCCAAACCAGCCACTTCTATTTCCAACAAACGACGGCCTTTTATACCAATCCAACTCCTCTTTCAAAACGGGACGACACAAAAAATACGCACCCTTTTCGGGTGACTCTCTTCCACGGCTAACAAAACCAAGCAAGTGAATAACTCTTTCCCTCAAATCCGAACCCATTTCCTTCACAGCCTTTGCCCAAGAATTCCCGTGCTTCGATAACTCACATATCAAGGCAATCGTATACTCTGTTTCCCTAAGAGAATGAAGAGATGTTCGAACTTTCCGTGTTCGCACTTCTGTTTTACCATGATCATAATGTAATTCCGGTGCAGATAGATAGTAAGAAATCAGGTTAACTTTTTCCAAGACAAAATTTGCCAACACATATTCAACCGTATCAGAACAAAAACGACTATCCCCTAAAGATTGTATCATTGCAGTAATTACAGCTAAACAAAGCCCCCATAAATGCCATGCTTCATTGGTGTTTTCACAGCTAGAAATAATCCTTCCATCTGATAAATCAGAAAACAACTCTCTTATACATGGGAGGAAAGTAGCTGTAAGAAGCATCTCAGCTCCTTCTCTCACACGAGCAAGAGTCAAAAGGAATTTCAGAATCCTCGTCACATAAGGAATAGAGCTCTTATCTTGAACCTTCAAAATGAAATGACGTAATGGAAGATTTTTCTGTATAATAGGAAACCATGTCTTGGGCGTGAGAAGACCTCCCAGTATTAAGTCAATAATGGTAAGGGAGAGAATACCATGTTCAGCAGGTTCAGTGCAGTTACAGAGAATTGGCAACAGGCTAAGACTAATATTAGACTGATCAGATAAGACTTCAATAGATTCTATCGCTAATGGCTCATCTGATTCTGAATTACTGCAGCTAGATTTAATCAAGGAAAGGAGGAGGAGAAGAAGAAGTTTTCTTGTTTCGTTGGCAGCAGTTATGTAAGACGTTAAGTTGCTTAACGTTTTGAGGCCGGAACCTAGAGATTTTAGGATATGAACACGGTTGGGTATAGAGAAGCTAGCGTTTCTGGAAAGATAAAGCAGTAGTTCTGCTTGAGCTGCAAGGAAATCAACAACATCTTCGGGAGGATTGGGAGTTAGAAGAGATAAGGAGTCTATTGTATCTTGTAGACATTGGCTCACATTGTCTATGCAAGACATGATTAATTGTTTCGGAATGACCCCATTGTCTTTGGCCTTCTCATTTGACTGCATTATCAAATAAACACAAATTCAAGGTCATGTCAGAAAGACTATATTTGGTTGTATCTATAGGACCATAACCGGGCCAATGACATACAAATCAGGAAATTGATTATTACATTTCATCAATAACCTCAGTAAAGTTTGTTTGATAAACAAATTGATTTAATCACTTACGACCTTGTTATCTTCAAATTGATGTAGGTTATTGAAAATTAGGTTATTTGAGTAAAAATACATTAGGGATAAAATACATAATGAAAAAAAAAATTAAATAGAGGGTATTTGGTTGATGATTTGAATGATGTGATTCATGAGTATATTATTATTGGAGTGGGTTATATGTAATTAACTTTCAAATAACCCACATCAAACAAGGCCCCACTTATTCCAATCTGCAAAAATCACTTTTATCACGTGACATTAATTTGACCCCGGATTTGATTTATTCAAATATTTATTTTTCAATCACTTCCAGTTATAATCAAAATCAACTTCTCCCCAAAACAAACAAGCTCAAAAGTTTTTAGTGAACATAATTCTGCTTAATACTGTAATCTGATTTGAATTGGCCAATTAAACCACTATGAATTATGCAATAATGTCATCCATAACCCTAATCCATGACACTTATATCAATATAGTCTAAAAATCAGTATATTCTCAGAGTGAGATGGGGTAATATATCCAACGGGTAAACCTAAAAATGAAAGCATGTATAGATAAAATCGTGAGAAGGGTAAAACTTACATCGTATCCAATCATGGATAAGAATGTTATGAGTGACTTCAAAGCACAAAGCTTGGAGCTAGCAAGCAACACCATATGATTCACATCCTGTAAGGAGGAAAACATTTTCTCTGCAACCGGTTTCGATGATTTCCACTTTGAATAATCCCACATATCCAAACCCAAGTCAACTCGTAAACGAGACAAGTTGTACACATACACATCCTTGGTTTGTGCAAAGAAGTCTTCATTGTATTTATGCTTGTATATTTGCAGAAATTTTGATTCCATGAGATACTGCAAAAGAACTTTAAATGACCCAGGACCAATTTCACGTCCCTCAAGAACACCCTGGATGTGATAATAAAGGTCACTAAGTATTAAACTGTGCAATTCCTTTCCTTCGCTGAAATAGAGATGGAAAAAGAAAGTTAATATATAATGTTTGGTAGGAAGTTATATAAATGCATTGCACCACATATCATATCATAAATTAAAAGTACCAATGACTAGAATGCATTGACCAACATAGCACAGACCTGTAGCCCTGCTGCATATATTGAGCAACTAGTTCTTTAAAGGCTGCCATATCAGTCAACTGTTGAGGGAAAACCACATGTGCAAATTAGACAAAACTTATCAAGCAGATCCAGGTTAGACATTCTGAAAAGAAACTTAATCCTTTGTAGAAACTGCAATAAAGAAACCAGTGCCATTTTTTTCTCTATGAAGATATAAGAAAACATAACATACCTTACGTTCCAAGACACGAATCTTCTCAAATAATGAGACAGATAGACTGCCTGCATCACCATCTTTTACGTTTTCCATTACATGCACACATAATAAACTAGCAGCAACCTGTAAAGTTTATTGGCAAGTCCCTCCAAGATTATGAATGAACAATAACTATAGCTATTCAAACTTTTTCTTTCAATTTTAAAAACAGTAGTAATATAATGTGTATGTTATACATGATAGATATGCTGCAAATCATACCCACAGATAAATTGCAGACAAATTATTTACACATACAAGAGAATAAAAAGGTATAATCCAAAATGTCTTATCTGAGTGACTCATTCATATTACTGTCGTCCAAAAAACCGACTTCTTTCATACAACAAACAACCAGCAACGAAAAACATAGTAGGTTAGGAAATCATCCATGTAGTAGACTACATAGTAGGTTTTTTCCTCGGTTTTTTGTTTAAACATATTAACTAGACTTTACGTGATGAACTTGGACTATTCAATCTGATGTGTATTTTCTTGAATAAACAATAAAGACAAATGTACAACTAAAGGAGATTTTGGGCAGTGGATAAAATAATATTTTGTTGGACATTTTGTGAAGGAAAAAAGTACTCCGCTAGACCAAAGTGCGCAGGCAATGGAGAGTAGCATTTAAGTCCTTTTGAATCCTGAATTATATGCAGCCAAAATCTATCAAGTGTGGTATGAAAGTTTCTCTATTCCTTGATAACAAAGGCCTGAACTATAGAAAATAAAATATACCGTAGGACACGCTTTTAAAGTGAACCACCAATAGAGCAAAAAACAAAAGAGACAAGTCCCATGATTTAACACTGCTCACCAACTATGGCTACTTCTATCTCCATAGAAACAGCATAACAGCAGAAGGATCAATCAAATTGGTCATTTTATCCAGCTCACAACAATGTAACATAGTAAGTGATGCAAAGGTATATGAAAGCTAGATATCATCCTTACCTTGGCATGGTGATGTTTATCCTTGTCATTCTCACGCGATGAATAAGAATTTATCAAAACACCAACAGAACCTTTGCTAAAGCTAGCAAGGAAACTTTTCAGATCAAAAGAACTTGTTTTACCACCATCAGTTTTCTTTATATCTCTTGATTTAATATTTTGTTTGGCAAGTACTTCAGCATGTGATAACTTCTTCTGAAGGAACAATTCATATGACAATATTTGCATAGTTCCTGACTGACATTGATACCTATATGCCACTTTCTCAGCATCCAGATGACTTTCATTTTCCGAGAGATTGTGTTCTGTAGTAGCTATTTTTGTGATACAATTGGATAACTGCTTCCAGAAGTTCTCCGAGTTCCTCATTATGTCCAAGATCATAGAAAATGTCGAACCTGCTTGCCATAGTACCTTGAGGAGGTTTATCACGGTGAGCAGCATGGAAGGATTGCTGATCATAGAAACAAATGTAAAATAATTGCAGGCAAGACATGGAAGATTAAGTCAATAAAACTTGAGAATGCGTAAACATGGCAATACCTATCAAAAAGATCAGTTGACTTCATAACATATTGCATAACTACTTCAATTATATTCACTTCAGATATTAATGACTTTGTGCCAGCCTCATTTAAATTTGTCTGGTCATTAGCATGATTTAACTCTGTTCCTTCCTTGGAGCCAACTACAGCAACAAGAAAAGCAGGCTGCAAAAGCAATAACACGGAAAATTAACACTGCAGTACAGACACCACAATAACATATAGAAGAAAACAGTTAAGCAGAGCAGAATAAGTAAATACATTCCCTACAGATGCGGGAGAACCAAAATTAAATAATAAGATGTGAACAAAACTTGTGCACTCAATAAACATGTCTAGTTCCTGTTGCTCCAAGTTCCAAATAAAAGCAAAATACAACCTAAAGAATAAGATTTTGTAAATTATTGTACAATTGAAATATTTACGCTGAAATAGATAACAAAAGTAATGCAACACAGAATTGATTCATTCAGGAAATAGATGCATCTAATTGAAAATCAGAAGTAGAAGATAAATCTAAATTTGTATGCTCAAAGTAAAGAAACCTGATGAGATGCTATAGCTGTGAGAACTCTAAATGTAGAAGCAACGAGTTCTTGATTTCGTTGAGAATGATCGGATAAGATATTGAAAATTGAATCCCTAAAGTAGGCAATCTGAGAAAGAGATTTGACAAAATACAAGGAAAAGGAAATTAGAAGAGCCAATAGAATTGATCTAAAACCAGTTATATACAGCATAGAAGGCATACCTGCTTCTCATCCAGGCCAAAGCAAGAATTCTCAGTTACAGTTAGCTGCGAATAATCGGCTAGAACAAACAATCTCGAAAGTACTTTTGCAGCACCAATTTGTATGTTCTGCCAGGGCATCAAGAAACTGCTAGTAAGGAGATTATCCATAAAATAAGAAAAACAGGGCAAGCATGAAACAGAACTAAGGAGGGCTAACAAAACTGTGGGTTGCCAAAATACATTAATGGAAAAAAAATCACTTCAAATTACAAGCAGATAAAACCAGGAACAATCCAGAGAAATGCAAGCTAACATACCTTCTGATTGAAATCTCCATTACAATTTATGGATACACACATAATATTATAAAACAGGGATAGTGAAGTCCAACTAATGTTGTTTCTTTAACTTATTTTACTCAAGAAGAATTTTCCATAATCATACTAGTATTATATATGCAGAACAGACATTAGTTTCAAATCTATCCATAAGAAAAAC
Organism: Impatiens glandulifera; assembly: GCF_907164915.1. Classification (NCBI taxonomy): domain Eukaryota; kingdom Viridiplantae; phylum Streptophyta; class Magnoliopsida; order Ericales; family Balsaminaceae; genus Impatiens; species Impatiens glandulifera. The sequence continues at coordinate 54,647,006 of NC_061865.1, read as the reverse complement.
AGTAACAATTTTATAACATAGTATGTACGAGCATCATTCTGATATTTCTGAATCTGCTGTATAGAATAAATAGCCTATTTGAAAGAAACAACTGCTACTTATCATGTTTTTGTTAATAAATACTCAGATCATTAAGTCAAACATGGTAAAAAAACACACATTACAGAAAACTAGAATGTGACCTCCAAAGTAAGAATGTATCCCAGGTTCATTTAGTCTACAATGTTTGCAGATTCATCAGTCACTTGATGTTAATAGTTGTGAAAGTTTTATGTTATATCAAGTTCAGAATGAGCATCAAAAAGTACATACTCTTCCACACAAATCCAATGAAAATAAGAAATTGTCTGCACAATATAATTTGGCAAACAGCATGAGTGATTATGCAATAGAAGAACATGTGTGATTATTTATGCAATAGAAGAACTGAGGAAAGGAATTAAATGATTCCTTGATATGTGAATAATCTTTACATATCCTCTCAACATGCCCATCTTATAAATTCAAATAAAATTTAAGACAATTTCTCCTATTTCATCAACATTTAAGTTACAAATTCTCCATAGCAATATGCGAAGAAGAAACTAATAATACAGTGTAGTGAAGTTAGAATGATCCCCTACCGGATTGTGGAAATATGACATCAATGATATCGTTGCAGTAGAAACAGGCATGGGTTTTGTTGAAGATGACACCAAAGCTTGATGGAATACAGAAAAGCTAGGAGGGAGATCCTGAAAGTACAGATTAACTGCATAATTAACTTGTCCAAGAGATATACTTACATTAAACAAACTTTCCAGATTGAGCAGTATCACAAGAACAAACAACTAAAACTGTTATGTATGTACCTTGAATATGTCGGATAGCATGCAGAAAAGAATGTCCAGAGAAGTACATATTGCAAGCTCTAATCCTTCAACCTCCATTGGTTCATACAGACGGTTGACATAAAGTTTCTGCAAGGAAAACCAACTTTAACGTGAAAAACACAATGATCGGGCATGGACAAGATTCATTAGAAATAATAGTTACAACATTATGACCTCCAATGCCTGTGTGGTAGTACTTGAGACTCGAAATAAGGAATTGTGGATTGAAGAATCAGTGAGCAAGACATTACGAACAAGCACGGCAAGCTTTTGCATGTAAGGGACTGATTCAACACATTTCTTTACTACATCAAGCACCTGCAATAATTGTACAATAAAGATAATTTATAACAGATCAAATTCATTACAAATAACAGTAGCTAGGTAATATGAACTCAGTATTTACAATCCAGCTTAGTGATCATGAATTTGTGCAAGTGTTTTGTGATTAAGTAGCTTCAGGAATTGGTCAATCAACACTCCTTAAGTCAGACTAGAGGAATGTGATCTCGAAATGTGCCTAGGTAAATCATCTTTCTCCAAGAAGATTCATGAAGAGTAAGAAGTTAAGTCTTCCATTGCTTTGAGTTACAAATGTTGGAACATCCTCGATTCCCCATGCTACCAATTTGTGTTTATGTGTTGGGGGAGGGTGTTTCCTTTTTTTATGCTCATACTGGGAAAGAATCATGGAAAACTTAAAACCTATAAAACTTCACAATAAATTTAAAAGAAAACAATTAAGGAAAAAATAAAGGCAAACCACGGTACCTTCAATGTCACCTTCCAACGAGCTTGCTTCACCCTGTACTTCCAGTGCTCATGATTAACCAACACATATTGGAGAGAGAAAATAACAAGAGAGAGAATTATGTCATTTTCTGCTCCGGTCTCAACAAGCTGCATGGTGAAGTCCAACACTGTAGAGCATGTTAAAATATAAATATCAGAGTTAAAACATAAAGCATATGCATATCAATAGCAACAACAATAATCAATCTGCCACACTTTACTCGAGCGAAAGAATGAATGAACTATGTAGCACAATACAACTTCAATGGAGATACCTAATCATCATTTCAATCTTCATAAAACATAGACTAGGATGCTTGTATTTCAAAAGGGGAGAAAGAAACCACTGCTTACATCATAATATCATGGAGAAATGGACGATGGATAAAATACAATGTCCAAAAAGCTACAAAATTAATTGTATACCTAATTATGTATACCAAAAAGATATAGGAACAAACAAACTTCCAAATCAAATAAACTCAAGTTGCCAGATCAGGATTAACAAGCAGGCCAGGTATACATCCCTGCTGCACGACAGCAAGCCCAAAATCCAAGAAAAATGCACCATAATTTTCATGAGATCAGAGTGCTCCAACATCAAACAGACCCTTTTGGGCTGGCTGATGCTTTCTAAAAATTAAACAGCTGACATCTTTCAGAGATCTAAACAAGAAGAAAATCACTCCAAGAATTAGATTCCTCAGACCTGGGACCATTTAACATGTTCCTTTCACCTATTTTGAGATTTCATAGTTTGTTCAGAATTTCCTCCTTATTACATATTCAACCTTTGCCTAATATTTAATGTCTAGCACTAATAACATTTGCACATCGCATGAATGAAAATACCCGTGAATGACATAAACCACACATAAAAGAGATATCACCACTGAGTACAGAATAAATACAGAAACCAATAAGAAAAGAATGAGTACAGAAACCACTAGATTACCCCCACCCTCAACACACAAAATAATTACCTGAAAGTGTTAAGGGGCAACCATCATTATGTTCACAGTCAATTAGAAGCATGTTTACAAGCTTTCCAGGAAGCATCCATGATCCCCTGAAATTTCCTCATGAAAGTAAGAAGATGTAACAATATAACAACAAACCAACAGAATTCTAGAAGTTTAAGATATCCCGCATTCAATGAAGAATTGTATATTTGCTTGTGATGAACTTAAATTTAAAATTATATACTGAGCCTGTTTAATTACTCGTTTTTTTATTTTATTAAAATCCAAATAAAACTACATTTGGCAAGAAAACAAAATCTTTTAAGTTACATATACTAAACAAAAATTTATGTCACAAACTTTTGGGTTATAAAACAGACACAATTTTGGACCCTCGTGCAAGAGACATGTGGGCCCTCTTGCAGAACTTGCTCAACATTCAATGGGATGTCCTCCCAAAGTTTCTGACTTTTGGGAGAAATGGATCAACTGGGGCAAGAGCAATAATATTGCAGATGACTGGAAGTTCATCCCCCTCATCTGGTGGTAGACGATCTGGAAAGAAAGGAACCAAAGAACCTTCCAAGAGAGAGTTTTGGCACCAAACGAATTAAAGGGTTTATGCTCCATACGTTTGCCTCTATTCGGAAGAGGGGGTTTTGTACAGGATGGAAATTTTTGACCTTATCGGCATCTAGCTCCTAGTTTGTCTTTCGCTTTGTTTTGTTTTCTGATTTCTTTTTTCCCTCCCCCATTTGTAACCATTGAACACTTCTTGGGCTCTTTTTTTCTATGAATGTTGACATTTTTCAAAAATAAATAGCCACAATTTTAATTTTCAAATGAACTGTGATCTCATTCAACCATACTTTGGGGAATAAAAGTTTACCTTTTAAAAAAAATCAACTTTGGGGATTTTCCAATAGATTGTGATTGTGCAACAAAAATTGTGATAAAATATAACTTTCCAAATAGACTCATTGAAGAACCACGTGTAATTATATCATGAGAACTTGATTGATTTAACTATCCTACCCTATCTTTATGTAGTTTTTATAAATATTGGAATCAAGTCTTTCAATAAGATCACATCTCCTACATAAAATGTTTCTATGCTTAGAATATAACATGAAATAAAACTCATAGATTTCATGAGTTTGATGATTGCCTCTAAAACATCAGTCAAAGTAAACCTCATTTTGTATGTAAGCATTATCCAGATTACACGATAATTGTTGATTTAGAGGACTATTAATATTATGTTCACATATGTGAGTTTTAATTGAAAAATACTAGAGAAACGTATGTACCTGTTAAGGTTAGTAGGGTTAGGGTTATTAGTTAGAGCATAAATAGTCGAGAAGTCCCTAAACTTTACTTTGTCATTTAAATTAGGATGCCAATTTTTCCACCTCACTAATTTGTTAAAGCTAATATGAGATGTGGCATATCAATGAGTATAAATAGATATGCTCAACTATAGGAAAATCTATCAAATGAAGAATGAAGATTTGTCTTGGTCCCTTACCTCCCATTCTCTCTTGACTCTCATCTCTAAATCTATAAACCCTAAATCTATTACACGATATTATCTTTCTCATCTAAGCCCTTTATTCTAAAAATAAAGTGTAACAGTACCCTTAATTAGAATTTAGAAATCAGGGTGTTAGGAATGAGCCTACTACAGACTCAAACAGTTGAAACTAGGCATAATGTTACACATCTACGAATTATCAGAGTAAAGCATAGGAATTTTACATAAGAACCAAGTCAATTTACCTAGAGAGCCCATCATTGTGAATACTCAATGGATTCAACCTCAAGTCTACATCAAATATATTTGCATGTAGAACCATTTCAAGAATGCAAGAGGGATAGCTGCAATACAAAAAGAAGGACGAGGTAAAGATAAGAAAACTGGAAAAACATCTAAGTACAAACAGAAATATAACATCCATAATAACAATGAAGCAATATGTGTGCCTCAAATGGCACAGATTATTAAAGCAACATATATCTGGTGTATAAACTATTTAGTTGTCCAAGAATGGTCCTAATCAGAGCAGGGAACAGACTTAAAGCTAGAATCTGATAAATAAGACATGAAGGTGCAAGTCCATGGTCAATTTAATAAAGGATTAAGTGTCTATCTCAAAAGGCATGGATATTAACTGATGTCTTATTTTATGGTAGGCTTAGAAATAGGGCCACTAATTAATAGTTGCTAATAGTGATGGATTTAGAGTACTTTTTACCCTACATGATGTATCAAACTTTACATTTTGATAACATGTCAGCCTCTACCTTGAAATTAATAACGACTTTTATTAAAAAGAGCGCAAGATGCGTTCAACCGTTAAAGGGGAAGGGACCCTTGAAATTAATAATTATAATTCAGATACTAGGAAAGGTAAGAAGTAAGTACACTCATGATGCAGATATTCAAAGCAGCAAGAAAGAAAAAATCATCATTTTGACTAGCAAAGAATGAAATACCATTTTAACATTCTTGCCAGTATACCAATGCTCATTGACATCATTAATGGACCATTGTGACTAGAGGATGTTTTTTTTATGAAACTGCAAATAGTTGCAGCCACATTTACCCTGCATGAAAAAAAGAGCTATCATCTAACAAAATACCAGACCCTTAAAAATAAGACACAGAAATTGCATAGATTTGGAAGCAATAATTGGTTCAAGTTTACCATAAGTTAGCTTCTGTGTGCCCATCCAAACCAGGATTTTTAACATGCAGTGAGCCACCAGTGCCCATCAAACTATAGCATGCAGCCTAAGGAGAAAACGAGATACAGATGTAAACATAAGAGAAAAGGAACTAAGATGAAAGCTCATCATACTAAGTCAAGAAACATCTCCAGTAACTAATCAAAATCATAGACCATTACCATGTTAAATGATACAATTCGACTAAGTAATTCAAGAATGACAAGGTCCTCTCCAGAGCTATCAAGATACAAACTCTGAGCCAAGCGCCAGATCAACAATACCATCCCAGATTGCACATACTGCGGAAAAAAGGATAAATAGGTCCAAGGAGAATGAGCAAACAGATCAAAGAAAAATAATTTACCATATATTTGTAAGTACGTACTAAACGTAAACAAACAGTTACTGTAAGTCAAACATATTCTAACAAACTGCATCTTCAAGGCCTACGATCACATTAAGCATGGTAATTGATGGAAAATCACTTGTATGATCAGTGGCCACATACTTTACCACTAACCTACTCCTTTATACAAGGTTAATTGTTCAAAATAAAAGGAGACAGGAACTATCTTTTAAACATAGTTGCCCTCATGGATATGAACCCAATGTAAAACTATATTCATATTTTGAAACCCAAACTAGTCATTGTAGCAAACATACAGTATATAACATGTGATAAAAGAATTCCATTATAGCAAGTTGCACAACAATCATAATAGATAGAACTAATAGCTACATTTGAACAATAAGAAATGAGTATTCACTACTCACCACAAATTACGTGAAGCAAACTATACAAAAAGTACAAAAGGTAAAATATATCTCCACCCAAACAAAAAGTAAAGAGGATGAAATCCATTTACCTCCCACCGGACAAGAGCAGTATTTCCATCTATCATCCTTACAATATGACCACGTGTTTTACAGGGAACAAGCAAACCTTCAACTTTAGGTATGGGCAACAGAAGATTGGTTTGAACAATCAGTGAAACTTCGTCAATGAAGGACCCATTACTTAGTTGAAACAAAGATGACACACCAACAGACTTGTTGAGAAAATTGTACCTGTAAATATATAAAATTTCAGAAATGTAAAATAGCAAACAATTGAATAATTATAATAATGTCATCGAATGGTGACCATGCTTTCCCGACATATCTCAACAAATCAATTCATTTCAAACTATCAAAGGAACTAATTATACAATGTCGCCATCTTTTGAACTAAATAGATTGAATAGGGATCAGGGCCGGCCCTGAGATTTTGGGGCCCTATGCAAATTTAAATTTTGGGGCCCCCTAAAAGAGTAAAAAAAAAAATTTTAATTTAAATTAATAAAATAAAATATAAATAATTAATATATTATAATACGAGACTAAAAAGGAGATATAAAAATTATTTTTATAATATATATTTAATATTAAACGAGAAAAAAGAGGAAAAAATAATATTAATAATATTATATTATTAGATATAAAAAAATGGGGGCCCTATAAAAGTGGGGGGCCCTATGCAAGTGCATTGGTTGCCTTACCTCAGGGCCGGCCCTGATAGGGATCTGGCAACAACATTGTGGACGACTGGAAACCAGAAAGAGAGAAGCAGAAGAGTCTTCGATGGGAAAGGCTACGAATTTGATAGACTCAAATTATTCATGATGCACGTGTTCGCTTCAATCTAGAAAAGAGGGATATGCATGGGATGATAATTTTTTGAACTTATTGACATTTAGCTTGATGTCACCTGTTTCTTTTTCTTTTTTTGGCCTCCCCCCAAACCCCACTCCCTTTGAAACGATTAAACGCAACTTGCTATCTTTTTTAGTGAAAAGTTTGTCCTTTTTAAAATAAAAAAAAATCTGAATCCCTGATAGATTAGAAGCTTCATTGAACAAGTAAAGAAACTCAAATCATTTCCATCTATCTCCTTTTAAAGCTTCATTTAGTAGATAGTCTCTTGATTAAAACCTGTTTAGTTAAATGGTAATGTAGGAAGAGCAAGAACAAGGCAAGGACAGTGTTCTCTTTTTTATGTTTATCTGTAGGAGAGAGATTAAGGTAAATTTAGCAGCACCCTTTGGGATTGTTGAAGTTCCAAGTTAATGTTCTTTTCCTGGGCTCTTCAAGTAAATAATTTGTTGATATTAAAGGGGAAGACAATAAAACTTGTCTTTCCCTCAAGCGCCCAGAACACTGATTTGTGCAATCCATGGTGAACATACACATTAACTTGTGTTCTCTTCCCTCCTTAATATCAGTTTTTACAAATGAATTGCTTATATGTGAACTATCATTCTCCAATATTCTTCACTTTGTACCCAGGGAACCAACATATTACAGTAACAATCAAGATTTGCTTCATGATAAGCTAAATTCAATCATACAAGGAACCTAGGCACCCAACTACACCAAAGGCAAAACCAGCATGGTTGTGGCATCCAGCCATAAAGCAGGGGTTCAAGTATTAAAATGCAATTGCCACGTGAATCTAACACATGCCTTGTAGGTCCAACTACTATTACCTACAACTCCAATAAGATTAAACATAAACAAATAACCGGGTAAAAGAAAGGCACTTCAACTTACACACATTCTGCAGGCCAAGCACCTTCACACAGGGCTGATAACACACGCACAAGTTCGGCCATCCTAAATGGGAACTCACCCTCTAGGGTGCAAAGAAGACACCGAATGGGACCATCAATGAAACTGTCCTTGTCCCAAAATTGAGTGCAAAGTGACTCCTGGATCATTCATAGGAAATCAAATCAATCAACTGAAAGGAAGCCAGTAGGGACTAAGCCTGGAAACCTCTGTACATCAATAAACCACAAACCTCTCCTTGATAAATTTTGCAGATGATACTCAGTATCAATTGAAGCGTATTATCCTCCAACTGCAATAGTTAAACAGCATGCTACCTTAGAAAGCACAATGAAATGAATTGACAAATTAAATAATCAAAAGTGCCACACAATTACCTGGAGACTGATTTCATAAGACGCAATAAATGATGAGACAAATGTTCGCAAAACACTTCGATAACCTGCAACTGGACTCTAATGAATAAAGCAAATGTCAAGCTTCCAACAAAGGCTATATAGTTGGCAAAATAGAAGCATATAATGAAGGTGTGGTCTTGAGAAAAGAACCCAATAACATTCAAGATATATGGGAACTAATAATGACAGAGTAACAAGTATTAGCCAAGAAACTCACATCAGAACCATTCATTATTTCACTTTCAAGAATTTCAAGAAAATAATTTAAGGATCCAACTTCAAATGCTTGACGAAGATAGCCAAGATGATCAATTTCCTGCAACAATATTAGGCATGTAAATACCAAATGTAATAAACATTTCAGCCAAATATAGCATATCATTGAAGATCATACCATCAGTATACTGTTTTCCTCTTTTCTGGGAAGTGATAACACGAGACAAAGGAACACCGCCCAAGTTAGAATTAAGGGACCCGCTTCCCTTGTTTCAAAAGCACTTAGAGCAGAAATGTGTGCATCCATTTCTTGGATATCTCTCAAGGAAAAGGTGATCGAACCCTCACTGAAATGGATTAGGAAGTCATATTGTAAGTTCTGATAATAGAAAAAAAAAACTAGGTAAGTATTTTATGAAGGTTCTACAATACAATACCTAAGATAAATGACCTGCAAGGTATCTAGTCAATCTTTTTATATCAAAGGACAAACAAAGGTTGGATACTAAAGTTTTTGTTATTTCTAGACCTACATGTCGGATGATAGAGGTACTAGACCATAAGGAACTCTCAAGAAAATTCAGACTTCTCATAGGACAATAAACAGGTATTTGGGATCATCTAAAAACATTAATTCTTTCTTGTCACTTTTGTGCCCAAGCATTTAGCATGTTCTACTTGCAAGACTTATCCTATGAGTAATGAAAAAAGATCCTAACATTTTTTATGAAGGGACTGATCACAGTGATTACTCAAACTGCAAGGTCCAGAAGTTTGTAATACAAGGATTTTAATTCAAATTATGTACTAGTGCTCAATATTCAAGCAACCTGCTGATTTAGCAGGTGAACAAATATTTTAGTCCCCCAGAATGAGTTGGAGCTGTGTTGCATGATTTTAAAAAAAATTGTGTTGGGAATTGGTTTCATATTTCAAACATAGTTAAAAGCTCAAACTACATAAGTATTTTGATGAAAAATTCCTTTCTTAGTAGTCATTGATAGAAAATTGTAATCCACTATAGACATTTTTCAAAGTAACAATTTAGTATAATGAAAGGGAAAACCTCACATGAACAACAAGTTCTTGCAGCAGATTCTTTTTATGCATTCCAGTATCCATAACCATAACAGAAACCATAAAGAAATGCAAGAACAGAATAAACAGTCCTGATCACCTAAAAGGCTTTTCATCATGAATCATTTGGAGGAGGCTTTCAAGGTCCAGAGTTTCCATTAGGATTAGTAGAAGTTGCAGTCTGAGATGATATATGGACCGAACTGCTTCAGATGATACTGCCAGCTTTTCTAAATTAGAAGACCCAGATATGGCTCCCTGTATTAAGGTTCAACTAGGTGAATGTAGTCCCAAAAAAGAATGTAAAGCCAGACATTGCAAGAACAATTACCTCATAAAGTTCACAGAACTGTTTCCATTGCTTGCCATTACAAACACTATAGGACTCGTAATATAAGAGGAAAATGATATCAAGGATCAAATTCTCTTCTATCAGCATCTCCTCGGCCCATAAGGTGAAAATATCAACATCCTATAAGAAACCATAATCAACTAAAGATATAATATAAGATTGAATGACATGGCAAATAAAATAATCGTTGATAATGCTAAAGATTACGGCCCATTTGCAGGAACTAATAACAAAGAGTAGGAAGTTTAGCTCCAAAATAGAAAACAAATCATGATTATAAATACATGATTGATATGGTCAAAACAATTCCAAGAATTCTGGACTCTACATTATCTTCTTGATCTTAGACTCCACAATATATTCAAACAAATCTTGTTTTGGATTTTACTCACTCAAAGGTTCCAATCAGCCAACATCTCTTTGTCCAGTTAACAAAATGTAGAAATTATATTCCATTCCCATTTATAATTTTTAGTGTGTTTTACAGTTTAACTAGGATCATCAACAGTATTGACTTCTATAACGTTCTCAACCTTCAGCATAGTCTACATACAATAAAGTGAAACAACAACAGGAAATAGATAAAGCAGTTCAGCAATAAGCACATACTTTTCCTGTCATGAACTATACAATTATAATCAATAAAATATAAAGTAAACTGCAATCAGGAAACATGACAATGCAATGGCAAGGTTACCATATTTTCTGGATAACCACGGGACATAAGATTCTGCAGGAGAGATAGTAACCGTTGTTCTAGACCCTTGGAAATAAGGTCTTGAGCTTCCTTCCTTGCAGAACTATCATCTTTGTAATCATCGTGAATATATACTGCACATTACATGCTAGCTTTAAATGGTAGCCAAAAATCAGATAATACAACAGTATAATTTCGGACATAAATTAGCAAACTCCATGAAACTCTAATTTTGTAGAGCTTACTAAAATATGTAAGTGAGAATTCCTTGATTCTGAATAAAAGGGATTGTGCAATCTGCATTAACTAAAGAATACTAGGAAGAAAAAGGTGAAAGTTTCATGAACTTACAAGCATGCATGAGAATCTGCCGAGGGCACTTCAACAAGCACTGTCGTTCAATGTAGTATTGAAGCATTGCCTTCAGAAGAATATCATAAAAATAAAGAAGACATTAAACACATCACATATAATAATCAGTATGTTATACTATTGTAAGTGGAATCATAAAAGCTCTTCTCCAATAAATTCATAATTGAATTTAGTCACATTTCTTTTTCGTTATGAAAACAGCCAACATTCAAAAGCAATAACAGATGGAAGAAAAATAGCACTTACAAAATTGAGGAGTTCGGGAACCATTTGATTTCCCGGAAGATTGTTTTGCTTTATGGACATATTGACAAGAATGTACGTCTGAATCTCATCTAAACACTGGAACAACAATAAAAACTTTGTTATTAACAAACATGGAATATCAATCTGGAGTGTATATTGCCCGCTTAAAGTTAAAACATTAATTACACACTCGAGGATGAAACCAAGTATCTAAATTGTGTCTATTATATCTATTATAAACACTATAAACCCATCCATATCATTGATAATCCATTTACCAGATAAACAAAAAATGGAATCTAGAGCTATCTCCACTTTTCCTGGACACCCCCTTTTCAAAGAGATTCTTTTATAATCTAATGACAAAAAACCCAAAAGAAATCAATGTTTGCGGTCCATACAAATCACTCAACATCTCCAGTATCTCAAAATATAATCATATCTAATTTAATTAAAGCTGCCAACAACCACCATAAGTATAGAGAGAAATAATGATTTCATGGACTAAAATTGAATCACCCACTATCAAACAAATGGAGGATAAGAATACCATACCAAAATTGAGCTGATTTTTAGAGTAGCCTCTCTTAGTTCAGGCAATATGATTAATTTATGCTCCCCAACATTAACCTGACGTGCATTCAAAGCATCTCTAGACTTTTGATTAGGCGGCTTGAAGAATGAAACAGTATCCAACAGCCACGCACGATTATCTCTCAACTTATTAATCTGTAAAACATCCAAACTCAGCCCGCTACCCAAAAAAAACAAAAACCATATTTGAACAAAGAATGTTCTTTTATTTCAATTACCAAGCTGGGTGGGAAGTCGGAAGACAAAGGAGAGTTCTCTAGTTCGGAAAGAAGTAGCTTGAATGAGTCCCACCATAGTGAAGAGTCTACAGACTTGACGCTAGTTGTCTGATCGAAGGAAGATGGTGTAGACGCCATTGGAGACAGTTTGAACTCCGAAAAGGGTATCGTAAACGAATGTTGAGGTGGAAAATCTTGGACAACCTAGAAATGGTGCGAGAGTTGGAGAGAGTCCGCTCTAGCTAGATCCCGCGCTTTACTAAACCTTCGAAATTAAGGTCATTCGAAAGCCCTTCATCTTTGGCAGTCGTCACTCGTTAGTAAAAGAAAAGGGTTTTGCTTGAATTTTTTTTATTTATTTTGAATATTGAAATCGTATTTAAAGTATTACAAGTTTGTTTATTTATTATTATTATTTAAACACAAATTTAATTTATATAGTGAATGGGTATGACAATGGGTAGATTGGGGAATTTTACTAAATGGCCTTAAAATGGTCTTATTTGAGTTTTCGACCAGCTGATATTTTTTTTTATTTTTTATTTTACGAAAATGTCCTCGTTACGAGACCAACTGGATGCCGTGTGAAAAGTGCACAATCGAGAGACGCAACCGATAATCGCGAAACGAAAAAAAAAAAATTTTAAAAATTGCATCTCGCGATTGTGGACGTCTCGCGACAGAGGCAAAATCGTCCAAAACTAAATAAATAAATAAATAAATAAAAAATGTGTCACCAGCGTATTTAATTTTATGCGTGGGTCAAAAAGTCAAAATAAAGTTATTTCGTCAAATTTCCCGTCAAATTTCCCGTGTGGATTAGGGCGCAATTACAATATAAAAATTATTATATTCTCTTTCTCAAATTTTTGAATTCGTATGGCGACACCTTATACCATATACTCTAAATAAAAAAAAATAAAAAAAATGTTTTATTAATATATTTAAATTTTATAATATTATAAAAAAATTATAATTTTATAAAATATAAAGAATAAATAAATATATTTATAATATTATATATTTAATTGTGTTTATTAAGGTTCAAAGATGGAACACAAATATTATCTTTATTTCATCTGACTAACTAACAAAAAAAAAAAAACAAAAAAAAAAAATCTTTAATTTTATAATTGTCATTCCTAGGTCTGGTTTCTATCCAGTTATTTAAATAACATGTGTTATTATGTAAACTAGCATGTATCCTGTGTAAATGTAAGATTAATAATATAAAAAATTGTGAAAAAAATATTACGGTAAAATTTTTATAGACAGGTCAACCCACAATCCGACCCAAATATCCATTTACTCTCACATATATCTAAATTAACCATAGCTCACGACCCGGCAATCCGAACACTTTAAAAATTAAGCATCATTATATATATATATTAGTTAGTTAAAAAGTTGAACTTATATTGTTAAAATGTCACACGTTTATCAAATTTTGGGTTAAATTTAAAATATAAAGTTTTATTAGCCTAGTTGGTTAAAATGGTGTACTTGTTTTGTTAGGTTGCAAGTTCGAACTATAGCATTTTTAATTTTATTTTTAACCGTTTTAAGTTTATGGGCGGGTCAACCCACAATCCGACCCAAGTATCCATTTACTCTTACATATATCCAAATTAACCACAGCTCTCGACCCGGCAATCCGGAAACTTTAAAAATTAAGCATCATTATATATATATATATATATATATTAGTTAGTTAAAAAGTTGAACTTATATTGTTAAAATGTCACGCGTTTATCAAATTTTGGGTTGAATTTAAAATATAAAGTGTTATTAGCCTAGTTGATTAAAATGTTGTATTTGTTTTTTGTTAGGTTTCAAGTTCGAATCATACCTATAACATTTTTAATTTTATTTTTAACCGTTTTAAGTTTATGGACGGGTCAACCCACAATCCGACCCAAATATCCATTTACTCTCACATATATCCAAATTAACTACAGCTCTCGACTCGACAATCCGGACACTTTAAAAATTAAGCATCATTATATATATATATATAGATAATTATTTGAGATTATTTATTTTATTAAAAAAAACTTAAATAGTATTAATATAATTTATTTATTTTAAATATAGAATATTTTAATATTTTGATTAATAAATTATTAACGGGATAAATGAAATATTAAAATAACCCATATCAAATCTGCACCAATGTAAGAGTCACAATTTAATGTTACAATAATAATTTTATTTTATTTTTAAGTAAAAATCCAACCATTAAGAAAACCACCAAAAATGTTAAAAAGAGTAATCTTGTAACTTTGTTTTATATTAAAAAAAAAATAGTTAAATATAATTTAACTATTTTAATATATATATATATAAGCGAAATGATTGGATATGAAATTTTAGAAAGAATAATTTACGAAAAAAATAATTTTCTCATTCTTTATCTTTTTTCCGGTTCATTCCTTCCTCATTTCTCTTTCAAATTTCCTCTATCTATAACTCTTTTTATATATATATATATATAATAATAAGGTATAAAAAAATTACCAAGTTTTTAAAATTTTATGTTATTAATATCTCATAAAAATAAATTAAAAGTTATTTATTGACAAGGTGAGATACAATTACACTCTTTTATATTTTGAAACATAAATATTTTTTTTATGATAATTCATTAGATAAATGAGTGTCAATAATTCTGAAAATCGGGTCAGGTTTCTAAATTTTTTTAAAAAAAAAACTTTGATGATAAATATACTTTCCTTTTTTTTAAAATTAAGTAACATACCAGGGTATTTCATTTATGTTTCTTTTATTTATCTACACAATATCCAAAATAAAATTCTCTAGTAGCTCAATCATTTGCCTTCACAACCATTTTATAAAATAATAATAATAATAATAATAATAATAAAACTTATAAGATGAGACACCTTTTAGGAAAAAAAATAAAGAATCATGACAAATATTATCAATTAAGACACGACCCTCTAACTAAAATCAATCACCAAATAAAATGTCATGAATGTGCTAAAACTATATATATCATAAGAAAATTACAATAAATTTATGAATTTGTTGACTAAATTAACTTGAAACTATTTTGTATCTAAATTCAAAAACATAAAAATAAAATAAATGTTACACAATGGAAACCACAAAGCCAAGCTAATTCAGATTAAAACAGTAAAGAATCAACAGTAATATCATCAGTAACAAAATTGTCTTTTAAGTTAAGAACTAGAAAAACTCAAATTCCTGCAGGTGCAAAAAGTATAAATATAAAACAGTATCCTCATTATACAGCAACTGTAAAAAAAAAGGCTACAAAGTGGCCCTACTTTCCACGAAAATCTCGTCATTCGCTTCTTCTACAGATGTCTATCTGATGTTGTGCTAAAAGAATAGAATCCGAGGGGAGGGACACATTATACGTGCACCTACTTCTTCTTCTTTGATTTGTTAATCAAAGACTGAGTGTAAGCAGTTCCCTGATAAAAAAAAAGAGATACTATTAGTCACTAAACCATCTTTGAATGTAAATCATTCAGAAAAGGACTAAATCAAATGTGTACATAACAAAGATGTTCTATTTCATTTGGTTTTCGCATCTAAGTGTGGATCTGGATTAGGTTTAGTTTGGTAACATGTTGTATATGTATTTAGTCCGACCCATATCCAAATTCACCTATAAAAAGGAGCCGACTATAGAATAGCTCAATTATCTATACAAAGTTGTGTGATTTTCGGTGTAATTCAGACAGACACGCCTTTCATACCACATATAACTGAATCGCTATCCAACAACTCATTGGCAGACTTGTTTCGAGCCAATTACAAAAGTGTTTTCAAATGAAACCTAAATTTTTCCCATCCCTGTTTCTAAAAGTTCGACTTCTTTTGGAGCATTCTTGTGGAAATTCATCACATTTACTTAACAATATGCAAGAGTATACCTGAAGCCATTCATCCATTGACGAATCAACAGTCTTAGTTCCAACTTCCACTTTTGATGCCCTTTTAGTTTTCTGAGAAGTAAAAACAATAGATCAATGAATTGCTCTAGAGCAGAAAGCAGTATATGCCTTCTATGGATAGGAAAAAACAATTTAGAAGCATAGGGATATTAAAAAAAATTAGAAAGTTGTAACTCCAAAAATAAATATTGATTTACCTTGGAAAGATTTTGTATCTGATTGCGGATCCACAATCCAAGAAATCCAATAAGGGCAATTCCAAGGGAAACAAGGAGAACAGATTCCATACTGAGAAAACCACCAGCTTCTTTAACTTCAATGGTACCTTTGTAAAATGTGCTCTGATATACCTGTTGGTCTATCTCATAAATGACGGTTCCTACAAGATCAAATGTTCCTGCCTGCAATAGTCAAACGAAATACAACTGTTAACAGATTCAATAGAAAATAAGTGAGATAATATTATAAGCATTTATACCTGCAAAAACTTGCTCACTGCAAATGCATATGGAAAGGCAGCTGAAGCTGAGGTAGGAATAGAGGCATTGTTGAAAGCCTACGACACAAATAAAAAAAAGAAGTTATAGATAACTCAATCAAACTACAAGAAGAATAATTGTGTAAGACTGGTAAAATACTAACCAAATAAATCTTAACTGAGTTTTTTTAATCATTTTGATCTATCTTTATATAATACTCAAGGAGGTGTTGAATCTTCACAATTTACTTACTAAACTGTTTTGGTAATAAAATGTCTCTTAATGTTTCATAATATCAGAATATAAGGTATGTTATTAATGCACCCATTTTGTTGTTTCCTATGGTTGCCAGAAGGATTACCAGTCATGTCTCTCACAATTAGGTTCCTAATAATATACTGTTTCTGTGGGTTTTATGATGTAGTTTCTACAAAGTAGTGAATAATATAAGATCTGTGATTGTGTTCATGTCCTAGCATGTAAACATATTGACTGTTATAGAATTTAGTTATCAAAGTGACAAAGAGAAAAGACTGCTAGAATAAACAACAAAACAATGTCAATATTTCCTTCAAAAGTTCTACTAGTTCTGAAACTCTGAAGGCTGCTAAAAAGAGATTTCACTTCTAAATGGTTATCATGGGATAGGAACCAACGGATTAACATATTCCAATAAATGCAACAGTAATCATTGGGCTTGACCAAGACATACATAAGGAAAATAGAGGTACGTGGCAAATTCCAAGCCGTTTGATAATATATGCTCCTCATCTTTAAGAGAATGAGCATATTAAACCCATGAAAGAAACATATAGTAACAAAATCACTACCTGAGTAGAGAGATTTTGGACCAAATAGGTGTGATCAAATGGTAGATAGACACTAGCCTTAATAGCTAGGACATTGACAGTAGATTCCCCTGCTCAATCAGACACAAATAAAAACGATCAAACTTTCTTCGCATTGGGATATCACAAAATACACTTATGAGAATAAGAATGGGTTAAAACCAATCAATTGAATTCAATCAGTAGTGAGCAGAACAATCTTATGTCTCACAATGTCATCACCCAAGCAAGGTGATTCTTAAATTTTTGTCGATAAAAATAAATCTCTGAAATGGCACTATGATAATAAAAAGAGGAAAGAATATGCATCTTAATTATGTAATGAGGTACAATACTACCATAGAATGAAATATTACCATAATTTTTCATTCCAACCAATAGTTCAGTCTCTTCTCCTGCAACTACCACTGCATAATTAAAGAAATCAGTTTTTATCATGAATCATGGAAGATAACTGAGGTGAGAAATGATAAACACAGAATATTGCTGAAAACATTCATAAGACTTACATTTTGAAGGATTATTGGGGAAAACACATACAGTATCCACCTCAGTGGCAGAACTAAAAGTAGTGTCTGCAGAATATTTGGCATTCTCCCCAACAACTTCACTATCGGCTCCTTCTACAATGGTTTCAGCATCTTTTGGAGTCTCTTCTGAACCTTGCTGACACCTCGCAACTATAAAGAAAAGATCAATGTTATCATCTGCCAGTTTTACTGGAATAATGGATCAATAGCTATGACTTGCATACAATCAAGGCTGACCCTTTGATTATCAGAAAGAACATCTAACCAAGAAACAGAAAAGGTCCACAAAGTACAGAACAAAACATCAACATGGATCCGACACTTGAGAATTACAGAACCTAGATCCAAACACATAAAATGTATATTTGTTAAAGAACAAACGTCACCCATATCACAAGAAGAAAATAACATATCGAGATTGCAGCAAAAGACACAAAATAGCATTAACCCTTTCTTTCCACCAATTTTGACTTCATTTTTACAAATCCCCAACAACCCAAAACAATTAAAACTCAGTAGATTACAATCAGTAAACACCATAGCTACAAAATTGATATCTCCAAAGAGAATCAGATACAGATTTGAAAGCAAATGTACCATACAATTGATCGAATCCGATTGAACCAAATCAGCTCACAATCAAAGATCTATACAAATCTAAGGCCATACATACATGCAACAACATTAATAGCTAAAATTCAACAATAACCCAAGTAACTGTTGGTGTATATTAACAGATCTAACATACAAACCTTGAAGAAACGGAGATGATACGAGGAGAAGAGCTAAGATGTAGAAAACTGTAAACTTCATTTTTCTTGAGAGAAAAGCGATTCAGAGATGGGTATGTAACGAATCCGATCGAATCGCGAGCCTGGCTGCTGCAATCGGAATTCACGCGACCTGCACTTCTACTGCAAGACTCGCCCTTTATAATGAAATTAAGGAAACACGTCGCGTTTGTCCAAGTCCACCTATACTTGAAGAGAGAGAAAGTAAAAGTTTATATAAGCCCTCAAACTATTAGTTAGTTTTTCATCATACCTTAAATTAATTTATTTATTTTATATAAACCTGGATATCAATTCTTAAATATTGCCTTTATTATTATTAGTATAAAGCATAAATGGAAAAACTATGATAGTTTTGATCAATATAACTCCCTTCAATTAAGGTATCAAAATCACTATGTATTATAAGTTTTTATATGAAACTCTAAAAAGACTGAGACTTAGATTCGTCAATGCAATTTTCTTTTCAAGGTTTTGAGACTATAACTATACCTTTTTCATTATTCAATAATCAAGAATGGCAGGATCAATAAGGAATTTTATAAGTTCATGATGACTTCATTTGGGGACTACATGCCAATGAGGAAAACAAGAGTGAAGTGGGAACATGTATAAAGGAAAGGTGATTTCAAATTGAACAATTGCATTAAATGAAGTTGTGTGCTCATCTTGAAACACCTATGGATTTTTTACAATAAGTAAGATTTATCTCGAGTTGTTTTAAGGATTTATCTCTAATTGTTTTAAAAAAATTATGCTTATGGACATGGATATGAATAGATGCCTACATTATAATAGTAGGCCCAAAATTAAGCCCAACAAGTCAATGGACTAATCAATGGGCTAAGTATGTCAATAACTTAAATAAATAAATAAATCTCTAAGACCATCTCTAATCAATATATCCCTCCTCAAACCCAAAATATAATAAATGTGACATCAAATCAAATAATAACATCTTTAACCCAAAAACTAAAAGAATATTTTATTTTACACCATTTTTTTAACTTTTTCAATAATTACCTATGTATTTATCAATTTTTACAAATTAAACCTTAATTTTTTTCAAACTCACACCAATTAAAAAAAATTATGATAAAATTAATTAAAGATCAATAATTTATACACATAAAAAATAAACTAAACATTATTAAATAAACACAATATTGATAATTTAAGTATTTTTTAAGAAATGCAATTATTGTATTTTTTTAGTTTTTTTTATCAATATTATTTATTATTACAAATTTATGATAGGTAAAAAATATTAATAAAAATATATGAAAAATATTAATATTAAATATATAAATAAATTCATACAAAACTAAATATAAAATTCAGTTAAATTAAAAGTTGAAAAGATAAATGAACACTTTAAAATAAATTATATAAAAAAATAAATATCTAAATAAAAATACCTGTAAAGTTGAAGGCCTTTTTATTTTTAGGTTAAATTTGGGTTTGAGGAACAATAACAACGCAAATATACGTGGTTTGGAGAGAGAAAATGATGTTATTCCTATTTTGAGTTTGAGCATGTAATAGGATTGGAGCGGAAAAGGGATTATGGGAATGGGTTTCCGAGTTTTGTTGGAGATGCTACAAGGCAATCCAAGTTTATGGGCGCTAGGGCTGCAAATGAGTCGAGTCGAGCTCAAGCTTGCTGAAGTTCGAGCTCGACTCGATTAAGTATTTATTAGCTCGACTCGAACTCGAGCTCGAACGAGTTTATAAATTTGAGCTCGAGTTCGACTCGACTATATTACATACAAGCTCAGCTCGACTCGAAAACTTGAACAAAAATTTAATTTTCAAGCTCTCGAACTCGATTCGAGCTCGAACCAAATTTATTTATAAAATTAAAATATCAAACTTTCATACATATTAGTAATTTAAAACATGATATTTCAAAATTAAAATATGAAACAATCATAACTATTGAAAATTATAAAATATAATAATTCAAAACATTAAATCACCATTATAATCAAAATTCTAAAACATAAAACTAAAAAATTAAAGTACAAAATTATTAATTTGTTTGAACATTCAATATATTAATCTTTTTAACTCGTGTTCTTCAATCATAGCACACATACAACTACATGCATTCAATAATATGAAAGGTTTAATCTTAAAAATAATTAATATAAAATATAAATGTTCAAACAAATAACTAAAATTTAACTTACTTTAAGAGGTAGATACCGAAAACAAAATTTCTTAATATGTGTTCTCTTTCTGAAAAAATGAAAAATTAATTAAATAAGTGATAAAAGGATATATAAGCATAAATATATATTAACTATTTTTATCCGTAAATAATTATATATTATAATATACTAATTATTATATCCATAATATTTATTTTTATTATATATAATATATTAACCTTTTTTTTTTATCTCTTTTCAATATAAAATATAAACTATAATATACTTTTATTATAAATAAAATATTAATCATTTTTATTTCTTTTTATATTAAACTAATTATTATATCTTAATATTATTTTTATTATATATAATATATTAATATTTTTTTTTATCTCTTTCAATATTATATACAATATACTTTTATTATATATAATTTATTAATTTTTTTATTTTCGTCTTTTTTTTATAACCAGTCTTTTTTTATAAAAAAAAGAGTGTTATTCTATATATTCATCCAACTTATGTATAGAATAATCTAAGTCTAAGTTTATCCTAATATACATGCATAAATTTCTATTAATACATGAAAAAAAAAGATGAACAAGACTTACCTTAAAGTCACCAATAAAATAGTTTTTTCCTTTCTTTGTTGCTAGATTTCCTTAAGGTAAAAAAAAAAATCAAAGTTAAATAAAAAACAAAAACAATAGTTATCATAAAAGTGAAAATAAATTTAATTACCTAAGTCTCTTCCCTTTTTTGAATGAGAAAATGAATAGATGAAGAGTGAAAAATATGTGAAGACTGAAGAATAAGAGATTAAGAGCTACAAAAATGGTGAAAATGGATGAAGAAAAAATTAAGAGTGAAAGAACGGTGAAGAGTGAGAGAAAGAAATGGTGAAGATTGTGAAGAGTGAGAAAAAGAAATGGTGAAGATGGTGAAGAGTGAAAGAAAGAAATGGTGAAGATGGTGAGGAGTGAGAGAAAGAAATGGTGAAGATGGAAGGGGCGATTAGATGAAGAAGATTAGAAAGAAGAATGAAAGAAGAGACCATTAGATGAAGAAGATTAGGTTAGATGAGAATGAAAAAAAGAGACGATTAGATAAGAAGATTAGGTTAGATAAAGAGTTGTAGATAATAGATATGTTAGAAATTATGGTTTTATTTATGGATTGTGGTCTTCATATGGGCTTTAAAGAGAAAGAGATGGAAAAAATATATTATTTGAGTTTTAATATTAAATAAAAGAATTATATATTATATACTTAGACTCGAAAAAGCTCGACAAGCAATCGAGTAAGCATTATATGAGCTCGAGCTCGACTCGAATTTTAAACGAGCCGGCTCGAGCTCGACTCGAGCTCGGTCAAAGTCAAGCTCAAGCCGAACTTTGACCGAGCAGTTCACGAGTGGCTCACGAGTAGCTTGACTCATTTGCAGCCTAATGGGCGCTGACATGAGCGAATCTATGTTAGGGTTCGGCCCACCCAAAAAAATTAGGATAGAAATATGATATGATACCTAGTTTCTTAATCTTTATTAATTTAATTCATTTATTTGCTTCACTATTCATAAAAAGTTAAGTAAAACTTTCATTTATTTACTCGTTTTATTTTAATAAAAGTACTTAATCCCAAGTTTTTTTAATGGATGCCGACACTACTTATTAGTAAGATATAATATGGTTATTCAAGAAAATTCTCAACATTAGCAGGCTTGCTTGAGTTTACAATTGGTAATGTGGAAGAAGGAACTTGGTTTTGGTATGATTTGTGGTTTGAAAACTATCTTCATTCTAAAGACATTCAATGGTCGAAGTTTGTGATACAAATATAAATATGCAAGAGTTATTTTTTTTTAAGAGACAGTGAAATGATATCCGTTGAAACGCAAGGAAAAATAATATATGAGAACGATTGTTTGGATCTTCAAATCAATGACAACAATCTATGCATTTAAGAAGTTGAGAAATAACTCTCATTTATTACAAACATGAAGTGAGATTTACTAAGAGTATATTTAATAAGGCATGGTCTGTGAAATTTAGAAAAAATGGAATTGTAAAGCTTTTCAAAAGTTAAATGAAATAAAGATGATTTTTTTAAGAGATGTCAATCTTAGTGAATTTACCCTTACTAGTCCATGGAGAAGTATTCCAATTACTTTTCAGAATTAATAATTTTGCAAGAAGTATTGATAGTGATTAAGTCAAGAAGAAAAATGATCATGTGAGAAAATATAATTTTGTATATGTTGTTTAGTGTATTGTTTCAAATTGTTCTTCAAATTTTTGTTTTAGTTATAGTTTAATTTTTTTGTTGTGGGATGATAAAATTATATATTGTTATCATTTTAAGTTGATTTTTTTAATTATTAATAAAATGGTATCGATTTTCTTCTCAAAATAATAAACAAATGATGTACAGGTAGGATGATAATCTCAATTGGAAAGTGACACCGCAATGAATAGTATGGAGGTGACCATTTTTTTCAATTTAATTTATGAAAAAGATAATAATTGGATTGTTGGTTGGATATTGAACTAATTTTATATTTTTAATTTATTTAATATTTTTGTTTTAAATATCATATTGGAGTATTGATTTAAATAATATAATATTCGTTTAAATCAGTTTTAGGCATTTCTAACCCAGTTTAATATTAAATTTTTCGTACATTTATCTGAAACATTAAAATGTAAAAAAATATAAAATTTATTTCATTTTATAATGTCATTGATATGTATATAACTATATATCAATATACTATTCATTTTATTATTTTTATATATTAAAATACGTATTTAATTTGTTATATATATATATATATATATATATATATATATATATATATATATATATATAACTTAGTTAAAATAGTTTTTAATTTAAATAAATATACTATTTATAACATGTATAATATAAATGCTGACAAGTCAAAATTTATATATAAAAATAATTGTATTAGATAATTATGAAGGTAGTAAGAAAATTAATAAAAAAAGTAAATTAAAGAAGACATTAAGATAACTTTTACTTAAAGTAGATCACTTTGAAATAAAATGTATTTGTCTTTTATTTATTTATTTGAGGCTTTATCTAAACTCAAATATATAAACTAATTTAAATAATGAAAAATGTATACAAGAGATAAAAGATGTTGATTCAATTTCTATTAAAAATGATTTAAATTGAGTTGAGATTTCATCATCACTACAACTACAACTAGTTTCATAAACTAAAAAAAAATATACATATATATTTTTTTGTTTCGTATGGTCAAAGAAAAAAGTTATATATATCAAAATTAATAAATAGGGTTATGAAAAACACTAAAAATATATTTTTCAAAAAGAGACTTTTTTTTTCTTTCAAATCTAGTTAGTTTATATGTCTCTTGGTAAGTGATGGAAACTCCTTAACCATAAAAGGTTAAAAATGAGATGAAGTGCGTGACAATTAACATTTATTATATTTTTCTGTTTTTATCCGTGAAGTAATTGAATAAAAATCCAATTCTACCCCCACTTTTAAACACTTTTATAAAAGTTAATACTTATTTATAATTTTTAAATTTATATTAAACACACTTGACAACATTTGATACTAAGATATATACATGTACCAGTGATCAGATTTGAGTTTAATAATAATCACAATTTTAATTTTTATTAAGATTAAGAAGTTATAATAGCTCAAATCAAAATATAACAGTCTAAGTCAAATATTTATTTAAATCCTCAACCAACAATTATGAAATTTATAAATTATAATAAGTTGAAAATTGAAAATAATTTTTTTTTATGAGATATTGACCTCATCTAACTATTTGCACCCATATATTAAATAATTAAATAGAAGACATCGAAACGAAAGAATTAAGACAATAGGTCGTGTCGATAAGAAATTCGAATTATGACAAAATATTTGGTTGATTTGAGTCGATGAGTCCTTATTCCGATAATTTATTGGTAGATCATTTGACTTGAACAAAATTACAAGACGTTTAGTGATCGCGTTTGACTGCTGTGTTAACTATACAACAATATTTGATCTTTCTCTTTGAATAAGATCTCAATTATAGAGACGATTTCATTAGATATATTACAACTAGAATTCTTCATTTTTCCGATCCAGTCCACCACCGCGAACCCCAGTTAGAATTAGACATGCTACACTCTTTAGTTATTCAAAAAACCAAAGTACTCTCTTTCGGATTCAGGACAATGGTTTAGAAAGTACATTTTGTGCAACCTGATAGAAAAAGATCATCTTGAACCGATCTTAACTGGGATCGCAAATCATAAATTTGTCTACGAAGAGCGGATCTAATTATATTTGTATCTATAATGAATATAATGAATTTCTTCTGTGTAATTTTAATTGAAATGACCTAATTAGTAAGTGTTACAAGATCTCATACATTGAAAATATGATGATGACCGAAATTATTAGTATTAATAGAGATATTTTTTGGTGAGATGTTTGGTGAATATTTTGTTTCGTTTATTTCGGCGTGAACTCTATTTGTATTATTTTGTTTCATTAGACTCAAATAACCCTGATTTATATATATATATATATATATATATTATTTTGTTTGAAAAACAAATAAGAATTGATTGTGGGATCTTAAGAGTTTGAAGGTAAAATGTTGTAATGTAATAAAACAATAAGGTTTAATTTTGTCATTTTCAAATGAATGAATTAATTTAATGTCACGTGAATCTACGCGCCAAATCTGGTGTAATAATATCCGATAGCAACTGGAACACACCGCCACATATATAGCAAAACCTCTACTTCCTTACAAAGAGAGAAACAACCGCTTTTAGATTTCTACAGTTATTGCACCAGAGCCGGCAGCCATGGCGGTAGCTTCAACTTCTCTACTTTCTCAACTCTCTACAGCTCCTAATTCTACCATTTCTTCTTCCCTGCACTTCTCCGGTCTCCGTCAATCCTCCTCAAACCTCGACCAGTCACTCTTCCATCGCATCGATTCTCAGCTTCGTCTCTCATCGAAGAAGACGAAAAGTTGCAGAGGCGTCATCACTATGTCCGGTTCAGGAAAGGTATTTATTCTTTATGTTTCATTTCCTTTTTTGTAGTGGTTGTAGTGTAAGAAACACTTGTAATTGCATCGATTTGTATTGCATAAGCATTGGCCGGTTCCGGAAAGGTACTTCTTCTACATCCATATATTTCCTTTTTTTGTAGTGGTTGTAGTAAGATTTAAGACACTTGTAATTGCATAGAAGGTGCATAATCGATTTGTTTACCAATGTCTTTCTTGGTAAGATGCTGATGATTATGTATCAATGGAATTTACTAATCTTTAGAAGTACATTATTTAAATGTTTTAGAATAAAGGAATAAGAGCTTTATACGGC
The DNA here is from genome assembly GCF_907164915.1 of Impatiens glandulifera. Taxonomy (NCBI): domain Eukaryota; kingdom Viridiplantae; phylum Streptophyta; class Magnoliopsida; order Ericales; family Balsaminaceae; genus Impatiens; species Impatiens glandulifera. Next base: position 54,620,726 of record NC_061865.1, on the reverse strand, counting down.
CATGAAATTCGAGGGAGTGTTCTCTTTATGCAACGAGATGCTGATTATTGTTCTTTTCTTTGTCCTGACATTACATATATTTCTTTTATTTTTTGTTTCCTATTGAAAATCGGGAATATGCATTATCGTTTTATCTTTTACTAAAGCAGGCAACCTTTAGTTGTTCACACCATCTAATATGATATTCTGTCCTTCCACGTTGCTCTTAGAACTTTGTGTTTATATTATTATGTTCTACCGTTACAATTTCGCTCATGTGATTCTGTTTTTGTTTGCAGTTTTTTGTTGGTGGAAACTGGAAGTGTGTAAGTTTCTGAATACTTTCTACACGTATAAAAATTTCAGCCACCCCATGTTAGCGAATTAAAAAAGAGTTAGGAATTCATTTGTTTGTCTTCTGCTGGATGTAAAGGTGTCTCAATGTGTTGTACGATGAAGATCAATGTGCTGGTTCTTGTCTATTTCAATAGTGCAAATATATGCATGAATAAAAATTTATAACTGATACATTGTCCAAAAAATAGTACTGCAATTGAGCTCTTCTTTAATGTCAGGATGGAAACATCAAATTAACCCAGAAATAGACCTTGTAGTTACCCATATTGGCCACTTATTTCATGTGCATTTTTAATCAGTATACTTTCATAGACTAAGAAGATGCTCAATTGACCAATAACTGTCAACATGCTTCATTCCCTGTTACCCTAGTATATACTTCATAATTTAAAAAATGTTTTATGTGTTAGAAGAGACATTTTTTGTTTGTTAATAACTTCTTAAGAAAAACTAATATACTTTACTTTCTACAAATATTGATTTTCTGCAGCCCTTAAAATATACTAAAAACATGTTATATACATATATTGTGTCATAACCTCCTCATGTCTCTTGTTTGCTTAGAATGGAACCAAGGAGTCAATTTCCAAGCTTGTCTCTGACCTCAATACTGCAACTTTGGAGGCGGATGTTGGTGAGTTATACCGCCTTTTGTGTATAACCTTGTCTTGCGTAATTGCTCTAAAATCTGCCACTAGGCTTATCTCGTTATTTGTATCTCCATACCACACTGTGCAATCAATGCGACAAGCAGTTGTTTTGGTATTCCATCATGTGAACTTCAAGTCATATTTGCAGTATCAAGGGGTGCTTAGTGTTCTTGTTCTAATGTAATTGGTTGAACTTAGATCTTCTTTAATTTTTTTTGGGTTGAAATAATCTGATTTTGTGAAAATACCTTGTTTGATGAAAATATGGATTAATTACAAAATATCATTTGTATTTAATACTTTTAAATATTATATAAACATATATAGTAAGGACGTTTTAATATTTTAGTTGATAATTTGCACGATTTAATCGGTGAATGATGATGGGATAAGTAAAGCTAAATAACCCTTCATCAAACAAGGCTTCAAGAGAGATGATATTATAAAATCAGGAATTTGGCTTCTAATGATACAACTAAAGTATGTTGTTATTATCCAATTTGTTAGGCAATGAGACTTCAAGCCCATTGAAATTGTGGGTTCTAATGTAGGGTTTAACAACCTTTGTGCTCTCCAACCTTAACAACTAGCTTTTAAGATGAGCTTCTCCTACGGGTTGTTACAAATGCTTATTTGTGTTCCTGAACTGTATTGTTAAAATTGCAGCTACTGGTAATATACATTGAATTTCTTTAGATTAAGAGAGATGATATCATTTTAGTCTAAAGTTGTTTGTTCATTTTTCACACCATGCATTCATGTTCACAACCATTTAGTGTAAGCATTTTAGTCTTAAGTGTATTTCTGGGATAATGTATAACCTCAATCTCCGTTTGTGCTTCAGATGTGGTTGTTGGGCCTCCCTTTGTTTACTTAGATCAGGTGAAAAGCTCATTAACAGACCGCATTGAGATTGCAGCTCAAAATTCTTGGATCAGCAAGGGTGGAGCTTTCACAGGAGAAATCAGGCCAGACTGCTTCTTCTTGATGAAGTTTCATTGAGTTATGTTGATATTTCCGTTACTTGACTTGATTATTTTGTCACGGAATGCTTGTTTATAGCAACTGTTTGAAAAAAATGGTCCAATAAGTGTATTTTTACTTGTCTGCCATGCATTGCTGGTGGAACTGAGATAATGCCTAGAGAACATTTGGTTTATAACCAATTATTTTATCATTCTCAATCCATAAGGCACCTAGTTCTAACTCCATTGGTTTTGACATTGCTTGGTAGTTGCATATGTTCCCTGATATAGAATGTGAGACATCTTTTCACCCATTCTGACACATTTTTCAATTCTATGCTCTTATCTTTACAGTGTGGAACAATTAATTGATATTGGTTGTAAGTGGGTCATCCTTGGTCATTCTGAGCGGCGACATGTAATTGGAGAAAATAACGAGGTAAATCGTATCAGTCTTATGATAATAGAAAGCGTAAAATTTACTTGCAGATGTTTAGGATATTGAGCATATTTGGAAACTTTTATTTTGTCACAATCAACATTCAAATTGAAGGTATTTTTTTCGGTTTGGTATAAAAATATTTATGGACCATGATTTAGATTATAATGTGGTTTTTGTTTTGATTTGGTATAGAAATTTTTGTTTTCTTCATCATGATTAATATTATTTTCTACCTATTGTGATTTTTGTCAAACATAACAAAAATAGATTTTTAGGGATCATACCAAAACAGCTCGAACTAAAACAAAAATCAAAACTTGGTTATATATCTTGTATTGAGAACCAATTTCCATGTAGAAGATTTATTTTCCTTTGTCCCTTTCAGTTCATAGGAAAGAAGGCTGCTTATGCCTTGAGCCAAAATGTTGGAGTCATAGCCTGCATAGGAGAACTGTTAAAGGAAAGGGAGGAAGGAAAAACTTTTGACGTCTGTTTTCAGCATCTGAAAGCTTTTGCAGGTTTCCATACTTTTATTTCATTTACTTGGATAATTTTTCATGGATTTAAACTGTTGAGTTGTTAATTAACCATGCCTTCAGATGCTGTGCCCAGCTGGGATAATGTAGTTGTTGCCTATGAACCCGTGTGGGCAATTGGAACCGGTAAAGTTGCAACACCTCAACAAGCTCAGGAGGTTCATGCTGCTGTTCGCGATTGGCTAAAAAATAATGTTTCTGCTGAAGTTGCTTCTAAAACACGAATTATATATGGAGGTATTTTATGACTATTTTTAAAATTTATTTTTTAGTTAATTCCAATTAAGGATATTTTTGATAAAATAACTATTACTCTTTTATATAACGACATAAATTGATTAAACTATAGGGTTAAAATTGTCTTTAAATGATCTTACTAGATTAGCCAATAAAATCATTCCTAGCTTATGGAATTAAGTCAGTTTTTTTAGCGTAATTTGAGCTAAATTCTAGATAATGAATTGATATTAAATGAAAGTTAATAAATGACTTCGATCTATCAATATGTTTATGTGCCCGTTTATAATCAAAGTTGAGATGGCCGAGTTGGTCTAAGGCGCCAGATTAAGGTTCTGGTCCGAAAGGGCGTGGGTTCAAATCCCACTCTCAACATGTCTTTTTTTTTTCCGATTTTGTCGATTCATTCAGAATACAAGTTATTTTTTACATCACATTCCAAACTATACTATATATTTTCTTTATTTTTCATTTTTTATATGTTATATCTAGATCATTGAATTATCCAAATTAATTTGTGATTGTGGGATCTTTCTTCTTTTGTTTCTGAATGCCTCACAACAATCAAAGTTGAGATGGCCGAGTTGGTCTAAGGCGCCAGATTAAGGTTCTGGTCCGAAAGGGCGTGGGTTCAAATCCCACTTTCAACATGTCTTTTTTTTTTTCCGATTTTGTTGATTCATTCGGTATACTAGTTTTTTTACACAACAATCCAAACTATACTATATATTTTCTTTATTTGGTATACAGATTTAGTTTTTTATATCAGATTACTTCTGAATCCTTGGATCATCGAATTGATTTGTGATTGTGGGATCTTTCTTTTGTTTTTGAGTGCCTCACAACTAGCTGAGATTTGAACTATTTGCAGGGTCTGTAAATGGGAGCAACTGTGGTGAGTTGGCAAAAGAAGAAGATATTGATGGATTTCTTGTAGGAGGTGCTTCACTAAAGGTACCATCTTGAGAATTCTTTCTGCATAGTATATGGATTTGTGATTTTAATAGTTTATTTGGTGTAGGGACCGGAGTTTGCAACCATTGTCAATTCGGTCACTTCCAAAAGAGTTGATGCTTGATGGTAACAAATATCTTACCCGCGAAAATAAAAGAGCTCACTCGATCATATACTCTTGGTCGAATGAGCCAATATTTAAAAAAATCTATTTACCCAAATAACGTCAAAACCACGTGTAAAGCACTTGTTGTCAGTTATTTAACTGATTTGCTTGACAGAATAAACAAAAACTACACTTCATTTGCTAATTAAGTTGTTGGTAGGATGATTTTGTTAACATGTGCATGGGAAATGATTAACAATGTTGCTTAATACCTTTCTTTATGAATGATTTTGAGTTACAAATATTTGTTTTCTTAAAGATAAAGATATTTTATATCATTTTGGTTTGTTGGATCATAAGTTCTTCAAGGACATTTGTAATGCTACAAAAATTGGTGTTAATTTTATTTTTTTAGATTTTTTATTTATTAAAATTAGTAAATAACAATTATTGGTTAACATATGAAAATAAAATTGTTTTTACTGGTTATATTATGGTCTTTATTTTGAAGAATCAATATCTCATTGCTAGTATAGTAACTCATTTTAGAACCTATTAATTACATTCATTTCTTGGCATTGAGTCTCATTAATCCTTATACTTTTATTTTGATTCAGTTCAAATGTTTCACTTTTTGCCTAATGAATATGAATCATTTTTACCCACTTTGAATTTAAGTTTTTCAAGAATGTTAGTTCTTAATTGATGTCTTTAAATATATTTTTTTGAGAATAAAGTTTTAATATTTGCCTATTTAGAAATTTTATTCTCATTATAAGGAATTCTAGCCATGTAACTGAGAATTGGTATTAATTTTTTACATTATTATAGCATTTTTTTATATATAATTGCAACTTGATTACAAATTTAGATACATTAACAAACCACACCACATAGTCACCACATTTAAAGCTAAAAAAACAGTGTTTATAAGTTCATATTTATTGTCTTTTATTTACGCGCAACAATGAAGGTGCCGTGTTTTCTATAGTCTCGGTCTCATGTTTTCTATAGTCTCGGTCTCCTCTAATTAGGACTTAGAAGGTCTCGTGTTTTCTATAGTCTCGGTCTCCTCTAATTAGGACTTAGAAGGAACCTACGAGACGTTGTGTTTTCTACCCTTTACTTTTGTCGAAATTCTAGTCGTATCAATATTTAAAAAAGTTATATAATCATTTATAAATTTCTCAACATTTAATTTACATGGAATTATAAGCTTGTTTGTGTGAAAAAACATCAAAATTAATCCAACCAATAAACATACAAATCCAACAATAAATTAAACCTACTTATAATCAACACATCACCTTGACAACAATCAAAACAAGATCTATTAAATCTCAAACCGAAAATCAACCTCTTTTTCATCTAACTAAACAAAGAAAAAGACTCAATACATACATAAACAAAGACAAATAAAAAGATAGTTTTTCATAATCATAAACTCAACCAAACAAACTTTCCAAAAAACTAGACCTAAATTGCACAAGAACAAGCAACAACAAGATCATAGCAGCCACCCCCCACGGCGAACTTCCCTCCGTCGGCAAACTCCTAGCCAACCGTCCATAAGGAGACGTCGGAGCAAATACCCACCGACCAGTTTCTTCAAAATAAGGAAACCATCGAACGATCAAAAGAAGAACAATCGGCATAAGCAAAAGAACCCATCCCATACTATCTTCAGTTGCTTCAACTGCTTCTTCATATGAACCATACCATTGAAAACCAAGTAAGATGAAGATGACTGCTAGTATTAACAAAACAGGGTATGGTAATGGATGAAGAGAAAACCCATCTACGATTGAATCGACTCCATTTCTTCTTGTGTTTGTGTACATGATCACGATTGATCTGGGTTTTTGTTTAAATTTTGAAAAGTTTTTGTTATTGGATGGAATTGAAGATTTGGATTTAGGAAAGAGAGATGTAGAAAGAGAAATGGGATGGAGTATTGTGTAATTTTTTTACTACTTTAGTAATGTGGTGGGGTGGGTCATGTTGAATTTATTGGCATGCTTAGCCAATCTCCTTTTTTTTCTTTAATTTGCTTTTTTTATTGGTGGGTGAAAGGTAATATATTAAATAAATAATAATTTTTTGTTTGTTTTTTATTTAGGAATTATTGTTATTCAAAAGCTTTATTGACTATTTTGTTCCAAACTTGGAAGATGGTTAAAAACGTGTAAAAGTAACCAAATTGTTAGCTCTTGCATATGTTTGAGACTTCAAAATATTCTTGATGTCTATTGTGAAGATATCTTTTGGTGAATTATCTATAAAAAAAAAACCAAATAATATTTAATAACAAAGACGTTTTTTGCACTAGGATGATTCACTTTGATTGAGATTCACACGCAGATCAAGTCCGTCTTAAGGTGAGGCGAGTTAGGTAACTGTTTAGGGTCCTACCTCTCCTACTTTAACCACCAAAAGAATGTTCTACACAATAGTTGAACCCACTATTAAATTATTTAACCACTTATATTTTTTTTGATAATTCAAGTTAAATAAAAAATTAGAATGATACATTTTTCCGACTAAGTTCCAAATTCATAAGGATATTTGTGAAATGTATTGACCTAATTCCTTTGTTAGAATATAAGGACTTGATCAATTTGGGTCTTCTTCTTCTTTTCTTACACTTTATTGATGTAAAGTCATTTTTTTGTGACATTATATTGTGTTTAAACAATTAATCTTGTTTAAAGAAACTATTTCTAAAATATATTAATATTTAGTATGAAAATGAAAATGAAACTTATTATAAACAATAGTTTTCTAAAAACTATACCATTTAAACCAATTCCCTTTTCCCAACAAAAATCAACTTATCTTCAATTTCAAGAAGATTTAAAATCAGATTACACAAATTAAAATATAATTGAGATAGAATAAGACAAAATAATAAACTCTTTATATTATTATTATATTATTTGTTCGGCTAGAAGTCATAACTCATCACCAATTCCGGGAACACCGACTTCTCCCGAAGTTATGGGTCACTCATTATTTACTTTTTAATATAATTTTTATTTATTAAATTCAGTAAAATAATGTTGAAAAACTGCTTTTATAAACTCACCATGTGCAAAGCCATATGAGAAATTAAATGACCATTTACTCAATATTCCCATGAATTAAACCAACTATAGAGGTCTTGATTAAGTGAATGTTGGTGCAGTTTTTAGAAAAATATAAATATTTTAAATCTTCTCACATGAATTTATATATATATATATTATATAAACTTCTCAATCTAAAACACTTCAAAGAAAGTGAAAATTTATATTTTCTTGGCTTATCTTTTTTTATGATTGTTTTAACTGAAGTAAATGTCTTGTTATTATTTTTACCTGTTAGATTTGAGTTGATGCTGATTTATTCGATTCAGCATATTGTGTAGTCGAATCAGATTTTCTATTACAAATTTTTGTGAGTTGTTTGGTGTTATTGTCTTGATAACTATTTCTCGAATCTATGTTCTTCCTATTCTTAACAACTGAAGATAATTCCAAATATTAGAGTTACCATTAATTTGAAAAAATGAAAAGAAAAAAAAAAGTTTAGAGAGATATGAAGAAAATAAAAAAAAAAATAGAGAAAAGGAATGATAAGATAAGATTTACAAAAATTGACATTTATCCTCTATCCAAATATTATTACTATTATTATTTTTTTAAATGTTGGAATATTTAAATTATTTTAAAAAAAATATTATAAAAAATTATTTGAACATAAAATAAATATATAAATAAAAAACACTCCTAAATTATAAAAACACTCGATTAACTATATCAATTAAATTCCGAAAAATAACTAAAATCTATATAATCATAAATCTCTTCTGATAGTGTTTTTGTTTTTGTTTTTTTCTAAAAAAAATCTGTTTAATTAAAATTTTAATTTTTTTTGTTGAATAAAGATCAAAATACCGTTAATTTTTTTATTTCTCTTGAATGATAAATTAATTTTAAATAATTAAATAAAATGTAATTTTTTTTATTAGAAAAAAAAAGTGATTAGATGAATGGAATGATAATTATATTTTAAGTAAAAATCATTTAAAAACCCAAATATCAAACAAACTAATTAAACAATCTCTAACAAAAAAAAAATAAAATAAAAATAATAATAATAATAAATCGGATAAAGTAAAGGCAGTAGACCAAAATAAGTGCATACGTGGTTTAATTAGCGTATTAGTCAATTGTATCCGCGGAGTAGAGAACATAAACCAATTTAAAAATGGCAAAATTACAAAAATTCAAAATTCTTTTTGTCCAAATCAAACTGGTTAGGAGCCTCCATTCCACCTGGCCTTGAACAAATATTATAGACCCTGATTCAATAATTAAAACGTGTCCAATCTCGTCGAGAATGTTTTACAAAAGGCAATGTTCAGTTTTTACGATTTCTTTTTCTTGTCGCGAATTTTCGACAAGTCGAAATCTTTCATGTTTCTATTCAACTTTCCCTTTTGCCCGTATATGTATAATTCTATAAACAAATTTTTACGAGTTTCTTATTATTTTTTTAATTATAATTAGTATATCTATAGAACTAATTATCTTTTTAGGCTAACGGGTCAAACAAATTTTCATAGCTTCTTCCGAAACAAGTTGTTTTTGTATGTTTAGTCTGTTCTATTTCATTACTCATGGTTACCAATATGTAAAATCAATATAAATATTTTATAAGATTTTTAGTTTTTTTAATAAAATTTTAATTATTAAAAGTTTGACATATTATTTAACCTTCAGATAGGTATTCTAATTACAAATGGGATAACGAATTAAGAATATAGACCATAAACACACTTAACTATTTAATTAGACACAAAATTTAATGCATAAAAGATTCGAACCTGAGAATATTCCACTCTTGTTTGATCACTGGACTATGAATAAATCATCTTAAAAAAATAAAAAATAAAAAATTAATTAATTAATTATATAATTCAGATATCATGCTAATTTATTATTATAAAATAATAAACTATTTTTAAATGACAAAAGATGCCAAGTATTTATTCAATTAAATGCAGATTATTAACATTAACATAACATACTCTGAAATCTAAATAAACAAGATTCAATCTTTGAAATGAAAACGAAATCTTCAATTGATCATCAATCCATCATCATCTTCATCAAATCATCTTCATCAAATGGTAAGATTTCTCGCAAGTATTCCTTCAAACGTAATCCCTGGACCAAAAGCTAATATCACTCCCCATTCTGAACCACCATCTTCGTCTTCATCTTCATCATCTTCTTCCTTCATCTTTAACCTATTTTCTTCTTCTTCAAGTATGTATTCCAAAACATACACAATCGTATTACTACTAGCATTTCCAAAATCCGCCAATGCTCTCCTACTAGCATTCAACTTATCCGGCAACAAATCCAACTTCTTCTCCATTCGATTCAATATCGCCGGACCTCCAGGATGAACTGCCCAAAACATCTCATTATTCTTCAATCGATCACACCCATCAATCGTCATCAACTTACTACAAAAACCCACAACATTATCTTCAATAATCTGCGGAAGTTCACGATCAAGTTTGAAACTTATTCCTTCCTCTGTAAGTCTTCCATCTATAATCTTCTCTGTATTCGGTACAAATTGTTGTATTGCAGTATGTAATTCGAAAAGAGGTGTTTCTAAACCCTTAATTGGATCTGTTCCAATAATTAATGCTCCAGCTCCATCTCCAAATAATGCAACTCCAATGAGATCATATGGTCTGTCAATTCTTGGTGGCCTGAAACCTATAATGGTGGTTTCTGTTGTCGCGAGAAGGACTCGACTACCCGGGTTGTTTTCTGCTATATCTTTTGCCATACGTATTCCTGCTACTCCTCCTGAACAGCCATTGAAGTATAGAGTTGTTCTACGTATGTCTGGACGTAAACCTAGTCCTTTTGCTAGGTAAATATCTCCACTTGGAAACCTTGCTTCACTTGAAGAAACGTATACTAAATGGGTTATTTCTGAAATTGATCTTCCCCATTTCTTGATACATGATTGTGATGCTTCAATTGCCATTTGTGTTACTGCTTTGTTACAGATGTCTAAACGTTGAGATACAGTAGGGTGACCTTCAATTGCTAGTTCAGGGTATTGTTTGAGTATCTCTTCTGTCATAACCACATACCTTGTTTTCACAGTCGTTGTTTTACCTGTTTTCAAAACAGAGAAAACAGTATTAGTACGGGTTCATAAAGAACGAGAGAAGAATGAGATATGGAAGAAGACAATGTGGTCAAAAAAGACACAACACAGGTTTGAATAGATAGATTGTAGTTTTTGTTCAATGTAATCTGTGTTTGTACTTTTACCATTCAGAAACTTTTGAGTCGATTGTTTGTCATCTTACCATCAAAATTAAAGTTTGTATAGTTTTGATTATTAATCTTCCCACTTTTTGTTTTTTAAAAAAATAAAAAAAGTTACAGGAATGATGAATTTGAATAAAAAACAGAAGGAGAAAGTGATGATGATTATGATTACAGAGTCGAATGAGCTTCTCTTTGAGTTCAGGATCATTGCATTTGGTGTTGTTGAAGTAGCCATCGACTAGAAAGTCTTGGAGAATGAGTTGTTGTGGAAAGGCTTTACCAAGAGCAAGAATGATGGCTTTGTTGTTTGGGATAAGTTTCTTCTTCTGTGCAATTGCTGTTACTTCCATTGCGATTTGTCTCGGGTTTTACTCACTTTGGGGAAAGTAAGTTGTTTTAATTCAATTTGGGGACTGAAAATGATGATTTACTTGTATTTATTGACTGTTTAACAAGGATTGAAGAAGGTGATATGGGTTAGTTTGAGAGCAAGAAAATGATTGAATTGAAGTTGGGGGAGTTTTGGTTGAGGTTTGGTTTTAGGAGGATTTCTTGTATGATGTACTTTTGACCTAAAACAATAATTTAATTGTATTTTGTAATTGTTTTGTTATTCTACAACTAGGGTTTTTTCCATTAGGAAATTGACACAATTATGATCCCATTATGAATTGAGATTTTTAATATGTTAGATGACACCTTTTTAATTAATCTTCTATTTCTAATGTGGGTTGCATTTGTACATTTTATTTATATTTTTAGATTTATTTACAAAAATAATAGAAACTAAACTTAAAAAGAGACAAGTATATACATTTAAGGCGTTAAATAAACCAACTAAACTGCGTGCAAATGAAACTTTTGAAAATTTAAAATTAATCGAAATGATCAAACTAAATTGAGCATTGAGCACATTTTTATCTGTTGAACCTACCTGCAAAAATGACCAATATTGATGCCTAAATACAAAATACTAATAACTTTACATGGGAAGATTCATACATAAAAATAAATTATTTTAACCTTTTTTAATTTTCATAATACACTGGTTTAATTGTGTATTTTAGTGTACAAATCATTAAACCAAACTTAATTTAGACAAAATTATTAGTTATTTATTGTCTATATCTAGAAACATAAATAAAAAGTATTTTAAGTGGGCATTTATGACTATTTTTTTTTTTTTTTTTTTACGTTTTAATGACTTTGTTCTAATTTGTAACATCTAAAATCATGATCGTGGTTAAATTTATATTTAATTCTCGCGGGCTAAGCACATAACCCGCAAACAAACTCAACCAGGTAAACAAGGTGAGCAAAACGTGTTGCATGACGAGTTTGAATTCAAGACCTCAGGGAGGCGGATAATATCCACCGCTAAATTAGAAGAGATCCTACATTTATGTTCTAGGTGTATTAATATACATATAAAATGTAATTTGTATGGATGCCCCTGAAAATCAAGCAATTCTTTTATACCTAGTTAGTCTCACCCATGATTCAAAGATAAATATGAATATAGAGCAAAACCGAATACAATCTCTTCCAGATCAACACCCAAACGAGAAAATCGAATGAAATAGAATCTCAAAATGAAGCCAACAGAAAATTGTTACAGATTTCCACACCATAATGACAGCAAATAAGAAGGTTATGCGAATACAAACTATTTCAAATTTGTATTACATCTTAATTTTCACCCAAAACAAACCAAACTGGACAAGCATTATGGCTTAAAGTTTCATCAATGGGGTGAACATTCACAATTACACAGCATCTATAACCAAACCAGAATTCCAGTTCTCTCTATTGTTTTTGGACATGAAGAATTCATATACAAAATAAGAATTGATTTGCTTAAAATCCCTCAAAATATGGAAATCTACCATTTGAAACATGTCAACAATAGAGATGGAATGATTTTTATGCTCTATAGTAGAACTTAAGAGAGAAAGTGATAAGGACACATCATCAAAGAGCTAAGATGGACTTGCCCGAGATGAAATCAACGATTTCAGTAACTGCCTTGTCAAGTGCGGCAGTTACGGTTGCTAAATTCTGTAAAAATTCTTCAGGAGTCGGTTTGTTACCATCCACTATGTCTGTCACTGCTTTTACGAAAATTGCTGGGACTTTCAGAAGTTCTGCCACGTAAGCAATGGCAGCTCCCTGAAACCAATAGACGAAAAAACAAATTATGGGAAGAAACTCCAAACAGAAGCATATTGAAAGATAAATAATCCATTTTTCATCCAAAAAAGTTACTTCCCTAAAAATTAGATTATTTATAAAAAAAACATCAAACAAGCCCATAATGTGTTGTGAAGGATGAGTAGTTCAATGATCAAAGTTCAGGAACAAGAATTTGTAAAAACTACAAACATCGCCTTTTGTGACAACTCTAATAAACAAACTTTAACATTAAAAAAAAACTTCAAAGCTTGTTTGATAAAAATTAGTTATATTAAATCCAAATACAAATCATCAACTCAAATACCAGAATATCCTTGATTCTTTATAACATTTCAAAATATAAAAAATTAAGGATATTTTGGTAATTTGATCCAAATAATCCATGTTTTCAACAAACAAATTCCGCAATGGGTCAATTGCTCGTAGCTCTCAAATTGATGAGATAAAAGATTAATGTGGGAGAAAAATATAAGGATTTGAGGGGGTAATGATACCTCCATGTCTTTAACTGTTGCATCATTTGAAAAGATTGATGTCTCATCCGTTGCTGTCATGTCCAAGGAGTCGCCTGTGGATAGCCTCCCCACCTGTGTAGGCACCACACACATATATAAGGCATACACATGGAATAAGTTTAGCAAAAACAAAGAGCAAATGGAAGACAACAGTCTTGACATTTTAGTCGCGAGTTCACCTTCAGGTCAAGTGCATTCAGGAGATTGGGTGTTGAGAAAGCCTTCCGTGAACCAACTCCATAAAGGTCAAAAACCTAGAGAAAATCCGTAATTTAATTTGATGTTCAAAAGAAACTGCATTTGCCTTTCCTTGTAAAGTAAATAAAGAATATCTAAGACAACCTCTAACAAAGACTATGGAAAGAGATTTTAATGACGTGATGTAAAATTCATAGTAAAAGCTGGAATAAATACATAAACAATCAAATTAACTAGCTTTTTGCAAAGAAAAGGGGGATTGATACTAATACAAGACTCAACTCCCCAATTTAAGTGTTTATTGGGAAAATATAAGAGAATAACTTATTGTTTGTCATATATATTTAAGATTTTTGGGTTTCTGTATGCAATATTCAGCTTCGTTTTCCTTTGTTGTACTTGCGACAAGTTTTTTCAATAAATAAATCAGGCTCCGACTTTTCCCAAAAAAAAACTTCTAACAAGGAACAGTGCTATCATCCAAGATAGGTCAATAAAAACCATCAGCTGGGTGGTCTGGTCTAAAGTTGTTAGAATCATAATCCAGAAAAAAAAAACTCTTTCCTTGAAACTTATCGAAAATAACAGGATTCAAGACAAAGAACATATTATGAACAATATTAGACAACTTTTAAACTTCTATTTTATCAGGTACTTATATAAGCATGCATGATAGATTCTAAAGAATGAAAATTCACTTTATACTAATTTATATATAGGGTAAGGAAGATGGTTAACATATAACTGCACAGAATGGTCCTTACTTCTGATTTATTTTCTTTCTGTGGAGAAATTTAGCAAATAGATAAAACTGATGAAAACTTACAGGAATTGGTATTCTTCTGTCATGGAAAGCCACAACAGATGGAAGATAAATATCACCAATGCCAGCTCCTTTAGCCTGCAAATTTGTGGATTGAATTGATCAGTGCATAACATAAGACTGCACGTGGACAAGCTAATAATGTTACAATTCATCAGATGATTCACAAGTTTTTTCTATCTCTACTAAGGTCACACAAAATGATTTTATTATTATTTTTTTTCTAAAATAATGCCTCATATTGATTAAAACAAAGAATTACAACCCCTTACACAACAATTAGGAACAACATGCACAGTAAGAGGCCCTTCAAAATAAATTTAGAATGCCTAAAAACAAACAAAATTACGAGGAAGGGAAAACAAATTAACAGTGGGGAGGGGGATAGATTTAAAGATTTGAGAATCATCATTGCCTAATTTGCCTCCCAACGGTTAATCAACAAAAACTTCTTGCAGGAAACAATTATAATCTCACCGCATAAGAGATGAAAACAAGTTCAATGGCCAACTTTTCAGAAGAATCAATAACCTAGTTATAAGCACACAACACCCTAGCTTGGAAGATAAATAAATAAATGGCTTACAAATGACAGAAAACAATGAAAATTTCAACCTTAAAACCACCAGCAGTACCAGCATTTATAATAAGGTCTGGCTTCAATGCTTGTATAGAAGCATATGTCACAAGAGATGCAGAAACTGTACCAACACTGTCAACTCCTGAAAAAATAAATTCAATCTCACAAGATTAAGCTCACACAACCTAAGTAGGGAAAGACAATTAGAGCACCTTATAACACTCGGTTTCATGGCTGTGGTGTGTCATGCTAATTCTCTTTTAGTCTCGGGTTTCAAATTCAATAACACCGATCAAATTAAAAGACTTGACTGAGAACTAATACATACCTAAAACAGCATCTTTTCCCGGCCAAACAATATTAACACTCAGACCTTTGTAAATTCCATGATAACGAACCCAAGGCACACCATTCGGGAACCTGCAAACAACTGTATCAAAAATATTCTACATTCACTACAAACAGAAGTAAATTCTCAAACAACGGGATTGAAAATGAAACTAACAAAGAATTATCGTCTTCTTTTAGCTGGAACTTGTTTACAAGAGGCAGAGCTTCAGCCTGCATTGCTGGAGATCCAAAATTCAAAACGAGTAAACAATTTGAACAATCATTGTACCAGATTCGATATACAACAGAGAGAAAGGAAGAAAGAGATACCGACGATTATGACGATGGTGGAAATAGGTCGGTTATCAGATTTTGATACGGAGGTGATCTCAGAAACTTCTGGCGTCGAGTTGCTTGAATCCATTGCCGTACGTTCCGATCTCGCCGGAATCTTTGCGCCGGAGTTGGAGTAGAGACCGTCGTCGACGAATTTCTGAGTGGCGAAAGGGAGAATAATAAAATGTAGAAGGGTATCTTTACAAAGTAGGTCCCAATAATACAATAACACATTATTGAGTGGGTCATCATGCTACTTTATATTATTATAAATCTATTTTTTTTTCTGAATAATTATTTAATTTAAATACTTAAATTAATAAAATATTTTTTTTTGAACATTTCATTATATTTAAAAAATGAAACATCAAGTCAAAACTTTATTTAATTAATAAATATATATTTTAAATTATTTATATATTAAAATGATAAAATTAACATGACATTAAAAAATAAAATAGAAAAACCTTTTAGTATAATTAAAGTTTTTGTTATGTCGGACTCTCCAGATGTCGACGTAGAACTAAAGCGTCTTAGGTTCGGACATAATGAGAACGTTCTTTAGTATTGATTTAATTCTCGAAAAAGATATATTGCTATATGGAAAGAATTCAAAACAATATTTATCATGCCAATTGATAAGTGTATTAGATCCTTAGTCGAGGGAGGAAACTAACGCCTCGTTGATAGTCGATCAATTAATATTGAAAACTCACATGTTGTTGTGCTCGAGCACAACATAAGATCGCCCATAGATAGGGAGGGTACATGGATTCAATTGTATGGAATAATAACATATATGTGGAATCATAATCTTCTTAGTAGGACCGGTAATTATTTTGGGGATTTATTGAATTCGATAAGGATACTTAGTTAATGCAGGAGACTTGTTGGAATAGAATTAATGTGCATCATTCTGATCTACATAGTCTTACCTTGAATTCATTTGTGTAGATAATGGGGCACATGTGTATAAGGTGGTGGTGTGACCGAAACGTCATGTTATCATGTCTCCTTCATTGGGAACAAACACATCGATTCTACTTGTATTTAGGTCATACTATCACCTTATACACCTACGTTCTATTATCAACGAATATAGATTCTGAGTAACTAATATGTGGATTAGAGTGATGTACCCTCATTTTAACACAATCGGTCTCCTACATTAATTGAGTGTCCTTATTGAGCTCAATAAATCACTCAAGATCATTACCGGCCTAATTAAGATCATTATTCCAGATATTCGTTGGCGTTCCAAATAATCGAATTCATGTACCCTACCTATCTATGTGGGGTCTTATGATGTGTTCGGGTGCAACAACTTGTGAATTCTCAATATTAATCGACCGACCATTAACGAATTATCCGATTCTTTTCTCAACTGGGGTCTAATACACTTATCAATTGGCGTGATAAATGTTGTTTTAAGTTCGTTCCATAGATCAACATATTTTACTCGAGAATTGAAGTCATACCAAAATACTCTCTAATTAAGTCCGAGCTCGAGATGCCCTCTATTTTAAAGCCTATATTTAAATAGCCTTACGTAACAACTTTAATTGGATCCATGGAAGACACTAGGGTAAGACCGGCTAGGAAGCCACCTAGAACCTCCCACACAGGGCACCTATAATAAAAAAAATAACACTAACAAGGTTTGATCCCTAAATGTGTTATCAGATCAATTAACCAAATAAGCTAAATTACCTATTTTTTTTAAAATAATATAAACTTATTATATTTACTATATAAAATATAATTATTTTAACTAAATATAAGTATATTTTATTTTGTTGCTTAGGGCACTCCAATCCTTATGGCTAGTAATACTGATTGGATCAAGTCTACCATAATCACTTTTTTCGTTCTTAACTCCAGGACGTGCCACTAACATTTGAAAATCAAAAGATTTAGGTCCGACATGAACTGCTTTCATCTAGTCTACCCAAATAGCCGACACACGACGCCTACCACGATTCCAAAGGTCTGAGCACCACTTTGGACCGAGTTTGCTGCCTAAGTTGTGTGCCAACATGAGGCTTCTCCCTCTTTTGGTTGTGGAAACGAAGTCTAGTCAAAGATTGACCCTTTTTTGGAGTCCTCCCTCCACCACCAATGACATTCATATATTATGTGTTTTAAGCGGAATTTCAAATCAAAATCTTAGCATTTAATATTAGGATCTCTATGCATTACTGATGATCATTAATGTATAGTTTCAAAGAAGAATACATGTTGATGCGTGAATCGAGTTAGACCTGGTGGTATCGATAGAGATGAGAGTTTTGTTGACAAAATATCTAATCTAAACACACAATAAAAGAAGATATAGAGATAAAATGATAAAGAATAATAATAAAGAACACATGATATAACGAGATTCGACCAACAATGCCTACATCCTTGGAGAGTCGTTCATTCTATTGATTTTCCATAGAATAATGGTCCAAGTAACCCTAGGTTATAATATCTCTATTTATAGGAGTACATAAAAACCTAAAAGACTAAACTATTACTCTTAAGCTCAATAAAGACTTAAAGCCCATTACAATATATAAACTTCAATAAAATATGAGCCAAAAACCCAACAAGCTCAATGCGTTATTCCTCTAATTAATCCACACAAGCCCGATTAGATCATCTTATCTTCGATTGTTAAGACCGTCTTCAATGGCATACGCAAACCAATTTTGAATTTAAAAGCTCCAACCCACTCTCAAACTCATACGCTGATACGCATGATGTGTTTTTGATCAATTTCTCTCTCCTCTCAACAAATCATCCATATCATTTCTCCGATCCTTTCTCATTGAATAAACTATAAAAACTGAAAAATACATGTATTATCTCTATTTTTATTATTAAATTCCAAATAAGAAATTACAATAAGTTAATTTAATATTGAATGAGATAAATGTAAAGAAAAATGTTATCACTGCCGACATAGCCAGAAAAGTCAAAGTAGTCTGTTGTGTACCACTTGGACGAACAATTCTTTATACAATTGTCGACATCCCTACATCCTACATTATATTTCTGACTAGTTAGAAAAAAAACCTCTATTTTATAATATATTTTAATATTGTAAGGTTATAGGTTTAAATTTATTTATTTTTATATATTTTATTTTTTATTTTTATATAATCTTTTAATATATTAATTTTGTTTTTTTTATATATTTATATAATTTTTTTATATATTAATTTTATTTGTTTATATATATTTAATTATTTTTTTCTTATATATATTTTTTATATATCTTAAATTTCTAATAATTAACAAAATTAAGAAAAAGGATTAAAAACTACATTAAAATAGAATATAAAGTAGGAAAATAACATTACAAATTATAAATTACAAATTACAAATTACAAAATATTTCAAGATGAAAATATTTGATTTTTAAATTTTTAATTAAATAGAAAAAATTTTGAGATTTAATTTGTAAAATTTATAAATAGGTAGATACTATTAAAAATGTTAAAAAGTTAGTAAAAAAAAAATATTTTAGAAATATTTTTTTTAGTTTGAAAATAAGTTTTTGAATTAAAAATAAATTACTGTTTGTTTGATGTAATGTTTCCTATATTTTGGGTGTGAGAATGAGATTAATAATCGGAGATATGATCCAAGACAAATGAACAAAAGAAAATCAATAACATTGCTTCAATGGTCATTTGTACCTAAGTAGTATAATATTCTAGTACCTCGGAATTACTTCAAGAAAATAATTGTGCTCTAACTTTTAATAATTTCAAATATAGTTATATTTATTTGTATTAAAGTTTTGACCTATCTATCATATCATATGAGAAAAGAAAGTTATATTTCTTTGTATTTATATTTTAGTTAAGGGTCTAAAATATTAAGGAGAGAAGATCTAAAAAGCTTAAGGAGAGAAGATCTAAAAAGCTTAACTCTTTTCTTAATTAATACTTTGATTATATATTATTTTATAAATAGATAATATCTTTTTTAAAACTTTAACTCCATAATTAACAAATTTAATTATATATTATTTATTTCATAAATAAATAATACTTTTTAAAATTTTAATTTTATAATTAAATCCCTTTAATTATATACTATTTTATTTTATAAATAAATAATACTTTTTAAAATTTTAATTTTATAATTAAATCCCTTTAATTATATACTATTTTATTTTATAAATAAATAATATTATTTATTATTAATAATATCTGATATATATTAATAATCAAACATCATTTTTCTATATTAATAGTAGTAAAACACTTCACTTAAAAAAATATGATTAAATTATATTAATTAATTTTTCTATCCAAGTTTAGTCATTACACATTAAATTAAATGACACAATTTCTTCGATTCACACTAAAATGCATAGCCTCCCAAGACCTAGAGCGTGAGGCGCCCTTAAGGGGAGATGAAAAAGTCGATTGAAGACTAATGATCAATGTCACCACCCTTTGACTCCCTTGACCTCTGTGTGATTCAACGATTTTCGTTGAATTAAGAAGAGATGTTAATGATTTGTAGAGAGAATCTTGAGAGAAAATAAAAAACACAACTTGAGAGAAAAAATCATAAAGAAATTTGTGACATTTTATTCAATATTAATAGTACCACAAAGTCTAATACAGGTAAAAAAAACTCTCACCTATTCTAAATAAGTATCTCAACTAATTATATATACAAATTATACTTAAACTTTTATAATTAATATTATTTAATACAAATATTGTTATAACGGTTATTAACTAATAACAATGGTTATAATAACTTAATTTAACTATCTAACAAATTCATAACTAATTCATTACCAAATTCATAACTAAATTATCTTTACCAAAAAAAAAAAACTAGCATTCTTGACCATTAGTAGGCGCATCTTCAATAATTTGTGTGGGTGTGATTTACACATATCTCATTAGGGGTGAGCATAATTTGAGTTTACCCAAACCCAAAATATTAATTTGGGTTGGGTTGAATATGGGTTGTGTTGAATATGAGTTGAGCTGAATTTGGGTTGGGTTAGGGTTACCTAAATTACTCAAATTATATAAATTTAATTTAATTCTCTATTATTAATCAAATATAAACTAATAATTTTCCAACTTCAAGTCGAACATGTTTTTAAAATGTTGAACACGTTTTTCACACGTTTTTGGCACGTTTAACACGTTTTTAATATGTTTAACACGTTTTCACACTTATAACACGTTTTAGCATGTTTAACACGTTTTTGACACGTTTAATACATTTTTGGCACGTTTAACACGTTTTTGGCACGTTTAACACATTTTTGACATGTTTAACAAGTTTAACATGTTTTCACACTAATAACACGTTTTCCACACATTTTTGACATGTTTAACACATTTAACACGTTTTCACACTAATAACACGTTTTTCACACGTTTAATACATTTTTAATAGGTTTAATACGTTTAACATATTTTTGACAAATCTAACACGTTTTTGGCATGTTTAACACGTTTTTGACATTTCGAACACATTTAACACGTTTTTGACAAGTTTAACACGGTTTTCATATTTTTGGCACATTTAACACGTTTTTGACAAGTTTAACACGATTTTCACATTTTTCACACGTTTAACACGTTTTTGATATATAACATGTTTAACATGTTTTTCACACGTTTAACACGTTTTCCACACATTTTTAACATGTTTAACATATTTTCACACGTTTATACGCTTTTCACACGTTTAACAAGTTTTTCATATTTTTGGTACGTTTAACACGTTTTTGACATGTTGAACACGTTTAACACATTTTAAACTCATTTAACACATTTTTAGCACATTTAACACGTTTTGGTACGTTTAACGCATTTTCACATTTTTGGCACGTTTAACACGTTTTTGATATTTTAACACGTTTAACACGTTTTTGCACATTTAACATATTTTTGACATTTGTAATATGTTTTTTTGCACGTTTAACACGTTTTGACAACTTTAACACATTTTTGGTATGTTTAACACATTTTCACGTTTTGACACGTTTAATACGTCTTCATATTTTGGAACATTTAACATGGTTTTCACGTTTTTGGCATGTTAAACGTGTCAAAAATGTGAGAAACGTGTTAAACGTGTCAAAACGTGCAAATAACGTGAAAAATGTGGAAAACGTGTTAAACATGTGAAAAACGTATTAAACATGTTAAAAATGTTAAAAACGTGAAAAACATGTTAAACGTGTCAAAACATGTTAAAATGCTAAAAACGTGAAAACGTGTCAAAATGTTTTAAATGTGTCATAATCGTGAAAAACGTGTTAAACGTTTTAAAAACGTGTTAAATATGCCCAGAACATGAAAAAATGTGTTAAACGTGCCAAAAACGTAAAAAAACGTGTTAAACGTGTCAAAACGTACTAAAAACATGTTAAATATGTCAAAAACGTATTAAACGGATAAAAATGTATTAAATGAGTTAAATACATGTTAAATAAAAAAATAATTTAGATTACCCAATTCATATTAGTAAATAATATAAATAAAATAAATTTAATTTGAATTGAATATGGGGTGGATAATATATATTGGGTTTATCGTTTGCTTACCCCTATTATTTGATTATATACTATCTTATTTCCATATTATTAATTTTTTATAAAAAGAATTTTTAATGAAGTCATGTGTAATTAATTTAAATGTATTTATCTAACCATGAACTCTACATACTTTAAAATATTAAGTTCTCCATTCCATGATTATTAAAAAAAATATATTAAACTTATTTATAATAGCTGTTCAGGGTAGGATACATTATCAAACCCGTGATGACAGGTTTGATTTATTCATCTTATAGAAGATTAGTTTTCATAAAAAAATATTACTAAATAATATAAGTGTACATAAAATTTATTTTGAAATAATAATAAAATACATAAAAATTGATTTAGCATATATATTTTTTTTAAACAAAAAAAAATGCAATCAAATTTATTATTTTTTTAAAAATAATCAATGTAATGATATTATAAAATGAATAGTCGTTTATGCACAACAACAAAAATATAACACTTGTGTAGGAAAAATCAATCAAATATATTAAAAATTAATGTTATGCAAAGATTTTACTCAAGGGCAATGAGATCTCTGACCAAATTTACCGACTTTCAGATCGAACCTCATATAATATCAAGATAATAGCATTGTGAAAAATCCCGCAACCGCCGTTTCAGATTGTTGAAGATTCTACGATTCTTCTCCAACCAAAGTATCCACTAAAAGTAATAGAAATATAACGATTTGTCTCGTACCCACAAATCTAGCCGCCTCAATCTATATTTCCCAACACGCACCAATGATTCTCGACATAACCAAATGAATGTCAGTAATTTTCCAAAGAAGACTCGAAATATCAACGACACCATTACAATGTAAAAGAAGACAATGAACCGTCTCCACCTCTTTGAGACACACAACATCGATGGACTAAGATAAAACCCTTGTGCATACATCTATCATTAGTTAGAATCCACTCCATTCGAAAAAAGAGATCTTAGTAGGAAACTTAAATTCTCATTTCTCTCAGCACAACTTAGTTGAAACAATTCTATCGAAAAGAGAATAATAGTGTTCATATGAAACTTATCCATTTTCCTCCATCGCATCGTATCATGGTTCATCAGGGACACTCATTTGTTGACCACTAAGGATAACAATTTATTATTAGTTTACTTTCTTCAAATGATAACATTTTTCTATATCTATCACGGAAAACAATAGCAAAACACTTACTTCACACCATGAATTCTAAAAAAAACCAGATTGATGAACCATCGTCCACGTTAATGGAAGAATGTTCATGATAAATTTTCTACATAATTGATACGCCACTAAATATGCAATCAAGTTATCATCTATATTTTTTAATATTTATTTTAATTTAAAGGCTGAAGTATCTATATTTTTAAAATTCGTTACCGTAACGTTTGGATCATTTCAACGGTTTAAAAAACGACTTGTTATTCGATTTGATCAGTACAATTTGATTGGTTTGTTTACACCCTTATTCTGCACTATTAATAGAAATAATCGATTATTAATAGAAATAATTGATTAGCTTGATTAATTATTTGAATAAATATATCAATTTATATTTATTAAGACATTCGATAGTATATTCCATAATCATAAATTAGATAGGGTTTGTTCATTGTTTGGATATATGCTATATTAGACCATCTTCAATTCACAAACTCATTCTCAAACCTAACATATAATAAATATCACATCAAACAATAATTTACTTCTAACCCAAAAATCCATTTTCAAACTCAAAAAGAATATCTTATAGTATTCTTTTCTTTCACTAATTTTTTAACTTTATTAATATTATTTATATATTTATCAACTTTATATATTTAATTTCAATCTTTTCTAATTCATTTAATAAAATTAAGATAAAATTAATTATATATCAATAATTTTAAAACAACAAAATAATTCAATAATATTGTTAAATAAACAAACATATTATAATAAAACAAACATTATTAATTATTTTCTATGTTTATTCGTACCGTTTAAAATTATAAATTTATAATTTATAAATTTAAGTTATATTTTTATAAAATATAACGTAAAAATATAAAATAAATAAAATAAAATTTTAAATATAATACAATTTAATGATTTAATTATACATTTAAAAAACATTATAACTTTTTATTTTAAAAGTAAAAAAAATAAGTTAGAAGAATAAATTTGCATATATATATATATATATTTCAAAAGTTAAAAAAAATAGTTTAAGACAAGGTTTTGAAAACCGTTTCGGTCATCAACCCGGTTTTTGTGATGTACTTCGGTCCGACCGGTTCAACCGGTTAAACCACTGGTTGAACCGGATTCTTTTTTTTAAAATAAATTTAAATATATTAATATATAAATTATATATATAAATTAGTTAGACATATAAAAATAATCAAATAAATACTAATTGAACTTAATAATTGTCAATTAAATTTATATTATACCAAATATCCATAATTCTCTACAATCAAATTAACAAATAAAATAACCATAATTCCCTACAATCAATATAACAATCACACCAAATATGAAATATCTATAATTCCTTACAATCAAAAGATTCAAAACAACAATAACACCAATTAGTCATAATTCCCTACAATCAAAAGTTCAAAACAACAATCACATCAAAACCAGTTTACCCACATCCAACAATCAATCAACAATACCTAAATTAAAACCAGTTTACCCATATCCAACAATCAGTCAACAAATTCAGTACCAATAATTAAATTGAAGCAATCAACAGTCAGCAAATCCATTAAACAATAAGCAAATTAATAAACCCACACATCACATTGAAGAACCCTAATTACAATACCTAAATTAAAAAACCCTAATGGAAGAATGAATCCTAATTGCATATTCATTGTTTGCTGCTCATCAATGATAAACCAACATATTATCGAAAATACTACAAGAATTCATACTTACTGAAGATCTGAAGAACAGCCGAAAATTTGACAAACAAATGTAGATTTGAAGAACAACCGAAGATCTAAAGTAGATAGTCGTGAGAAGAACAGTCGTCTTTCTCCTTCGTCTTCAACCTCTCCTTCGTCGTCTTCAACATATTTCTTCTTTCTTTCTCTCTGTTTCTGTTTACTGTGATAAGTTAAAGTCTAAAGCAAAAGCAAAAACAAAAGCAAAAAGTAATAATAAATATAGGCTCACAGGTTCATAGCTCATTAATAGGTAGTATAGTATTGAGTACTGAAAAAAGAAATAATTAAATATTATTATAATAATATTATAATAATAATTATATAAAATTTATATAATTTACCTTTCCAATCGGAAAAAACCGGTTTGTTTTTCATGTTAAGCCGACCGGTCGGACCGGATTTTGACCGGTTCGAAAGGTGACCGTTTTGAAGGCAAAACCCGGACCGCTCACCAAACCGTTTCGCGGTCGGACCGGTTGGACCGTCGGTCGGACCGCGTATTTTAAAACCTTATTTTAAGAGTCATTTTTAAAAGGTCAAAATAGCAGGACTGACTATTAGGGTGGGCAAGATGGGCCACCGCAGGCCTCAAATTTTTTTATACAATACTATAAAAATAAATAAATTAAGTTTTATGTTTCTTTTTATCTCTATAATCCTCCTCTCCTTCTCTCTAAAATATTGTTTTTCAATTCAAAATTTAGATCCCAAATCTTAGATGGCCCAGGGTCTAAAAAATAACGAGACGGCCCTACAAAAACGGTTTGATGAACAGGCCGAGAAGAGAGGGGATAGAAACACATTTTAACGTTCTCATTTGTTGGCCTGTTGGAAGAAGAAATATCACAAAAAAAACCATAATGCGTGCATCGAGATACTCTTATACATTCACAAATTTAGATTTATATATTTGTAATTTTTGGATATCTTTTAGTATAAACTCATATTGAGCTTTTAAATTAAATATATAAGTGTTTTATACGAGAACCAATGTCACAAATTCTATTTTACTCATAACTATATATAATTTGAGTGTTATGCTAAAGTTGATTTTTTTTATTAATCAAAATGTTAGTGCACATTATTTATTAATTATATTATTGGAAGATAGCACCACCCAAAATTGAATGTAAAGTCTTCTTATTATTTAGATTAATCTACAAATATAATAGAAATCAGAAAATTTTAGAAAAAAAAAGAAGAAGAAAAGAGACATTTTTTATCTCCACCATCTTCTCTAATCTCTACCATGAATGACTAAGTCGAGAAGTGATCTCTAAAAAAGCTTCTTCTCTACAAGGAATAGTTAATCCACCCATAGGATGATTGAAACCAAATTCCTCCTCAGATCGAACTAACAAATCTTGAAATGCAGGATGATTCAAGTACGAAATTGGAACTATGAATCTCTTCATTTGATCAGCTTCTGATCCAACATAAACAGCTAAATACCCTTTTGGAACATCTGACAACATCATCTTCTTTGTCAGAGAAGATTGTTGTTGCTGCTTCAACATTTGCTTAGCTTGAGTAACCATTGATGGAAATCGAATACCCATATCAGATTATCTGAATTAGAAGCTAGATCGATCAATCAAAACAATGGGTTTTTGTAGATTTTGTTTTTGGGATTGTGAAGAATGGCTGGTGTTCTTGACTTGTATATATACAGGGGAAGCCAGATGGATATTGTGGTTGAAAATAATTGGTTAGTCTCACATGGGTACAGTTTGAATTGATACATTCACATGGATTTGTTCATTGTAAGTTTCAAAAAAATGTCACTTTCTCTTTTTAGCTTATCTGCTCATTCCCACTAAGGGGAAGATGCTGATATTTTATTGAAATCTAGGGCTTTGTTTGATGTGTTTTATTTGATATTATTTTTAAATAACTAGTTATTATTATTTTTTTTAATCATATTGTCTAAATAAACCAATTTCTTAATCAAATAAAGGTTTTTAATTTTATTCAAATAACCACACATGCAATGACAAGTTAGGGTAGGCATTAATTTTGTTTTTGATGGGCTTGAAACTTATTTTTGACAAAATTATGAATAAAACAAGTAGATTAACATATAATTTTACAAAATATTAAAAAATTAAAAGAATATGTCACATTATTAACGTTTTTTTCTTTTTCTTTTTTGTTGGTTGAGCTTATCCCAACCTCAGTCCTAACCTAAATTTGACTCTAAATACATGATACATTACTAACAATTAAATTAGGCCTTGTATGATATGGGGATATTTGAAAATCTAGTCCTTGTTCGATATGGGTTAAACGTTATTAATCTTACCTAACCCATAATCTCTAGAAGGGTTTGGGTCGATTTTTCCTACCATATCACTTATACTTTATCAAGACGACTTTATATCCAATTGGATTATCGAGATAATAGATTGGTTTGATAATGTTTTTAATATCCCATATCTATCTAATTATTTATATTAGACATATTTGTAAATTAATTTTAATGAAATTTGTTATTAATTAAATAAAACCCATATCATGTTACAGTAGATTGGATAATACATTAATTAGAAATAATCTAAAATAACCCATATCAAACAATGCCCTAAAAGACAGGTCTATCCATGTGATAGGTTATTTGTAGTATTAACTTGTTGACAAAAACACAAATCCCCACTTTCTAGACATAATAATCCAGCTGAGTGCAGATCATTTCTCTAAAAATTGCATGTATTTGGACCAAACAAACATGTTACTGCAGATAAGACTCATCTACAGGAAACTAATCTGGTCTCAAATTGAGATTGTGACAAAGGGAAATAGAGTTGTTGAATTAGAACAAAATGCTGCTTAGGAACACAACATGATAAGGACAACTAGAAAATTTAAATCTAATATACTTTAAAGGGACTGTTTCTTTTGGGTATTTTTTTTATGTGACAATAATACTATACTTGAAGCTATTTAAGATTTTGACTAGGCTTCTTTGCCTTGATTCATGAAAGTCATTTGAATTCTGATGTTTCAAGATATATTGTGATAATAAAATTATTGTCCACATTTCAGAAAACTCAGTGTTCCATAAAAGAAAGAAACATTTGGATATAGATTATAATGTTGTTCCATAACCAATTTCTTGCAGGTTTTATTTACAAGATTCAAAAAAGAAAAGAAATAACATCAATCTTCTCCAAATACTTGAAGCTACTCAGTCTTTGAAACTACCTAGTCTGGTATCGTGTTTTCATCTTATTTTATTATGTATATCTGCAAAATCTTTCAAAAAAACAAAAAAGTAACTTTTTATTGAAATCGAAAGTGGAAGGTTTTTCAACAGTTTGCAGAATAAAAAGAGGGTGAAGAAAGAAAAAACTAAGAATACAATAAAGTTAGATTTCAATTCCGATAAGCTCGAGATAGTCCCATCAGGTGCACATTCCTTTAAGCCTACCGCCCCCAAAACTTTCTTTGAAAATTTCTCCTATTTTGTTTTTCCCATAATATCCACCACATAACAAGTGAGATACACTTCCATTCATTGCTAATAATCCCGTTCGAGCATCTCGAGATCTATTGTTCATAAAAGTCTCTAATGTTAATATTAGGAGGCATGACCCATGAATGATTGATAATGTTCTGAAGAAGAACCCAAATGGAGAAGGTCATGGGACAATGGAGGAGAATATGATTGACCGTTTCTTCGGCTTGATGACAGAAACTGCATCTATAAACATCTATTAGTAAGGGAAAATCATTTTATTTTAAGTTTGTAAAGAGTATGAATACCTCGTGAATAGCCTCCCAAGCCAAAAAAAAAGAAATCTTGAAAGAAATCTTTGGCTTCTAAAGCTCCTTCCAAAGATAGTGCTCATCAACTCCCATGGGATAGAGACGTTATAATGTAACTCGACAAATTTAGGGGATCCCTTCAAGGCGAAATTGTCCCTAGACTCCGTAGAGATTGTGGTATCGATAATGAGCAATTAGAATTCATTCATAATATAATAAGGATTTTCTCACTCCCACCCCCTTCTTTTATTTTTCTTTTACTTTTCTGTTTTTTAGGTGGGATTCTCAATACTCTCAATAGACATCTAAATTCATATTAAGTTAGGTTCTTTATAAAACTTTTACCTTCTTGAATAGGAGTCTCCTCCTTTAAAATATGGGGCCGTGCACTCTCTAGCCTCCATCATGTCGATACATTCTAGAAAAAAGATTTAAGTACATTCCAGTTAGTCCTTGATATATATTATGCAAACAATCCATAAGTTTTGTCATAAAAACTGTGCATGTAATTCTACTGAAATAGTTCAAGTGGAGAGATCATTCTTCACTAAGAGCCATTTGAACTGTTGAGAAGTAATTAAGACAATTTATTTGTAATTAACAATCTTACAATACATAGAAAGTACTCACCGATTAACCCCTTGAATTGCTTCGACTTTCTTATATCATAATCTCCATCCATGTATTCTCTTCATGTACTAGTTCTTCATTTTGTGTCTACACATAATAATCTAGTGAACTTATGGCTAAAAATTATTTAGGTATTCTTGCTTTTGTTGCACCACGACTAAAAAGTCATTCGAGCCACCAAAGTGAATATGTATAAATGAATTAAGATGAAGAAAGAAGGAGAAACTAATACCTCTATAAATAAACGATGCACTGCACTGTTAATACCACAATTCCCATAATCACAATTCCAATATGCTCCAAAAGCTCTGTTAGTATCACGATTCCAATGTATTGCTCCAAACTTATTCTGAAAAACCAGCAACCTTGGAGAATCCAAATTGCCGGGAGAGAGTGAATATAGCTTGGGGCAGTCTGATACAGTGAGATCCTCTAGTGATGGCAAGGACCAAGTATAAGCAACATCGCTAAAGCTCCTCAAAGCTGATAGATTCTTGAAGTACAATTTCTTAAGGAGTGGGAAGAAATGACTATTTCCGAGAGAATTACTTCCTCCAGCTTTATCATTCTCTTCTATTAATTCCTCCTCATTCTTCATCACCACTTCCATCATTGGACATAAAAATATATCTAGACTCTTAAGGTGTTTGGAAGCTACTCTACCTATATTCTCTGAAAACAAATATCTCACTTTGTCACATTTAGCAATATTTAGACATATCAAGTTTTCAAATAAAAGCACTCCTAATCCCGGGTGATTGTTTTCATAGATATGTATTAAATTGTTTAAATTATACAATTCCAACTTTTCTAATATCGGAAATATTGATAATAGTATAAATTGTTGAAGTTTTGTGTCATCGTCGTCTACTTCTTCAAGATGACTTCGTCTGCCTTTCCTTCCTACTATATAACTTATCTTTGGTAATGCATTTATTATCAACTCTTGTAAGGAAGGAAATGAGACCTGCATGTAAAACAAAAGAATGATACACAATTACATTTATTAATTTAAGATGTAATCAGGCAAATCTCCATATTATAATAAACTTATTTTAATTTATCAAACTGTATATTTGTCTACTCTACATATAATACTTAAATATCGTCATATATTTGTTTTAGAATGGATAAAATTTATTTCATCGATCTATTTAACTGCGAGGATCAAAAACAGTTTAGTACAAGTTATGACATGATTTTTCATAAATTCTCGTTATATATATATATATATTTTATCAATTCACCCATTTATCATATATAAACACTAATAATTACAAGTTACTCATTTATTATGATTTAAGACTAAAAACAAATACAAATTTTTACACTGACTATTGTTACTATTACCTGATCATCATGATGAAATAGTGCATGTTGAGGCTTTTCCTCATCGTCGTCCAATTTGTCGACAGCAACAACAAAACTCTGTAGTTGGTCTAAAAGGCCAAGGTGCAGTGTCTTCAAATTTGGGAATTGAATTGATTTTTTCCACTCTTCTTCTACATCCGTTGATACTCTTACTACTCCTTTCAACATTTGACAGTTTTTAATGGTTAAAGTCTTGAGATGAGAAATACTCTTCGTCATGAAGCTCTTTGAGAAGACATATATGATGCTGTCACAATTAACTATTTTCAACTGTTTTAGGGATGGAGTCACGATGTTGCACAAAGTTTCAATATTTGGAATAGATTTAATACTCAGCTCCTCCAAGCAAGGTATTTCCAACTACAAAATAAAATAAAAAATTAAAGTTAGAATATGAGATTGTTTTCCTCTTGAATTACTAAAATTTATATATGTTCACACCTTGGTTGGAAAGATAAATTGTTCCAGTCCTTTTAGCTTCAAACTTCTTAATCTAAGGAAATGAATCTCCTCTATTCCTTTGCAAAAATATTCCAGCACACGCAAGTCATAAATCTCAAGAGTTTCCAAAGCATTGAACTCAATTTTCTCGAGTTGTTCTGTCTCATCGCAAACATTAACAACTTCTCGCATCATTTCACAGTTTTTTAGAACAAGAACTTGAAGATTTTTGAGATGCCCTGATATTGACGTAGAACATAAGTGCCTCGTTTGATTGCATTCATACATTTCAATACGCCGCAAACAACGCCCAAATCCATTGATCTCTTCTATATCAGAAATTTGCAGTGATGACTGTGGGAAAAGGGGTCCACAATGTTCAAACACGATATCCTTCAATGATAGGAATCTATTTAAATGCATTTTCTCCCACATCACATAATTATCCCACAGATATAAATTGGTAATGCCCTTTTCTATTAAGAACCCAAGTTCATGGAAGAAACTGATATTGTTTTTAACATTCTTCAACCATAGTTGTCTTTCCCCACTTTCAAATTCAATATATTCTTCTCCTCCTCCTATACTTATCTTGAACTGTTTTAATAATGTTGAAGAAGAAAATAACTGAACACCTCTTGGAACTTGTTCAATATTGGGTACCTCCAATTCCAATCTCCACAATTTATGTAAGAAATCTAACTCAACAAGATCTGCTGCTTTATTGTTTCGATTAGTACTTTGTCTCCAATTCTTGAAACTACCCCACAGGTACAATTCTTGTAAATTAGTAAGCCTTGAAAGAATACCATTACTTATGAAACACTGGCACCAAGTCAAATCCAACAATTTTAAGTTTGTTAACTCACTTATTTCGTTTGGCAAAGCTTTAATTGTTGACCATCGAAGGCTAAGGGTCTCCAAGCAACTAAGATGTTGAATGAAAGATAAATTGGTTGTAATCTTCAACTTCTCAAGGGATAACATCTTCAACTTGGCTAAGTACGGAAAAGAAGAAGAAGAATATGGAACCTCACTAATCACGCCGCCGACTATATCCAAAACTTTGAGATTATCCGCCCCTTGAAAGAAATTCCCTGATATTTTAGTATTTGATTGGTAAACACGTGAACTATCCAACCTTAATAGTTCCAATTTTGAGCCTTTAAATTCTATCATATCAGGTACTTTTAGATCATTCTTCGGGAATAATATAGAAGTCATTTTAGTGTGTTGATCAATGACATTCTCTAGTTCGTTCAATCCATCACACACTAGAAAACTAAAACTATTTTCTTGTCGTTTCGCAATTGATATTCCCACATCTCTCACCACATCATGCATCATCACTACACGCTCTCCACGATCCAAAGCTTCAACCTTTATTAGCAAATTTCTCCTTATTAGGTTGTCTACTAAGGTGTAGATACGATCTCTTATATGTTTTATGTCATTTATATCTTTGAAGAGCTGCAAACCCAATGCATAACGATACAACCTCTCAATATGAATTTGTTTGTCTTCTTGGAATAAACAACATAGCAAGAACAAAAACTTGGAATTGTGATTTTCTAAGAAGTGATAACTCGTTTCCATGATCTTGTTAATCTTGTCGCTGTGTTGATCTTGATGATGATTCCTCAACTGAAAAAGCATATCCTCCCACTCGTGTTTGCTATTATCGATGAGAGCTCCTCCGACAACCTCAAGCGCGAGGGGCAGTCCTTTACATTCATCAACAATTTTTCTTGCTATTTCATTCTTCAAATGGAAATCAATATCATCCTCATTCAGATAGACTTTTCTTCTAAACAAATCTGAGGCTTCTTCACTTGACAATAAGTCAAGAGAGATTTCCTTTTTGGTAATGGTTCGATCACCTGACCATAAACCTTGAATTCTAGATGTGTAAATAATTTTACAACAATTCCCAATATCTGATTTTGTTAAAAAACCTTTTGCATTCAAATCAAACTTTTCCCAAACATCATCCAACAAGACAACAACTTTTTTGTTACTAAAAGCGTTTCGTAAATGTTGTGCTTTTAAAATCTCACTCTCTATTTCTTTAAGCGAAGACCCTAACATCTCCGCGACTTCTTGTTGGATAGTATTGAAATTGGGATTACTCGAGACAATTGAAATAACTTGAATATCAAATAAATTCTTATGAAAGTCTTGTACCTTTTGGAGGACTTGCTTAGCGAATGTGGTCTTTCCAATGCCTCCCATCCCACATATCCCTATTAACATTGTCTCTTCTCCCCGTAACATCTCAATGATGTCTTCCATAATCTGACTTCGACTATCGAAATCACAAGCATCTCCATTGTAATCGCTCATATTTATGGACGGAATGGGTAAGGCATGACCAGTATGCGGCAAGTTACCACCACGTTGAAGAAGGTCGTTGAGAACCAAAGATAACTTCTTCCCCTTCCTACCCAAAGAAAAGCGCAATCTTATATTAGGACACAATTTGATGGAGAAACACCCTTTTTGAAGATCAGCCTTATCATTGATAACATTCTCTGCTTCTGTAATTTTTCCATTTGCATCTTGAATCCACAACTCCGCGCATTCACCCAGGGTTTTCCGGATCCTCTTTTCTGCATCTTCCCTTCCTTGTACATCGTTTCTCGTTGCTTTCAGTTCAACTAGTCGAGTTTCGAGCTCTTGAATGTTATTGTTGAAACAAAACAGATAGCCAAGTTCTCGTTGAATTGGCTGAATCAACAAATCTGTGATCTTTCCAACTAGACTCAAACCAATCTCGGCTGCCATTAGATTCACAACTGAGAAAAACTGTTTTTTCTTTTCTTTTTCTTTGTCTTACTCTGTTCTTTGATTTCTTTCAGAAGAATTCATATAGTTGACTAGCCTAATAATATATAGTTTATTTATAGTATTAAATAACAATTATGCTGTTGCATGACTTTCTAACTTTTATATAGTAACATAAAAATAAGAACATGGGAAAATGTGTGTTCCTCACATGTGGATGGTATGCTAATTATTTTACTTTATTAAATTATGATAATTTCAGCCTTAAACTAACCCCACTCCCATCCCATGTCCCAAAAAAACATTAAATTTTCACTCAAAATACTAACACCTTTAATTTTAACTTAATTTTAACATACAATCATCTCTATCATAATTTATATTTGTTATGTTGGTAAAAAAAAAACTTTTAATGAAATCGTGACATAGATGGTGAAAATAACAGTTCTCAAATAGACTCATAATTTTGATGGATCAATATCTAAGTATGCATTTTAAACATTAAGATCTCCAATAAATATATCACACAACTTTAGATCCCAAATTTATATTTTGGTATATTTTTTTTTGAAAAATGTCAATTTTTTATGAAATAATACAAAATGCGTTCAAACGTTACAAACGGGATGAGAAAAATAAAACAAGAAATAAAAAAAAAGAATGGATGAATTTTAAATGTCAATATGATCATAAATTCCAATCCCTTAATATTTTGTTAAAATAGTAAAATTGGCATTAGAGAGTACTGTGATATTGAAATCCTTAATGTAGGTGTTTACTGATTTCAATAAGAAAGTATCACTAGGAACAAATAGAATAAACAAACAATGTAACTAACTATTCACATGTTTCTTTGACTTTGCAGAACATGTGAAACATTATTTGTTTATTTAATTTCGAAATCCTTTAAACTATTACATTCTATTATAGCTCTTCAATTATTAATTTGTTATGATAATCTTTTTTAAAGATTAGTTTATAAATATTGTCTAGAGAATGCAAGTATATACTTTGTTTCCATATACTTGCTGTTTTTTTTTATTTGCTAATTAACTTACTGCTAACAAGATTTGTGAAGAGTCCTTAGAATAGATAACAAAAAGGTAACAAAATAGAATCAGAAATATCAAAAAAACTAAGTTAATCAACAAAATTCTATATTGATTCTCCACGAGAACGTCATTGAATCAAAAGCATCACAAGAAGATTAAAAATCTAGATGAATGTCTTATAAATATCAAGATTAACTTCGAAAAAAATACCTGAGAGGTCTCCATGCACCCCTTGTTGGAAAACATCTCTATTTTCTTTCCTTATTGTCAATAGAACTTTAAAGTTTAAAGTTTCATTTCGTCATTAGTTTTGGTCATAATATTTCTCATTTTCTTATGAATAACGTCTCACCCAAAAGTCAATGCCAACACTACAGATATCAAGAAAGGTGTTATTAATATGGGCTCTAAAGTGGTGTGTATTAATATCTTCTAGTAGAACAAAAAGAAATGGTCTAAAAAGGATTGAGATTTGAGTGATAACTTGGTAATTGTGTTCTTTTAACAACTTTACCCACCTCATCAACAAAATGACTCCAATTGTATGACTAAGGACTAAGGGAATATGGGTTGTTTGTATCTATACAAGTACAACATATATTTTCCTTCAATCAGCCTCAAAATGAAGTGAAAACACTTAACCATAGCTTAGAAGGACCAATTGTTCACATCAATGAAAGATATACTACTAGCAAACAAAAAAAGAAATGACATGATAAGTCTTTATATATGCTTCAGTATGTGTTGTATTTTCCCTTCCCTCTATGGGCCCTAGAAGAACTAATCACATTTCATATGTTTCTTTTAACAGTGGGGACAAATTTGTTGCAAAAATACATTAATAGCAAAGGCATCTAGTTCAAAATGATTATAATAAAGAAATT
Source organism: Impatiens glandulifera (assembly GCF_907164915.1). Taxonomy (NCBI): domain Eukaryota; kingdom Viridiplantae; phylum Streptophyta; class Magnoliopsida; order Ericales; family Balsaminaceae; genus Impatiens; species Impatiens glandulifera. Next base: position 54,584,746 of record NC_061865.1, on the reverse strand, counting down.
CAATGTATGATAGAGACCCACTAGAAAAGATGAGACAAGGAATTAAATAAGGAGACAATGCCATGTGAATACCTTATGAATATCTTCTATTTCAATCTATACCTTCCAATTCATTTGTGGTTGTTGTTCATGTAGGGTTCTCTTCTTATTTCTCTTTTTCTCCATTCCTCTATATATACATAACTAAACATTTGTCAAATTATCAAACATTTTCCAGTCCAAAAAATCTCTATAAGTTAACATCTTACCTACAGGTTTCTTCAAGTATACATCAAGAAAAGCCACTCATGGCAATCCAATTCCTCAAGCAGATCCTTCCAAGGCACGAGCGGTCTCAAAAGCGGTCGCCGTCCCTAAAGGACATGTTGCAGTCTATGTTGGGGAGTGCCAGAAAAGGCGATTTGTGATTCCGATACCATATCTGCAAAATCCATCGTTCCAGAATCTCCTTACAAAAGCTGAAGAAGAATTTGGGTTCCATCACCAAATGGGAGGCCTCACTATTCCGTGCAGAGAAGATGCCTTCATCAATCTGCTACAACTTGACGTGAACAATGCTTAGTTAGAAAGAAGAGCATACATACAGAAATAGGCATTAGGAATTGGATAAAACTCCATTTTGTTTAACCTTAGAACTAACTTCTCTTCCAACATTTTGTACATGCAATTGTTGCTCATTTGTAGCAAGCAGCTCCATTAAAGGAAATGAAACAGAAAGAAATTCATCAGTATTTATGGGTGTCGTTTTATCACACTATTACTTAATCTCGTCATAGTACAGAGCATTAAAAGTTTATTGACCAAATACAAGAAGTTTCATAGTTCAAACGGAACCTTAATCATAATGACAAAAGGAACGAATGCTTGCTAATCCATACATACCAGTATAATTTGAACAAAAGAAAGAGAACAAGAACATAAACAAATTAAACAATATATATTAACATAAAAAAGCAATTGAAGTAAAATGGCCACCAATAGATCTGCAATTAATCCATTCCGAAAACACAAAGTGCACCTTACTGACATGCCACCCAAATATCAAATATCCTTCGTCTTCATTTTTAAACTTAAATTGTTTGATGCAGGTATTTATTCTTAAGAGATCAACCACCAACATCTGGAAAGTTTGATGTAGCTTTTCATTAACTTCGAGTGACTGATGAAAATAATAGGATGTCTGCATATGGACTGTTAACAATTTGCCTACAGAAATTAGTAACCATTGTGAATTGAAATGGACACAATAGGGTATATACTTGAACAATTTCTATGCATTCAAATTAAAGAGTATTGGGAAATAAACAAAGGCTTGTGATCCTATTTAATAATCTACTATTTGTTAATCCAAGAACATAAATGCCTTCTAACTCACTAATATCATCCATACGAATGCATAAATTCAATAGTTCACATCCTTCAAGTAATTACAAATAGGCCTGATTGGTTTGAAGGTCGGAGTTGTGACCTACAACTACAGACCCCATATTATCATGAACCATTGTTCATTTCTTTAGGCAAGTCCATGTGATATATGCCCCACTGCATGTGAATTCAATGAACCAACAATTTCTTGTTAATAATTTGAACAGACCCTTGCAATCCATAACATTACCTCTCCTTCTATATAAACATTTTCAAGCAGCAGCATCCAACCATCAAAAAAGCTCATTTCATTCTCTTAAACACTAGCAGTTTTTCATCTCGATAAAGAAAGCATCCCCTAAGATCATGGGCTTCCGCTTGCCAATCATTGCTCAGGCCAAGCAAGCAAATCGGCGGTCTCTCTCCATAGTGCCCAAAGGCCATGTTGCAGTCTATGTAGGAGAATCAGAAAGGAAACGCTATGTGGTCCCCGTTTCATATTTGAACCATCCTCTTTTTCAAGATTTGCTAGGCAAGGCAGAAGAAGAATTCGGGTTTGATCATCCAATGGGTGGTCTCACCATCCCTTGTAGAGAGGAAGAATTCATCCATATGACATGTAGCTTGAATTGCTCATGAGAAGCTTAGGATATGAAAGAGACTTCTAACATCCCTTACACAATTGCAGAGTCTTGATTTTCTATCATATGAAATTTTCAAATGTAATTATATGAAGGGAAATCAATATAAATACACTTGTATCAATCTTTTTTACATGAAGTGAAATGACAGTTGAATCAGTCTGTTAACTTTTATTTCCTTCTACTTGGTTGGTCATAAAGACTTTTTGGATTCATTTGAATTTAATTGTGTTTCCTTCTGTTAGAACGGGCAAGTATTAATCGTATCCCCTCTTTAATCATAACAAATAAACAATCTAACCAGGTGAAAACATTTGCAAAAACATAAGGAAGTTTAATTAACAAATTTGGAACCTCAATGAGAAAGTTTCATGTGCGACAAAAGCTTTAACATGCATCACTTGTATTTTGAAAAATCCACAATATGAGTTGGGTAATTAATTTTTATTTCTAAAGGGAAAAGTATAATAGATTCCTGAATTTAAACGGCAAGAGACTAGAATAAAATGTAGTACTTGTAAATTTCACAAAATTGATTTCGATTTTGGATTCCGAAAATTTAATTAATCTTCACCTGCTGTAATCTTTTGATTACTATGATGAATGGTAGTCAACAAGGGTATGCCTAGTTTATGAAAGTTTACTGTTAGATGCTTTTATGAGAATGTCCCACATTTACAGCATATTTTTCTCCCATCACCGCATTAGAGGCTATCCACCATCTTAACTATAGGTTGGTACATAATTCTTTCTAATTTCTATTGATTAAGGGACACTGAAATCATAGACAAGATTTAGATGCCCCGAACATGTCTGGCCTCTGCAAGGTTGGCGAATCATCCAATTTTTTTATTAAGGCCATATGGGTTGTTTTGTATATATAAGAACTTAAACTTTCATTCCATTAAACTGGGCCATGGCTTAGAAGGACCGCCTGTTCACAACATTGAAAGAAATGCTACCAGCAAAGAAGAAAATCATCACATGCTATGTCTTTATCTATGCTTCAGTAAGTGTTGCATATGCCTTCTCTGGCTCTAGCTAAACAAATGACATATGATGTGTTTCCTTTAATAGTGGAGAAAAAAAATTTGGAGCGTAAATGCAAATAGCCAGGGCATCTCATCCACACAAGATTATGATAAAGACATTCATTTATGATAGAGACCCACTAGAAGATATGAGACATGGAATTAAATAAGGAGACAATGCCATGTGAATACCTTATGAATATCTTCTATTTCAATCTCTACCCTCCAATTCATTTGTGGTTGTTGTTCATGTAGGGTTCTCTTCTTCTTTCTCTTTTTCTCCATTCCTCTATATATACATAACTAAACATTTGTCAAATTATCAAACATTTTCCAGTCCAAAAAATCTCATAAGTTAACATCTTACCTTCAGATTTCTTCAAGTATACATCAAGAACAGCCACTCATGGCAATCCAATTCCTCAAGCAGATCCTTCCCAAGGCACGAGCGGTCTCAAAAGCGGTCGCCGTCCCTAAAGGACATGTTGCAGTCTATGTTGGGGAGTGCCAGAAAAGGCGATTTGTGATTCCGATATCATATCTACAAAATCCGTCGTTCCAGAATCTCCTTACGAAAGCTGAAGAAGAATTTGGGTTCCATCACCAAATGGGAGGCCTCACTATTCCGTGCAGAGAAGAAGCATTCATCAATCTGCTACAACTTGACGTGAACAATGCTTAGATAGAAAGAAGAACAAACATACAGAAATAGGCGTTAGGAATTGGAGAAAACTCCATTTTGTTTGACCTTAGAACTAACTTCTCTTCCTACATTTTGTACATGCAATTTATGCTCATCTGTAGCAAGGAGCTCCATTAAAGGAAATGAAACAGAAAGAAATTCATTAGTATTTATGGGTGTCGTTTTATCACACTATTATATAATCTCGTCATAGTACGGAGCATTAAAGGTTTATTGACCAAAGGAAAGCAGTTTCATATGAGAGTTCATCGTACAAACGGAACCTTAATCATAATGACAAAAGGAAGAATGCTTGCTATTCCATACAGACCGGTATAATTTGAACAAAAGAAAGAGAACATAAACAGCAACAAATTAAACAATATATATTAACATAAAAAAGTAATTGAAGTAAAACCGCCATCAATAGATCAGCAATTAAGCCATTCTGAAAACACAAAGCGCACCTTACTGACATGACACCCAAATATCAAATATCCTCCGTCTTCATTTTTTAAACTTAAATTGTTTGATGTAGGTATTTTTCTTAAGAGACTAACCACCAACATCTGGAAAGTTTGATGTAGCTTTTCATTAACTTCCAGTGACTGGTGAAAAATAATAAGATGCCTGCATATGGACTGTTAACAATTTGCCTACAGAAATTAGTAACCATTGTGAATTGCAATGGACACAATAGGGCATATACTTGAACAATTTCTGTGAAATCAAATTAAAGAGTATTGGGAAATAAACAGAGGTTTGTGATCCTACTTAACAATCTACTATTTCTTGCTCCAATAAAAAAATAGCTTCTAACTCACTAATCATATCCATATGAATGCATAAAGTCAGTAATTCACATCTTTCAAGTAATTACAAGTAGGCCTGATTGGATTGTAGGTCGGAGCTGTCACCTACAGCTACAGGCCCCATATTATCATGAACCATTGTTCATTTCTTTAGGCAAGTCCATGTGATATATGCCCCACTGCATGTGAATTCAATGAACCAACAATTTCTTGTTAATAATTTGAACAGACCCTTGCAATCCATAACATTACCTCTCCTTCTATATAAACATTTTCAAGCAGCAGCATCCAACCATCAAAGCTCATTTCATTCTCTTAAACACTAGCAGTTTTTCTTCTCGATAAAGAAAGCATTCCCTAAGATCATGGGCTTCCGCTTGCCAATCATTGCTCAGGCCAAGCAAGCAAATCGGCGGTCTCTCTCCATAGTGCCCAAAGGCCATGTTGCAGTCTATGTAGGAGAATCAGAAAGGAAACGCTATGTGGTCCCCGTTGCATATTTGAACCATCCTCTTTTCCAAGATTTGCTAAGCAAGGCAGAAGAAGAATTCGGGTTTGATCATCCAATGGGTGGTCTCACCATCCCTTGTAGAGAGGAAGACTTCATCCATATGACATGCAGCTTGAATTGCTCATGAGAAGCTTAGGATATGAAAGAGACTTCTAACATCCCTTACACAACTGCAGAGCCTTGATTTTCTTTCATATGAAATTTTCAAATGTAATCATGTGACGGGAAATCAATACCAATACACTTGTATCATTCTTTTTTGCATGAAGTGAAATGACAGTTGAATCAGTCAGTTAATTTTTATGTCCTTCTACTTGGTTGGTCATAAAGACTTTTTGGATTCATTTGAACTTCTGAATTGTGTTTCCTTCTGTTAGAACGGGCAAGTATTAATTGTATCCCTTCTTTAATCCTAACAAATAAACAATCTAACCAGGTGAAAACATTTGAAAAAACATAAGGAAGTTCAATTAACAAATTTGGAACCTCAATGAGAAAGTTTCATCTGCGACAAATGCTTTAACATGCATCACTTGTATTTTAAGAAATCCACAATATGAGTTGGGTAATTAATTTTTATTTCTAAAGGGAAAATTATAATAGATTCCTGAATTTAAACGGCAAGAGACTAGAATAAAAGGTAGTACTTGTAAATTTCAAAAAATTGATTTCGTTTTTGGATTCCGAAAATTTAATTAATCTTCACCTGCTGTAATCTTTTGATTACTATGATGAATGGAAGGCAGCAAGGGTATGCCGAGATTTATGAAAGTTTACTGTTAGATACTTTTATGAGAATGTCCCACATTTACAGCATATTTTTCTCCCATCACCGCATTAGAGGCTATCTATCATCTTAACTATAGGTTGGTACATAATTCTTTCTAATTTCTATTGATTAAGGGACACTGAAATCATAGACAAGATTTAGATGCCCCAAACATGTCTGGCCTCTGCAAGGTTGGCGAATCATCCACTTTTTTTATTAAGGCTATATGGGTTGTTTTGTATATATAAGAACTTAAACTTTCATTCTATTAAACTGGGCCATGGCTTAGAAGGACCGCCTGTTCACAATATTGAAAGAAATGCTACCAGCAAAGAAGAAAATCACCACATGCTATGTCTTTATCTATGCTTCAGTAAGTGTTGCATTTGCCCTCTCTGGCTCTAGCGAAACAAATGACATATGATGTGTTTCCTTTAATAGTGGAGAGAAGAATTTGGAGCGAAGATACAAATAGCCAGCGCATCTCATGCACACATGATTATGATAAAGGCATTCATTTATGATAGAGACCCGCTAGAAGAGATGAGATGAGACACGGAATTAAATAAGGAGACAATGCCATGTGAGTACCTTGTGAATATCTTCTATTTCAATCTCTACCTTCCAATTAATTTCTGGTTGTTGTTCATGTAGGGTTCTCTTATTCTTTCTTCTTTCTCCATTCCTCTATATATACATAACTAAACATTTGTCAAATTATCAAAATTAACATCTTACCTTCAAGTTTCTCCGAGTATCCATCAAAAACAGGCACTCATGGCAATCCAATTCCTCAAGCAGATCCTTCCCAAGGCACGAGCGATTTCAAAAGCAGTCGGCGTCCCTAAAGGACATGTTGCAGTCTATGTTGGGGAGTGCCAGAAAAGGCGATTTGTGATTCCGATATCATATCTGCAAAATCCATCGTTCCAGAATCTCCTTACGAAAGCTGAAGAAGAATTTGGGTTCCATCACCAAATGGGAGGCCTCACTATTCCGTGCAGAGAAGAAGCCTTCATCAATCTGCTACAACTTGACGTGAACAATGCTTAGTTAGAAAGAAGAGCATACATACAAAAATAGGCATTAAGAATTGGAGAAAACTCCATTTTGTTTGACCTTAGAACTAACTTCTCTTCCTACATTTTGTACATGCAATTTTTGCTCATTTGTAGCAGGCAGCTCCATTAAAGGAAATGAAACCGAAAGAAATTCATCAGTATTTATGGGTTTCGTTTTATCACACTATTACTTAATCTCGTCATAGTACAGAGCATTAAAGGTTTATATACCAAATACAAGCAGTTTCATAGTTCAAACGGAACCTTAATCATAATGACAAAAGGAACGAATGCTTACTAATCCATACATACCAGTATAATTTGAACAAAAGAAAGAGAACACGAACAGAAACAAATTTAACAATATATATTAACATAAAAAAGTAATTGAAGTAAAATGGCCACCAATAGATCAGTAATTAATCCATTCCGAAAACAGAAAGTGCACCTTACTGACATGCCACCCAAATATCAAATATCCTTCGTCATCATTTTTAAACTTAAATTGTTTGATGTAGGTATTTATTATTAAGAGATCAACCACCAACATCTGGAAAGTTTGATGTAGCTTTTCATTAACTTCTATTGAGTGGTGAAAAGTAATAGGATGTCTGCAATTACACTGTTAACAATTTGCCTACAGAAATTAGTAACCATTGTGAATTGCAATGGACACAACAGGAAATACTTGAACAATTTCTATGCATTCAAATTAAAGAGTATTGGGAAATAAACAGAGGCCTGTGATCCTAATTAACAATCTACTGTTTCTTGTTCCAAGGAAAAATAAATGGCTTCTAACTCACTAATCTTACCCAAATGATTGCATAAATTCAGTAATTCACATCTTTCAAGTAATTACAAGTAGGCCTGATTGGATTGTAGGTCGGAGTTGTCACCTACAACTACAGGCCCCATATTATCATGAATCATTGTTCATTTCTTTTGGCAAGTCCATGTGATATATGCCCCACTGCATTGTGCATTCAATGAACCAACAATTTCTTCTTAATAAATGAAACAGATCCCTGCAATCCATAACATTACCTCTCCTTCTATATAAACATTTTGAAGCAGCAACATCCAAGCATCAAAGCTCACTTCCTTCTTTTAAACACTAGCAATTTTTGTTTTTCAAAAAAAAAAAAGCATTCTCTAAGATCATGGGCTTCCGCTTGCCAATCCTTCAAGCCAAGCAAGCAAATCGACGGTCTCTCTCCATAGTTCCCAAAGGCCATGTTGCAGTCTATGTAGGAGAATCAGAAAGGAAACGTTATGTGGTCCCCGTTTCATATTTGAACCATCCTCTTTTTCAAGATTTGCTCAGCAAGGCAGAAGAAGAATTCGGGTTTGAGCATCCAATGGGTGGTCTCACCATCCCTTGTAGAGAGGAAGACTTCATCCATATGACATGCAGCTTGAATTGCTCATGAGAAGATTAGGATATGAAAGCGACTTCTAACATCACTTACACAACTGCCGAGTCTTGATTTTATTTCATATGAAATTTTCAAATGTAATCATATGACGGGAAATCAATACAATTACACTTGTATCATTCTTTTTTGCTTGAAGTAAAATGACAGTTGTTAACTTTTATCTCCTTCTACTTGGTTGGTCATAAAGACCTTTTGGGTTCAACTGAACTTCTGAATTGTGTTTCATTTTATAGAATAGACCAATATTAATCGTATCCCCTCTTTAATCCTAACAAATAAATAATCTAACAAGGAGAAAACATTTGCACAATCCTAAGGAAAACCAATTAACAAATTTGGAACATCAAGAAGAAAGTTTCATCTGCGACAAACGTGTATCACTTGTATTTTGCACATGAGGAACTAGAAATCCACAATAGAACTAGTAATTCATTTATATTTCTCAAACGAACGTCTATGATAGATCCCTAAAATTAAACAGAAAGGTACTAGAATAAAATGTAGTTATTGTAAATTTCACAAAAATGATTTAGATTTTGGATTCAGAAAATTTCATAATTTTTCACTTACAGTTAACTGTAATGAATGGATGGCAACAAGGGTGTCTCTAGATTTATGAAAGTTTACTGTTAGATGCTTTTATGCGAATCTCTCATATTTACGGCATATTTTTTTCCAATCACCGCATTAGAGGTTATCCACAATCTTAACTATAGGTTGGTACATAAATCCTTCTAATTTCTATTGATTAATGGGACACTGAAACCATAGACAAGATTTAGATTCCCTTAACATGTCTTGCCTCTGCAAGGTTGGCAATTCATCCAATTTTTTTTGTTAAGGCCATATGGGTTGTTTCTATATATAAGTATGTATACTATCATTCCATTAAATTGGGCCATAGCTTAGAAGAACCAACTGTTCACATCATTGAAAGATATTCTACCAGCAAAGAAGAAAATCATCACATGCTATGTCTTTATCTATGCTTAAGTAATGTTGCATTTGCCCTCTCTGTCTCTAGATAAACAAACAGATGACATATGATGTGTTTCCTTTAATAGTGGAGAAAAAAAATTTGGAGCGAAAATGCAAATAGCCAGGACATCTCATTCACACAAGATTATGATAAAGACATTCATTTTTGATAGAGACCCACAAGAAGATATGAGACATGGAATTAAATAAGGAGACAATGCCATGTGAATACCTTATAAATATCTTCTATTTCAATCTCTACCTTTCATCCAATTCATTTGTGGTTGTTGTTCATGTAGGGTTCTCTTCTTCTTTCTTCATTCCTCTATATATACATAACTAAACATTTGTCAAATTATCAAACATTTTCCAATCCAGAAAATCTCATAAGTTAACATCTTACCTTCAAGTTTCTTCAAGTATACATCAAGAAAAGCCACTTATGGCAATCCAATTCCTCAAGCAGATCCTTCCCAAGGCACGAACAATCTCAAAAGCGGTTGGCGTCCCTAAAGGACATGTTGCAGTCTATGTAGGGGAGTGCCAAAAAAGGCGATTTGTCCGATATCATATCTGCAAAATCCGTCGTTCCAGAATCTCCTTACGAAAGCTGAAGAAGAATTTGGGTTCCATCACCAAATGGGAGGCCTCACTATTACGTGCAGAGAAGAAGCATTCATCAATCTGCTACAATTTGATGTGAACAATGCTTAGTTAGAAAGAAGAGCAAACATACAGAAATAGGCGTTAGGAATTGGAGAAAACTCCATTTTGTTTGACCCTAGAACTTACTTCTCTTCCTACATTTTGTACATGCAATTTATGCTCATTTGTAGCAAGCAGCTCCATTACAGGAAATGAAACAGAAAGAAATTCATTAGTATTTATGGGTTTCGTTTTATCACACTATTATTTAATCTCGTCATAGTACAAACGGAACCTTAATCATAATGAAAAAAGGAACGAATGCTTGCTAATCCATACATACCAGTATAATTTGAACAAAAGAAAGAGAACACGAACAGCAACAAATTAAACAATATAAATTAACATAAAAAAGTAATTGAAGTAAAATGGTCACCATTAGATCAGCAATTAATTCATTCCGAAAACACAAAGTGCACCTTACTGACATGCCACCCAAATATCAAATATCCTTCGTCTTCATTTTTAAACTTCAATTGTTTGATGCAGGTATTTATTCTTAAGAGATCAACCACCAACATCTGAAAAGTTTAATGTAGCTTTTCATTAACTTCTAGTGACTAGTGACTGATGAAAATAATAGGATGTCTGCATATGAACTGTTAACAATTTGCTTACAGAAATTAGTAACCATTGAGAATTGAAATGGACACAATAGGGTATATACTTGAACAATTTCTATGCATTCAAATTAAAGAGTATTGGGAAATAAACAAAGGCCTGTGATCCTATTTAACAATCTACTATTTGTTAATCCAAGAACATAAATACCTTCTAACTCACTAATATCATCCATACGAATGCATAAATTCAATAGTTCACATCCTTCAAGTAATTACAACTAGGCCAGATTGGTTTGTAGGTCGGAGTTGTCACCTACAACTACAGGCCCCATATTATCATGAACCATTGTTCATTTCTTTAGGCAAGTCCATGTGATATATGCCCCACTGCATGTGAATTCAATGAACCAACAATTTCTTGTTAATAATTTGAACAGACCTTGCAATCCATAACATTACCTCTCCTTCTATATAAACATTTTCAAGCAGCAGCATCCAACCAGCAAAGCTCATTTCCTTCTCTTAAACACTAGTAGTTTTTCTTTTCAAGAAAGAAAGCATTCCCTAAGATTATGGGCTTCCGCTTGCCAATCATTGCTCAGGCCAAGGAAGCAAATCGGTGGTCTCTCTCCATAGTGCCCAAAGGCCATGTTGCAGTCTATGTAGGAGAATCAGAAAGGAAACGCTATGTGGTCCCCGTTTCATATTTGAACCATCCTCTTTTTCAAGATTTGCTAAGCAAGGCAGAAGAAGAATTCGGGTTTGATCATCCAATGGGTGGTCTCACCATCCCTTGTAGAGAGGAAGACTTCATCCATATGACATGCAGCTTGAATTGCTCATGAGAAGCTTAGGATATGAAAGAGACTTCAAACATCCCTTACACAACTGCAGAGTCTTGATTTTCTTTCATATGAAATTTTCAAATGTAATCATATGACGGGAAATCAATACCAATACACTTGTATCATTCTTTTTTGCATGAAGTGAAATGACAGTTGTTAACTTTTATTTCCTTCTACTTGGTTGGTCATAAAGACTTTTTGGATTCATTTGAACTTCTGAATTGTGTTTCCTTCTGTTAGAACGGGCAAGTATTAATCGTATCCCCTCTTCAATGCTAACAAATAAACAATCTAACCAGGTGAAAACATTTGAATAAACATAAGTTCAATTAACAAATTTGGAACCTCAATGAGAAAGTTTCATCTGCGACAAATGCTTTAACATTCATCACTTGTATTTTGAGAAATCCACAATATGAGTTGGGTAATTAATTTTTATTTCTAAAGGGAAAATTATAATAGATTCCTGAATTTAAACGGCAAGAGACAAGAATAAAAGGTAGTACTTGTAAATTTCACAAAATTGATTTCGATTTTGGATTCCAAAAATTTAATTAATCTTCACCTGCTGTAATCTTTTGATTACTATGATGAATGGAAGGCAACAAGGGTATGCCTAGATTTATGAAATTTTACTGTTAGATGATTTTATGAGAATGTCCCACATTTACAGCATATTTTTCTCCCATCACCGTATTAGAGGCTATCCATCATCTTAACTATAGGTTGGTACATAATTCTTTCTAATTTCTATTGATTTAGATGCCCCAAACATGTCTGGCCTCTGCAAGGTTGGCGAATCATCCAATTTTTTTATTAAGGCCATATGGGTTGTTTTGTATATATAAGAGCTTAAACTTTCATTCCATTAAACTGGGCCATGGCTTAGAAGGACCGCCTGTTCACAACATTGAAAGAAATGCAACCAGCAAAGAAGAAAATCATCACATGCTATGTCTTTATCTATGCTTCAGTAAGTGTTGCATTTGCCCTCTCTGGCTCTAGCTAAACAAATGACATATGATGTGTTTCCTTTAATAGTGGAGAAAAAAATTTGGAACGAAAATGCAAATAGCCAGGGCATCTTATCCACACAAGATTATGATAAAAACATTCATTTATGATAGAGACCCACTAGATGATATGAGACATGGAATTAAATAAGGAGACAATGCCATGTGAATACCTTATGAATATCTTCTATTTCAATCTCTACCTTCCAATTCATTTGTGGTTGTTGTTCATGTAGGGTTCTCTTCTTCTTTCTCTTTTTCTCCATTCCTCTATATATACATAACTAAACATTTGTCAAATTATCAAACATTTTCCAGTCCAAAAAATCTCATAAGTTAACATCTTACCTTCAGGTTTCTTCAAGTATACATCAAGAACAGCCACTCATGGCAATCCAATTCCTCAAGCAGATCCTTCCCAAGGCACGAGCGGTCTCAAAAGCGGTCGCCGTCCCTAAAGGACATGTTGCAGTCTATGTTGGGGAGTGCCAGAAAAGGCGATTTGTGATTCCGATATCATATCTGCAAAATCCGTCGTTCCAGAATCTCCTTACGAAAGCTGAAGAAGAATTTGGGTTCCATCACCAAATGGGAGGCCTCACTATTCCGTGCAGAGAAGAAGCATTCATCAATCTTCTACAACTTGACGTGAACAATGCTTAGATAGAAAGAAGAGCAAACATACAGAAATAGGCGTTAGGAATTGGAGAAAACTCCATTTTGTTTGACCTTAGAACTAACTTCTCTTCCTACATTTTGTACATGCAATTTATGCTCATCTGTAGCAAGGAGCTCCATTAAAGGAAATGAAACAGAAAGAAATTCATTAGTATTTATGGGTGTCGTTTTGTCACACTATTATTTAATCTCATCATAGTACGGAGCATTAAAGGTTTATTAACCAAAGGAAAGCAGTTTCATATGAGAGTTCATCGTTCAAACGGAACCTTAATCATAATGACAAAAGGAAAAATGCTTGCTATTCCATACAGACCGGTATAATTTGAACAAAAGAAAGAGAACATCAACAGAAACAAATTAAACAATATATATTAAAATAAAAAAGTAATTGAAGTAAAATCGCCACCAATAGATCAGCAATTAAGCCATTCTGAAAACACAAAGTGTACCTTACTGACATGACACCCAAATATCAAATATCCTCCGTCTTCATTTTTTAAACTCAAATTGTTTGATGTATGTAATTGTTTCTTAAGAGACTAACCACCAACATCTGGAAAGTTTGATGTAGCTTTGCATTAACTTCCAGTGACTGGTGAAAAATAATAAGATGTCTGCATATGGACTGTTAACAATTTGCCTACAGAAATTAGTAACCATTGTGAATTGCAATGGACACAATAGGGCATATACTTGAACAATTTCTGTGAAATCAAATTAAAGAATATTGGGAAATAAACAGAGGTCTGTGATCCTACTTAACAATCTACTATTTCTTGCTCCAATAAAATAAATGGCTTCTAACTCACTTATCTTATCCATATGAATGCATAAAGTCAGTAATTCACATCTTTCAAGTAATTACAAGTAGGCCTGATTGGATTGTAGGTCCGAGCTGTCACCTACAGCTACAGGCCCCATATTATCATGAACCATTGTTCATTTCTTTAGGCAAGTCCATGTGATACATGCCCCACTGCATTGTGCATTCAATGAACAAACAATTTCTTGTTAATAATTGAAACAGATCCTTGCAATCCATAACATTACCTCTCCTTCTATATAAACATTTTCAAGCAGCAACATCCAAGCATCAAAGCTCACTTCCTTCTGTTAAACACTAGCAGTTTGTGTTTTTCAAAAAAGAAAGCATTCCCTAAGATCATGGGCTTCCGCTTGTCAATCATTGTTCAAGCCAAGCAAGCAAATCGACGGTCTCTCTCCATAGTGCCCAAAGGCCATGTTGCAGTCTATGTAGGAGAATCAGAAAGGAAACGTTATGTGGTCCCCGTTTCATATTTGAACCATCCTCTTTTTCAAGATTTTCTCAGCAAGGCAGAAGAAGAATTCGGGTTTGATCATCCAATGGGTGGTCTCACCATCCCTTGTAGAGAGGAAGACTTCATCCATATGACAATATGACATGCAGCTTGAATTGCTCATGAGAAGCTTAGGATATGAAAGAGACTTCAAACATCCCTTACACAACTGCAGAGTCTTGATTTTCTTTCATATGAAATTTTCAAATGTAATCATATGACGGGAAATCAATACCAATACACTTGTATCATTCTTTTTTGCATGAAGTGAAATGAAAGTTGAATCAGTCAGTTAACTTTTATTTCCTTCTACTTGGTTGGTCATAAAGACTTTTTGGATTCATTTGAATTTAATTGTGTTTCCTTCTGTTAGAACGAGCAAGTATTAATCGTATCCCCTCTTTAATCCTAACAAATAACCAATCTAACTAGGTGAAAACATTTGAAAAAACATAAGGAAGTTCAATTAACAAATTTGGAACCTCAATGAGAAAGTTTCATCTGCGACAAATGCTTTAACATGCATCACTTGTATTTTGAGAAATCCACAATATGAGTTGGGTAATTAATTTTTATTTCTAAAGGGAAAAGTATAATAGATTCCTGAACTTAAACGGCAAGAGACTAGAATAAAATGTAGTACTTGTAAATTTCACAAAATTGATTTCGATTTTGGATTCCAAAAATTTAATTAATCTTCACCTGCGGTAATCTTTTGATTACTCTGATGAATGGAAGGCAACAAGGGTATGCCTAGATTTATGAAAGATTACTGTTAGATGCTTTTATGAGAATGTCCCACATTTACAGCATATTTTTCTCCCATCACCGCATTAGAGGCTATCCACCATCTTAACTATAGGTTGGTACATAATTCTTTCTAATTTCTATTGATTAAGGGACACTGAAATCATATACAAGATTTAGATGCCCCAAACATGTCTGGCCTCTGCAAGGTTGGCGAATCATCCAATTTTTTTATTAAGGCCATATGGGTTGTTTGTATATATAAGAACTTAAACTTTCATTCCATTAAACTGGGCCATGGCTTAGAAGGACCGCCTGTTCACAACAATGAAAGAAATGCTACCAGCAAAGAAGAAAATCATCACATGCTATGTCTTTATCTATGCTTCAGTAAGTGTTGCATTTGCCCTCTCTGGCTCTAGCTAAACAAATGACATATGATGTGTTTCCTTTAATAGTGGAGTGAAGATACAAATAGCCAGGGCATCTCATCCACACATGATTATGATAAGGACATTCATTTATGATAGAGACCCACTAGAAGATATGAGACATGAAATTAAATAAGGAGACAATGCCATGTGAATACCTTATGAATATCTTCTATTTCAATCTCGACCTTCCATCCAATTCATTTGTGGTTGTTGTTCATGTAGGGTTACCTTCTTCTTTCTTCATTCCTCTCTATATACATAAGTAAGCATTTGTCAAATTATCAAACATTTTCCAATCCAAGAAATCTCATAAATTAACATCTTACCTTCAAGTTTCTCCGAGTATCCATCAAGAACAGCCACTCATGGCAATCCAATTCCTCAAGCAGATCCTTCCCAAGGCACGAGCGATCTCAAAAGCAGTCGGCGTCCCTAAAGGACATGTTGCAGTCTATGTTGGGGAGTGCCAGAAAAGGCGATTTGTGATTCCGATATCATATCTGCAAAATCCGTCGTTCCAGAATCTCCTTACGAAAGCTGAAGAAGAATTTGGGTTCCATCACCAAATGGGAGGCCTCACTATTCCGTGCCGAGAAGAAGCCTTCATCAATCTGCTACAACTTGACGTGAACAATGCTTAGTTAGAAAGAAGAGCATACATACAGAAATAGGCATTAGGAATTGGAGAAAACTCCATTTTGTTTGACCTTAGAACTAACTTCTCTTCCTACATTTTGTACATGCAATTTATGCTCATTTGTAGCAAGTAGCTCCATGAAAGGAAATGATTTGTTTGTATTGAACATGTATTCATGCAGAATATTTAGGTGTTAAAAATGTAGTGGTTTTCCTCACTGTAGCTATAGACAATTTTCAAAAAACTGCAAGTAAGTTGAATCCAAATCAATCTAAACAAGCTTATTAAGTAAAAGGAATAAACATCTAATAATTAAATCATCTCAATTTATCCGATACCTATACTAAGAAATACTAGTTAGTTAACAGAATAATAATTATACTGCTGTGAATCAAACTCAATAAATAATTCCAGATTTTTTATTTCAGAAAATTTCAGCAAGTATGCATAATCATCAAATTATCATCGTTACACTGAAATTGTTTCACATCTGCTAAAACAGAAATGCAGAAGAATTATGAACCAGTACCTAGCTATGAATCAACCGTGTTTATCTCTTAGATGGATCGGTTAAAACTATTATCCAGCAGGCGTTGGTCTTCTGTTGGAAACCGCGACTTAGAAATGTGACGTTCTACCTCGGCATACTCTCTACTGGAGCAACAACGATCGTCGAAAACACTGAAATTACAGAGGATTGAAGTAAAGAAATCTAGTGAAGAGATCATCAATTTCGTTTACTGCAAATCTTCCTCAAAATTCCCCGATCCATTCGCAATCATTCACGAACGGAAGAACTCCCCCCCCTCTGGTCGTTCTTCAGTTTATTTTTATTTTATATCTTTTTTTCTTATTCTTCGCCCCTTCATCTTTATTTTCTTTTAAATTTCGCTCATCTCTTATTTAGTTCAATTATAAAATTTTAAATAAAAATTAGATTTTAAAATAAAAATAAATGAGTAAATATTAAAATTAACTAGGGAGGTTCACTTACCTACTCATTTTCGTAATCAAATAACATATTCCTTATTAGCCAATTATCTCCTCTTTACCGAGTTTTATCAACTCATTTCCAACGAACAACAATATTATTCTTACTTACTTACCAACTAACTTCCGTCAAACAACCAACATATTCCTTAATCCTTCTTTATAATCATTAAGAATTTGCACCGGGTGATATTCGAATTTTTAATCTTTATTGTGTAGAATTAACATTTAACCATTAACACCACTTAAGATTGTTGATTTCTTTATATAAATTTATGTATAAATATATATTTTATAAGACTAACAATTATATATATATAATGTTATATATATATATATATATATATAATATACGAATTTAAAATATTATTAATTTAATTATTTAAATTATATTATTAGAAATGTTATACGTTCATCAATTTTGAGGTTGATTTTAAAATATAAAATAATATTAGTTTAGATAGTTAAAATGTTAAACTTACATTTGTGTTCAAAACTTGTGTATATCACATTTTTTATTTAATTTTTTAAACTTATGGGTGGGCGAGTCAACCCACGGTCCGACCTAAATATTCATTTACTCTCACATACATATCCAAATTAACCACAACTCTCGACCCTACAATTCAGACACTTTACAAATTAAGCATTAATATATATATATATGCATAAAATTATATTTTAAATGTAAAATATCCAATATATATTAATTGAAAATTAAGCTACAATTCATTAAAATAGTATTTGTATATAGATTGAGAAATTAAAAAATGGTTTACAAAAATATCTTTATTTATATTTCATCAAACTACATCTTAAATATTAAATGTAACAAAAAAAAAAACACATTAAAATATTATTTATCAATTAGACCTAATATATATATATATATATATATATATATATATATATATATATATATATATATATATATATATATATATATATATATATATATATATATATATATATATATATATATATATATATATATATATATATATATATATATATATATATATATATATATATATATATATACTAATCGAGAGACTGAAGACCAAGGAAAGCATCCCGGGGAAAATAGTGAAGTTGTTCCTGCCGCCGAAGGAACCTGTGCCCATGCCTATACCTCAAGTAAATAAATAAGCTTGAGAAATGGTGGGTCGGTTGTGGATAGAGGGTAGGGATTCGTATCAGGTCGGGATGCCGCTGTGGTACCTCTAGGGCTGGCTGCTCTCGACTCCTAAGGGGAGGACTTTTTTTATCTATCTAGAATAGATATAAAATAT
Organism: Impatiens glandulifera; assembly: GCF_907164915.1. Taxonomy (NCBI): domain Eukaryota; kingdom Viridiplantae; phylum Streptophyta; class Magnoliopsida; order Ericales; family Balsaminaceae; genus Impatiens; species Impatiens glandulifera. Next base: position 54,566,231 of record NC_061865.1, on the reverse strand, counting down.
AACATTCCTAATATGAATTAAATATACAATTCCTGTAATTCCCTCATATCCAATCCGCATTTATTTTTCTAAATAAACAAAAGACAGGAAATAAAATATGCGAAAAATTCGGAAGAAAAAAAGCGTCCATTGTCTAATGGATAGGACAGAGGTCTTCTAAACCTTTGGTATAGGTTCAAATCCTATTGGACCTTCCAAGGACCCTTCTGTCCAATAATTAGAAAACAGTACTTACTGCTTGCCACCTAACGGCGTACTCTATTCCTATATATATATATATATATATATATATATATATATATATATATATATATATTATTGTTCCTAATTATATTTGCATAATTGATTTACATCATCTCATTTTTTATTTTTTAAATTTGTCTCAAGGAAAACATTTTGCTATGTTGAGTTGTCCGGTTATAAGCATTAGAAATTATCTATTATTTTCTGAAATGTGAATTAGTTTGATTATTAAGTCTTTTGAATGTTTGTTGTCTTTTTTAAATAGTAATTTTATTAAAATAAAAAATTGAAGGAGAGAAAACATGTCTTTTGATTAAGTCAAAACAAATATTTACCTTTATTTAAGTGGAATAAAAGAAAAAAATAAAGGAAATTGGAATACAAAAGAAGAGAGTAAAGATTAGTACACCTTAACAAAAGTTATCTTCGTGACTTTAATAAAAAGAAATTTTCTGATAGGTGCCACGAATCATTTCAAAAACAAATTTTCTTACAATTGACAATCGTGAAAATGAGAAGGGGATGGAGTTTCTCCTATATTTTAGTGATACGGTTCCATAGAATTATACGCATAAATTTTCTCCGAGAGAGAGGCATTCATTCGTCACCTTGAAGTCCGTACTTGACAATGATTACTTTCTTTTCTTCTAGAGGTTTGCGTTGTCGTTGAGAAATCTCCATCACCATTTATAGAGGAGTGAATTGTTGAAAATGGAGAAGTCCTTGATTCCGAGTCTACCGTCAACAACGTCAAACTTCGTTGTGTCACATCTCAAAAAGTGAATGATTTTAGAAGAGATGAAACTGACTTAAATGAAATTCTTAATGATTGTGTTCATTCTGTTGGTCATAGTTAGAGATAGGAAAAGTGACATAATGAATGTTGGGATTGTGACGAGGGAATTCTTAATGAGAACCAACCTGACGTCTTTAGAGAGAAGTTTGTTTTTCAAAAGAGTCAACATAATTCCCATTTTTCAATGATAGAATTTTAAATCTCCTTGCAACTGAATTTGGCTAAGAGAGAAGCCGAGATACTTTGATGAGAGTGAACCGATTCTAAACCCTAAAAATTCCGGCTAATGACTGTGTTAGGAAAGTTACCGATGAGAAAAGATTCAGATTTTTCTCTATTAATCTTCAACCCTGAGCATGCCTAAAAGAATAAGAATCTTCCGAAAAAAATGGATGTTTTATGTTGTTGGCTTACTAAGACAAAGAGTGTCATCAACAAAAAAGTAAGTGAGATATGTAGTTGGGTCTTCTCGTCTTTCCATATTAATCCCCGTAAAAAGACTAACATTGATGACTCTCTCGAATAGTTTTGACAAATCTTTCATAAATACTGTGAAAATAAGGGATGATAAATTATCCCTTTGTCTAAGCCACATCGATCTCTTGAAAAATCCAGACACTATGTCATTGATAAGAATTGAAAACATAGGTTTAGTAACACAATTTTGATCGACTTTCTACATTTCACTCAAAACCCATCTTCTCAAGGAGACAAAAGAAAAAATCTCAATTGATGTGATCAAAAACTTTTTCGATATCAAGTTTTCAAAGACATCACGTCCCTTTCTTCTAATAATAGAGTCAATGCACTCATTTGCAATGAGAAAAGCGTCAGTGATCTGTCTATCTTGTAGGAACGTCATCTAGTTAGAAGAAATGAGTTATGGCAAAAGAACTTTGAGCTTATTAGCTAAAGTTTCTCTAAAATTTTATAGAATTTGTCACAAGGCTAATAGGTCTGAAATGTTTGAGTTCTTTAGCTCTTGAATCTTCCTAACAAGGACAATAACGCTAGAATTCCAACATTTTTCAAAAGAAATCGTAACATGAAAACGTTTGAACGAGTTCAAATAGTCATCCTTAATAAATTCTCAAGACTCCTTAATGAAAACGATTATGTACTGTATCCATCCGGATCAGGTACTTTGTCTCAATCACAACTTGTAATAGTTTCCCAAATTTCTCAATTGTGACATCATGTTCGATAGAGAACTTTTGTTTCTCTCTAATTTTGTTAAAGTTGTTTTCTCCCAAAATTGGCCTATTGCAATCAGGCTATGTGAAAAGACTCAAATAGAAAGAGATAATTAAATCCCGAATGGAGTTCGACTCGATGATCTCAATCCCGTTCACCTTAAGGATAAATATCTAATTATATTTTATTCGATAGTTTGCAAAATTGTGGGAAAATCTACTATATCCCTTATTTAAACCATTTATATTGTGATTTTTATCCTACATTATCTTAAGTTTCTTAACTCACTTATTTCGTTTGGAAAATATTTAAATCTCGAGAGCTAAGGACTTCCAAATAACTAAAACTTCGAATAGAAGATACATTGGTTGTCATATCCAAACTCAATTCTTTTATAGATAACATCTTTAACTTGGCTAAAGTTGTCGAGGGTGATGTAAGGTAAAACCCAAAGTGATGATAAAGAAAGTGAGTGGGGTCCCTCAATTCCCCATCTTCCTACCTCTTTCCCCCACCAGCACGATGGCATGACAAGAGAGAATGAGCTTCGACACCCACATCTCCCTTAAGCCCTCCTCCCACAACCCGCCCTACATAACCCAATCAACATTCACCTTCCTCAACATAAACTCATTTTACCCCTCTATCCTTGGCCGCCCACCAAGCTATCAAACCCCCATCTATCTCCCGCTATTCCCAGCAACCCACAAATAGCCCCTCCATTGTGGTCCAGTCATCAACCCCGCTCTAACCACCCACCGCCATAACCCTACACGACCCTACAACATTAACCGAAATGTCAAACCCGAACCTGTCCACTCTTCTATCAATCTCACCTTGTTCACTTGTCCCACAAACCAAAATATCAACCATTTACACATAGTCACCCAACTGGTCGAGGTTCCACCCAGTTCACTACCCCACAAGACTGTCGAGTCACCCGTCCAAGTTCCTCACACCCGTCATACTTATTTGGAGACACTCTCAAAATATTTTAAGGGTGTGTTTGATAACCTTGGAATTGACATTAAAATTGGAATTGGAGGGTCTAATTCCAATTCTTATGTTTGTTAGACACTTTAATATTAAGAATTGAAATTGGAATTGAAATTAGAATTCCAATGGAATTCAATATAGTGTAATTTGATAGTTCTCAATTCTAATCTTTTTAGGTCGGAATTGTAATTCCAAATTAACACGGTTTTCATGTTTTTGACATGTTTAACACGTTTTTCACACATTAAACACGTTTAACATGTTTTTAACACGTTTTCACACGTTTAACATATTTTCATATTTTGGCACGTTTAACACGTTTTTGACACATTTAACACGTTTTTTACGTCCTTGACACGTTTAACACGTCTTTGACATGTTTAACACGTTTAACATGATTTTCACATTTTTAACACGTTTAACACGTTTTTGACACGTTTAACACGTTTTTGGCACATTTAACACGTTTTTAACACGTTTAACACGTTTTGACACATTTAACACATTTTTCACGTCCTTGACACGTTTAACACGTTTAACATGATTTTCACGTTTTTAACACGTTTAACACGTTTTTGACACGTTTAACACATTTTTGACACGTTTAACACGTTTTTGACACGTTTAACACATTTTGACATATGTTTCTCACGTCCTTGACACGTTTAACACGTTTTTGACACATTTAACACGTATTTCACGTCCTTGACATGTTTAACACGTCCATGACACGTTCCACACATTTAACATGATTTTCACGTTTTTAACACGTTTAACACGTTTTTGAGACGTTTAACACGTTTAACGCGTTTTTGACACGTTTAACACGTTTTGACACATTTAACACGTTTTTCACGTCCTTGACACGTTTAACATGTTTTTGACACATTTATCACGTTTTTCACGTCCTTGACACGTTTAACACGTTTTTGACACGTTTAACACGTTTTTGACACGTTTAACATGATTTTCACGTTTTTGACACGTTTAACATGATTTTCACGTTTTTAACACGTTTAACGCGTTTTTGACACTTTTAATACGTTTTTGGCACGTTTAACACATTTTTGACACGTTTAACACGTTTTGACATATTTAACACGTTTTTCACATTTTTGACGTGTTTAACACGTTTTGACACATTTAACACGTTTTTCACGTCCTTGAAACGTTTAACACGTTTAACATGATTTTCACGTTTTTAACATGTTTAACATGTTTTTGGCACGTTTAACACGTTTTTGACACGTTTAACACGTTTTGATACATTTAACACGTTTTCACGTCCTTGACACGTTCAACACATTTTTGACACATTTAATACGTTTTTCACGTCCTTGACACGTTTAACATGTCCTTGACACGTTTAACACGTTTAACATGATTTTCACGTTTTTAACACGTTTAACATGTTTTTTATATTTTGGCACATTTTGCACGTTTTGGCACGTTTAACAAGTTTTTCACATATTTAACACGTTTTTGACACGTTTAACACGTTTTCACATTTTTGACACATTTAACACGTTTTTTTTTACGTTTTTGACACATTTAACACGTTTTCACGTTTTGACACATTTAACACATTTGTTTACGTTTTTGACACGTTTAACACGTTTTGGCACGTTTAACAGGTTTTTCACATGTTTGGAAAGTTTAACACGTTTTGGCACGTTTTCATGTTTTTTACATTTTGGCACGTTTTGGCACGTTTTGAAATGTTTAACAAGTTTTTCACATTTTTAACACGTTTATCACGTTTTCACGTTTTTGACGCATTTAACACGTGTTTTTACGTTTTTAACACATTTAACACATTTGTATACGTTTTAGACACATTTAACACATTTTTTTACGATTCTAACACATCTACCTCATTTTGACACATTTAACATGTTTTCACGTTTTTGACCATTAAACACGTTTTTTTTACGTTTTTTTGACACGTTTAACACGTTTTCACGTTTTTGACACGTTTAACACGTTTTGGCACGTTTAACAGATTTTTCACATGTTTGGAAACGTTTAACACGTTTTTGACACGTTTTCATGTTTTTTACGTTTTGGCATGTTTAATAAGTTTTTCACATTTTTAACACGTTTTGACACGTTTATCACGTTTTCACGTTTTTGACACATTTAACACGTTTTTTACGTTTTTGACACATTTAACACATTTATATACATTTTTGACACATTTAACACATTTTTTACGATTCTAACACATTACCTTATTTCGACACATTTAACATGTTTTCACGTTTTTGAACATTTAACACGTTTTTTACGTTTTTTGACACGTTTAACACGTTTTCACGTTTTTGACACCTTTAACACATTTTTTACGTTTTTGACACATTTACCTCATTTTTGACACGTTTAACATGTTTTTCACGTTTTGGCACGTTTAACAAGTTTTTCACATGTTTGGAATGTTTAACACGTTTTTGACACGTTTTCATATTTTTAACATGTTTAAAATGTTTTTAACACGTTTAAAACATTTTTAACACATTAAAAACGTTTAACACGTTGTTGACACGTTTCACATGTTTTTTTACGTTTTTGAAACGTTTGACACATTTTTAACACATTTAACACGTCTTTAACCCGTTTAACACGTTTTGACACGTTTAACAAGTTTTTCACTTATTTGGCACGTTTAACACATTTTTTATACATTTAACACGTTTTAAACCTATCAAAACGTGTGAAAAACATGTTAAATGTATTGAAAATGTAAAAAACGTGTTAAATGTGCCAAAAACGTGAAAACGTGTTAAAAACTTGAATAATGTGTGAAAACATGAATAACGTGTTAAAATGTGTGAAAAACGTGAAAAACGTGTGAAAAACGTGTTAAACTTGCCAAAATGTGAAAACATATTAAACGTGTCAAAATGTGTAAAACGTGTTAGACATGCCAAAAATGTGTTTAACGGGCCAAAAACATGAAAAATATGTTAAACGTGTGAAAAACGTGTTAAATGTGAATAATGTGTGAAAAACGTATTAAACGTGTGAAAACGTGTTAAATTTGCCAAAACGTGAAAAAACGTGTTAAACGTGTCAAAAATGTGTAAAACGTGTTAGACATGCCAAAAATGTGTAAAACGTGTTAGACATGCCAAAAATGTGTTAAACGTGTGAAAAACATGAAAAGCATGTTAAACGTGTGAAAAACGTATTAAACATGTTTAAAACGTGCCAAAACGTGAAAAACGTGTTAAACTTGTTGAATAGTGTAAAAAACGTGTGAAAAACGTGTTAAACTTGTTAAAACGTGTGAAAAACGTGAAAAACGTGTGAAAAACATGTTAAAATGTGTGAAAATGTGAAAAACGTGAAAAATGTGTTTAAACGTGTGAAAAACGTGTGAAAACATGTGAAAACGTGAAAAACGTGTAAAAAACGTGTTAAACGTGAAAAACGTGTGAATATGTGTGAAGAACATGTTAAATGTGCCAAAACGTGAAAAAACGTGTTAAACGTGTCAAAATTGTGTAAAACGTGTTAGACATGCCAAAAACGTATTAAACGTGTGAAAACGTGAAAAACATGTTAAACGTGTAAAAAACGTATTAAACATGTTAAAAACGTGCCAAAATGTGAAAAACGTGTTAAATTTGTTAAAACGTGTGAAAAACATGTCAAACGTATTAAAAATGTCAAAAACGTGTTAAGCATACCAAAAACGTGAAAAACATGTTAAACATGTGAAAATGTGTTAAACATGTCAAAAACATGTTTGAACGTGTCAAAAACGTATAAAAATGTGTTAAACATGTAAAAAATGTGTTAAACATGTCAAAAACGTATTAAACGTGCTAAAAACGTAAAAACATATTTAAAAAGTTAATATTTTGAACCGATATTTTATTTTATAAACATATGAATTAGAATTGAATCATTTTCCAAACATAAGAATTGGAATTGAATTACAATTCTATAATTTTTCCAAACATAGGAATTGAATTGTAATTCAATCTCAATTCTCATGAAATTGGAATGGCAATTCCAATTCTAATTCTAATTCCAATTCCCCCTCATCAAACACACCTAAAGTATTAGAGGCACCATATTAAGTACGAAAATAAGCTTGTCGTTTTGGAAGGAAGCCAAAATTCTAAAACTACGATTATCGTTACAGAAAAAGGTTTCAATCACCCCGAAACATCCACTTGAGTCTCTAGAGGATGCAAGATTATTGGCCAGGTGGTATGTTAAGACACGTTACCGTTATCTCAAAACGAAAAAGTTTTAAGGACAAGTCAGACACATCTGTGTGGGTTGGCACGAATATGAGGGGTTATTCTGTGGCATCAAACGCAACTGTGATTATTCCTTTCTTAATATCATCCCTCTTGATGAAAAAGACTCAATCAACAAACACATTATAAAAAAGTATTAAACTCTTTGTTGCTCAACAAAAGGTCAAAGCCCTTGAAAAAAACATCCAACTTGATTTTAGCATATGGGACGACGTCAGCCCAAAGACGGAGGAGTTTAAATCTTGTGCTTCTCTCCATCGGTAATTCATTAACCGTATGTTGCGTTTTCTTTTTATTGAAAAGTTGACACATTTAAAAAAAAAAAACATCTTCAATTTGGCTAAATACGAAAAAAAATAATGGTAGCTCAATAATAATGTGGTGATGTCCGACTATATGTAGAATTTTGAGATCGGCTCATTCAAATAAATTTCTTGATCCATGAAAATGTGAAATATCCAACAAAGTAATTCCATCGTACAGGGACTTTTAGATCTTCTAGAATAATATATAAACCATCTTAATGTCTGAACTAATGACATTCTTTAGTTTGTCTACATTATGACACTTTAGAAAATTAATACCGTTATTATCTTGTTTTGCAATTGGATACAACATCTGATAGGAATCTCTTTGTATTCTTGGAATAAACAGCAGAGAAAAAACAAGCATTGAGAATTGAGATCTTCTAAGAAGTCATCGACCTTGCCTATAGTGTCATTGTGTAGTTGTCGATTCTGCAACTTGAAAAGCATATCGTTCCACACGTATTTGCTTTTATTTACGAGAGTGTTTCCTATTATCTCAAATGCGATGGCCAGTCCTGTAAATTCATTCGCATTTTTTCTTCCTATTTCATTCTTCCAATAGAATTGGATATCATCATCAGACAAATTGACTTTCTTTTAAACAAACTCAAGGCTTCTTCAGATGACAATACTTCAAGAGAGATTTCTTGTTTGGTGATGTTCCGTTCACCGGACAATAAATCTTTGTATCTATATATGTAAATAATTTTACAGCAACATCCAACATCTGATTTTGATAATGAAAAACGTATTGCATTTAAATCAAACTCTTTCCAAACATCATCGAAGACAGTAACTTTTTTGTTGCTAAAAGCGTTTCATAAACGTTATGTTCTTACCATATCACGATCACCATCAACATCCTCAAGAGAAGACCCTAACATTTTTGCGACTTCTTGTAGGATATCATTGAAATTGAGACTACTCATGAATTTCAAATAAATGCTTATGAGAGTCATTTACCTTTTTGGAGTACTTTCTTAGTAAACGTGGTCTTTCCAATCCCTCTCATTTCGCATATCCCTATTAATATTGTCTCTTCGTCCAGTAACATGTTAATGATGTTTCCCATAATCTTACTTCGACTATTGAAATCACGAGCATCTCCATTGTAATAGCGCATATTATGGACGACATAGGTAAGACACGATTTGTGTGCGGGACAATATTAATAGGGATATACGGAATGGGAGGAATTGGAAAGACCACGCTTACTAAGTAAGTTCTCAAAGGTAAAAGACTCATAAGCATTTATTTGAAATTCAAATTATGTCCATTGTCACCGCGTTTAAGAAGCCTGATGAGAACCTGAGATAACTTCTTCTCCTTCCTGCCCAAAGAAATGTGCAATCTTATATTAGGACATTTGACGGAGAAACAACATTTTGTAAGATAATAAATTATTGTGCCATTTCCTTCCTTTATGGGGCCTTGAAGATAATGATAAGAAAAAGATGTGTGTGGTCAAGTCTGCCTAACATAAGGATAAGATATGTGTGGTTGCATGAAAACAATTATTGGAGGGACAAAAACAAAAAGTGATTTGTATTTAAAATTTAAATTTTATAAAAGTAAATTAAAATATTTTAATATTAATATATTGATGGATAGTAAAAAATAAATAAGTTATTATAAATTATGAGAATAAATAATCCATCCAATAATAAATAAATAAAAATAAAAATAGAAGTGATAAGTTCCATTTTTTTCACAACTTTAACACATGAATACAAAAAACAAAAAATCAAACTAGATCTTATAACATAAGTTTACCAGCCAATTGTTATCATGAATCTCATAGTACTTGAAAACTTTAATATTGTGTTTTTTTTCTTATTTACCTAAGATTGAAATCACAATTATCATCCATTTCACTTTTACTATGAGTTACATTATTCAAGATATATTTGTGCATGTTGCTATTTTACTTGTTCCAAAAAAACTCCTTCTTATTCCAGAAAACCATAGAATCAATAACTAATAACATCTACAACTACAGACCCCATATTATCATGAACCATTGTTCATTTCTTTAGGCAAGTCCATGTGATATATGCCCCCACTGCATGTGAATTCAATGAACCAAGAATTTATTGTTAATAATTTGAACAAACCCTTGCAATCCTTAACATTACCTCTCATTCTATATAAACATTTTCAAGCAGCAACATCCAAGCATCAAAGCCCACTTCCTTCTTTAAAACTAGCAGTTTTTGTTTTTCAAGAAAGAAAGCATTCCCTCCCTAAGAACATGGGCTTCCGCTTGCCAATCATTGCTCAGGCCAAGCAAGCAAATCGACAGTCTCTCTCTATAGTGTCCAAAGGCCATGTTGCAGTCTATGTAGGAGAATCGGAAAAGAAACGCTATGTGGTCCCCGTTTCATATTTGAACCATCCTCTTTTTCAAGATTTGCTCAGCAAGGCAGAAGAAGAATTCGGGTTTGATCATCCAATGGGTGGTCTCACCATCCCTTGTAGAGAGGAAGACTTCATCCATATGACATGCAGCTTGAATTGCTCATGAGAAGATTAGGATATGAAAGCGACTTCTAACATCCCTTACACAACTACCGAGTCTTGATTTTATTTCATATGAAATTTTCAAATGTAATCATATGAAGGGAAATCAATACAATTACACTTGTATCATTCTTTTTTGCTTGATGTAAAATGACAGTTGTTAACTTTTATCTTCTTCTACTTGGTTGGTCATAAAGACCTTTTGGGTTCAACTGAACTTCTGAATTGTGTTTCATTTTATAGAATAGACCAATATTAATCGTATCCCCTCTTTAATCCTAACAAATAAATAATCTAACAAGGAGAAAACATTTGCACAATACTAAGGAAAACCAATTAACAAATTTGGAACATCAAGGAGAAAGTTTCATCTGCGACAAACGTGTATCACTTGTATTTTGCACATGAGGAACTAGAAATCCAAAATAGAACTAATAATTCATTTATATTTCTCAAACGAACGTCTATGATAGATCCCTAAAATTAAACAGAAAGGGACTAGAATAAAATGTAGTTATTGTAAATTTCACAAAACTGATTTAGATTTTGGACTCACTTACTGTAATCTGTAATGAATGGATGGCAACAAGGGTATCTCTAGATTTATGAAAGTTTACTGTTGGATGCTTTTATGCGAATCTCTCATATTTACGGCATATTTTCTCCAATCACTGCGTTAGAGGTTATCCACCATCTTAACTATAGGTTGGGACATAAATCCATCGAATTTCTATTGATTAATGGGACACTGAAACCATAGACAAGATTTACATGCCCTAAACATGTCTCGCCTCTGCAAGGTTGGCAATTCACTCAATTTTTTTTTGTTAAGGCCATATGGGTTGTTTGTATATATAAGTACGTATACTATCATTCCATTAAATTGGGCCATAGCTTAGAAGGACCACCTGTTCACATCATTGAAAGATATTCTACCAGCAAAGAAGAAAATCATCACATGCTATGTCTTTATCTATGCTTCAGTAAATGTTGCATTTGCCCTCTCTTTCTCTAGATAAACAAACAGATGACATATGATGTACTTCCTTTAATAGTGGAGAAAAAAATTTGGAGCAAAAATGCAAATAGCCAGGGCATCTCATACACAGAAGATTATGATAAAGACATTCATTTATGATAGAGACCCACTAGAAGATATGAGACATGGAATTAAATAAGGAGACAATGCCATGTGAATACCTTATGAATATCTTCTATTTCAATCTCTACCTTCCAATTCATTTGTGGTTGTTGTTCATGTAGGGTTCTCTTCTTCTTTCTCTTTTTCTCCATTCCTCTATATATACATAACTAAACATTTGTCAAATTATCAAACATTTTCCAGTCCAAAAAATCTCATAAATTAACATCTTACCTTCAGGTTTCTTCAAGTATACATAAAGAAAAGCCACTCATGGCAATCCAATTCCTCAAGCAGATCCTTCCCAAGGCACGAGCGGTCTCAAAAACGGCCGCCGTCCCTAAAGGACATGTTGCAGTCTATGTTGGGGAGTGCCAGAAAAGGCGATTTGTGATTCCGATATCATATCTGCAAAATCCGTCGTTCCAGAATCTCCTTACGAAAGCTGAAGAAGAATTTGGGTTCCATCACCAAATGGGAGGCCTCACTATTCCGTGCAGAGAAGAAGCATTCATCAATCTGTTACAACTTGACGTGAACAATCCTTAGTTAGAAAGAAGAGCATACATACAGAAATAGGGGTTAGGAATTGGAGAAAACTCCATTTTGTTTGACTTTAGAACTAACTTCTCTTCCTACATTTTGTACATGCAATTTATGCTCATTTGTAGCAAGCAGCTCCATTAAAGGAAATGAAACAGAAAGAAATTCATTAGTATTTATGGGTGTCGTTTTATCACACTATTATTAATCTCATCATAGTACAGAGAATTAAACGTTTATTGACCAAAGACAAGCAGTTTCATAAGAGAGTTCATCGCTCAAACGGAACCTTAATCATAATGACAAAAGGAAGAATGCTTGCTAATCCATACAGACCGGTATAATTTGAACAAAAGAAAGAGAACATAAACAGCAACAAATTAAACAATATATATTAACATAAAAAAGTAATTGAAGTAAAACCGCCATCAATAGATCAGCAATTAAGCCATTCTGAAAACACAAAGTGCACCTTACTGACATGACACCCAAATATCAAATATCCTCCGTCTTCATTTTTTAAACTTAAATTGTTTGATGTAGGTATTTTTCTTAAGAGACTTACCACCAACATCTGGAAAGTTTGATGTAGCTTTACATTAACTTCTAGTGACTGGTGAAAAATAATAAGATGTCTGCATATGGACTGTTAACAATTTGCCTACAGAAATTAGTAATCATTGTGAATTGCAATGGACACAATAGGGCATATACTTGAACAATTTCTATGTAATTAAATTAAAGAGTATTGGGAAATAAACAGAGGCCTGTGATCCTACTTAACAGTCTACTATTTCTTGCTCCAAGAAAAAATAAATGGCTTCTAACTCACTAACCTTATCCATATGAATGCATAAATTCAGTAATTCACATCTTTCAAGTAATTACAAGTAGGCCTGATTGGATTGTAGGTCGGAGTTGCCACCTACAACTACAGGTCCCATATTATCACGAATCAATGTTCATTTCTTTAGGCAAGTCCATGTGATATATGCCCCACTGCATTGTGCATTCAATGAACCAACAATTTCATGTTAATAATTGAAACAGATCCTTGCAATCCATAACATTACCTCTCCTATATAAACATTTTCAAGCAGCAACATCCACATAAAAGCTCACTTCCTTCTATTAAACACTAGCAGTTTTAGTTTTTCAAAAAATAAAGCATTCCCTAAGATCATGGGCTTCCGCTTGCCAATCATTGTTCAAGCCAAGCAAGCAAATCGACGGACTCTCTCCATAGTGCCCAAAGGCCATGTTGCAGTCTATGTAGGAGAATCAGAAAGGAAACGTTATGTGGTCCCCGTTTCATATTTGAACCATCCTCTTTTTCAAGATTTTCTCAGCAAGGCAGAAGAAGAATTCGGGTTTGATCATCCAATGGGTGGTCTCACCATCCCTTGTAGAGAGGAAGACTTCATCCATATGACATGCAGCTTGAATTGCTCATGAGAAGATTAGGATATGAAAGCGACTTCTAACATCCCTTACACACAACTGTCGAGTCTTGATTTTATTTCATATGAAATTTTCAAATGTAATCATATGACAGGAAATCAATACAATTACACTTGTATCATTCTTTTTTGCTTGAAGTGAAATGACAGTTGAATCAGTCTGTTAACATTTATCTCCTTCTACTTGGTTGGTCATAAATACTTTTTGGATCATTTGAACTTCTGAATTCTGTTTCCTTCTGTTAGAACAGGCAAGTATTAACAAAATCTCCTCTTTAATCCTAACAAATAAAAAATCTAACCAGGTGAAAACATTTGCACAAACATAAGGAAGTCCAAATGACAAATTTGGAACGACAATGAAAATATTCATCTGCGACAAATGCTTAACATGCATCACTTGTATTTTGAGAAATCCACTATATGAGTTGGGCAATTCATTTTTATTTCTCAAATGAAAAGTATAATAGATTCCTGAATTTAAACAGCAAGAGATTAGAATAAAATGTAGTTCTTGTAAATATCACAAAATTGATTTCGATTTTGGATTTCGAATATTTAATTAATCCTCACTTAATGTAATCTTTTGATTACTATAATGAATGGAAGGCAACAAGGTTATGCCTAGATTTATGAAAATTTACTGATCGATAGATGCTTTTAAGAGAATGTCCCATCACCGCATTAGAGGCTATCCACCATCTTAACTATAGGTTGGTACATATTTCTTTCTAATTTCTATTGATTAAGGGACACTGAAATCATAGACAAGATTTAGATGCCCCAAACATGTCTGGCCTCTGCAAGGTTGGCGAATCATCCAAATATTTTTATTAAGGCCATATGGGTTGTTTGTATATATAAGAACTTAAGCTTTCATTCATTTAATTTGGGCCATAGCTTAGAAGGACCGCCTGTTCACGACATTGAAAGAAATGCTACCAGCAAAGAAGAAAATAATCACATGCTATGTCTTTAGTAAGTGTTGCCTTTGCCCTCTCTGGTAGCATTCATTTATGATAGAGACCCACTAGAAGAGATGAGACAAGGAATTAAATAAGGAGACAATGCCATGTGAATACCTTATGAATATCTTCTATTTCAATCTCTACCTTCCAATTCATTTCTGGCTGTTGTTCATGTAGGGTTCTCTTCTTCTTTCTCCATTCCTCTATATATACATAACTAAACATTTGTCAAATTATCAAACATTTTCCAATCCAGAAAATCTCATAAATTAACATCTTACCTTCAAGTTTCTCCAAGTCCATCAAGAACAGCCACTCATGGCAATCCAATTCCTCAAGCAGATCCTTCCCAAGGCACGAGCGGTCTCAAAAGCGGTCGCCGTCCCTAAAGGACATGTTGCAGTCTATGTTGGGGAGTGCCAGAAAAGGCGATATGTGATTCCGATATCATATCTGCAAAATCCGTCGTTCCAGAATCTCCTTACGAAAGCTGAAGAAGAATTTGGGTTCCATCACCAAATGGGAGGCCTCACTATTCCGTGCAGAGAAGAAGCCTTCATCAATCTGCTACAACTTAACGTGAACAATGCATAGTTAGAAAGAAGAACAATAACATACAGAATTAGGTGTTAGGAATTGGAGAAAACTCCATTTTGTTTAACCTTAGAACTAACTTCTCTTCCTACATTTTGTACATGCAATTTATGCTCATTTGTAGCAAGCAGCTCCATTAAAGGAAATGAAACAGAAAGAAATTCATTAGTATTTATGGGTTTCGTTTTATCACACTATTACTTAATCTCGTCATAGTATAGAGCAATAAAATGTTTATTGGCCAAATACAAATGATATCATAAGTCATAAGAGAATTCCCTGTCTTTATTCTACAGAAAACATTGCAGAACTGTTCTTGTACCATAAAGACAAAAAGAAAGAACCAATGCTTATCCTAATCCAAATCTCAGTTTGTCACCTTACCCTTATGAGGACCAGCCAGTTTTTCTGTATTTTTTACCGGAGCCGGCGACACTACCGATCATACTCCATATTCTGAGGTAAATCTTACTTTTCTCCGACTCCTACAAGGAAGAGGTATCCTGTTTGTTGATCAGCAGCTAACAGTAGGAGAAGAAAATGAGACTTGGGTAAGAGCATATGCCTCTAATGTATCCCGGTTCAGGAAGGATTTTGTTCAAGCGACTTAATCTATAACTAGTGTTTGAGTTCTTACCCTCTAGGATCGAGTGGAAATCTTTGATTAAATTGCATCGAAAGAGGTATGTAAAGAAAATTTCAAGATTTTGGGGAGAAAAGAAATAATGTTGGTATATACCTAACAGTTAACAAGCAATTTCATATATTCATTAATTCATGCTTATTGGGAAAGTGGAATCAACAATACATTATATAAGAGGAGGGATAGAGAGAAGGAATTTGAGGGAGTGTATGGGAGAGTGAATTACTTGACAAAAAAAGGGAAAAGTGGGAGGAAAGAGAGAAGAGATAGAAATTATTTATTTTTTCAACAAATCATATTGCGCCACATAGCGCCACGTCATTCCCTCTCTTATTCTCTTACCAAATTCTCTCTCCAAATCATTTCTCATTATATAATAACTGATTTACTCAGAATATTCAGTTATCATTGTTACAACAACTATTTGGAACATAATAGAATTCAATTTGAGAAATAACAAAAAATTGAATCAAAACAGAATTTAAAAATTGAAAATAGAAATCTCACCACATATAGCCCAAATGCTCAATTGGACCGTTGAAGGGTGCTGAATTTATTTTGGAATAGTAACACAATGATGAAGTTATCAAATCTCGCGATATTGACTGCATTAATGGCCCAGATAAGGACTAATTTCTCAAAGGTGGAGTGAAACTTCTTTGTTTTTACTCATCATTCAGTGGTGTATTGTTCACTTGCCAATCTTAGCCTGCTAGTCTAAGTGCATGTAGTTGTGATCCTTTCTAATACTACAAGTATAATGATCAATTTTCCATTTTGTGAGATTCAAATTTGGGATGATAATAAATTGCAGACATCATAATAGGGCATAAGAAGAAGGGACTGAGTATATGAAGTGAAATCTACACTTCAATCATTTACTAATTGCATAACATGTAGATTAAAATGGTACAATTTTGATTGATGTTGGACACAAATAATACATCTTTATTCAACTTAATATTTGAGAAATTGTCTACCGCCATAGTCCCTTTCCCTTAACTGTAATGTACTCTCCATTGCCAATTTTGACTTTGGAGTTGAATGATGTGTTTAGTTCTTTGAAGAGACCTCAATAATGTCATGTAGTTGGTGCAACCACTGTCCACAAGCCAGTTATTACTTGAGCTATTTGCTGCAAAAAAAGTTGCCACAAAGAGTTGCTTCTCCTGATATGCAATTTGAGCCACATTTCTTTGCTGAAGGTTCAGTTTAGTCACATCCTTCTACTGCAGATTATTTTTGCGAATCTTCTGGTGATGCACCATTATATGACACTTCTCATACTGCACATATGACCTTCTCTAGCATCTAAAAGGTGCATGACCTTTCTTCTCACGGCATTTACAAGGAGGAAAATCTGGTTTAGAACCTCTACTTGTGTGCTTGGAGAATTTGAACATGCACTTTCTTTCTTGTTTTTCCAGTTCTTTTTCCATTTTTCACTTTGGCTTGATTGTACTTTTGATGGCAATGCTCCTTCTATAAACTCTTCATTCATCATCAATCTTCTATGTTCTTGTTTCTAGAAGTCACTCAAGATTTCTGCAAAACTGACTTTTGACAGGTTTTAGTGTTCTCTAATGATGAAATAATAGTCTCAAACCTTTCAAAAACAGTTATCAGCACATTTTGAATCAATCTAGAATCGTGAAATTTAGTGCCAAGCAATCTTATCTTGTTGACAAATGTGAGTAATCTGTTAGAGTACTTCTTGATGGTTTCTGAATCTTTAATCTTCACCATCTCGAATCCCTAATTAAATTGAGGATATGCATCCCCTTAATCTTTTTATTTCCTTCATACTCTTCTTTGAAAAAAAATTCAGACCTTAAATGTTGACTTTATGATCATTATCCTAATGAAAATCTCAGATGATACATCAGCAAACAGAATAGCCCGTGCCTTCGATTTCATTGTCTTCTTTTCCTTGTGATTCTTTATCTATGCCAGTGTTGGGTTAGCTTGTAATTCTGGCACTACATACTCCTCCTCAACAGCTTTCCAGAGATCATTTGTCTCCAGGCATGTTGGGTCATTACGTGACAGGCATGTTGGGTCATTATGTTTGCAATGTTTATGAGACATTGGTCATTTCTCAAAAAACACCCATCATTTCGTCAAATTTCTCAATTTTTTAACTAAATGACGTTCGTACAAGATAGACAGATCACGACGCCTCTTTCATTACAAATAGGGTCGGTCTTATGGTAAGGCAACCTATGTAGTTGCATAGGCCTTCACCTTCATATGGCCCAATTTTTTAATATATAATAGTATTATTAATTATATATTATATTATTAATCTTATTTTTTTTCCTCTTTTCATATTAAATATATATTATACAATATATATATAACTTTTTTATCTAATAATATATTAATCATTTATATATCATTTTTTATTATTATAATTTAAAAAAAAAATTATTTACAATTTAAGGGGACACAAAATTTAAATTTGTATTGAGCCCCCAATCTTCAGGGCCGACCCTGATTGCAAATGAGGATGTCTTTATAAACTGGATATCGAAAAAGTTTTTGATCACATCAGTTGAGATTTTCTCTTTTCTCTCTTTTAGAAGATGAGTTTTGGAATGAAATGGAGGAGGTGAATCAAAACTTGTGTTACTAAATATAAGTTCTCAATTCTTATCAATTGCACTATGTCTGGATTTTTCAAAAGCTCGAGGTGGTTTAGACAAGGGGATCATTTATCACCCCCTCTTTAATCAGGGTTGAAGATTAATAGAGAAAAGTCTGAACTTTTTTTCATCGGAAACGTTCCTAACATACAATTATTAACCGACATTCTAGGGTTTAGAATTAATTCACTCTCATCAAAGTACCTCGGCTTCCCTCTTGATGCCAAATTCAATTGTAAGGAGATTTAGAATCCTATCATGGAGAAAATGGGAATCAAATTGGCTCTTTTGAAATCAAACTTCTCTTTAATGGCGGCATGTTGGTTCTCAATAAGAACTTCATCGTCACAATCTCAACATTCACCATGTAACTTTTCCCTATCTATACATCGGTGGTCAATAGAATGATCACAATCATTAGAAATTTCCTTTGAGGTAGTTTCAACTGTTCTAAAATCAGTCACTTGGTGAGATGAGACATAACGAAGCTTGACGTTGTTGACGACATACTTGGAATCAAGGACTTCTCAACAATTTGCTCCTTTGTAAATTGTGGTGAAGATTTCTCAACGACAACGCAAACCTCTTGAAGAAAACAATCATTGCCAAGTACGGACTTCGAGATGATGAATGATTACCTCTCTAGAAGAAATTTTATGGGGCTGTATAACTAAAACATGGAAAAACTCCACCCATTCTCAATTTTACGATTAGTAATGATAAAAGAATTAATTTTTAGAATTATTCCTGGCACCCATCAGAAAATTTCTGTTAGTGAAGTCACAAATAACAACTTCTTTTAAGGCGTTTTAGTCTTTGCTTTCTTCTTTGTATTCGAATTCTTTTTATTTTGTGTTTTTATTTCGCATAAATTAAGGCAAATTTTTGCCTTGATCAAAACTCATGTTCTTTTTTTTCAATTGAACGATGATAAATAATAAAAAAATGAGACAACAAACATTTAAAAGACTTAATAATCAACCCAATTCACACTTCAGAAAATAATGGTTAGAACTTGACAACTTAACATAATCATCTATGCAAGGGTTTTCTTTCAAACCAATTTAAAAAAATTAAATGTATATCAATTATACAAATATAATGAGGAAATAATATATATATATATATATATATAAAAAGATTAGGGCTAAATATATTGGAGAAACCAATAAGTAATATTTTGATGTGTTTTTTATTTTTTTTTTATTTTAGTTACATTTAATATTTAAGATTTAGTTTGATGAGATAAAGATAATTTTGTAAACCATTTTTTAATTTCTCAATCAATATACAAATACGTTTTTAATGAATTGGAGCTTAATTTTCAATTAATATATATTGGATGTTGTACATTTAAAAAATAATTTTATGCATATTAATTTTAATATTCACTCATTTATTTTTATTTTAAAATCTAATTTTTATATATTATTCATAATAAAATTTTATAATTGAACTAAATAAGAGATGAGCGAAATTTAAAAGAAAATAAAGATGAAGGGGCGAAGAATAAGAAACAAAAGATAGCAAAAAAAAAAGAAACTGAAGAACGACCAGAGGAGGGGAGTTCTTCCGTTCGTGAATGATTGCGAATGGATCGGGGAATTTTGAGGAAGATTTGCAGTAAACGAAATTGATGATCTCTTCACTCGTTTTATTTACATCAATCTTCTGTAATTTCGGAGTGTTCGACGATTGTTGTTGCTCCAGCACAGAGTATGCCGAGGTAGAACGCCACATTTCTAAGTCGCGGTTTCCAGCAGAAGACCAACGCCTGCTGAATATTTGTTTTAATCGATCAATCTAAGGGATCTCCACGTTGATTCATAACTAGGTACTGGTTCATCATTCTTCTGTAATTTCTGTTTTAGCAGCTGTGAAACAATTTCAGTGTAACGATGTTAATTTGATGATTATGCATATTGCTGAAATTTTCTGAAATGAAAAATCTGAAATTATTGATTGAGTTTGATTCATAGCAGTAAATTATTGTTCTGTTCCTAAAATTTAGAACCATAGTAGCAACTAACAAGTATTTCTTAGTATAGGAATCAGAAAAATTGAGATGATCTTGTCTCGAGCGTGTTGATAATTTTATAAGTAGATTATTCTTCCTTTACTTATTAAGCTTGTTTAGATTGATTTGGATTAAACTTACTTGCAATTATCTGAAAATTGGCTATAGCTACAATGAGGAAAAACACTACATTTTTAACACCTAAATCTTCTGCATGAATCTATGTTAAATATAACCAAATCAGATGGAAGCAATTTTATTTTATTTACTTTTTTCTTTTGCTAATATACTTTGTTTCAGTTGTTGATATTGTTGTTCTCTTTCTTTTGTTCAAATTATACCGGTCTACATGGATTAGCAAGCATTCTTTCTTTTTGTCATTATGATTACGGTGCAGTTTGAACGATGAACTCTCTTATGAAACTGTTTTTCTTTGGTCAATAAACCTTAACTGCTCTGTACTATGACGAGATTAAGTAATAGTGTGATAAAACGACACCCATAAATACTGATGAATTTCTTTCTGTTTCATTTCCTTTAATGGAGCTACTTGCTACAAATGAGCAAAAATTGCATGTACAAAATGTAGGAAGAGAAGTTAGTTCTAAGGTCAAACAGAATGGAGTTTTCTCCAATTCCTAATGCCTATTTCTGTATGTATGCTCTTCTTTCTAACTAAGCATTGTTCACGTCAAGTTGTAGCAGATTGATGAAGGCTTCTTCTCTGCACGGAATAGTGAGGCCTCCCATTTGGTGATGGAACCCAAATTCTTCTTCAGCTTTCGTAAGGAGATTCTGGAACGATGGATTTTGCAGATATGATATCGGAATCACAAATCGCCTTTTCTGGCACTCCCCAACATAGACTGCAACATGTCCTTTAGGGACGCCGACTGCTTTTGAGACCGCTCGTGCCTTGGGAAGGATCTGCTTGAGGAATTGGATTGCCATGAGTGGCTATTTTTGATGGATACTCGGAGAAACTTGAAGGTAAAGATGTTAATTTATGAGATTTCTTGGATTGGAAAATGTTTGATAATTTGACAAATGTTTAGCTATGTATATATAGAGGATTGGAGAAAGAAGAAAGAAGAAGAGAACCCTACATGAACAACAACCAGAAATTAATTGGAAGGTAGAGATTGAAATAGAAGATATTCACAAGGTACTCACATGGCATTGTCTCCTTATTTAATTCCGTGTCTCATCTCTTCTAGTGGGTCTCTATCATAAATGAATGCCTTTATCATAATCATGTGTGGATGAGATGCGCTGGCTATTTGTATCTTCGCTCCAAATTCTTCTCTCCACTATTAAAGGAAACACATCATATGTCATTTGTTTAGCTAGAGCCAGAGAGGGCAAATGCAACACTTACTGAAGCATAGATAAAGACATAGCATGTGATGATTTTCTTCTTTGCTGGTAGCATTTCTTTCAATGTTGTGAACAGGCGGTCCTTCTAAGCCATGGCCCAGTTTAATGGAATGGAATGAAAGTTTAAGTTCTTATATATACAAGCAACCCATATGGCCTTAATAAAAATATTTGGATGATTCGCCAACCTTGCAGAGGCCAGACATGTTTGGGGCATCTAAATCTTGTCTATGATTTCAGTGTCCCTTAATCAATAGAAATTAGAAAGAATTATGTACCAACCTATAGTTAACATGGTGGATAGCCTCTAATGCGGTGATGGGAGAAAAATATGCTGTAAATGTGGGACATTCTCATAAAAGCAACTAACAGTAAACTTTCATAAATCTAGGCATACCCTTGTTGCCTTCCATTCATCATAGTAATCAAAAGATTACAGCAGGTGAAGATTAATTAAATTTTCGGAATCCAAAATCGAAATCAATTTTGTGAAATTTACAAGTACTACATTTTATTCTAGTCTCTTGCCGTTTAAATTCAGGAATCTGTTATACTTTTCCCTTTAGAAATAAAAATTAATTACCCAACTCATATTGTGGATTTCTCAAAATACATGTGATGCATGTTAAAGCATTTGTCGCAGATGAAACTTTCTCATTGAGGTTCCAAATTTGTTAATTGGACTTCCTTAGGTTTTTTGCAAATGTTTTCACCTGGTTAGATTGTTTATCTGTTAGGATTAAAGAAGGGATACGATTAATACTTGCCCGTTCTAACGGAAGCAAACACAATTCAGAAGTTCAAATGAATCCAAAAAAGTCTTTATGACCAACCAAGTAGAAGGAAATAAAAGTTAACAACTGTCATTTCACTTCATGCAAAAAAGAATGATACAAGTGTATTGGTATTGATTTCCCGTCATATGATTACATTTGAAAATTTCATATGAAAGAAAATCAAGACTCTGCAGCTGTGTAAGGGATGTTAGAAGTCTCTTTCATATCCTAAGCTTCTCATGAGCAATTCAAGCTGCATGTCATATGGATGAAGTATTCCTCTCTACAAGGGATGGTTAGACCACCCATTGGATGATCAAACCCAAATTCTTCTTCTGCCTTGCTTAGCAAATCTTGAAAAAGAGGATGGTTCAAATATGAAACGGGGACCACATAGCGTTTCCTTTCTGATTCTCCTACATAGACTGCAACATGGCCTTTGGGCACTATGGAGAGAGACCGCCTATTTGCTTGCTTGGCCTGAGCAATGATTGGCAAGCGGAAGCCCATGATCTGAACTTAGAGAATGCTTTCTTTCTTGAAAAGGACTGCTAGTGTTTAAAAGAAGGAAATGAGCTTTGATGCTTGGGTAATGTTGTTTGAAGATGTTTATATGCAAGTAGAGAGGTAATGTTATGGATTGCAAAGATCAGTTTCAATTATTGACAAACAATTTTTCAGATGCAGTGGGGCATATATCACATGGACTTGCCTATACAAATGAACATTGACAGTAGTTATAGGGTAGTTCCCTGACCTACAAACCAATTAGGCCTACATGTAAGTACTTGAAGTATTTGAATTATTGCATTTCTCATTCATATGAAAGAGATTAGTAATACTACATGCATTTGCCTGTGGCCCTCTAGGATTTGCATTTTCTGTTCTACATTTTTTTGCATATTTTTGGACTTATGCCATGATCAAAGAAAAATTATCCTTTTTGCTCTACATATGCTGAATTATTTGGAAGCCGTGTAATGCTGTGATCCTTGACATTCAAATTCTTAACTGATCAAATGTTGTTTCAAATTTACTTACCATGATGATGAATGGTTTAGTTTCGAGTGTATCTTCTTCTTCTGAAGTGTCCAGAAAAGAAATCGTAACTTGGATGTTTCTCGCATTAACGTTTATGGCTAGAAACCGTGATAGTGTTTTTCATGATTATCAGTGGAAGACTATGAAACTAAACTTATGCTTTACTCTGGACAATGACAGTTGCAATCTATAAGGAATGGAATTAAGTTATATTCCAATGAGATTGCAAATTGTATTTAAGGACAAATTTGAATTTGGAAGCTTACTCAAATTTATCATAGTTTATAACTTTCTATTTGTGTTTACATCTAGTGAAACTTAATGTTGCCTATTCTAAAGTTTCTTTTTGAAAGGGTGAAACATGACAATTAAGGGTGTCAAATATGTGACATTTCAAAATGATAATTGAGAATTTTTCTTATAGTTTATGGTAGCGTTTGTTATACTGTATTAGTTATATAAGTATTAATTGTAAGTGGTATAAGTTGTAAAGGAATATTAAGAGATATAAGTTATATATGTTATTTGTATTTGGTTGAAAGTATAAGAGAGTTATAAATTGTATAGATTTAATGATTTTGTGTTTGGTGGGTAGTATAAAAATGTTGTATAAAATGTAAAAGACAATTCTGCCCTTTATATTTATATAAATTTAATTTAATTGTTAAATTAATATTTACTTAATTTTAATTTTTTTTTATTATTTTTCTCTATTCATGTGTTTTTTTTTATTATTACTTGTAATTTGTACACACATTTTGTGTTATGTTATAAAATGTTGTTAACAAAAAGAGATCTTTGTTCATGTTAAATAATAAAACTTTGATTCTTACTTCCAATTATTTTATTTTTATATTGATTGGGAAATCTTATACTCTTTTATCTAATTTAAAAATTAAATTTCTTATCACAGTATTAAATAATGACTTTAATAATAAGTACTTCTTTTTTTTTACCTTATTTAAGAATATACTAGTTGTTAAAGAAAATAATTTACAACCAACTACTTATACTGTTCTGATAATTAATAAGATAATAATATAATTATATAGATTCAGACAAATATAATTATCAAAATTAAAATAACATATCAAATATGGATGTTCAAAGAAAAAATAATCAAAATAGAAAGATAAATATAAAAATATGACTTTTAAAGAAAAAATACATAATATAAAAATATGACTTTTAAAGAAAAAATACATAATCAAAATTTAAAAATAAATATGTAAATATATATTTTTTATATATGTTAATAACTAGGTACATGTACCTAATTTAAAGTATAAATTATATCACTTTTAAATACTGTTTATACAAAATAATAAATCAAACATCTAACTAAATTTACTATTAGTATTATAATCATATATCTACTGTTTATTACTACATAACAAACAATAATGTAAACAAGAAAATGTCTATATATGATGATAGAGTCTTTAAACATGAAAACTGTCAAATGTATAGTTATAATTTATATTTTATTTTGATAGATGTGTTAAAACAGGTTCATATCTAATTTTAATTTTAATTTAAACTAAAACTGAGGAAACGAGTTATTGTGCTCTACAACTAAACTACGAGTCCCGAGTCACGAGATTGATACATCAATTAATAAAAAACTAGAGATAGCCTTATTGGAGTCACAAAATTGATATTATTCTCTCTTTGTTTATTTTCTCAAATCTTAGAATCATTTTAATAAACTAGGAAGATCCCCGTGCGATGCACACGAATAAAAATATATTGTTACAACGTCCCGTGTTAATCAAATTTGGTGTTGAATTTAAAATATAAATTGTTATTAATCTAGTTGGTTAAAGAGTTGTACTTGTTTTGTTTAGGTTGCGAGTTCAAAACATACTTATGACATTTTTAATTTTATTTTTAACCGTTTTAAGTTTATGGCGGGTCAACCCAGAATCCGATCAAAATATTCATTTACTCTCACATATATATCCAAATTAACCACAGCTCTCGACCCGACAATCCGGACACTTTCAAAATTAAGCATCATTATATATATATATATATATATATATTAGTTAATTAAAAATATCTCGCGTACATTAAATTTGGTGTTGAATTTAAAATATAATGTGTTATTGGCCTAGTTGGTTAAAGAGTTGTATTTGTTTTGTTATGTTGCGATTTCGAAACATATCTATAGCATTTTAAATTTTATTTTTAACCGTTTTAAGTTTATGGGCGGGTGAACCTAGAATCCGACCCAAGTATCTATTTACTCTCACATATATATCCAAAATAACCACAGCTCTCGACTCGGCAATCCGAACACTTTCAAAATTAAGCATCATTATATATAGAGATTATTTAGTTTCTTGATAACAATATATTTACTCAGCTTTATATTCTAAAGGTTGTCATTTAACAATTCATTATTTTCTTTGTTAAAATAAATAAATTTTTATGTAGGTATGAAAAAGCAATAGTGTAAGCCTAAAAATCAGTTCGCATCAAATCTTTTGTTTTTTTTTTAACCGGATCTTTTGAATATGTTTTTCTATTTTAATTCGAGAATCGTCACCTAGTTTACTCTATAAGAAACTATGAAAGAATAGAGATTCTTTAAAGTTTTGTGTTTAATTACACGTGAAAAAAGCATCAACGTTATGTTTTACATGCCTATTTAAAATACGGCTGCTGCTAATTTTATAGGATAGATAATGAATTTACACTAAAATGATAATTTAAACATGTCATATCCTTCCAATATGTCATAACCTAATTCTATGCATTTCATGATAAAATAGGTATAACAATAATTAAGTAAACATGTACTCAGAGAGAGTAGAAAATAATCCAAACCTAAAACCATTTCAAATTTTGAAGTTAGTATATCAAATGGTCAAGAATATGATCAACTTGAAACCATTCCAAATTTTGAAGTTAATATATGGTCAAAAAAATTATAAGTATATGTAGATTTTTTTCATATTTGTATGAGTTTTTGTAAAATTCAAGTTATGAGCTCATAGGGGAAATTTAATGAATTGATCATAATAATGCACTCTTTTTGAGAAATTACCAGCGCCTCATAAATATTGCAAAAATATCACTTCAGCTTGTGTAACGATGAAAATACCCCATCGCCCTTTACGTCACACGATAGAACCCTAATTATTTATTATAAATTCTCAATTTTTTTTTCATTTATGTCTTCTTCGTTCTCTCTTTTCTCATTTCACCGCCTTCTCCCTAAATCCTAAGCGGCGATCAACCCTCGCGAATGACGAACGACAAACACAACGGCGAACGACGAACAAAACCTTGTGTAGATGATTTTCATTTGAATGCAATGAATCCTTATGGTCGTACAAATGTTGGTATTTCATGGAGTTGGCAGATGGTCATATTGTTGCACTTTGTAAGTTGTTGAGTGCAGATGATGAGGAGGTTGGATGCGGTCTCATTTTGATTCGAAGGCGGAGAAGTTAAATGCGGTCGCATGATAGTTGGTTGCTCTATGGCACGGTTGCAGCAGCATGGAAGGTAAAGAGGCGGCACAGTCGCGACAACATGGAAAGTGAAGAGGCGGCACAGTCGTGACACACGAAGCGTAGAAGGCGAAGAGGCAGCACGGTCACAACACGGTTGGTCGCATCTCACGATGGCACGGTCGCGACACGCTTATTTTAAGATCTGCTAGTTTTTTTTAATTCTTTTGAATATCTTTACAGTTATGCGGCCGCTTATTCTCGCGATGGCACAATTTGGAATCTCTTATGCATGCATCTTTTGGTAGATAAAGACAATATTTTCTTCTGGGTAGATCACAATGCCCAAAAATGTCAAAGTAGACCCATATCGCTCATTTCATATTTTTGAGTCAGGTCATCTTTAAACTCTTCGATCATTTTCTTATTGTTTCCAGTGAAAACCAAATCATCAACATATAGAGTGACTATAAGAATATTAATACCTTGTCTTTTGGCATACAAGGTTGTTTCACTTTTACTCCTTTCGAATCTTGTTCGGTTGAAATAATTGTTGATCTCACTATACCAAACGCGAGGAGATTGTTTTAGTCCATATAGCGCATTTTTGAGCTTGTAGACATTATCTTCTTTTCTTTTAAGAATGAAACATTGAGGTTGATCTACATACACTTCTTCTTTTAGTTTGCCATTGAGGAATTCTGACTTGACATTGAGCTAATAAAGCTTTCATCCTTTGCTGGCGGCGAATTCACTTTTAGCTCAGATTGTGTCTAGTCAAGCTACTAGGGAAAATGTCTTCCCGTAGTCAATTCCTGGTTGTTGAGAATAACCTTTCCAACGAGTCTTGCTTTATTATTTTAAATGGATACATTTGTGTTATGTTTGAATTTGTAGATTCATTTGACACCTATTACTTTTTTGTCGGTTGGCTTGTCAACAAACTTCCATGTTTGATTTTTTGTGATCACATTGATTTCTTCCTCCATTGCTTTTATCCACGTTTCTTCTTTGATTTCTTCTTCAAAATATTTGGGCTCAACTAAATAATAGTTGAATATAGCATATATATATATATATTGTCTATTGATATGTACCTCTTTGGGTTGAACTCGGGGATGAGGAGTTTAATGAAATTAGATCAATTGAGTTACGACTTTCTTCATTAAATTGATTTAAGCTCGGATCGGGTGTACTTGGCACTGATGAAATATGTTCATCATTGTTAGTGCTGATTAGAACGTTATTTTTCTCAATTGTGTTTTCTTCCCAATTCCACGAAGAATTTTCATCAACTTGAATATCTCGACTACTAATAACTTGACCTTCTTTTAGGCTAAACACTCTATAGACTTTTCTCATTGTACTATAGCCAACAAAATATATCTTTTGCTCGATTCGTCAAATTTACTTCGTTTCACTTTTTGAATCTGAGAATATCACATAATTTTGAATACCTTGAGATGGTTTACCGATGATTTTTTTACCACTCCATGCTTCAAACGGAGTCTTGTTTGGTATGGTTGTGGTTGGACATCGATTGGATAGGTAAAAGAAGGTGTAAACTACTTCATCCCATAAGGTTTTGATAACATTTCTTGTGAATCGTTGATTTTGTCATTTCAACGATCGTCTGATTTTTTCTCTCAGTAACACTATTTTGTTGAGGAGTGTACATTATTGTTAGTTGTTGTTCTACTCCTTCGTCTTCACAAAACTTGTGAAACTCCTTATAAATGTATTCATTGCCTCTATCACTTTGTTAAGGTTTTGATGAAGCATCCATTTTGTTTTTCAACTAGACTCTTGAATTTTTTAAATATCGTAAATATTTCAGACTTTTGTCTTGTGAAATAGACCCAAGTCATACAAGTGTGTTCATCAATGAATATAACAAAATACATATTTTGAGCATGAGAAAGGGAGTCCATTGGTCTGCAAACGTCGGTGTAGACAAGTTCTAATTTTTCTTTAGCTCTCCATGATACTCCTATTGGGAAAGAAAGTCGATGTTGCTTTCCAAACACACATCCTTCGCATATGTGTTGTTTTTCTTCTATGTGAGGAAGTCCTCACACCATACTCTTGTCAGACAACTCATTAAGGCTATGGAAGTTGAGATGGTCAATTCATTGATGCCATAATATTAAGGTTTGGTAATTCGAGGTAGAAACTCAGTGAGATTTTTAAATCTGCATAGTTGATGTTGACAACGAAACTTCGATTGACCATTTTGATCTTGGTGAACACCTTTGACTTATATTGTCTATCAAAAATAATACACTCATTGTTATCGAAGTAAATCTTATACCCATTTTCCACCAATTGTCCGAAGGTGAGTAAATTTTGGCTCAAACTCGGTACACATAGTACATTATTAATAATTCTCAGTCCTTCCTTTGTCTTGATGGAGATCCTTCCAAGTCCATTTGATTTTGCTTGCTCTCCATTCCCGAATTGAATAGGGGCACTAACGCTTTTGTCGAGCTCATAAAATTTTTTTTGAGGTCAGCATCATGTGGTTGTTGTATCCACTGTCTAGTAACCATTCTCATATCTCTTTGTCACTAGTTATGTGATACACATAGAATATTCCATGTGTGTCTCTAGGCCTGTTTGATTTGCATATACCTGATTTACTTGATGAATGTTTCCACTTTGACAATCTTTGACGAGGTGACCAAATTGATGACATTTGTTGCAGACCTTTGTACCAACAGTCCTTCTTAGAGTAGTTTGACTTATTGCAATATTGCAATTTGATGTGTTGTGTTTTCTCTTGCCTTTTGATCTACATTCACCTCGTACTCTTGAATATCTTCCCCATTTTGACTCGTTAGAACTCGAATTATCCTATCATTTGTTGTTGCTAGTATTGAGCATTGGATGAAATACACTCTCTATTGATTTTTTGGAGTGTCTAGACAATCATTGCTCAAATGATTTTAAGGACCACATCATTTCTTGGATTGTGAGTGTTAATAGATCTTTTATTTCTTCAATGATGGCTACCGTGAGAGGATAATTCGCTAATGGATCGTATTTCTAAAAAAAGGCATATGAGAATCTCCCGCACCATTCTCTAGTCTGTGACTTCTTCACCATGATATTTCATCTAGTTGATCAAATCAAAGATCTTGGTCAAGAACTCCATTAGATTTTATGTCTCCTTCATTTTAGTATTTTCGAATTCCCTGAATAATGATTGGAGCTTAATTGCTCTAACTTTCACATTTACTTGAAATTCACTTTGCAAGATCTCTTATGCGTCTTTGGTTGTATCAATACACATAATTCTAGAAAAGATTATTTCAGTGACTACTCTTTGGAGGATTGAAAAAGCGTTTTCGTCGGCTTGTCGGGACAACATTAATTCCTTCATATCGGCTTTATTAAGTTTGGTTTCTTCCTTTGGCTCATTCACTCCTTTCTATACAATCTCCCAATGGTTAAGAAGTAAAAAAACAGTCTTCATCTTCACGTATTAGAAATCCTCCTATACCAAGTGTTAGATTATTTTGAAGAGATATTTTGAGAGAGAATGATATTTTATTATTATTTTGATGATTAGACTTGAATTACAAAACCTTAATATATAGACTATAAAATATCTAGAAAATCTTGCTAATCAATATGATAATTCTAATGTTTCGTTCATAATTGATTTAAAATAAAAGATAAGAAAATAATGTTATTGATTGTTAAGATTTTCTAATAATATCTAATCAATATGGTGGAGGTTATACCACATTAATTTTAACATTCTCTAACATTTTCTTCTTCTTCCATTCCCTTCCCCTCTTCTTTGTTCATTACTTTCTTCGATCCATCTCCCAGAAGTTCTTCATGAGACTATCTCAACGATTCAAGTATTTAGATTTTGTTTTTTAACTTATCAGTTTAATGCCGTTTAATTTGATTTATGTTTAGATTGAGATATGTTTGGGGTTTAGAGTTTAGATTATGGTTTTTTCTTTGTTCATTTTTAGATTGATTTGAAATAAAATCTACAATGTTCTCAACATCAAGAAGCTCACAAATAATATTGTTTGTCTTTGACATATAAATGTAGGTGACACTTTATTTTGGTCTCTGTTTTAGATACAGTTATTTCTGTTGGAATTATATAGGCCAACTTCCTTCCTATTTTCTTTGTATAATTTTGAGTATATATGAAATTCTACTGAATTCATAAATATATTTATTATGATGTTTGATTGTGTTAATCTTTAGTAAATAATATATCTAAAATTTAAATAATGATTTTTATTTATTTGGATTAGAAAGTAATAAGAAAATGTGTTATCCTTTAGAATATAATATCATATTTGATTGCATTTCTATCCTTATCCATTGCTATTACAGTCACTTCATTAAGGTTTTTGCATGTATTTATGTTTTATTTTTCATTTCATGTCTCTATAATATTAATAGATAATGGATATATATCACAGTCAATTATTTTTGCATTTCTACATTTTTTTTTAATTTAGATGGGGATTGGATTAGTCATTATTATGAAATTAATTTAATATTAATATGCATTTAAATCAATTTTCATTATGTCTCAATCAATTTTCATTTTGTCTCAATATTATGAAATTGATTTAATTCTTTAGACATGTTATTAAACAACATTGTCAGATTTTCATTTTGTCAACAATGTATATCCTTGATCATCTCAATTTTGTTTAACCTAGTTTTTAATTATGACAACATTGTATGTCCTTGATCATCTAAATTTTATTTAACCTAGTTTTTAATCATGACAATAATACATGTCCATAACTAATTTTTGTTTTAGAGCAAAAACAAAAACACTATTACTAATGGATATTACAGTCAATCAATTCATGTTTTTGGCTTTTTGCATATCATTTAAGTTTTGTTTTCATTTTTGTAATATCAATGGAGAATGGATATTACACTCAGTTATTTTTGCATATCATTAGTTTTATCCTTGTATCCTCTAATTAAAATTGTGATTGAAAAAAAATATTATGTCTTCTCAAGAATATTATGTAGGTTTATCTATTGTTTATTGTCGATGTAATGAAATTTGTCTCATTTGAACATGTTTACAAGAAACACTTAACCTTGGACATAAAAAATTTCTTAGAGATGGATGGAAGAAATAGATAACGAAGAAGAGGGGAATGGAAGAAGAAGAAAATGTTGGAGGAGAGAGACCCGTTGGAGAGGATATGATGTGTTTGAAAGGTGGAAATTAAATTAAAACAATGTATTGTCACGTCAATTAAAATAAACGGAATAAACGTCAGTCTCAAATGACAAAATATTTGATAGTTTAAGCCACACTGCCTCAATTCATAGTTTGAACTGTTTTTAATATAAAAAAAACACTACAAGTTCGAACCCTAAAAGGTAATTGGGTTGATCCATTAATTCACAAGTTAGGATCTTAATTTATTGGGCTTAGTGGTGTGCCAACATTTTCCTCAATATTCTTGCAATTTTGGTCCATTGGGCAATGCATTGGACCCAACCCAATCCGTTTCTAGGTCTACAAGTAAGGTCATTCTTAGTCACATTTTTATTCAAGAATATCAAAAGTAAGTTGATTTAATTCAAAAATCACTTCCTAATTCAAATTATTAATAAAAACTTCAACTTTATTTTTTTATAAAATTTAAATATAAATATTATTAAATAATTTACTCTTTTTTCTAACTAAATTATGGCCTTGTTCTCTTTGGGTTTTTTAAAAAACTCATTCAAAATCAATTCTCCAATCAATCATTTCTTAACAATCACATCACTCATTTCATTAACCAAAATACTAAAATACCCTCTATTTTAAATTATTATTTTTTATTTTATTCATATATATCAATACCCTTTAAGTCTTTTTACAAAAAATAACCATCACCTTCTCAAAATCATCACCAATCATTATTATTTTCCCTCTCTAGATTTTTTCAAAAACCCCAATCCAAACGAGGCCTATGATGTTCTACAATTAACCTTACATCAAAATAATCATCTCAATCCCTAATCAAATAAGCTAATATTTGAATTTGAAGACATGCAATGATAAAAAGATGATAAAAAGAAAAGAGAAGAAAGATAATAGGTCAGTCAAACGGTGCGCACATAGATTTTTGTGTAAATTATTTACTATTGACGGTTTTCTCAACCCTTTAATCTCTGCATATATTCACTGATATACAGAGTTCTGACACTCATCCATCAATGTTTAAGGAATCACGGGTCCCCCCACTACATTAACAATACGACTGAACCGTTTATGTTTTGCTCTTTTTCATTTCAGACACATCATTACTTTCAACTAAAATGCGCATCTTTACTTTCATTCGTGTCATCTCTTACACAGGCCCACATACTTTGTGATTTTGCATGCGGTCCCTCTTCTTTACAGGTAATATTCAATTTTTTTGATTTTTATTTCCTTATTGTAATAACTTAAAACATTAAAAAATTATAAGGTTTTGTTCGGTTTAGGGTGATTGAAATACTTATTAATTTTAAGCTTTATTCGATTTGAGTTATTGAAATAATTTAGAGATAATTGGTAATGATTTTAAGGAGGTGGGGATATTTTTTTTTTTTTTTTTTTTTTTTTGATAAAAAGACTTAAATAGTATTGAAATATATAAATAAAATAAAAATAATAATTTAAAATAAAAATTATTTTATTATTTTAATTAATTAATTAATTAATTTGATAGATAAAGGAGAGTGAAACAGCGTGTTATGTTTAATTTTTTTTGTTATTTGAAACAAGCTGGCTATATTAAGATTGTTAAGTATTTTAATAATTTGGATTCTGTTAATGCATGTTGGGTTAGTTTTTTATATTTATTTATAATTAAATATTATTTTGTCTATTTTTATTAATTATATAATTTAATATATTAATTAAAATATTATATAGTTATTATTTAAATATATATATATTATTATATATTATATATTAATATCTTTTAAATAATTTTACTAAAAAGATATATTTTTTCAAAATTTAACACCGATTATTATTTTTTTAAAATTAATGATTTATTCAAATAAATCACAAACGAACAATTTTTTATAAATTAGATTGAAAAATAGAAAATTAGATAGTAATGTCACATTATTACATTAAAATATGTATAATTTTTTTTTGGATTAAGTTCACCCCAACCTTAATATAAACTCTCTCAGGGTCGGGTCGGGTCGGGTAGTCGGCACATAAATTAATAAACGGAAGATAATTTTTAAAACTATCTGCCCAAAATCTTAACTCATATGATTGAAGATGATTTTATTTGGTAAAAAGACTTAAATAGTATTAATATATAAATATAAAATATATTTTTTTATTTTAATTAATAAAATAATATTTATTTATAATTGAATTTAAAATGAAAAATTAATCAACCTTGGTTGAACTTTAGTTGGGTGAATTGAAATTAACTTTAAATACTTAAAAAAGAAAATATGATTTCAAACAAATTGATAAATTAAATTCAATGTCTTTTATATTTCAACCATTTTTCTCTTCTTAGTTTGAATTTATCAGAAAAGAATCTCTCCGCCCACAAGTATATATTTTATTTGATCAAGATTTGTTATATTATTTAAAATATCAATTAGGGTATAACTGTTTTCAATAAGATCTATTATCCAAAAAACTGTCCATATAACTTAAAAATGCTTGTTGTATGTAAAGTAAGATAAGTACATTTTTTAATACATCTTGATGAGTATTAAATTTGTAATTTATTATTATAAATAAAGTTACTCTGTTAGTTCGTGTTATATTAACATTTGGCAGTAAAAAGAAAGAGTTGTATATCATGCAATCTCAGTACTTTTGAGGTGTACTCTTCTGGTACGGTTAAACATATTGCCCGTGAATCTGTCAAAAATGTGTCTTTACTTTTCAGACAAGTTACTTTTTTACTTATTTAATTATTTTATTAGTTATATTAATTAAGGCATTATAGTATACTTATTTTAATCCTTACCAAACTAATTTTTCAATAAATAACTCTACCAATTATCTTACTCATTTTATTAATTAAAATATTAAAATGATTTTTATTTTAAATTATAATTTTTTTATTTTATTTATATATATTAATACATTTTAAATATTTTTATCAAAAATAATCATTATTTTCTTAAAATTATCACTCATCATTCAATTTCTCTTCATTTTAAAAAAATTAATTATCGAACCAAACATAAGTTATTTGTGTTAAATATTTAAGAAATTATTAAAGTAACAATTTGTCTAATTTTGAGAAGGTAATATTTTTAAATAAAATATTTAAGAGTATAATATATGATAATAAAATAATTTAAAATAAAAAGTTTTTAATATTTTGATTAATAAGTTGAGTAATGTGATAAAGATTGAAATATGTTTGATTATGTTTGTTCTTTAAATAACTTAATCAAACACATTTTTATTTTTTTTAATTAAGGATAACTATAACAATCTCACGTGCTCTTTTACTTCCGTTCAAAATGCTTTCAGATTAATCACATTACTATCAATTTAACCATAAAATCACGTCTAAAATTTTATATTTTTATTTTATTTTTATAAAATTTAAATAAAAAAATATTATAATAATTTAACGAATTATAAACTCAAATAACGTACGCCCATAACGGTGATTCAGTGGAAAACAGTCAACTTAAACTAAAATGATTTTGAATGTAAGTGAAGGATTAAAACAGTGAGTGAACTATAACCCATTTTTATCACATAAATCAAATAACAATTATATATCCAGCTCTAAGAGCTTGGTTAATTTTTTATTGGTTAATCAAAATACTTCATGTTTTTATTAATGTTTAATCAAATTAATAAACAAAACTTTCAGATCATTCTTATTTTATTTCTTAAATAACTTATTATTTTATCTAACAATAGTTTTTTACCCCATAAATATTTTGTTCAAATAACCCAATAATAAATAAGTTCAAACTTTATTTATTATTTTAATTTAAAATTTTAATTAATAATTTAAGTATAAAAATTATAAGAAATTATTATTATTATTAATATTAGTATTAAATAACCTAAACAGAATATAAGGAATTTGTTTTTACTTTAAAAAAATCTTTTTCTGAAGTGAAATAATGATGATTAATGTTAATTTTGAAGGGTGGAAAAACAGAATATAAGGAATTTGTTTTTACTTAAAAAAAAGTTCTGTTTCTCAAGTCTTGTTTGGTTAGAATTATTGAAATAATATATAGAGGGAAAAATAATAATTTTGAGGAGGTGAAAAAAAGAGAATATAAGGAATTTGTTTTTACTTTAAAAAAATATTCTTTTTCTTAGGCCTTGTTTGAGTTAACATTATTGAAATAGTCTAGAGAATAAAAAAAATAATGATTGATAATAATTTTGAGAAAGTGTGAATGTTATTTGTTATTTTTGGTATAAAGACTTAAAATGTATTGATATATATAAATAAAAAAATAATAATTTAAAATAAAAGTATTTTAATATTTTAGTTAATGAATTGTTGATGATGACGAGTGATGGATGAGAGTAAGGGTGAAGTAATGTTTAATTTTTTTTTATTTGAATAACCCAAAATCAACCATACCTTAGGGTTGTGTTAAATCTCTCTATATATACATCTCCATTTTACTACAAACAACAATTTTGAAGCAGATACCAAGAATATGTTCATGTTTTGATAAGAAAAGAAGCAATGAGGTGGAAGAAGACAACTATTGTCTTCCTCATGATGTTCCTAAAGGTCATTTTGTTGTTTATGTTGGAAAAACCAGAGTTAGACATGTTATTCCAATCTATTTCCTTAACCAAAGGGAGTTTCAATTTCTTCTCAGGCAAGCAGAGGAGGAGTACGGCTTTGTGAAGAAGTTGTCTTTAAATCTCTTACATTTATGCTTAAAAAGAAATGAATTGTCTTGTTTGTTTGAGTTGTCAAATTTTCTATGTAGTTTTAGGGTTATGTTTGTTTGAGTTGTTAAACCTTTCATATGTGTTTTTTTCTTGCCGAGGAGTGTATCCATTTACTAATTAACACTCGGCCGTGAGAAAGAACATTATCAAGTTTTTTTTAATGAAAGGAAATAATTGCTCTAAATTGTGCAATTAGTTACTAAAAAGTAATTAGTATTTACAATCAAACTACAATTATAAATTAAAATTATATCATTTATAAATAAAGGCTGCCATTTTTTTATGCATAGTATACTATATATATTTTTAATATAAGTTTGCATGTAATATAACAAGTGGTGTCGTGTTAAAATTGTGGCAGATGTGCGGTAGATGTGCAGTGTGCTAGTTTTAATTTTTCTTTTAACAAATATAAGATATTGATATTTAATTTCATGAATAATTTAATGATAATAAAATATATATATAGTTAAGGGACAATTTATTTGATATTAATTTTAAATAACTCTTAACTAAAAAAATATTTTAATATATTTATTTAATTAAATGGGGAAACATTTTTTTGTTAAGTTAGGCCTAAAATTAAAATTTAAACAACAAAAAATTAACAAATTTTAAAATATATGTATAATAAAATTATGTTCACATACATTAGTTTTTATTATAATTAACATTTGTACTAAGTAGGAATAAAGGTTTGCAACATTCTTTGTACCTTTATTTAAAAAATTCCCTAATAAGAGACTCATCTTTAAGTATATGAACTTTTTCAAAGAATCCTTCATTTAGGGCATGCTCATGAGTCAAACTAATAATAATTATTTAAATAATTATAACATTTAGATTTAATTAATTTTTGCTTTGGTTAAAAAAGGCTGAACATTTATTTATGCCTTAGTTGAATATTGATCTTTGATGAATTGAAGTTGGCATTTAATATAAAATAATAAAATTAATTTTCAAATAAATAGACTACTATGTGAATTAAAGTTGACCATAATTAGATATTTAACAGGAAAATGTGTTTTTAAATAAATCATCTTAAGTTGAATTCGATAATAAATATTTGTTTAACATTAACCTCTTTTTAGGTGAATTTGTTAAAATCAAATTATCTATACAGACTTTAAAGTTCCACTTCCAAATTAATTATTATTATTTTCTTTTTTAAAAAAGTTCTAAATATATTAAAAATGAAAAAAAAAATTGTTTAAACACAACGTCAAAAACTTTAGAATAAGAGAAATAAATAAAAATATAAAATAAAAACTAAAAGATAAAAAAGTTACTTAATAAGTTATCAGAAAACATAATAATAATAATAATAATAACATTATGAATAATACATATCGAACGATTACGATCAGTTCGATGATTTATCTCCAACCAGATAGTCCACCAAAAAATATTTGAGATTGAAACTTAATTATGTAGGTATACCATTATTGCATCAATCTAATATTTTTAACAAATACTTAAAGATTCAGACATCACCCAATGAATTTCATTGATACTATATATATATATATATATATATATTATTTAAAAAATAAGTAAGTTACTAATTCAAATTTCTGTTGGTATATATACAATTATTAATCATAACAGACCATTTTAATTATAAATTTAATTATAATTTATTATATTGTTTATAAAAACAATTGCAGTATAACTATTTTTAATAGAATCTATTATCGGAAAAAATAACTAGAAGTGCGTGTTGCATTGGGAGTATGCTAGTAATATTTTTAATACATCTTCTTTTATATTAATTTAACATTTTATATTATATACATTATGTAAGTCAGATAAATATTATATTTTAATGTATTATAAATAAATTTACTCTCTTAACATTTGTCAGTAAAAAGAAAGAGTTGTAAATCATGCAAGCCCGCAATTTTTTGAGGTGTACTCTTTTGGTACGGTTAAATTTTGGTCCGTGAATCTGTCAAAATATGCCTTGTTTCAGACAGGTTATTGTCTTCGGTCTTGTTTGACATGACATGACATTATTTAATTATTTATTTCTAAAAATATTATTGATTATATTGAATTAGTTTGTTTGAATTTGTATCTTATTTTTATCTATCCTTAATCAATTTAGAAATTAATTATTAATTAAAATTTTAAATTATTTATATTTTTCCTTACATTACAAAAATTTAAAAGAAAAAATTTATTATCATTTTATTAAAAACTCAAATTAAATAGAGTGAAAACATCTAAATTAGAACCTAACAAATCTCTGCCTTAATTATTTTCGTGTTTCTAATAAAAGCCAGAAAGATAGCACATTAGTTTTACAATTTTAAAATTCAAGTCAAACAATTTCAATTTTTTCAAATTTGACACAATGACACCGAAAACACTTTTATGAATATAACCATAAACAATTCATTTTGCTAACCTTAT
The DNA here is from genome assembly GCF_907164915.1 of Impatiens glandulifera. NCBI lineage: Eukaryota > Viridiplantae > Streptophyta > Magnoliopsida > Ericales > Balsaminaceae > Impatiens > Impatiens glandulifera. Next base: position 54,526,906 of record NC_061865.1, on the reverse strand, counting down.
TCATAAATCAATCACAAAAGGGGCAAACTCCAATAAGTGATCAATTGTCTCCCTAGTCTCTGAACAAAGTAAGCAACTATTTGTTTGAAATGTCCATTAACTTGCTAAGTTAGTCTCTAGTCGTCAATTTTCCTCAATATGCAATACATATATACAATCGAGAAATGATTCTGCTAGACCACACCACCAATCTACCACGTGCTCTCATTGAATTTAAATATGTGTCATGACATACTAAAAATCGAACATGTATGTCATTCTCCTCAACCATTTATTAAATTTAAATATTAAATATATAAAATATATAATTACAATTGTGAGATTATTTAGTACAAAGTTTTTTATGTCATTATTATAATTAATTTTTAAAAATATTTATTATTAGAGTGAAAATGATTTTTGTACTTAGTATGAAAAACTGTAATTGCAATAAATGAAATTAAATGTTAGGCCTTGTTCTCTTTGGGCTTGTTTGGATTCGGGTTTTTTAAAAAACCTAGAGGAAGAAAATAATAATGATTGGTGATAATTTTGAGAAAGTAATGATTATTTTTGGTAAAATTACTTAAAGGGTATTGATATATATAAATAAAATAAAAAATAATAATTTAAAATAGAGGGTATTTTAGTATTTTGGTTAATAAAATGAGTGATGTGATTGTTGAGAAGTGATTGATTGGAAAATTGATTTTGTTTGAGTTTTTCAAATAACCCAAAGAGAACAAGGCCTTTGTGTTTTTTAAAAAATCTATCCCAAAACAATTTTTCAATCAATCACTTCTCAACAATCACATCACTCATTTTATTAACCAAAATACTAAAATACCCTCTATTTTAAATTATTATTTTTTATTTTATTCATATATATCAATACCCTTTTAAGTCTTTTTACCAAAAATAATCATCACTTCCTCAAAATCATCACCAATCATTACCTTTTTTCCCCTCTCTAGGTTTTTTCAAAACCCCAATCCAAACAAGGCCTTATTTAATTTTTTTTTTAATTTTTTATATTTGATATGATTATTTTTGTTGTATTATTTTCTTTTGATACATTATTTATTTTTTATTAATAAAATTTACTTAGGCATATATTTATTTGATTATATAATCAATTAATTTATCTCAGTTTTAATCATTATTAAATTTGTTTATAATATTAAATACATCAAGTTTAATAATTAATAAAAAAATTAGAAATTGTCTCTCACAATTATTTTTATTATTATTTGGAGGACAATAGCATGATTCAAAACCGTTACTACACCCACTCCTCCAATTTAATACGTTTATATTAGTTTAAATTATAACATTTTTTCTCTTAAAAGTCACTTTTATCATTTGAATTTGAATTATTTAGTGCTTAGTCTCTAGTCATTTGATAACTTCTTATAATTTTAATCTGAACAAAGTTATAATTCAAGAATACATTTAATAATTCAATCCAAAATGTCCTTAAAATATAAATAAGAGAGAGAGTTTCAACCCAAACTTCTGTATAATAGACAGAGCACTTATAAAACAAATTTATTATTAGGGCATTTTTGACCTTCAACATTTTTTTGTTTTTTCCTTTTGAGTTTTTATTACTAAGATAACGCTTGTTTGAATGCATGTATAAAAAACAGATGAATCTCTTACCAAATATTTTTTTTTTCAAATTAGTAAAATCATCTAACCAAATTAGCTAACTTTTCAAACAAAAACCCCTTAATAAACCATTTCAATTTATCTTAATTCAAACTCTTATTAACTAATTATTATGTTAGTTCACATAAAATATCAAAGTTTTTAAGTTAAAAGTGGGTATTATGTAATTTTTTTTATAAAATAAAACTCTCAACAAAAAAAAAACAAAAAAAGAAAAGAAAATAAGTGTCAATTATTTATTATTATTTTTTAGGGTTATGCTCAATCCTCCTATATATCTCCATTGTATACTTCTCTCAATCTCCATCTCTTCTATTCTCTTTCCTTTCTCTTTCTTTATACTTCATAAGAAAGAAGAGATGGAAATGACTATCAAGAAATCAAACAAATTGGCACAAGTTACCATTCTGAAGCAGATCCTAAGAAGATGTTCAAGCCTAGAAGAAAAAAACAGCAACCGTCTTCCTCATGATGTTCCTAAAGGTCATTTTGCTGTTTATGTTGGAAAAAACAGAGTTAGACATGTTATTCCAATCTCTTTCCTTAACCAACCGGAGTTTCAATTTCTTCTCCGACGAGCAGAGGAGGAGTATGGCTTCGATCATGATATGGGTCTTACTCTTCCTTGTGAAGAAGTTGTCTTTAGATCTCTCACATCTATGCTTAAGATGAAATGAGTTTTCTTCAATTTTGATCGGTCCTGTTTGTTTGAGTTGTCAAATTTTCATATGTAGTTTTAGGGTTATGTTTGTTTGAGTTGTTAAACCTTTCATATGTGTTTGTTCTTGCCGAGGAGTGTATCCATTTACTAATTACACCCCATGAGAAAGAACCTTACCATGTTTTTTTATAATGAAAGGAAATAAGTCTTTTTTGCTTTAACTTGTGCAGTTTGTTACTAAAAAGTAATTAGTATTTAAAATCAAATTACAATTATAAATTAAAATAATATCATTTATAAAAAAAAGGCTGCCAAATTTTTTTATGCATAATATACTTATATATATATTTTTTAAAATAAGTTTGCATGTGATATACCAGTGCTGTCGTGTTAAAATTGTGGCAGATGGGCAGTGTACAGTGCTATAGCTAGTTTTAACTCTTCTTTTAACAAATATAAGTTATTGATATTTAATTTTTTTAATAATTTAATGATAAAAAATATATAGTTAAGTGACAATTTATTTTATTTTAGTTTTAAATAACTCTTAACTAAACAGAAATTATGTTTTAATATATTTATTTAAATAACTAGGAAAACTTCTTCTTTTTTTCCCTTTAAGTTAGGCCTAAAATTTAAGTTTAAACAAGAAAATGTTAACAAATTTTAAAATATATGTATAATAAAATTATGTTCACATAAATTAGTTTTTATTAAAATTAACATTTGTACTAAATAGGAATAAGGGTTTGCAACATTGTTTGTACCTTTATTTTAAAATTTTCTAATAAGAGACTCATCTTTTAAGTATGTGAACTTGTTCCAAGAATCCTTCATTTAGGGCATGCTCATTAGTGTCAAACTAAGAATAATTATTTAAATAATTATAACTTTTAGATTTAATTCATTTTTGCTTTGGTTAAAAAAGGCTGAACATTTATTTATGCCTTAGTTGAATATTGATTTTTGATTAATTGAATTTGACATTTAATATAAAATAATAAAATTAGTTTTTAAATAAATAGACTACTATGTGGATTAAAGTTGACATTAATTAGATATTTAACAAGAAAATGTTTTTAAATAAATTATCTTAGGTTGAATTCGATAATAAATATTAACTTGTTTAACGTTGACCTCTTTTTAGGTGAATTTGTTAAAAACAAATTATCTAATATACACTTTCAAATTTAATAATAATTTTTTTTAAAGTATATATATATTAAAAGTGATAAAAATTATTTGTGTTCAAACGAAAAAAAAAACATGACATAAAGAAAAAATAAATAAAAAATAAAATACTCAATAAGTTATCGAGCTTATAAATTATCGAGAAAAATAATTAACTCCCGACGGACTTTACTTATTTTTCAGAATTAATCTCAGAAAGCATCATAATAATAACATTGTAAATGATATGTATCGAGCGATTACGATCAGTTCGACGATTTCTCTTCAACCAGATAGTACACTAAAAAATAATTGGGATTTTAACCCGCCAATTATGTACGTCGGCCATATTAGCCGCATCAATCCAAATTTCCTAATAACTATCATAAACTCGGACATCACTAAGGGTGTGTTTGATGATGGGGAATTGGAATTGGAATTGGCATTGGAATTCTAATTCCAATTTGATGCAGCGTGCGTGGCTAGGATGAACCTTTATCAAGATTCGTTGATTCTTACGAATACCGAAAGTCGATAGATATTGAGGAAACCTCGTTTTCTGATTAATAATCTTCTTTTCTTTTTACAATGGAATACCTTCAGGGTATTTATAGGACTTACACGTATTAAATTAGGAATTACGTCTAATTACAATTTAATTACACTAATTTAGGATATTCCTTCCATAACAAGAATATCCCTACCTAATTTAGAATATCCCTTGTAATCTCTTCCTTAATTAGAATATATATTATAATCCTTTCCTTGATTAGAATATATCTTCCAATCCCTTCCTTAATTAGATTATCTTCCAATCTCTTCGACTCGCACCGCATCATTCCCCCCAGGGTAGAAAAGATTCGTCCTCGAATCTGGAACCGCATCATCCTCATCAGAAGAAGACTCACCCACAAAAGGAACAAGATGCTTCACATTGAACACATCAGAGGTACGCACATGGCTGGGAAGGCGTAAACGATAAGCATTGGGGTTGATCTTCTCCACAATCTCAACAGGACCAATCTTCTTAGCAGCAAGCTTGCTATATTCATGAGCTGGAAAACGATCCTTAGTCAGAATAGCCCACACAAAGTCACCAACTTCAAAATCAACAGCACGCCTTCTCGAATCAGCCTTCTCCTTGTACTTGGCAGTAGCAGCAACCAAACGGTCATGAGTGGTCTGATGAACCTGAGCCAACTGACCAACAAAATCCGCAGCAGTGGAATGAGGACGCACCTTGCTGGGCAGCGCTAACAAATCAAGAGGAGCACGCGGAGACAGCCCGTAAATCACATGGAAAGGACTGAAACCAGTGGAGCGATTAACAGCATGATTGTGAGCAAACTCGGCCTGAGGCAGCTTCAGATCCCAAGCCTTAGGATGATCCCCAATTAAACTGCGCAGAAGGTTCCCCAAAGACCTATTAACAACTTCAGTTTGGCCATCAGTTTGCGGGTGATAGGCACTGCTAAAATTCAGCTGAGTATTAACCAAACGCCAAAGACTCCTCCAAAAGTGACTCACAAAGCGAGTGTCCCGATCAGAAACTATGGAGGCAGGAAGTCCATGAAGGCGATACACATCCCTGAAATAAAGCTGTGCAACAGCCACAGCACCACCCAACTGATCCAACAAGTCATCCAACCGGGGAATAGGAAACCGATAACGCACTGTAATCTTGTTGATAGCACGACTATCAATGCACATACGCCAAGACCCATCCTTTTTTGGGGTAAGAAGGGCCGGGACAGCACAGGGACTAAGGCTCTCTCGAATGTGTCCCTTAGCCAGCAAGTCCTCCACCTGTCTACGCAACTCTTCATGTTCTTTGGGACTCATGCGGTAATGAGAACGGTTTGGTAGGGCAGCACCTGGAACCAAGTCAATGTGATGCTGGATATCACGCAAAGGAGGCAAGGCACAAGGCAGATTCTCAGGAAAGACATCTGCAAACTCCTGTAACAGCGGCTGCACTGGAATAGGCACCTCAGAACTAGCACCACAGGTAATCAGCGAACAAAATGGAGCAAACACCATGCCCGATTCGACCATGGCGGTCTGAAAAGGACCCCGAGACAACAAGGTGGTAGGGGGGGACGCATGATGAGTGGGGGCAGCACCCTTCTTGGGCTGATTTGGCATCAACACAATCTTGGTACCATGAAATAAGAACGTGTAGGTATTAGCACGCCCATCATGTATAACAGAATGATCAAACTGCCAAGGGCGACCAAGTAAAAGGTGACAAGCATCCATAGGAACCACATCACAATATACAGCATCACGATAATGGGAACCAATGGAAAAATTAACAAGTACGCGCTTGGAAACTGTAACATCCGTACCTTGACTCAGCCAGGACAGACGATAAGGCTTGGGGTGAGGTTCAGTGGACAGACCCAGCTTCGAAACTGCAACCTCAGAAATCACATTCTCACAACTCCCAGCATCAATGATGAAGGTGCAAACTTTGCCACCGATGGTACAAGTGGAATGGAACAGATTATTGCGTAACCACTCGTTGTCAGGAGCACGAGGGGTTAAACATGATCGACGAATCACCAAAAGGGGGCCAACATCACCAGAAACATACTCCTCCGCTGCCTCATCATCATAAACATCGTACACTGGGGCTGAATCTGAAGGAAGAGCAGAGTCAGGATCATCCACCTCAGTAAAAAGACCACGATTGGTGGACTTTGGGTTGCGACACTCTGCTTGGCGATGGCCAACTTCACCACAATTGAAACAACGCAAGCCACCGGGACGTCCCTGCGGGGGGGCTGTAGTGCCGCGAGGGGGGGCTGGGGTGGGATGGGCCGACTGGGAAGAAGAACCAATGCCACTAGTGGGGACAACCTGTTTTCCAAAGCTACCCGAACCGCGCCTGGCTAGCTGTTTCTCAGCCTGTGAAGCACGCTGATGTGCCTCAGAAACAGTCAAGGGATCAAACATATTCAAAATATCCTGCAACTGGAGGCGAAGGCCACCAATATAGCGAGAAACCAACTGGAGAGGGGACTCAGACAGGTCAACACGAGCCACAAAGGTGTAAAACTCAGTGGAATAGTCATCCACGGAACGAGAACCCTGACGAAGATTCTGGAACCGCTGGTACAGGTTACGTTCGTAATTATATGGTAGAAACGCAGCCCTAATATGCTTCCTGAATTTGTCCCAATTCGTGAGCTTTGCCTTACCATGACGAACACGTGTCTGTTTCAACTGCTGCCACCATGCTTGTGCACGACCATGTAAGCGGATCGTAACAAGGGGTACACGACGATCTGCAGGAACTTCCTTGAAATCCAGAATCTCTTCAACCTGAGAAAGCCAATCAATAAACTCTTCCGGTGATAGACTACCATCGAACTTAGGGATGTCCACCCTGAAAGCCTGCTCCCAGCGATGATTGGGGCGTTCAGGGGATCGATTCCGAAGACCACCGAGAGGGTTTTCATCTGTCATCGTAACATCATCTTCAGGGTGGTGCATGTGCATAGATGCATCCATCCGCTGCGTCAACCATTCAACCTGCCGCTTCAAATCGTCGTTATCACGGCGAAACTCAGCGTTTTCACGTCGCAACTCAGCAAGGTCACCATCATCAGCACCAGGGGTAGGGTTGCGCGGCTGTCTTCGGGGCGGCATACCTCAGGGTCGACTGGAATCTGATACCAACTGATGCAGCGTGCGTGGCTAGGATGAACCTTTATCAAGATTCGTTGATTCTTACGAATACCGAAAGTCGATAGATATTGAGGAAACCTCGTTTTCTGATTAATAATCTTCTTTTCTTTTTACAATGGAATACCTTCAGGGTATTTATAGGACTTACACGTATTAAATTAGGAATTACGTCTAATTACAATTTAATTACACTAATTTAGGATATTCCTTCCATAACAAGAATATCCCTACCTAATTTAGAATATCCCTTGTAATCTCTTCCTTAATTAGAATATATATTATAATCCTTTCCTTGATTAGAATATATCTTCCAATCCCTTCCTTAATTAGATTATCTTCCAATCTCTTCGACTCGCACCGCATCACAATTCCATGAGAATTGGCATTGAATTACAATTCAATTCCTATGTTTGGAAAAATGATAGAATTGTAATTCAATTCCAATTCCTATGTTTGGGAAAATGATAGAATTGTAATTCAATTCTAATTCTAATGTTTGTAAAATAAAATATCGGTTCAAAATATTAACTTTTAAAATATGTTTTGACGTTTTGGCACGTTTAATACGTTTTTGACATTTTTTCACATTTTCACACGTTTTTCACACGTTTTAAAACGTTTTTCATTATTTCACACATTTTCACGTTTTTCACACGTTTTAACACGTTTTTCACGTTTTTCAAACGTTTTTCACGTTTTTCACGTTTTCACATGTTTTCATGTTTTTTTACACGTTTTAATACGTTTTCACGTTTTTCACACATTACAACACGTTTTCACGTTTTTCACACGTTTTTCATGTTTTTCACACATTATTCACACGTTTTCACAAGTTTTAACACGTTTTTCACGTTTTACACGTTTTACACGTTTTTCACGTTTTTCACACGTTTTAACACGTTTCCACGATCCTCATCTCGTTCACTCACAGAAGCCTAGACGTTTTAAACGTTTTCACGTTTTTTACACGTTTTCACACGTTTTTCACGTTTTTCACACATCTTCACACGTTTTTCACACATTTTTCACGTTTTCACACGTTTTTTACACGTTTTCACACATTTTCACATTTTTTACACGTTTTAATACGTTTTCACGTTTTTCACACATTACAACACGTTTTTCACGTTTTTCACACGTTTTTCACGTTTTTCACACATTATTCACACGTTTTCACGTTTTCACGTTTTTCACACGTTTTAACACGTTTTTCACGTTTTACACGTTTTTCACGTTTTAATACGTTTTTCACGTTTTCAAACGTTTTCACATTTTAACATGTTTTTCACACATTTTCACACGTTTTTCACGTTTTCACATTTTTCACACTTTTTAACACGTTTTTCACGTTTTTCACGGTTTTCACGTTTTTCACGTGTTAAACGTGTTAAACGTGTTAAATGTATTAAAAATGTGTCAAACGTGTCAAAAACGTAAAAAACATGTGAACGTGTTAACGTGTTAAAAACGTTTTAAACGTGTTAAAAACATGAAAACGTGTCAAAAACATGTTAAATGTTCCAAACATGTGAAAAACGTGTTAAACATGCCAAAACGTGAAAAACGTGTTAAACGTATCAAAAATGTGGTAAACGTGTCAAAAACGTAAAAAAGTGTTAAATGTGTTAAAAACGTGAAAAATGTTAACTGTGTCAAAAACGTAAAAAATGTGTTAAATGTGTCAAAAACGTGAAAACGTGTTAAACGTGTCAAAAACGTGTTAAACATGTGAAAAACTTGTTAAACATGCCAAAACATGTTAAACGTGTCAAAAATGTGGTAAACGTGTCAAAAACGTAAAAAAATGTGTTAAATGTGTCAAAAACGTGAAAACGTGTTAAACGTGTCAAAAACGTGTTAAATATGTGAAAAACTTGTTAAACGTGCCAAAACGTGAAAAACATGTAAAACGTGTCAAAAATGTGGTAAACGTGTCAAAAACGTGTTAAATGTGTCAAAACGTGAAAACGCGTTAAACATGTCAAAAACGTAAAAAAACGTGTTACATGTGTCAAAAACGTGAAAACGTGTTAAACGCGTCAAAAACGTGTTAAATATGTGGAAAACTTGTTAAACGTGCCAAAACGTGCAAATTGTGCCAAAACATAAAAAACGTGTCAAACGTGTCAAAAACGTGTTAAACGTGTCAAAAACGTGAAAATCATGTGAAACGTGTCAAAAACGTGTTAAACGTGTCAAAGACGTGAAAAACGTGTTAAATGTGTCAAAAACGTGTTAAACATGTCAAGGACGTGAAAAACGTGTTAAATGTGTCAAAACGTGTTAAACGTGACAAAAACGTGTTAAACGTGCCAAAAACGTGTCAAACGTGTTTAAAACGTGAAAATCATGTTAAACGTGTCAAAAACGTGTTAGACGTGTCAAGAACGTGAAAAACGTGTTAAATGTGTCAAAAACGTGTTAAACGTGCCAAAAACGTATTAAACGTGTCAAAAACGTGTTAAACGTGCCAAAATATGAAAATATGTTAAACGTGTAAAAAACGTGTTAAAAGCGTGTAAAACGTGTTTAATGTGTGAAAAACGTGTTAAACATGTAAAAAACATGAAAAACGTGTTAATTTGGAATTACAATTCCGACCTAAAAAGATAGGAATTGAGAACTATCAAATTACACTATATTGAATTCCATTGGAATTCTAATTCCAATTCCAATTCTTAATATTAAAGTGTCTAACAAACATAAGAATTGGAATTGGACCCTCCAATTCCAATTCCAATTCCAATGCCAATTCCATGGCTATCAAACACACCCTAAATGAATTTCAGTAATACTCCACAAAAAACTTCAAATACTAACTACTTCTCAAAAATACAAAAATAAATAAATTGTTGATTTAACTTTTTTTTTTTTTTTTTCTTGTGTTGCATTAGGAGTAAGCTAGTAATATTTTTAATACATCTTCTTTTATATTAATTTGTCATTTTATATATAAACATTATATAAGGTCTTGTTTTGTTTGGGTTTTTTAAAAAATTCAACAAAAAATAATTTTTAATCAATTATTTCTCATATTATTTATATTATTAACCAAAATACTAAAATATTATGAATTTTAAATTCTAATTTTTTATTTTATTCATATATATAATACTCTTTAAATATTTTTACTAAACATATTCATTACCTTTTTAAAATCATCACTAATTATTATTATTTTTTCTCTAAATTTAAAAAAAAAAACTCATTCTGGTCAAATAAATATTATTTTTTAATGTATTATAAATATATTTAACATTTGTCAGTGAAAAGAAAGAGGTGTATAACATGCAAACCCGTAACTTTTGAGGTGTACTCTTTTGGTACGGTTAAATTTTGGTCCGTGAATCTGTCAAAATATGCCTTGTTTCAGACAGGTTATTGTCTTCGGCCCTGTTTGATATGACATTATTTAATTATTTATTTTTATAAATATTATTGATTATATGAATTAGTTTGTTTGAATTTATATATTAGGACTTTATTTTTTTAAACAAAATTAAATATTATTTCATTTCTTCTTTTCTATCATATTATTTCAATTATCGACTAAAATATTAAAATATTTTTTATTTTAAATTATTATTTTTTATTTTATATATATATATATCTTTTAAGTTTTTTATCAAAAATAATCATTAACTCTTCCAAATCATCAACAATCATTATTTTTTTTCTCTAGATTTTTAAAAAATCTTCAATAACAAAGCCTTATTTTTATCTGTTCTTAATCAATTTAGAAATTAAATTATTAATTAAAAATTTAAATTATTTATATATTTCCTTACATTACAAAATTTTAAAAAGAAACAATTTATTATCATTTTATTAAAAACTCAAATTAAATAGAGTGAAAACATTGAGTTATTTAGGACCTAACAAATCTATGCTCTAATCATTTTCGAGTTTCTAATTAAACCTTTTACAATTTCAAAATTAAAGTCAAACAATTTCATTTTTTTTTTCAAATTTGATACACAATTTGATTCCGAAAACACTTTTGTGAATATAACTATAACAATTTCATTTCCGTCTTCCTATTTATCCACATTTTAGTCATATATATCACCCCTCCGAGAAACTAACCAAACACAAGTTTTTGGCTAACCTTATTCATATATATCAATCACAAAAGGGCAAACTCCAATAAGTGATCAATTGTCTCCCTAGTCTCTGAACAAAGTAAGCAACTATGTGTTTGAAATGTCCATTAACTTGCTATGTTAGTCTCTCTTCGTCAATTTTCCTCATCGAGAAATTATTCTGCTAGACCACACCACTAATTCACTTACTCTCATTGACTTTAAATATGTGTCATGACATACTAGAAATCGAATTCTCCTCCATCATTTATAAAATTTAAATATTAAATATGTAAAATATATAATTTTTTGTGTGAGATTATTTGGTACAATGTTTTTTATTTCATTATTATGATTATTTTCTAAAAATATTTATTATTAGTGTGAAAATGATTTTGTATTTAGTATGAAAAACTGTGATTGCAATAAAGGAAATTCAATTGTTTATTAAAATTTTACTATTACTAATGATTACTTTTTGTTGTATTATTTTCTTTTGATTTCATTATTTATTTTTTATTAATAAAATTTGTTTAGGCATATATTTATTTGATTATATAATCAATTAATTCATCTCAATTGTTTTAATAAATTTAAATACATCAAGTTTAATAACTAATAAGAAAATAGAGAGGGTCTATCACAATCATTATTTATTTATTTGATTTTTAATAATCACTTTTATCATTTAAGCTGCGATCAGTTTGTTTTTGTTGGTTTGTGTTATTCTCTTTTATGATTTGAATTAACTTATAACTTCTTATAATTTTAATAAGAACAAAACAAAGTTATAACTCAACAATACATTTAATAATTCAATCCAAAAGGTCCTTAAAATATAAATAAGAGAGAGAGTTTCTACCCAAACTTCTGTATAAGACAAGAGCACTTATAAACCAAATTTATTATTAGGGCATTTTCGACCTTCAACATTTTTTGTTTTTTTCCTTTTGAGTTTTTATTACTAAGATAACGCTTGTTTGAATGCATGTATAAAAAAAAGATGAATCTCTTATCAAATATTTTTATTTATTTATTTATTCAAATTAGTAAAACCATCTTACCAAATTAGCTCAAATAACTTTTCAAACAATAACCCTTTAATAAACCATTTCAATTTATCTTAATTCAAACTTATTAACTAATTATTATGTTAGTTCACATAAAATATCAAATTTTTTAAGTTAAAAATGGGTATTTTGTTAATTTTTTTTTTAATAAATTAATAAAACTCACAACAAAAAATAAAAAACAAAAAACAGAAAATAAGTGTCAATTATTTTTTTAGGGTTAGAGTAGAATCCTTCTATATATCTCCATTGTATACTTCTCTCAATCCCCATCACTTCTCTTCTCTTCTCTTTCCTTTCTCTTTCTTTATAATTCATAAGAAAGAAGAGATGAAAATGACTATTAAGAAATCAAACAAATTGGCACAAGTAACAATTCTGAAGCAGATCCTAAGAAGATGTTCAAGCCTAGAAGAAAAAGACAAGAATTGTCTTCCTCATGATGTTCCTAAAGGTCATTTTGCTGTTTATGTTGGAAAAAACAGGAGTAGATATGTTGTTCCAATTTCTATCCTTAATCAACCTGAGTTTCAGTGTCTTCTTAGGCAAGCAGAAGAAGAATTCGGTTTTGATCATGACATGGGTCTTACTCTTCCTTGTGAAGAAGTTGTCTTTGTATCTCTTACATCTATGTTGATGATGAAATGAGTTCATTTCTTAAATCTCTAAGAAGTTTGTTTGTTTGTTTGAGTTGTCAAATTTCATGTGTTTTTTTTTGCCTTACTGAGGGGTGTATCAATTTATCAACACACCCGTGAGAGAGAACCTTATGATGTTTCTTTTATGAAAGGTAAGTTTTATTTTGCTTTAAACTGCATAATTTCTTATTAAAAAGTCATTAGTATTTATAACAAAGTTTTTTAAATAAAAGATAATGTTCATCTAACAAATCCTTCTTTTTCCCTGATCTTCTTCTCCAACTCCTTCTTTAATGGTAGATCTAGTGGATCGATGCATGCATACCTAAATCATTTATTTACTGAAAAATCGAAAATTCATTATTTATCTTATGAAAGTCTTCCGATTTCAAACTCTACCATAGTTTTTCCAATTCATGATTCTTAGCTCTTTCAATCACTGAAAAAAATTCATTATTCTCTTATTTATGTTAATTAAACAAATCTACTCGAACTAAGATATAAGAAGAACTGCAGAAGTTTTTCTTAATTGGAAAAAACAGACAATTTCTATAAAATAGTGTCAAATCCTTCCTTTGAAACAATTTTTTCATAAATCTTCATCGCAGATCTTGATCCCTACACTTACACTTGAAGAAATCAAAGAACTTATCTTCAATATTGGGAATTTCAAAGTCTTAGATCCAGATGGTATTCTAGCAGAATTTTATAAAGAATATTGAAATACAATCAACTCATATATATGTCATCCATATGATCCAACAATTCTTTTCTTCTGATATATGTTGAAAGAAACAACAAAAATGACACATGCATTCCACTTATATTAGTCTATAATTATTTCAAAAATCATTACAAATAAACTCAAATGCATTTCAATTCAATCATATTCCAATTAAGTTGTTTTCCTCAAACGAAGAGAAATTTAGGACAGAAAGTTCCTCAAAAGAGTTATTTTGTGGAGTATGATTGAGATTAGGTGATGCTCAAGTCCTTGGGTAGTTGTTGAAAAGTTTGGATTAGGGCGACTGATATTACAAACCTACATATTTGAGTTACTATTCCGATTATTTTCTAGTGGACTGTACGTATCATTAATAATGCTATTATTATGATGATTTTGAGATTCGTTCTGAAAAGACTGTGGTGTCGGTCGGTGAGTTAATAATTCTTCTTAAGGATCTATAATCGGTTGAGTAACGTGTTTATATTCTTTTCTTATTTTTTTTATTGTGATTTTTTATTTTTTTCTCATGTCAGTATTAACGTTATTATTATGACATTTTTTTAATTTCGTTATGTAAAAACTGTAAAGTTGGTTGATGAGTTAATAATTCTTTTGAAGATCTACGTGCTCTATAACTTGTTGGGTAATATGCTTACATTCTTGTCTTATTTTAATGTTTTATAATTTTTATTTTATTTTTTTGTTCTCATTTTTTTATTGTCGTCGTGTGTTTTAACGATTTTTTTTTTATCATTTTTAATATACATGAATCATAAATGAAATTCAATAACTGTTATTTCAAATTAAAATGTCATGTTTGCAGCAAAAATTGACTTATTCAAAATTTTCTATTGTATTGAATTGGACCTTATTGAAATCATGCTCCTGAAATAAAATTAGGATATGCACTCCATTCATTGATCTAATACATGAATATATTTCTACCACTTCTATCCAAATTGGTTAATGAAGCTCTATTATAATGTACAATTATGACACATTGAGGTATTTGACAAGGAAACCCCATATCTTTCTACTTATTTCTAATTGCAATTGAATTTCCACTAGGAAAATCACTAGAATGGAGAACTCAAAATCATTATAAGAGTATTGATCTCCAAAAAAACATGTTATGCTCTCTACTTTGTTTCAAATTTGGTTAAGGAAACTCCATCATCTACAATTATCCTACAAAGTGGCATCTCGCAGTCTCCCTACTTGTTTCTAATTGTAATTGAATTTCTAACTATGAAAATCATTGAAGTCGAGAATAAAAATTTCCTCGATCTCTAAAAGAAATCCTTCATGCTCTCAAGTCTTGTTTACTGATGAAATTCTCTTTACAAGTTCCACTAATATATCAACAATTAGAACATTCTTGGATATTTTTAAAGAATTTGGCGATCTTTTAGGACTCCTTAATCAATCATGTTAAAAGCACCATCATCTTTTCAAAAATTGAAAAAAAACATATTATGAACAAAGCATCAATAAAACATCCAACTCAAATAAACACAAAATTAGGTAATTACCTTGACCTTTCACACTCCATCTCAAAATAAAATAAAATTAAAGATTGAGATGAGTATGAAGAGCTCCAAAGTTGGAAAACCAAATTCCTATCACACTCAACAAAGTCACTTTCTTCTCTAATTTTTTTACAAGCTATATATCCTCACTTACCCACTTACGCAACGACCACAAACCTCTCTAAAAAATCATTAACAAAATAAAATAGACGCGATCTGTCGTAACTTCTTGTGAGGTTTTGATGATGAGAAAAAAATCCTAATGTCGTGGAGTTCTTTTTGCAAAACAAAAAATGAGAGATAACATGGATTCAAAATAAGTAAACGCCATAATTATAGTTTGATCACAAAACTAGTCGACAAATTATCACTCAACTTTCACGAATCTTCGCCAAGCCCAACACAGACATAGTTATGCCTTTTAGACAAAAATAAAATCGAACTAAAAAGGGATTCAAACATTCTAATAATTTTATCTCAACCAAAACTAAACAAAAAAAATCTTCTTTTTGATGAAAAGATATCATAAAGTAAAAAAATGACTTTTAAGAGATTTTGTTACATAACTTTGCGTCAAAGCCTTCTTTCGAAACAATTCATTCATATATCTCCATTGCACAAAATGCAAACATGATTTTGATAACTACG
Source organism: Impatiens glandulifera (assembly GCF_907164915.1). Taxonomy (NCBI): domain Eukaryota; kingdom Viridiplantae; phylum Streptophyta; class Magnoliopsida; order Ericales; family Balsaminaceae; genus Impatiens; species Impatiens glandulifera. The sequence goes on along the minus strand of NC_061865.1, from coordinate 54,511,038 downwards.
TTTGAAGAAATCAAATAATCTATCTTAAATATTCGGGATTTCAATGTCCTAGAGCTTGATGGCATGCCAAAAGCCTATAAAGAAAATTGGTACATAGTCAACTCACATGTCATCCATATGGTCAACAATTATTTTCTTCAAGGCATATGTTGAAAGAAACAAATGTCACATACATTACTTATTCTTTAAAATGAAACACAACATAATGGATCATTACATGGATATTAGTCTTTGTAATGTATCTTAGAAGATAATTTAAAAAATCGTTACAAATAAACTCAAATGAATCCTCAATTCAATCATATCCCTCAATGAAATTGTTTTCCTCAAAGGAAGAGAAATACCAAATAATTCAATACTTGCTATTTCGAATCAAAATGACTTGTTTGCAGCAAAAATTGATATATAAAAAACTTTCGATTGTATTGAATTGGACCATATCAAAATTATGCTCCTAAAATTAAGATGTGGCATTCCTTTTATTGATCTAATACATGAATATATTTTTACCAATTCTATCCAAATTAATTAATGAAGCTCCAAATTGTTTTGGAGGATAGTTTATGACAAATGGTTGACAATTAACAATGAATCAACTAGGTTACACATAAACTTAATAAACTTGTTGAAACAACATTTAATACTGAATTCTATATGAAAGCCATACCAACTAAGTTTGCTGAAGAAAATCATAGACATGACTGCGGTATGAAAAAAAAGATAAAAGAAACGCCGTTGCCGGGGATCGAACCCGGGTCACCCGCGTGACAGGCGGGAATACTTACCACTATACTACAACGACTTCACTTGATGCTGCAAATTCAACCTATTACATTATTTCTGTCTTAATACTATCTATTTAATACCAGCCTAAATACTAGTGGCCCGGTTCGGTTCCGCCACTACTTACAAGAGTATCTATCTTTAAAAAAAACCTTTATGCTCCATACTCCATCATCTACAATTATCTCACAAAGAGTATCAAACAAGGAGACCCCTATCTCTTTAATTACTTGTTTCTAATTGTCTCAAAATTCTTAAAGGAATATCAATCTCTAACCTAAATCTTTCGTGCATTCACTCTTTTTTATGATGACATCCTCGTTACAAGTTCCACTAATATATCAATAATCAAAACATTCTCGTACATTTTCAAAGAATTTGACGATCTAGCAAGACTCCTTAATCAAGTGCGACAATTATTTTTTTCAAAAACAAAAAACGATATTATCAACAAAACAATAAAAATATATAACTCAAAACAACACAAATTAGGTAATTAACTTGGGCTTTTACTCTCATCAATCATACAAAGTAAAAACTCCAAAGTTAGAAAACCAAATTACTAACATACTCAACAATATCACTTCTTACCTATTTTTTTTACAAGCTATCCTCACTTATGCAATGTCGACTACCAACCTTCTACCTAAACATCGACAAAAAATGTAGACGCAGTTTGTCGTAACTTCTTGTGGTGATTTGATGATGAGAAAAAATTCCTAATATTTTTTTGCAAAACAAAAGATTTGAAATAACTTGGATTCAAAAAAAGCGAAGATAAACTATCACTCAACTTTCTCGAATATTGACCAAGCCCAAAACCAACTTAGTTATGCCACTTTAGACCCAACTTCTTTTTCAAACTAAAAAGGGATTCAAACATTTTAATAGTCTTATTTCAACAAAATAATTCTCTTTTTTTAAAAGATATCATAAATAAAAAAAACACTTATTCTATAGATTTTGATATAAAAATAGGAATTGAACAAATATTAATATTTGGTTTGATCTATGACTTCCATTATCTGATAATTCATTCATTCCAAGATCGGTCCAACTAGACCAATGCATAGTCTAGAGTCACTTCCCACTTATAATTGCACAACACTTTTGAAAATACCATATCATATAAAGTGATTGCTTAATGCACAAAATTCTTATAAATTCAACCACCCTTTCCTACTTACTATATGATAAAATGAAAAAACAAAATTAAAAGTTTATGATTCATAAAAAAGCACCTCACACTTTTGTGTAGAATCATTTCTGTAGTATCCCTCTTACAATAAAATTCAAATGATCAAATTTCTATTTTTAAAAAAAAAAAAAATGAAACCCATTATTGTTTAGATCATCTTAAAATCTTTTTGCTTTAACCCACAATTAGACTTTTTAACTGGATCTTACTGTTTTCTGTCTAAGTCCACAAATTACAATTTTGAACAACTTTATTATATTGCTATTGATATCTATGTTTTTGACAAACCTCAATTGTCAAAAAAACACAATCTTCAACTTCAACCAAATTTAGAAAGTCCACTACTCATACAAAATTCAGTAAAGGAATACCATATTCAAATAGATTATCATCCCATTTCATGATTATTTACACGATTCATTAGTTTCATTGTTGATAGAGTCTTCAAAAACTACCACAAAACTGCAGCTCTCATTGTCGGCAATAACAAATTAAGGTGAAATTATGTTTGGGTTAGACTTCTTCATCGGAATGTAACCCAAGACAAAAACACGCATTTCCCACATTTCTGTTGCATCAATTATATCAACAGATTATTCACCCAAAAAACATTTTTCTCTAATGATGCTACAAGAATTCTTGAACCATTTGGGGATTCAAGCCAACTTTCTAAAAGCACGGTATTCTTAGATTGTTCTTAGAACAATCGAGCGAATCCTTAGATTGTTCTTAGAACAATCGAGCGAATCTACAAACTTGTCTAATATCTATCTCCGTTTAGCAAAAAGAAAAGGAGAATACCCTAGCCACAAATTTTCTCAATACCGCGCTTACAGATTTATGGTTCTAGATTCTAGTCACAACTATAAATTACAAAAATAAAATGGTCGATTTGTGTTATCATTTTTAGTTTATTATCTAGAATCTAGAACCATAAATCTGTAATGCAATTTGTTATGTTTAAAAAAAATGTGATTGACTTGTACAAAATGAAACCAGAAAAAAATTGAATAGAGAAAACAGTCTTGTAACAAATGAAAACAAAAATTATTTTAAATTTTAACTTTATCAATTTCTAAATAGGGCATTTTTACTTATCAAAACTGAGATTCATTGTTAACAAAATTCTGATCTAAGTTTCAAACAAGGCATCTTCACTCTTCTCCAAAATCACTGGACTGAAGGAATTAGAGTTCTACTTTTGATGATGCATTATTATCATAACCGAAAAAACAAAAAGCATGAGACTTCTGCTAATCTATTTCTTCTTCAGTGGTGCACCTTGGCCTCGGCTTTCTTATGCGACTTCACCTTAGCCTGAAACAATGGTAAGAAGAATTGTTGGGTCAGGGTTAAAGAGCATATGGACAATAGTTCATTAAAAAAAACAATTTTAGAAACTGCTGCTTTTATTCGGAATAAGTTCCATAGAAGATTAAAAATAAAAGAAGCAGAAATTGAGTTGTTTTGGTAATGATAAGATGAATTATTCATATGTAATCTCATACAACTTATAATTCTAGCTTGTTTTCTAACCAAAAAATGAACTTGTGATTCAACTTTAAATCCAATTATATACAAAAAATATGTGTTTCTAGTAAATGTGGGATCATAATCTACCCATAAGGGCCATAACTTCATTTGCCAAATGAACAATACTACAGCTTTTTAACACAAAAACAATACAGTACACCTACAAATTTGACGATTTCTCATCGAAATTGAGATATTATACTTCAAATCTTCTTAAAACATGATTTATAATGGGGGTTATTATCTGCTTCCACGTTTGGAAACACTTTCTGTAGCTGGAGCTAGGTTAAGAGGAGAAAATGTTAACAAATTTATGAAAATGTGTCTAATTAAGTTATGTTTCAGAACATTGTCTCATCTAAATCAACATCTAAACGAGATACTTCACAAAAAGTTGTTTTCAAGGGAATTTATCGACGTTTTATCAAGCAAACTCAGACTCAAATCCAGCTCCTGAAGGTGTTTCTAAATGGGACTAACTGACTACTCCACCACAGTCCACATCCTATACCAATCTCTATGGAAAATACCAAATACCAATATCCAAGAAACACGAAAGTCCTAAGTTCTTTGAAGAATCAATCAAAAACAAATACAGAATTTTCAGTTAAACATAAATTCAAGGTAAACGCAAACCTAAATTATGTGATTAACTCAAAACAGGGGCTTTGTTAGAGCTGATCTCCTAAATTCACTCCACCAAGTACAATAAAACATAGATTTTTACTAGGCATGACAGGAATTTAATCTCTAGGCTGAAAGTGAATAACCCACCCATCAAGATAGGAGATTCAGCAGCCAATATCATTCAATTTCAACATCAATCAAGCATTATTGACACATAAACGGTGACTCTGTTGGTATTCATTTTGTTTGGTCATTTATAATTACAAGATCGAAAGTGAAACATCAAACATATAGTAATGAAACAAGTTGTTACCTTCAAGTATTTGAGCTTGATGCTTCCATAAACGAGTCCGAAAGAGAAGGCGGAAGCGCGAGCAACCTGATCATCATTCACCAACAATAATACAGTAAAATATGTGTGCTCGATAAATAAGAATTGGTTTAGGACACAGGTATAGAAAATGATTTTACCAAAGCAAGGGTGCTTGTTCCTGAATAAGGACCGAGAGGAGGCGCCATCTGAATGCTTCTTCTCCGATTAAAGTTTCCGGCGATGGTGACAAAAATCCAACTCTATTAGGATCCCGATCGATCGATCTACAAAAACCCTAGAATTCTGAGTTCTAAAACCTGCAACTTTGACTAGCTTGTTTGCTTTAACATTATTTGTATATTATAATAATAGATTTGTTATTAATTATATTTATATAATTAGTATTAGAAAATCAAATAATAAATGAAATTTTCATAAATCTCTGAAATCACATTTAACCCATCATAACATTTGTTTAACTATATATATATTATATAGTTAAAGAGAAAATGATTTTGGGATTTAAATTTATTTATTCTCTAATTTATTATATATAAAAATAAATGACTTTGTACAAAGTAATGGTTTTCAATTTAACATAATTAAAAAAAAAAATTACTATTTTTTATTTGTAAATGATTAAACAATTATTTAGCATGTCTTAGTACATGTTTTTGCCCCTTACCCTAGGGTCAACTGTATTCATTAAAGGTTGAAACCTTTGATAATTCAAATGTTTCCACCCATGGTTCATTCAATCCTGGAGGCTTGGCCTAAATCAATTCGGGCAGTGCCAATGTATACGATGCTTCCATTTGTGTTCAGGTGACACTAACTGAGTGTGACACTAACTGAGTGGATTGAGGTCGTGTCGGCAGGGCAGTGGCGGACCCATAAATGTATTATCGGGGGGGCCAAATACATAATAACGTAGCATTTTTTTGGCGTCCAAATAAATGCATTTTCTAATTAAAATTTTACTCGATAATTACATAAAAATAATAACAAACACAATTACAAAATACTAACAAGCACAATTACTAAATTATTCTTGTCCATGAGTCGGTACAAAAGAAGACAAATTTATTCTACGAGATTCCATTTGTTGAAAATATTGCAATATTTGCTCATTTTCAATTGTTAAGAAAATATTTTTCTCAACATATACAACTAAACTATCATTAATCCATTCATCTCTCATTCGATTACGCAAATCAGTCTTCACGGTCTTCATTGCATCTTGACCATGTGTACGTAAAACGTTTCTCACGCTATGTCTTTGATCTTAAAATGATTCAAATTGAATTCTAGCTTTATTATGACAACTATTTAAAGTTCGCATATGATGATTGAATCTTTTAATGCCCTTTTCCAATTTTTGTACCCATCTCCTATAAATGTATCATTTACGTTTTCTCTATTTAAAGGCTTGAAAACATAACACCAAAAACAAAATGTTGCATCTTTTGATATGTTATATTCTAACCATGTATATTTTGGATACCAATTTTTTTGAAAGCTAATTTCATTATTACCAAAAGATGTTTTCGGATACAAATGACCATTTAATTGACCCTCGAAGTACATATTCTCTTCGAGCTTGATCTCGAATAGCAATATCAAATTTCTCAATTGGTTTCCTTAATCCCAGATCACTAATAATATCATCTAAATTTAATTCAGCACGTGATTGATTTTCTATTTGATCAGTAACATTAGACTCATTAGTAGGCTCATTAATTGATTGAGAAGTCTTAGGCTGGTCATGTGATGTAGAAGTACAAATTCGTTTATAGAATCTCTCAACTATTCCATATCCTACATAAATAAATAACTAAAAATAAATATAACTTAAAATAAATATGTGTCACAACCATAGGCCCCTAAATAAAATTAAAATAAATATAATAATTGTACATTTTATAAAAAATATTAAATATACAAATTAAATATATAACAATATTAACTAGTGTACAAAAATATTTCAAAATATATATCAAAAATATTAATATAATAAGTTGTAAATGAAAAAATATACCATAATAATTGATATACTTTTGGTGATTTTGAAGCCTCTTTTAATAATATTCGTGATATATTGTATGATGTCTTTGTAATAAAAAAATATGATATTTTTTTTAAAATGAAAAGAGATTATGAAGATAAATATAAAAATAAAAACAAATAAAAAAATTATTTTAAGAACATTTTAAAATATTAAAATAATTTTCACAATTATGTTGAATTTATGATAAAAAAATTTAAATTATTAGAGATGGAAATACATAATATCTATATAAACAATATAATTAGGGTTATTGATATATAAAATAGTTAATATTAAGGATGAAAAGTAATAAAACATTTAAAAAAATTATTTTTTATTAATATAGAGAGAAATAAATAATATATTATTATATAATATAGAGAGAGAAAACAAATAAAGAGAAGAAGATTAGAGAGAATGAAAGATTAGATGAATATGAATTAAGGTAGAGATTAGAGAGAATGAGAGATCAGATGGATAGGAATTAGGGCAGAAAGGAAAAAAGATGAGGGAATAGAGAGGAGAACGACAAAGAGGAAAAGGTGGAACTCAATTATTATATTAATTTTTTTTTTAAGTTGGGGGAGGCCCGGCTCCTTGTAGGTCCGCCACTACGTGCCAATAAAAGTAAGATCGAACTAACTCCAACTCAGTGTTAACCCAGTGTTGCATGTTTTATAAGGAAGATTATTGAGTTAAGAAATGATTATTGGAAGCTATTTGAAGTGTTATCCAAAGTAGTAGCATCTTGGTCCTGAGTAAGAGGTTTTTGGATACATGTATTGCAAGATGGTAGAGTCTGGTCCCCACCTTTTGCTCAATTTCTAGATGTAAGTTGAATTTGGATTCCATTGGAACTTTCAGTCATCATTAGTTGGGTTATGCCCATAAGTCATAACCTTTGCGGCCTTCTAGCTACGAGGCATGAATCGAGACTGTGAAGTTGCGTGTCAATGTTTTCTTATGTTTTTTGGTGTATTATATGGCTTTAGAGGAATCCAATAAGGTAGTTCAATTGGTTGGAGTGGTTTCTAAGAGATAAAAAATTACGAGTTCGATTCTCGCCTTAAATGTGTTAAGTTGAAATGGAGGTAATGACTGTGATTAACTTCCTCAATCAAAAATGTTTATTGATAACACCAGACCTGTTAAGCTTATCGATACTCGATAGCGCCAAATACCCCCATGCTCTTGTTGGGTTTTTTTGTTTTCCTTAGTCTATTAGAAAAATCCCAGCAAATAGGCCTATCTTGGACCCTGCTTAATACACTTATTTGGGAGCAAGATAAAAGAAGAGTTTTTTTAGCAAGAGATAGAGAGAGAAAAAGTAAGAAAGAAAAGAGAGAAAAACTTTAAGTTTCGGAGGTACTGTTCATTCCGAACTAGTCATAGTGTTTTGATGATCGCTGGAGTTTTCACCGTTGGATCGTCCTAATTTTTGGACAGAAGAAGCTTCAAAACTTCTGGGCCAACATTCTGGACGGTGGAGATCGAATTCTGAGGTCTGGAGGTCAATGTTTCGTTGCCGAAACATTAGCAGTTATTTCGGTAATATTCTTCATTTCTTGTTCTTTGATTATTTTCATATTCCTTGATGTGCATGTTTCTAAGGGTATGATGAATTTGTATGCCTCTAGTATTGTCTAAAGAATACTTTGTATTGATCTCTTGCCATTGGTAGTAGATTTTAAGCGGCACTAGGTATCCCGTGGTTTTTGACCCATTGAGGGGTTTTCCACGCTAAAATTTGGTGTTGTTTGTGTGTGTGCTTGCTTGGTGTGTTACTCACTGTTTTAGGGACTGTGTTGATTGCATTTGTGCATACCTATTTGTTAGTTTCCTCTCAGGTTTAAACGGTTTGAGAAAGTATTGTCAAACGGAGGTTAAATTCCGCATTTTATTGTTTATCGTTGTGGTGCATGTCCAATAACTCTTTGAGGCTAGGTTTATACTTTAGAGGATCAGGTGTGTCGATTGGCTATATAATCGCATTACATTAAACTTAAATGTCGGTTATTCTTGTATTTTGTTGTAGTTCCTTTTTACTTTTGCACTCATCCACTTTTATATAGGTTTTTCTCATTTTCTTTGTTTTTGTAAGTTAAAGAATGCTAACGACATTTATCTATCCATAAAAAATAAATTCCTTCCTTTTTTCAACAATAATTTTATATTAAGACTCCATAAATAAATTTATAAAATATTTTCCCCACTTTTTTCAATCATTCATATTCATGGTCCTCCAAATATATAAATATATAATAAATATATGAGTTCTCACAACCCACGACCCGTTATGTGAGTATAAATGAGTCGGGTTGTTGATTTATGGGTTGGCTCTAACTCACACTTGGAGCAATTCATTACAAAAAGAGTTAAAAAGGATATATATATATATATATATATATATATATATATATATATAAATATATATATATATATATATATATTATACGCAGATAATTGCGATATTTTTAATATTTTTTTTATTAATTCTTAAAAGTTTTATATTTTAATATTAGAGGATAATGTTTTTAATGTGTGGAGTGATTTTATTTTGAATTATTAGTCATACAAATTATAGTTACAAATAAAAGGATTTTAGAAGTTTTGTTTCTTTAATAGTTGGAGACAACTATAGATAAGAAACCCTAAGCCATAATGCGAGCCTTAATGTATATGGGTCTTAATATATACTTAACACATACTAAGTACCCTAAAACATTAAATACTATATAATATTGACCCATTATTCTTAATACTCCCCCTCAAGTTGGAGCGAAGATATTTGTCATGCCTAACTTACTTATAACGGGAACACAATCTCTACTACTTAGACTTTTAGTTAACACATCGGCTAGTTGATCACTAGTCTTTACATAAGAGGTACAAAGGAGACCGCTAGAAATCTACTCCTTGATGAAGTGCTGATCAATCTCAATATACTTGGTTTGATCGTGTTGAATCGGATCATTAACAATAGAGATATCAGCCTTGTTATCACAAAATAACTTCATAGGACCAATTAATGTAAAACCAAGTTCTATAAGAAGAGAGCGAGTCCATAAGAGCTCACTAACACCAAGAACTATATCTCTATACTCCGCCTCGACACTAGACCTTGCTACCACCGTTTGTTTCTTGTTGCACCAAGTTACCGGATTATCTCCAACAAAGGCACATTAGCCTGAAGTGGAACGCCTATCATCCAAGGAGATAGTCCAATCTGAGTCGGTATATCCTTGAACATCTAGGTGACTGTGAGGTTTAAACAACAAGCTCTTACCCGATGTTGCCTTCAAGTATCTTAGACCGCAATGGACTGTATCCATATAAGTTTCACAAGAATCATGCATGTATTGGCTCATAACACCAGCATCATAAGAAATCTTAGGTCTAGTATGAGCAATGTATATAAGTCTCTCAACTAACCATTGATATCTCTCCTTATCCACCTCAATACCAACACCTATGGAAAGCTTATGATTAGCTTTAAAAGGCGATCCGCATGTTTGAATTCCATCATCCCAGTATCAGATAGAAGATCAATGACATATTTCCATTGGGAGAGAAAGATCCCACGAGATGATCTAGCTACCTCAATCTCAAGAAAGTACCGTAACGAACCCAAGTCTTTAACCTCAAACTCAATCACCAATCGTTGTTTGATTGAGTTAATCTCATCTTCATCACCACCCATCATAATGATGTCATTGACATACACAATCAATATTGTAATATTGCCTCTTTGTCTCTTAACAAACTTCTTCATCTAAGTTGCCATGTAAAAAGACATTCTTCACATCAAGTTGTTGAAAATTCCATCCTAGATTGCAGCACAAGAAATTAGGATCCGAATGGAGTTCATCTTGGTGACGAGAGCAAACGTCTCTTGATAGTCAATCCCAAGTGTCTGTGTGTACCCCTTCACAACTAGTCTTGCCTTGTACCTTTCAACTATTTCATTTGGTTTATATTTTACTGTGAACACTCTTTGCATCCAACTATTTTTTTGCCAACATGAAAAGTCACAAGATCTCATGTGCCGCTCTTTTTAAGAGTATTCATCTCTTCACTCAAAGTACTTCTCAACTTTGATTCAAGTATAGCATCCTGTCAGCCCTGAGGAATAGGAAGAGAATACAAAGTGGAAACAAACGCACAATAGTAAGGAGATAAAGAATCTTAAGAAAATAAGTTAGAAATAGGATACATAGTACATTTTCTAGAATTTTTTCTAGCAACTATGGAAAAATAACGGTCAAAAAGAGAAAGATTACCGTTTGTATAGGAGAAAGAAGCAACTATGAGACTAACTTTCGGATATGACAATTGAGGGGGAAATATATAATCTCCATGTTGTTTATGTGAGTATGTCAATAAATTCGGTCCATCAAGTCTACCGAGTGTCATACATGATTCTCCACTAGAAGGTGTTTCCCTCTCTCCTCATGTCTTGGAAAAGGAAGATGGTCTGACTCTTTATTTTCCCATGAGTGACAAAGATGAGAATTGAAGAAGGCTCCATGTATAGGAGGAAGGAGAAACTATGAGACTAACTTCCGGATATGACAATTGAGGGGGAAATATAAAATTTCCATGTTGTTTGTGTGAGTATGTCAATAAATTCGGTCCATCAAGTCTACCGAGTGTCATACCTGATTCTCCACTAGAAGGTCCCTCTCTCCTCATGTCTTGGAAAAGGAAGATGGTCTGACTCTTTATTTTCCCATAAGTGACAAAGATGGGAATTGAAGAAGGCTCCATGTTTATTCTTCTTTTTCTAAACTCTCCCCTAAAGAGATAAACATGAGTTTGAGGTGTAATAAGGATTTGACTCCCAAAAAGTGACATCATGACTAACAAACACCAATTTAATGGGAGGATGATAACATTTGTACCCTTTATAAGTTAGATAATAACTGATAAAGACACATTTTAGAACTCGGCGATCTAACTTTCCATGCGATAGAGTAGAGTTATGAAAAAAGAAGACACATTCAAATACACAAAGTAGGAGAGGATTATGAAATAATTTAAGGCATTCAAATACTTTAAGGCAACTTGTAATTGTGTATGAATCATAATATGAAATAATTTAAGGCATTCAAATACTTCATTTTTGCGATGAATTAAGTAAATCCAAGCAATGTGGGTATAACAATCAATATAAGTAACAAACCATTTATATCCGGAACGACTAGTAACTTGAGTTGTGCCCTAAATATTAGAATGAATAACAGGAAATGGAGTCATGCTCCTCTGATTACTAATAGGATAACTGGAACGTTTGTGTTTCGCAAGTTCACATGGTTCACACATAAAGTTAGACCTACTACATTGCCTAGTTAAAGTAGGAAAAATATGTTCTAATGCACCAAATGAGAGATGACCACAATGTCTATGCCAGGAATACAAAGACTCTAACGGGGAGCTAGTTGATACTTGGTTGATCATCAATGAAGAAGTAGACATATTCTCCAAGACATATAAGTCATTGTAGACTTTACTCCACCAATCGTCTGACCGATTGCTATGTCCTGAAAAATACAATGAGAAGGGAAGATTGTTATCGAACAATTGAGAGACTCTATAATACGTTTAATAAATAAAAAATTTAAAGTGAATGATAGAACATGTAAGACATAGTTCAAAGATAATTTAGAAGAAATCTAAATAGACCATTTTCTTAGAATAGGTACAAGGGGTCCATCTGTAACCCGAATAGTATGCTATTAAAATAAATTAGAAATAAACAAACTAAAAGAATTTGTCATATGGTCAGAGGCTCCTAAATCAATGGTCCAAGAATTAGAAGAAGATTGTGTGGATGTTAAGGTAAAATTCATACCGGAATCGAAAAAATGAGAGGAGTAAAAGAGTTGTCTAGAAAGCTACGTAGAGTAGTCGTCTCAAAAACCGTCAAAGGAGACTCTACTACAGGTGAAGGAGTATCCATACCAAAAGTCTCTGTCTCCACTGATAGATGAGCACTATACTGACGATGTCCTACAAAGTCACGACTTTGGCCGCAATTAGAGAGGAAGGAAAAGACAGAAACGAGAAACCTTAATTTCATGGCTCTAATACCAAGTTACAAATAAAAGGATTTCAGAAGTTTTGCCTCTCCAATAGTTGGAGACAACTATATATAGATAAGAAACCCTATACCTTAATGTGGATCTTAATGTATATGGGCCTTAATGTATATGTGTCTTAATATATACTTAACACATACTAAGAACCCTAAAATATTAAATACTATACAATATTGACCCATTATTCTTAACAATTACAAATAAAAAATTATAAATATAGATTAATAATCTTAAGTGGTCTAGTGGTAAATGTTAATGATACTGGTTTATTGAAATAAGGGTAAAAATTTGATAATGATGAGATGTTTGGTTGACAGAAATGAGGGTAAAATGTCAATAATGTCAATAATGTTGAGATAGTTGGGTGTAGAATGATCGAAGTGATGTTTATGTGATTAGTAATGATGAGAGATCCATTGAGTAATAAATGATATTGGTTTTTAAATATGTATGAATGCGATGGTTGGTTGACCGAAATGAAAGTGAGGTCACGAGATCAAAAGTCAATTAAATTGGTGGTTGGGTTGTCAAAGTGAGACAAATGTAATGATATAAGATGGTTGGGAGTCGGGAGCGAGTCAACGGAGGTCAAAACGCCAGGTTTAGTGCCCAAAAGGATTCAAAATTGCGCATGTTGACGTCATGCTAACGCTAGGCGCATAACTTATTTTTAAACCATTCAAAATCATGGATTTTGAGTCATTTTCCGATGATGAAATCCTGAAGGGCATCTTCAACTTCAAAAAATTACCCAAGTCTCTATACTCAATGAAATTAGTTGTTCTTGTATATTTTAGAAATATGAAAGAGTCCTCTACAACGTTCGTTTATTTCCAAAAAGTAGTCGACAATCGTATTCCTCGAATCGATGGTAGAAGACGATGCGACCAAGACGTTATCAAACCAGACATGCCCTCATTTTTTAATTCATAACTAGAGTTGTAGTGCTTAGTTTTGGATTACGACCTATGGTTGGAAAGTTAAGTCATAGCCCATTCGAATGGAACTAGTCCCGGGTCTCCATTCAACGGCTAATGCAGTCAATTTAGCCTAACAACTCAAAGAACTAGATATTGGATTGAATGTTTGACTCTCAAACTTTCTCCTAACAAAAATTATATGGAATCATATTAGCTAAAAAATTATAGAAATGTCCCACATGAAAACTATCAATCTTTTGTCAACGCATAACGTCTTATTTAGATGTGGACACTTGTTTTGCGTTCTATCAAAAATAAAACTTTATTATGGGACAAACTCTCCCTAATATTTAATCTCTTTTTATTTCTAATTTGGCTAGAGAAACTACTAGATCAAGGATCAAACATTTCCTTAACTGTGGTATTTTCTACATATATAAATAGAAGCAAACTTAAGATACGTCGTAACTAGATTTTTGACACTACACCAAATGTCGTCCCCAAAACTGATCAAAAAACCATCTACACAATTAATCTAGACTTCCCACGAAATTTTTTCCACATATAATAAATTCTTCTACAAATACTATACTCCCACTGAATAGTTAGACATTTTGGTGAACCAATCAGACCAATCTTAATCATACTTACATCTAATCATCAATTCCCAAAGACTATTCAGTTCCGTTTCAAATATATTACACCATTTTAATAAAAGAGTCTTATTAAATGAAACAAAATCTCAAATATCCAAACTTTTTTTATAAATTAAACATTTATACTTATCATAATTAATTAGTTGATAAAACGATTATTTAGAAGATTCCATACAAAAAATATACATTATTCTCTATATTTGCTGACACATCCTTGAGAATAATGAATAAAATAAAGAAATCATATATAATGTAAATTAAAAATGCTTTTTATTAATTTATTAGAAAATGAAATTTTGATTCACTTTTTTTTCTTCTTTTTTTTGTCCCTCCAATAATTATATTATGCAACCACGGTCCAACACACATCTTATCCCTTCATTGTTCTTTATAAACTTTTTCCAAAGCATATCTTTTCCCTTCATTGATCTTTATACATTTTTTCAATCAAATTTTCAAATAATTCATTTTCAAGGCCCACAAAAGAAATAGTACAACAATCTATTATCTACTTCAATGCAGTAATAATTTCGATGCCAGTATTGGTCCTATTCCAACTCTTTAATATTTTCTCACACCTATTAACAATAAAATTTGATTTCTTACTTGCTTGGTATATAATTTCTTGATCTTCTGTATATATTATGTGCATTCTTTTTTTTAAGAAACAAGACCACAGGAAAAAAAAGAAAGAACAAAGCATACAAATGGCTACATAGGTGAGTTGTTGATCGAGCCAATTCAAGAGAACTTGACCGTCTCTTCTGATTTAACAGTAACTTTCAAGAGCTGGAAGCTAAACTCGCTGATTTAAGAGAGCAAAAAGAGACAATGTACGTTATTTTTGTTTTTTTTATTTATTTATCAATTTTGTCGTTTTACTTAAACGACTTTCTTTGAATGAAATTAAATTTCTTAAAAAATGAATAAATATATTATATAGTATATATATTAGTATGGCATGGTTGGGCCCTCCGGGTATGAATAAGAGTGGCTCCCTTACATGGCGCACAAACTTGTTTAGTCCAAATCAGCCTCTCTTAGCCACAACTTTATACTTTGGATGGGATTCCTTGGGAAGCTTTGGACAAAAGATGTCATGAAGAAATTTAAAGAAATTGAATATGAAACTTGCCCCTTTGTGGAAAGGATAAGGAAACTCTTGATCATTTAACTATATTTGTCCATTTTCTAACATAAACTTGAATAATATTTTGCTAGCATGATGATCTCAATTCTCGATCAGGAAAGGTGTCAAAAGAATGGCAGAAAGACAATCTAGAGCTGGTGTTTTCATGTGTGCTTTTGTTTTAGTAATTTTCTATGGAATTTGGAAAGAAAGAACCCAAAGATCATTTGGGGATTGACAAGAAGTTAGTAAGAAGGTAAGAGGCCTTGAAGGAAATCAACAAATAGATCAAATAAATTTTAAACATGTATTTCAGTGAAGAAATAAATGTGAGAAAATGTACCTTGATATGATAAAAACTATGGTTCAAAAGTGAATAATCAATTGATCAAAGAAATGTTAAAGAACTTCAAAGATGAAAAATCCCAGAGCAATTAAGTAGATGGGAATGATCAATATTCATTGTTTAATAAATAAACAATTGAACAAATATCATGTATGTCTTGATGTACCATTAAACTTTAACTTTATTAATATTTCCACCAATAATTGTTTTCCAAGGCTAGACAAAGAAAAAAGTGATAAATAACTTTTGAGATGGTGATTATTATTCAATCCAAACCATGCATATCTTATCTCCTCTTCTTCATTACAGTACTGTTCCAGACTTGGAACATATTCTTATGTTTGTAGGGTACTATATTAATTATGTATATTAAAAGGAACTAAATATCATGTATGTCTTGATGTACCATTAAGGACTTAAATAAATACATTTCATATTAAAACATGTTCCAATTAAAGATAGTTCATGCTCATAATATATGTGAACCTTACATTGAAAATCATTAATAAACACACAATATATGCTTATGAACACATCATTAAATTTCTTTTGTTGTTGGACATAGATATGCTATTTATTGCAGACTTATTTCTGCTCATAAATCTGACATATGCCGACACATAAATACCGGCTCTTAGCTTGCGTTGGAAAGAGACAAATAAAATAAAAAAACTGGAGATCAGGTTAGTCACACAATTACTTAACTATTTTTTTATTATTGGAGTTGATTATTTATTCTCATATTTTGTAATCTCATTTATTTTCTACTGTCCATCCATTTATTTAATAAAAATAATAAAATATTTTTAATTTACTTTTATAAAATTTAAATTTTAAATATAAAGTAGCATTATTATTAGAAAATGACATTTGATTCACTTTTTTTTTTCCAATAATTCATTTCATGCAACCACGCATTCACATATTTTTTTTTCCAATAATTCATTTTCAAGGCCCACAGAGGAAATGGTACAATAATTTATTATTTTCTTCAATGCATGCAGTAACAATTCTATTTCCAGACTCGCACCTACCAGTATTAATTAGAGAGATCATTTCTTTTCTATATTCTTTGCATTCTTTTTAAGAAAGAAGAACACACACGGAGAGCGAGTAAGTGAACAAGTCATACAAATGGCAGGAGAGGTTGGTTTGAGTGTACTAGGAAAGATCGGGGAGTTGCTGATTGAGCCAATTCAACGAGAACTTGGTTATTTCTTCTGCTTCAACAATAACTTTCAAGAACTCCAAACTCAACTAGAAAAACTAATAGCAATGAAAAACGATGTACAAGCAAGGGAAGATGCAGAAATGAGGAAGCGGAACACCCTAGGTGAAATCGTCAAGTTGTGGATTGACAATGCAGACGGAATAATTGTAGAAGCAAAGAGTCTTCTCAATGAGAAGGCCGAGGTTCAGAAAGGGTGTTTCTCCATAAAATGGTGTCCTAATATAAGCTTGCGCTTTTCTTTGGGCAGGAAGGGGAAGAAGTTATCTGTTGTTATAATTGAGCTTGTTCAATCTGGTGCTCAGTTGCCACAGACGGGTCACGCCTTACCCGTGTCACCCATAAATATAGGCGATTACATTGGAGATGCTCGTGATTTCAACAGCCGAAGTCAGATTGTGGAAGACATCATTGAGAAGTTAAGGGATGAAAAGACAATGTTAATTGGGATATGCGGGATGGGAGGCATTGGAAAGACTACATTGGCCAAGCAAGTCCTCCAAAAGGTACAAGACTTCCCTAAGCCTTTATTTGATGTTCAAGTTATTTCGACTGTCTCCAATAGTCCCAATTTCAATACTATCCAACAAGAAGTCGCGGAGATGTTAGGGTCTTCGCTTAAAGAAATAGAGAATGGGATTTTAAGAGCAGAACAATTACGAAAAGCTTTTAGTAACAAAAAGGTTGTTGTCTTGTTGGATGATGTTTGGAAGGAGTTTGATTTAAATGCTTTTGGTTTTCCATTAACAAAATCAAATGTTGATGGGAGTTTCTGTAAAATAATTTACACATCTAGAAACAAAGATTCATTGTGGTCAGGTGAACGGAACATCACCAAACAAGAATTCTCTCTTGACATTTTGTCAGATGAAGAATCCTTGACTTTGTTTAAAAGAAAAGTCAATCTGCCTAATGATGATATTGAAAAAAATGAAATAGCAAGACAAATTGTGAAAGAATGTGCAGGACTACCCCTAGCGCTTGAGGTTGTAGGAGGCGCTCTCGTAAATAAGAGAACATCCGTGTGGAACGATATGCTTTACAGGTTGCAGAGTCAACAACTACACCATGACAAGATAGACAAGGTCGTGCAGACGAGTTATGACTTCTTAGAAGATCCCAATGCCCGAAGCTTGTTCTTGTTTTGCTGCTTATTCCAAGAAGACGAAGAGATTCCCATCGAGACGTTGTATCGTTATGTAGTGGGTTTGCAACTCTTCAAAGGTATGAATCTACACCGTATAAGTGATCGTGTAGAGACCTTATTAGACGACCTAACAAAGAGAAATTTGCTAATAAATGTTAAAGAATATGCAGTGAAGATGCATGATGTGGTGAGAGATGTGGGAATTTCAATTGCAAAACAAGAAAATAACGGTATTAATTATCTTGAGTGTGATGGTATGGACGAACTAGAGAATATAGATACTCCACATACTAAGATGATTTCAATATTGTTCAGGAAGAATAATTTAGATGTCCCTAATACCGTGGAATTTCGAGGCTCAAAATTGGAACTACTACGGTTGGATAGTTCGAATCATTACCTACCAAATATTAAAATATCATGGAATTTACCTAAAGTGGCGGATAATCTCAAAGTTATAAATATAGTTTGCCATCTAGGTAAGATTAGTGAGTTTCCATCGAAGTTGAAGATGTTATCCCTAGAGAGATTGAGTTTGGATATGAGTGTATCTTCTATTGGACATATTAAGTGTTTGGAGATCCTTAGCCTTCGAGATTCAACCATTAAAGATTTGTCAAACGAAATAAGTGAGTTAACAAACTTAAGATTGTTGGATTTGACTAGGTGCAAATGTTTTATATTCAATGGTGTTCTTTCGAAGCTTACTAATCTAGAAGAATTGTACATGTGGGAGAGTTTTCAAGATTGGAGGCTACAAAAAAAAGACGTTAATGGCGGAGACAATCATGCAGCAGGTATCGATGAGTTAAATTACTTGCATAAATTGTGGAAATTGGAACTGGAGGTACCCAACATTGAACAAGTGCCGAGAGGTGTTATGCTATTTTCTTCTTCAACGTTGTTAGAACAATTCAAGATAAGAATAGGAGGAGAATGCGAGCGAACTAAATTTGAGATAAGAATAGGAGGAGGATGCGAGAGAACTAAATTTGAAAGTGGGAAAAGACAACTTTGGTTGGAGAATGATATAAACAATACCACCAGTTTCCTACATGAACTTGGGGTCTTAATAGAAAAGGGCATTACAAATTTATTTATAAGCAATGATCTTTGCAAAGGATTAAACGAGAATCATTTTTATAAATTAAAAAGATTGGAGCTAAAAGGATTGAAGCAATTTATCTTTCCAACCACCAAGGTACGAGCATATATAAATTTCATGATTACAATAACATGTCCTATCATTATGAGTAATTTTTCTTTATATTTATTATTTCGTAGTTGGAAATGCCTTTTTTGGAGGAGGTGAAGATTTTATCTATTCCAAATATTGAAAGCCTGTGCAACTTTGTGGCTCCATCCCTAAAAAGTTTGTCCATCGATAGTTGTGACAGCTTGAGATATGTGTTATCGGAGATCTTCTTGATGCGTGTTTCTCATTTTACAAAATTATTCATTGCAAATTGTAAAATGTTGAAGGGAATAATAGGAGTATCTACGGTGGTAGAAGAGCAGGGGGGAAAATCAATTGAATTCCCTAATTTGAAGGAATTGGATCTCGAATACTTAGACAAATTAACGAGTATTGTCGTGAACATCAACAATTTGGACGATGAAGAGGAAAAGGCGCAGCAAAGAACACTATTTGGTCATGATGAGGTAATAGTAAATGAAAATTGTTATTAGTTAATTTTAGGGTAGTATAATTAAATAGGGAATACTTTTATTAATAAAAAGTAGTGGATGAATAACTAGCTAATAATATAATTTATAGGATTATATATATGTAGTATACAAAGAGAGGATCTGATCTGGTTGATACATGAGAAAAACAAGTAGAGTGTGTAATTAATTAGATAAGATATTTCCTGTATTAAGAAAATTGTCTAATTATATCTTATATTAAATGGATGTGTTTGATTTTGATTTTGCATGCATGCAGGTCTCGTTTCCTCGCTTAGATGAGTTGATAATTGATGGATTGCCAAAGATAAATTATATAGTAGGATGGAAAGAGGGAGGGAGACAGGGAAAAGGACATCATAATAAGATATTTCCTGTATTAAGACGGATGGAGTTGCGTAATTTAAGCAATTTAATACATGTGTATGAAATGAACCAGCCAGGACTAGGAGTGCTTTTATTTCAAAACTTGACATACCTGCAAGTTGGTGAATGTGGGAAATTGAGATATTTGTTTTCGGAGAATATAGGTAGAGTCGCTGCCAATCACCTTGCGAGTCTAGATATTTGTGAATGTCCAATGATGGAAGTGGTGATGAAGAATATTGAGGAGGAAGTAATAATAGATGATAAAGCTGGAGTAGGAGGAGGAGGAAGTAATAGTCATTTCTTTCCACTCCTTGGGAGATTGACACTTTTGAGTCTATCGGGTTTGAGGAGCTTTTGTGATGTTGCTTATACTTGGGAGTTGTCATCACTAAATAATCTGTGGGTGTCAAGATGTCCCAAGCTAGAGGCACTCTCTCCAGGCTTTTTGGATTCTCCAATGCTGGGCACTCTATTTTATGGACTTGATACTGTATATGTAAAGGATACTTGGAAAGGTGACATTAACGCTGCATTGCGCCATATCAAGGTGCTCTCTCCCTCTCCCTCTCTATTTCTATTTTATTTTGTGTTGGTTTCTTCCTTATAAATTAAGCTTTTTAAGTTAAGTTTACTGCATTATTATTATTATTGTTGTACACACAGAAAGAAACAGAAGAAAAGAGACTAGAGAACATGAATGAAGATGATGATGATGATGATGATGATGATGACGACGACGAAGACGACGACGACGATTCAGAAGATTGAGGAATTAATGGGTAAGTAGGATTTGTTCTGTTATATTAATTACATCATGTAATTGATTACTCATCTTACTGTCTTCCTCCTTTTCAGGGCTGCTTAATCTGCAACACATTATTGTTTTCGTGTCTATTAAATAAGTTGCAGCTTCGATCGTGTCTACTAAATAATAATACTAATGTCTTTACATGCTTACAACTAATAGCTAGAGACATAATCATCATAATTAGTAATGCTCTCTGCTACAAGAACTTATCATTATATATATATGCATAAATACTTTAATTTTTTAAGCATTTTTTTTTGTTTATGTTTCACTGCTGCTGGTTCTCTTAATGTTTATTTTTGTTGTGTTTGGTGATACTTTTGATACTCTATTTTTGTAATATTATTGTCGTTATGTTTATTTGATAAAATCCGGAGGATGGGGATGAATTATTTCTCTCGGGAATAGTTCTTTTTTTCCACTCCTTAGTAAATTTTCACTCGACTTTTGTTGATGTCTAAACTATGGTTTTTAGCTCGAAATGACAAAGAATTGTTTGGTTTTTGAGTCTTGCAAAACAGAGCCTACCCAGAAACAGAAAATGAACTGCAGCCTACTGTTTTGTTCGTTTACAGTGTCAAAATTCAGTTTATCATCAAATAATTGCCTACCATCAAGTTCAACATAAATGTCAAAAGTTTAATCAAAGCATTAAGTCATTTGGTTTTTTTTATATATATATATTTATTGTTATTTTTCAAGTTTTAGATATGATTGAATTTCAAAACACACATTACCTTGTCATAATCCCAAATTAATAAATAGATATATTTTTTTTGTAAGAGAATCAAATCATAAATATGACTTAAATATGATGTTTTTATTATGGAGAATGATAGTCAAATGGAGTACATAATATATCAATCCATATTTTCATCATGCCAAATTTAAGAGACCAAATCATGAATATCAAGTCAAATAATTCCATATTAACTATTATGGATTCGTACTTGAGGCTTTCAATCTTCGTCTCATGTTGTGTTTCAGATGATACAATCCCCTCAAAAGTTGATGGTCAGAAGGATAGGATGATACAATCGCCATGGAAGAGGTCGGTATTCTCTGTTTTTTGTTTCTTCCAAAGTTCACAAAAGTTTAACAATTTAATGGTTAATTTTCCTAAATGAAGCTTGTTAGAGTAAAATAATAGGAATTGATTGGAAAAGAGTTACATAAGTTGAGGCTAAATCATCAATAGATGCAGAAATGGAACCTGTCAATTGATAAAATAGAGTAAAACTAGGGTTTCTTATTAGCAAACTTAAATAATAGACTAAAATACCCTTGAATGCTAATAAAGATAATAAAATAATATATCTAACATCCTCTCTCAAACTCACGATGCAACAATACCTTTATCGTTCAAAAACAGCTCATCAATTCAGTTTATCATCAAATAATTGTCTACCATCAAGTTCAACATAAATGTCAAAATTGTAATCAAAGCATTAAGAAAATAGGTTTTCTTCCTTTTCCAGAAAAAAATTGTTTTTTAATTTCGATTCATATATATGTTAAGAAAAATAGATTATGTGTTTTATTAGTTTATTGTTGTATAAGGAGACGTATAATTCTTATCGGTTAGTTAGTATAGGTAATTTATTTAATTTCTAATGGTAAGATGATGACAATATATAGTATTTTATTCCTTTAATAAAATTGGTTAGTTTTACAAATTCATCTTCTATATTTATCTAATTTAATCTGTCAATCAGTATCAAAGTGAGGTCTTCTACGTTCTAACGAAGAAGAAGAAAGGAGAAAGTAATTCATAGAAAAATAAACGGCTTACTGTTTTTAAAATTAAAATTGATGATGTTGTTAAACTTCTTAAAAAACATATTATAGAAGATGATGATTTGAATTTACATTCTTAGACTAAGATTATAGAGATGGTTTGAGTTTAGAATGAAGTTCAAATTCAAAATGAAAAAAAAAACAATAGGCTTCTCATGCTGTTTAAAAATGAAATGAGTTGGATTGAACCTTTGTTCTTGTTTTCTTTTCCTTTGAACTGAATTTGGCGATTTAAAGCTCTTAAACAATTTCTCAAAGGAGGAATGATTTATACCTTTGAATTATTCTTGTTTTTTTGTGTTAAATTTGAAAATTATATACATGATTCTTCTTGAGTTAGGATTTGTATTTCCCAAATCTGACTAACTTGAAACAATCTATAAAAACGCAAAAAGAAGAACACAAGAAGACACAAATTTATAGTGGTTCACTCAAATTGAGTTGCGTCCACTTCAACCACCAGCAGATTTCACTATGAAGAAGGAATACAAAGTTTTTTTTCCCTCACACTTTATCTCTTTAGAATTTTGTCTTCACAATGTAAACCCTTAATAATCACATATTTATAGGATAAACATTCAGTTAATAAACTTAAACAACTTTGGTCAGGCCCAAGCTAAAAACAAAAAAAAAAACCCAATAAACTCTAATTTACAATGTAGAGTTTATTATAAGTGTAGGCTCCATAACTCAACATCTTGTTAGGCCGACCTTGTGCAAACATATTTTTTGTTTTATTGTTAGGTAAGTGGAGATGAAACATTCAAATTGGACATTGAAAAAGAAAGTAACCTCGTATACTCATTAATTAGATTTTAATTAGATTTGGGACGTGGAACGTGGAATGTGTTATGCATATGTTTATCTAAAGAAAATGTATTTGTGAGAAATTTTCAAAATTATTCAATTTCATTTAATTAGATTATGAGTTTTTTTAATAGTTCCATCTTTGGAAATAGATAAGTTTGCCTAAACCATCCAATTGAAAAGTAAAAAAAACAAATTATGCTAAAAGAAGCTTTAAAAAAATCTCTGAAAACTATATCTTTGATTTGATTTAAAATAATTCTAAAATAAAATAATTTGGCGACATTTAATTTAATTTTAGCTGCGCATAAATAAGCGTCGATAAAAGTTACGCCGACTAATATTTGGGCGACGTAAGATTATGCGTCGGAAACCAATAGGCGACAGTCTTAGAGCTCACGGTTAGATGATTGAACTCTTATACAGGTAACTTTTTTTTTTAAAGATTTAATCTTCATTAGAATATAATACTTTTTTTTATGCCATGTTTTATGGCTTTTTTATTTATTTTTTCGTGTCATTCTTTGTTATTGTGCTTAAACGATTTTAATCATTTTTAATATACCTAGACCAATTTTTTATTTAAATCCAAATGAATAAAACATCTCTATTAAATAAGAACTTAAAGTGGGAAATTAGTCATCACTAGTAGTGACAACTTTTATCTTTATTTGAAGCCATGGATAGAAAAACATGGCATCAATCAAGTAGATGAAATATTCGATACTCTTTATTCCCTCTCCAATAATTAATTAAAAAGTGTATTAATAACAACTTAATAGTACTAAAGCTTGATCTAATAATGGCATTCTATATCTAAAGCATATTTATTTTCATTTATATATATATTACTATAGCATTAAAAGTTTCTTTCCATTGATGGTTCCCAAATTCAATCCTATAATCGATCGAATTGCCCGAGAAACATAAACATTGATATTATGATTCAAACATATCCAAAATTCCTTACATTTTTCACAACGCGTTTCTACTCTCAAATTGGATCCGCCACCAACTTGTGTTTCATCAGATTTTCAAGGTTTGTAATTATGTTATAACTTGCACTCCAGATAATAAAAAATTATTTTAGGGAAGAAATTTCTTTTCCAAATAAATTTCCAAAACTCTTCTATATCCTGTCTAGAATAAGATGCTTGTTAAAAAAAAAAATAGAATTAGAACATAAAAATCAAAAACCTTATTTAACCAAGTAATTTCCATCAGGACAATGTGATCAAATCAAGACATCAGCTTCTTCAACTAATGATAATTTTATCTTACAAATTTGTTTCGTGTCACAGATTATAATCAACAAAGTCAGAAAAATTAACATGTATTTGTTTTTTGGAATAAGGTATTTTCCAGGCAGACACTTATCAGAACACGTGCCAACCCGTCTTTTCATTCCGAATATCTCAATGATATCCATTAACCAATAATTCTTTCCCCACATAAAATTATTCAAATATGGAGACTTTTTTAACATAATGACAAGAAGAATTATTATAAACCTATATTCCTAAAAAAAAAATGTCCAAATCTGGTTCACAAATATGTTAGAAAATAAAATTAATTAAAAATTAGACGTTATTATCTTTTGTTTAATAGGTGTCTTAATAAAAATTAAATGTCTAGTTAATATTAGACGTTATTATATTTTCTTTAATAGGGGTCTTAATTATTATTAATTCTGATCGTTTAAGAGTTTTTTTTGTCATAGTATAAATAGAGTAGTTGTATTTGTAGAAAGAAGACGAACTGAAATAAAATTATCTTCCCCTTTTTTAATCTTATCTTGAGTTTGTAAGTGAATAAGTCGATTGTCCACTAACATTTTCAACAAAATGGTATTAAAGCAATGATGTCTTCGATGTTCAAATATCCGCGTCTTATGAATGACAACTATGATAGTTGGTCTATTCGAGTAAAGACGTTACTCAGTTCCCAAAGTGCATGGGAAATCGTAAAGAGTGGGATTGTTGAACCTAATGAGGATGCGACGTTGGCCTTGACTCAAGCGTTCAAGAAGAACAAAAAGAAGGATCAGCATGCCCTTTCTATCATCCACTAGTGTCTGGATGATACTGCTTTTGAGAAAGTAGCAAATGTCTCAACATCGAAGGAGGCATTGGAAATTCTAATAAATTCCCAAAAAGGAGTTGTTAAGGTAAAAAAGGTGCGACTTCAGATCTTACGGGGATAATTTGAAGCTCTTCATCAAGAAGCATCGAAGTCTATTTCAGACTATTTTACGCGGATCTTATCTATCGTCAATCAGATGAAGCGAAATGGCGAAAGCACAGAAGATGTTCAAGTAATCGATAAAATTTTGCGTTCTCTACATTAAAGATTTGATCATATAGTGGTTGCAATAAAAGAGAACATAGATTTGGAGAAACTTTCAATCGACGAATTAAATCGATCGTTACAGGTGCACAAGGAACGGATGAACAAACACAAGAAGGAGCCTTTAGAGCAAGCCTTCTAATAAATCATTTGTTTGGAAAAAAGGGGAGCGTAGTTCATCTAGGTCGCGGTCGAGGTCGAGGTTTTTCTCGTGGTGGCGGTCGAGGACATGACAGAAATTCAGACATCGAGAGAGCAAATAGTGAAAAACCTCGATGAAATCCAAGAGGTAGAGGAAGAGAAAGAGGACGCGGATGAAGACAAGGAAGTGACAAATACGAGAAAGGATACGAAAAGGCACGCGTTGACCTACAATTATCACAAATTGGGTCATTATGCTCGTGACTGTTGGTATGCCGAGGATGCGAAAGTAGAAGTCAATCTCATGGAAGAAAAAGAAACGGAAGAGTCGACGTTGTTGTTGGCGCTAAATCAAGAAGTTATTGAAGGTGAAAGTCAATGATATCTTGACAATAGTGCGGGTAACCACATGTGTGGCGACAAGTCGAAATTCGTTGAGACTGAGAAAAAGGCAACCGGAAATATCACTTTCGTAGATGCTTCAAAAATCCATATTGAAGGCAAATGTACCATTTTTATTCGGTTGAAGGATGGTACACGCAAATTTATTTCCGATGTGTCCCTGAATTAAAAAAAGTAATATTTTGAGTTTGGGGCAACTCATGAAAAAGGCTACCAGGTTTAATGAAGGATCATAATATTTGTCTACAAGACGGAAGCGCTAACCTAATTGCGAAGGTGATGATGTCGAAGAATATGATTTTTTTGTTTCCTATTCAAACCGAAAGACCAAACTTCTTGCAAGTATCCGTGACGGATCCAGCGTGGTGTTGGCACATAAGTATGGGACATCTAAATTTTGGTGGCCAAAAAATGATGTCCAAAAAGAAAATGGTGAAGGGGATTCCTTAAATCAATCATACAGATCAACTTTGTGAAGCGTGTCTTTTAGGAAAACATGCAAGAAGCAACTTCAAGAGCAACGAAGCTGCTTGAATTAATTCATACCGATGTGTGTGGACCAATCAAAGCATCGTCTTATGATAAAAGTAATTATTTCTTACTTTTCATTGATGATTTTAGCCGGAAGACTTGAGTTTATTTCTTGAAAGGAAAATCTAAGATTTTTGATACTTTTAAGAATTTCAAAACTTTGGTGGAGAAAGTGTCTAGCTATATATGATTTGGGTGTTGAGAACCGATAGAGTTGAAGAGTTTACTTTTGATGTCTTTAACCATTTCTGTGAAGAAAAATGACATTAGGCGTTTCCTCACAACTCCAAGATTGTTAGGATTGGGATCGACGATAGGGGACCGAGGTCCGGCTAAAGGAGACCGCTTAAACACACACACAACGGTTGACTCTAATTCGGTTAAGAATTAAAACCGGTATGAACACTACACAAACTGTCACAAACTCTTGAACCGAGCTCAAGGGTGGAAATGTTTGTTTCTACTTGAAGTAACACACACAGATCGGTTGGAAATGAGAGAGAGAGAGAGAGAAGTCGGTTTGAATGAGGGAAACCGGTTCGGTTGGTTTGGTGACCAAAAGTAAGTGAAGATCAAGAACACAAATTTTATGGATGTTTGGAGATAAAGCTTCTACGTCACCCCTTCCTCTCAAACAATGAGAAGGATATTCACTAAGGAATATTTCACAACACAACAATCGAATCTTATTTACTACTCGATGTACACTTTACAACACTCACACAATATTGTAATACACTCTTACAAATATGTAAATACACAGATTTTTTCAATTCGTTCTTATCACTCAATAGCTTTTCAGACTTATTAGAGTTTGTTCGCAGGATTCAGAGTTAAAAGCTTTTATGATGAGCGCAAGAATCAGGTTGAAGAAGAGCAAGTTTTTCGCGCGGGAGCTGGAGAACGAGAAAGAGGCCTTTCTTTAGCATTTGTGCTTCCTTTTATAGTGGAAATATGACAACGGTCATATTTCTCTCTCTTCAAGGTGATTGGTCAGAAGGAGCCGTGCCGGTCCGGATTAGGTGCCTTGCACGCTTTGTCTTTTGTACACATGGTAGTTGTACATTTGGCAGTCGCCTGCCCCTTGAAGATTGTTTGTGGACTTGGGCAATATCAAGTAATCATTTGCCCGTATTTTGCCTTGTTTCAGAACCTTCTTCTTAATATTCCCAAGGAATATTTTGTTTATCTTAACACGTTAACTTCCAACGTATTCATGTCTTTGAATAATGTGTCCATTGGAGAAGTACGGTGGCTTTAAGATCTTCAGGATTATTTAACCAGCCAGACAAATTCGGTTTGCAATTCAACCGGGTCTGAGGTAAGGCCGATCCAGATTTCTGAGAGGATAGATTAGTTGAGGGATTCCGATTTGAGCTCTTTCAGGATAATCAGTTTGACCGGTCTGGTTGGAGATATGTACTTAGCAATGATTTGACCGGTCTGGATGGAGATGTGTACCTGCACATAAGATTGAATTTAGTTAAGTTATTTTAGATAGTTAATTACTTGTTAATTAACTATCTAGTTTTTCTATCAAAGATCCCACAACAAAATGGAGTGGCTGAAAGGAAGAACCGGTTTATCCTCACATGGCTCAAAGCATTATGAAACATAAGAAGATGCCAAAAGAATTTTGGGCGGAAGCCATGGCATGTGCATTGTATCTCCTTAATCATTGTCCGACCAAAAGCATGAAAGATTTAACACCAATTGAAGCTTGGAGCGGAAAGAAGCCAGATGTATCTCACCTAAGGATTTATGGGAGTATTGCCTACAAACATGTGCTGGAGCAAGAGTGAACCAAACTTGATGATAGAAGCAAGAAGTTTGTGATCATTGGCTATGAAATAAAATCTAAGGGTACAAGCTCTACAATACTGTCAACGAAAAGATGGTTGTGAGTCGTGATGTGAAGTTCGATGAAGATGCTTCTTAGAATTGGGAAGTTAATGAAGATTCCGTCAACAAACAATCATGGAGAAGAAACATGGAAGCCCGTAGTTCCTACGATGACACCGTACACATCTTTTAGTGCATCTTCATCAAGTGGAAGCCCTAATGAAAGATCAATAAGGATGAGAACTATCCATGAACTATACGAGAATACAGAGGTAATTAATGACGTCTCTATGTTCTGTCTTTTAGCCGAAACAATGCCTTTGAGTTTTTAAGAGGCTATTAAAGAGAAGAAATGGAGACAAGTCATGGAAGAGGAAATTCGAGTCATTGAAAGAAACAATACATGGGAACTTACTTCTCTTCCAGCGGGTCAGAAGTCCATTGGTGTCAAGTGAATATTCAAAGAGAAAAAGAATGCAAAAGGTATTGTCGAAAAATATAAAGCGAGATTAGTCGTCTTATCCACAACGACATGAAGTGGACTATGATAAAGTATTTTCTCTAGCTGCTCGTCTAGAAACAATCAGATTTTTTGTTTCACTGGCGGCACAAAGAAATTGGAAAATATTCCAATTGGACGTGAAGTCAGCATTTGTTAATGGTTTCCTTGAGGAGGATGTTTTTGTGGAGCAACCAGAAGGCTATATGATGAAAGAAAAAGAAGGAAAGATATTAAAGTTGAAGAGGGCTTTGTACGGTCTCAAACAAGAATCTCGAGCATGGTATAGTTAGATTGATGCTTATTTTTGTGAGAAAGGATTTAAAAGATGTCCACACGAGTATGCACTTTTTGTGAAAATGGATAAAATGGAGATTGTTTATTTGTTTGCCTCTAAGTGGATGATCTTATTTTCACTAGAAATAATTCGAGTCTTTGAAGATTTCAAGAATGATATGGCTCGAGAATTTGAGATGACAGATATTGGCTTAATGTCATTTTATCTCGGATTAGAAGTGCGTCAATCGAATGATGGAATTTTTATTGGGTAAAAAGCATATGTGGAAGAAGTTCTATAGAGATTCAATATGTTGAATAGTAAACCGGTGGTTACCCTTATGGAGGTTGAAGCTAAATTGAACAAGAGCGAAAAGGGAGAAAAGGTGGATCTAACACTATTCAAAAGTCTCATTGGATGTCTAAGGTATTTGACATGTACTCGGCCGGATATTCTTTTTAGTGTTGGAATTATTAGTCGATACATGGAGGTGCCACGACGGATCACGTGAAGGCGACAAAGAGGATTTTGAGATATTTGAAAGGTACGATTGATTTTGGACTGTTTTATTTATCGTTCAAGGAATTTCAACTTGTTGGATATTCCAATAGTGATTTTGCCGGAAATATAGATGATCGAAAGAGCACAACTGGATTTGTCTTTTTTATGGGATTTAATGCAATCTCATGGGGTTCGAAGAAACAAGCGATTGTCTTGCTATCATCTTGTGAAATTGAATATGTCGCGATGACAACATGTGTTTGTCACGCAATCTGGTTAAGAAGAATGTTGAAGGAGATAGGTTTGTCAGAGAATGAAGCGACCGCATTTTTTGTTGACCACAAGTCTACTCAAGCTCTAGCAAGGAATCCTATTTTTTCATGATCGAAGTAAACACATCGATACACGATATCACTTCATCCAAGAGAGTATTACGAAAAAAGATATCAGACTTGAATATGTGAAATATGTTGATCAAATTGCAGATATTTTTATGAAGCCTCTTAGAGTGGAAGTTTTTCAGCTGAATGAAGAGTATTCTTGGAATCACGAAGAAAAAACAAGTTTATAGTGGAGTGTTGAAAATAAAATTAATTAATTGAAAATTAGACGTTATTATATTTTGTTTAATAGGTGTCTTAATAAGAATTAAATGTCTAATTAATATTATATGTTATTATCTTTTGATTAATAGGGGTCTTAATTATTATTAATTCTGACTGTTTAAGAGTTTTTTTCTTCCTGGTATAAATAGAGTAGTTGTCTTTGTAGAAAGAAGATGAACTGAAATAAAAATATATTCCATTTTTTAATCTTATCTTGAGTTTGTGAGTGAATAAATCGATTGTCCACTAACGTTTCCAACAGAATAAGCCTCCGGGCTTGTTTAAGCGCTTGCTTTTTAAATTCAAAATCTTTGAAACCTAAGTCACCTAATTTCTTATTTGATGTCACCTTTTCCCAAATCAACTAGTAAAATTATTTTTTTAGGGTGATCAAAAAATTAAAGTTTTATAAAACTGAGGATTTTAAGACTAACTCTATAAATTATCATCTCATCGAATCTGGGAGATATTGTGATATTTAATGAAAATTATGTCATAAGTTTTCTTTAGATTTATTCGAATTTTAACCAACCTCACGACTAAAGAGTCACCACCTAATTTTTAAAAATTAGGAAATTAATAGAAGTGAGTTCGACATGGTTACGTGTGAGAAAGAGTATTTTTTTAGACACAATGTCTCACAACTCCATGAAAGTCTCTACTAATTAATTTTTGTCATTTTTCAAAATTCTTACACTTTTAAAATTTTCCATTTTAACATTTTAAGGATTAAATGAGATAAAAGGCAAGAAAAGACAAAGACAAATCTTATAATCCACAAACAAGAATTTCCTTAAGATCGAGACTAGGCATGTTACTGATCAACATTTTAGTTAGCTTAAGTCTAATTTGATTTTTAAGAATCTTATTAAAGTGAACAATTAACAATTTGGAGACTCGATTCATATTTTTTTGATTTTGAGGTTTTATTAAAAAAAATTGAATTCGTGAGAACTCATAAAAAAATCCTAAGTCTAAGTTAAGGGGGAAATTTGATGAAATGGCTCTCATAAGTGCCTTGATTCCAAAAAAGGTCCGCGCATGCTAATGTTTGCAAAATGGGCATTTTTACCCTGCGAAAAGTCTGAAATACCCCTCGCGCGCCTGATTTACCGCTCATTTACGAGAAATGTCATTCACGCATTTTCATCTAAATGTCTTACTTCTACTTCCAATTTTCAGTACACAAGTTGTTATACATTTAATTTCTCAATATTCTTAGTATAGTAATCAATACCTGCAGATATGGAACACAATAGGACAAGAAAGGTTCCAAAGTTTTGACATTGCTTTTTATCGAGGGGTTGATTGTTGTGTTCTCGTCTATGATGTTAATGTGATTATGTCCTTTTTGCTTCAGGTACTAACTATTTTGGTTAAAAAATTCATAAATTTACTAAACTAACTATTTTGTTCATTTTTTGGGGTCTTTTAGGCTAGCCCACGTGACCCTGAGAACTTTCCATTTGAGGTCCTAGGTAACAAGGTAGATGTTGATGGTGGAAACAACAGGGTGGTATGTGTGAATCATTTTTTGACATCAGAAAATAACTTAAAATATTTCCTGACTTATTTTGGTTACTGATCACTGTATACATACTACTCTGAATTTTAGGTTTTAGAGAAAAAAAGCAAGGGCATGGTGCGCTTCTAAGGGTAACATATCTTATTTTGAGACTTCTGCAAAAGATGGCTTGAATGTTGAAGCTGCGTTTGAATGTATAACTAAAAATGTACTGAAAAATGAGATAAATTATGAAGCATGTACATTGCTTCAATGTGTTCTTTAATATTGCATTTATCCACAATTCAATTTTGTTTTCAATTATAAGACCTTATGTCTTTTAGGACATTATTTGTATTGGGTTACATATACTTGATTTTATAATTACATTTACACCTTCTTTCCCCCACACTAGTCCATATCACAACCATAATCCATATGATGTCAGCTTCTATACTTTCACAGTATTATCACATCCACCAGACACCAGCTTCTGAACAGAAGGGGCCCAAGAAACTGATGTTACTCCTACAGGTTGAGCCTACTCTATCATGGAATTATCCCAACCACCGTCGGATCTAGAAGTGAAAATTGAGATGTTTCCATCCGAAGATCCCAAGCCAGACACAACCCGAATTCATGAGGAGCCCAAGCAATTGAGTTCACAGATGACTTATGATCTGTGAATACATGTGTCTGAGCCCACTCGTTCTGATTGCCTTCTTTCCATAATATTACTCTACCGTTCTATCTGCATCTTTGTATATTTATCAGTTGAAAGGATTTTTAGACCATTTTGTTTTGTTTTAAAGATCTTTTTCTATGCAAATAAATTTTTGAAGAGTACCAATACTATATAAATGCCAAAATATGCTAATACAAACTTTGCCTTTGTAAAGTAAAAAATAAACTGAGACAGAAACAATAAATTCTTACACTACATTAAAATTAAAAGAAAAGTTTGAATGAATAGAGCCTTCAAATTTCTATATAAGTTAGTTCTTGGTTAACAAGGCATCGCGAGCAGCAATTCTGCTTATAATGGCATCAGCTATAGAGGATAACCCCAGTTCG
The DNA here is from genome assembly GCF_907164915.1 of Impatiens glandulifera. Taxonomy (NCBI): domain Eukaryota; kingdom Viridiplantae; phylum Streptophyta; class Magnoliopsida; order Ericales; family Balsaminaceae; genus Impatiens; species Impatiens glandulifera. The sequence goes on along the minus strand of NC_061865.1, from coordinate 54,477,824 downwards.
AGTCCAGATATTTTGTAGTGCTGAGAAAGAAAGAGCAATTAGTCATCCTCCTCCTCTTCCTCGAGTCTTTTAATAAAGCATGAAACAGACGCACAAAATAGATAAATAATACCTTATGAATCTGAGCTTGATTTTCTCTTGCTTGAAGTTTGTCTAAGTCAATTTCTTTCCCCCCCGACATGTTTTTCAATGGCTTTCATCTGAAATTAATGTCAACAACAACAACAATTTGGCATACACTATCTTGGTATGATTAAATAAATTACCAATAAAAAACAGGATAAAAAAGAGGCTTACCAAAAATACTGATGAGATCATCTTGCGTGAAAACCACCTTTTATGCATTGTTGCTTGAGCAGCTGCAGAAGTTTGAATGGTTTCGAATCGAAGATATACATAACCAGCACTATTCATGTATTCAGTGAATTGGGATCATCAAATCAGTTTTAAAGTAAGCTAAATTCAATATTATTCCTGCATATTCTTTTCCGATATCAAATGCATCAATAAACATACTTGTCAACATGAATATGCAGAACTGGACATATTTGGAACATTCTGCCTCAACATCATCTTTGATTTCCAAATCATACTCTGGGTCCATCTACAACATAGTTGTAAAATCAAGTCTCAAAACAGAACAAAAAAGTGATTTGGAAAAAAAGAAGAAAAAATTACCTCCATGGTCGGATCAAACATATTCTTCAAGAGGAGACATTCACTGGGGATTCCAATAGGCTCCGACACCACAATTGTTGGAAGAAGTGCAGCAGAAATGGCAACTTGTCCATTCATGGGTAAGGGTAAGGTAACGGCCTATTGACCTGAAGCTACCCTATTTAGCGCTGGTACTCCAAGAATTGGAAGAGATTGTGATCAGAATATTTTCAAGATCATTATAATTTTTTGTAAACATAACAAATGTAGATTTTCACGATGGAAATCAACATTAACTTCTTTTAACAAGACAGTCCAATATGTTTCAGAATACAACAAAAACAGAGACAAACCTTGTTGCGGTACCACTCCTATCAAGCTTCTGCATGAGTTGGTAATAGTAACATCAATTTTCTATCAATTACCACCACTTTCATAACTCACCAGACCACCACCATCGTCATCATCAAAATCAGCTGCTTTGGCACCTGAGTCTTGCACCCAACATGATCAGTAACTGATGAAACTTGGATTAGATACTGAGATGTTAACTCATAAAACAACATAATATATATTTAGATAATCTATTGCCTATTAGTAGACACTTACCTTATAACTCTACCGACAATCTCTAACTACCCATTCAAAGTTACAGTCGTCTTGACATATTCAAGTTTGGAAAACTATAAAGGAAAAGAATAAATATATAGTTCTTAATTGAAGAACATATATGTTACACTGATTCCACTCGTCGTGAGCCATGAATTTGGAGGTGCTCTTGATGTAACGATTGTAGAGCTTGTGATGAAAGAGTCTGTCGACAACCACCATTAGTGATTTCTGCATCTTGTTTGAAACCACCATTCCTACCACAGGTTTCATTTCTCTCTTTCTATTCCTTGTAGAATCGCAGTCGTAGAGATTCTTCAATCGTTTTTTTTCGTAGTCTTTTGTAGATCAATATGAAACATTAGCCGTCTTCTTTCGCAGTCTATCAATCGTATATGCGAGAATTGTGTAAAATATATAAAAATGGAATATGATAACTTATAAAACATCAAATGCGAGAAATATCAAATGCGAGAAATATACCATTCACGCATTTTAATCTAAAACGTGTTAATCAACTCACGCATTTTAGATGAAAATTCGTGAATGACATTTCTCGTAAATGAGCGGTAAATCAGGCCCATTTTGCAAACATTAGCAGGCGCGGACCTTTTTTGGAATTAAGGCACTTATCATTTCATCAAATTTCCCAGTTAAGGCTATGTTCAATTTTTAAATTTCCCAGTTAAGGCTATGTTCAATTTTTAGTTAAGTGTTTGATTTTATAATTTATTCTAACATAGGATCAAACAATCCACAAACCTATCTATCAAATATAAAAAATGTCAACAAAATAAACTTAAATCTAAGAAGAACAAAAAAATAAAGTAAATAATGTACAAAAGGACGTGGCTAAGCATCCCTGGTCGAAAACCATGTCATCGGTCGGATGGCATGTCGCTTCTCGGTTGTGGTTATAAAAAAAATTCCGCCATCGCCTGGTTGTGGTCCGCATCGGGTCAACAATCAGCCTCAACAGTTGGCAGCGTGCAACAGCTAACATCCCTCCCTCAGTTGAAGCCACGTTCAGCAGCATCACTTCTTCTTTTCAGGTGCATAAAGTTAGCCAGCAGAGGAGATCCTTAGTCTGATGCGTCGGGAAACCTAGCCAGATGCAAGATCTGGCTAGTTTCCTTGGTCGGACAGGCACTATAGCATCAGGGAGTGCTAGCGTTGGGAAGGGGTCGATCTCCGCATGTGTAGGGTTTTTTTGGTTGGTTGGATGCTTCCACAACGCGTTTACAGGTCTGTTTTTCTCGGTCAGATGTGCCTCTAACAACATAAACGGTAAATCTACTGTCATTCCAATTTTCTGACCTAAATTCTAACTAACTAAACATTTGGTGATCTAAATCGATCCTAAATTGAATAAGATTTTGTAATAATGTAAGAAATTATATAAAATAGAAAAACCTAGATATAACATTCAGAAAATTAAAATAACTATACAAATCAGGCAATATATATATTTTTTGGGAGAATTTTTTGTCAAGTGAACATTGTTCAATATTAAACTCAAATCATCCCGAGCCTATATGTTCAAAATACTTATTAAATACTTCAAGCCCCAGAAAGATTAAAGTTCAAACATGAACTTGATACTTTTGACCGATAATCATCTAAATGGCTAATTCATTAGCTAACCGATTTTGGTTTTAAAAATTATTTTTAGGTCAAGGGACCTTTTATTTACCTTCAGTTTCTATTATTTTTCTTTATGTTTTGTTTAATTTATATTCTATTACTAAAATCAAACAAAAACAAATTTAAATAACATTAATCTTTATAAGATGTAATAGACTATGCAAACATAAAAGATGATCAAAAGGAGGTTTCCAATGGGCTGCTCCTTTTATTTATTCTAGCCAAAATCCACTAAACAAAATTTTGTGACCAACTTAACAAATATTGGTGTTTGTTTAGAGCTATAGGTGAGAGATAAAGTTATTGGGATTTGAGCCCTTTTACCTTTCTTAAAAAAAAAAAAAAAAAGGAAACCTGTACAAAATCAAATAAATATATTTATCCTAAATCAAATATTTTATAATCAATTATAACTAATAATATCTTTTTATTCCAAAAATAACTTAGTTTTCTTTTTAAGACAATTTTATAATATTTTTTAAAGATCCTAACTGATCTACAATTTAATTTAAAAAATTATTTATTTTATAAAAAATAGACAAAGTTAATATTAGTTATAAAATCAATTTGTTAAAATCAATTTATAAATTAAGATCCATTTAAAGAATCTTAGATCATTTTTGAAGTTTAATTGTATAATAATTTTTCTCAAAAAAACTTAAGCATTTCGTTTAAAAGATTCTAAGTATAATAATAGCTCAAATTATTTTCAATATGAAATATCATCTCTTTATTATTATTATATTTTTTAAAAATTATATATATATATATATAAATAAAAGTATAATTATATTTTGATATGATTTTTAAAATTATATTTTTTTAATTAAATTAATATTAAATATATTTATTTCTTTATAAGTATTATATATATATATATATATATTTTAATTTATAATTATTATTTCGGTATTTTCCGATATACAAAAATTTTGAAAATATTATAGATTTACCGTACCAATAATTAATATTGGTATCGGTACCTTATCTTTCATTTTTTTCGGTATACATTAAAAAAATAATAATATTTTAATCATTCAACCAATAAAATAATAATAAAAAATTAAAGGAAATTGAACCAGATATTTAATTTATTAACCCATTAAGGTAGTTCAAGTGGCCACTAAATTTAATTAGTAACACTAAGTTGACGTGGGTGAACTGTGTAGGGTCATGCTATATATTTTTTTTTTCTTTTTTAAAAAACTTTGATTTACACAAACATAGGGATTAGGCAATTGGGACAAGAATGAGCTGAATCAATTCAATGCAATGTAATTCAATTATTAGAGTTTCATATTTTGAATAGAAAAAGCTAAAGCAAACTAATCATATTTATTCCTTTAATGACTATCGAATCATTCATCTTTAGATGATGTTACTTAATTATTATTAGAGTTTCATATATTGAAATGAAAAAGCTAAAGCAAACTAATCATATTTATTAATTTAATGACCATCGAATCATTCATCTTTAGTTGATGTTACTTAACTTTATGTTTTTAGTACACTCCAATAATAATAATTTTCAAATATTGTTTGCTTGGTATATCATTTCTAGCTCTTCTGTATTATGTGCATTATTTTTTTAAGATACAAGAACACAGAAAGAAAGAAAGAAAGAAAGAACAAGGCATACAAATGGCAGCAGAGGTTGGTTTGAGTGTACTAGGAAAGATCGGGGAGTTGCTGATTAAGCCAATTCAACGAGAACTTGGCTATCTCTTCTGCTTCCACAATAACTTTCAAGATCTCCAAACTCAACTAGAAAAACTAAAAGCAATGAAAAACGATGTACAAGCAAGGGAAGATGCAGAAATGAGGAAGCAGAACACCCTGGGTGAAATTGTCAAGTTGTGGATTGTGAATGCAGACGGAATAGTTGTAGAAGCAGAAAGTCTTATCAATGATAAGGCAGAGCTTCGAAAAGGGTGTTTCTCCATCAAATGGTGTCCTAATATAAGCCTGCGCTTTTCTTTGGGCAGGAAAGGGAAGAAGTTATCTCTCGTTATTATTCAGCTTCTTCAATCTGGTGGTGAGTTGCCACACACGGGTCACGCCTTACCCATGCCACCCATAAATATGCGCAATTACAATGGAGATGCTCGTGATTTCGACAGCCGAAGTCAGATCATGGAAGACGTCATTGAGAAGTTACGGGACGAAAAGACAATGTTAATAGGGATATGCGGAATGGGAGGGATTGGAAAGACCACTCTCGCTAAGCAAGCTCTCCAAAAGGTACAAGACTTCCATAAGCCTTTATTTACTATTCAAATTATTACTACTGTCTCTAGTAGTCCCAATTTCAATGCTATCCAACAAGAAGTCGCAGAGATGTTAGGGTTTTCGCTTAAAGACGTAGATGGTGAGATTGTAAGAGCAGAACGTTTACGAAATGCTTTAAGTAACAAAAGAGTTGTTGTCTTGTTGGATGATGTTTGGGAAGAATTTGATTTAAATGCCAAAGGTTTTCCATTAACAAAATCAGATGTTGTTGGGTGTTGCTGTAAAATTATATACACATCTAGAACCCAAGGTTTATGGTTAGGTGAACGGAACATCAAACAAGAATTCCCTCTTGAGTTATTGTCACCTGAAGAAGCCTTGAATTTGTTTCAGAAAAAAGTTGATCTAAAGATTGTTGATAGTGATTTCTATCGAAAGAATGAAATAGCAAGAGAAATTGTTGATGAATGTAAAGGACTTCCCCTTGCGCTTAATGTAGCAGGAGGCGCTCTCATCGAAAAAGGCACACATCAATGGCTTAATATGCTAAACCGGTTGAAGAAACACCATGAACATGACCATGTGATATATGAGATTTTGAAGACAAGTTACGACTTCTTAGAAGGACACATTGAAAGGTTCTTGTTTTTACTCTGCTGCTTATTCCAAGAAGACGCATATATTCCTGTTGAAACTCTGTACCGTTATGCAACGGGATTGAATCTCTTCAAAGATACGAGTGACCCAAAAGAAATAAGTGTTGGTGTGCACACTGTTGTTGACAACTTAATAATGAAAAATTTGCTGATAAAGGTTGAATATGGCAATGACGATGACAAAAACCGTGTAGTGAAGATGCATGATGTGGTGAGAGATGTGGGAATCTCAATTGCAAAACAAGAACAGAACGGTTTTAGTTTTCTAGCGTGCCATGGTGTGCATGAACAAGAGATTGTCTTTAGTTCACACATTAAGAATATTTCTATATTATCGAATGAGAAAGATATAAAAGTCTCAGATAGAATGGAACTTGGAGGCTCAAAATTGGAACTAATACGGTTTGAATATGGTTCAGATAGTTCACGTTTTTACGAATCAAATATTAAAATATCAGGAAATTTATTTCAAGGGGCGGATAATCTCAAAGTTCTAGATATAGTCGGCTTTGGCAGCTTGATTATTGAGTTTCCATTATTCTCTTATTTTCCACACTTAGCCAAGCTGAAGATGTTATCTTTAGTAAGATTGAGTTTGAATATGACAACCAATGTATCTTTTATTCGAAATCTTAGTTGCTTGGAAGTTCTTAGCTTTCGAGATTCAACCATAAAAGATTTGCCATATGAAATAAGTGAGTTAACAAACTTAAGATTGTTGGATTTAACTCAATGCAAATGTTTCATAATCAATGGTGTTCTTTCGAAGCTTACTAATCTACAAGAATTGTACATGTGGGAGGGCTTTCAAGATTGGAGGCTACAAAAAGAAGACGTTAATGGTGGAGACAATAATGCAGCAGGTCTCGATGAGTTAAATTGCTTACATAAATTGTGGAAATTGGAACTGGAGGTACCCAACATTGAACAAGTGCCGAGAGGTGTTAGACTATTTTCTTCTTCGGCGTTATTGGAACAATTTAAGGTAAGAATGGGAGGAGAATATGAGAGAAATACTCAATTTGAAAGTGGGAAAAGACAACTTTGGTTGGAGAATGATAAAAACAATACCACCAGTTTCTTATATGAACTTGGGATCTTAATAGAAAAGGGCATTACAAATTTATTTATAAGCAATGATCTTGGCATGTGGGAGAAAATGCATTTAAACAGTTTTCTATCATTGAGAGAAGTTGTTCTTAAAAATTGTGGATCAGTTATTACTCTTTTCCCACAGTCAGAATCGCAGATTTCTAAAATAGAAGAGATCAATGGACTTGGGCGCTATTTGCAGTGTATCGAAATATATGAATGCAATCAAATGAGGCACTTATGTTCTACGTTGAGGCATCTGAAAAATCTTCAAATTCTTGTTCTTCAAAATTGTGAAATGATGGAAGAGATGGTTAATATTTGCGACGAGGATGAACAACTCAATAAAATTGAGTTCAATGCTTTGGAAACTCTTAAGCTTCATTATTTGTCTAGAATGGAATGTTTTTGCAAGGGAATAAATGAAATTTATTTTCATAAGCTAAAAACATTGGAGCTAAAAGGACTAAAGAATTTTATCTTTCCAACACAGGTACGCACACATATAAATTTCATTATTACTATGTACAACTTTTAGTTATAAAAGAAAATGATCAAATAATTAATTCAAGAAGAAAAAAATTACATATTCTATCAATGTGTGAGTAATTTTTATTTTTATTTATTATTTTGTAGGTAGAAATACCTTGCTTGGAAGTTTTGGATATCTTATCTATTCCAAATATTGAAGCTTTGCACATCGTGGCTCCATCCCTAAACAAATTGCACATTAATTGTTGTGACAGCTTAAGATATGTCTTCTCGGAGAGCTTCTTGATGAGTATTTCTCATCTTGAAAATTTATCCATTATAAAATGCAAAATGTTGAAGGGACTAATAGGAGTGTCGAAGGGTGTAGAAGAGGAGTCAAAAAAATCAATTGAATTCCCTAATTTGAAGAGATTGGAGCTCGCATCCTTAGACAAATTAACGAGTTATGTCATGGACATCAACAATTTGGACGATGAAGAGAAAAAGTCGCAGCAAAAAAAACTATTTGGTCATAATGAGGTATTAGTAAGTATAAATTTGTTATTTGCTAATTTTATAGTAGAATAATTAAATTGGGAATAACTTTATTAATAAAAAGTACTAGATCAATAAGTATAATTTAATTTATAGGATTATATATGTGTATAGGAAGAGGCATCTCAAAAATCTTCAAATTCTTTTTCTTCAAAAATGTGAAATGATGGAAGAGATAGTTAATATTTGTGACGAGGATGAACAAATCATAAAATTGAGTTTAAATCTTTGGAAACTTTAGAGATTCGGGACTTATCTTGATTCTTGGCCTAAATGTTTTTGCATGAGAATAAATGAGATTTATTTTCATAACTATAAACATTGAAGCTAAAGGATTTACACAATTTATCTTTCCTATTAAGGTAGGAATATATATAAATTTTATGATTACAATGTACACAAGTTTTAGTTTAAAAAAATGATCAACTAATTAATTCAAGAAGAAAACATTACATGTTCTATCGATATGAGTAATTTTTTTTATTATATTTATTATTTTGTAAGTGGAAATTTCATTATCACTATGTACAATTTTTAGTTATAAAATAAAATGATCAACTAATTAATTCAAGAAGAAAACAATTACATATTATTGTGAGTAATTTTTAATTATATTTATTATTTTGTAGGTAGAAATACCTTGCTTGGAGGTTTTGGATATTTTATCTATTCCAAATATTGAAACTTCGCACATCGTGGCTCCATCCCTAAACAAGTTTTACATTGATAGTTGTGACAGCTTAAGATATGTCTTCTCGGAGAGCTTCTTGGTGAGTATTTCTCATCTTGAAAAATTAATCATTAAAAAATGCAAAATGTTGAAGGGACTAGTAGGAGTGTCGACAGGTGTAGAAGAGGAGTCGAAAAAATCAATTGAATTCCCTAATTTGAAGAGATTGGATCTCGCATCCTTAGACAAATTAACAGGTTTTGTGATTGACATCAACAATTTGGACGATGAAAAGGAAAAGTCGCAGCAAAGAACACTATTTGATCATGATGAGGTAATAGTAAGTGGAAATTTGTTCTTAGTTAATTTTAGGGTAGTATAATTAAATTAGGAATAACATTATTAATAAAAAGTACTTGATGAATAAGTAATACCATAATTTATAGGATTATATATGTGTATAGGAAGAGGCGTCACAAAATCTTCAAATTCTTGTTCTTAAAAAATGTGAAATGATGGAAGAAATTGTTAATATTTCTGATGAGGATGAATAAATCAGGAAAATTGAATTCAAAGTTTTGGAAACTCTAGATATTCGTGACTTGCTGAAATGCTTTTGCAAGGGAATAAACGATTTATTTTCATAACTAAAAAACATTAAATCTAAAAGAAATGAAACAATTTATCTTTTCAATTAAGGTACGAATATAAATTTCATGATTAGAATGTACACAATTATAAAAGAAAATGATCAACTAATTAATTCGAGAAGAAAACAATTACATATTCTATCCATGTGAGTAATTTTTAATTATATTTGTTATTTTGTAGGTAGAAATACCTTGCTTGGAGGTTTTGGATATCTCATCTATTCCAAATATTGAAACTTTGCACATCGTGGCTCCATCCCTAAACAAGTTGTACATTCGTAGTTGTGACAACTTAAGATATGTCTTCTCGGAGAGCTTCTTGATGAGTATTTCTCATCTTGAAATTGTATCCATTAAAAATTGCAAAATGTTGAAGGGACTAATAGGAGTGTCGACGGGTGTTGACGAGGAGTCAAAAAAAGCAATTGAATTCCCTAATTTGAAGTCATTGAATATCGCATACTTAGACAAATTAACGAGTTTTGTCATGAACATCAACAATTTGGACGGTGAAGAGGAAAAGTCACAGCAAAGAACACTATTTGATCATGATGAGGTAATAGTAAATGGAAAATCGTTCTTAGTTAATCTTAGGGTAGTATAATTAATTAGGGAATAACTTTATTAATAAAAAGTACTGAATTAATAACTAATAATATAGTTTATAGGATTATATATGTGTAGTATACAAAGAGAGGATCTGATCTGATTGATACATGAGAAAAACAAGTAGAGTGTGTAATTAGATAAAAATTAATGGAAGAAGGGAGGGGAGGGTAAGGTAAATTAAATTAAAGTAGAAATATTATTGTAATATGGAGATTTCCCTGATTAACTATATATATCTGATTTATAAATGAAATTATTTTGTATGCAGGTTTGGTTTCCTTGCTTAGATATGTTGTTTATAAAAGAATTGCCAAAGATAAATTATATAGTAGGATGGAAAGAGGGAGGGAGACAAGGAGAAGGACATGATCATCATCATCATAATATATTTCCTGTATTAAAATGGTTGTTGTTGAATAATTTAAGCAATTTATTACATATCTACGAAATCAATCAGCCAGGACTAGGAGTGCTTTTATTTCAAAACTTGACATTCCTGAGAGTTGTTGGATGTGGGAAATTGCGATATTTGTTTTCGGAGAATATAGGTAGAGTCGCTGCCAATCACCTTGAGAGTCTAGATATTAAAGAATGTCCAATGTTTGAAGTGGTGATGAAGAAAAAGGAGGAATTAATAATAGAGGATGATGATGATAAGGCTGGAGGAAGAGGAAGTGATTTCTTTCCACTCCTTAATAAATTGTACTTCAAAGATCTATCAGCTTTGAGGAGCTTTTGTGATGTTGCTTATACTTGGTCCTTGCCATCACTAGAAGATCTCACTGTATCAGACTGCCCCAAGCTAGAGGCACTCTGTCCCGGCTATTTGGATTCACCAATGCTGATCAGACTCTATTATGATAATGATAGAGAAAAACAAGTAAATGTAAAGGATACTTGGAAAGGTGACATTAACGCTGCATTGCGTCATATCAAGGTGCTCTCTCCCTCTCTATTTCTATTTTATTTTGTGTTGGTTTCTTCCTTATAAATTAAGCTCTTTAAGTTAAGTTTACTGCATTATTATTAATTTGTACACACAGAAAGAAACACAAGAAAAGAGACTAGAGAACATGAATGAAGAAGATGTTGATGGATCAGAAGATTGAGGAGTATTAATGAGGAAGTATGATTTGTTCTGTTATGATTACTAATGATAAAAGTATATATGGTTGGCTGATTTCTCATCTTACTGTGTAAGTGTTCCTCCTTTTCAGGGCTGCTTAATCTGCAACATATTATTATTATTGTTTTCGTGTCTATTAAATAAGTTGCAGCTTCGATCGTGTCTATTAAATAATAATACTAATGTCTTTACATGCTTACAACTAATAGCTAGAGACATAATCATCATAATTAGTAATATTGCTCTCTGCTACAAGAACTTATATCAATATATGTATAAAACCTTTAATTATATTTTATATCATGTTTGTTCGTTGGTGAGCATTTTTTTTGCTTGTGTTTCACTGATGTTCTCCAAATGTTTAAATCTCTTTATGTGGAAGATCAGAAGGATATGATGTGTCTTCTCCCTTATAGGCATTAAAAAGGTCTGTCATCCTCTGTTTTTTGTTTCTTCCAAAGTTCACAAAAGCTTTTAATGGTTAATTTTCCAAAACAAAGCTGGTTAGAGTAAAATAATAGGAATTGATTGGAAAAGAGTTGCATAAGTTGAGGCTAAATCATCAAAAGATGCAGAAATGGAACCTGCCATTAATGACAAACAACAACACATTATTGTAAAAATGAAATGAATTGGATTGAACCATTGAATTATTCTTGGTTTCTTTTCCTTTTCAACTGAATTTGGGGACTTAAAGCTATTAAATAATTTCTTAAAAGAGAAAAGTTTTATATAGTTTTTTTGTGTTAAATTTGAAAATTATTTACCTGATCCTTCATGTTAGCTAGGTTGACCTTGTGCAAGCATATTTTTCGTTTTATTGTTAGGTAAGTGGAGATGAAACATTCAAATGGGACGTTGAAAAAAAAGTAATATTGTATGTTCCGTGATTAGATTATGCATATGTTTATCTAAAGAAAATGTATTTGTGAGAAATTGTCAAAATTATTCAATTTCATTTAATTAATTATGAGTTTTTTCTAATAGTTTTCATCTTTGGAAATAGACAAAATGTTGTTTTCTAAGTTTGCCTAAACCATCCTATTTTGAACAGTAAAAAAAAAAATTATGCTTAAAAAGAAGTTTTAAAAAATCGCTAAAAAAATTTCTAGGATTTGATTAAATAAAATTCTAAAATAAAATAGGTTTGGCGACAATGAATTTAAATTTACCGGCGCATAATTATGCGTCGCTAATACTATTCACTGGGTGATGCAAGATTACACGTCGGAAATCAGTAGCGACGGATTTATGCATCGATAGATAAAACTTTTTAAGCGTCGCCGAATATGTATTTGTTGTAGTGGATGCTTGTGGCATTCGTCATTTTACTTTTCAAAAGTTAATGTTTATTTTTTCTACAGTTATACAGGATATATGTATTATTTTTTAAAATCATTTGTCTAAATGAAATGAGAAGAGTAATTGATAGTTTTCATTATTAATATAATCTGTTTAATTTAATGATTATAAAAGTTTTTACTAGAACTAGTTGGAATGTTGTTTTTGTGTTGTGAAATGGTAGCCTTTAGTACTAGCCATGCCAAAATTCCGGGTATCTGGACTCGAATGGGAATCGCCCTGAACCGGAAACAAATCTCCCCCCAAAATTGGGTAAAATAGTGACATGAATGGTACCGACCCGACCAAAGACCGTATATTTTATACTCTTCCGATTCACTTGTCTGAGTCTCTTAATTGTGTGTCATAATATTACTGAGTTGTTTTTGATGGGTTTGTTCACCAATTTGGTTGGTATTTCACGATTAAATGGATCAATAAAATTTGTTCAAATAGATAAATTCAGTATAGTAGTACTAGACCATTTTGTTATTCATTATATTTATATAAGAAGGATTGAAAAAGTATTTAATACTAATTTAAATTTGAAATATGGTCAAATATAAATGAAATTGTAGAAATAAATTAAAGATTCGAAAATCTCACATTAACACAAAAGTAAAATTTAATAAAAACTTTTAAGATAATAACTAATATTAAAAAAAAACTTTCAAGATTAATTTAAGTGTCAATAATATTTATTAACACTCGCACAACCACTTCGCTCCAATCCATAAATCAATCAACAAGGATCAAGATATTTGATTCCTTTAAATCTCTCAAGTATATCTAGAGGCAGTTAGTAGGTTTCTATTGCTTTCATCTTCTCGTCTTAATGAGCATTGTTATTTGGTTGTTGATAAAATTTCTCTATTGTTTCAATAACTCGCTTCATTGACCAGAAAATGACACGCCTCACCTAGTTTTCAGCTTTGTTCTCACACAATCTATATGTGACTTTTTCTCTAAACTAACTTTATTTCAATGGCAGTTCTGGTTGTAAAATGATCATTCCTAAGATCTGCAATATCTAAATATCCTATGGTTTGTCTTTTAATTGAGTTTCAAAGTGCAGATTTTGTACTGAAATTTTTTTATCCGCTAATTTAATCTCTATAGATTTACTCAATGTTCGTCTCTTTTTTCCATTATTGTAGATTGTTCCTTATATACTTGTGGATGCGAATCTTCTGAGATATATACCTCACATGTGTTTGTATGTTGATTCTTGATTCATTTGTAACTCTGCAACAATGTTAGTCTTTATGTTTTTAAATAAAAGTTATTATTTGTTTGTTTTCGTTGTAAACACTTAATGGGAACACAAGCTTTCTGATCATTACTTTTTATTCCTCTTCTTTTCTTTTCTTTTCCTTATAATGATTTGATTACTTTACATAATTGATGTGCAAGTAAGGGAAAAAAGAGTTCTCGTATTCTTGTTACTGAGACATTGATTTGGTTTATAGAAGGAGATAAATAACATTGATTACTTTTAACTAGGAGCATTTTTTGTTGCTGAAATTTATTTAATGTGTTTTAGTTGACCACCTAAGTAAAGTGGGCTCAAAGGAAAGATTAAATTTATATTCAACTGTTAGATTAAAAAAAAATGTTAAAACTAATATTGATCCTGAAAGAGTTTTTACATTCTATGGTACTACTGGAGCTGAGAGCCACTACAACAAAATATATCTTTGGTGACCTATAATTACCACCGCTTAATAAGGGTCGGTAAAAGTATTAAGAAAAAATGGTTTTGCCAACATTTATAATTTTTAATTTAATTTATTTTATTTTTTTCGCGGGTTATAAGTTCGGACGGGTAAGCTCTCGCGGGTCATTTTTAAGATGAGGGGTGGATAGGGTTTGTCACTAATTTCATATCCACTTCTCTCTCTAAAGTCTAGATCCCTCTAATCTCTCTTCTCTCTTTTTCTACACTCTTCTTTGAATCTGTTCTAATCTATTCTTCTACCGTGACCCTCCCAAAACCATCTACATTCGAATCCATGTATCTACTCGATTGTAGACGGATCAATTATCAAGCAACGATCAGAGCATTCGTTCTCAAGGAAAGCATTTGTTCTCCAGGTGTGTATTCGTTCTCAATAGCTCACAATCTATGCTGAGAAACCTTAAATTTATTTTTTCACTCACCGAGCTTCAAAAAGGTATAACTTCTGGATTTTTGTGTTTATTTTCCGTTTTCAAATGTCATCCCTTCTAGATCCACATCCAGAGGAGAAAAGATGTTTCCAAATGAATTTGTTATTCAGAAAATTTATATTATTAAGTTTTTGTTGTGCTTAGAAAATTTCTATTATAAAGTTACGCAATTTGTTTGTTTTCCTATTGTGAAGAACATCCACTTAGGGTGTATTGTTAGAATCTCAATACGTTTATTTCTCCTACTTAGATATTCTTCTTTTCATTTTCTTAAATTGCAGGTCTTCACTCCAATAGCACCACTAAGCCATCAGGTATGTTGGTTGCTGTGTTTTTTGTTTTGTTTTTGAAAGTGTATGTTAGTAAGATCTAGTTGGTAAAACTGGATTTGATAGTTGAAGAAGGGAGAGATCATTGTGTGTTTGACATGATTGCATTCTCTATAGGCTGAATATTTCTACAATGTCTATGATTGTGTATTGTAAGATTCAGTAAATTACTTGGATCATATCAATAGAAAGAAACGTATGTACAACCCAACCAGCCTAGTTACAGATTTCATTTGGTCAGGAAGATTATGCTCTCTTTTTTTCTACAGACCAAAGGGCTTTGGATATATCTATGTGAATGGAACGGGAAACCCTTGAACAGGTATGTGACAATACGAGCTTTGGGTATGTCTAGTATGGATGCACTTTCATTACAAATATATATTATAGGAGGAGATATATCCAGAATAAGGAAGAGACAACTCTGGTTGTGTATGAAAACAAACTAATGTTCCATTTTGTACTTCTTCTGGTAATTAGTAGTGTTGATGTGTTGGATGTGCAGTTTTAATAGGGTCTACAAAGATTTGAAGTGCTGAAGAAGATGAAAGATTCAGAAAGCTTTATAGAACAAGATATTCCTCCTGCATATTAATCAACTAGCTTCGAAAAGGTACCACTTTTAGATCTCTGTGTTTATTTTTCCATTTTCAAACGTCATCCCTTGTAGATCCACATCCGGGTGAGAAAAGATGTTTTCAAATGAATTCATTATTCTTCAAATTTCCAGAAAAATTATATTATTAAGAAAAAAAAACTTCTTGAAAAGTAAGATATATTGGACCAAATATCCACCTAGTATTTATATGTGGAGTCAAATTATAATTCATTAATATTTTATTCTACAACAGAGTTTTAGTAAAGTTACATCCGAACAAAGTGACACAGTAGAGAAAAGTAGGCTTTAGATTTGTTTCTTCAATATTTAGACTAGGCTTTAGATTTCTTTCTTCAATCTTTAGACTAGGCTTTTTTTCTTGAAGAAGGCTATCACAAACTCTCATTATGAGCCCTCACTTCAATCAAAGTGCTTTCAGGTGAGAATTGTTAAGTGTTTTAATATTTAGGTTGCATTAAGGTTGATTGTTTCTGATTAACAAACAAAATGAAGAAGAAGAATACTCGCTTTCGTTCCTTTGTCATTACTGTACTTTTCATTTTGAATATTTGACCAAGCAGGAAAAAATAAAATAGTGTATTGTTCTTGGACTGTGAATTGAAGATCCAAACCTTGTTTATTGTGCATTATTACTTCAATGATCTCTTTGCTGCTGGATATTTGAAACGAGGTGCTATTCTTCTTCGCCAATCTATTATTTATTGCTATGTTTTTCATGTGTTCTGTTCAGGCCAAATGCAATTTACTGGTAATGGATGAAATTGATTTATTATTATTATCTTCCATGTCTTTGTTCTATGGTTAGATAATACTAAGGCTGATGAGATTAATGATATAAAACAAGAATTGAAGAAGATGGTTGTTAACTAAGAAAAGATGCAAGCACAAATAAATAAATTGTAATCTTTGTTGGCTGACAAAGGGAGCCTTCGAGACATCTTCCACTTTGTGCAGAAATGAATCTACTTAAGGTATTTTTCTACCACTTATTTTCTTTCTTATTTGAAATAATTGTGCTTGTATCTAATGTTGAAGGTGGTATTTTGCCTATATAAATGATGATTTACTGTGTTCCCTTTTCTTGAATATAGGTTTAGATTATGAGCCCATGGAATTTGAATTATTAGACATAATTCACAGGATTGTTTGAATATTAGCAAATTATAATGGGCTTGAAGAAAAAAAAAAGGGCTTAATACCATTAAGGATGGAATGACATTCCCTAATTTGGTCCGGCACTACAGCTGTAGTATTTCTCATTCCATTTTTCTGAAACATAAAAGGAAAACACCTCAAAATTAGAAAGGCTACTATATATTCTCATGACAGTGTTATTATCATGAAAATTTTTGCATTTTTAATCTCTGCTTATTGACATATTCCTCTCATAATTTCGTTCCGCAAAAAAATGCTGGGTTTTCTGTTTGTTAGTAGATTTCGTGTTTCAATCCTATATAGATAATTTAAAAATCTATATTATAATTATAAAATATAAGTATGTCTAAAGTTTTCTTACTTGTTCATTTTTTTATGTCATATATGGAAATATGTGCATATGATTGAATATTTCGGTAATGAAATTGAATTTTATTTTCTTATAAGGAGTTGAGTGTGACATGGCATGTGGATTTATACTCGGAATTGCTCAAGATTGGAGTGTATAAAAGGTATTCATAAATTCAATGTTTTTACCATTTCATATATTTGTAGGAGTAAAATTTAAATTTAATTCTTTTTTTATTTATATCTACATATGCAAGATAAATATTTTATTTGACTAAATATGTTAAGAAATTCCATCACAAATCCAATTATATTGTGGTTGAAAATTAAAACACTGGATTCATCCAAATAAGTATGCAGATTATTAAAGTTTTGGTTTTATATATCAAATTTAATTGCTGGTCATATAATTTTTTGGAATAAATAAGGCATTGAAGAAGGCTGAGTAGCTGAATAATGTAGAGGTGAGATTATTTTATTTATTTTTCTCTAGATCTTAGTATGCTTATTTATTTTTCTCTAGATCTTAGTATGCTTATTTATTTCACTTTCAATTTTTTAATATGCTTATTTTGGGTGTACATATACAATTTATTAAAAATTATTGGTGATGGAACATTTGGAAATGTCTGGTGAGCTATTAGTAAATTTGGTGTGAAATTCTAATGTTGAAACATAAATATATTTTAACATAGATATTTTTTATTATTATTCAGATGGTGTATGTTTATGTAGGTTGATATCAATAAAATGAAGAAAAAATATTACTCCTAAGAAGAATGTCTTAATTTGAGGGAAGTTAAGGTATGTAATTCATCGATTTGTTCCTACTTCTAATTTATATTGATGTTTGAATCTAATGTTCTTTTAATATTTGTAGTCACTAAAAAAATGAAACATCCGAATTTATATTGATGTTTGAATCTAATGTTCTTTTAATATTTGTAGTCACTAAAAAAATGAAACATCTGAATATTGTAAAACTTACTGAAGTCATTAGAGTGAACGGTGTATTGGTAAGATTCTTGAAAAAAACCTTGGTCTCTTATATAAAAAAATATTAATGAATTGATAAGTGTTTGTTGAATAATTAGTTTGAAAAAAACTAAATATTTCCCTTTTATAGTTCTCAAAATATCTCTCTTTCTGGTTATAAAATAATGTTAGTGCATTCTCTTGACCTGATCCCTACATATGTTTCTTCCTACAACACCTATATTGTTTTGTTTAAGAACAAGTTTTTAGTAAAGCAATTTGTTTATAGATTGCTTACTATTGTCTCTTGCTTGTTGTTTCACTATTATATCCTTTGATCAGGTACCACCAAATGGATATGGTCATGAACTAGACAAGTTTTCGATTGGTACAAAAGTTAAAATTGTGTTGAATGAAGACGTTGAATGGTATGTTTTTGCAACTTAAAAGGGATTTTTACTCCAAGTAGCTCAATCTTTAAATTTTTATTTTAGTACTTATAATTATAATTTTATATATTATTTGGTACCACATTGTTTTTTTTTGTAGGTGATTTATTCAGCTACAATGAAACAATTGAGCAACATACTATTAATTGTTGCAATGCTGTATTTTTTTTCCTGTTTCATTATGACTATTATTGTCTAACAAATAGATTTAAGTTAATTAATTAATGTTTTTTAATTAATTAATGTTTTTTAATTAATTATTGAATTTCTTTATTATATTTGAATTATGGTGTTTTCATTTGATTTATAAAAGAAATTAAAATATTCAAATAACGTCTAAAAAAAAGAAATTAAATCAATTAAAAAAATATAGGCTTTTGGCGACGTTTGAATTAATATTAGCAACGCTTAAATAAGCGTTGTTAAATCTACTGTCTTTTGCCAACCCTTAAACTAATATTACCGACGCTTAAATAAGCGTGGTTAAAACATGCACCCACCCTGCTTTCGGCGACGCAAGAATAAGCGTCGGTGACAGTTTTGGCGACGCTTTTAAGGGTTGGGAGAAACCTTTTTAAGCGTCGGCATAAGTCTTTTCTGTTGTAGTGAGCCTTCTTGCTCTTCCTGTTCATTCTCATATCTTCTAGATTACATAATAATAGTATACAAGTATATGTGGATAAGAACTCAAGTTATGTTTGTGAATGCTTTGAACTCTTTTGAGGTCATCAATTGACTGTTATCTTATTATTTATGCTTAGATTTCTTTTGTTTTACATTGCATCATTTTTTAGGTCAAAAGGATTATAATAGATTGAGGACTTTGAGCTATCGAGGGGAAGACATATTTGTCTTGGCATTCTCATTGGTTAGTCGAGCAAGCAATGAGAACATACTGTAAAAGGTTTACTGGAATTCTTACAATTTAATTATAGAAATGATCTGGTTTAAAGAAATATAAACTATAATATAGTAGTTGGAATAAAATTGTGTAAGTCGTATTCAAACCACATCTATATTCACCGTTAGTTTTCAACTGTTTGCATAAAGTGGAAGGATAAATATTACATGGCTGACTATCCTAACTTGGTGGTGGTTTCCACTGCACAGGTGTGTCAATTTTAATATCTAAATGGTGTAAGAAACTTTTTTATAATGGTTTTGGTTTGTTTTGTTTGATGATGTTAGCCTCTAATAGGCCTAACAAAGCAATCTGTTTTGTTTAATAGAATCACTATAACCATCTCTCTGTGATTATGGAAGAACTAAAATTATATTTTCAAAAGTAATAAGAGTTATTTAATATATTGCATTTTTAACAAGGACGATTTAAAACCCAACATTTGAGTTAATTGAGATTTTGAAAATATCCTTTTAAATCATAGAATTTTGGGCTATTTATAGTTGGTAATGTACCATATGTGCATGCTCTAGATAAGAAGTTTGAACTACATATTAGTAGTTAAAGTGAAGGACAATTTTGGGAATTTGAAATTGTAAGACAAAAAGGAGAGAACTTGTTTGTTAGGTATAGAAAAAGAAAGAATGAATATAATTTTAAGAATAAAAAAACATTATTATTAAATATTGTTTTAAGTTATCAGATTCTTTATTTTTATAATAGTTTTGATTTCATTCAAAACCATTTATTATTGTCATTTTCTTAATTAATTATCCATTTGAATTTTCTTAGTCACATGATATCTCTCACAAAAAAAAATTACAATGAGGCCGCCTTAGGTAAGTCCGGAAAGCCTTCGGGTTAGGGCACCCATTTATCTTATCTTACAGAAATTCTTAGGGCTAAGTTTGTCATCCTATATTGGTGATATTTCGTTGTCTTCTTGTTTACATTTCTTCTACATAAATTGATATGTTTGAGTTATAATTGAGCTGACTAGTTATCGTAGATGGTAGATCAAGTTACATTAAAGCAAAATATACATAAAAAAAACCTATGTTTAAGAAGATGAGAAAATGTAGAATAAATTGCTCTTAATATTGTGGTGAAAATAGTTTTGTTTTAGTTTTTTTTTATGTAAATTTAGCTTTTCTGTTTGATATCTACCTCATTCATTTCTATGGATTTGAAAATCTAGTCTACACAGATTTGTCTTCATTTGATTATTTTCTAAGGAAACAATTCTAGATATACTTCTTAACACTAAACTGTAATCCATTTAAAACATCTAAATCAGTCAAATCTTCTAATTTGATTACTCAAATGAGGGGTCAAATTCTTATTATTTATAATATTGTTCTATTATTTTCAGTTAAAGATATAACCAATTCTTAGCATAATATTCTATAAGGATAGATGAATAATTCTCAACATAAATTGCTGAAAAATATATTACTCTATTATTTTTAAAAAGATGGTTGATTCACGGTTCTCTTTTAACACTATTATTTTTTTCTATTTTTTATAAACAGTTGACCAGGTATAACTATATCGTGTTAAATAGTCAATACAGTCTCACACAGATTTCTATTCTAATAAATTTCGAGTTTGATATTCGACTACTCTCACACAGATTCTTCTTCTAGATTCTAGCAAACCTCAAACGGTTAGGTAACAATATTATTAATCTCTCTTTCTCTATTAAAGTTAATATTGAGGTGTGATTTAGACAATTAGCTATGTTAAGTAAAAACTTATCTCAATATTTTTGTTTGCATTTTCACAAACTGGCTGCGGACTCAAATCCAAATTTGCATTGGTATTAAATGATAGTTTAAGGAATCTCTTATATTGGCAGTAGGAAGCTGGTTTTAATTTAGCTTCACTCTTCTGTTTGTAAACACGGATACACAAGTAAGTTTCACTCTCTTTTGTCGCTAACTCGCTTCACTAATTTAGTCTATGAAAAAGTTATTTTTAGGACCTTTTATTCTTTCTTTTTTAATATAGATCTAAATGTTAAGATTTGTTTTGGTTGGATTGAGTTAAGTTAATTTATATATAGTTATTGTAGTTAATATATATATATGTTTCATTAGTACTATAATTGACCTAAAGTAGTGATATGTACATTTTTATTCTCTTTAGAGAATGGCACACGATAAAAAAAATGGATGGATCTTATCAATGAACGAATCGGTGAAGAATATAGAAAAGGGGTTGAAAACGTTTTGGAATATGCTTTTGAGAGAATAGGTCCGACAAATGAAATTCGATGCCCATGTGTTAAATGTGTTAATGTAGATTCTAGATCGAGAGAATTAATTCTTATGCTCTTGATTGTTTATGGAATACTTCAAAATTATAGACTTTGATATCATCATGGAGAGGGAAGATGAGCCTTTAGAGAATGAAGAAGATGATAATGACTTTATGGAAGATATTTTAAAAGATCTACATCCTCAATATGGTCAATCATCTTCAAATGCACAAAATCTTAGTTCACCATATCATGTTAAGGAAGCAAATGAGGAAGCTAAATTTTTTTATAGGATACTTGATGATTCTAGACAACATTTGTACCAAGGATCAAGGGTGTCAAAATCATCAACATTACTGAAGTTACTCAAATATTGGACAATGGACAAATGAATCCTTTACAATGTTGCTAAAATTATTGAAAGAAAAATATTACCAGAAAATTCTACTTTGCCGAATTCATATTATGAAGCTAAAAAGTTCATTTAAGACGTCGGTCTTTCTTATGAAAAGATTGATGCATGTAAAAATGATTGCATGTTATTTTGGAAAGATATCAAATACTTAGACTCGTGTAGAGTATGTGGCCTATCTAGATGGAATGATAGAATAAATACTAGAGAATCAAGGATTAAAGCTAATAAAAAAAAACAAATAAAATCTTGCGTTATTTTCCACTAAGTCCAAGGCTGCAAAGAATGTTTATGTGTTCAAAAACAGCTTCTTATATGAGATGGCATTGTAATGCAAGAATTGACGATGAAGTGTTGAGGCATCCCGCTGATTCTATGGTATGGAAATCATTTGACAAAGAATGTCAAAATTTCTCCTTAGAGTCTCGCAATGTACGACTTGGTCTTGCAAGGGTTGGATTTCAACCATTTACAAATTCAAAAATACCATACAGTATATGGCATGTGATTCTTATTCTTTATACAGTATATGGATGTGTATGAATCAGTCCAATTTAATATTATACATCTTAATTCTTGGCCTAAAAAGTCTCGGAGATGCAATTTATATTTATCTTCAACCGTTGATCGATGAATTGAAAAGACTTATGGCATACTAGAGTGGAAACATTTGATGTATCTGCTTCTCAAAATTTTACATTACGTGCTTCATTAATGTGGACGGTTAATGATTTTTTGGCATATACTGATAGAGATTAATCCCATGGTTATTATTGATAAACAATGTTACAATATATACTAGTCAAAAGACTCTTAATAAGGTAAACCACTAATCTAGGAATCTAAACAAGGTAACCCACTAATCTAGGAATCTAAACAAGGTAACAAGATATATACAATATACTAATACACCCCCGCAGTCGAAACGGGAGATTCTCGGACGCTGAGACTGTCTCTGAAATCTTCAAATAGTATGCGCGGAAGTCCTTTGGTGAATATGTCAGCGATTTGAAAACGAGAAGGCATATGAAGAATGCGAACTTTACCTCTATCTACTTTTTCCCTTACAAAGTGTATGTCCATTTCGATGTGTTTGGTACGTTGATGTTGGACCGGATTTTGGGAGAGATAAATCGCACTTATGTTGTCGCAGTAGACCAGTGTGGCTTTGTCCAATGAGATACGAAGTTCTAACAATAAATTGCGAAGCCAACAGGATTCGGAGACAACATTGGCAACTCCTCTATATTCAGCTTCAGCACTAGAACGAGAAAGTGTGGATTGCCGTTTTGACGACCAAGACAGAAGATTATCGCCTAGGAAGACGCAATAGCCAGATGTAGAGCGACGGGTATCTGGACATCCTCCCCAGTCTGCATCAGTATATGAAACGAGTGTAGACAGTGAGGATTTGTAAAGATGAAGGCCATAGTGCTTTGTACCCTGTAAGTATCGAATGATTCTGTGTAAGGCAGCCAAGTGAGCCTCTTTCGGATCATGCATGTGGAGGCAAATTTGCTGGACTGCATATGAAATATCAGGACGTGTGAAAGTAAGATACTGTAGTGCTCCGGCTAAACTTCTGTAATGAGTGGGGTCAGAGACTGGTGGACTAGTTGATTTTCCAAGTTTGCCATTTGTATCGACCGGCGTTTGTGTTGATTTGCAAGTAGACATTCCAGCACGATCAATAATTTCTTCAGCATATTTCTTCTGACTAAGACAAAGTCCATCCTTAGTATACGATACAGCAACTCCCAAGAAATAGCTTAATTTACCTAAATCCTTCATAGCAAATTCTGCGCCTAAGCTTTTCATGAGAGTCTGACGTAACTGATCAGACGAAGCCGTAATGATAATGTCATCAACATACAAGAGTAGATAGGCAATTTCGGACCCATGTTGATAGATAAAAAGCGAATGATCAGTCGTGCTGTGTGTAAAACCGATTGTAGAGACAAAATCTGCAAACCTTTGATACCAAGCACGAGGAGCTTGTTTTAAGCCGTATAAAGATTTGCGCAATAAACAAACATGGTCGGGAAAGATTTTGTCTCTAAAACCGAAAGGCTGATGCATGTAAACTGTTTCGTTGAGATTACCATGTAAAAATGCATTCTTGACGTCCATTTGGTGAATGGACCAAGACTTCGATAAAGCAATGCTCAGAACAGTTCGTATGGTGGCTGGTTTGACAACAGGACTAAAGGTTTCTTCACAATTGATTCCAATCTGCTGAGACCTGCCATCACCAACAAGACGGGCTTTATGCCTCTCAAAAGAGCCGTCAGAGTTAGTTTTATGCTTAAAAATCCACATGCATCGTATAATATCAACACCCTGAGGACGCGGAACCAAGTCCCAAGTCTTATTACTAATTAAAGCGTTAAACTCATCGTCCATGGCGGCTTTCCAATTCGGGTCTGATAAAGCTAACTTTGGGTTTTTGGGAATAGGCGATGGAGATGTGAGTGTGTTTAGATTGAAAATGCGTTTTGGACAGACAATCCCATCCATTGCGCGGGTTCGTATTGTCCGTGTTGGATTGATGATGGTTGGTGAATGATTTGGACGGTTTGGTCTTGTGGACGGGCTGGTCGTGTTTGGGTTTGGGCCTGGTGAAGTGGTGATGGGTGATGGTGGGTTTGGTGGAGTGTGTTGAGTTGATAATGGGCTCGGTAATGGAGTGTTGTTTGGTGGGGAAATGGACTCGGTGATGGGCGGGGTTTGGATGTGTATTGGGATGGTTATTGGTTCGGATTGAGATGGGTGAGTTGAGTTTGGGTTTTGGACAAGAGAAAAGGGAAATTTTGTTTCGTCAAAAATGACGTGACGTGAGATGATAAATCTTTTTGAGGCTGGGTCGTAGCATTTGTAGCCGCGATGATTAGAGGGATATCCTAAAAAGACACAAGGGGTAGAGCGTTTATGAAGTTTGTGAATAGTGGTTGGAGGAAGAAGAGGATAGCAAAGACAACCGAAAATTTTTAGGTGAGAGTAAGAAGGAGTTCGGTTATATAGAAGTTGAGTGGGTGAGAAATTTCGAATTTGTTTATTTGGAAGAATATTTAGGAGATAAGTGGTCATTTCGAGGGCGTGATGCCAAAAATTTAACGGGAGAGAAGCATGAGTAAGCAATGTTCGAATCATGTTATTTATGGTGCGTATTTTTCTTTCTGCTTTACCATTTTGAGGAGAAGTATAGGGGCAAGAGAGGCGAAATTGTAGACCATTTTTGTCACAAAATGTACGAAATTGACTGTTGTTATATTCAGTTCCGTTGTCACATTGGATTGTTTTAATGGGCTTTTGAAATTGTGTTTGAATTTGATTTTGAAGTGTAGAGAAGACGGAGAATACTTGGGATTTGTTTCCAATTGGAAAAGTCCAAAGGAAATTTGTGTAATCATCAAGAAACAGAATATAGTATTTATGTCCATTTGTACTTAGCACAGGCGACGTCCACAAATCACTATGAATAATATCGAATGGGGAAGTAGTATAAGAGACAGAATTGGTAAATGGTAACTTAACTTGTTTACCAAAGATGCAAGACTCACAGAGTTTAGACCCTAAAACGGGCTTACAAGAAATAGAATTTGATTTATTGAGAGAATGCAAAATATCGACACCGGGGTGTCCTAATCTATTATGCCATAAATTTGACGAAATTGCAGTAAACGAAGAATTAGTTGGGGGTTTTTGGCTTTGGCTCGACAGAGAGAGTGGGTAGAGATCCCCCGAGCTATTGTTCCTCATGATAACCTTCCCCGTCTGGAAATCCTTTACAGAAAAACCAAGTGAGTCAAATTCTACAGAGACGTTGTTATCACGAGTAAACCGACGAATAGATATAAGATTTTTAATGAGTTTGGGAGCATGTAGAACATTGTTCAGAAGTAAGGGTGGTAAGGGTGGTTTTAAGTTAGTTTTACCAATACCGCGAATCGGGATTTCCTGTCCACTCCCAACAATGATATTTTTAACACAATTTAAATTAGAATAAGGCGAGAGACTACCTGAGTTGGGTGTCATGTGTGAAGTTGCTCCCGAATCCATGTACCAAGTATCGTCAGGCGGAGTAAGGGATAAAGTGTGCATCGCCTGATTGATATCGGTTGCAACGTAACTTTGGGGCTGCTGCTGGCTCGTCTCAGCCATGTAGGCCTGCTGTGGCCGAGAACCGAGTACGCCTGCTCCTGCTGTCCGAGTGTGTTGCTGCTGATAGCCAGAACCGCGCCAGGAGGCGCCTTGTTGCTGTTGACCAGATGCGTGCCAGGGGGCGCTTTGCTGCTGCGGCCAGATCTGTTGTGTCGGGTAGGGACAAGGGGGTGCTGTCCAGCCCGCAGGCGCCCACTGTGCCCATTGCTGTTGGCCAGGAGGTGCCCAGAATTGCTGCTGCTGGTGGTATGTGCGGCTGGTGTTGCGACCGCGTCCTCTGCCGCGCTGGCTGCGTCCTCGGCCCTGGCCGGCCTGTTCCTGCGCGCTAGAGGTGCCCTGCTGCTGCTGCTGGCCGGTAGCACGGGCTGATTGGCTAGAGTTGTTTCCGCGGCCTTGGCTACGATCGTCCGAGGCAATAAAAGAGGTGTTTGTGTGGACGAATTCATCCTTCCTTGTTTCAACAAGGAGCAAATCAGATCTAGCATCGTAGAAAGATGGGAGAGGCTTCTTTTGACCTATTATGGTGGCGATTGTTTCGTAGTTTTCATTCAAACCCCCAAGTAGACGCAACACCAGTCGATTTTCAGAAACGGGGCAATCAACATTAGCAAGTTGATCCGCAATCATCTTCAATTCAGTGCAGTAAGCACTCATGTTTGGGAAATCATTGAGACGAATTTGAGAAAACCTATTTTCAAGATACATAGCGCGAGAACCTGTGTTATCTTGAAATATATTCGCTAAACGTTCCCAAGCCTGAGCAGCCGTCATACCAGGTTTTTGGATCGTGTTTAGTAGATCCTTGGATATTGTTCCAAATATCCATTGCTTGACAAGGGCGTCAAGGCGTTTCCACAGAAGAGAGTCGGTCTCGGAAGATGTTGAAGGTGTTTCGGAGGCGTTGGGAGTTTTTGGTTTGAGATGTTCGTAAACATTGTGAATCAAGCAGTGGTTTTCGAGAAGGTCTGCCCAAGAGAGATATTCCTCGCTACCCATCTCTAGGGTGATAGGAATTATGGAGCGGAGATTGTTAACAGAGAAAGCAGAGTGGTATTGAGAAACAGACATGGTGGTGGGCGTCTGACTTTGATTGGAGGAGGAGTCTGAATTAGTAGGTGGGACAGACATTAGAAGTTTGTGCGTGAGGCAGCAAGGTGGGAGGAAGAGAAAAAATTCGATTGATGATCTTGAGAGGATCTTTACTCTGATACCATGATAGAGATTAATCCCATGGTTATTATTGATAAACAATGTTACAATATATACTAGTCAAAAGACTCTTAATAAGGTAAACCACTAATCTAGGAATCTAAACAAGGTAACCCACTAATCTAGGAATCTAAACAAGGTAACAAGATATATACAATATACTAATATATACAAATTTGTCTGGATGGAGTACAAAAAGAAAGTTAGCATGTCCTTATTGTAATAAGGATACATAAGACCCATATATTTCTTTCATTCAGTATCAGTTGGGATTGATAATGTGAGTTAGATATGTTTATTATATTAGTGTATCTTAATATTATCAAAAAATTTGGTTGAGGGTATTTTAGTCTGGTACATGAGAAAGAAGAGTAATATTAAAGGAAATTTATATGTCAATCAATTTGTGATGGGCTCTAGGTACCCGCTCCTCCAATACCACCAGCTGAAGAGGTGAGGACAACACCTGAGTTTGACTATGAAGGAGGAGGTATTGACACTTTAAACTGGATTTCATATTTTTCTTGATTTTTACCATGATATTTGTTCATTGTGAGCTGTGATGATTTCATTTTGTTGTTCAGAAGAATCACCTAGTGGTGGTCGTGGAAGGGGTCGTGGTGGGCGTGTAAGAGGAGGAAGGTCTAGAGGCGGTTATGGTATGTAATTTCACTTTTCCTCTTGTATTTTTTTCATTTGAATGGAAGTCTCATTTATTTATCTCTGAGGTAGATTTATATGCAAGGGAGAGGAGGAGGTCTAGATTTATATGCAAGGGAGAGAAGAAGACAAAAGGGTTTCGTACAGGAATAAATCCATAGAAGATAATAAGTATGAGAAAAGATAAAGTTTTGTTAGCAGCACAAAATGCGAGAGAGAGGTTAATGAAAAACAACAATAAACAAGAAGATGAAACTGCCATCATTCATTCCCCGAGTACTTTATAAAGATACTGTTGAAGTAAGCAGATACTTTATAAAGATTGTGTTGAACAACAACAATATTTTGTATTGAATGCAAATACATTATAAGGATTGTGTTGAAGTAAGCAGTTGATGAATGGATTTTTCTATAGCGATTGGTTAAATTACCAATCGGCATAGCCTTAATAAACATCACCGATTGGTACTAAACCAATCGCCATAGTGAGCAGGGATTAGTGTAATAATCAATCGCTATAGGCCTATAACGATTGGTTATCTACCAATCGTCGTTGCCAACTAAGACAACATCGAGAAGACTTCTACCAATTGAGAGCGATTGGTATATAATCAATCGCTATAGGCCTATAGAGATTGATTTGGAGGTTAATAGCGATTGTTTTTTTTACTAGTGATACTTTGTCAATGAGATTGACTAATGGTTTTAAAGAGTGCTACATGTGTCATCGACGTTATCTTCCGTTGAGTCACAAATGGCGGACAGATAAGGATTCTTTTGATGGTAAGTTTGAAATGAGATTGCCACATAATCCATTGTCGGGAAAGATATCTTACATCAAGTTCAAGACCTTGGAGGCATAATATTAAGTAAGGACTCTTCTATAAAGACACATGTGTCACATGAAGAATGTGGAGATAATTGGAATAAGAAAAGTATATTCTTTGAACTACCTTATTGGGAAACATCTTTATTGAGACATAACTTGGATGTAATGCATATTGAGAAAAATATATGTGACAGTATTGTTGGAACAATTATGGACATCAAAGGAAAAAGTAAAGATAACGAAAATCCACGTTACGATTTGAAGCCATGAATATAAGGCATGAATTGAATCATGTTGTGAAAGTAGACTGCATTGAGTTTCCTCGTGCACCATATACATTACCTTTTGAGAGAAAATGACAACTTTGTTTGTGGATGAATCAATTGAAAGTACCAGAAGTAGTTTCATCAATCATAGCTAATTGTATAAATCTCAAGGAGAAGAAGATGACAGGTTTAAAGAGTCATGATTGTCCCATTTTATTAGAGTATCTTATACCTCTTGCCACACGTGGACTTCTTCCCGAACCCATATATGAAGTTGTAGTTGAGTTGTCATTATTCTTTTCTACTTTGTGTTCAAAATCGTTAAAGATGGATGACTTGAAACAGCTTGACAAGAAAATTCCTCGTATTATATTATGCAAGTTGGAGAAGATATTTACACCCTCATTTTGACATCATGATTCATTTGCCTATCCATTTAGCAAAGGAAGCAAGGGGACCTGTTCAATATCGTTGGATGTATCCTATAAAACAAAAATTGCGTACTTTAAAATCCTACATTCGAAATAAAGTTCATCTAGAGGTTTCAATTGCTGAGGGTTATTGTTAAAATATAAGATAATATATATGTAAGATATTATCACAATAATATATAAATTGTGATAATATCATTAGTATAATATATTATATTATATTATATCATTATTATAATATATTATATTAGTTTCCTTATAAGCTCAATTTAATGTATATAATAGACATAACCTATGTAATTCTATATATCATTCAATACAATCTTCTCTTAATTCTAAGAGTTATATTGCAAATAAGTGTATCACTTTATGCTCAAAATATTTTGACATAGTAGATGGAGGATGTTTTGAATTAAACGAAGCATTATTTATATTTTTATCCATTGGAGAACTATCAACACGGGTGACATATAATCTGAATACAGTTGATCAAAAACAAACTCATATTTACATCTCGAAGAATTGTGAAAAAGTTCAACCATATTACGAGTATGAATCAAATTTTTTTTTAGTGTATTTTTACATGCATCTTTTTTGTCCTATTGAAACTGTCTCTACTAAGTAATAAATACTACAGGGTCGAAATCGCCTTAATTTACCTAGTAGATAAACCATGGAGAAACAAAATTAAAACTTTGATTTATTTACCGTTCAATAAAAATAGGGATGAGGGCTGGTAGTTTGATCATAGCTAGTGTCCTTAACTTTCAACATTATAATCATTTATAAAATAAAAATAAATTGAATTTTATATTAAATCATTTAACCTATAGGTCAAGAAGGCCGGACAAAGTCTTAAATAAAATAGCTTAAATGATTTGTAACAATGTGACATTAACGAGGCAAGTACTACACATAATAATATTTTAAAATTTAATATTAATTATATATATTATAAATTTAATAACGTTTTATGTTCAAACAAAATTAATTCCAACAATTCAGACGTTTCTAAATCGACAAAATAATATGTTTGGAGACTTCACCGATTCAACCCCTCATAATATAATATGTTTAATCTCTTGATTCACACATAATATAATATTTAAGGCTCAATTATTATTTGAGGCTCCAAATTGGATCAATATATCTGAAAATGGTGTTCAAACTTTGAATTGTGCCATATTGGGATCAAAATATCACAACATTAACAATTTAATGTTTTTTAAAATAATCAAATGTCTATCTTCTTAATTTAACATAATATTTTTCTTTTCTTAATTAATTTTTGACATTTATACAAAATAACAATTTTTTACTTTTAGATTTTTTTCAAACTATTCCTAAATATTACACATTTTTTAATACATTTAAACTGCATTCGACAGTTTGAAACGTATGTATCTAAAAAAAACTTAGTTTAAATCATAAACATGTCCTATACCATACACAAAGTTATATCATTACGAAATTTTGTGAAAAATAAATGCTAAATCTATCTCTCTTTAAATTTTCTCAAACTTTTCCTTATATTACACATTTCTTTTTTATCATTTAAATTATTTTTACAAAGTAAAAATTTAGATTTCAAATGATTACATCATTTTAAAAAGAATATATCAAAAATATTTTTAAATATGATTTCATTTATAAACGTGATAAACTAATTAGAAAAATGAAAAATAGTACATTAGAATAAGATGAGAAACGTTTTGTTCATTTGGAAAATAAAACACTAATTGCTAAAATTGTTATAGTTGGAACACAATTTAAAATTAGAACATCAATAACAATTAGACCTAATTATTATTTTAATTTGTAATATTATATATACATATATTATAGCATTAAAACTGCAGAAGAATAATGTTGTATACATAGTGGCAACAAGAAGATCATCGGACAAAGTCTTAAATAAATAAAATAGTGTGAATCATTAATTAATTATAATGACACTCACACATTCATATTGAATCAAAAGAAAAAATCACACACATAAAATAATAAGTTGTTTGCAACTTGAGAAAGACTTTGCATTTCGCATTTATATCATTTTTCTTTCTTGTTCTCTAATCTTAAGAAATTGAGAGAGAGAGAGAGTGAGAACAAGACACTTGAGAAAAAAGAAACAAATTGTGGGTCGAATGGAAAAGGTTGGTTTGAGTATAGGAGGAAAGATCGCAGAGTTTTTGTTTGAGCCAATTCAACGAGAACTTGGCTATCTCTTCTGCTTCAACAGTAACTTTCAAGTGCTGGAAGCTAAACTCGGTGAACTAAAAGCAACTAGAATCGATGTACAAGGAAGGGAAGATGCAGAAGAGAGGATGCGGAAAACCCTGGGTGAATCCGTCAAGTTGTGGATTAAGGATGCTGATGGAAAAATTGTTGAAACAGAGAGTCTTATCAATGATAAGGCAGAGCTTCAAAAAGGGTGCTTCTCCATCAAATGGTGTCCTAATATAAGTTTGCGCTTTTCTTTGGGCAGGAAGGGGAAGAAGTTATCTCTCCTTCTCATCGAGCTTCTTAAACGTGGCGGTGAGTTGCCGAGCAAAGGTTATGGCTTGCCCATGCCGCCCATAAGCTGGAGAAAGTACAATGGAGATGATTTGGATTTCGAGAGTCGAAATAAGATTAAGGAAGACATCATTCAAATGTTACTGGACGAAGAGACAAGGTTAATAGGGATATGCGGAATGGGAGGCGTTGGAAAGACCACTCTCGCCAAACAAGTCATTCAAAAGGTACACGACTCTCATAAACATTTATTTCCAATTCAAGTTATCTGCACTGTCTCGAATAGTCCCAATTTCCATGATATCCAAGAACAAGTCGCACAGATGTTAGGGTCTTCTCTAAAGGATGTAGAGGGTAATCCTTTAAGAGCACAACATTTACAAAACGCTTTCAGTAACAAGAAAGTTGTCGTATTGTTGGATGATGTTTGGGAAAAGTTTGATTTAAATGATTTTGGTTTTCCGTTTACAAAATCAGATGTTGGGTGTTTCTGTAAAATCATTTACACATCTAGATACGAAAATTTATGGTCAGATCTGTCTCATGAAATCTTCTCTCTTGAAATATTATTACATGAAGAAGCCTTGAATTTGTTTACAACAAAAGTCAAACTGTCGAATGATGATAAGGATTTCCATCAGAAGGATAAAATAGTGAGGGAAATTGTTGATAAATGTAAAGGACTTCCCCTTGCGCTTAACACAGCAGGAGGTGCTCTTATAAATAAAGCCACACATCAATGGGATAATATGCTAAACCGGTTGAAGTACCACAACGAACATATCGATGTGGTACATGAGGTCTTGAAGGCGAGTTATGACTTCTTAGAAAAACCCAATGAAAAGTTCGTGTTTTTACTATGCTGCTTATTCCGAGAAGACGCATATATTCCTGTTGAGACGTTGTACCGTTATGCGGTGGGTTTGCAACTCTTTGAAAATACGACTCACATCAGAGAAATAAGTGTTGGCGTGCACTCTATCGTTGACGACTTAATAATAAAAAGTTTGTTGATAAAGGTTAAAGATGACGATGATGGAAATCGTGTAGTGAAGATACATGATGTGGTGAGAGACGTGGGAATTTCAATTGGAAAACAAGAAGACCGTTTTATTTCTTTACAGTTATGGAATAATGGCTTAGAAGTTCTTGATAAGATGGAATCTCGAGTGGGCTCAAAATTGGAACTATTACGGTTGGATAATAGTTCAAGTCCTAACGGATCAAATATTAAGATATCAAAATTTTCATTTAAAGAGGCGGATAATCTCAAAGTTCTCGATACAGTTAGCCGCTACAGCGAGATTAGTGAGTTTCCATTATTTTTTTCAAAGTTGAAGATGTTATCCCTAGAGAGATTGATTTATTTAGATATGAAAACCAATATATCTTCCATTGGACATATTAAGTGTTTGGAGATTCTTTCTCTTCGAAACTCAGTCATACTAGTTTTGCCAAACGAAATAAGTGAGTTAACAAACTTAAGATTGTTGGATTTGAATGGGTGCGACTGTTTCATAAATAATGGTGTTCTTTCGAAGCTTACTAATCTACAAGAATTGTACATGTGGAATAGCTTTCAAGATTGGAGGATACAAAGAGAAGACGTTAATGGTGGAGACAATCATGCAGGAGGTCTCGATGAGTTAAATTGTTTACCTAAATTGTGGAAATTGGAACTGGAGATATTCAACATTGAACAAGTGCCGAGAGATGTTAGGCTATTTTCTTCTTCAACGTTGTTAGAACAATTCAAGATAAGAATAGGAGCAAAATTTATGCGAGATATTCGATTTGAAAGTGGGAAAAGACAATTGTGGTTGAAGAACAGTTCCGCCAGTTTCTTAAATGAACTTGGGGCTTTAATAAAAAAGGACATTACCAATTTATGCATAAGCAATGATCTTGGCATGTGGGAGAAAATGTATTTACACAATTTTTTATCATTATTGAGAGAAGTTGTTCTTACAAATTGTGGATCAATTATTACTCTTTTTCCACCGTCACAATCATCAATGGAAATAGAAGAGATCAATGGACTTGGGCGTTATTTGTGGCGTATCGAAATATATGGATGCAATCAAATGAGGCATTTATGTTCTACATCAATATCAAGGAATCTCACAAATCTTAAAGTTCTTGTTCTTCAAGACTGTGAAATGACCGAAGAAGTTGTTAATTTTTGTGATAAGACAGAACAACTCAATAAAATTGAGTTCAATGCTTTGGAAACTCTTGTGCTACGTCACTTGTCTAGGATGGAAAGTTTTTGCAGAGGAATAAATGAAATTTATTTTCATAAACTAAAAACATTGCGGCTAACAGGACTGAAGAATTTTATATTTCCAGCAAAGGTACGCGCACATATAAATTTCTTTATTACTATGTACAAGTTTTTAGTTATAAAATAAAATGATCAACTAATTAATTCAAGAAGAAAACAATTACATATTTTATCAATTTGAGTAATTTTTAATTATAATTTTTATTTTATAGGTGGAAATACCTTGTTTGGAGATTCTGAATATCTCATCTATTCCAAATATTGAAACTTTGCCTATCGTGGCTCCATTCCTAAACAAGTTGTACATTAATAGTTGTGACAGCTTAAGATATGTCTTCTCGAAGAGCTACTTGAGTATTTCTCATCTTGAAAAATTATCCATTAAAGAATGCAAAATGTTGAAGGGACTTATAGGAGTGTCGAAGGGTGTAGAAGAGGAGTCGAAAAAATCAATTGAACTCCCCAATTTAAAGAAATTGAATCTCGCATTCTTAGACAAATTAATGAGTTTTGTCATGGACATCAACAATTTGGATGTTGAAGAGAAAAAGTTGCAGCAACAAACACTATTTGATCGTGATGAGGTAATAGTAAGTGGAAATTTATTCTTAAAAAATGTGAAGTGATGGAAGAGATTGTTAATATATATATTTATATATAACAAGGAAAACTAAGTATTGTGTATTAAAAGGTAAACTAAAATAATTTCTTTTTATAATTTATATGAAGATTTGTTGTGTAATTATATTTGAAATTAATAAATGTAAGTGCATGTGTTTGATTATGATTTTGTATGCAGGTCTCGTTTCCTTGCTTATATAGGTTGGTGATAAATGGATTGTCAAAGATAAATTATATAGTAGGATGGAAAGAGGGAGAAAGACATCATCATCATCATGATAAGATATTTCCTGCATTAAAAGAGTTGTTGTTGCTTAATTTAAGCAATTTAATACATATCTATGAAATCAACCAGCCAGAACTTGGAGAGCTTTTATTTCAAAACGTGTCATACCTGAGAGTTGATGGATGTGGGAAATTGAGATATTTGTTTTCGGAGAATATATGTACAGTCTCTGCCAGGCATCTTAGGCATCTCGAAATAAGACATTGTCCAATGCTGGAAGTGGTGATGAAGAATATAGAGGATGATGATGATGATAAAGCTGGAGGAGGAGAAGGAAGTAATTATTCTCTCGGAAATACTCATTTCCTTCCACTCCTTATGATAGTGTACTTCTGGAATCTATCAGGTTTGAGGAGGTTTAGTGATGTTGCTTATACTTGGGCCTTGCTATCACTAGAGAATCTACGAGTATCAAAATGTCCGAAGCTAGAGGCACTCTCTCCCGGCTATTTGGATTCTCCAAGGCTGGACACTCTTCGGTATAATTATGATAGAGAAGTAAATGTAAAGGATACTTGGAAAGGTGACATTAACGCTGCATTGCGTCATTATATCAAGGTGCTCTCTCCCTCTCTATTTCTATTTTAATTATTTTGTGTTGGTTTCTTTCTTATAAATTAATCTTTTATAATTATTAAGTTAAGGAAATGGATATTATTATTATTAATTTACAAACACAGGAAATGGATGAAGAAGAAGATGCTGAAGATTAATGAGAAGATATAATGGGAGGGTACGTAATTCAGTAAAATAAAGAAGCAATTAATTAATTAATTAATTAATTTCGCTTTTCCTTCTTCTGTATGCATGCATGGTATAGCACTCTCGATCTTTGATTGAATTGCTTCATTTTATTATGCTGGGATTGTCAATGATGTTACTAGGATTTACATATAAAGAAGATATTGATGTCAGGCCATTCTCTTCGGCTGAACATAGGGATATTGTTGTGTGGTTCATATTCCTGCTTGTATTGATGGAAACTCAAGCAATGAGGCGTCCTAAGGCTCGGATGCACATATTTGCATTCCTCACCGGCATATTGCGTGTCTTTTTCTTGTTAAACATTGTTTGATTAGTGGTTTGAAATTTATTAGAATTGTTTTTCTTCTAATGTATTTTCTTACATATTGGTTTGATTTTGAAGCAAGTTCTGTTTTCATCATTATTGAAACATGTGAGAGTTCTTTTAGGATATCTGTTATTATTGAAAATCAGGGTTACTGTAGAATCTGATACGTACATTTAATAGTGAAATCAGAAGTAGAAGTATCTTCATAAGAGACATTTACAAATCAAGTCATTTTGTAGGGTTTAGGTTGACTATAGCTTTTTGAGAAGAATCTATGGAAGAAGTTAGCATGATCAATATATTACAACGCATGACCTCCAAAAGTGAGATATGAAAAAGGGTAAATCGATATAATTGAACAAATCAATACCCTTCCCAAGTAGGAGCCATATAACAAAAACAAAATGGAAAAAACTTTGGATGGGATTCCTTGGGAAGCTTTGGACAAAAGATGTCGAAATTTAAAGAAATTGAATATGAAACATGCCCCTTTGTGAAAAGGTAAGTAAACTCTTGATCATTTAAACTATATTTGTCTATTTTCTAACATAAACTTGAATAAATATTTTGCTAGCATGATGATCTCAATTCTCAGGAAAGTCGTCAAAAGAATGGCAGAAAGACAATCTAGACCTCGTGTTTTCATGTGTGCTTTTTTTAGTAATTTTCTATGGAATTTGGAAAGAAAGAACCCAAAGATCATTTGGGGATTGACAAGAAGTTAGTAAGAAGGTAAGAGGCCTTGAAGGAAATCAACAAATAGATCAAATAAATTTTAAACATGTATTTCAGTGAAGAAATAAATGTGAGAAAATGTACCTGGATATGATAAAAACTATGGTTCAAAAGTGAATAATCAATTGATCAAAGAAATGTTAAAGAACTTCAAAGATGAAAAATCCCAGAGCAATTAAGTAGATTGGAATGATCAATATTCATTGTTTAATAAATAAACAATTGAACAAAAATACATAAACAGAACTTGAACTTTATTAATATTTCCACCAATTATTATTTTCCAAGGCTAGACAAAGAAAAAGTGATAAATAACGTATGGCAGGAGCGAAACGCAAGAGTTTATGACAGAACCCACAGGAGCGTTGAAGAGCTATGGAGAGAAATCGTCTCGGATTGTGGCGCCCTCGCGGGAACACGGAGGAGAATTCCAAGCATGGAGCAGAACTGAATTATATGCAGAAATTGGAATCTACATTTTACAGAAATCACTAGAATTGAATACATTGTAATGGGATAATATGTTTACATTTTTAGTTTTTTTGAGATTATTCAGAAATTGTTACGAACTCAAAATCGTTCTAGGCCTATCTAGAATGATCCCGTAAAACTCGTGGTTTTTTTTTCTTTTTGGGAATTTTTAATGAAATGACGCTAATTCGTTTTTTTTTAAGTGATAAATAAGTTTTGAGATTGTGATTATTATTCAATGAAGGCCAAAGCCAAACCACGCATATCTTCTCTTCTCTTCTTTATTATAGTACTGTTCCAGACTTGGAACATATTCTTATGTTTGTAGGGTACTATATTAATTATGTATATTAAAAGGAATTAAATATCATGTATGTTTTGATGTACCATTAAGGACTTAAATATATAGATACAATTCATATTAAAACATGTTCCAATTAAAGATAGTTCATGCTCATAATATATGTGAACCTTACATTGAAAATCATTAATAAACACTCAATATATGCTTATGATCACATCATGAAATTTCTTTTGTGGTTGGACATAGAAACTTCTTCATCCATAACACCTCTTTACATGCCTCAGTAGCTGCAATATACTCAACTTCTGTAGTAGACAAAGCAACACACTTTTGTAACCTTGACTGCCACGAAACAGCACCGCCTGCAAAGGTAACCAAAAAACCTGATACAGATTTTCTTGAATCAACATCACCCGCCATATCAGAATCTGTAAAACCTTCCAAAATAGGAGTATCACTTCCGAAGCATAAACGTGCTTTCGAAGAGCCTCGAAGATATCTGAGAATCCACTTAACAGCCAACCAATGTTCTTCTCCAGGGTTGGAGAGATACCGACTAACAACACCAACTGCGTGTGCTATGTCCGGTCTTGTACATACCATGGCATACATAAGACTACTAACTGCAGAGGCATAAGGTACATTCTTCATTTCATCTTTCTCTTTCTCACTTGTAGGACATTGTTTAGAACTCAACTTGAAATGACATGCAAGTGGAACTGAAACCGATTTTGCATTTTTCATTGCAAACCTCTCAAGTACCTTCTTAATGTACTTCTCCTGTGATAGCCAAAGTGTTCTATTCTTTCTGTCTCTTGTGATTTCCATGCCTAAGATCTGCTTCAATGAACCTAAATCCTTCATCGCAAAAGACTTGTTCAAATCCCTTTTGAGCTTCTCAATTTTTGCAATATCTTGCCCAACAATCAGCATATCATCAACATAGAGCAGAAGAATAACATAATCATCAACACCGTATCTCTTGATGAAAACACAATGATCAGAAGTAGTCTTACTGTACCCATTTGCTTCCATGAAGGAGTCAAATTTTCTGTACCATTGTCTAGGCTCTTGCTTGAGCCCATACAAGCTTTTCCTCAACCTGCAGACAAGATTTTCTTTACCTTTAACTTTGAAACCCTCAGGTTGTTCCATATAGATCTCTTCCTCCAAGTCACCATGGAGAAATGCAGTCTTCACATCCAGTTGTTCAATTTCCAAATCTTGACTAGCAGCCAATGTTAACACAACTCTAATGGATGACCTCTTCACAACCGGTGAGAAGATCTCTTCAAAATCAATCCTTTTTTTCTGTCCAAAGCCCTTCACAACCAGTCTTGCTTTGTATCGAGGTTGTGAGCTATTCTCTTGGTGCTTCAACTTGAATACCCACTTGTTCTTCAAAGTCTTCTTTCCTTTTGAAAGTTTCACCAAGTCATAAGTTTCGTTCTCTTGCAAGGAATTTATCTCTTCTTGCATTGCCACCGACCACTTGTTCTTGTTTTCATGAGACAATGCTTCTTGATAGGTTTCTGGTTCTCCCCCGTCAGTCAACATCACATACTCATTGGGAGGATACCTACTAGAAGGTTGTCGCTGCCTACTAGATCTTCTAATATGCTGATCATCAGGTGGCTCTAGAGAACTATCATCATCTTGTTCAGCTTCCTCTGTTGGCTCAGCATCAACTAAAGGAGTCTCATTAACCTCAACTTGGGCATTTTCCACATCATTGGGTTGTGATTGTGGTGTACGAATCCTACCATTGTCAAGAAATTCATTTTCTGTAGACTTCGGCTTTTCTTTTTTCTCAAAGTCTCCAATGGTTTGATCTTCAAAAATACCACATCTCTGCTTCTAATGAGTTTCTTGTTAAACGGATCCCAACATCGGTACCCAAATTCTTCGTGGCCATACCCAATAAAGATACACTGTCTCGTCTTGCTATCAAGCTTAGCTCTCTCATCTCAAGGAACATGAACAAACACTTTACAACCAAAAACTCTCAAGTGATCATAAGAGACGTCTTTACCTCTCCAAACTCTTTCTGGAACGTCGCCATCTAAAGGAGTTGAGGGTGCAAGATTTATCATATCAACCGCTGTCTTCATTGCCTCTCCCCAAAAGGATTTTGGCAACTTAGCATGAGACAACATACACAAAATTCTCTCATTGATAGACCTGTTCATCCTCTCTGCAACTCCATTCTGTTGAGGTGTTTTTGGCACAGTCTTCAAAAGCTTGATCCCATGACTTTTACAGTATTCCACAAATGGTCCTCTATATTCGCCACCATTGTCCGAACGAACACATTTCAACTTCTTCCCAGTTTCTCTCTCCACTTCAGCATGAAACAACTTGAAGTAATCCAATGCTTGATCCTTAGTCTTCAAGCAATATGCCCACACCTTCCTTGAGCAATCATCGATAAAAGTGATGTAATAATGAGCACCACCTAAAGTCAAGGAATCCATAAAACATATGTCTGTGTGAACCATATCTAGGATATTGGGCTTCCTAGATGGAGAGAAACTTTTGAAGGAAACTACATGTTGCTTACTGTAACGAAGGGTCTGTCTAATGCGGAAAAACACACCAAAATTCACAACTTTGGCTAACCCTTGTCCGGCTCAGGTCCTCCTCGCAAGAACCTGATCAGCCAACTCCCTACTTAAGATTTTCTCCCAAATAAATAAACTTCCCAGCAAAGATATATTTCTCCAAGAACGAACAGAATATAAAGAAGATAGAAAACAACAATAAAGAGGCAACACAATATTACGGCCGAAGCCAACCTTGGATCTTATTATTGATTCACACACAACCAATGAAAATACAAGGAACCCACGGGTAGGCACAATCCCTAGGCTCAAGAGTCTCTCTCTAGTTCTTGAATAACTTGATTGATCTCTTGATTGAATGCCTTAGGGTCGCCTCCTCTAGAGATATAAATAGGAGTAGAAAACGTGTACAACCAACTTTGCCTAAGTCTACGCTGAATAATTCATCTAAGACTTAGTCTTCCGAAAATATAGGGACTTTGACCGGGCCTTCTCGAAATACTCGGTCTCGGCCAAGACTTCTTCCATCTTTGACTTAACGTTGCGCCTTTCTTCGGTCGCCCAGTGGATCGGGACATTATCGGTCCAAAACTGGCCCAAGGCCCAATCCCTGGTCGAGGCCTGACCCATGCACAATGATCTGGCCCATGCTGAAACGCTTCGGTTCTCGGTCTTCTCTTTCCCCTCGGTCGGATGCGTCGGCCAGGCTACCTTCTCTCGGTCCCTGCTTCAGCCACGCTACCTTCTCTCGGTCGCCTGCTCCTTCCTGCACACTTTTCCGCACCTATGCCAAGGCCCCCACACGCGTGCCTTGGTATCTCCAGTCTGGTGCCCGAGCTCCGCACTTGGCTCTTTTCTGGGCACCTCCTCTCGGTCCTAGCCTGCACTCAAGTTAGCCAGGCCGAGAGTCAGCAACTAGGGTTGTGACAAACCACCCCCACCCACCGGACTCAACGTCCGCGTTGAGGGGTTCTCCACCAGACCCTTACTCGTCAAGTAGGCCTGCACTTTATCCGCAAACTGCCATAGGTTAGTATTACGTACCCACGTAGCATCTTCCCGGCTCTCTCTGTGCCATTGGACTAGGAAGTCCGTGCGCCTATTCTTGACACTGTGACCGGCTATCCTGTGATCCAGAATCTGGGCCACTCTCTTTTCGGTCTCAAACTACACCACGGGTGGGGCTCGCCTAGCCTGCACCCTGGTACCATCGGCCATATCCTCGTGAAACTTCTTTAGATAGCTCACGTGGAAAGTTGGGTGGATCTTCAACCGGTCCGGAAGAGACAACCGATAGGCCACCCGACCGACCCTTTTCAACACCTCAAAAGGCCCGTCATACTTAGGAATTAGTGCTCGCTGCCGACTCTTAGCACTAATCCGCTTCCAAATTTGTGGAGTCAGCTTCAATAAGACCTGTTCTCCGACATGGAATTCCACTTCTCTTCTACCCGCATCAGCATACTTCTTCATACGCTTCTGAGCCTTCTCCATGCTCTCCCGAGCTAAGTCTAACATCTCTAGCTTAAGCTTGACGAAGCGGTATGAAGTAGGACAATCACCCCCACCGTTCCTTGAAGCTACTGTGTGCGGGGTATTGGGATGGACCCCCAATACTATCTCAAACGGACTCTGGCCCGTCGATGAAGACCGATGCAAGTTGTAACTGAACTGTGCAACGTCTAGCAAGCCGAGCCAATTCTCTTGGCTGCTTGTCACATAATGCCGCAAGTACTCCTCGAGCACTTGGTTGATTCTCTCCTTCTGGCCATCGGTCTGCGGGTGATTGGCCGTAGAGAATTTGAGTTCTGACCCCATCAAATTAAAGAGAGAAGTCCAGAACCTGCCAGTGAACCGAGCGTCCCGGTCGCTCACAATGTCAGCCGGCACTCCGAAATTTTTCACAACATTCCGGAACAATAAGTCAGCTGCGGTCTCGACTGAACACACCTTGGGCACCGGTATGAAGACCGCATACTTCGAAAACCTGTCCACCACGACTAGGACCGAAGTCTTCCCCTCCACCTTGGGAAAACCGAGAATAAAATCTAAGGAAATAGACTGCCACGGTCTATCAGGTATGGGCAGGGGCTGCAGCAAGCTCGCTTGTCTCCTCTTCTCGGTCTTGTCTAGTTGACACACCAGACACGTCTTGACATAAAATTCCACGTCCTCCAGCATATTGCTCCAGAGGTAGGACCGTGAAAGAAGCGCCATTATTCTGCCTACTCCAGGATGACCGACCCATTGTGGATCATGGGTCTCTCTGAGTAGTTTCTGACGCAAGGGCCCAGTTGGAACGACCGCGCGCCCTCCTTTGGCAAAAAGCAGACCATCTTCAAGCCAATATTCCGTGCTTTCTCCCGCAAGCACCTGCTTCACCGTAGCTTGATAAGTAGCATCATTCTTGGCAGCTTCACGGATCTCATCCATGAACCCTGGCTCCACCAGTGTCAAGGCTGCCACATATTCCTCGGTCGTTTGGCGGCTGAGTGCATCGGCCACTTCATTACTCTTCCCGGGTCGGTGCAGCCATTCAAAATCAAACTCGCTGAGAAATTCTTGCCACCTCTCTTGCTTAGGGGACAGCTTCTTCTGAGTCTTGAAATAAGTGTTATCCACGTTGTCGGTGACCACCACAAACTTGGTGCCCAAAAGATAGTGGCGTCATGTCTCAAGGCAATGCACAACCGCCACCATCTCTTTCTCATGAGTTGAATATCGAGTCTCAACATCTT
This sequence comes from Impatiens glandulifera, assembly GCF_907164915.1. NCBI lineage: Eukaryota > Viridiplantae > Streptophyta > Magnoliopsida > Ericales > Balsaminaceae > Impatiens > Impatiens glandulifera. Next base: position 54,434,756 of record NC_061865.1, on the reverse strand, counting down.
TGAACTTCCTGCTTTCGAATGCAACCGGATGCCTCTCCTGCATCAGCACCCCACCCAACGCTCGGTCGGATGCGTCGGTATGTACTTCAAAAGGCCTGTCAAAGTGTGACAGTTGCAACACGGGCTCGGTCGCGACCGCGTGCTTCAGGGCTGTAAATGCGTCTTCACATCTGTCGGACCAGACCCACTCTCGGTCCTTCTTTAGCAAATCTGTGAGGGGCCCGGTCATCTTGGAATAATCTTTAATGAACCTGCGATAATAGTTAGCCAGACCGAGGAAGGACCGCAGCTCGGTCGCTCGGCTCGGTCGTGGCCACTTCTCGATAGCAACAACCTTGGCTGGATCCATCCGGATTTCACCATGTCCGACGATATGCCCCAAAAAATTGATTTGCTCCAAAGAGAACTCGCATTTGCCCTTGTTTATGTAGAGGTGGTGCTCTCGCAGCTTCTCAAACACCCACTCCAAGTGGCTATAGTGCTCCTCGGCCGAGGCACTATAGACCAAGATATCATCAAGGTAGACAACCACGCTTCGGTCTAACCTTTCATACAAGACATCATTCATCAGGTTGCAGAACGTGGCAGGCGCATTGGTTAGGCCAAAAGGCATAACTAGGAACTCATATGACCCATAGCGAGTCACACACGTAGTCTTGGACACATCTTCGGTCGTCACCCTAACCTGCCAGTACCCTGATCTCAAGTCTATCTTCGAATAGACCCGCGCCTGTGCTAATTTATCAAATAAATCCAACATGTTAGGGATCGGGTATTTATTTTTGACTGTTACCTTATTGAGGGCGCGGTAATCCACGCACATCCGCAAGGAGCCGTCCGTCTTCTTTTGGAACAGAATGGGAGACCCGTATGCCGCTTTGCTAGGTCTGATCAGCCCACCTTCCAACAGCTCGGTCAGTTGCTTCCTCAATTCCACCAACTCTGATGGACCCATCCGATAAGGAGCTTTCGCCGGTATCACTACCCCGGGTTCCAGCTCGATTCTATGGTCGATGTTCCTCTTCGGAGGCAACACCTTAGGTAACATGGACGGCATGATATCTTCAAACCGCCCCATCAAATCTGCAACTCTACTCGGCACCTCCGAGTAAACGTCGGGCTTCATCTCCACTAATGTCGCCACGTAAGTGTGCTCCCCACGCCTCAAACCCTTCTTGAACTGCATGGCAGAGAGCAAGGCTGCCTTCTTCTCCTTGGCTGCCTCATAGCGCCCGGCTATGAAGGATGGGTTCTCTGGTGCCGCAATGAAAATCCCTCCTAAGTGTGGCATAACCGTCACATGGGCCGCGGCTAGAAATTCGATTCCTAGGATGACGTCGAAATCATCAAGGGGGATGGCCATGAATTCCACCCGACCCTTCCATGACCCAATTTGTAACTCAGCTGTGGCCTGCCCCTTGACTGGCTGAGCTTCTGAATTCACCGCCTTCATCTTCGAGCGGTGTTGAGCAATCTCTAGCCCAAGCTTGCTGATCTCTCTGTCAGCAACAAAGTTATGGGTTGTACCGGTGTCAACCATAGCCATAACTTCCTTCCCATTGATCTTGATCTTCACATACATCAGACCACGGGCCTTTTGTGGCACATGGGCACCGGCCTGCATCGCGCCTAGCATTTGCAGCGGGTTCACCCTAGAAGGCGCATCATCTTGTTCCTCCTCTTGACCTTGGATCGCACTTACCCTGTCGCGCTGCGGGCATTCCCGCATCAGGTGATCACCGTTGCACAGGTAGCATCCAGCTTGTCTTCGGTCCGGACCGGATTTGCTCCCTCGGTCCGACTCTGTTTTCTTTCGGTCATGACCGGTACTCTTGCCTCGGTTATGACTTGTCTTTCCCCCTGGTCCTCGGTCTCTACCTTGGACTTTGCCCTTCCCCTTGTCTCTGGCAGAGGGCCTACTTGGCTCGGCGCTGACTGAGCCAATTGTTTTGTAATCGGCCAACCGATCGGCCCCAGCTATGGCCGAAGGTAGGTCCTTCACATCCAATCTTCTTAGCTTGGTCTGGGCCCACGGTTGCAGTCCGGCTAGAAAGTTGAACAACTTATCCTACTCTGACATATCACGGATGTCAAGCATAAGGTAACTGAAGCTCTTTACATACTCTCTTGTAGAACCAGTATGGCGTAGACGGCGGAGGGACTCGCGGGCTAGCCAAGAAGCATTCCCCGGGAGGAATTGCTCCTTCAGTTCTCGCTTCATTACTTCCTAGGTGTCGATCTTGTCGCGCATCGCACTAGCATCATCTGAAAGGCGGGCTCTCCACCAAAGCTTGGCATCGCCTACGAGATACATGCTGGTTACCGACACCTTCTTATCTCAGGGATCTTGGAGGTCTCGAAATAGACTTCCATATCCCAAAGGAAATTCTCTATCTCCTTAGCGCTCCTGGCTCCTCCGAATGAACAGGGCTCGGGTACCTTAAATTTCGTCGAAGGAGCTGCTGCGTTCGGGGCATCCGAACCAGCAGCGCGCCTAAGCAATCGCACCTCGATATCCAGCTCTTCTATACGTGAGATGAGTGCGTTCTGCCTAGTAATCTGCTTCTGCTCTAACATGTCGCTCAAACGCCCAATGTTCAGCTGAGCAGTCTGCCATTGCGCCTTCAACTCGCCCACCTGTGCGAACAGGGAGGGCTCGTTATCCTCTGCAGGCATGCCTATTAGCTCCTCGAGCTCGGTCAGCCGCGTGTCCGTTTCTGCTTCGAAATCTTCTTGGACCGCACGGCTGCTGCTACTAGTCTTCTTCATTATTTTCTTTTGCCCAAAATATACGTCGATGTGCTCTGATACCACTTGTAACGAAGGGTCTGTCTAATGCGGAAAAACACACCAAAATTCACAACTTTGGCTAACCCTTGTCCGGCTCAGGTCCTCCTCGCAAGAACCTGATCAACCAACTCCCTACTTAAGATTTTCTCCCAAGTAAATAACTTCCCAGCAAAGATATATTTCTCCAAGAACGAAAAGAATATAAAGAAGATAGAAAACAACAATAAAGAGGCAACACAATATTACGGCCGAAGCCAACCTTGGATCTTATTATTGATTCACACACAACCAATGAAAATACAAGGAACCCACGAGTAGGCACAATCCCTAGGCTCAAGAGTCTCTCTCTAGTTCTTGAATAACTTGATTGATCTCTTGATTGAATGCCTTAGGGTCGCCTCCTCTAGAGATATAAATAGGAGTAGAAAACATGTACAACCAACTTTGCCTAAGTCTACGCTGAATAATTCATCTAAGACTTAGTCTTCCGAAAATATAGGGACTTTGACCGGGCCTTCCCGAAATACTCGGTCTCGGCCAAGACTTCTTCCATCTTTGACTTAACGCTGCGCCTTTCTTCGGTCGCCCAGTGGATCGGGACATTATCGGTCCAAAACTGGCCCAAGGCCCAATCCCTGGTCGAGGCCTGACCCATGCACAATGATCTGGCCCATGCTGAAACGCTTCGGTCCTCGGTCTTCTCTTTCCCCTCGGTCGGATGCGTCGGTCAGGCTACCTTCTCTCGGTCCCTGCTTCAGCCAGGCTACCTTCTCTCGGTCGCCTGCTCCTTCCTGCACACTTTTCCGCACCTATGCCAAGGCCCCCACACGCGTGCCTTGGTATCTCTGGTCTGGTGCCCGAGCTCCGCACTTGGCTCTTTTCTGGGCACTTCCTCTCGGTCCTGGCCTACACTCAAGTTAGCCAGGCCGAGAGTCAGCAACTAGGGTTGTGACAAACCAACTAAGCAATTTGTGCATGTCTTCAAATCTGTGGACTTTAAGCCCTGGAGATCGATTGTCTTGGAGAGAACTTGCATGCCATTCTGAATTAAGTGACCAAGTCTCTTATGCCAAAGTTGTGCTGAACAATCATTAACTGCATTTACTTCTCCCCCGTAAGACTTAGTCTCTGTCACATAAAGAGAACCGACCTTCTTTCCTTTAGCTATCACCAAAGACCCCTTAGTGAGTTTCCATTTTCCTTCACCAAAGTAACTATGATAGCCCTCATCATCAAGAATACCAGTAGAGATCAAATTCATCCGAATATCAGGAACATGTCGAACATTCTTCAAAAGTAGCTTGCACGAAGTTTTAGTATCCAAACAGACATCTCCTTTTCAAACAATCTTACACGTAACATGGTTTCCCAACGTCACTGAACCAAACTGTCCACTAGTGTAAGAAGCAAATATATCACAACGATTGGTGACATGATAAGAAGCACCTGAGTCTACCACCTATTGTGTATCTTGAGAAACAAGGTTGATACTATCATTGTCGTAAACAATATCGATGTCGTTACCACCCACATCTGCAACCTTACTACTTCTATCTTGCTTATTCTCCTTTTGTTCCCGCTTCAAAGATCTGCACTGATACTTCTTGTGTCCTGGCTTGCCACAATGATAACATGTAATCTCTTTTCTCGAGCTAGATGTTCCCCGTGACCTGTCTGAACTGCCACTGCGATTTTTGGAGTTTTACTTTTACTTCTACCCCTTTTCTCAGTCACGAACACCTGACTTGGAGTCGAGAAGCCCTGTTCTTTTCTTCTAGCCTCTTCATTCAGCACGCTCTCTTTCATCATTTTCAAAGTGAGCTTACCTTGTGGAACAGAATTGGTAATTGAAACCACAAGTGTTTCCCAACTATCAGGCAGGGAATTAATCAAACACATAGCATGAAGCTCATCATCAAATTTCATTCATATTGCAGCCAACTCATTTAGAATCCCCTGAAAAGTATTTAGATACTCAGACATAGAAGACCCATCTTAATATTTCAACGAGCAAAGCTTCCTAAATAGAAATGCTCTGTTTTGAGTGTTGTTCTTCTCATACAGCTCACTCAAAATAGTCCACACTTTATGAGCATTAACCTCAGTAGCCACATGTTGATACACACCGTTGTCAACCCATTGCCTGATTTTACCAACTGCCTTTCTGTTCAGTTTCTCCAATATGCATCTGTCATAGCCTCTAGTTTTCCTTTATCACCCAAAATAGTGTCTTCATAATCATAATTACACAATAAGTCCTCCATCCATGACTTCCAGATTGTGTAATTGGTAGCTGTGAGTTTGATCATCGTTCCATTACTGCTCAACGATTCTTCCATTTAAATTATACAAGAATCACCACCAAACGAACTCAGCTCTGATATCACTTGTTGGAGAAATCGAATAATAGCACTTGTTTAGCAATTCAGAAATAAACAAGCTACAACAAGGCCTAACAATTCTTTTTCCCTTTTGTGTAATCAAATAGGCAGCCAAAACAATTGAGCATCAAACAATCAAACAATCAAAGAAACAGAGAGCAGGACACCAAGATTTTACGTGGAAAACCCAAATTAGGTAAAAACCACGGGACACTTCGGCCACTTAAATCATCCACTATATCAAATGGGTATACAATGTAGTTCAATACAAGCCTAGAGGTAATCGAACAGAATTTATCAATTGACCTCATCCTAACTTGTCATTCACATACATTATCATCATCACTAAAGATGGCTAACCAAATGGAGAAGAGATAAAGGAAATCAGAAGAAAAACCTGCTACTGCAATGGAGGAATTGCTGCTTCAATGGAGGAAGAACTGCTGGAAGAGAGAGAGAAAAAAAAACACTCTAAAACTGCTGTGTTTTTTTTTCCTTAATTAAATATGCCCTAATGGGCTTTATTAATTTGTTAGGCCCAGCTGTCAAATGAGCTGACCCAACAGAAAAACTACATTGGCCAAGCAAGTCCTCCAAAAGGTACAAGACTTCCCTAAGCCTTTATTTGACGTTCAAGTTATTTCGACGGTCTCCAATAGTCCCAATTTCAATACTATCCAACAAGAAGTCGCAGAGATGTTAGGGTCTTCGCTTAAAGAAATAGAGAATGGGATTTTAAGAGCAGAACAATTACGAAAAGCTTTTAGTAACAAAAAGGTTGTTGTCTTGTTGGATGATGTTTGGAAAGAGTTTGATTTAAATTCTTTTGGTTTTCCATTAACAAAATCAAATGTTGATGGGAGTTTCTCTAAAATAATTTACACATCTAGAAACAAAGATTCATTATGGTCAGGTGAACGGAACATCACCAAACAAGAATTCTCTCTTGAAATTTTGTCAGATGAAGAATCCTTGACTTTGTTTAAAAGAAAAGTCAATCTGCCTAATGATCATATTGAAAAAAATGAAATAGCAAGACAAATTGTGAAAGAATGTGCATGACTACCCCTAGCGCTTGAGGTTGTAGGAGGCGCTCTCGTAAATAAGAGAACATCCGTGTGGAATGATATGCTTTACAGGTTGCAGAGTCAACAATTACACTATGACAAGATAGACAAGGTCGTGCTGACGAGTTATGACTTCTTAGAAGATCCCAATGCCCGAAGCTTGTTCTTGTTTTGCTGCTTATTCCAAGAAGACGAAGAGATTCCCATCGAGACGTTGTATCGTTATGTAGTGGGTTTTCAACTCTTCAAAGGTATGAATCTACACCGTATAAGTGATCGTGTAGAGACCTTATTAGACGACCTAACAAAGAGAAATTTGCTAATAAATATTAAAGAATATGCAGTGAAGATGCATGATGTGGCGAGAGATGTGGGAATTTCAATTGCAAAACAAGAAAATAACGGTATTAATTATCTGGAGTGTGATGATATGGACGAACTAGAGAATATAGGTACTCCACATACTAAGATGATTTCAATATTCAGGAAGAATAATTTAGATGTCTTTAATACCGTGGAATTTCGAGGCTCAAAATTGGAACTACTACGGTTGGATAGTTCGAATGATTACCTACCAAATATAAAAATATCATGGAATTTACTTAAAGTGGAGGATAATCTCAAAGTTATAAATATAGTTTTCCATCTAGGCAAGATTAGTGAGTTTCCATCGAAGTTGAAGATGTTATCCCTAGAGAGATTGAGTTTGGATATGAGTGTATCTTCTATTGGACATATTAAGTGTTTGAAGATCCTTAGCCTTCGAGATTCAACCATTAAAGATTTGTTAAACGAAATAAGTGAGTTAACAAACTTAAGATTGTTGGATTTGACTAGGTGCAAATGTTTTATATTCAATGGTGTTCTTTCGAAGCTTACTAATCTAGAAGAATTGTACATGTGGGAGAGTTTTCAAGATTGGAGGCTACAAAAAAAAGACGTTAATGGCGGAGACAATCATGCAGCAGGTATCGATGAGTTAAATTACTTGCATAAATTGTGGAAATTGGAACTGGAGGTACCCAACATTGAACAAGTGCCGAGAGGTGTTATGCTATTTTCTTCTTCAACGTTGTTAGAACAATTCAAGATAAGAATAGGAGGAGAATGCGAGAGAACTAAATTTGAAAGTGGGAAAAGACAACTTTGGTTGGAGAATGATAGAAACAATACCACCAGTTTCCTACATGAACTTGGGGTTTTAATAGAAAAGGGCATTACAAATTTATTTATAAGCAATGATCTTTACAAAGGATTAAACGAGAATCATTTTTATAAACTAAAAAGATTGGAGCTAAAAGGATTGAAGCAATTTATCTTTCCAACCACCAAGGTACGAGCATATATAAATTTCATGATTACAAAGTACACAGCTTGTAGTTGATCAATGCAAGAAAAAAAAATATGTTCTATCATTATGAGTAATTTTTATTTATATTTATTATTTTGTAGTTGGAAATGCCTTGTTTGGAGGAGGTGAAGATTTTATCTATTCCAAATATTGAAAGTCTGTGCAACTTTGTGGCTCCATCCCTAAAAAGTTTGTCCATTGATAGTTGTGACAGCTTGAGATATGTGTTATCGGAGAACTTCTTGATGAGTGTTTCTCATTTTACAAAATTATTCATTGCAAATTGCAAAATGTTGAAGGGAATAATAGGAGTATCCACGGGGGTAGAAGAGCAGTGGGAAAAATCAATTGAATTCCCTAATTTGAAGGAATTGGAACTCAAATACTTAGACAAATTAACGAGTATTGTCGTGAACATCAACAATTTGGACGATGAAGAGTAAAAGGCGCAGAAAAGAACACTATTCGGTCATGATGAGGTAAGAGTAAATGGAAATTGTTATTAGTTAATTTCAGGGTACTATAATTAAATAGGGAATAACTTTATTAATAAAAAGTAGTGGATGAATAACTAGCTTATAATATAATTTATAGGATTATATATGTGTAGTATACAAAGAGAGGATCTGATCTGATCTGATTGATACATGAGAAAAACAAGTAGAGTGTGTAATTAATTAGATAAGATATTTCCTGTATTAAGAAAATTGTCTAATTATATCTTAAATTAAATGGATGTGTTTGATTTTGATTTTGTATGCATGCAGGTCTGTTTCCTTGTTTAACATGGTTGATGATAGAGGGATTGCCAAAGATAAATTATATAGTAGGATGAAAAGAGGGAGGGAGACAGGGAAAAGGACATCATAATAAGATATTTCCTGTATTAAGACAGATGCAGTTGCGTACTTTAAGCAATTTAATACATGTGTATGAAATGAACCAGCCAGGACTAGGAGTGCTTTTATTTCAAAATGTGACATGGATGGAAGTTAATGGATGTGGGAAATTGAGATATTTGTTTTCGGAGAATATAGGTAGAGTCGCTGCCAATCACCTTGAGAGTCTAGATATTTGTGAATGTCCAATGATGGAAGTGGTGATGAAGAATATTGAGGAGGAAGTAATAATAGATGATAAAGCTGGAGTAGGAGGAGGAGGAAGTAATAGTCATTTCTTTCCACTCCTCTGGACATTGAGTCTTTCGAAACTATCAGGTTTGAGGAGCTTTTGTGATGTTGCTGATAATTGGGAGTTGCCATCACTAAATAAACTGTGGGTGTCAGAATGTCCAAAGCTAGAGGCACTCTCTCCAGGCTGTTTGGATTCTCCAATGCTGGGAACTCTATTTTATGGAATTGATACTGTAAATGTAAAGGATACTTGGAAAGGTGACATTAACGCTGCATTGCGCCATATCAAGGTGCTCTTTCCCTCTCTATTTCTATCTTATTTTGTGTTGGTTTCTTCCTTATAAATTAAGCTTTTTAAGTTAAGTTTACTACATTATTATTATTATTGTTGTACACACAGAAAGAAACACAAGAAAAGAGACTAGAGAACATGAATGAAGAAGATGAAGAATCAGAAGATTGAGGAATATTAATGAGGAAGTATGATTTGTTGTTCTGTTATGATTACTAATGATAAAAGTTTATATGGTTGGCTGATTTCTCATCTTACTGTGTAAGTGTTCCTCCTTTTCAGGGCTGCTTAATCTGCAACACATTATTGTTTTCGTGTCTATTAAATAAGTTGCAGCTTCGATCGTGTCTATTAAATAATAATACTAATGTCTTTACATGCTTACAACTAATAGCTAGAGACATAATCATCATAATTAGTAATGCTCTCTGCTACAAGAACTTATCATTATATATATGCATAAATCCTTTAATTATGTTTGGTTCTTTTTTAAGCATTTTTTTTGTTTATGTTTCACTGCTGCTGGTTCTCTTAATGTTTATTTTTGTTGTGTTTGGTGATACTTTTGATACTCTATTTTTGTAATATTATTGTCGTTATGTTTATTTGATAAAATCCGGAGGATGGGGATGAATTATTTCTCTCGGGAATAGTTCTTTTTTTCCACTCCTTAGTAAATTTTCACTCGACTTTTGTTGATGTCTAAACTATGGTTTTTAGCTCGAAATGACACATAATTGTTTGGTTTTTGGGTCTTGCAAAACAGAGCCTACTGTTTTGTTCGTTTACAGTGTCAAAATTCAGTTTATCATCAAATAATTGCCTACCATCAAGTTCAACATAAATGTAAAAATTTTAATCAAAGCATTAAGAAAATTAGTTTCTTCCTTTTCCAGAAAAAAATTGCTTTTTTTCCTTCGATTCATATATACGTTAAGAAAAATAGGTTACGTGTTTTATTAGTTTATTTTTGTATGAGGAGATGTATAATTCTTATCGGTTAGTTAGTATAGGTAGTTTATTTAATTTCTAATGGTAAGATGATGGCTATATATAGTATTTTATTCCTTTAATAAAATTGGTTAGTTCTCTTACAAATTCATCTTCTATATTTATTTAATTTAATCTGTCAATCAGTATCAAAGTGAGGTCTTCTACATTCTAACGAAGAAGAAAGGAGAAAGTAATTCATAGAAAAATAAATGGCTTACTGTTTTTTAAATTAAAATTGATGATGTTGTTAAACTTCTTAAAAAACATATTATATAAGATGATAATTTGAATTTACATTCTTAAACTAAGATTATAAAGATGGTTTGAGTTTAGAATGAAGTTCAAATTCAAAATGAAAAAAAAAAAAAAAAATAGGCTGCTCATGCTGTCTTTCAACAGTAGGACAGAGACTATTGTAAAAATGAAATGAATTGGATTGAACCTTTGAATTATTCTTGGTTTCTTTTCCTTTTGAACTGAATTTGGCTATTTAAAGATCTTAAACAATTTCTTAAAAGTTGAATGATTTATATAGTTTTTTTTTGTGTTAAATTTGAAAATTATATAGCTGATCCTTCATGTTAGCTAGGTTAACCTTGTGCAAGCATATTTTTCGTTTTATTGTTAAGTAAGTGGAGATAAAACATTAAAATTGGACGTTGAAAAAGAAAGTAACCTCATATACTCCTTAATTAGATTTGGGATGTGGAATTTGTTATGCATATGTTTATTTAAAGAAGATGTATTTGTGAGAAATTATCAAATTAATTCAATTTCATTTATTTAGATTATGAGTTTTTTTTTCATTGTTTTCATCTTTGGAAATAGACAAAATGTTGTTTTCTAAACCATCCAATTGAAAAGTAAATAAAAAACAAATTATGCTAAAAGAAGCTTTAAAAAAATCTCTGAAAGCTATATTTTTGATTTGATTTAAAATATTTCTAAAATAAAATAATTTGGCGACATTTAATTTAATTTTAGCTGCGCATAAATAAGCGTCGATAAAAGTTACCCGACTAATATTTGGGCGACGTAAGATTATGCGTCGGAAACCAATAGGCGACAGTCTTAGAGCTCACGGTTAAATGATTTCTTTTGTGGTTTGTTCTCATTTTGATTAATCATCTGTCACTAATATTCTGCCTTGCTAATTGTTTTTAAAATTTTTGCAAATGCTAACCATTAATTGGGCTGCCTTAAGTATATTATTTTTTTTATTTAATTTAACAAATATCCTATAAATTATTTTAGCTTAGAATATATTACTTTCTTTGTTGGCCACCTTTTTTTTTTGTTTGAAAGATTTAATTTTCATTAGAATATAATACTTTTTTTTTTGTCATGTTTTATGACTTTTTTATTTTATTTTTTCGTGTCATTATTTGTTATCGTGCTTAAACGATTTTAATCCTTTTTTGATATAGGTAGACCATTTTTTATTTAAATCCAAATGAACCCATATAAAACATGCTCTATTAAATAAGAATTTAAAGTGGGAAATTAGTCATCACTAGTGGTGACAACTTTTATCTTTATTTGAAGCCAGTGATAGAAAAACATGGTATCAATAAAGTAGATGAAATATTCGGTACTCTTTATTCCCCTCCAATAATTAATTAAAAATTGTATTAATAACAATCAATAGTACTAAAGATTGATCTAATAATGGCATTCTATATCTAAAGCAGATTTATTATAATTTATATTTATATTATAGAATTAAAAATGCAGAAGAAGAATTTTGTATAGATAGTGGCAACAATCAAGAAGATTGGACAAAGTCTTAAATAAATAAAATGGCGTGAATCATTAATTAGTTATAATGACAAGCACACATTCATATAGAATCAAAAGAAAAAACCACTCATAATATAATATTTCACCACACATAATATAATAATTTGTTTGTAGACTTGACCAAACACTTTTCGTGTATTCCCATATATTGTTTAAACTGAAATGTCCAAATATTAATCATCACAAACTTAATTAAAAATACATTGTAATGAAAAAAAACATTTTGTTATTATTTTTTTTGTTTCCAACTGAGCAATCTTGTTATATTTCGAGTGAGTTTTGTGATAATTTAAATACTCGTATTTTTGTAATATTTTTTGTCATTGTGTTTAAATAACTCTCATTATATCATATTGTATGAATATTTTTTAAAAAATATATAAAAAAAACTATTTTGATGCTAATTAGTTATATGGTAATTTTTCACACTAATATAATTCGATAAAAAAAAATGGATTATCACAAGCTGGTGCTGGTGGGCATGTTACAATTGGAATCAAATTGCTTAGAATTTGAGGTTTGATAAAGATTGAATGATGATGATGAGAAGATTTTACATGCATAATAACATTCTAATAATCTATGTGCTAAAATGAAAATAAAACTCAGTATGATTTAGGATAGATTAAAAAATATATATTATAATAAATAAAATATGTTAAAACTATATAAAAAAAATCTTCTCAAAATGTATTAAATAAATCACTTTCATGCATAGTTGTAAGTGACTAAAACATCATTATTCTCTTATGTGCACCTGACCTATGATTCAATATGGTGATAAAATTTGACAATGGGGGCTTGTTATTGAAGAAAAAATAGTCATGTAAAATGCGTACAATGTTTTCTTCACCTTCCGCATTTTTGTCGTCAATAGTACATCATAAAATTGTTATTTCATCGAATCTCTATTGACTGTTCTCACGTTAAAAAATAATTCTCTTAAATGACTTTAGACCTTTCAATGAGAGAATATTCAACAAATAATTAAAAATTCAAAAAAGATTTGATATGAAGTTCTTAAATATAATAAAACAAAATTTTATTTATAAATTTTTTTATTGTTATATAATGTAATTAGTTGTTCTCTTCCTAATATATATAAAAAAACACTTTTGAAATTAATCAAAAAATATTTATATATTTTTATTTAACATAAACATCGATGTATAAAAAAGTACATAAACATGAACACTTTTAAGGGGTTTGACAGAAGTACCATCTACCCTTCTTAAGTAAAAGAGTATTTTCATTAAGTGTACCTTGTTGTTAGCAGATGATTTCTCATACATCTCATCAGACCCATGGTGGTCTTCTCTTTTGCTATATTGCGAGCAACCGTCTTGGCTAGCGTCAATCGGAAAACTCCCAAAATATGTGTATCAAGGAGTTTCCATGCAGTTTTATCCATCTTCTTTAGTTTCTCACTCAAAGGAACATGAAGCTTCTTTCCATAGAGATAATCTTCAATCTGAATCCTCCAGAAGGCATAATCTATCACATCGAATATTCCAATCCCATGTCTATACTATTCTCGCTTGCCATCGTTTCGAATGCTCAGATCTAGCCTAGTCGCTCTGATACTGGTTGTTAGAATTTGTATCTCCCAAATCTAACCTGCTTAAAACGATCTGTAAAAACTCAAGAAAGAAGAACACAAGAAGACAAAAAATTATAGTGGTTCACTCAAATAAACTTTTGGTCAGGCCCAAGTTCAAAACCAAATACAAACCCAATAAACTTTAATTAACAATTGTAGAATTTATAATAAGTGTAGACTCCATAACTCAACAATGTTCTTACCATAGGGTCAGTTGTATTCATTAAAGGTCGAAGTTTTGGCAATTCAAATGTTTCCATCTCAGGGTTCATTCAATCTTGCGTGTATAGGTATAACTGCACCACCTGTAGAAAATACTTCCCTTTGTATACGTACATGTGGTGTTGTCGGAGTGATTCAGGTCGTGCCTGTAAAGGTAGATCAAACTAACCCTATCCCAGTGTTGCATGTTCTATAAGGAAGATTATTTGAGTTAAGAAATGATTGTTAAAAGTTCATCGGATACCAAAGTGACAATGAGAAGGACACATGATTCTGGTTAGACCACTAAAACCAGACTCATTTTTAATATCACTAATTAGCTTAGGAATCCCACCAAGGTAGCCCAGTAGTAAGAGTCGGCTTAAGAGACCAAAATGTCACGGGTTTGATTCTATCTGAACGCGTTTTAAGTTTAAGCAGGGGTCATGATTGTGAGATTATCATGCTAGCTCTTCTTTAAAACACATAGACCAAAAAAACTAATTAGCTTAAGGAATTAAACTTATAGACTTTGAATTTTAAAATGTTACAATTGAGGATATTTGGCCAGGATAGTGGAATGATGAGTTCAAAAAGAATATATATATATATATATTATCTTTTTATTATATTTTCAATATATTATATTGATTATATTTATTAGTCCCGACAAATAAAGAGATGGTGATTATATTTATTTTTCCCAACAAATAAAGAGATGGTGATGATAACTTTTATGATGAATAATTGAATACCCATATTTTCTTTGGCACCTATTTCAATCTTTGAAGGAATTTTTATTGTAGGATTTTTATTAAAGTGTTTGTTTCTTCCTTTTAAGATCTTGTTTGATAAAAGGTTTTATAATCAAATAATTTATTAAATTATTAATTAAAATATTAAAATAAATCATTTTTATAAAAATAAATAATATTTTAATCATTTAACTAAAATAATTTATTTCTTGATAACAAATTAAGTTGGACCAGACACTAAAAACAAAATAACATTTTAATCATTTAACTAACATATGTGGAATAATAAGAAAAGATTAAAGTAAATTGAACTAGATTAAAAACTTTGATTTATTAACCATTAAGGTAGTTTAAGTGACAAAAGTGAGGTCACTGAGATTTAATTCCTACTTAAGTTGAACAAAGTGGACTATATAGGAGTCATGCTAGCATTTAAAAAAAAATGATTTACACAATATAGGGATTAGGAATTGGGACAAGAATGATCTGAATAAATTCAATGCAGTGTAATTCAATTATTAGAATTTCATATTTTGAAAAGAAAAAGCTAAAGCAAACGAATCATATTACTTTAATGACAATCGAATCATTCATCTTTATGTTTTTAATAATAATTTTTAATATTGCTTGCTTGGTATATCATTTCTAGATCTTCTGTATTATGTGCATTCTTTTTTTAAGAAACAAGAACACAGAAAGAAGAAAGAAAGAAAGAAAGAAAGAAAGAAAGAACAAGGCATACAAATGGAAGGAGAGGTTGGTTTGAGTGTACTAGGAATGATCGGGGAGTTGCTGATTAAGCCAATTCAACGAGAACTTGGCTATTTCTTTTGCTTCAACAATAACTTTCAAGAGCTCCAAACTCAACTAGAAAAACTAAAAGCAACAAGAGAGGATGTACAAGCAAGGGAAGATGCAGAAATGAGGAAGCGTAACACCCTGGGTGAAATCGTCAAGTTGTGGATTCACAATACAGACGGAATAATTGTAGAAGCAAATAGCCTTCTCAATGAGAAGGCCGAGGTTCAGAAAGGGTGTTTCTCCATCAAATGGTGTCCTAATATAAGCTTGCGCTTTTCTTTGGGCAGGAAGGGGAAGAAGTTATCTGTCGTTATCATTGAGCTTCTTCAATCTGGTGCTCAATTGCCACAAACGGGTCACGCCTTACCCGTGTCACCCATAAATATAGGCGATTACATTGGAGATGCTCGTGATTTCAACAGCCGAAGTCAGATTGTGGAAGACATCATTGAGAAGTTAAGGGATGAAAAAACAATGTTAATTGGGATATGCAGGATGGGAGGCATTGGAAAGACTACATTGGCCAAGCAAGTCCTCCAAAAGGTACAAGACTTCCCTAAGCCTTTATTTGATGTTCAAGTTATTTCGACTGTCTCCAATAGTCCCAATTTCAATACTATCCAACAAGAAGTCGCGGAGATGTTAGGGTCTTCGCTTAAAGAAATAGAGAATGGGATTTTAAGAGCAGAACAATTACGAAAAGCTTTTAGTAACAAAAAGGTTGTTGTCTTGTTGGATGATGTTTGGAAAGAGTTTGATTTAAATGCTTTTGGTTTTCCATTAACAAAATCAAATGTTGATGGGAGTTGCTGTAAAATAATTTACACATCTAGAAACGAAGATTCATTATGGTCAGGTGAACGAAACATCACCAAACAAGAATTCTCTCTTGACATTTTGTCAAATGAAGAAGCCTTGACTTTGTTTAAAAGAAAAGTCAATCTGCCTAATGATGAAATTGAAAAGAATGAAATAGCGAGACAAATTGTGAAAGAATGTGCAGGACTGCCCCTCGCGCTTGAGGTTGTAGGAGGCGCTCTCGTAAATAAGAGAACATCCGCGTGGAACGATATGCTTTTCAGGTTGCAGAGTCAACAACTTCACCATGACAAGATAGACAAGGTCGTGCAGACGAGTTATGACTTCTTAGAAGATCACGAAGCCCAATTCTTGTTCTTGCTCTGCTGCTTATTCCAAGAAGACGAAGTGATTCCTATCCAGACGTTGTACCGTTATGCAGTGGGTTTGCAACTCTTCAAAGGTATGAACCTACACCGTATAAGTGATCGTGTCAACACCTTATTAGAAGACCTAACAAAGAGAAATTTGCTAATAAATGTTAAAGAATATGCAGTGAAGATGCATGATGTGGTGAGAGACGTGGGAATTTCAATTGCAAAACAAGAACAAAACGGTTTTAGTTTTATAGAGTTCGATGATGAACAAGAGATTGTCTTGAGTGGAGGCTCAAAATTGGAGATACTACGTTTGAATACTTTACGTTTCTACATATCAAATGTTAAAATGTCAGGAAATTTATTTCAAGGAGTGGATAATCTCAAAGTTCTGGATATAATCGGCAGAAATTGCCAGATTAGTGAGTTTCCATTATTTTCTTCTTTAACCAAGTTGAAGATGTTATCTCTAGAGTTATTTAATTTGAATATAACAACCAATGTATCTACCATTGGACATATTAAGTGTTTGGAGATCCTTAGCCTTCGAGAATCAACCATGAAAGATTTGCCAAACGAAATAAGTGAGTTAACAAACTTAAGATTGTTGGATTTGACTGGGTGTAAATGTTTCATAACCAATGGTGTTCTTTCGAAACTTACTAATCTACAAGAATTGTACATGTGGGAGAGTTTTCAAGATTGGAGGCTACAAAAAGAAGAGGTTAATGGTGGAGACAATCATGCAGCAGGTCTGGATGAATTGAATTGCTTATATAAATTGTGGAAATTGGAACTGGAGGTAATCAACATTGAACAAGTGCCGAGAGATGTTAGGCTATTTTCTTCTTCAACATTATTGGAACAATTCAAGATAAGAATGGTAGATAAATATGAGAGAAAAACTCAATTTAAAGATGGGAAAAGACGACTGTGGTTGGAAAATGTTAGAAACAATACCACACGTTCCTTACATGATGAACTTAGGGTCTTAGTAGAAAAGGGCATTACCAATTTATGTATAAGCAATGATCTTGTCATGTGGGAGAAAATGCATTTAAACAGTCTTCTATCATTAAGAGAAGTTGTTCTTAAAAATTGTGGATCAATTATTACTCTTTTCCCACCGTCACAATCATCAATGGAAATAGAAGAGATCAATGGACTTGGGCGTTATTTGTGGTGTATCGAAATATATGGATGCAATCAAATGAGGCATTTATGTTCTACATCAATATCAAGGAATCTCACAAATCTTAAAATTCTTGTTCTTCAAGACTGTGAAATGACCGAAGAAGTTGTTAATTTTTGCGATAAGACAGAACAACTCAATAAAATTGAGTTCAATGCTTTGGAAACTCTTGTGCTACGTGACATGTCTAGGATGGAAAGTTTTTGCAGAGGAATAAATGAAATTTATTTTTATAAACTAAAAACATTGCAGCTAACAGGACTGAAGAATTTTATATTTCCAACAAAGGTACGTGGCACATATAAATTTCATTATTACTATGTACAACTTTTAGTTATAAAATAAAATGATACAATTACATATTCTATCAATGTGAGTAGTTTTTTATTATATTTATTATTTTGTAGGTGGAAATACCTTGCTTGGAGATTCTGGAGATCTCATTTATTCCAAATATTGAAACTTTGCCAATCGTGGCTCCATCCCTAAGAATCTTGAACATTGATAGTTGCGGAAGCTTAAAATATGTCTTCTCGGAGATCTTCTTGATAAGTATTTCTCATCTTGAAAATTTATCCATTAAAAACTGCAAAATGCTGAAGGGACTAATAGGAGTGTCGAAGGGCGTGGAAGAGGAGTCGAAAAAATCAATTGAATTCCCCAATTTGAAGAGATTGAATCTCGCATCCTTAGACAAATTAACGAGTTTTGTCATGGACATCAACAATTTGGACGTTGAAGAGAAAAAGTCGCAGCAAAAAATACTATTTGATCTTGATGAGGTAATAGTAAGTGGAAATTTGTTCTTTGTTAATTTTATAGTAGTATAATTAAATTGAGAATAACTTTATTAATAAAAAGTACTGGAAGAATAAGTATAATATAATTTTACATGTGTATAGGAAGAGGCATCTCAAAAAATTTCAAATTCTTGTTCTTAAAAAATGTGAAATGATGGAAGAGATATTAAAAGGTTACATGTTCTATTATTGTGAGTAATTTTTATTTTTATTTATTATTTCTACCTGGAGGAGCTGAATATGATATCTATTCTAAAGATTGAAATTTTGTGCTTGCCACCATCACTGCAAAAGTTGAATATTGATAGGTGTGACAACTTCCAATATATTGACTTCTCTAACAGCATGGTGTCTAATAGCATGGTGATGAAGGTTATTTCTAATCTTAGAAATTTAACTATTCGAAAATGTAAAATGTTGAACGGAGTAGTAGGAGTAACAATGGGGTAGGAGAGCAACAGAAAAAATCAATTGAATTCCCTAATTTGTTGACATTGTATCTTGAATCCTTGGACGAATTCACGAGTTTTGTCATTAATGTCAACAATTTGGGTGACAAGGAAGAAAAGTCGTGAAATGCACTATTTTATCACGATGATTATCAGGTAATAGAAAATAGAAAGTGAAATTTTGTTATTAAGTTTAGTAGTGCAGTATAATTAACTTTTCTAATAATAAAAAGTAATGTAATATATATATATATGAGGAAAACTAAGTATTAATTAGTAAATGTAAAAAGTAATGCTTTATTTTCTAAGAATATATGAGATTTACTGACTAATTATGTATATGTATAATTAGTAAATGTAAATGGATATGTTTGATTTTGTATACAGGTCTCATTTCCTTGTTTACAAGAGTTGATGATAGATGGATTGCGAAAGATAAATTATATAATAGGAAGGAACAGTGAACAAGTAAGAGTTCATGATGATATCGAGGAATGGCATGGCAGGGAATTATTAGTATTTCCTAATGTGAAGACATTGCGACTTAAACATTTAAAGGAACTCGTGGGTTTTGTTGGAGCGATGAACAATATTGACAACAATAGCAAAAATCAAAATGCACTATTTCATCTTGACGATGATGAGGTAACTTTGTCGGTGTATATAAGTAAAAAAAATTTCTTAATTTTGATTCCAAATTAAAATATTATTAGTGTCTTACAATTAATTGGGAATAGTTAAATTATATATATATAACTAAGAATTATATATTACAAGGAAAATTAAGTATTGGGTATTATGAGGTAAATTAAAATAAAAAATGGTTATAATATATGTGGAAATTCTTTGTAATTATATTTGAAATTAATAAATGTAAATGCATTTGTTTTATATTGTATGCAGCAGGTGACATTTTCTTCTGTAAAAGAATTGAACATAGTGGAATTGCCAAATATAAATTATATAGTAGGATGGAAAGAGGGAGAAGATCATCATCATGATAAGACATTTCCTGCATTAAGAGAGAGAGTTGTGGTTGCTTAATTTAAGCAATTTAATTAATACATATGTATGAAATCAACCAGTTAGAGTTAAGACTAGGAGTGCTTTTATTTCAAAACTTGACAAATTTTATCAAAGATAAATTATAAAGTAGAATGGAAGACAGATGGAGACTAAGATATATATATATATAATCATGATATTGAAGAAGAAATTGAGATTTATTTACTAATTTTGTATGTTAAATTTTAAATGTAAATGGATGTGTTTGATTTTGTATACAGGTCTCATTTCCTTTTTTACAAGAGTTGAGTGTATCTAGATTGCCAAAGATAAATTATATAGTAGAAAGGAAGCGTGGACAAGTAAGAAGACGTCGTGATAATATATTTCCTGCATTAAGTTGGTTGAGGTTGTATAAATTAAGCAATTTAATACATGTGTATGAAATCAACCAGCCAGGACTAGGAGTGCTTTTATTTCAAAACTTGACACGCCTGGTAGTTGATGGATGTGGGAAATTGAGATATTTGTTTTCGGAGAATATAGGTAGAGTCGCTGCCAAGAACCTTGAGAGTCTAGATATTTGTGAATGTCCAATGTTGGAAGTGGTGATGAAGAATATTGAGGAGGAAGTAATAATAGATGATAAAGCTGGAGTAGGAGGAGGAGGAAGTAATAGTCATTTCTTTCCACTCCTTGAGCAATTGATACTTTTGAATCTATCAGGTTTGAGGAGCTTTTGTGATGTTGCTTATACTTGGGTCTTGCCATCACTAGAGGGATTAGGGGTGTTAGGATGTCCCAAGCTAGAGGCACTCTCTCCCGGCTATTTGGATTCTCCAAGGCTGGAGAGTCTTTGGTATACTAATGAACAAGAAAATGTAAAGGATACTTGGAAAGGTGACGTTAACAAAGCATTGCGTCATCTATTTATCAAGGTACTCTCTCCCACTCTATTTTATTTTGTGTTGGTTTCTTCCTTATAAATTAAGCTTTTTAAGTTAAGTTTACTACATTATTATTATTATTAATTTGTACACACAGAAAGAAACAAAAGAAAAGAGACTAGAGAACATGAATGAAGACGACGACGACGACGACGACGACGACGACGACGACGACGACGACGACGACGACGACGACGACGACGACGACGACGACGACGACGACGACGACGACGACGACGACGACGACGACGACGACGACGACGACGACGACGACGACGACGACGACGACGACGACGACGACGACGACGACGACGACGACGACGACGACGACGACGAAGAAGATTGGGGAATTATTGGGTAAGTAGGATTTGTTCTGTTATATTAATTACATCATGTGATTGATTACTCATCTTACTGTCTTCCTCCTTTTCAGGGATGCTTAATCTGCAACACATTATTGTTTTCGTGTCTATTAAATAAGTTGCAGCTTCGATAGTGTCTATTAAATAATAATACTAATGTCTTTACATGCTTACAACTAATAGCTCGAGACATAATCATCATAATTAGTAATATTGCTCTCTGCTACAAGAACTTATATCAATATATGCATAAATCCTTTAATTATGTTTGTTCCTTTTTAAGCATTTTTTTGTTTATGTTTCAGTACTGCTGCTGTTCTCTTAATGTCTAATTTTGTTATGTCTGGTGATACTTTTGATACTCTGCTTTTTGTAATATTTTTGTTCGTTCTGATTATTTGATCAAATCTGGAGGACGAGGAATAATTATTTCTCTCGGGAATAGTCATTTCTTTCCATTCTCAGTAAACTTTTCACTCGACCTTTGTTGATGTCTAAACTATGGTTTTTAGCTCGAAATGAAAAAGAATTTTTTGGTTTTTGAGTCTTGCAATACAGAGCCTACCCAGAAACAGAAAATGAACTGCAGCCTACTGCTTTGTTTGTTTTCAGTGTGATTTCAAATGCAAACATTCGAAAACAGACTAATCAATTCAGTTTATCATCAAATAATTGCCTACTATCAAGTTCAACATAAATGTCAAAATTTTAATCAAAACATTGTTGGAATTTTAAATTAATTCATAAATTCCATTAATGAATGAAAATGAGAATTTGGGTAAATAAAAAATGAAATTCAAACGAAATTCACATGAAATTCAAACGTGAATTAAAGTAAAATTTGATCCAAATAATTAAATTATTATAATTAATTTGTTAATTATGTAATTAACATTTAATGGCTTGAAAAACAATTATCAAATTAAATATATTTAATTTTGTTAATTCTCATTGTAATCTTCATGATATTATTGCTATCAATTTATTAGCAATTTAGAAAATCATGTACAGTGTATTTTCTAATGTAGAGAAAATGCAAAGGAAAAGGCAATCAAGGTGAGCCGTTGGATCAAAGATTAATGGTTGATTTTATTTTTATGAAAGTTTAACTTTTCAACAATATAAAACCCCTCATCTCTAATCTGAAACACTTAATCATCTTATATTTTCTCACTCTAGAATTTCAAAAGCCCTCTTTTTGTTTTATGATTGTTTTTCGAGTTCTTTGCTCGATATTTCCGTTGAAACCTGGTGATAGTTCAGGTACGCTGATCAAGTTCGACGAGTAGTGATTTCAGTGCAGAATCACTACAGAATTCGTTGTACCCTGGGAGACAGACATCTGCGATAAGCTCCAGCACAAACGGGAGACGGTAGAACTGTTTTAAGGGAAATGTGCTAAGGACATGCCTCAAATCAACATTTTATCTGGTGATTTCGTTCTTTGTAATATTGTATTAATTTAATTTATTTGTAACATCATTTTATATATATTTCTGTAATTTATTTCAAGACAAGATATCTAACAAGTATTAAGTCATTTGGTTTTATATATATATATATATATATATATATATTTATTGTTATTTTTCAAGTTTTTGATATGATTGAATTTCAAAACACACATAACCTTGTCATAATACCAATTTAACAAATGGATATATTTTTTGTAAGAGAATCAAATCATAAAGATAACATAAATATGATGTTTTTATTATGGAAAATGATAGTCAAATGGAGTACACACAATATATAAATTCATATTTTCATCATGCCAAATTAAAGAGAAATATCAAGTCAAATAATTCCATATTAACTATTATGGATTTGTACTTGAGGCTTTCAATCTTTATCTCTTCACTAACATTGCAATGATTTAGGATGAGTGAGTCGTCTTTGAAGGTCAGAAGGATCCGCCATGGAAGAGGTCGGTATCCTCTGTTTTTTGTTTCTTCCAAGTTCACAAAAGCTTAACAATTTAATGGTTAATTTTCCTAGACAAAGCTTGTTAGAGTAAAATAATAGGAATTGATTGAAAAATAGTTGCATATTTTTCGTTTTATTGTTAGGTAAGTGCTGATGAAACATTCAAATAAAGTAACCTCCTCGTATGCTCCTTAATCAGATTATGAGTTTATTCATTTGGGATGTGGAATGTGGAATGTGGAATGTGGAATGTGTTATGCTTATATTTATCTAAAGAAAATGTAAAGAAAATGTAAATAGATTATGAGTTTGTGAGAAATTGTCAAAATTATTCAATTTCATTTAATTAGATTATGAGTTTTTTATTAGTTTTCATCTTTGGAAATAGACAAAATGTTGTTTTCTAGGTTTGACTAAACCATCCTATTGGAAAGTAAAAAAAAAAATTATGCTTTTAGAAGCTTTAAAAAATTGCTGAATCAATTCTTGGATTTGATTAAATAAAATTCTAAAATAAAAAAATTTGGCAATGAATTTAAATTTACCGACGCGTAGTTAAGCGTCGCTAAAAATTACGTCAATTATTCACTATCTGACGCAAAATACACATCGGGAAATCACTAGCGACGGTTTTATGCGTCGATAAAAATCTTTTTAATCGTCGCCAAATATATAATTTGTTGTAGTGGATGCTTGTGGCATTCATCATTTTACTTGTCATAAGTTAAATTTTATTTTTTCTACAGTTATACAGGATATATATGTATTATTTTTTTAAATCATTTGTCTTAATGAAATGAGAAAAGTAATTGATAGTTTGCATAATTAATATAATCTGTTTAATTTAATGATTATAAAAGTTTTTACTAGAACTAGTTGGAATGCAGTTTTTTGTGTTGTGAAATGGTAGCCTTTAGTACTAGCCATGCCAAAATTCCGGGTATCTGGACTCGAATGGGAATCGCCCTGAACCGGAAACAAATCTCCCCCAAAAATCGGGTAAAATAGTGACATGAATGGTACCGACCCGACCAAAGACCGGACGGATATTTTATACTCTTCCGATTCACTTGTCTGAGTCTCTTAATTATGTGTCATAATATTACTGAATTGTTTTTGATGGGTTTGTTCACCATTTGGTTGGTATTTCACGATTAAATGGATCAATAAAATTAGTTCAAATAGATAAATTCAGTATAATAATAAATCATTTTGTTATTCATTATATTTATATAATAAGGATTAAAGTATTTAACACTAATTTAAATTTGAAATATGGTCAAATATTAATGAAATTGTAGAAATAAATTAAAGATTCGAAAATCTCACATTAACACAAAAGTAAAATTTGATAAAAACCTTTAAGATAATAATTAATATTAAAAAAAACTTTCTAGATTAATTTAAGTGTCAATAAGATAATAAAATCTACAGTTTAATTTTAATTGTGGAACACTTTAAATAAAAATAACAGAAATTTCTAAATTTATCCAATAATCATATAAATTTAACTAAAAAATTTAAAATAACATATTATAAGTATTTTATAAATTAAATTAATTAATTAAAGATAATAAATTATATTTTAAAAAGTTTTAAATAGTTCAATTATTCTGAAAACTTAATTTTTTTTAAATGGTTCATGCAAAATGATATAAATGAGAGTCGTTTAAGCTCAACGACAAAATTATTACAAAGATTGAAAGAAAAAAACATTTAAAAAAAACCACAAACACAAAATAGTTCACTAATGATCAAACAAAAAGAATAAATTTTAACGAGCACGGAGATCTTCAAGAAGATCAATGAGGTCCTCAATTGACTAAACTGGTTTACCCAATGAAACCTCAATGATTGTCATAATAATATGTGGAATTAGGCCTAGGGTTTTGAAGGTCCAATTTGGCGTGTCTCAATGTTAGGTAAAAAAAGGAAAGAAGATATGTGTGATTATTTGTTGGATTCAAAAAAAATCAAAACATCTCCAAGATAGAGAGATAGGAATAAGGCATTAAATCACATAATTGTGAAGATTTCAATCAAATTATATTATTATGGAAATGTCAACTAAATCGTCACGAGATCATATCATGTTGGAGATGTCAAAGATATCACATGATCTTTACCCTAATTATGAATTCTAAAAGCATATATATATATACATTATAAATGAGAAGAGAGTGAAACTAAAAACTTAGAACAAACAGAGAGAGTTAGAGTTTGTAATCCCTATTATAACTATATTCAATCGATTTTCGAAAGCATGACGTAGGACATTGTTGGTCTAAACTTGGGTAAGATTTTGGTGTCGTTATTTCGTTCTTTCTTACTTTTACGCTATTGTTCTTCATTCCACTACGGTTATTATTCCGCTTTCATTTTAGGGTGATAATTCTTCACCACAAACTAGTATTAGAGCCAAGTTGGGCTAAGGCGATCGCGGTTCGATTTTTTTTGTGAGTTTTATGGATTCGGTCAATTATTTTGAAGATTTGAGATGGGATCAACATTTAGGGTTGATATCGTGAAGTTCGATGGGACAAAAGACTTTGGGTTATGGAAGATGAGGACACACTTATGCAATATGGGAGTTGCTAAAGAACTCGAGGGGGAATCGCAATTGTCGGCCTCGATGAACGCGCAGAAAAAGATGGAGATATTGGAAAGGGCCTATAACACCTTAATTCTTAATCTCAGTGATAAGGTATTACGAGAGGATGTTAGTGTCACGACAGCAACAAAGGCGTGGCTTCAGTTGGAGTCTTTGTATATGACGTAGACATTGTCATCTCATATCTATATCAAGTATAGATTCTTCAAGTTTAGATTGGTTGAGGGGAAGGACTTGCAGACGCATCTCGACGATTATGTCAAGATTCTCCTTGATTTGAAAAACATTATGGAGAAATACAAGGATGAGGATAAGGCGCTGATGCTTTTGAATTCTTTACCGAAGTCGTATAAGACGTTTGTATACATACTCGAGCATGGGAGGGAGGAGCTTACCATCGATGATGTGATGAGTGTGTTGAGATCGAAGGACCAAAAGAAGAAGAATGAAAAGAGCAATGTAAGTGGAGATGGACTCTTACATATGACACCTAACAAAAGTTGGTTCAAGACCTATGAGAAGACTTCGGTGGGCGATGTTTTTTACTAGGTAACAACAAGTTTTGTAGGGTGATGGGGATCAGAATAGTGTGTTTGAATACACATGATGGAATCGAAAGGGTATCAACGGACGTACGACACATCTCGGACCTTCGGAGGAATTTAATCTCTCTCAGTTCACTAGACCAACTTGGTTTTGCATGGAAGGGTGAAAAGAACGTATTGAGGATCACAAAGGGGTCATTAATGGTAATGAGAGGTGTACAAGATAAGAGTCTTTAAATATTTCAATGCAGCACCTTGGATGGTGATATGGAGGCAATGGCGGAGCCTCGAGATGTATCACTCACGAGTCTATGGCATAAGATATTGGGACACGTGAGTGAGAAGGGTTTGAAGGAGTTGAGTAAGAGAGACTATTTTGGCATGGAGAAATTTGATGATTTTGAGTTTTGCTAGAACTACATATACGGTAAAGCTACGAAGGTGAAGTTTAGGCGGTCGATTGAGGTGACTTGGGAAACGCTTAGTTATGTTCACTCTAACTTGTAGGGGGGCGAGGACTGCAACTCCAGGTGGAGGTCGGTACTTTATCACCTTCATTAATGATTGTTTGTGCAAAGTTTGAGTATACATCTTGAAACACAAGGATGATGCATTTGTTAAGTTAAAGGAGTGGAAGAAGATGGAAGAGACTAAGACCGGGAAGAAGGTTAAAAAGCTCTAAACAGATAACGGTTTGGAATACCTAGGCGAGGAGTTCAATTAGTTTGTCATGGAAGAATGGATGTTCATCACAAAATTGTCCGACAGACACCGCAACAGAATGACTTGGCGGAGCGAATGAACAGAACGCTACTTGAGCGTGTCCGGTGTA
Source organism: Impatiens glandulifera (assembly GCF_907164915.1). NCBI lineage: Eukaryota > Viridiplantae > Streptophyta > Magnoliopsida > Ericales > Balsaminaceae > Impatiens > Impatiens glandulifera. The sequence goes on along the minus strand of NC_061865.1, from coordinate 54,407,748 downwards.
TGTTGTTTAAGGTCGGTCTAACGAAGCGGTTAACACTACAGCTTATCTTATCAATCGTTGACCATCGATGGCATTAGAATGCAAGGCATCAGAATAAGTTTCAAATGGTGCTCCTCCAAAACTCGACAACCTGAAAGTATATGGGTGTGTGACTTACATGCACCAACGAGATGAAAAGCTTGATCCGAGAGCGAAGAAGTGTATGTTCATTGGATACCCTAAGGGAGTAAAGGGTTAGAAACTGTTTTGTAATGACGGAAGACAACCAAGTGCATCATTAGCTATGACGAGGTCTTTAGGAAAATCGAGTCCTATTATAGAGCAACACAGTCAATCGAAGTTGGCGAAGTCAGTAGAGAGATGACCAAATTTGAGGTGGAGTTTCTATGAGGGATTATTAAAAATCGGTAGACATGGAGGAGGCTAGTGAAGAGGATGAAATAGACAGTCAGGTAAAGGAGGAAGGTACGGATCTGAAAGAGAACCTTAGCTCCTACTAATTAGCGTGAGATAGAGACTATAGGACAACCCAAGTTTTTAAGAGATTTGGTTACTCCAATTTGGCGGCTTTTGCATTCCTTGTGGCAGATGAGGTACAAGATTCAGAGTCGAGATCATTTAGAGAAGTAGTGGAGAGAAAGGAGAGAACCAAATGGAATCGTGCTATGGCGGAGGAGATGGCATTGTTTGACAAAAATGAGACGTAGAATTGGTGGACAAACTCAAGAATCAGCGGGTGGTTGGTTCAAAGTGGGTGTTCAAGTGCAAAGAAGGTGTAGGGGTAGTAACAAGCCAAGGTTTAAGGCGAAATTGATAGCTAAGGGCTTCACACATGCGAAAGGGTCGACTTTAACGAGATTTACTCTCTGGTAGTGAAGCACGTGTCCATTCGTGTGTTGCTCGCTCTAGTGAATAAGTTTGACTTTGAGCTCGAGAAAATGGATGTGAAGATGACATTTCTTCATGGGAACTTGGAGGAGAAGATCTTCATGACACAACTCGAGGGTTTCGTCAAACCCGATGATGAAGGCAATGTATGTCTCCTTAAACGTTCGCTTTATGGTTTGAAACAATCCTAAGACAATGGTATTTGCACTTTAATGAGTTAATGGTTCGTAACGATTTCGTGAGAAGCAATTTTGATAGTTGTGTCTATGTCAAGTGAGTTGATGGTTGTGAGGTCTTTCTATTGTTATACGTGGATGATATGTTGATCTCATCGGGAAACAAAGAAGAGGTTCGCAAGGTCAAAGTTTGTTAGGATCCTTAGGAAGTGAGTTCGAGATGAATGATATGGGACCGGCAAAGAAAATTTTGGGGATGTTGATTGAGCGGAATCATTTTTTCATGCATTTATTATCCGTCAAAATCCCTCCATGCATGACACTCCATCCAAAGAACGATATTTTCAATGGAAACTTAGAGTCCCACAACTTCTTTCATATAAGATCATAAAGAACATTCTCCTCAATTAAAGAGTAACATTGACTAACCATAAAATTATCAATATCTTTTCATCGTAGTATATTACACAAAGAATGATTCATTTTTTTATGTCCCACCAAGTTCAACATTCTATCATGTGAAGTTAACTCTTTAGTATTTAGTCTCCTCCTGTACCTGATTCTTATTGTTAAACCATTAGAATTCGCGTCAAATATGTTTTTTACTATAGCAATCAAGTCAAGGGCGAAAGACTTATGACACTACATCATACGTCATTCCAAAAACTAATTGAAGAGTTATCGTCAAATGAAAATTTGTATTATCCAAAAAAAAAAAAAGATTTCCACTTGATCGAGAATCAATTCAAATACTCCATCTCACTGCCCATTTAAATACAAATAAAAGTAACTAATCAATCTAACTAGACTTTTATACACGTGTTTTGAACTACACTGAAAAGTAACACGTCATTTGTAATTCACTGCCACGTGTTTTTATTTTGTTTTCTGCTTAGTATAAACATTATATTTATTAAGTTTACAGAAAAAATAAATAAATAAAAAATATTAACGGCAATCGTCTTCCATCCCTCTCTGTATTGATTTCTTCCTCAAACAACAATGGCGAAGAGTAAAATCAACCTCCCCTTCTCCTTTTTATTACCCAGCTGCGGAAATTAACAACACTATCACTATTCATTTCTTTTCCCTACCTTGTTGAAGACGATGATACTGAAACCCCATGATTTGAATCTCAATAACAATCACTAAGGTACTCCAGACAGATCTGTACAAATTTCCCTTTTCCTTCTGTATGGTATATCACTCTCTCTGTTTGAATTGCTTCATTTTATGGGTTCTTTCAATTAGTTGTCTTTTTTTGTCTAGGTCTTCTTGTGTTGGGATTGTCAATGATGTTAGGATTTACATATAAAGAAGATGATGTCAGGCCATTCTCTATATTTCTATTCTAGGGCTTACACTACTTGACCTAACCCAATAACCCAATTTGCAGGAAACACAATTCTCTAATTTGGTGATGGAGATTGGATTAACCTTTTTATTGAGAGCATTATGGGTTGCAGCCATACTTCCTATCCTTGTTGCATCCTTACCATCATCTAAGCTTCAATCATTTCACCAACTCTTGCTCGGATTTGCTAAGAGGGGGAAGATCATGCAATCATCTTCATATGTAAGTTTTTCTTTTTCATTTATGACTTGATTTCATGATTTTGCTAATTCATTGCCATACTACATTTGTTGGGTTTTTTCAGAGCTTCACTTTGCCACAAAAACATTTCTGTCTTTTCTATATCTTGGGGGTGACTTGGACTACCTTCTTGCTTGCAACCACTTCCTTTTATGCATATCAGACTATTCTGTTTCTGTATGAGCCATTGGAATTATCTTCTGTTGCGAGCCATCTGACTGGATCGAGCAGCTCTAAACACCACGTATATGCTGCAACCTCAGTTGATCATAGGGATATTGTTGTGCGGTCTATATTCCTGCTTGTATTGATGGAAACTCAAGTAGTGAGACGTCTTATTGAAACAATATATGTGTTCAACTATAGTCCTAAAGCTCGGATGCACATCTTTGCATTCCTCGCCGGCATATTGTGAGTCTTTTTCTTGTTAAACATTGTTTGATTAGTGGTTTGAAGTTTATTAGAATTGTTTGATTAGTGGTTTGATTTTGGAGAAAGTTCTGTTTTCATCATTGAGTGTCGATATTATCACATGTGAGAGTTCTTTTAGGATATCTGTTATTATTGAAAATCAGGGTTACTGTAGAATCTGATAGTGAAATCAGAAGTAGAAGTATCTTGATAAGAGATCATTACAAATTAAGTCATTTTGTAGGGTTTAGGTTGACTATAGCTTTTTGAGAAGAATCTATGGAAGAAATTAGTATGATCAATTACAACACATGACCTCCAAAAGTGAGATATGAAAAAGGGTAAATCTATATAATTGAACAAATCTTTACCCTTCCAAAGTAGAATCCATATAACAAAAATAGAATGGAAAAAAAACGGAATCAAGACCCAACTCATGAGGATGACCCCGGAGACATAAAAACCTCAATCCTCTCTAATCTCCCATATAGTCAATAAGATCAACCTCCAGTTGTAATGCAGAGTTATCCTATAGAGAAATGATTCTCTTGCCTATATGTGGCGTGTCGTTCATATTTCATTATAGTCTCCTTAGGTTGAACATGCCCATCTGGAGCTGGGTTTGGACTAGAAAATGTTTTATTTAGATGACATAATGTTATGGAACATCACTTTATAACATATATTGATAAATTTGTTAGATGTTTTCTGGTTCAAACCCAGCTCCAGAAAGTGTTTTCAAATGGGCCCTATAGTTAAATGGCTTATACAAGTATTTTTAGCTAATGTTGTCTTCACTAACGTATATGCATTGTTTCTGTCAAAAACCTTCACTAATCTTCTCTTTTTTGGGGTTGTTTCTTGGTTTAGTTTCTATATTGCTGCACCTTTGTCACTTTGCTGTTCAATTGCACCAGAAGTATTTAAGTTTATGAAGAATCAAGTGTTTCAGTTTATTATGGTTAGAGAAAGCCATGTCACATCAACAACTGAATTTAACTTATGGGAACTCCTGATTCTAGTTCTGAGTGTAAAATGGTATTCTTGGATTGGAATGGTGATTTTCTTCTGGGGTTGGCTTCATCAGCGCACTTGTCACGAAATTCTTGTAAGTGTCATTTGGAATTTATAATTATTAGCGTATTTGGAAGAGAATGTGCTCAAAAGAAGTTTGATCTTTTAATCAGGGTTCGTTGAGGAAGAGACCGGGTCAAGAAGACGAGTATGTAATTCCTCATGGAGACTGGTTCAAATACGTTTCATCTCCCCATTATCTGTCTGAAATTGTAAATCACATTTCACTTTCTGCATATTTTTTAAATTCTGAAGTTTTTACTTTTGTTTTGTTAGTCATGTAATTTTATGCTGCGGTTATTTCTAATGAAGGTCATATATGCTGGGATTGTGGTTGCTAGCGGTTCATCGGATCTCACTATTTGGCTCCTTCTCGCATTTGTGGTATTTTCTTCTGACTTCTCTTAGTTTTCTTTTTTTGTGTGTGAGTCTTATTTCTATGGCATTTTGCAGGTAGTGAATCTTGCATTTGCAGCGGCAGAAACGCATAGATGGTACATCCGCAAGTTTAATAACTATCCTCGTAAACGGTTCGCCATTATCCCCTATGTTTGGTAGTTGAAGTTGAGTTGTAATTAACCTTAAAAGTTTGTTTGTTAGATGTTAATATTGTAAGATTTTGTCTAATGTGACCGTCATTAGTTTCACATGTTGCTATTTACAGGTTTCTTGCAACCCCCTTTGTTAAAATAAAACTTAGCCAAAAAATAAGGAAAAAAAGTTATTATATACTCTGATGGGATGATTTAAGAACTTAATATTTTATTATAATCTATAATAGGATGACAATTTATTAAAAACTCCTTAAATGAAATGTGATTTTTATCATAATTCAGAATTTTGTTTTGTTGTTTTATTTTGTATAAAGTTAGGATTCACATTATTTTATGGAGGATGGCTCAACTTTTTTCTTATAACATTGATGTTGAACAAACATAACAATTATATAGATAGTTTTGGATCATAAAAGTTTGATAAAATAAAAATAAAAAGTCCCAAAAAAATTGATAAATGAACTTATTTAAATCAAGAGAAATGCCTCTTAGTAACCATTTTTTCAAAGATAACTATGTTCAGGAATTTTTTCAACATTACAAGGCAATTTTTTCGAACAAGACCATTATTGATTCGTGACTTTATTTTCATTTTTTGAATTTCTTAACTCCTCCGTTCAATAAATAAATAACAAGGTATTTAAAAACATTTTTGAGCTGAGAAAAGAAAATGTAAATTGTTTTCTTGATACCATTTCTCTAAAATATTTGGTTAATTTTGACCTAAAATTTGAATGTTCTAAAATTTGGTCAAATTTGAGAAATAAGCTTACAAGTGAATACTCTGGTTTCAAACTGTTTCTAAATGAATTCATATCTTCAGAAAAACAAAGATCAACATTTAAAGAAATGAAAAGAAAAAGAATTTCATTGTTATTTCAGGGTCACCTCTATAACAGAGACAACATAACATGCTTAAGAGAATTTCAAATTTCCAAAGTACACAATACATAAATATGAAAATCCATCAAATGTTGTCACCCACATTTCTTCTCTAATAAGTGACTGAAAGACAAAAATAAGCATATTTTAGAAATATAAAGAGCCCTCAATGGTGACAATCACATCAACACCTGTATGTAGAAACACAGATAATCAATACTTAAATAGACATTATTAAAAGAACCCTAAATAACTATGGACATAAATAATAGGAAAAACTTGTATTTCTAGCCTATAGCAAGACCTTACATGGATAAATGATTTTATAAGGTCCAATGAGACATTACCTTTATTCGTTATGACAAGAAAAAGGAGACAGTTTTCAGTCATTATCTTCCCGACCATAGTTATATATTATCTCAATCTGCAAAACAAAACCAGAATTCCAGAATGAATTAAGGGGCTTGTAATAAATCACATATCCTTTCCTGATATCCAATAAATGTCGCAACAAAATTGATATTCAGCAACCCAATCAGGGTAGCTCTAAGTGACAATGATCCCACTAAAAACGTTCTGATTTAAAGGGGGTTAATACTAGCCACCCCGGGAATAAACCCGGGTCACAAAAAAAAATTATATTCAGCTATAAGACAGGAATGAAGGGTAGTCATCTTCAGGAAAAAAATAATAATGTATAAAGTTAGATGAGTTTAGTGGTGGATATTCTACATGCACTTAACTGACATTTCCCACAATCAAAACCTAGATCTATCAGTATCAGTGACTCACTGCTGTGGGTATCATGATGGTCAAGAAAATACTCATGGGAATCAAAAACTTGCAAACAATCCAGACACAATTTTCTCTCTTTTGTTTAAAACACATGACAATGAACTTTGTAACATCCTCTTCCACAATTTTATGCTTGTAGCTCTTTATTTCGACTTTCTTAATATATGTTTATTTGTAGCAAAAAAAAAAAAGAGTGAACGTTGGACCAATATATATGTAGGTGCCCACGGAAACAAAATATTATTACCATCTGTATCACTCAATGCGCAATGCAATAAGAAATCAGATTTAAATTCAAGAAATTACCCCAGCAGGCGGTGTTGGATTCCGAGTAAATTTGGATCCACCAGGAGCCCATGGAACTATTAGCAGGAAAAAAACACAAACAAATTTCAGAATCATATATGAATGGGATAATATATTTGGTAACTAAACTTAGTTCGAGACAAATTCAAAAATTTATTGGTTGTTTCTTGTTAGGATCTGTTAAACAAGCAAAGCAACTACATCTTCTTAACATCAATTCTTCAATAACTAGTTGTTTAATTGAAAGTTCAGCTATACTGTAACAAATAACTCGTCCAAAAATTTCTTTTGCCAAGGTTTCTTCTATACTTTTACCTATATCCGATAATTGGCATCTGCTAGAACACTTGAAGTGGATGACTCCCCATTTTAAAGAATAAGAAATGGGTTCAATATAGAATGGAATGGATTCCTTCAGAGACTTACCAATATAAGGGTCAGGGTGCCGCCATTTATTATGACTAGCTTCTCCGTCAGTAATCAATTTCTCAATAGTTTCAATACCTTCCTAAATTTCCATCGAAAAGGGTTAACATCAAGAATGTAGGATGACAGACAAAAAATAATGAATCCATTAGAGAACTTAATAAACAAAGTATCAAGAAATGACAGAAACAGATATAATGAATTGAACCAAATCGATAAAAACCTACAAGAAGAAATTGAACTAGGGTTACACAGGTGACTAATGCTAGAACTGAGATCTGGTGATGAATTTAAAAAAAAAAGGATTCTAATTGCATTTTAAACCTAGATATATTCATCCAGCCTACTCTTAAGCAGATTTTGAGCTGCAATTGCATCTGAGTCTTGTTTTGACTTTTCAATCGTGAAGTGGGTCAGGTAAAATACAAAAATACATCAACAATGAATCAAAAATATTTATACCAATCAAGCGCAAAGAATCATTTTTTCTTCATTTGAATCAAAAAATGAAACTAGATTCAAATATAACTTACCACGTTTTTGTTAACCTCAAACCTTTCTCGAAGCTCCGATGCCTGAAATGGGCGATTAAGAAGAAACCCATTAGTTATCATCTAAAGTTCAAATCAATAAACCCTAAATTAGAAAAGAAGAAGGAATTCATCATACATCTTGATAAAACAAATGACGATGCACAGCCCAGTTGAGAGTATCTTTAAGGGCTTTCCTGTAGAGAATTCTCACTCTCTCCTTCTGCGCTGCCCTTCTCGCCAAATACGACGACGCCATCGCTGCTCTCTCTCTCTCTCTCTCTCTCTCTCTCTCTCTCTCTCTCTCAGGATGTAGACATGTAAGCCTGCTTAGTTAAGCCATACGACGTCGTGTTCAAGTAACGGCAATAGCAACTCAGTTAACGAACGTTTATTTGGTTTAAAATATGAAATTCACACCTGAACTTATAAGTTAAGAATAAATAAAGATACTATATTGTAAATGTCTAACATTGCACCTTAAACTTGTATAATCGGGATATTTTTATGTCCTTACATTTTTTTTTGAAAATAAAAAATGTGGCAACGGATTAAGTATGTAGCTCGAAAACATACTTAACCATTTAACTAGGCGCAGAATTTGCCGCCTGACGGGCTCGAACCCAGGACCTTAGGGTTAATATTCACCTTTTGTTGCCGCTAGGCTAAAAGAGGAGATAACTAAGTTTATGTATATAAAACTAGGCTCGAGTCGAGAATGGAATAAACTCGATTAGGTCATAACTCATGCCCGAATCCTGAAAACCCGAGTTTATTATTATTTTGTTATTTTTAACTTAAAATTGAATGTTTATAGGATTTCAATTTGTCGATTTTGGGTAGTTGAAGTCTAAACAGGTCGTGTACCACACTTTTTTTTGTTTGAATAGTTATTTAGTTGATTTTTCGGAAAAATATGATACTACATTACATACATGTGGAATCGACATGCAACCCGAACGAAGGTACTAAGTAGTAGTTATAGAATAAGTTGTATTAGTAGGCAAAAACATTGAGAATTCTGTTATTAATGAAATCTGTTTCAATTTGGACAAACAGAAAACATGTTTGGGAAAATTTAAATTTGAAAAATAAATCTCAGGTTCGATTTCAGAACGCTGCTTTACATAGGTCATTGGCGGTGGGAGAGATCGTGCTAGACTCTCCAGAGAATAAATTCCGGTGAAAAAACTGGAAAAAAGAAACGTAACTTGTAGTGTTCTTGTTTCATAAAAAAAATTGAAAAGAAGAATAAAATGAATTTTGATTGTTATTTCAAGTCACCTCCATAGCAAAGAAATGCATGCTTAGAAGGATTTCAAATTCCAAAGTGAACATAAAGAAATATGATAACACATAATTTCCTCCATTATCTAATCAAGATGAAGGAAAATCCATGTCTTTTTCAAACATTGAGCAAGCCCTCATGGTGGGTGACAAACTACAACCTGTAGAAACAGACAATTAATCGAGATTATTAGAATAAGTATTCAAAACACACAGGTTAATGCCCCCTTTCGTATATATATTCGAACGTTTTTTGTGTCATTTTGTAGGGAAAATTGGAAAAAAAACATAGGTTCGTGAACTTTACTTTGGCTTATAGAAAGATCTTAGATGGAAAATGATTTTACATTGCCAAATAAAACAGTGGTACCTTTATTAGTTATGACAAGAGAAGGACACAATTTTAGTCATTATCTTCTCGGCCATAGTTATATATGATCTCAATCTGCAAAACAAATCAAGAAATGAATCACATTTCCTTTCATTTTAACTCATAGGGCTGTTTTTGTATACGTTATGTTGCTGAAACTCACAATGATCTAGAAAATAATATGGGTCTTCGTCCATACAAAAAAAAAACTATACCAATCTAAGCAAAAAAATCGCACTAATCTGTATCATGATCCAACAAATAATGTTTATATCAAATGAAAGACAATAAATGTCACTATAATCGTCATCCATAAAAACAACTTATACCAACAAACAAAAAATTAACTTTCAATGAAAACGTGATTGGGAAAGAAAATAGCCATTTCCAAATAGACAATGATCAATAATATAGCAATAAAATTGATATTTAGCTATTAAGACAGGACTAAAGGGCAATCTACATGAAAACAAATAATGTATAAAGTAAATGGGTTTAGTGGGTGGATATTCTAAATGCATTTAGCTCGCAATTTCAATAATCAAAACCTAGATCTAAGTTCCATCAAGTCAACTGTGGAACAATCTTTATGTTGGTCAGGCTGTGGAAACAAAATTATATGGATTCTCAACTATAACACACAAAGAAGATGATGAACCAAAATGATGAAAATTAAATTCAAGAAATTACCCCAGCAGGTGGTGTTGGATTCCGAGTAAATTTGGAACCACCAGGAGCCCATGGAACTGTTAACATAAAAAAAGGGCAAATAAATTCTCAGTGTAACTAAATAAAGTGAATTTCTTACAATTCATTTAACTTACTATAATGCGAAAAGGAAAGAAAAGAAAAGAAAAAATGCCTATAGAAAAGCAAACATCTAATTTAAACAACCGGTAGGGTCATTACAACCTCTTTTTCAACTATCGATTGACTATATGAGCTATATTGCCCTTAATCACTCCTAAATGGATCTTCAAGAGAGAGCAAAATCATAACCAAGTAAAACCCCCTTTTGTGGTAAAAATAATACACCAAAAAAAACATAACAACATCTACTATAATTAAGGAAAACTAGGCTACCCATACTTCACTCTAATCTTCTTCTATAGTCTGTTAAAAGAAAACAAATACATCCTCTTCATATCAATTATACAAAAACCAGATGCCTTATTCGCAACTCAGCTCCATTAGGAGCTCAATTATGCTTTGCCACAATAAATATCTTGTCCAACAAACCTTTAGCCAAGGTTCTCATCTATTCTTTTAAAGGTTTACCGAAATCCCATTGTTGCCATCTACCAAAAGGATAAGAAATCGGTTCATTATAGAGTAGAATAGATTCCACAGGTGACTTACCAATATAAGGGTCAGGGTGCCGCCACTTATTATGACTAGCTTCTCCATCAGTAATCAATTTCTCAATCGTTTCAATACCTTCCTAAAGTTCCATTGAAAAAGGTTAACATCAGGAAATGTAGAATGAAAAACAAACAAACTAAATCCAAGAGAGAAGACAGAAAACAAATGCAAATCAAGCAAGAGAATAACCATCACTAACACTACAAGCATAAGTAAAATGGCTCCTTTAATCAAAACTAATTTTGAATCATCTGATCCAAACTTTTTGCATAAACTCTCAAAAATTTATGTTTTTGCAAATGTATATTCTAAACCTAGGCGCAAAGAACAAAGTTTCTACATTTTAATCATAACTAAAATGAAACTAGATTCAGAAACGATTCAAATAGAACTTACCACGTTTTTGTTAACCTCGAACCTTTCTCGAAGTTCAGATGCCTGAAACGGGCGATTAAGAAGAAACCCATTAGTAATCATCTAAAGTTCATATCAATAAACCCTAAATTAGATAAAAAGAAGGAATTTATCATACATCTTGATAGAAGAGATGACGATGAACAGCCCAATTGAGGGTATCTTTGAGGGCTTTCCTGTAGAGAATCCTTACTCGCTCCTTTTGAGCTGCCCTTCTCGCTAAATACGACGATGCCATTGTTGCTGCTAGCTCGATTCCTTCTCTCTCAAAAACCACAATCGAACTTTGAAGAATGAGACTGTTATCGATTGAATACGACGTCGTTCATGAACCGGCGACGGCTCATGAGCGAAACTCTGTTTAGAAATTCACCACCTGAATATTTAATTCATGAACAAATAGGTATATATACTTATAATATCAAAATTTGTTCCTAACACTTCTTTAATAGAGAGAAATTGCGTAATTTATAAGGTTAGAGAAACTAGCATGGATCTCGTGCATTTGCACGATAAATAATATAAAAAACCGTAAAAAAAATATTACGGAAAAAATTTATGGGCGGTTCAACCCACAATCCGACTCAAGTATCCATTTATTCTCACATATATCCAAATTAACCACAGCTCTCGACCCGGCAATCCGGACACTTTAAAAATTAAACATCATTATATATATAGATTATTTAGTTATAAAGTTGAACTTATATTTTTAAAATGTCATGCGTTTATCAAATTTTGGGTTGAATTTAAAATATAAAGTGTTATTAGCCTAGTTGGTTAAAAGGTTGTACTTGTTTTGTTAGGTTGTAAGTTTGAAACATACGTATAACATTTTTAATTTTATTTTTAACCGTTTTAAGTTTATGGGCGGGTCAACCACAATCCGACCCAATTTACTCTCACATATATCCAAATTAACCACAGCTTTCGACTCGGCAATCCGGACACTTTAAAAATTAAGCATCATTATATATATATAGATGAGAATGGAGCGGAAAATCATATATCAATCCATTACTATTCTACTTCGTTATTTTTTATTATTATTCATATTCGTTTAGTTTTGAAGAATTAATGCGATGCACCGTTATACTATATTTTTAAAAAAATACCAAACAAACATAATAAAATTATATTATTATAAAGAAAAAAAACATAAAATTCTTTAAAAATATAAAAAATAATTAAATATATTGGAAATGTTATATATCTAAATTGTATTTATTATCTATACAGAGGTTAGGTTAGGGTTCAATCCAACCCGCCGACAAAAAAAAGATACTGTACAATGGTGACATCACCTCATAATTTTTTTAATTTTTTTTTTTGTTTATTATACTACTATTCTATCTAATTTTAAAAAAAAACATTTATTCACTCTTGTTTTATCACTAACTCGTTATGTTTTTAAGTCCACGCCAAATATTTTTCAAGTCCACCCTAACTCTAATTTCTAGTTTCATTTCTAAACATAATCTTGGTGAAATCGGAACGGGGGACACAAATATCATCCCGAACAACTACCGGTCAAATCGAGAAAAAACTACCCTAACAATGTAATTCGAATCGAAAATCGCAAAATGGATTATAATTGTCACCACTAGTTACACAGTTGCTAAATGAATTTTCTTTACTATGAAATCGTCTATTTAAAGGTAATACAACATATATATATATATATATATATATATATATAATCTCCTCTTCTAGTATAGCGCCAATAAGAAGTGGATATCAATCATAAGTTTCTGGGTTTGAGTCTGTTAGGCAGCAAGTTATGTACCTAGTTAAGTGTGTTTGTAGGCTATATGCTTAATACGTTGTCCCAGTTTTATTTTCTCAATAAATATATATATATATAAGTAGGGTTTACAAAGTTATGTCTTCAGTTCAACTTAAAAGCATTTTAGTGTAAATTTAATAACTAATATTTGTTCGCTTGTACCCAACTTTTGTCATTTGAGATACTTTCAAATTTTTAGATAGATAATTTATAATTTACTAAGATTGTCGGGAATAACCATAATTTATCTTCTCAAATCCTCTTACAATTAAACTAAGGATAATCAAAACCAACTTTCATCTTTTACATATTCAAGTAATGCAAACTCATCAGTTTATCTCAAGGACGAATCTATGTAGGAGCTCGGGTGGGCTGAAGCCCACCAAAAAAAAAAAATATATATATATATATATATATTACAGTAAAAATATGTCATTACCTTTAATTTCTTAAAAAAAATTAATATAATTCATTATTTTTTTATTTAATTATTAAAAAAATTGTAAAATTTTACTTTTATATACTTGTTTTTTTCAAAATTTTCTCGTTATTATTTTAAGGCTAACCTAAATTTTTTTAAGCCTTCGAAATCCTAGGTTCGTCCCTAGTTTATCTTATTTTCGAGCATTTATGACTATTTAAAATAAAAACATATACATTTGCACCAATTATTATTGGTATGAATCACATAATAAAAAATTCATTAATTTTCTTCTTAAAAAGGGAAAATCATTACTTTCACTCTTCTAATTGATTCTATTTTTTTAAGAAATATATTTCTTTGACGTTTCTTTTTTAATAATCAACCAGCTTAATAGGACGCAATCACAAAATAAGAAATTCAATTATCTCACTCTTCTAATTTAAGATATTACAATATTTATGGATATTATCCCATTTCCTTTTAAATTTGGAAATATCACATATATAACTAGTGGTTATTTAATTACCACAAATATCTATAAATTTAAACAATTTGTTATATATATATCTGTTTGAAATTGATTCTTAATTTAGATCGGTTATAAAATAAGTATAATAGTAAGTGATTTGTGATATTAAAATATTTAATATATATAATTTTATATAATAAATATTAGATAATTGAATCAATTATTTGCTCTTACAAAACCCAATAACATGGTAAGTCAATTGAACCTAATTAACAAGCAATGCATAATTCTTCTTCTTAATTTCATTCAAATAAGATAAATGAATCCAACATATCTAAACCATACATAATATTTGTCTTAACAAAAACAACAAATCAACAATCATACATCAAAGTCCGGCCTCCATGATTGAAATCGAGAGTCGATAACTCGGGATGGCACTGAGTTGAGTGGCTCTAGGTGCGGTTAGCCCATACACATCATTCATATCAAGCTCGCTAGGTTTCATCCCATTAGGCAACTCCCACGTGAAGCAATGACAAAGGTTGGCCACAGTTAGGTCAAGTGCATATAGTCCAAGTTGCATGCCTGGGCAGGACCTACGTCCTGACCCAAACGGGAGGAACTCAAAGTTCGCTCCCTTGAAATCAGGGGCTTTGTCCTCGAGAAATCTCCCTGGCCTGAACGTGTTAGGGTCAGACCATGACCCCTTGTCCCGACCTATGGCCCATGCATTGACCATCACTCGAGACTTTGCAGGGATTCTATAACCGTCTACAACACAATCTACGGCTGTCTCATGGAGCATGAGAGGAATTGGAGGGTGGAGTCGAAGAGTTTCTTTGATGACGCATCTTAGGTAAGTTAGTTTTTCAAGATCCGACTCTTGGAAATGACGATTAAGACCCACAACATCTTCGAGCTCTTGTTGGACACGCCTCATTTCATCGGGGTTGTGCATTAACTCTGCCATGGTCCATTCTATCGCGGATGCAACTGTCTCGGTTCCACCAAACATCACATCCTAAAAAACATGTAATTGAAAATATTATGGAATCGTTACAAAATCTTAAATTTTAATAAATTCATTCATAACAACTAATTAATTTAAAATAATTTAAAATATCAAATAATAATCCATAACAAAATTATAAGCTTGCAACTCTTTATGAAGTATTCATACTTTAATTTAAAATTTCCTGTTTATCTTTAATGCTTTTAGGTTTCTACTTTTTGGTATAATATTGTCAAAATTTAAAAAGAAAATATATTTGTCAACAACAAAATTGGTATCTAACAAATATATTTATGGAAATTTAATTTTCCATCCACATTTTATATTTTATATATACTTTTTACCTAATTTTGTTTATCTCTTCTTACAGGCGTTTTATTATTAAATTAAAATAAAATATTTTTTACTTCTAATTTTAATAATTATCATAATTGTGACACAAAAGAAGAAGCTAATTTTTGTATTTATAAATAAAAAAAATAGTGTAAATAAGTCTCTAAGCTATTTACAAATTTTGATACAAGTTAAATTTAATTTATTTCAAGGTTCCTAGTATTTTCAAAATCCCCATTTCTTACACTATTTTCATACTTTGTCAAATATAAAGGATTTAAAAAAAATGTAAATAGATTAGGGACTTGTATGAAAAAATGAAAATAGTGTAGGGGCTTATGATTTTCTATTTTCAAAATTTGAGATTTTCATTATCTATGAATTACAAAAACATTACAAATCTTCTTTAATTGAATTAATTATGGTCTCCTATTTTATATATCATATTTATCAATTTTCACATTAAAATTCTAGTATAAATTTAAGATATTTAAATTCACTAAGTATAACCGGTAAAATAATTTAAAAGAATAAATAGATTGAAATTTTTATTTCTTACCATGATAAGAGCTTTAATGTTATCTTTCGTGATCGAAATTGTATCTCCATTGCCTTTATCCTCGTTGTCTTCTTTACAAAACGCCATTAATTCATCAACCATATCGGCATCTTCCTCGCCTCCATTATCCTCACCGATCGCCAACTTCTTCTTCTCAACATGTTCATCGATTACCTTATCGATAAACCTATCCAACGAACCTCGAGCATTCTGCAACCGGTTGTTAAAACCCTGCCCGTGAATCCAACCCAACCAAGGAAAAAAATCCCCAATATTAAATGCTCCAAATAACTTCGAAAATTCTTGCATTATCCCCACAAACTCATCTTGACCATCTGAAGATCTCGACCCGAACGCAGCCCTATAGATAATATTCTTAGTCAACGAAAAGACTGCCTCACCAATATTAACCTCCAACCCGACCCGACCCGACACCGATTTGATACACGACCCGACTTCTTCCCGGATCGAGGACCAAGACTCGGCTCGACGACGGCTAAACAACTTCATAACGCAAACCTTTCTCATTTGACGCCAATAAGGACCGTAATGAGCGAAAGCCATGTCAGCTCGATCGTAGGTTAAGTATGCGGTGGCTAGATTTGCGGGTCGGTTTGCGAAAACGATGTCTTGCGATTGGAGAACTTCTTGAGCCATGTCCGGAGTTGAAACCGCGATCATGTGGAGAATACCCATTTTGAGATGGAGCAAACCGCCGTATTTTTCTGCGAGTTGAGCCAAACCGCGATGGGTCATTACATCCATCATTAACATGTTTCCGATTATTGGTAGGCCTTTTGGACCGGGTGGGTATGGAAGTTTTTGAAGATAAAGAGCGATTAAGGTGATGATGATGAAAAGAGGAATGGAGATAACAAAGAGGAGAAGAAGAAAGGACTCCATTGTTGCGTTTGCGTTTGCGTTTTGTGTTATTTGAGAATGACTTGTAGACATATGTGAACATTGTATATATATATATATATGTTAGAAATATTCTTAGGGTTTGTTTGATATTGGGTTATTTGAAAATTTTGAGATATGAAAAAATATATTATTTAGTTAAAATTTAAGTTTATTACATTAAGTAATGTGAAATATTTTTTTTTCTATAATCAAACATTCTATAAGTGTGAATCCCCTATATATTTTCGAAATTCCAAAACAAATCTGAAAATTAAATTACTAGTTTGTTGGGTGGGAGTTATTTTTGATTTATTTCTAAATAAATAACTATTAAATTTATTATCATCATAAATAAAATATTAAATTATTCTTATTCTTATTTTTATAATATTTTAAATTATTGAATTGTATTTAATCAATTTCCTCAAATAATAAAATAATAATGTTTTAGAATAACTAAATTTAAGTAGGGATACAATAGTAGGTAAAATGGGTTTTTCTTATATTTTTTTATATTTTTATCAATACATTTTTTTTTATTATAATTATTAAAATATTATTTTGTTGACTAAAATATTAAAATATTATTATTATTTTATTTTTATTAAATTTTAAATATAAAATAATATTTTAATAATTAAACTAATTAAAAATTCAAATAACATTTTATTTTATCAAATAAGATATTTTTAGATAAGACCTCAAAAAAACAATATCAAACAAGCTTTGCATTTGCGGTTCTCTTGTTTTTTAATTTTTTTATTTAATTTAAGATAAAAATTAAGGTGAATAATAATGTTAAGACAAATGTGAAGAGAATTTGTTATTTTGAATTTATTTTTTTATAATTATAAATAAATTTTAAAATTATCAAAATATAAAAAGTGGAGTTGAGTTTTTTTTTATTCTAAAAAAAATAAAAAGTATAAATATTTTAATAAAAAGGGTCAAGTGTAATTAAATGAAGTGAAATTTTATTACGTTAAAGGTGAATAAAAATATAAAAAATAAATTTGAACCTTTTTCTACAAAGTAATTTAATTACAAAGTCCAATAAGATGTAACGTGAATTTATTTATGGTAGAGAGAGAAATAGAGGATTAATTACATTATTTATAAATATATTAGAAATCAACATTTTCAAATTTATTTTTGAAATTATAATTTAATATTTTAGTTAATCTATTATAAAAATAAAAGATTTGAGTGATAAGCCTAAATAGAAAGCAATATATAGATCATAAAATAATAAATATATTTAGATTGAAAAAATTATAATATATATATATGGGAAATAATTTAGAATAAATTTTGTACTAAAATATATAACAAATTTTCATGTAAATCGTTTAATCTAGTTATGTAAAACAAATTTGTTTCATGTAAAAAGATTTTCACCATCTGAAGTGATTCACGTACTCTATTATTTGCCTGTACGAACTTTTAATGTTTGAAATTCAAATTATACTCTCCTTATTTAATATTTAATGACAAATCTGGTTAGGTATAGTAAGATTTATTATAACATAATTCCTCAAGAGGGAGTAACGTAAGTGCAGTAATTAGTCATTATTATTGTACGTCTCTCTTATTCTATTAAGATCTTGTTTGATCACAATATTTTTATATTTTGTCTTATTTAATAAAGAAGTAAATTATTTGATTTTTTAATTAGTTTAATTATTAAAAATATCTTTTTATATTTAAAATTAAAATTTAAAAAAATAAATAAATAGAGATCATTTAATATTTTAATTAATAAAATGAATAATTTAATAATTAAAGTAATAGTAATGTGATAAAATAAAAATAAAAATAAAAATTCAAAAAGACCTCATCAAACTAACTCTAATAAATAAATGAATAGAATAGAATATTAATGTTAGAAGACCTATTTACCTAAAAGAAAATCAAATTCCAAATTTCAAAACTATTAATTCTACTTCATACATATCCCGACAGTTTTGGGTATATTTTGTGTTTTTAAGAAAAAAAAAATTAAATATATAATAATATAGATGATAAATTGATTTTACATCTTATTTCAAATTTTATAAGTATTTTTATTTTAAAATTTTAAAATAGGTTAGGTTGTCTAGTTATACAAGATTGATTATATATGAAACTACATAGAACGGTTGAAGGCCAACCAAAAAAATATTACTTACAAAGTAGTATAAATTGCAACCTTTTAAAATTAAAAATAATAATAGTTAAATTAATTAGTTAGTATTAAATGTGATCATTTTTAAATTTTTTTTTCTTTCTGTTTTTTTTTTGGTAAGTCCACCCCAATATTTATTTATTTATCAACTTATCGTAATTTTAATTTATGAATATGTTTATAGAGATGACTATGCGCAGGGGCGAAGCCAGAATTTGAAATCTACAATCTATGAGACGATGAAACAAGTTCGCATAGTCTATGCGAACTTGTTTCATCGTCTCATAGATTGTAGTCAATAATTTCAAAATAGATTGTCTCATCGTCTCATAGATTCACCATTACATATATTTAGAAAATGGATATTTTCAAATAGATGATTGGACTTAAGAACATGAATTGTTATTTTAAAAAGCTATTACCAAATGAGCTAATTTGAACCTAATTGCTCAAGTTTAGTGGACTATTTAAACTTAATATAAGTTCAATAAGTTATTTGTCATTTTCAGAAGGATGTTTTCAAATATAATTATATATTTATTAAATGATAAACTTAATAAAAAAAATTCTATTATAAATGGTTTTTATCTTTCCAAAATTAAACGCTTAAAAGAAATGTCAAATGACAATGCAAAATAGAGCCGTCTAAAATTATTATGAAGATTCGAAGAATTATTGTGAAGATTCGAAAAGTTACCATAAAACTATTATATCATTACGTGAATATTTATTTTTTTTTTAAAATGGGACACCAGATTAAGCATATAGTCCGCAAACACACTTAATTATTTAACTATGTGTAGAATTTGTCGTCTGACGGGTTCAAACCTAATTGCTCAAATTTAGTGGACTATTTGAGCATAATATAAGTTCAATAAGTTATTTGTCAATTTCAGAAGTACATTTTCAAATATAATAATATATATTTACTAAAAAAATCTAATATAAATGGGACAACAGATTAAACACATATTTTGCAAACACATTTAATTATTTAATTAATCTGACGCAAAACTTGTCACCTTACGGGCTCGAATATAATTATTTAAGTTTAGTGGACTATTTAGCCTAATATAAGTTCAATAAGTTATTTGTCAATTTTAGAAGGATATTTTTAAATATAATTATATTTATTTACTAATGATAAACTTAATATAAAAAATTCTAAATATATATGATTTTATCTTTCCAAAATAAAAAATATTTGAGAGAATGTCATAAAATTATTAAGCACATAAATCGCAAACACACTTAATCATTTAATTAAGCGAACCCAAAACTCATAGAGGTTGAAAATATTCATCTCTTGTTACCGCTAGACTAGAAGAGGAGATGATAGATATATAATTGGTAGGAAAAAAGCTCACTTAGACGTACGTACTTGTACAACTAGCTCACTTAAACGTATGTACTAATAAAAGGTTATTTAAACGTACGTACTATCAAAAATTGGCTCATTTAGCCTCTTTTAGTAACTATGGTTAACTTTTATTTTTAAATTTATATATTTATTAATTAAATATTAATATATTTTCTCTCTCCCCCTTTTCATTTATTATTTCATTTATTATTAATAAATGAACCCTTTATTTTTATATTTTTTATTATTTTTATATGAGTATTTATGATTGATTGTTTTAATTTTATTTTATATATGAGCATTCATAATTAATTATTTTAACTTTATATTTCTTCTTTTTTTATATATATTTTTTATCTTCACATTAATTATTAATTATTTTAAAATTGTTTGATCCCAATAATTGAATATAACAATGAAAATTCTTTCAACAATAAAAATCCTTCAACACAAAAATAAATTAATTAAAAATTAAGAATTGAATAATAATAAAAACTCATCAAATACTAAAAGAGTAATAATCAAATATTAGACAAAACAATTATTTTACTACTAATATAAGTTCGTGAATAAAAATTAAATAACAAATTATTAATTTCATTTTTATTTATATTAAACTAAATAAGAAAAAACTCCTTTTCATTTTTATTATATTAAATTAAATAAGATAAAACCCTTCAAAAAAAATATTACAATAAAACATAAAATTCATAAATAAGTTGTTAAATTTTTTTTAAAAAAATGAGAAATAAAAACTAATAAAAAAAGAAGATGAAATGTATAGGAGAAATTAATATTAAAATAATAAAAAAATTAAGAATAAAATAAATTACCTAGTTTAATTAATGAAAAAGAAGGAGAGAGAAAATTTATTAATATTTAATTAATAAATATATAAATTTAAAAATAAAAGTTAACCATGGTTATTAAAAGAGACTAAATGAACCAATTTTTGATAGTACATAGGTTTAAATGAACTTTTATTAGTACATACGTTTAAATGAGCTAGTTGTACAAGTATATACGTCTAAGTGAGCTTTTTTCCTATATAATTTATTATTCAACTATATATTGTAGATTTTATATATATATATATATATAGACAATATCTTTATGAGATTATGTGTTTAAACTTATAAAAAAACATCTAATATCTTCACGTGTAACATGGCAAGATTGTGTATGATTCTTAACATATTTGTGGAACATGTCAATCCAACTAATTGGAAAATTTGATGGAATATGAGATGAGCCTAACTTATTTGTTGTTTTCCATTCATTTTTTTTTTTATAATTTTATAAAGAAAAATTAATAGAAATGAAAACCAAAAAAAAAAAAAAAAATAAAAATAAAAATAAAAATAAAATGGTCTTTGTTGTTTTAAGAAGACTATTATTAGTTTTTTTTTTATGGTTTGAACTTGAATTTTTTTAATTTAAAAGGTTGGGGGGTAAAACGCTCCTTCATAATCATCCACGCCATTCTTCTTGGGTGATTCTTGGGGAGGATTAGTTTTCCCGGGTGATTCTTGGGGAGGGTTAGTTAATTTAAAAGGTTGGGGTAAAACGCTCCTTCATAATCATCCACACCATTCTTCTTGGGTGATTCTTGGGGAGGGTTAGTTTTCCCGGGTGATTCTTGGAGAGGGTTAGTTTTCCGGGTGACTGATCTTAATTTATCTTTTTAATTTGTTTATCTTAATTATTTTCTCGTTTTTTTAAAATTAAAGAGAACTAGCATGACCCCGTTTCAACACAAAACCCTTTCAAATGTAATTGAACTTGTGATAGTCTTAAGTTGACTCTTACCACTTAACTACATACTAAGAGAGAAATCCATTAATATATATATATATATATATATATTTCAAAATATATATATATATATATATATATATATATATAAAAGAAGGAAAAATTTTATTTTTATTAATAAATTTATATAATATATTAAAAAAATAAGATAATATATTAAATTATTTTTAATATATATATATAATTATAATGTTATATCATTATTAACCTAAATATTTGTATTTAATATTAGTATAAGAGATATAATAATAATAATTATTATTATTATATTATTTTTTTTTGCATGAGTATGATTTTTTTTTAATAATATATATAATTATTCAAAATTTAAAATTGTTTCAATAATTATAAGTGCTCAATGGTTAAATTGTTAACAATTCATATTGAAGAACATGGAATTTGGGTTTGAGTAACGCAAACATTAGTGATAAAAATCTAAGGGCTCGTCCATGGAGTGAATGACGGTTTAGAGTAAAACAAACATTATTGAGAAACCTAAAAGTTTGTCTACGGTGTGATTAAGGGCTTAAGATCATATTCAAATGTGTAATCGAATGTTTAAAAATACACCATTGAAGACCGCAAAATTCGTCTATAGAGGGTGAGTCAAAACCAAAAGGCGTAGTCGAATGCTTAATTGTAATGGGATTTGGGAATTAAGAATGGTTAGGGTTAATAATAGTAACCCAAACTCGAAAACCAATTCGAAAACCGTATTTGAATTCGAATTGGTTTGAAATTCGATTCGAAAACCGAAAATGAAATTCGAATTCGGTTTATTCGAATTCGGTGAATTCGAATTCGGTCGGATATTCGGTTTAGACCAAATATTGAACACCCCTAAATAATACATCAAGAAATATATAAGTGCATAAGATTTTAATAATATATTTTTTTTTTCTTTTTAGTACTACAATTATTAATTATTTTTATATATATACAAAAATTTATAAAATATAATAAATATTTGTTATTTTAATTTATAAATTTCTTATATAAGTATATTTTAAAAAAATATATAAATTAGAAAAAAATTGAAAAATATATTTAACTAAATACTTTAAGTTTAAAGTGATTGAGAATATTTTTGATTGATTTATTATTATAAAAAATCAAAATAAGACATTATATACTTGAATTAATATTTTATAATTAACAAAGAATTTATAAAAAAATATTAATGAAAATAATTTTTATATTTAATTATATATATTTATTAAAAGGTTGGCAATATTTAAGAGAAAAATTAATAATATTAGAGTTCAGGAAAATAATATTATTGGTTAAAATATATAAATGGGAGTTTGTTTTTCAGAGAATAATATCTGAGTAAAAAATATTCTAAAAATAAAAAAATATTAATATTTAGAGGTATTAATATTAATATTTTTTACCATACAAATATTTTGATACGTTTTAAATAATTTTTAAAGTACTTAGATATATATATATATTTGAAAAGTTATTTAAACTAGAAAAAACTATTTAACTAAATATAAATATGTTAAGTTTTAAAATAATTATGAAATTATTTTATATTAAATAAAATATTATATAATTGAAATAATATTTTATAATTTATTAAAAATATAAATTATTAATTTTTTATATTTAATTATATATATATATATATATATATATATATGCTAGGAGTGAAATACAAAATATATAATAGTAAATAATATGAGAGATAATTTTGAAAAAGATAATATTGATGATTAAAATATATAAATTAAATAAGGCTTCATATTCATTAATATTAGATAACTAATATTAATATTTTTTTAAATAAATATTTAAATAATTTATTTTTAACAATTATTAATATTACTTTTTAATAATTAAATATTTCATAATAAAGAATTATTAAGTAAAATTATATTTTAAATTAATTATTTAATAAATATTTAAATAAAAAATTAATATATTTAACATAATACTTTTTTTAGTTTTATTATTTTAAAATTATTAATTTTTATATATATATATATATATATAATTTTTTTATAAAATATAACAAATAATATATATGATTCAAGGTCATTATGTTAAATTAACAAATAATATATCTTCCATCATCATCGTACCTTAGTATGTCATTTATGTTAAATTATGATTCAAGGTCTATTGGGACTCGATTATCACTAAAATGGAATGTAGACGGTCTAGATAGAAAAGTTAAATAATCTCGAAATGGGATCGCTTAATCCTCATTAAGAGTGTGTTTTCATTTATGCTCACATATATGATGTCTTTATTCATTTTTCTCAAGTGTGTGACGATGAAAATAGAGAGAATAATGTGTAAATTTCTATGAGTATCCTCTAACTCATCGTTTTTTCATTAAGTTAATTGGGATACTGTTAAATATTTTAAAGAACAATGAGGTTTAGATATTCGAGAACTTATTTTCTTTAATAAGCCTTTTTAATCAAAATGGTGCTATTGATTTGCAATGAAACTGAATATTCGTTGGACATCGATAATCAAATGTAAGTATGGTTACAATTGGTTTGATTGGTTCACAAAATGTTTAATTATTCGGTGGCGTGTAACATTTGTAGGAGAATTTATTCTATGTGGAAAAGTTTTCGTGAGCAATCTAAATTCATTGTGGGGGATGGTTCTTCGATTAGTTTTTGGGACGACAATTGGTGTAGTGTCAAAAGTCTAGCTACGACATATCTAGAGTTTGCTTCCATTGCTATATGTAAAAATGTCACAATTAAGGACATGTTTGATCATCAATCTAGTGGTTTCGCTAGCCAAATTAGATATAGAAGGAGATTAAACATTATGGAGAGTTCGTCTCATAATATAATTTTACTTTTGGTAGGACGCAAACAAGTATCCTCATCTAAATAAGACGTTATGCGTTGACAAAACATGGATAGTTTTCATGTGGGTGCATTGCTACAAGTTGTTCGCTAAGATTAGTTTATATCATTTTTGTTGGGAGAAACTTTGGGAGTCAAAGATTCCATATTAGATCTCGTTCTTTGGATGAAACATTATTCATGGTGGAATTCTTACGGGTGATATATGTATGAAAAAATGTTGTATTATGGTTAGTTGTATGTGTCACGAGGATGTTGAATCAGAAACTCACTTACTTTTGCAATGTCGAGGGGTGACTAGTATCTGAAGTATTTTGTGGAGTATCACTATGATTCATTGGATGATGTCCGAGTCTTTGGATAGTTGCTGTAAAATTTGAATTGATGCGCCTAATATGGTAGAACTACATAATTGAGTTACCATCTCAATTATTTTTTGGTGGACTATCCAGTTAGAGAGAAGTCGTCGAATTTTCCCTTATCGTAGTTGTCCGATCGTATCATTCAGAATGTTATTATTATGATGATTTTTGAGATTTATTCCAGAAAGTCGGTATAGTCCGTCAGAAAGTTAATCGTTTTTTCGAGTACTTACGAGCTCGATAACCTGTTTAGTAACGTTTATTTTTTATTTTTTAATTTTTATTTTTTAATTTTTGTTTTTATTTATTATTTATTTTCTCTCCTATCATTTTTTTTCGCCTCACACGATTTTCATCATTTTTAATATAAATGGACATTTTAATTTTTTTCAAATAATAATAATAATAATAAATAAATGATACTATAAAAAATTATATTTACAAAATTAATTTTATTTATTTATTTAAATAAATAACATTTTTTTTTAATTTATAAATATAACTTTTTTAATGTAAAATTAAAATTATTTATAAAATCGTAAAATTTTATTATCATATATTTAAAATGATAAAAGTTTACCTAAAATCTAACCTTGTGTGAAATAAAAATCTTAAAATTTTAAGAGGTAACTCAAGAGGGTGTTCGTACTCAATGAGGTAATAGATTCTGTAAGAGGGCTAAAGAGAACTCTTTTGTAGGTTAAAAATTAATAATCATCGTTAGAAAAAGATTGTAAGAGAACAACACTATTAAAATTTCGAGTTGACACTTTAAATCTTACTATTTTACGATTTTAGAAAAGATTAATGCTTATTAACTCTTAAATAGATAAACTATTACGATTTTAAATTTAAGATAATAAAAATTTATGAGATTAAAAATAATTTCGATTTTACGATTTTATACTATTTTATTTTTTAAAATAAAAAAATTATTATTTATTCAAAGAAATAAATTAATATAATTAGTTTTATAAATAATTGTTTTTATATTGTTATTTATCTATTATTATTTTTAATTAATTTTATATTTAAATATATAATTTTTTTAAAATTTGTTATGTATAATATAATAATTATATATATATATATATAATATTTTTAATTTAAACTTTTACGATTTCAACTAAATTCAAGATTTTACAAGTTCACAATTAAACCACCGTTACTTTTGTATAAACTCTCAATTTTGACTATACCTTATCAAAATTTTATGGAGAAGGAAACTCAATCTTGAAATTCACTTTGCATAGAAGCCCAACTTCCTCAATTATTTGGCCCAATTTATTTGTAAATATAAAATAATTTGAAAAGACTGGACTGTAGTCACTGGGCTTCTGAACAAAACCATTATCAATATGGATGGATTGTCAGTAATTCTGACATCCGACAGTTCATGAAAGCAAGTTGTTTGTTAGTTTCCATTTTTGATGCAGAAATTCAGAGATTGAAACTTTTCACGTTCTTCCATAAACCGTGCCACTATCGCGTTCTTGGCTGCCGCTCAAATCTCTCAAAAGAGAGAGAAAAAGTGAGATTCCAATTCCTAAGATCTGAATTCCGAATCAATATTATTCTAAACGAAAGTGAATTCTAGATCAAGAGTGAAGTCATTTCATCACTTTCTGCGTTTCTGAAACAGGTAAGTCATTTCTCTTTCGCATGTGCTTTCTTTCTACGCTGTTCAATCCTCGTGATTGCTTCTGTATCGGCATTCGTTAATCTTGTTCTATTTTGCATTGTTTGTTTCAGATTAATAGAACAATGGGATACATTGGTAATCATGGTATTGCGGCACTGCATAAATACAAGTATAGCGGTGTGGATCATTCGTATATGGCGAAATATGTATTGCAGCCATTTTGGAGTCGATTCGTTACATTTTTTCCACTCTGGATGCCGTATGTCTTTCAATTTCTTATTAATTTTCTTTTATGCAATTTGGGTAAGAAAAATCTTCTATAAATGAAGCTTTTTTATGTTTTAGATCGCCATAATGTGTGGTTTCAAAT
Organism: Impatiens glandulifera; assembly: GCF_907164915.1. NCBI lineage: Eukaryota > Viridiplantae > Streptophyta > Magnoliopsida > Ericales > Balsaminaceae > Impatiens > Impatiens glandulifera. The sequence goes on along the minus strand of NC_061865.1, from coordinate 54,380,640 downwards.
AGACATTTCGATACTAACTTTGTTTGGGTTGTAATGATCTGGAATCTGGATCCATTGGGCTGTGTCTCTAAGGGTGCTAATATTGAACCCTAGACATTTCACATGATTTTGATTCTTTGATCTAAAAAAGTAGAATGGTTTAATTTGAACTTCTGGGTTTTGTCTATCATTACCACTTGTTTGTCTAACAACTTTTGAATCATTTGTTGGAAATCACTAACTGATCCTTTATCTTTCTTTGCATGCATGTATGGGATGCTTTCTCAGGCCTAATATGGTAAAGTGATGCACTGACTTAGTTACCCGAACTATTACTTTGACTTCTCTGTGTTGATCATTAATATGTTGGTCTTTGCCTTTCCTTTTCTTTTGGCAGATTACTCTGACTGGTTTCATGTTCTTGGTCATATCTGCTCTTCTTGGATATGTGAGTCTTTGAGTTAGTTTTGACATGAACATTTTACCTCATCATCATATCTTTTATTTGTTTTGCGTGTTTGATGTTCCTTATAGATCTATTCACCTCAACTGGACACCCCCCCACCCCGATGGGTTCACTTTATGCATGGGTTACTCCTCTTTTTATACCAGGTTGGCTCCGTGCTTGATAATTCTTATTTCTTTATTGATTGTACATTGAGCTGCGAGTTATGATTCATTTCATGTCTAGATTCATGATAGCATTTTAATACCGTTTCCTATTCCAACTGCAACATTTTGTTTATTGTTTGCATTTCCCAGTATGTTTCACTAAATAATAATGAAAATGACATATCTCAAAGTTAGTGTTGATGGAAACCAAGGCACTAGAAGAACACCAGTATCAGAAGCTGATGAATTTGGTTGTTTCTGATTTCTTCAACTTTAGTGTTATTTTGTGACCAGAGTTTGGATTCAAGATCTCAATTCTAATGGAGATCCACTGAGAACATTGAAACTATATCTCTTATCCTGTTCCCTAAGCTTCTATTTCAGCCGCATACATAGCATCAGATTTACAGTGTGAATTACTGCCAACTATTTGTTTTGTTGTTGGTCTATATCATGAAGACTCTGCAAAGAAGTTTACAAATATGTATTGCATGATTATCTACTATAAGTTTTTGTTTACATCGATGAACTTCCAGACTTTTGATGCTGTTGATGGTAAACAAGCAAGAAGGACGAATTCTTCCAGTCCACTTGGGGAACTTTTCGATCATGGTGATTTTTTATTTTCATTTAGCTTTTTAACTTGGATATTAGAACATAAAGTATTGATACTTCAAATGTTCCCTCACTTTTCAGGATGTGATGCACTTGCTTGTGCGGTATGGGCTTTTAATTTTTGAAACCTTATGGCTCTAGACCAATGGAAGGAGTATCCTTTTGATATTTTTCTCTTGTAGTTTGAGACTATGGCCTTTGGGAGTACTTCAGCATGTGGAGGATATTCATTCTGGTTTTGGGTAATCTCAGCAGTCCCATTTTATGGTGCAACATGGGAAAGGTAAGTTGTTCATGCTAATGGTGGTTAATTATGTTTTAGTAAATTAAAATGGTTGATTAAGAATGATGTGTTTTGGGTTCACCTGCATTGCACATTGTGTTAACAGGCAGTACACGTTTGTTCTACCCCTGATTTGTTATCAATTACTTAATATGTCTTAGTTTAAAAGAAATCTTGAAGTTTATGTTTGCTTTACCAAGATTATTGAGGCCTGAACAATCATATGGCTATAGTAACTCAGCTAACTGTCAATTGAAATTCATATTGTCTATGGGATTTCTGATATTTTAACAGTTGAGTGCTACATAGATGCTTATGTTCAAACGAAGGTACTTCATTTCATGACCAAAAAAAGTATATGTCTATGCCTGCTTCAACAATTCAAATTTTATGATTATGCTTTTTCTCTTCTTGTAATGATATTAAATTAGTCTATTTTTGTTGGAACAAGTCATTATTAACAATGACTCATCTTGTTTCTGTTGTGCAGCTATTTCACAAATACACTTATTCTTCCGGCGGTAAATGGACCAACAGAGGGTTTAATGCTGATATACATGTGTCATTTCTTTACTGCTATAGTTGGTATGGGTCTATTAGCTTACTTGAATCTATTAAAATATTGTAAAACTTTACTCGGTTGTCCAGTGATGTAAATTATTACGCGATCTTCCATCCTTGTTTTGGATGATTGAAGGGTGTTAATGATGATAAATGAACCTTCCCTTCTTTTTGAAGTAGAATTATTACACAGTACGAAACAAAGTTCCCCTTGTATAATTCACTGATCACGTCTTTACATGTTTATATTCATTCCTTGCAGGAGCTGAGTGGTGGATTCAACAATTTGGAAAGTCTATTCCATTTTTGGCTTGGGTTCCAGTTCTGAATGGTACGATTTTTGCACACAAGTATATACTTGGTGCCAAGTATAGATAGATTGACCTCCATCTCAATACTTGCTAAATGACTACTTCTTTCCACTATTTGTCCACGAGTATATTTCCTGACTAACAGTAACTTGTGAGCTTCCACTTAAGCATCTTACGCTTCCTATCCCCTGTTGTGATACTTTTTTAATGTTATATCCTGTAAGTTGTCCACTGTTTGCAAGTCTTGACCACCAATATGGGACCAGAGTTCTATGTGATTCACTATACTGGTTTTCTCTTGATTCCATTATTGTGGATCCATTGTTCCTTTTCCCATGTAGCTTTATATTTTCTTGCACTGCCTTTTGAACAGTGGACGTTTCCTTTCTCTACCACTGTTTCATCTGTAAACTGCTATTATCCAAAAATATCTCGTATTTGTTCTAATATTTTTCTTCTGCTGTGAATTCAGAATTCCAAACATTCAAATCTGTATTGATTCTAATGATAGCTTTTGCTGTGATACCAACAATTTTGTTCAAGTAAGTTCTTTTCATGTTATGTGGGTCAAACTTAATTTCTTGTTAAATTTTCATTGTGCATCTTATCTTTTAGCCATTCTTATTTCCTTTAGTTCCTTCAGCTATCATCAATTTATCATCTTGAAGCATCTCTTGTGGATTTTTTGGATGCATGCTCTTTTTCACACACACCATATTTAGTCTCTTTTTTCAGTCTTGTGTCTGGTTTGAAATGGGTTATTTGAGATTAATTTCAAATAACCCATTATCCAATCAACAATCTCCTCATTAATCATATCCTTAAAAAATCATGAGCCAAAAAAATAAAATACCCCCTATTTAAAATAAATAAATTTTATTATATATTTATACCTCTGATGTCTTTTTATCCAAATAACGTGATTAGAATTAAGCTACATCAAACAAGGTTATTTGGAATATCCACTTGGTTATTCAAATAACCCTAGTTCAAACAATGCCTTGGTTTCACTAGTGCTTGCATCTCTTCAAGAATTGGATCATCATTACCCATGGAAGAACTTTCTCAAGTGAAGTACTGGAAATGTTATTGAATTACCTCATTGTGTTTCATTAGGGAAACTTTGGCTAATACCAAGCTTGCCCTCTTGCTTCTTTGTTATTGCTATGGTTTATGCATAGGACTTACATGGTCAAATTATCTTCATGTAGTGTGATTAATGTCTACAAGGTTGTAAAGGCAAGGAATGGGAGCATGTTGTTGGCTTTAGCCATGGTAAGCTTACAGTTTCAATTCGATTTCTCAAAATCCTAACTCCAATCAAGGGTACTTACAGATTTTACCTACTCCTTTCAGCTTTATCCATTTGTTGTGCTCATGGGAGGAGTACTTGTCTGGTAAATCACAATATAGATTGTTATATTCATGGGCAGATGTTTTGATAGTCATTCCCAATCAGCTCCCAAACTTTTGTGCAGGGACTATTTATCTCCAACTGATCTGATGGCGCGCTATCCGCATATGGTTATTGGGGGAACTGGCCTTGCATTTGGGTTCCTTGTGGTTAGATATCTGTGCCATCATTTACTTCACAGCTTGAAATTATATTTATTTTTTCCTATTTTTTATTGAACTCTTAACTTTTCTTGGTCTGGGCCATTGTTTAAAGTTTTCTCTTGTTATGTAGAAATCTAGTTTTTTTTAAAAGGTCAACTTTTATTGAAAAGAAAACGCAGGAAGCGTTTTGACCATTACAAAGAAGAGGGGGTGGAGGGATGGGGAAAAAATAAAAATTAGAAAACAAAAGGAAATGTTAGATGCCAGTTACATAAAAAAATCCAATTCTGTAGAAAACCCTCTTTTTCTAATAGATGCAAAAGCATGAAGCTCTTGATTCCTCTAATGTAGTTTTTCCCTTGATAGGTTCTATGGTTCCTCTTTCCAAATCGTCCAACATTGTTATGTAAAAACCTAGTGATTACATTTAAAGTGAATTTTAATTTCCTTTAAAAAAGTTGGTATTATGATGTGCCTGGTGAATGACATTTCCATCATTGGTACAGGGGAGGATGATTTTGGCTCACTTGTGTGATGAACCCAAGGGGCTAAAGACACACATGTGCATGGTACCTGTCTTTTATTTTCTCTTACTTTTTTTCCTTAGTTTTTCATTCTAATTTGTGGTTGGTTTTACCTGTACTATGTCCAGTCTTTGCTTTATCTTCCATTGGCAATTGCAAATACCCTTACGGCCAGATTGAATGATGGGTAAGCACTTAGTAACTTATTGTGGGTTTCATCTACATTCTTGGCTCATAAATTTTGGCATTTTATTGCAGAGTTCCATTAGTTGATGAATGCTGGGTACTTCTCGGTTACGTCATTTATACAGGTGGATATCTAATGCTTTGATTTTCTATATGTGTGCAGGCCCGCCCATTAGGATAATTCATTTTAGTTGTGTATTTTCAAATTAGAACTAAAAAAGAAAAGAAATTTGGTTGTTAATTATAGGGGTGAACGGGTGAGGAAAGTATGGGGTTAACCCAAAACCCAACCCAAGCTCAAATTGAGTAGTTTGAAAACATTGAGGGTTGGGTTACCCGAAATACCTGACTTTTTATTTCCAATTTTTATTTTATTTTCTTCTTATTTGAAAGTTAATTTTATTTTGAAAAACTTGTTTTTTTGGGTGGGTTGAGTCACTTCGGGTTATCCAAACTACCAAAACCAATTCTTTTTGCCCGAACAAAGTCTAGGTCTTCCTTCGGGATTCTTCACTCTATAGCCAACCCAATAATAAAACAAGTATTTTTAACATGTGTACATTGTTTTTGTCGCTTTATATCAATAACAATCCATCTCGAATGTGAGATGAAGTAAGAAAAAAAGAGACTCAATCATATGACTCATATGGAATGATGAATAAGAGACTTAGATAGTGAATAGTGAATAGAGATGTCAGAAAAAGAAATAGTTTTAGCAAAACAAATTGAAAAAGAGAAAGATTATATTAACATATTTTTTGTAATGGGTTACCCAATCTATATCCAACCCATTCTAATTAGAATGAGTTGCGTATGAATTGAGTAAATTTACTTTGGTTTGAATATCGGTTATATAATGAATTGAGTTTTACACATTCCTCGTCCCAAATTAATTCTATTTGCTAATTCTATTTTTTCCTGACCAGTGACCCTCTACCTGCATTTTGCCACGTCTGTGATCCATGAAATTACAACAGCCCTCGGCATCTACTGTTTCAGGTAAGTTTATAAAAAAAACTCACAATGTGGAGAATAATAGGTTAGTTATAAACAAGACCCAGGGTCCTAAAACTTAACCAAACTTGTGAATTTACACAAATGTTAAAGTTGATTGATAATAGCCCACCATTCCCATATGTATATATATTTGAAAACACTTCTATTTCTAAACCTGGATCCAAATTTGGCTACTGCTAGTAAAATCTGGATTCACTGGATCCTTTTTAGGCATATTTTCAAAAGTTTCATAATTTCCTTATATCTTTTTAACTTCTAATAATCCATTAGAAGAAGATTTCTGACAATTCTTGATTATGGTCTCAGGATTACAAGGAAAGAGGCTTGAGTGAAGACCACATAAGGTGCAATGCCTAATTTAATTCAAGATAATTGGGTTTATTATAGGCATATGCATATATATATATATATATATTAAATTATTTTCTGTATGTAATTCCCAATATGGCGATGCTCGAAAGACAAAAAAATCCGTGACAATCATCATCCCATAGCACACGGTCATCCATCGCGTTTCCAATTTGGTCACCAATTTTTATTTATTGTAAAGTTAGACTGATAATGCAATCTCCTTACCAAAAAAATTGTTCTGCTTAAAAAATTCCAAGTTTATTATCATCTTGGTGTTTACAAGGATTAAATGATAATTTTGCAGCTGAAAAATCATTCCTTTTATGTAAGCATTGAATCATCAGATTTATTTATCTTGATTCAGTATCAAGTCTGATTAAATCACTCAATTTAGGTATGTCCTAAGAGTTTAGGTATTTGTTTGAATATATATAACATTAACAACAACAACTAGTTGTCATGTGTTTGATTTGAATAATGTTTATTTTTTATGTTATTCTAATTGTTAACAAATGCTCTAAAGAATGGTCCATTTGGAAATACTTGTGTTGCGATTTGGATAAGTTTGGTGGTTGACTGATATTAGGTCTGCGCCAAGCTTAAGCGAACTCGAGATCGATCGATCGAGTTTATAAATTTAAGTTGATTAGAAAATTTTGAACTAAAAATAAATTTGTAAATATTTGTGAAGAAAAATTATTTATTTTAAAGATTTTAAAATTAAATTTAACAAAAAAAACAAATATTTTTTTTATCAGGTTCAACAAATATGAGCTCGACTCGAAAATTAAATCAGTCGACTCGGACTTGGTTAAAATTTAAACTTAAGTCGAGTTTTAATCGTTGATGGTGAAATATGATTACTTGAATGAAACGAGTTTTTAATGAATTATTATTATTAAATTTGTTAATATTTTTTTATCTAAATTAAAATCTCAATAGAATATTTTTAAAATATAGTTTTTATTTAAAGTATTTTTTCTCAAATTCTAGTTGTTGTTTTCAAATAGAAATTCTTTTATATTTAAAATTTATAATTTATAAAAATAATATAAAATTATTTTAATATTTTTGATTGATGAATTAATTGGTTGAAGTTTAAAATTAGACAATTAAAATTTTAAATTATTTTGATTTTATAATTTTATATTAAATATATATTATTTATTAAATAAATAAATAAATTTATATAATCAATTTTGTAGTACCAGACATATTTTTATTATTATATGTGTATTATTATTTTTTAAAATTAACTTTATATTTAATTATATATATATATATATAATTTGATTTTAATGTTAGAACTTAGATAAGTGAGATTTAAACTTGGACATTTGTATTTTTAGAATGTATTATTTTTTATCATATAATTTTGATTATTTTGGTTGAAAATAAATAAAAAAATATAAAATCATTGCCTAATAAATTGTTATAATATCTTAGGCAAAGAAATTATTACAGATAAATAAAATCAAATTATATCTAAACTAAGAAATATTGATACTTTCTTTAGTGGGTCGGACGACCCATCACCTGACCCGTCGTCTCTATTAACCTATGTAAAATCGAAACCCTAATTTAAAGCCTCCATCTTTTCATATAAATAACCCTTTCCCATTTCTTAAGTTTTCATCCTGCCTCCTCCGCCGCATCTCTTCATTCTTGAAAATTTGATTACTTTCTTCTTGCTATTGTTTACTGCGCAGTCCTTAAGATCGCCTTTCTTACAAATGAAAGCGTGTCGAGTCATAACTGCGCTAGAGTAAATTCGTATATGTAAATCTTTCTTATGAATCATTTGTATATATGCTCTGGGTTCTCTTAAGGATTTCCTTTTGGGTTATCTACTACCCTTTTATCTCCTTCTGTCAATTCATTGATCTTGCTGAATCTATCAATCTTACATTTTGTGGACGCCATGGTTTATTGTTCAGCTTTTTGCTTGCTTTATATCTATGGAAGGTCACTTATGAATGCAAGGTTTTTAGGTTCTTTTGATCGTTGTTGTTTTTGACTTGGTATGATTCTGTGTTACATTCAAAATCATTTTTTTCTTAAGATAAAATCTGATTGCAAGAATTATGTGTGTATATTGTTCTCTATTTTAACTTAGTATTTTGAATGTTTCATTAAATTGATATATTCTGTTTGCAAGTATGAGGAGATAGACTAAGTTAAAAGAGGACTAATCTTTTCTTTGTGCAATGTTGTTAGATCTGTAGCATTTCTTGAACATAATCTTACATTCTTTTGATTTATCTGCATAAATATGATTTAGGTTCATTCATTTCTGTAGTCAAATAGAACTACAGAAATACAAATAGAACTACATGTGAAAGAAAGATATCGGATTTGATCTATTGCTTTTAATTTGTTTAAAAGCAAATTAAAATCTTCATCACTTGACAATAGATTATGTCCGATTTCCTCTTACATTGTAGGAACTGATGTTGTTCTCAATTATCTGTTGTCTTAGTTTATAACTTGTGTGTTATTGTTATTTAAGGTTGAAGTTGAATGTGATATCATAAAAAAGTCCTTCAGATACTTAAATCACTTAATTATTCAGATTTGTTCAAAATAAGTTATAAAATCTGGATTAATTAGGTCAGGTAGTGAAGCAAAAGCATGTAAAAAATAACTTCTCTGAAAATTTATCAATTTATGTTGTTGTAAGGGTAATATTAAGTATTTTCTCATATCAAATCAAATGCCCAAATACACAAGATTAGATATTTTCGTTTGATTTATTTCTACATTTATCTTTTAGATAGTTAACTTATTCAACACTTGATTCAGTTTTACAAATCCACCCTAATTATGGGACAATAACTTTGTATGTTGTCCCACATTCTAAATAACAACCCAAATCAAGACAAATTGTAAAACCTAAAATCAATGTTAATTTGGCTATTGGTTTCATAATCTAGATTTTTCCGAATAATCCCATATCAAAATTCAATCAAGTTATATATATATATATATACCAAAGCTTTGTTTGATTTGGGGTTATTTGAATAACTAATTCCTTATTTTTAGATAATCCTGTTTGATGAAAGTTATGAAAAATTATGTAAATCGAGTAAAAAGACATTAGCCCTTCTTCAGAATTGACTGACTCAACCTAGTTCATCGAGCAACATGCAACAGGAGGAAAAATATTTCAATTATACCAAAGTAGTGGAAAAATATTTCAATTATACCAAAGTAGTTCCAATTGGGTCATGGATTAGAGTGATAACACTTTCTAAAAAGAATTGATATTTAGGAAACTTGCTCTTTTTGCATGATTGTAGGCGGACAACAAGTCGTTGTTCCCTATGCATTCTAAAAAACGACTTTTTTGATATTCCAGACTTCATTCTTGGTCAGAAAAACGTCTGCACTTGCCAAGACTCTCGATCTTCCCCATCTAAATAGGTGCTTAAGCGGCTCCCCTTCCCTCAATGGGATAGCCAGCCAAGCCATTAGGAGCTTTTTTGATGTTGGTTTTTTAATACCAAACTCTCCTTTCGCATCTTATTTCCATTCAACTCTCCAATCAATAACTCAATTAATCGAACAAAATACCCTTACTTTTTAATAAAATTTAAATTTTAAAAATCCAAATAATTTAGTTCTTCCTTAAAAAATTCAATAAAAATCCTAAATATACATCATCAAACAAGCTCTTTAGGTAGTTAGCTCTTTAGGTCGTTTGATGTGGTTTGTTTGGGTTCTTTTACCCAGAATTTATATATCCCAGAATATTTTTTTCGACCAAATCACCCCATTTATTGACAAAATACTAAAATATTTTTATTTTACTTTTATAAAATTTAATTTTTAAATACAAATGGACCAACCAACATTAAACAATCCCCTATGTGTATATATATATTTTTAAAATATAGGGTATTTATTTGGAATCTTTCAAAAAAATCCCAAATAACTCTCATCAAAGAAGAGACCTAAATCATTGACTAACTAAAGAGAGCCATTAGCTCAGAAGATGAAGACATTATTGTTAAACCATGAACATATCAAACATCATGGACCTGCAAATTTGTGTTTTTTTGTGTGGGTGAAAACAGATAATGGGAAATGGGTGGGCAGAAGGTGAGTGCAAAGGAAAAGCTGGTTGGTTCCCATATGAATACATTGAAAGACAGGAGCAAGGTAGCTGCTCAATTGTTGTTTTAAACTTCTAATCCATCATTCATTAATCTAAACTCAATTGATCAATCACATGTTGTACATCAACCAACCAAGAAGATGTGTTTTGTCTTCCAAATTATTATTAACTTAGTATTTGGTTTACATACAAATATTTTTATCTATAATCTTTGTTTTCAATTTGCCCTATGTTTTTTTATGTGTTATAGCCATTTATTTGAAAGTGGGATGAAAAAATATTATTGTGGACTAATCTATTTTAACTTAGTATTTTGAATGTTTCATTAAATTGATATATTCTGATTACAAGGATGAGGAGATAGACTTAAGTTAAGAGGACTGATCTCTTCTTTGTGCTATGTTTTTAGATCTGTAGCATTTCTTGAATATAATAGTACATTCTTTAGAAGAAATAAAAGTAGAAAAAAAGATGTTCAGTACTTGGGTATCCTTAGAAGCGAGATAGAGATTGTACTGAACACTCATTTTTTTTTTATACTAAATTTATTGTTTTAGGCTCATATTTGTGTTTTATATATAAAATTATTATACATAATATTTATTTATTTATTTATTTCTTATTTTATAATAATATCAAATTTTAATATATTAAAGTGAATCTTATTTATATTAATTGTTTTTTATATTGTTCAAATATATTTAAAATTACAAAAGGTGAAGTATTTTGAGGGAGAGAATGAGGGAGAATGACTTGGCATCACCTCATTGGTTGGAAAAAAGGAAAAGTGGGAGGAAAGAGAAGATATAGAAATTATTTGATTTTTTCAGCCAATCATATTTCAAATTGGAATCCTTCTCCTTCCTCGTCAATCACCAAGTTGCACTTCCCTTTGTCAATATCCCAGGTCACATCCAAATTAAGATTTGTGAAAATTTGTGGGTTATTTAATCATTTCTCAAACTCCACCACATATCTTTTACCCATATCAAATATCTTTTAATTTGTTAGCATTTCAACATCACAAGATTAACTATGCGGATTCAATCAATGTAAAATGGATGTGTTTATCGATTAGTCTTTCAATAATTATCATTGACTCTCTCAACATTTATCATTGACTCTCTCATTGTCTCAACAAAGTGAATGACTTTAACACGGACAAATCGATGTATTTGTTCCCAATGAAGGAGACACGTTAATAGAACGTTAAGATTATATACTTTTGTTTTATTATCAACACAAATGAATTATGGGTATAATGAAATAATGAATATATGAATGAGAGGAATGATGCATCATTATTCTAACTCATTCAGCCTCATGCAATAATTGAGTGTTTTAATTGAGCTCACTAAATTATTGAAGATAGTTAACGGATTATGATTTCTCATATTTGTTGATATTTTAAACAATTGAATCTATACTCACAATATCTACATTGGGCCTTATGATGTATTTGAGAGTAACAACAGTGAATTCTCAATATTAATTTACCTACCATCGATTAATGGTCTAATTAGTTATTATCAATTGACATGTTAGTGTTGTTTTAAATTAATTTCATAGAGTATCGTACCAAAATAGGGATGTTTAATATTTGATATGATCTGAATATCTGAACGAATGCGAATCACTAAACTGAATTCAAATTATATTTTCGGTTTTCGAATTAATGTTTAAACAAATTCGAATTCAACGATTTGATTTTTGAGTTGGAATTTCAATTCAAAAACGAAATTATTTATTATTATTTTTTAATTATATATTTTATTAGATATAAATAAATAATTTGATTAAAAAAATCGAATTCGAACCAAAAATGAAATTCAAATCAGTTCGATTTTATTCGAATTCAGTTTGGAATAGGCTTACAAAAATAAAAATAAAATTAAAAAACCCGAACCGATGACCACCCTATACTAAAAGACAATTTTATTAGGTTCGAGCACGAGATGCCCTCGATTTCAAGCCGACGTCTGAAGAACCTAGTGTAATAGTTTTAGAGTAATGATAGGGAGTGGGAAGAATTTTGACAGGAATGTGTAGGGAATGATGTATCAAATTTGAAGTAGATTGAAAATTCAATACGAGAGAATTTTTAAATTTTCAATCCAATTAGAATGTGACACACCATTCCCTACACATTCCTGTTAAGATTCTTCCGTTTACTATCATTACTCATAGTTTTAATTGGATCAAGTTAATTACATGAATCGCTCTAATTAGTCCTGAACATTAACTGTCTTCGTTTGGTCTACCCAAACAACCCGCCTCTCGTTGCCTATCACTACTGCAAATGTTTGAGCTTCGGTCACATGAGGTTCCTATTGTACCACTTCGGACCGAGTTTACTACCTACCCTCATTTGGTTGTGAAAATAGAATCTAGTTCAGAACTGACCCCTTTTGAGAGCTCTCTCCAATAACATTTAGAGTACAACACATAGCCTTCCTGGTCTTGGACACATGTCGCCCTTAAGGGTACTGAGAAAGTCGATTGAAGAATGATATGTCGGTGTGACTCTACGACTCCCCCAACCCTTTCACGATGTTCTACATCTCTTTACCTCCGTCCACCAATAAGACATTAAATATAAGCCTCCAACATCTATTTTAAGGGCAACGGAATGGTAAATAGTTTTTTAGAAATAGAGAAAGTTAGGGTTAGATATATCTATAAAGGATCTTTTTATACTTTGAGAATATAATATAAAATAAATTGGAATTAAATCTTCACGTTCATGCTACGTTTACTTTTCATCATCTGTCTGTTTTATTGTCAATTCTAAATATACTGTCTTATCAGACGAACCAAATTTAAATTTATTAAAAAATCTAACATATGATGAATAAAGTTATAAATTGAAATTTAAGTTAAAGTTGTGACAACTTGTTTGTTGCCATTTTGTTTTTTTTTCTCAGATTGGACCACCATGCTGCAGGAATGTTTCAAAATAATACTTTTTTTCAAAAGACTCATCTTTAAAAGAGAGAATTTGTCAGCAATACAAAAATACTAATGAGCCCTTGAAATTTTATTATAATTACAATTTTTTTCTTTAGTTTACTGTTGTTACTTGTTACAAATTATTTTATTTTTTATTTTAAGAGTTGTATTGTTCAACTTTATAAGTACATAATCTACAGTGTATTCACCTCATAATTGATTAAAAATTATGGATACTTAGTCTGATTTCACATATTAATTTTCTATGATATCATCTTGTTTTTTTAATTGATTGAATCTCTATATGAATTCTCATAATTTTTATTTTTGTTTAGGCTATAGTGGTATTTCTCAATTTTCTACTCATTCAAATCTCATCATGTATCTTTTAATAGTACTTAATGTAATCTTTTTTAAAATATCTCTTTTATTATATTTGTAAAAGTACATTTTCAATTAGAAAATTTGACCAAGAAAAAGTGTTTGACTGACGCCGAAAGAGAGGTTGACTAGGAAAGCCTTATTTCTAAGGCTATTTTAACTATTTTAAATAAACTTACAAATGTCTAAATTCATATGCACAAAAAATAAGATAAAAATGTTTCTAAATAGAATGTTTGAAAATATTTATGTTGGTTAATTTTTATTTTTATGAATTTTAACTTTCAATATTTTATAATGTGATGTTTAATTTGGTAAGACTTAAATAACTCTTTTTAAAAAAAAAAAAAAAATAAATCATTTAAATTTATTCTGTCAAATGAAAAAAATAAAAAAATAAAACCTAAAGTTATAGGTGATATATGTGAGGGACGGACCCAGAATTCGGTGGTGAAGTGAGCTTAAAAAAATTATGGTAGGCTAAAATAAAAAATGAAAATTTTTTGGATAAAATTGATAAATAAATGTAAGTTTTATCAATTTTTTTAATAATTAATAAATAAAATATTAATTCTATTAATTTTTTTAAATATGAGGATAATATCACATTTTAACCATAAAAAAAGAAAAAAAAATTTCGAGGTAGGTTCAGCACACCCAAACCCCTACATAGATTCGTCCCTAGTGACATGGAAAAGGATTGAGAGTAGGAATGACAATGAGACGGATAATACATTTATCATCACCGTCCCGTTTTATTTTGAAGTTTTTTTACTACCATCGTCACCCCGTTCGGTTTCGAGAAATTCTTGCAGGGTTTATACATATTCTCTACAAATATAATAAAAACTTATAAAATAAAATTATATAAATATTTTTTTAATATAATATATATATATATCCTAATATATTAAAATTTTATATTATTATAAAAAAATAAACTTAAAAATATAATTTTTTTTAATATAATAAATAAATATATTAGTGATTTTATATATTTAATTGTGTTTATAGTGTTTGAGACTGTATCGTGGTGAGATCGGAGCGAAGGACACAAACACGATCCTGCCCCATCCCCAATCAACTAATAGTCAAATCGGAGAAAAAATACCCTCAAAAGAAAAATTCGGTTAGATTACTGCCCGGACGATTTCAAATTATCATCCTTAATGTAGAGATGGTTTTAGTCCAATCGATAAAGTTAGTAAAAAAAATAGTGAAAATAAAGTTTAAGATACAAAATGTACAAATTGCAAAAGTTTATAGATGAAAAGAGGTTTATTTCCATTAAAGAAACCAAAAATTGAACGAATTCGACTGTGATTGCCATTTTGAACCTCTGTTCGGAGTTAGACGATCGGAGGGAGGTCGGAAGCTTTTGGAGTTAACCGGAGAAGAAAGCGATCTTCTTCTTCTTCCTCATTTGGACTCTTTTCTCTCTTTCGAACGTTAATGGATGCAATCAGAAAACAGGCAACAAAGCTCAGGGAACAAGTCGCCCGGCAACAACAGGTAAACATATGTTCTGTACGTTCAGATGCTAAGATCGATTAAATTCAGTGTTATATCAACTCTACAGTAATATTGAGTTGATCTAATTAAGATTTTGTGATTTCATCGTTTGCGTAGACGTGCAGTTTTGATTGAATAGTTTCGATCGTGTACATGATTATGAATCTAGATTCGTTTAATCAGATTATTTGTTTTCTTTCTTAGGCGATACGGATTATATGTCATTCACTAGTTAATTAGAATGGATTTGATTGTATGGCCTGATTTGCTCGTTGGTACAAACTGTTGATGTTTGCTTAAACATGAATGGTTGTGTTATTGCTGTTCTTGAAATTTGTTTTGTATATGATATAGATTTGATTGTACGGCCGGATTTGTAATACTTGTGTCGAGTTGAGTAATGTGGAATCGTTTCGAACGTGTACATGATTTTTTAATCTAGATTCGTTAATCAGATTATTTGATTTTTTTTCCTTAGGCTATACAAGATTAGATGTCATTCACCAGTTAATTAGAATGGATTTGATTGTATGACTGGATTTGGTCGTTGGTACAAACTGTTGATGTTTGCTTAAACATGAATGGTTATGTTATTGCTGTTCATGAAATTTATTTTGTATATGATCTAGATTTGATTGTATGTCTGGATTTGTAATACTTGTGTCGAGTTGAGTAATGCGGAATCGTTTCGAACGTGTACATGATTACAAATCTAGATTTGTTTAATCAGATTATTTGTTTTTTTCCTTAGGCGATACGGATTAGATGTCATTCACCAGTTAATTAGAATGGATTTGATTGTATGGACGGATTTGGTCGTTGGAGCAAACTATTGATGTTTGTATAAACATGAATGGTTATATTATTGCTGTTCTCGAAATTTATTTTGAATATGATCTAGAGCTGTCAGGTCTCTAAAGCCGATTCATCTGAAATAACAAGCATGATTACGGGAATAAAGACAAGATTCCAGACCTTTGTTTTGATTCAGTTTACTTGCTAAGCATTTATCTTCATATTTATAGATTTGTATGAACATTGACTGTTGAAAAGACTCTAAGATCTAGCAGTATACATGCATAACCAAGAAGTTTTCTTAGATCTAATCTGGTTGAAAACCTGTTTGGGTTTAGATTTGGGAAGTCTAGATCATGATATTGAATAGAATTTAGTTTTATTTCCCTTGCTAGTTTATTGTTCACAAGCTAAAATCCAATCTCATTTTGTCCATTATTTCATTGTACCTTCTGTTTCATTTTTGTTTGGCAGGAGTAGGAAGTCTGTTTGACTCATATACCTTTAATTTTCCTGATTAAACCATTTTCACAAAGTACCAGTGGCCATATGTTGATTGATCACACTATTTCTAAGATAGTTGCATTACTTTTAGGCTGTTCTTAGGCAGTTTGGGGGTGGTTATGGTTCTGATCAGGCTGTCAACGATGGGGCAGAGCTTCAGCAGCATCAGAAACTTGAGAAGCTATACATATCTACACGTGCAGCCAAGGTTACTATATCAAATATATTTTCATCTTCAAATTATTTTTCTTTAAACTCTTCAATAAGTATTTTCTATTTTTAGCATTTTCAAAGGGACATCGTAAGAGGAGTTGAAGGCTACATTGTTACTGGTTCGAAACAAGTTGAAATAGGTATATTGGTATAACTTCTGTTTTTTTTATTACCAGAGTCTGCAATATGTCTAAGTGACGTTCTTCTTCTCAGGAACTAAATTATCAGAAGACAGCAGGAAATATGGAGCTGAAAATACATGCACCAGTGGCAGTACATTGTCAAGAGCTGCTCTTAGCTTTTCTAGAGCCCGTGCCCAGATGGAGAAGGAGAAAGGAAATCTGTTAAAAGCCCTTGGTACACAGGTTTGTGTCTTTTATTTTCCTTTTCTTCTTTTGATTCCTGAATAGTTATTTGGTTCTATTCATCTCCAAAGAAAGGAAACTTCTTTTTCCCTGATTTTGTCGATTTCTCTTTGTACTTTTTCCTAACCTGATAGATATTTACAGATTTTATGTTTGCAATATTTTTGCTACATAAGATGCCAAACTGCTGTATATCATTTAAAATATTGTTTGTCTTGGTCTCCCTTGCAATGATGCAAATTCCCCACTGTTATTTGTCTTAAGTATGACTGCATGACCAATTTGATCCTTATCTTTTTACAACTTATTTTCCATTTGCACTACTTCTCATATAAATTGAAATGATCATCTTCAGTTAATTGAAATTATTACCAGGTGGCTGAGCCATTAAGAGCAATGGTAGTGGGAGCTCCATTGGAAGACGCTCGACATTTGGCTCAACGCTATGATAGAATGAGACAGGAGGCTGAAGCTCAGGTATTAATTCACTGAAGTTAAAATTGGAAGTGATTTTGTTTTCGGATCATGACCATATTAAGTTTTGGATCTTGATCTGTATTATTGTGTGATTTTGTTGATTCATTTTGTATACAAATTAGTCTAGATTATGATCCAAATTGGTCTGGATTAATGTAATTTTTCTTCATTTGGTATTGATATTTTTCTGATCGTCATCAGATTATTGTGATTTTCAGAAATCATAACAAATGTAAATTTTTGTGAAAATTTGAAGACAAAATACCCCCAATACGAAGATGAATAAGGTTTTGTTTGTATAGGCTATTGAAGTTTCTAGGCGTCAAACTAGAATGCGGGAGGCAATGGAGAATCCTGAACTAGCTTTAAAACTTGAAGCAGCAGAAACAAAATTACATGACCTAAAGTCAAACACAGCAACACTGGGAAAGGAAGCTTCTGTAGCTATGATTGCTGTTGAGGCTCAACAACAGAGGTTGACAGTTCAACGTTTGATTTCCATGGTAAATAATCATCCTCCATTGCAGGAACAGAAGTTGTTCTCAATTACCTGTTGGCCTAGTTTATAACTTGCATGTTCTTGCTATTTAAGGTTGAAGCTGAACGTGCATATCATCAAAGAGTCCTTCAGATACTTGATCAGCTCGAAGGCGAGGTAGCTTAATGATTAAGTGTTTATTTGATAATTGTTACTTAAATCACTAAATTATTTAGATTTTGTTCAAAATAAGCTATAAAATCTGGCTTAATTAGGTCAGGTAGTATAGCAAAAACATGCAAAAAAATAACTTCTCTGAAAACTAATCAATTTACGTCATTAGAAGGGTAATATATAGTTTGCAAGTATTTTCTCAACATTAGTCCATATTTGATCAAATCAAATGCCCAAATACACAAGTTTAGATATTTTCATGTGATTTATTCTAACATTTATCTTTTAGATAGTTAACTCATTCCACACTTAATTCAGTTTTACCAATCCACCCTAACTGTGTATATTGTCCCACATTCTAAATAACAACCCGAATCAAGACAAATTGTAAAACCTAAAATCAATGTTAATCAACTTACGTCGTTATAAAGGTAAAGTAGTATTTTTCAGTACTTTCTGATCCTTAGTTCCGCATTTTATCAAATCAAACACCCAAATACTGAAAGTTTAGATTTTTCATTTGATTGATTGAACATTTATTTTTTTTTAAACTTAACTTGGCACTTTAAATTCAATATTCAACATTTATCATCCCACCTTAACTGTGTATTGCCCCACATTCTAAATATTTTTGTATTTCTCTTTTGATGATTGGCAGATGATGTCAGAAAGACAGCGCATTGAAGCGGCTCCAACTACTGGTAGCAATAGCATGCCGCCTCCACCATCTTACGAAGAATCAAATGGTGTATATGTCTCTCCAACGCATAATGATGCAACTGACCGTTTGAATTACTTCTTGGGTGAAGTGAGTTGACAAAGTTCATCTGAATTTGTTTAGTGCTAATTGCATTATGCTTGGTTGTTGTATATAATAATATGTAAAATTGTCTCATTCCGTGTTTGTGGCAGGTTTTGTACTCCTATCAAGCTGAAACAGACACTGAACTTAATTTGGCTATTGGTGATTATATCGTCGTCCGAAAGGTTAGCCACAAACAAGATTCTGGTTTCGTAATCTAGATTTTTCTGAATAATCCCATATCAGAATTCAATCAAGCTATATATATAATTGAAATGTTAGGAATACTAAAGCCTTGTTTGATTTGGGGTTATTTGAATAACCAAGTCCTTATTTTCAAATAACCCCGTTTGATGAAGGTTATGAAAAATTAGGTTAATTGAGTAAAAAGACATTAGGAGCTTGTATGATGTTGGTTTTTTAATACCAAAAACTCTCCTATCACATCTTATTTTTTTCAACTCTCCAATAACTCAATTGATCGAACAAAATACCCTTACTTTTTTTTATAAAATTTAAATCTTAAAAATCCAAATAACTTAGTTCTTCCTGAAAAAATCCAATAGAAATCCCAAATACCCATCATCAAACAAGCTCTTTAGGTCGTTTGATGTGGTTTATTTACCCAAAACTTATATATCCCATTATATTTCTTTTCAACCACCAAATCACCCAATTTATTGACAAAATACTAAAACATCCTTACTTTATTTTTATAAATTTAATTTTTAAATACAAAGGGACATTATAATAATGTGATCTCTTCTAATAATTCAACCAATTAAAAATCCAAATTACTTATTTTTTTCATCAAACATTTTTTTTTAAATCCTTTAAAAATCCTCATATAACCAACATCAAACAAGCCCTAGGTGTATATATATTTTTAAAATAGAGAGTATTTATTATATGGTTGCGCTTTGAGTTGAAGCGCGGGACCATAGTTATAGGGTGTCATTTTAGTTCTCTTTAATTCAAAAAAAAATAGAGGGTATTTATTTGGAATTTTTCAAAAAATCTCAAATAACTCTCATAAATGAATAGACCTAAATCATTGACCAACTAAAGAGAGCCATTAGCTTAGAAGATGAAGACATTAATTGTTAAACCATGAACATCTCAAACATCATGGACCTGCAAATCTGTGTTTTTTTTTGTGGGTGAAAACAGATAATGGGAAATGGGTGGGCAGAAGGTGAGTGCAAAGGAAAAGCTGGTTGGTTTCCATATGAATACATTGAAAGACAAGAGCAAGTTCTTGCAAGTAAGGTAGCTGCTCAATTGGTGTTCTAAACTTCTAATCCATCATTCATTAATCTAATCTAAACTCAATCAATCACATGTTGTACATCAACCAACCAAGAAGATGTGTTTTGGCTTCCAAATTATTATTACTATCCTATTTCAAAACTAGTATTTTGTCACAATCATTGTAGTAGTATTCATATTCATGATCACATTTGGAAAATCACAAAAAAATAACCATAAAGTGTTTTCTTTGTTTAGAATGTGAAGTGTGATTGTTTTCTTTGTTTACTAGTTTTCAGTTAGAGGTTTGTGTTAAATGTCTATTTTAGGGCTCTCATTTGAGTTTGGATTCTTATATTTGTTCTTGGATCATAATACCATGTGGAAGATTGTACTTTATAGAAAAGAAAAGAAAAGAAAAAACAAACAGAGGTTGATGATATAAACTTTTGGCAATTGAATAATGCTGAAAAAAGAAGCCATTTTATATTCTTGGCAAAAAAGATAAAAGACCTAACCTCTTATAATGTTGAACTTTTAATTTATCAAAAATTTCTTCAAATTAGATTTTAAATATATATTTAAATTTGGCCCATTTTTAAATATCCAAATTTACCATAGTTTATATATATATTTATTTAAAAGTTCAAATATATACAGTGAAGTTTAAATGTAGAAAGGTGAACGGTTTGATTAGTAAATCAAATTGATCGGTTTTATTCTATTAAATTATTATTACATAATAAAATATTTAAATTTATTTAGAAAAATAAATACTAACCAAGTATAATTATTTGAAAGATAAGTAGCAATAAATATTAAATATCCAATTAGAGATCATGAGTCATTCGATTTGGTTATGATCAAATCCAATTACTGAACTAGAATTTAAAATTTACTCCGGAGTAAAAAATTTCACAGAATTTATTAGAGCTAAATGATAATAATATCAAGTCAGCAAATAAAATCTACCTAGTTTAGTAGGGTTAGCGACGAAGAGTGAGCGGTTGGCTGAATATACATTCAATTAAATTCAAGTTATCTAAATTTGTATCTATATAGACTAGGCTTAGAAATTGTTTTCATTTAAATGTCTATGTTATCACTATCTGATAGATTGAATGTAAGTTTGTTAATTTTTAACATGATTGTGTATAAATCCAATTATTGATAAGATTTTAAAACTAATTTTAGTTAACTTATTAATAATAACCCAATTGCCTTGCCTTTGAGATACCTAGTGTTATGATCCAAATGAAAAAAACAAGTGTTACCATAATAAGAAAAAGGACATTCTCTTAACTTAAGACATGATGATTATCATTATTATGTCCAAACTAACATTAGACAGCCTTAAAATAAAGGTACCCCACCCCAATGAAGATAAAATATGTCATATTTCCTTCTTCCTTCCTTCCTTATCTTCTTTTCTATATACAAGAACAAACCATTCTTCTTCATCCCGATTGAACCGCAGCAGCAACAACCGAAGAAACCATCGAATCCACGCCACAAACATTATGCCCGCGACAAATCTTGTAAAAACCCTCTTCACCCCATTTATCTCCCCATGAATTCTTGATAATCCAAAACTGTTTCTCCTTCATTCTTACCGGCGCATACCCAGCCGAACCATAACCAACCATCAAAACACCATGGTTTAGTCTTTTCGAACAAATGTAAGGACATGAAACTCCACCCACATATGTCTGCATGTAAGCCGCGTTTATAGCAACTGCAAGAGGACCGTTTTTCACTAGATTTGCAGCAATTTGATCCTCGTCTAGTGAAACTACACTGAAATTTGCTACTGAAGCTGCTATCTTTGTCTTGTCTAGTTTACATGCTCCTCCGTCTGTTCCTGTGTAGGGATAGTCTTCTTCTCGCATAAGTCCTCCGTTTTTAAGTGTGTATTCTAATGCGCTGTTCATTAGACCACCGTTGCATCCTGAATCGCATGATCCAGGTTCGTCTGGCTCACACTGTAATCCAATTCAGTACAAATTATGCATATCAGATAAGAGTAATTGAATAATTTTTCGGATGGTAAGATAGATGATTAACCTCGTGATCACAATCGACGAGTTGTTGTTCGCTGAGACTAACTAGCTTCCCGGTTGCGAGAAAATTTGCACCTTCCAAAGCACCAGTTGTGCTAAATGACCAGCATGATCCACATGAACCCTAAATTACCATTTCCAAACATCATATTTTCATATCAATTCAAATTATCATTTCCAAACATCATATTTTCATATCAATTTAAATTACCATTTCCAAACATCAGATTTTCATATCAATTCAAATTTTACCATTTCCAAACATCAGATTTTCTTATCAATTCAACTTAGCTAGGTTTTTAAGTGCCCTAATATATCAAAATCAAATTCAAAATAGCTATGTTTTTAAGTGCCCTAATATATCAAAATCAAAATTAGCTAGGTTTTTAAGTGTCCTAATATATCAAAATCAAATTCAAATAGCTAGATTTTTAAGTGCCCTAATAAATCAAAATCAAATTCAAATTAGCTAGGTTTTTAAGTGCCCTAATATATCAAAATCAAAATCAATTTAGCTAGGTTTTTAAGTGCCCTAATATATCAATCAAAATCAAAATCAAATAGCTACCTGATTCTTCACAGATGTAACAGCACCATGATCTCTCCAATCAAAATCCGTAGGGAGATCATTAGTCGGTAGAATCGGAGCCTTATTAGCATCGGCTGGAAGTCTCAACCTTTTTAGACCTAAATGTTTCTGCCTAAACTCTGCCGATGTCAAATCGGAGAACTGCGTGACTCCATGAACGGCTGAAGGATCCAATTTCTGATGACGTTCAGCCCGACGGAGATTAGATTGGAATACCGACAATCTATAATCATGCTCCTCCTTCGTTGCATACGATTTCCCGAACTTGTGCTTGAAAATGTTGAAATGATGATCGGCACTCAAAAGGTTTCCATCGTTGTTGTCGTCGACGACCTGTCGTATCAAGAAATCGCCGTCGCCGGCGCCGGCGAGTTCGTCGGCGAAGACGAGGATGAGAGAGGAAATGAGGAGGAGAGAGAAGAGTCGATCCATTGATTTGTGCCGGGAATAGAGGATGAAGGGTTTTACCGTTTTAATATAGTGGGGGTGGGGGGGCACGTTCCTCTACCTGTCAGTCATATTATAGTACGTAGGTTCCTTACGAAAGGGGTGGATTTAGCGAATAAGAAGACGACACGTAAAGTATGACCGTTAGTGGAGAATGGTAGTTTCTTGCTTCCTTCCTTGCTAAGATTCATGCAATGACAAAAAAAAAATATTATGTATATCATTATTTAAATATTTATAAATTATAGTATTTTGATGGTTGAATTGTCAATTTTTTAGATTTTTTTTTAATTTTGGGGTGAATTTGGATTACATTTTATCTCTGGGACGGTAGTTCTTAGAGAATTTTTGAGAGTTTTTAAGACATTAGACAAGGTGATATACTATCTCTTTTCTTGTTTATTATTGTTATGGAAGTTCTTTAAAAAATGATAACGTTAGTAGAAAACTCGAAACTTATCCGTAAGGTGAGTTGTGGGTCAAGAAAATATTGTTTTTTTATATCACATTTGTTTTTCGCTGATGACACGCTTTGTATGGTTCATGCTACCTACATGAATTTTAAACACCTTTGAGATATTTTATGGATATTTAGTACATCTTCTAATTTTTGAGTGAATCTTAATAAGTCAGATATCTTTTTTTTCTCATATCATATTTCGAATAGAAAAATGATGTTGACAAATGTGTTGGATTCAGAATTAGTAATCTTTCATTAACATACATTGATATGTCATTGGGGTTAAATTACGATCAAATATATATTGGGATCCGATTTTCACTAAAATGGAATGTAACTGTTTAGGTGGAAAAATAAAATAATTTCGAAATGGGGCGGTTAATTCTCATTAAGAGTGTGTTGTTAACTATGCTCACATAGGGAAATTTGATCAAATAACCTCAAAGATGAGGTTATTTGATCTGATGGTAATTTATTAATTTTATTTCGCTCGTGGTGATTTTGTTTTTTTTGGACGATTTTGTCTTTGTCGCAAAACGCTAAGTGACTTAGCGTTTCGCTAAGTGGATTAGGTTTAGTATAAATACTCTAATTTTTCATTTCTTTCATTTTCTTTCTCTCTCTTCTTTTGTTCTCTCTTTCACGGCGGCGACAGCGGCGACGGCGGCAACAGCGGCGACGGCGGCGACGAAGGCGACGGTGCTTATGCAGATACAGATTTGATTCATATTCAAACCTGGGTATTTAGGCGACGGTGCGGTGTTTAGGCGACGGTGCTTCTTTTCTTCATTTTTTCAAACCCTAACTTTAAACCTATTGTTATATAAAATAACCTGTTCTTATTTGGTTTATATTTGGTATTTGATTCATATTGGTTCATATTTGTGGTTCATATTGGTTCATATACGTCGATGATAATATTTGCAGATAATCTCGGATCATATGAGTTCCGTTTCAGGGAAGTTTCTCCAAGAACTTACCGTTTCGCTAAGTGCTTACCGTTTCGCTAAGTGCTTGCCGTTTCGCTAAGTGTTTATCGTTTCGCTAAGTGCTTACCGTTTCGCTAAGTGCTTACCGTTTCGCTAAGGACTTTTCGTTTGGTGAATTGTGATACACTATTTGATATTCAATTATGTTAAAACTACATACATAAACATGAGTTGTCTTAGCTCAGTTGGTAGAGTGCGTTTCTTTTAAGTATGTGGTCGTGGGTTCGATTCCCACAGACGGTGTTTTTATGTTTGTTTTTTTTTTTTTACTTTTGCATAAATCAAATTCTCATTTGTAGAGAAATGGTTATGTTTATCCAAGGACTTATCGTTTCTCTAAGTGCTCAGCATTTCGCTAAGGTGAGACTGAGCTCAGGATTCCTAAAGGCTCCAGTTAAAGCCATAAACCCTTTGATGGTTGCAAAAGCCTCAGGTGGAAAGTTTACATGTTATGTATCATTTATGTATGTAATGTAAGAAAATAAGAATAGAATTGAAATTTGTTTGTTTGATTGATTGTAGTTTCGAGAGGGATTGGAAAGATCTGAACGTGATTGGGTTTGGGTTGATCGGATGGTTAGCACCTTCCAGTATTCCGGCGATCAACGACAACAGTTTGACCGGACTCTTCTTTTCCAGCATTGGGACTGAGCTTGCTCACTTCCCAACTGGCCCTGCTCTCACTTGGCACATGAGATTGTTCTTGGCATTGACTTTTGGACAAATTGGATTCAAGAGTAGGACCGAAGATTACTTCAATAAAATAAATTAATTCTAATTTTAAATTACCTACATGAATTTTAAACACCTTTGAGATATTTTATGGATATTTAGTACATCTTCTAATTTTTGAGTGAATCTTAATAAGTCAGATATCTTTTTTTTCTCATATCATATTTCGAATAGAAAAATGATGTTGACAAATGTGTTGGATTCAGAATTAGTAATCTTTCATTAACATACATTGATATGTCATTGGGGTTAAATTACGATCAAATATATATTGGGATCCGATTTTCACTAAAATGGAATGTAACTGTTTAGGTGGAAAAATAAAATAATTTCGAAATGGGGCGGTTAATTCTCATTAAGAGTGTGTTGTTAACTATGCTCACATAGGGAAATTTGATCAAATAACCTCAAAGATGAGGTTATTTGATCTGATGGTAATTTATTAATTTTATTTCGCTCGTGGTGATTTTGTTTTTTTTGGACGATTTTGTCCTTGTCGCAAAACGCTAAGTGACTTAGCGTTTCGCTAAGTGGATTAGGTTTAGTATAAATACTCTAATTTTTCATTTCTTTCATTTTCTTTCTCTCTCTTCTTTTGTTCTCTCTTTCACGGCGGCGACAGCGGCGACGGCGGCAACGGCGGCGACGAAGGCGACGGTGCTTATGCAGATACAGATTTGATTCATATTCAAACCTGGGTATTTAGGCGACGGTGCGGTGTTTAGGCGACGGTGCTTCTTTTCTTCATTTTTTCAAACCCTAACTTTAAACCTATTGTTATATAAAATAACCTGTTCTTATTTGGTTCATATTGGTTTATATTTGGTATTTGATTCATATTGGTTCATATTTGTGGTTCATATTGGTTCATATACGTCGATGATAATATTTGCAGATAATCTCGGATCATATGAGTTCCGTTTCAGGGAAGTTTCTCCAAGAACTTACCGTTTCGCTAAGTGCTTACCGTTTCGCTAAGTGCTTGCCGTTTCGCTAAGTGCTTATCGTTTCGCTAAGTGCTTACCGTTTCGCTAAGTGCTTACCGTTTCGCTAAGGACTTTTCGTTTGGTGAATTGTGATACACTATTTGATATTCAATTATGTTAAAACTACATACATAAACATGAGTTGTCTTAGCTCAGTTGGTAGAGTGCGTTTCTTTTAAGTATGTGGTCGTGGGTTCGATTCCCACAGACGGTGTTTTTATGTTTGTTTGTTTTTTTTACTTTTGCATAAATCAAATTCTCATTTGTAGAGAAATGGTTATGTTTATCCAAGGACTTATCGTTTCTCTAAGTGCTCAGCATTTCGCTAAGGTGAGACTGAGCTCAGGATTCCTAAAGGCTCCAGTTAAAGCCATAAACCCTTTGATGGTTGCAAAAGCCTCAGGTGGAAAGTTTACATGTTATGTATCATTTATGTATGTAATGTAAGAAAATAAGAATAGAATTGAAATTTGTTTGTTTGATTGATTGTAGTTTCGAGAGGGATTGGAAAGATCTGAACGTGATTGGGTTTGGGTTGATCGGATGGTTAGCACCTTCCAGTATTCCGGCGATCAACGACAACAGTTTGACCGGACTCTTCTTTTCCAGCATTGGGACTGAGCTTGCTCACTTCCCAACTGGCCCTGCTCTCACTTGGCACATGAGATTGTTCTTGGCATTGACTTTTGGACAAATTGGATTCAAGAGTAGGACCGAAGATTACTTCAATAAAATAAATTAATTCTAATTAAGAAAATAATAATATGTAAAAAGTGAACTACTTTCTTTGGATATTTGTTAATGAATGTTTGATTTGCTTTTGTTTCATTTCTTTCAATACTATTTCATTTATGCAAAAGTAAAAAAAACAAACATAAAAACATCGTCTGTGGGAATCGAACCCACGACCACATATTTAAAAGAAACGCACTCTACCAACTGAGCTAAGACAACTCATGTTTATGTATGTAGTTTTAACATAATTGAATATCAAATAGTGTATCACAATTCACCAAACGAAAAGTCCTTAGCGAAACGGTAAGCACTTAGCGAAACGATAAGCACTTAGCGAAACGGTAAGCACTTAGCGAAACGGCAAGCACTTAGCGAAACGGTAAGTTCTTGGAGAAACTTCCCTGAAACGGAACTCATATGATCCGAGATTATCTGCAAATATTATCATCGACGTATATGAACCAATATGAACCACAAATATGAACCAATATGAATCAAATACAAAATATAAACCAATATGAACCAAATAAGAACATGTTATTTTATATAACAATAGGTTTAAGGTTAGGGTTTGAAAAAATGAAGAAAAGAAGCATCGTCGCCTAAACACCGCACCGTCGCCTAAATACCCAGGTTTGAATATGAATCAAATCTGTATCTGCATAAGCACCGTCGCCTTCGTCGCCGCCGTCGCCGCCGTGAAAGAGAGAACAAAAGAAGAGAGAGAAAGAAAATGAAAGAAATGAAAAATTAGAGTATTTATACTAAACCTAATCCACTTAGCGAAACGCTAAGTCACTTAGCGTTTCGCGACAAGGGCAAAATCGTCCAAAAAAAACAAAATCACCACGAGCGCAATAAAATTAATAAATTACCATCAGATCAAATAACCTCATCTTTGAGGTTATTTGATCAAATTCCCCCTCACATATATGCTATTTTTTTTATATATTCTTTTTAAGAGTGTGACGGTGAAAATAGAGAGAATAATGTATAAATTTCTATGAGAATATTTTAACTCATCATTTTGTCATTTAGTTAGTTGTGATAATGTTAAATGTTTTAAAAATTAAGGAGGTTTGGATATTCAAGATCTTATTTCCTTTAATAAGACTAAGTGTGGGGAAAATTACCGATATTAAAGGTATATCGAAAATACTGTACCGTAATATATCGAAAATATCGACTTTTAAGGTATACCGAAAAAAGGTATACCGTAATTATTGGTACAGTAAATGTATGAGATTTTTAAAATTTTGGTATATCGAGATATACTGAAATACCGAAATAGTATTTATAAGTTAATATATATATAAATATATATATAATACTTATAAGGAAATAATTAAATAGATTTGAAATCAATTTAATTATAGAAATATAATTTTGGAATAATATCAAAATATAATTATACTGAAATATTATTTCATATATGCAATCTCTACATTATCGATGGGATTGATTTTTTTTAAAATTAATATATTTTTTAGGTATCAAAGGTATAATACCGATACCGTACCGAAAATAAGGTATACCGAAATTAAGGTAAGATAAATGTATAAATTTTTTGCATACCGAAATTAAGGTATATCGAAACAAGGTATACCGAAATCAAGGTAAGATAAATGTATGCATTTTTTGCATACCGAAATTTTAGGTAAGGTAGGTATGGATAAAATATTAAGGTATACCGTACCGACCCACCCCTAAATAAGACTCTTCTATCAAAATAGTGTTTGAGATTTGCCACGAATTCGAATAGTCTTTGAACATTGATTATTAAATGCAAGTGTGATTACAATTAGTCTGGTTAGCACAAAAATGTCTAATTATCCAGTGGGGTGTAGCATTTAGAAGGGAAATTATTCTATGTAAAAAGGTTCTCATGAGCAATCTAAATTCATTTTGGGGATGGTTCTTCGATCAGTTTTTGAGATGACGTTTGATTTAGTATCAAAAGCCTAACTACGATATATCATGAGTTTGCTTTCATTGCTATATTTATAGAAATGACACGGTTAAGGACATGTTTGATCCTTGATTTAGTGATTTTGCTAGCTGAATTAGATATAAAAAGATTAAACATTATGGAGAGTTCGTCCCATAATAGAGTTTTATTTTTGGTATGACGCAAACAAATGTCCACGTCTAAACAAGACGTTATGCGTTGACAATAAATGAATAGTTTTCATGTGGGCATTGCTACAAATTGTTCGTTAAGATGAGTTGATATAATTTTTGTTAGGAAAAACTTTGAGAGTCAAAAATTTCATCCAAAATCTCATGTTTTGAATGGAGCACTTTATTCACGGTGGAATTCTTACCAATTATATGTGAATAAAAAAATTTGTATTATGGTTAGTCGTTGTTGTATGTGTCACGAGGAGGTTGAATCGACAACGCACTTACTTTTGCATTGTCGATGGGTATCTAGTATCTAAAGTTTTTTGTAGAGTAATACTATGATTTATTGGGTGGTGCACGAGTCTTTGGGTAGATGTTGAGAAATTTGAATTGATACAGCTTATATGACAGACCTATATAATTAGGTTATCATCCCAATTATTTTTTAGTCAACTATCTGGTTTGAAAGAAATCGTCCAACTTTCATTGTTCGTAGTCGTCTAATGTGTATCATTCATAATTTTATTATGATTCTTTTTTAGATTCATTCTAGAAAGTCGGTAGTGTTCGTCGGGAGTTAATCATTTTTTCGAAGACTTACAAGCTCGATAACTTATTGAGTAACATTTTTTATTTTTATTATTTAATTTTATTTGTTTTCTCTTCGTGTCATTCTTTTGTAGTTGTGTTGAAATGATTTTCATCATTTTTAATATATGAAACTTTAAAAAAATGAAAAGTTAATGATTCAAATAAAAGATTTAAATATTTAAACTTATAGTTGACAGCTTTGTTGATTTTATTGAATTTTAATTGTTAGAATATTTTGTACAAGTTTTATTACATTTTTACAAATTTGATTAATTTATAATTGTTCAATTATTATATGAGGTTCGAATACGAATCTTTTTCATCCAATGTGGTTAAACTTTGAATTGTGCCATATATGTTCCATATGAGGCTTTTTCTAATTAGTGTCTATTATCTTATTTTAAATTATTTTCATTTTTTAAAATTAATTTGTCACATTTTTAAATAAAAAATATTTGGAGACGTTTTGGTCATATTTTTTAAAAATTAAATATTATTTTCGTTGTCTCATTCTAATTTGTCGAACTTAGTTTGAATAACTATAAAAATGTGTTATTTGATAGAAGATTTAAAAAAAATGAATATAGTTTGATTTTGTATTTATTTTTCAAATAACTTCGTAACGACGTAATTTTGTATACGGTTTACCAATTTGTACATATTTGTGTTTTAAATTAAGTAATTTTAAGATATAAACATTCAAAACTGTCCAACATAGTTTGAATATCTTACAAATGTGTGATTTAAGAGAATAATTGAAAAAATTAAGAATTGCTATTTTATTTTTATATATGGGATATATTAATTTAAAAAAAATACTATGTTAAAGTAAAATCTTCATGATAATTCAAATCACATTTAGCAATTGAACCATTTTCTAACACTTTCTTTTCTATATATACATCCTAACTCATTCTCACAAACATTAGTCCAATATTATTTGCTTTTTTAATTGCTCATAATTGGCAGAACTTTCTCATAATATCTCCATCTAGGAAAAAAAAAATACCAATTATTATTTCTACTAATCATTGCAATGGGCCATCATCCATTTTGTTTTATGAAAATGTCACATATGTATTAATTTTGATTAATCTTAGTGAAGAGATTGTCAAACAGTGGAATTTATTTTAATAGATTAAGTTCTCTTTTAATTTTGGTTTTGGTTGCTCTTTTACTTTCTATCCGTACATAAAATTTTAATATCAAATACTTAATTGTTCAATAGTTTTCAAAAAATGAATTTCAAAATCTTGAATTGTTTTCTTTTAAATTGTGTAGGTTACTTAACATTTACTAAAGTTCTATCTATTCTACATTGAACTCCATTGTTTGATAGTGTAAATTGACAATATTTTCGGCATAAATTCATGAAGCAACATTTTTCAATCATATTATTAAAATTATTAAACATGAAAATTATCCCACCACCTATAAGATCAATTGGATCACAATCCTTACAGCAATCAAACTGAAATGAAATAACTAAACACTTTTTTTAATAACTTAAATCGAAATGAGAGTATTTTCGCAAATATTTCGAAGGGATTGAATTGTCAAGACGGTTGGAGACCTTAACAATTTCAAACTATTATACTCAAATAAGGCATATATGTTTTCACCGCATTAAAAAAATAACACCCAAATCTCTAACACAAATATTAAGAACAATAACACAAGAAGATAATGGCAACACGAACTCAACTCATTCTCAAGATCGACAAATATCCCAAAATCACACAGATCTTCATAAAACAAAAGGAAATAAATCCATATATCAAACCAATTATTTCTTCTTTAGTCATAAAGAAATGAAATAAATAAAGATTCAATGCGAAAATGATGAGATCCAACTACAGACACAATACATTATACAACATTCTACATTACTTTGATGATGAAGCATCAACAACTTCGTCGCTCTCATGCCTTAAACTGTTTTCTCTACTGTAAATAGACTTCGCTCCCTGAGAAATAAATAACCCATAAAATTTTGTAAGTGTTGAAATCAGAAGAAAAATTCTACAGTTTCAACTCTATCAAAATCTAAAGAATAAGTATTAAAATGTTACAGTTTCTTCATATAGAAAAAAAAAGTAGAAGTTAAGTTTAATACATAATTAACTATCACGAATCTAGACCAAAAGGGTTTTTCTCACTATGAACGCTCTAAGTTAAAGTGCGGAGCATGACTCTGGAGATGGTAATAGGTGCCTAAATTCAGAAAAGAAAAAGAAAAAAAAAACTAATCTAGAAGCTGATTATAACTGAAATGCATCAAGATTAGTTACAGTATATTATTTTTCTACAATTCTTTTCAAACATGTAACATTAGTATTGATTTGTTGAACTGTAGTTCCATTGTAACAAGTTACTCGGCCCCTCCAACAGCTTGTTTTAGTTTCGGAGGGTACGGTTTTGAAGTGTTTTTGGTTTGTCATCTCTTTAGACTGACCGATTTATGTATTTTTCCCCGAACTTTTTTCTCTAAATGTTAACGTTTTTTTTAAT
This sequence comes from Impatiens glandulifera, assembly GCF_907164915.1. Classification (NCBI taxonomy): domain Eukaryota; kingdom Viridiplantae; phylum Streptophyta; class Magnoliopsida; order Ericales; family Balsaminaceae; genus Impatiens; species Impatiens glandulifera. Next base: position 54,348,405 of record NC_061865.1, on the reverse strand, counting down.
GACACATATTTGATTATGAAGATCATCCACATTCCACGCCAATTAAAAATGGGGGGATCAAGGACGCAATACAAACTTCATTAGGGATTGGATAAAGGTTCTGATCCAAGTTCCATCATTTCTTTATATTTTAAAATCTGCGAACTCACTATGGGTAGCTAAAGTGATAAAAGTCTTACCTAAGAAATCATAGGTTTCAGAAGTTTCAAGGAACGTTCTGATTTAAAGAGTGTCATGTCTAGGGAATTACTTATAGCCTTTGAATTACCATTTCTTTACCCTAATATAACTAGGGATTGCACATATATGGAATGGACGGTTTTAGTGAAAATTGGCGAGCAAGTACAAAAAGCTAATGAGACATATATAAATCACTCACTTGGAAAATCGTTCCAAGCTTTTTCATCCCTTCGGCACGTAGCTTCAGCACATCTTTTGAAACAGTGGGGTCTCTAAGAACCTAGAAGGAATAAAAAAGATCAATAATGTAAGCACCAATTACCATAATTTATATATAATTCTTTCTAGAGTTAGCGATCTATACTCACCGCATTGCAGACACGTGATAAAGTTGCCTCAATGTCAACAACATTAATATGCCAAAAAGAATTAAGCATTGCTTCCTTCTTTTCTTCAACAACTTTATTCAAATTCTCTTCTCTGTTTTCTCCTTCATTTAACTTCTTTAGTTCCTCTTGTATCTGGATTAAAGAGATGGCACCTAGACAGAACCCAAAACATAGTTGTGACTCCAAACATGAAAAAAGAAGAAAATTATATGTTCATACCAGAAGCAGCCATGACTTGCGATTTAATCTGGTGGCCTTTATCGCGTACCCATTCTGCCAAAAATGGCACCTTCATAAACTTTATGTCCTTTCCAATTTCTTTTGCAGCTTTCCTTGTGTAGATATAACCAATTGTGTGCAGCATGGCCTCACCAAAAACTGAAACAAGAAATTTCCAACCCTTGTGAGTTTCAAAATGAATTATGACAGATAAGAAAAATTCAAACTCCAAGATGAGATGTAAATTTCTTGTTTTTTTAAGCTTTAAGTTATTCAGGATCTTCTGTTGAAAGGTTACACTTACATCAAGGTCTTTTTGATGAAGGGTTATTTGGATTGAATCCTAAAAAATATTTTTCCCATCACCAATCACTTTATCAATCAAACCATTCAAAACAGCACTAATTAAAATGGTATAATACCCTTTATTTTTATAAAATTTAAAAACATGAACTCATTGAAAGAATTCAACTATTGCCAGATATTATTACATTCAACAATCTAGCAAAGATTTAGACAGCAACTGCATTGTCATTTGGAAACATATTTCGGCCAGATTTCTCATCCATGTGTGGATTCGGATAAGATCATGTTTGGAAACAAGAAACATGGTGTATATGAACTTAGTATAGCTCAAATCCACATATGTTATGTCTAAGAAATGCGACAAAAAGAATTGTTCTTCTGGTTGGAGATGTCCGATTGGGCTCGGTGAGGGTTAAAAATATCGTTCAAAGTTATTATAATTAGAAGAGGATCATTATCATCGGTCGGAGTTATTTGAAGGTGGCGCAATTTTGGTTGTATCCAACTAGCTACACCTTTCGTATCAAACGTATCTGGATCCAGAAATTCAATGGTGATTTCTTAGAAAAATCTGGATCTGAATCCAAATTCAGAAACAAATGTGGTTTCCAAATACGCCGTAAGGAAAGTGTTCAATAACTTTTATACAACTATATGTAACTCAAAAGAAGATGGTGCATATTCAAAACAAAAGACAAAGTGTTCTTACCAACTTCAGAGAGGCGGCGAGATTCTGATTTTGCCCACTCCACAAACTCATCAACCCGTCCTTCAACAAATGGTTGGAGACTGATTTTCAAATTTGCTGTCAACTTATTAATTCTATCATCTTGCAGTTCCTACATATATAATACATCCATGGAGTTCTTACTAAATGCATTTCCCTTGAAATGTGTGTAATGGGAGCTCATATAGAATATTTTACCTTAAGTTTCTCCTGAATCTTTTGCCTTTTGACCTCAGCAGGTAACTGTGAATCAATATCAGTCTCAACTGTTGCTAATGAAGCCAAAGCAAGTTGTCCAACATAGTCCTCAAAAAACTCACTCCCAAATAACATTCCAAAAACAGCTGATGGGTCAACCATTGAGTCTCTGAAAATGAGACCAATGAAGTTTAGTAATCAAAATTAAGTGAATAAACCACTTTAGTTAATAATATCCATCCATTCGTCCTCTATGTATGTTCTAATTCTTCTTTAACAAGACAACATGCAATGTCCATGTGAGAGGGAAGAAACAAAACAAAAGAATTAAGTTAAAGCTTTCCAGGAACTGAGGACATTTTGTGGCCTATGAATAATCTATATATCTGTTATAATGCCCTTGCTCTCAAGGAAACTTACTGTGGTACTCCGGATTTTCCATATTTATCATAGGCCTCTCGCTTTTCAGGTTCACTGAGAACTTGGTAAGCCTCTCCAAGGACCTGAGTAATTGAAATTGAAAACAAACGTATAAGTGCTTATAAAATAGGGGTGCAGAAAAATAGTTATTTTGTGACCACATCTCAAATTGTGGCCTGGATCTTTCTCAATATATAAACAGGGTATTGAGCTTCAAATGCATGAAATTTTCCTAAACTTGAGAGGCCTTCATATAAGCCTTGAATTTAAACAAAATATTCAAAATCACCCTCCATTGACAGAACAACCTGACAGTCGTGAACTTCATTGCTCGAAATTTCAATATATTATTCCCATACATTTATTTTGGGTCCTAATACATCCTTTCACCAGTCAACTATGCTTTTCAACACAAAAATAAAAATTGTCAATAAAGCCTTCACTGATCTCAACCTTCCCACCTCTCAACATTAGCCTCTTTGTATTTCTTCCCTCAGGTATATCTACTTGAGATATCCTCTTGGAATAGAGTATTTATAGAGAGGAAAAGATGGCTTTCTGAGAAAGTATAGGAATTTTTTTCATAAAAAGAAGATTATATTGATTTCTTTTCTTATGACATTTTTGCAGAAATGGAAAAAATAACATGTGCCAGAGAATGAAAAAACAGGGTTGTATAAACAATGAGAACATTTTATTTGTTCAGGAACCAAATTAAGGATTTAATGCATAATCATATTCGGGTACCTGGAAATTGTGAGCAGCCTTTGGATCCCCTGGATTCTTATCTGGATGAACAGACCTTGCCTAAAATAGGAAGTACAAATACATTTCAAAACAGAAACTGCATTTCACATAAACATCATAAATCCATGCTAAGATCATAGCCAAAACACCCAGATAGTAAATTGCATGTGCACCTTGATATAGTAAGCCTTCTTAATATCCGATGCAGTTGCATCAATACTCACACCTAGTATGTCATAGTACTCAGTCTCCTTAACCATAGCTGATAGCTTTAATAAATCACAAGTTTAAGAAAATCTAGTGCACAAAAAAATGAGAATCATCAGTTCCTTCTGATGTAGAAGGATAGGAAATCAAAACATCCAATTATCAATAAGTACAAAGTACCCATATATCAATCTATATACTTATATACAAGATCCAATTTCAAAACCCGATTCTTTAGAGAAACATTTCAATTGCAGAAAACCCGATTTCAAAATGAAGAAAAAACAAGAAAAGCTGTATCTTTTCAGTATCTTATACTTGGAATACATCGTTAGAGGGACATGAAGTGCCTACTGTCGAGAGATAAGCTAGGAATCCAGACATAATCAATAAACAGCTAGGAATCCGATCGACCCATGTTAAATCTTCATTATTATATGACGAAAACAAATCAAGGAGAGCATAAAATTCATATCTGAATAGAGAATCAATTGAATGATGATGATAACGAAAAAGAAAAGCGAGAACGAGCTAGAATAATCAGATCTGGCAAAATTAAAAGGAAGTTATTCTTACAAACCTAGCAGAAATGGAGATTAGAGAGTAATTCAGGCGGAAGAGGGTGTCAAAGATTGAGCTGATTACCGTAGCAAAATACAGAAAATGATACAGAGATCTGAGGAAAAGCTGGGTGAGGAAGAAAGATGAATCGAGCTGTTTTGATTATGATACACGCGTCATCAAGCGATTCGAACCTTCCTTAACCAGGGACGGTGATGATCCTTAACCGCGTATGGACCGTATGGTAGCCGCGTGATACTGAAATCAATGAAGAGGAGAAGAGAACGTTAATTCTTGAATCTATTTATACACTAAATTGTAATAATACAAATTTCAAACGGTTAAGTTCAATATTAAAATTAATAATAGTTTTTAGTTAAGACTCCAACTTAGATTTTTTAAATGCAACTTTGAATTATGGTACAAGAATCCAACTACCAAATTTGTAGACATATGAAATAAAATATGCATATTATTAGTGCATATTTTTGTTTTTTTAATTAATTTATCACATTTTAAAATTAAATGATATTTAAAGAAGAATTGGATTGTATTTTTTAAAATTAAGTATTATTTTTGTGATTTTATTTTTTTTAGAAAACGGTTAAAACTTTTTCATTAAAATCCCAAAAGTGGGAGGGTCAAAAATCAAAACTAGGCAAGTCTTATATAGGATTATAAGATGATAATCAAACGACCCTAAAGAACCTGATTAGTAGCAATCAAACAAACAAGAAATAGAGATTACAACAAAGATTACAAACTGTATCAAATCCTAATTATCCCAATCGGGATTTTTATTTCCATACCAACCAGATGTTTCAACATATTGTCTTCCTCTTCCCCTTGTCCTTCCTCTTTCCCTTCCGTTTCCTCTTGCAATGAACGGGGGATGAACTGAAGAGATTGATGAATACTGCATATTCTCATTTTGATTTTTTTTCTTTATATGAACTTGTTCTGATTTGATAGAAAGAATTATTCTTCAGAATTTCTGAGCTCTTCACCTTGTTGTTCTGAATTTGAATTTCGAGATCATTGTCTTTAATTCCTTCAGCTTCATCTTTGGAATCCTCAACAACTTTAGATTCTTCTGTATCAACATTGGCATTCTCTTCTTCCTCTTGATTAACCTGAGTATCTTTCTCTCTGTTTTCATCAGCAACCACTTCAACTTGATTTGATTGAGAATCATTAACTATCTCTTCAACATGATTTGGTTGAGGATCCGCCTCCTTCTTCATATTGCTTTCTTCTTGTACATAATTTTCTTTATCTTCTGTTTCTTGTTCTTTAACCACATTTTGTTCTTTAAAAATATGCACATTTGTATCGTTTTCCTGCATCTTTACTTTCTGACCATTATGAATTTTCTGATTTTTTTCCTTAACCAAATCACATTTTGGGCTTGCATCTTAGAAAGTATTGCAGAAAGAGCATCTGTCTAGCCTTCACTCATAAGTGATTTCCATAACAGTAGGTTTTCCTTTTCTGTCTACAACTGTCATACTTTTCGGCAGTGTGCTTTTAGGATGCACATCAATACTAATTCTAGCAAATGTTAGGTGCTCTCCTCCTTCAGTAATTGGATCCATGTATAATGGTCTATCCAATAAACCTGCAAAATGACTAAGGGCTTCAGAGTTGTACATATGTGCAGGTATATTCCAGAGCTTGAACCAGTGCAGTTTCTTTTGGCTTACTTAATAGGTTCAAGTCTTTGGACCATTTTTCTAACTTCATACAATTGGATCATATATATGTATGCTTATTTTTTTAGAATTTTCTCTAGATTAGATCCCTTCTTGAATTTAAAGAAATATAAATCATGGATATTTGCTGAAATCTTCTTCATCCATTTTCATTCCCATTGTTTCAACAGTGCATCTTTAGTAATTGGGATGGATACTCTGTTTTTTCCTATGTAGTTTTCCACAACTACATTTTCTCATTCCTTTATACAATTTTTCTCTACTTCAGTAGGCAATTTAAAATAAAATGGAGAATTCAGTATCTCCACTTTTGTCTGTGTATTGCCCAAGTATATTTTCCCTTTATAAGAATGGTCTTCTGACTTTTTTGCATTGTTGTTCTTCCAGACTTCATTAGTTTTCCATGTCGAGTTACTCCTGATAGTATATATGACTTAGATTTGGGAACCTTCATTAGTTATTTTATAGTAGCAACTGACCATTGAACAATTTCTTTATATTCTTCTTTTTTCAACAGTTTCCAGTTTTGAAGATAGTGGGTGTTGAGTTGAATTGTAATATGTTGTGTTTTCTCCTTATTGATGACAATTTCTCCCCTTTTGGTATGCATAAGGAGTTTTGTAATCTGATTCTTGAGTCCAAATAGATTAGCTCTTTCATTATAGCTTATCTTCCAAGCTCCTTCATTATCCTCTTGTTTTCCTACATTATTTTCAATAAAAAAATTCCCAGTAGTAGTTGGAGCAGATTGCTTAATTGTGTTGGTATTCTGCTGTTCTTTGATAACTTCTTTAGAAATTCTTTCAAATTCTTTAACTGTTGCTTCCTTAATTCATTCCAGCACAAAATCCCTAACTTCTTTTGATTTATTACTTTTGTTCTTCCCCTTCCCCATAATGGCAGAGACAGAGTAATAAAACAAATTAATTGCAAAAACCCTAAGAGATGATCAAAAGTAAAACGCAATCGAGGGCAAAATCTAACGGCGCTTACAAATGTACAAGAAACCCTGGACTAATTAATGAACGGCACAAGATAATACCGGGATGCCCGTGTCGATCGTCCCGTGCCGTCTGTGCCGATCGTGTTGTGCCGCTTGTGCCAATGGCGCTTCCTTTGATTAATGGCAATTCCGATGTCGATTTGATGACTTACGGTGCAGGACAATATTGTGTCGTTCGTGCCTTTTTGCCTGTGCCTATCGTGTCGTTGTACCAATCGACCGTATTTTCGTGATTTACGTCTTGTAATTTATCGAAGTTGGTTTGGGTGACTAAAAATATGTAATATAAGAAAAAAATGAGAAATTTGAATAGAGATATATTTTGTATTTATTTTCAAAAAAATTAATATAAATAATCACATAACTTTAAGCCTTTATAAAAAGTATTTGTGTTTTAAATTGAATATCTTTTAAAAAATGTTTGAATGCTTTAAAAATGTGTAATATGTGAAAATAATAATAATAATAATAATAATAATAATAATAATAATAAATTGCTATTTTATTTTTACAAATGTGATTAAAGAGTCGTGTTTATTTGTTTGTGAGAAAATCTTAAATGATTAAAATTGTAATAGTGAGAGAGTTTTCATAAAAACAGCACAAATTTGAGTCTCAAATAGCAATTAGCCCTTAAAAATAATAACTTAATTAATATAAAATAAATTAATAAATAGTATAAACCCAAAATTAATAAAAATTAGTATGGTAAACATTAAAAATCTACATCTCAATTTATAATATTAAAATAATTATTTTGAATTATTTTTAAATAAATAAGATCGAAATAATTAACTTCATGGCCAAAATCTATTTAAAACAATTAATTAAAATTAATTATTGTACTAATTAATCAAACTAATTAAGAATTAAGGCCAAAATAAAAAATTAAATTATATAGGATAAATATTGTACCGGGAAATTTGAAAAAATGACCCCACTGATATGGGAAATAACCGATTGTGTGAGTGCATAATTTAAATAGTGTCGATGACCTTTTTTTTTAATGACAATTGTACCCTTGCGTAACGCAACTCCAGTTGCGTGACGCAACCGAATTTTATTTTATTTTTATTTTTTTCGTCTCGCGATTGCGTAACGCAACTGGAGTTGTGTGACGCGATTGCGTGACGCAACTGGGGCATTTTCGTCCAAAAAAAATCTATAATTAAATTTTTTGAAAAGTAAAAAAATAAAAAATTGCGTCACGCAACCTCAGGTTGCGTGATACAACTAGGGCATTTTCGTCCAAAAACAGTAAAAGGGGTCACCAACGCTTTTTTTTTATCCTCTGCACTTTCCGCATTTCACACATTTTTTAGGGTCATCTCCTCAAATTTCCCATTGTACCCATATTATCTCAAAATAATTTTAGAAAATAAGGAACATAAATAAATAATTTAGAATGAATTTTGTATCCAATTCATCTAAAAATAATTATTTATTTAAATCCTAAAAATTGAAATAAATTGGTAAATTATTTTCATATTTATTTTAATATTTTATGTATTTAAAAATATCAAAAATAAAGCCAAAATGGTGGGAAAAAATCAATTTCAAATAAACCCTTAAGAATTGCATCCATTTGATGAACGCACGGTCTTCATCCAACGCGTCAGAGCGCTTCGCGTAGCCTGTTGTAGCAGAAGGAAGCGCGCACCGAGAAGCACTAAATCAATTAACGGACATCAACCTCGTTAGTCAAAAATGCCCAAACGCCAACGACGCTAAACGAAACACCCAAAAGCACCTAAAACAACGTCGTTTTGGCCTCTAGTCGTCTTCCTCATCGCGACGCCGTGTGGATAGACTTGAAGATTCGTGTTGATTTTGGAACTCCCTCGTTGGTCCACCAAATCAGCTCATTTAAATCCCAGAATAATCACCCTACGATGGTGATCATTCTCCCTACAAGAGTAGGCTTCGTCATTGCCTATTCCAGCGACTACAAGCCAAGAACAGTTACAAAATCATTAATGTCTTTTGACTAATTCAGCCCACTTGGCTTCTCCAACCGACTTGGGGATGCTATTAATAGCTCTCTCAAGCCATTCTGAAACAAATGAACGAACAGACAACCCTTAAATCAAAGAAAATCAAAATTTACCATTAAAGCTTTAAAGCTTCGGATTTTTCGAATTTTCTATTTAAGGCCTTAAAGCTTGGATTTTTGCATCCAGAAAACTTCCCTAAGGATCAAGGAGTGTTATTCAATACTTAGTAAGGTTCCAATCAACGTACCTCTAAATCATATTTACAGTTTGAATTTGAAATTTTTATATTTCAAATTGCATAAACTTGTATTCTTGTTGTTTATGGTATTTTATGGTTGAAAAATCATCCCTATATTATTTATAAACTATCTGGATATGATAGAACTGATCAATCTAAATTTGAATTTCAAAAATGAAAAAAATGGGTTTGTTGTTATTGGGTTAATTCGTTCGAATCACAGCACAAAAAGTTTCCCAACATGATTGTAAACATGTGGGGTAACTATTTGGATTATATTTGATCCATCCCGATCATATTTCATCAAAATCAAAATTTGCAAAATAAAATGATTTTTTTGAGTTATTGAATTGGTCAAAACAAACCGCTAGTGTTCTTGTTTTGGTACCAATCAAGTATATGTGATATAAGGAAACTATTGGTTAGCTCATTTCACTTCAAAACAACTTTTAAATTAAAAAACCCAAATTTTGATCACAAATTGTTTTGAATAAATTAATCATCATTTAGGTCGATTCATACCTTGAGATGGTGATTAACATGTTCTGAGAGCTTATAAAGTTACCCAAGCTCTTAGATCAAATAATCGAAGCTAAAAAATGAATTTAAAAACCTACACTTTTGTGTTCTTGAGGACCGAGGCTTGTTAGCCTAGGATCGAGTATCCTCGGTCTAGACCGAAATCTAGGACGGAGAAAATCGACCTAGGATCGAGTGGGCCGACCGATGTTCTTGAGTTAGGACCGAGAAATCCGACCAACGATTTTCACTTAGGACTAAGAGGTCCGACCCTAGGACTGAGACTCTCAAACCCTAGGACCGAGAATCCTAACCCTAGGACCAGAAATCCCAAACCTTAGGATCGAGAGTCCTAATCTTAGGACCGAGAGTCCTAACCTTGGGACCGAGACTCCCGAACCTTAGGACAAAGTGTTCTAACCTTGGGATCGAGAAACCCAAGCTTGGGACCGAGATCTCCTTAGCCCAAGATCGGGGGACCTAACCCTGAACTAGCCCCGGACCGAGAGGTTTATACACCTCGACCAAGAAACTTAGCCTCAGGCTAGTCCAAAACCGATAGGTATTTCCACCCTAGTTATCATCCGCAATATGTACCAGCATTTTAAATATTGTTGTTTCAATATTTTAAATAACACTAAAACCTAGAAGCATGACTAAGACCGGAAGAATAATCGGTTAAAACTAAAACGTAATACAACCGGTTTTCAAAAGATAACTTTATAAGTAGATATCGTTTTTAAAACGGGTACGAAAAATGAAGCGCGAAAGCCCTTTCCCGAGTATCACCAAATTATAAACTAATAGAAAACTTTGGTCAATACGTTTGTATACGTATGCCAATTTTTATTGATTTTCATAAAAAAAATCAATTGGTGACTCTGTTTTAAAATAAATAATTTTTAAATTAATTGTGTTTAATTAATTTAAACTAAAGGTTTTCTAAAAATCAAACTATGATTTGATTATTCCCGAATTATTTAAACTTGAACCCTGAAATTAATTATTTTCAATTAATTTCAAAAAAATTTGTCAGGAATTAGTGACATCTTTTAAAAATAATGTTTTATTTTAAAAGAAAATTTCTGACATTAAAACCGAGGTGGAACACTTTCAAACCTCGTGCTTTTTACTGGAACCTGCTCCAAAGGGGTTATTTTCGGGGTTACAAGTATATTTTTTAGAAAAATCTTATATTTTAAATGTCATCTCTACTCGTCAAAAATAGCATTTAAATTGTACCACCTATTTTGAATAATATCTCATTCATAAATCTCCAAATTTCTTAAACACAAATATGATAATCAAAATTTGTATAAAATTATAAATAAAATTTCCCCCTCTGTATATGTAAGAATCCAATATTTAATGTTGGTCCAATTATTAGGAATATTCTTCTATTAAGTTAAGCTTTATCTAAATGATCACAATGTAAGAGTATTAAAAAAGATGTTTAAACGTTTTTTTAGACATATTTAACACGACTCATTCTCAAATAATTTGAATATGGTATAATTATTCTTTGAAAGTAAGAAAGTTAATCAAATTATTTGATATCTTAAAACATTTTGTAAGGAACAAATTAACTTTTGTTTTAATTAACGCTCAATCTTTAGAGATTGAGAATTTGTCCCCATTTTTTAACCACATTAAAAAGTTGATCATTATAGAGCGGATTCAAGTTATTAGAATGAGATTTGAATCTCATATGAAATGAACTAAAAAAAAAAAACTAGTCGTCCGAAATGTTACAGATATTTTTGCATTTTGCATTCTTTGTTAAGATTAATAGTCACAAATTTCGACATAATAAATGAGTTATCATTGTGTCATTGTACCATCTTCAATTTAAAAATATTGTAAATGACCCACAATGTTTTTTACCATAGATTAATGTCAATAAATGCCTTTCATAATGAATTTTGAAATGATTCATTAGATATAAATAATGATGGTACCGTCCGCGGTAACCGAATCAAATGGCTCTGTTTTAAGCGTTTTTTTTTCCGGTTTGAATGATAGTTGACCGGAGATAGGGCACAATGATATTTGTGTTCTCTGTCCCGATTTGTCCCGATCTCATCCCAATTATGCCTCGAACACTATAAACACAATTAAATATATAAAATCATCGATATGTTTATTTATTCGTTCTATTTTATAATAGTTTTAAGTTTATTTCTTTATAATAATATAATTTTCAATATATTACAATATATATTATATTAAAAAAATTGTTTATATAATTTTATTATATAATTTTTTTTATTAACAGAGAATAGGGTATAAATAGTGCCCGCGGGAATTTCTCAAAACTGAACGAGGTGGAAATAGTAAAAAAAATCTGAAGTAAAAATGAGAGAGTTGATAAATACGTCCCCACCTCGGAATGCCGTATTATCCTCCCTAGATATAAAGCACAAGTCAATAAGTTAGCATTTTCAAAATAAATCTATCTTAAAAAAAATAAACATCACTTTATTTCTTGAATGATAGCTTCTAATTCTAAGATAATTTTAATTAATTTGATTAGTATAAGTTGTGAAAATTTGAGGTGTTGAAAAGACATGTTATTAATATTTAATAAAAAAATAATTAAAAAATATATATTTTAATTATAGAGTGATTCATTTGATTGATTTAAAGATAAGTATGAATAATAAATTGTTTAAATAAGAAAAGAATTCAATCTTTTACTTTAATTTGCACACCTTTTCCTAATTTTTTTTCTTTTGTTTATAACTCTCTTTCCCTCTTCCCTCTTCTTTAGTTTTCAATTCTTTTTGTTTTTCTAAAGAAAATCTCTAATTAGTTGATTTAAAAATCATCATATTTTTCAATTGTATAAATTACTAACAACAATACTTTTGAATACTTTGAAAAGTGTTAATAGCAAATCAAATTCTATTAGCAATACTTCAATTTTATTTTGTGAAAAATGGAGTTGCGAGAGATTTTAGGAATTTCAATATATATAATTAGTAAAAAATATTTCTTCCTTGACATTAATGATCTAAATATATTTCCTAAGATAACATGTAGGAAAGACTTTCATAGTCATTCTAAATATTTGCCTATTAGCACTATTAACTAAAAAATACTAATAATGCATTTTAAACTCACAATAAAGTTATTTCATGCCAAAAAAATTGGCAAAATAATGTGTCTTTCTCACTTCTAATTTTATACTCAACCAACTTTTAACATTCTTTCTTAAATTTTCTTAAAAAAAATACTAGACCAAAGGAATGTTTTTATAATAATTGACTTACTAAAATTAGAATTGATTCATCTAACCCACAAAGAGTATTTTCTTTGAAGGATCCAAATATAACAAATTGAACTCCCAGTTGAACAAGTAGAAATTTTGTACTTCTCTCAAACTTTACCCTTGGGCGTGTTGGTTAGAGTGGTATAAAACGAAATTTTATCTTAACGATTTTAAACATTATTAATTTATTAACTAAGTGACATTTATAAATAAATAAAATATTTATGTCAATAATTTAAATAACGAATTTTAGCGAATTGAGAATTTTGACTACCAATTATTTAAAATTCAATAGTTCAATTATTGATAATAATATTTTATTTATGAAATTAGATAGTCAAAATTCTAGATTCGCTAAAATTTAGTAGTTAAATTAGTAATATTAATATTTTATTTATGTATTTATAAATATTAAGTAGATAATAAGTTAACAACGTTTAAAATCGTTAAAAATAACTTCGTTTTTCTATAACTTTAACAATAAAGAAATCTAAATTATAAGATTTAAAAAACAATGTTCGAAATTCAATTAGCCTTATACAATGAATTATTTGACAATTTTACCTAACATTTTTTTTTTCTTTCACAACTTCTAAATTAATGTTGATATTTCTTTTGGTTTGTAAATCTATTATAATTTGACTTTGTTTTAATTCGGTGACTTTTTTCATCATCATTAATTATAAAAAAAAAATTCAAATATATCACCTTATTAAGAACATGAACTCTGACACTAACCCTAAAAGTTTTGTTCCACAACTTTCACATAAATTATTTAAATAATTTAAATTAATCAAATATAATCCCAACTTTTTTTTATTACATTATTCAATCTATTAATCAAAATACTAAAATATTATATATTTTAAAATATTATATATTTTAAAATATTATTTTTTATTTTAAAATATATATACATTAAAAATAGAAAAAGTCGTTTAATTAATCACAACGAAAAATCATGCTATGAAAATAACAAATAAAAAATAAGAAAAGACATTACTTAAAAAGTTATTGAACTCGTAAATACTTGGAAAAAAAAATTAACTCCTCGACAGACTCTACTACGATTCTAATGTCTTTCTTGAACGAATATCATGGAACATCATAATAATAGTAATATGAATGATACACATCGGACGACTACGATCATTGAAAGTTCGAGATAGTCCACCAAAAAATAATTGAGATGGTAACCCAAATATGTAGGTTTGTCATATTAGTCGCATCAATCCAAACTTTTTAACAACTACCTAAAAACTCTGACATCACCTAATGAATCACAGTATTGAAGTTATTTTACTAAAAAAATATCTACATTTTCAAATTCATTATCATTTTTTTCTACTAAAACTTAAAAAAAACACAAATCCAAATAAGACCTATAAAATACATTTGTTTCATTTTATTATCTTCTGTAAATAAGTCGATTGAAAATAAATGTTATAGTATATAAAGCAAAAAAAACTCAATCAAACTAACCTAAAATATATTATAAACAAATATAGAAAAGTAGTTCGAAAATAGGAATATTTGTTTACTAAAGTGAGACTGGGTGTCGGCAACATAATAATATTCTTTTTTGGCATGCATCATCGGTATCATCATCAATATTCAATATAATATTCTCTTTTTTAGATTTTTTATAACTAAAACGACATTGCACCGATTTTGTAAGTCAATGTAACATAAAATAAACTATATATATATATATATATATATATATATATATATATATATATATATATATATATATAATTAATACATATAACACACAACAAGAATTAAGTACAAATGTAATCATCTCAACATAACTAGTTAATTATTTTAATTAACTAAATATGTTTTTATGTCTTCAATGAACATTTTTTTCTTTAGAAAAGTTTAATCTATATTTTATACTTTATTTGAGAAGTTAAAACAATCCTTTAAATTTGTGACTTTTGATACCTTAAAATAAGATTTTTTACCCATTAAATTTTTTTAAAGTTTTTACCCATAAATCATAGATATTTTTTTTAGCCGGACTGTCTTCAACTTAACTCTAGGTAAAATTATTTGTTTTCATAAAATTAGTAAAATATTTAACATTTAATATTTAAGAATCTTATAAAGTATATAATTTGTGATAGGACAATTATCATCAAACCATATTTACTAATAAAATAAATCTATGATTGAAAGAGAATGAATAAAGAAAAACTAAGGCCTTGTTTGATCTAAATTATTTGAATAATTAAACAATTATTTTGAAATAATAATAATATTATTTAATGTTATTGAAAGTTAAAATTATTTATTCAAAACAGTAAAAAACATATATAATAAATTATTAAAATTTCCAAATATAATTATTTTTAAACAATAAAATTAATAAAATAATATTAATTGGATAACAAGTTATAAACTAATGTCAAATAATTCACATTTGACCAAAATATATATAGAAAAAGGATTATGGGGTTGATTGATTACAAATAAATCACAATCATTCATAATATTTAAATATGAAATACAATTAATTATCTTACTTTTTCAAAAAAAAATGTAAAATATTAAAAATTTGAATGGGTTAATAAAAATATTTGAATTCAAATAATTAAAAGTGGGGAATGTTTTAACTTTTTAACTTATAATAAAAACAAAAGAGAGAATATAAAATACATTTTATTATTTATAATAATATTTTACTTATCTGTTTTAACGTAAAAGACCAAAAATCATTGTTCAATTACAGCCAGGCCGGAGACTTTCTCTTTCTCTTTCCTCCTCATCAACCTACCGCCGGCGCCGGCGAGTTCCCCGCCGGCATATCCTTCCACGTGGAACCTACCATCTCTCTCTATCTCTCTCTAGTCTCGACTGCAAATCGCAGTTCAACTTTTACTTTTTCTTCTCTCAAATCTCTACAAACGAGATATTCCTTCTTTCTCTCTCTTATTTCTCTGAAATCCGTCCAATCCGGCGATACGGACGGCTACTGCTACTACTATTCTACTCTTTTTACACATTACGCAGCGATTATTGCTTGACTGAGCCGTTAAAGTTGCCTGCCTAGAGAGAGAGGGGGAAGTTTCAGAGCTTCAGAAGCTGTCGATGCATTTATTGCCGTTGGATCAACCTTCGTGATTCGCGTCAGCTCTCTTTGCAGGTAAGCAAAAACGCTTTTATGCTTTATTTCTCAGTTCTCCTCCATTTCGGCTTCATTCTTATTCGATTCGATCTATAACCGTTTTCGATCATCATACAGGGATTTGAAGCTGTATAATCCGAGGTTTTTACTCGATTGACCGTCAAGTTTGAGGTGTTCGTTCAATTGTCTAGATATAAACAGATAAAAAATGTCTGGTCCACTCGATCGGTTTGCGAGACCTTGTGAGTTCTTTAGTATTCTGTTTAATTATTTTCCATTTGATTGTTTGTTTGTTCTTGTAAAGAAGAATTGGATTCAGTTTTGCTTTGCCTATCAACAAATAATACTCAGTTTTGTGTTTTTAGGCATTATAGCTTCTACTCAGGCCATATTATTGAATCTTGTATATATTCTAGATTTGTGTTCCTGTAAAGAAGAATTGGATGCCAGTTTTGCTTTATCTATGGACAAATAATACTCAGTTTTGTGTTTTTAGGCATTATAACTTCTACTCAGGCCATATTATTGAATCTTGTATATATATTCTAGATTTGTGTTCTTGTAAAGAAGAATTGGGTGTCCAGTTTTGCTGTTAATCAACATATAATATTCAGTTTTGTGTTTCTAGGTATTATAGCTTCTACTCAGGCCATATTATTGAATCTTGTATATATTCTAGATTTGTGTTCTTGTAAAGAAGAATTGGATGCCCAATTTTGCTGTCTATCAACAACTAATACTCAGTTTTGTGTTTTTAGGCATTATAGCTTTTACTTGGGCCATATTATGGAATCTTGTACATATTCTAGATTTGTGTTCTTGTAAAGAAGAATTGGATGTCCAGTTTTGCTGTCTATCAACATATAATACTCAGTTTGTGTTTTTAGGCATTATAGCTTCAACTCAGGCTATATTATTGAATCTTGTACATATTTTAGATTTGTTTAGGGTACAGGAAATCTGGCAAATTAGTGCAGATTTTGGGATTTTCTGTATCCATGAACCATGATACTTCAACAATTTAGATGTCGTGTTTCTTCTACCATGCTAATGCATATCACGATTTCTAGTTCGGGACATTATCTTTGATTGTTTGAAACACATTGGATTGGCTGTGCTTATGTTATAATTAACCTGCCTGGTTTGGGGGAACTATTTTTCTTTTTAAGGAAATTTCATTAAAACCCGTAGAAACACAAAAAGTTGCCCATTTTGCAAATTTTGTCTATATTTCCATCTAATATAATCTTAAACACATTTATGCCCCCTTTCTTGTGCCTCTGCCTCATGTATATAATCAGGAGCCAATTGAAGAACTATGATGATGATGAGTTTCTCATCTTTATGCTTCTTTAGTGTTTAACAACCACCTTATCATTTTCAAAGCACAACCTCAATATTAATTTAAGTTTCTGATTGCATCACCTTTGTTATTACTTAGGCTTTGAAGGGTCTTTTGGTAATGAAGAGAGGAGAGAAAGAAAGTCCGACTTTGAGTGCTCTGAGGATGAAAGGAGGACAAGAATTGGTTCTTTGAAGAAGAAAGCCTTAAATGCATCAACCAAATTCAAGCATTCTCTAAAGAAGAAGAGCAGTAGAAGGAAGAGTGATGGTCGGGTTAGCTCTGTGTCTATAGAGGACGTTCGAGATGCAGTGGAGCTACAAGCTGTTGAATCATTTCGCCAGGCATTGATATTGGACGAATTATTGCCTGACAAACATGATGACTACCATATGATGTTGAGGTAGTTTCCCCATTCGCAAACACTTCTTGTTTCTGGATCTGTTTTCTAATACAGAAACACAAATAATTTCTTACACTTTCTTTGGCTTAATTTAGTTCATAACTTTTATGTATTTGGAAACGGAACCATATACATAAACAATAAGTGTTTCCATATGGGGACAGCTATGTCCTTGACATTTTACTTTTTAAAAAGTTTCTAACTTAAAAATTTTTCTTCTGTTATTCATCCCTCATTCACATTCTATCTATGGATTTGTTTGATGTGAG
This sequence comes from Impatiens glandulifera, assembly GCF_907164915.1. Taxonomy (NCBI): domain Eukaryota; kingdom Viridiplantae; phylum Streptophyta; class Magnoliopsida; order Ericales; family Balsaminaceae; genus Impatiens; species Impatiens glandulifera. The sequence continues at coordinate 54,330,567 of NC_061865.1, read as the reverse complement.
TTATTTAAGATTGATTTCATATAACTCACTATTCAATCATCAACCAAAATACTCCCTATTCTAAAATAAATAAATAAATCTTCCATTCTTTATCTATATCCCTAATATATAACCTGATTTCTAACTTATGTCATGTAAACAACCACTTGGTTATTAATATTAACCAAGATAAAATAAGGCCTAACTCTTACAATCTATCAGATTCCATGTGTTCTTGGATTTTGTTTTGAATGTTTTTGGAACTATATGCTAATGAGTTTGAATGCCAGGTTCTTGAAAGCAAGGAAGTTTGATTTTGAGATGGCTAAGCATATGTGGGCTGATATGCTTCAGTGGAGGAAAGATTTTGCTACGGACACTATCATAGAGGTAACTGTCATGTGACCACCTTGAATTTTGTATTTGTTATGTTTCTATGCCTTGGTGTGTTAGTTATGAACGCAAATGTATACTTACCAGGATTTTGAATTCAATGAGCTTGATGAAGTATTAAAGTATTATCCTCATGGTAACCATGGCGTGGATAAGGGGGGAAGACCTGTCTATATTGAAAGACTAGGACAAGTGAATCCCAATAAACTTATGCAAGTCACAACGATTGATAGGTATGTAAAGTACCATGTCCGAGAATTTGAGAGAAGCTTTACAGTGAAGTTTCCAGCTTGTACTATTGCAGCAAAAAGGCAAATAGATTCGAGTACAACTATCTTAGATGTCCAGGGCGTGGTATGTTCTCTGCTTTTAGCTCATATTCATATACCTTTTTTTGGTGTAAAATGTCATTTTAAATATACTCGGTTGTCCTCCTTTTTCTTATATGCCCCAGGGTTTGAAAAACTTTTCTAAGAGTGCACGTGAATTGCTTATGAGGCTTCAGAAAATCGATGGTGACAATTATCCTGAAGTAATTTTTCTATTCCTTGACAACAATTTGAGTTTTCTCAACCTTTTTATGTATTCTTTAAGCTTGTACTGGACCAAACAATGGTTTATATAGCATTTTTTTGTCTTGTTGGATGCAGACACTTCATCAAATGTTTGTTATCAATGCTGGCCACGGTTTTAAGCTGTTGTGGAATGCGGTTAAATCTTTTCTAGATCCCAAGACGACTACCAAAATTCACGTAGTTTCATGCATTTTCCCCTTATCTCTCACATCTTAACTGTGCAAAGTGTACAGTTTTTTGTACAATGCTTAACTCCATCCACATTTGTAAATTTCTATCTAGGTTCTTGGGACTAAGTACCATACCAAGCTGTTGGAGGTAATTGATTCCAGGTAAAAGTCTTGGGCCTTGTTTGATGAAGGGTTATTCAAAGTGGATCCAAATACCCTCTTAGCCCATCATCTATCACTACATCAATCAAATTATCCACAAAATACTAATATATCCTTACATTATTTTCTAGAGCATTTTAAAATATCAATTAGGATATTTCAGTTATTTAACCCAAATAATTCAATCAAACCATTTTTATTCCAAAAGAATGGTTTATTTAGCTCAGTGGTTGAGCTGCATGACATGTCTACAAAGTCATGAATTTGAGTCTTCGTGATAATTTCGAAAAAGAAAAAATTATGGTTTCTTACATAAAAAAACTACATCAAACAAGCTCTTAGTGTCCATCTAGTTCATCTGTAACGATTTAATTTTTAGTTTGCTTTCTGAGCTCTTTCTGAAGAAATCATTCTATATTTTTTCCTGTTTTGGAGATGACACCTTAAGGATCTGTTTGTAATTATGTAGTGAATTGCCGGAGTTTCTTGGAGGTGTCTGTACGTGCGCTGATGAAGGGGGTTGTCTTCGTTCAGATAAAGGGCCTTGGAAAAACCCTGAAATCATGAAGGTTTGTGATGGATATGAGAATTCCAACAAAAATAGAATAGATTTTGATAAATTTCCTTCAAATTAATTGAAAACATATTGTCATCAAAGAACTATGACATATTTGCAGATCTAAGGCAGTATATTCCTAATAGAAACCAAACAAAGCAGATAGCATTGAATTTTAACATAACTAAACTTAATTATCCAATTCTTTTGATTTTTCCGGATCTAAACTCCAATCTCTATTTCGTAGTAGTTTGATAATACCTTGCATTATAAATCTGACAGATATTGCTTCTACAATAATTTATTTTCAAAAGGTTGTTGAAATATTCTACTTGGATTTTCTATGATAGATTGTCCTAAGTGGTGAAGCACGTCGTTATAGACAAGTGGTTAAAGTTCTAAACAATGAGGGAAAGGTGGTTGCTTATGCCAAACCTAGTTACCCAATGGTATGGCGTCTTGGATGTTGTCTGGATTTCTCATCTTTTTTAGCTTAAGAAAGATCCTTACAGTTTAAATTAATATTGAAGCAGATAAGAGGAAGCGACACTTCTACTGCTGAATCAGGATCTGAAGCTGAAGACATTGCTTCTCCAAAAGCAACGAGGACCTATTCTCATCTCCGGTTGACTCCTGTTCGCGAAGAAGTGGGTTCATTTTGTTTCACTGGTTAACAAGTTTGTTTTAACAATTTTTTCAGTACTCATTATCTTACAAAGGGTTAGATTCTTCCATGAAATAACTAGGCTAAGGTAATCGGGAAGACAAGCTATGCTGGTAGTTATGGTTACGACGAATACGTGCCAATGGTCGATAAGACTGTTGATGCTGTATGGAATAAGCAACCATCCTCTCAGAGTCCATTTGCTTCAAAAGGTCAGCTCATGCATACCAATCTTTACTTAGGCCTTGTTGATCTAGGTTGTTTGAATAACTAAATATTTATTTTAAAATAACATTGATGTAGGTTATCAAAAACCAAGTTATTTGGGTTAGGAGTATAAATATATAATGAATAATTTAATTTTTTTAAATAGAGGATATTTTAGTAATTTGGTTGATAATTTGAATGACGTGATTGGGGAGTAGAATTTTGATCGGATAAATAGCCTAGATCAAACAAGGGCTTAGTTTCTCAACTATGTTGAAAATCTAAAGATTCCTCTTCATAATAATATCTAAGTATTTATTTCAAATAACATTGATGTAGGTTATTCAAAATATAAGTATTGGATTAAAAAGACATTAAGGGTAAAAATAGAGGGTATTTTAGTATTTTAAATGATGATTTGATGAATAGATCAAACAAGACTTTATTTTGTCAGATATGTTGAAAATCTAAAGGTTCCTTTTAATATATATATATATATGTAATAAAACAGAGCTGGATCGTCAAAATAAAACTTTGAAGGCGGCACAAGAAGAGAAGCAGCGAGCTTGGATTTCAGTTTTATTGATGACCTTCTTCATGACCTTGTTTGCTATGTTCTGTTCGATGACAATTCACATAAGAAAGAAGATATCGTGGATTAAAGGTAACACTAACGAAGAGATTATTCAACCGCCATCCCTGAATGATGAGGTAGTTATACGAAAGGAGGAGACTCGTCCTCCTTCTCCAATTCCAGCATTCATAGAGGCGGAACTTCTCTCGTCTGTTCTTAAACGATTGGGAGATCTTGAGGTGAAGGTTGATACACTCAAAGATAAGCCATCGGAAATGCCTTACGAAAAAGAGGAACTGTTGAACGCTGCTATTTGTAGGGTGGATGCTTTAGAAGCCGAGTTAATATCTACTAAAAAGGTACAATCCAATCTTATCATTCATTCAAATGTTCTATATGTGCAAATGTAATAGTTTAATAATATTGATACTATAAATGGATGATAGAAATTAGGGTTTACATGAAGAAATGGGATAAGAGACATAGACATTTCACTATTCATAAGTATAATTAATTACCTGTGGTAGTTCTAGGATTTCACTTATTTTGCTTCTTGAATATACATCGATGCCTCAAATTTTGGTTAACTCTGTTATTGTACTGATATTTTAGTTAATAATTTGAGATTAAGGAGCATATATAAATTGTTTATAGTGACTGACATAAAGAAATTTGAGTCATTTCTACAAATACACTAAACAAAATGAAATTCTATCCCTTTTTATGTAATTAGTGATGTTTTATGTATCGGAAAAACAGGCTCTGCACGAGGCATTGATGAGGCAAGAGGAGCTTCTTGCATACATTGATAGTCGAGAAGAGGCTAAGCTAAGGGTGAGTTATTGAGAAAAAGAAAGTAATTGTTGTTATGAACACATGATTATTGAAAATTTTGATGACTGTATTCTGCAGAAGAAGAAGAAGACGTTTTGCTGGTAAAAGGGTCGCGAGGGCCAGGGCGGGCGCAATCTGTGTTCGTGTGAACCGTGTGTGGTAATGTATGTATGAAGGTCGAGAAATCTCAATCCATTAAACTTTTACAAAGTAGTTTGCAAAACCATATATTTTACTTGATATATAAGAACATAATAATATTGATATGATATTATAATCTTGTATTTAACTCAATGTTTGAAATAGTTGCAATTATGGTTTGACCTTGAGAATGCTAATAAAATGTGCCATGAACTTTAATTTTTAATTCTTTTTGTGTCAAACTTTATTTCTTTAATATTTCTTCATAGAGAATTAAGTTCCCTTTGTTAGCACTATTTTGGTGTGTCTTAGTTGTGCTCACAATTGCTGATGAACATGGCTCAATTCTCCACTATCGAGATTCTCGAAATAGCTCGGATCTACTGGTCACCTTTTTCGGTTATTGTTAAACAACATGGTGCATTTTTTCTCGGTCTTTTTGTCTGAGTTTTGATTTATAAATCTTTTTTTTCTATGTTGATACTTACCCAAAGGAGCAAATGAATGTGGTATAGTTTGTTCTTCATCCAAGTGTCTTTCTGGTGCATAGAAATCTATCCAATTTTAGTATAATGAAATATAACATGTTGGATGCTTGAAATTAGAATTTTAAATTTATAACAATTTACAACTAAATTCATATTTTAGGATAAAGTCAAAGCATGTTAAGTTCTAAAAAAGTTTGATTATGAAAGAGATTAACTAGATTGATTTATGTAAATTTATAATTTTACATCAATAAAATTAATTTATATTTATAAATTGAAAAATAAATAAATTCAGATAATTAATTTTATATAAATAAAAATAATCTATAAATAATAATTTAAGTAAATTTTCAATTTTCATTTTTTATATATAAAAAGTGAATTGTGTTTAGATATGTTTGAATTTTTTTTCTCCTAATTCCTCTTCTTTCTTTTGTTAAATGTCTATATAAACAATAATAATATATAAAATACATTTTTGGAGGAAAACATGCAAAATAAGAGTTTAAATTTATGTATAGATTTTATTTATTGGCTAAAACTCATTGTTATATAATACAAATATACCTAAATTTTGTTTAAAAAATAATAATGACAAAAACAAAACAAAATTTACAATATAAATGTTTAGCCTAAATTTTTATTTAAAAAGAAAGAAAAAACAAGACTTTTTATTATTATTATTTATATTTATATTTATTAAACAAATTTAATATTTAAGAGAAAGAATTAGATTTCACCCACTTCACATTTATGAGTGGCTAGGTAGTTTCAAACTTTCAATCATTGAGTTCAATTTTAACAATTTCAAAAATAATCGATCATTCACTTCAATAGAGGATAACTTCAAGGTTATTAGAGTAAAAATAAAATTACAAATTATACTCATTTTCATTCAACTAGATTTTCAAGATCAAACTTTGGATCAAAAAATTAACCTCAACCAAATATTGTATAATTTTCATTAAAAACACTGCCCAATTGACAAACATTCAATTCTTTCAAACATAAAAAAGGATTCGATGATATGATTATATTATATGCCCATGAGTTTTCACTAAAACCAGAGAACTTGAAAACTAATATGATCATCAAAGAGCCTCCAATATGTAACTCAGATTCAATCTAATCTCAAACAAACACATAAACATTTGGTAGTTTTAAATGAACTACAAACAAACCCTTAAATAAAGTGATGGTTGTTGGTTTGCATAACAATGGAGTAAACATCCATCCCCATCAAAATAAGAACTTCAAAACCCATTAAAATCTTAATAAAAAGAACCAGAATCCATTATGAAGATAAGAGAAACCAGAAGAGCCCAAATAGGAACAAAATTGCTCCAATCTACCCATCAAGTATTAGTTGCTCTAGTGTAGATCTGCTGGCTGGAATGTGCAGAAACCATCCTAATCAAACCTCTTGACATTAGCTCTTTAATAGCCTTTCTTGCAAGAGACCCATTAACCTGTCATCCCCAAAACAGCCAGAGAATGTTAACTCATTAAATAACTAAGTTTTTTTCAGAAAATTTGAGTTATGCCAGAACTGTATTGAATTGATTCTTGTTTGAAAGAAATATGAAGTTATGCCAGAACCCAGTATTCTCACTAGACAAATGAAACTATAGCTAGATTATGATGCACAAATGAAGCTATAGCAAGAGAATGCTAACTCATTAACAAACTATGTTTTTTTCCAGAAAATTTATGCCAAATGAAGCAAGAGAATGTTTTTTCCACAAATGAAGCTATAGCACAAATGAAGTGTATTGGATCGATTCTTGTTTGAAACAAAAGTTATGCCAGAACCCAGTGATTCTCACTAGGAAAATGAAGCTTATAGCTAAATTATGATCTCCAAATGAAGCTATAGCCAAAGAATGTTAACTCATTAAAAAACTAAGCATTTATCAGAAAATTTGGGTTATGCCAGAAACTGTATTGGATTGATTCTTGATTGAAACAAATATGAAGTTATGCCAAAACCCAAAAATTCTCGCTAGGCAAATGAAGCTATAGCTAGATTATGATCCCCCAATTGTTAGATCACAAGTTGTACAAGATCAAATGTACACCAATTATTGGATCATATTGAAGTGGGTAATCAAAGAACAATAGCAATAACATGGATCTAGATAAAAAGCAAGGATCTTTAAGCTACCAAACAACCAAAAAAGAAAAAGAAAGCAAAGAGATGCATACCCTGAGACGATCAGAGAGAATGGAAGGGGTAATGAGCTTGAACTTAGGAGCTTCAGAAAGAAGCTTATCATAAGTAGGCTTATCGAACAAAACCATGTTGTTCACCTTCTCCTTTTGCTTACCCTTGCTCCATTTCTGCAAAATTTTCACCAAAAACATAAATTTGAGAAATTGGGACAATACATTGAAGATATAAGATATGAACAATCGCCCATCTAATATTAGACCTTCTTCTTCTGCTTCCCACCGCCAGATTTAGCGGGTTTGGAAGATGGAGGCGGGGCTTTTTCCTTCTTCGGCGCCTGAGAATGATGAAGAAAATAGAGACAAGATTACATGTTAAGTTCATAGATCTGGTAAGAAAAGAGTTAACAATTTACCATTGACGAGAAAATGCGACTGGCGGCGGCAGATGTTCAGGAAACAAAGAAAGAGAGACGAGATGTAAGAAGGAGATCTCTTGATTACTTGAACTAGGGTTTTTATTGTAAGAGGAGTTTGGGCCCGATTTTACTTTATGGGTTGTTAATTTTAATTGTCTTTTTGGGTCAAAATTTTAATTTTGTTTTGAAGTAAAATTTGAATAAAAAAATATTATTATTATTATTAATTTCTTAATAAGAAAAATATTTAAAAACAAAAATAGTTGTTTGAGCAATAAAAAAAAAATCATTACATTTGTAATTGTAAAAAAAAATTATACAATATTATAAAATTAATGTGGGTGAAAATCTTTCAAAAGGACAACTAATGAGTTCTCCAACTAAAATTTTCAACTACCCACAACGAAACTCATATAATGTTAGGGTAATAATATTGTGAATGATCCGTAACGGTCATTTGAGATTGTTGAAAGTTTTATGATTTATCTTCAATTAAATTATCTATCAGAAAAATAATTGGGTATAACCCTATTGTTTCATATCCACAAATCTAACTGCCTCAATCTTTGATTCCCCATACACATCAATGGTTTCTAACATAACCTAATGTGTACCAATAATACTCTAAATAATACTTCAAATACCATCGACACCTTTACAATGTAGAAGAAGATGATGTGTTGTCCCCACCTCTTAAGGCATAAACGATATTGACTAACTAAGATTAAGATAAGACCTTTGCACATACATCTATCATCATTTAGAATACCACCGTAAATCGCACTCCACGAAAGTAAATGATATAAATTGTATATGATTTATAATTTTGTATTTAATATATATATTATAAGAATGTAGTTTAGTTATATAAATATGAATTTAATATTATTATTATTATTTATATTATAAATAATATTATTTATTATTACAAATGATTGTATTGTTATTATTTAATAATTAATGTAATTTTAATTAAAATATAAAAAATTAGTTATGATGTAAACCGTAAATTATACTTAATTTAATTATTAATAATTGTAATAAAATAAATTTGAAATAAAAATTATATATAAAATAAATAATATGATTTATAATATAAGTAAATATAGAAAATAATAATTAATAATATTATCTGTAACCCATAGGAATCGCTCCCCGCAGCTTAGCACGTTTCTTGACGACGCGTGACAATACAAAGAATATTACAGGATGGCTCGAGGTTCGATGCGTTTCAACCTCGATTTGTGTGCCAGACAATATTATTTTTAAAATAAAATATTATTTTAAAAGATTTTGCAAAGTGCCTGGGAGCTTTAGTAATTAATATGTAAAAATAATTACTTTTATTCAGATTTTAATAATCTTGGGGGACGAATAATAATCTGGCAAAAACCGATTTAAATTAATCGAACATAACTAATTTAAAAGATTATTTATTTGAAAATTAATAATTAATGTAATTTTAATTAAAATATAAAAAATTAGTTATGATGTAAACCGTAAATTATACTTAATTTAATTATTAATAATTGTAATAAAATAAATTTGAAATAAAAATTATATATAAAATAAATAATATGATTTATAATATAAGTAAATATAGAAAATAATAATTAATAATATTATCTGTAACCCATAGGAATCGCTCCCCGCAGCTTAGCACGTTTCTTGACGACGCGTGACAATACAAAGAATATTACAGGATGGCTCGAGGTTCGATGCGTTTCAACCTCGATTTGTGTGCCAGACAATATTATTTTTAAAATAAAATATTATTTTAAAAGATTTTGCAAAGTGCCTGGGAGCTTTAGTAATTAATATGTAAAAATAATTACTTTTATTCAGATTTTAATAATCTTGGGGGACGAATAATAATCTGGCAAAAACCGATTTAAATTAATCGAACATAACTAATTTAAAAGATTATTTATTTGAAAATAGAGTCTCCAAATGATTTTAGAAAAATCAGTAAAAGAGTGTACATGTACAAACATACTTTATACAAGAGTTTCTATAAGGGGTTCGATTTTTTGTTATGTTCGGGAAAAGACTTTCGTGCTATGTCCTCCGCGCCCGTCAAGGACTCTATGATAAGATTTATTTAGAACATTTATTATTATTATTATTATTTTTAATTGGTAGTCTGAGGTCCTAAATAAGGATAAGTTTAGATTACGTAAATAATTGTACAAAATTATTTATAAAGTCATACATGTGATTACGTTGATATAAAGTTGAGTAAAAACCTTAAAATATATCATAAAAAGTGTTAGAATTTAAAAATAAATTCCAAATAGGGTCTAACCAAAATATTCGTTTAGGAAATATTCCGAAAATATTTAAATATCATTTTCTGACCTTTTAGGATTATTTGAAAATGGATTAGGGTTCCAAAATTACAAAAATAATTTTGCATTTTGAAAAGTGGAACCAAACAGGCCTTAAGACCGGAATCATAGGGTTTGGGTCCGGTTTTGACGATCTAGGCTCGGACGGGCTCGGTCTAGACCTAAGTGGTTTGGATTTGGGCTCGAAAGCATCGGTCTATGGATCTAGAGGGCTCGGTCATGGGTTCGGGAGGCTCGGTCCTGAACTTGGACTACTCGGTCGAGGGACTAGAGGGCTTTGTCCTGAGGTTTGGGAGGCTTGGTCCTAAACTGAGGTTGTTCGGTCCTAGTCTTGGGAGGTTCGGTCCTAGGTCAGACCTCTCGGTCCAAGGTTAGAAACCTCAGTCAGATGTGTCGGTCCTTGCTCAAGAACATCGGTCTTGAGTCTCGGTCCTAACTCAAGAACACAGGTCCTCGGTCTTGGTCCTAACTCAAGAACATCAGTCTTTGGTCTTACTCCGAAGTGAAGATTCTCGCAGCTATTTGAATAAAAAAATTCAAGATTAAAGCTCAAGAACATGAATATTAAAAAATCCAGATTTTCATTTTAATTTTTTGTTTTTTTAGTTTAAGGTTGATTTGATTAAATCTCTTTCAAAGGAAAGTTCATATAACATTTAAGGATTGATTCTAAACAAAAAAAATACAATTAAATCCTAGAATAGATCAAACCGATCAAAGTTGGTAAATATCGAATTACATAGGATCTGGATGCATACCAACGATTGGAGAACACTCCAAGGATGCATTGGAAACTTTCTAGAAGCCTAGATCGAAATTGTGATCATCAGAGAAGTTTTTTCAGAAAATTGTTCTTGGTTGGGATTTGAATTCTTCGATTTCGACTTTAATATGAGTTATTTGTTTGATCGATTGATAGAGAATCACTTAAAGACTATTTATAGCTTTAGGTCGGTTGAAGAGGAAGAGTTCAAGTTCAATTTGTCGATTTGAAGTTCTATCCCTAAATTCTATCTTATTCGTGGTAGCCTAGTTCAAGGCTAAGGTGTCGATCCTAGGTATATGGTTATTAAAGGCGAGGATAAGACGAGTAAGTGAGTGAAAAAAAATCAGAGGATAAGGTAGACTAACGAAGAAGCTAGAGCTTCTGGAAGATCGTCAGAGTTCGTCGCGGGTTGCAGGATGAAGATGACGATCAAAACAAAGTCGTTTTGATCTGTCCAAAACGCGTTGTTGGCGATCTGTTAACGTTCCATTGACGTTGGGCGATCTGGACTAACGGGTGTGACGTCCCTTTAGTTGTTTCCATGTGGATCGAGGGCGCGCGTGCTCCGTTACAACGAGCATGCGTGACTGTTTCCTGGGCATTGAATGAAAATTCAACGCTAATCCAATTGCTGACATCCTTGCTGCAACAATTAAATATAATTTCGACCACATCATATTTTCAGTTTTATTTTTTTATAAATGAGTTATTTGAAATCGAATTTTAATCTTTTTCTTGCATTTTTCTTCACCAAAAAATTCCACAAAATATTTTTTGGAATTTTTGTGTATTTTGGGGTATTTATTTAATTGTTTTAAGTTATAAATTATACATAATTTATGTTTAAAATCATAATTAAATAGTTTCGATCATTCTTGAATTTAATTTGGATAAAATAAATATAATATTTTAACTTTCAAATTATTTTTGGATTTTTTATTTAATTTTCCTAATTAGGGTTTAATTATCAATAATTAACCATAGTTTGATATTTAATCTCGTTTTGGATTATTTTAAATTTAAAAATTCAAAATATTATTATAAATTAATAATATTATTTATAAAATAGGGTAGGTCAAATTTTCATGCTTACATTATTATAAAAATAAATAAATATTTTTAATTAAAATATTAAACTATTTAAAAAAAATATCTTAAAAATGATTATATATAATAATAATAATAATATTAAAATTAAATAAAATATATTTAATATATTATATAATAATAAGTTATATATAATATTAATAAATAGTAAGATATTAAAAATAAAGTGATATAAGACTAGTTACTATTTTATAGAAAATATGAACTATAAGTATAAATTTATATCAATAGTAAAAATATAATCTACACAATATTAAAACACTATTATATAATTTATACTATACAAATATTGTTATACATCTTTATACCATTATAAACTTATTTTAGTGCAACTTTATTTTATTATCATTATTATTTTAATATAAAGGTTCTTTTATAGCTATTTCTACATTCAAATGAGATAATAAAAATACCCAAAAAGTTATTCATCATAGGAAATAAATAAAAGCAAAAGTTGTAAATCTCCCAAGTTAAAAAAATATTTTACTACTTATCTTAATAACTACACTTAATTGACTATTGTTATATAAACCAAACACACACAAAAAAATAATCAATCATGGTAATTCATCAAGCTCTATGTTTCATTAGTCTCCTAGTTTTCGTTCCTCTAGCCATGTCCAGTCGATGCGACAACTATACATTGTCTCTTCTAACTAGTATGTGTGCTTTCAAGCCTTGAGTTCGGATCCCCGAAGTGCCACAACCGACCTAACTGGCCTCGGAAGAATATCAATGGAGAAACAAAGAAAAGTAGCAAAAACACTTTAAATTATTCGTTTGTGATCTTAAACAAAGGGAAGGATTATCCTCAATGGAGCTACATTTCGGTTTGGATAGTTATTATTCAATGGTGGAGAAAACCCCATTAGCATTTGAACATAAAAAGTATAAGATAGTAGAATATCTTGTTGATCAAATGAAAGATGCAGCATCTTCTTGTTTGAGTGTTACAAAAGAACTTAAGGAGATGATTGACAAAAGTAATTATTTGTTGAAAATCACAACTATTACCATTAACATCTTGAACCAACTTATTTCTTCTTGAAATTTCAATCATCTATGGATAAAAATAATAATAAAGTATATTATTTAAATAATAATAAAGTAGAAACAATATTTCATCTTGAACCAATTTAAAATGTTTGGCAAACAAATCAAAACCCTAAATTAATATGTAAATTTTGGAAAAAAATAATATTATTGCCTCCAATTAAAATGTTAGTTTTGAACTTAAGAGGAAAATTAATGGAGTATCTACTTAAATTGAATACAAATGTACCTTTATATTCTAATTGAAAATTTGAAATTATTGTTTTTTACAACTTATTGTATTACCACAGTATGAGATGCATATGTTTATTTACATTTAAAAAAATAGGAATATATAAAATGTAACCTCATAACAAATGTAACCATGACATGTTGGTGGAGACTCATTTAATTTAGTAATAGAACAAACAAAAATTTATACCCACACAACAAAGTTATGATTTCAAATTTTCATATTCTGATTTTTTTTCTCAAAAAATCAAGTCTTTGGTCCAATGTATACAATTAAAGTTTTACACAAAAGATCAAAAGTTTGTTATTCAATTTTTACTTAAAATATAGAGAAAAAAACTTAAAATTTTCAAAATAATAAAAAAACAAAAACAACAAGACAAGGACGTTAACAAACTAATTCAGAAAAAATTAAATTATAATCAAATGAAGTAAGTGACAATATCATTACACTAGTTAAATTGTGAGACGAAATACCCAAATTAATATGTACTAACCTTCTCTATTAATTTTCTAGAAAAAATATAAAAAATTAAATGGTGAAGGTGTGGTTTATTGGGCTCCTCTAAATATATTCTTCTGATTTGGGATAATGATTAATAATGATTTTGAATATATATATAATACTTTTGATAAAAAATTAAAATGTATTAATATATAAGAAAAAATAAAAATATTAATTTAAAATAAAAATATTTTATTATTTTATTTAATAAATTAAGTAATGCGACAAATGAAAGAGTATAAAATAATATTTTTTGATGAGCTGAGAATTTTTAAATATTTTATTTAGTTTTATATAAATTTTTTATTTATCACATTATTATTATTTTAATTATTAAATCACTAATTTTATTAATAAAAATATTATTATTATTAAATTTAATTTTTAAATAATAATTAAACTAATTAAAACCCAAATAACTTTCTTATTTTAATTTTTATTAAACAAAAATTTTCAGACAAATCCTCAAATAACAAAGATCAAACAAGGTCTAAGCACTTATCATGTGACTATTTTTCTCACAACATAAATTATAATATATATGTATATATATATATAATGAAATATAAATGTTATCCAAACAGGGACCTACCTACCGTCTGAACTCTCAAAATTTGACGAAAAGCATATTCATTTCATTCTTCTCCGATTCCGATTTCAGATTTCAGGTTCTAAATTTGATCTATTTCTCTCTCTTATCTCTTTCAATTTCCCGTACCAGAATCCTAGATCCTTCGCTACCAATCGATCGACAAATCTGCTTTTCTGAGGTATATCATTTGACCTAATTTCACTAGTTGTCTATGTGTATGTGTGTTCTTGCTCTCATTTCCCTTGCTGTAATTACGGGATCTGATCAAACACGATTTTATCGAGAAAAAACCGGACCTTTATGGAACCCAGCTACTTTACACTAGACTTGTTAAATAATTTGATGTAATTTTTGCAGGACTCTGAATTGAATCTTTCATGGAGGGTACAGGAGGTGACAGTTCTTCTTCTACAGCTTCTCTGAATCAATGGAGACATGATTCGTCAAGGATTTTTCAGTTTTACTTGGATAAAACTACTCCTCATTTGGTTTACAGATGGATTGGAACATTTGTATTGGCTATTCTCTATGCTTTGAGAGTTTATTATGTTCAGGGGTTTTATATTGTTTCTTATGGTCTTGGGATCTATATGTTGAATCTGTTAATTGGGTTTCTGTCACCACTTGTTGATCCTGAGATGGAACCTTCTGATGGTCCTTTATTGCCTACTAAAGGTTCTGATGAGTTCAAGCCTTTTATTCGCCGTCTTCCTGAATTTAAGTTCTGGTATTTGTTCTCCTTACTCTGTTGATATCAAAAATTTTTAATTGTTAATATATGTTTCATGATTATAATAAGACCTGCATTTGTATATTAGTAACTTAATTATATAATTGAATTCTTGTCTGTAATAAATCTTGTCAACAAAAAATGTTGTCAAATGCTGCTTGAAGGCTAGAATTTGCTCTGCAGCAAGGTTTGTCGTAACATCAAGAAACTCCTGACCGCCTTTAAGGAAAAGAAGACTTGTAGGGTTGCCCTTATTTGATTGGATAGCTTGAATAGGACTTAGTGTGTGAAAGAACTTTGTTTAAACTTATAGTAAGGGTATGCTAAGACATCCTTTTCTCGATCATCTTGCATTCAGAAAAGTTTCAAAATATACTGAAAGGCTTTACACAAGTCCACATTAGCTGACCTGCGTTGGGCCTTTTTGGAAATTGGTATTTTGTGACAATCACATTCACTTTTAAAGGTGTAAAAGTAAAAAATGAAAATGGTTTTGTTTGCTGATTGAATTAGATGAAACTTTTGTATGAGAAAATTGTATGAAAAATTGATTTTTTTTGACAATTTTGGATCATGCTACAAAAAATTATTTTGATCACTATTTTTTGCCAACTGACTTCTACTTTTTTGTTTTTTTGGAAAAATTGAAAATTGGCATACCAAAATGACTCAATGTCTTACTAGTGCTATTTCTTTTAGATGCCATATCTTTGTAGGTAGAAAGTGACGGTCTTGTTCCTTTTTCATAAGTATTAGAATGCTAATTTCGAGTGTAGAATGGCTGACTAATGATTGGAATCAGATAACTCACTGTGAATGTAATTAGGCTATACTTGTTTTTGTTGAGGCATTTTGGGTGATGGGATACCCTCCTTGGTAGACCACTGCAACATTAGATTTTTGGGACTCGTGAATTCATTTCTTTAGGAGCTTGTGCATTTTTCTAGTCTCACCATAATGCCTATGAAATTTATTGGTCTCTTCTAGTCTCACCATAATTCTCACATTGTTCCTTTTGTTCTATGTTGCATTTACATGAATTGTTCTCCTTTCGAACTCCTGACATCCATTTTAGACTTTTTGTCTAGAGTGTCTGTCTTTTCCAGCCACTATATGAATTGTGAATCAGCATGCTTAGCTGATTTAGAATATACTATCATTCCTTATGATGATGTAATATGGACATTTGTATGTCAACGCAACTAGTGCTTCTTGTAAAGAAACAAATAAGAGTGGCCTATAAAAGAGTTGATTTGAAGTTTTTAATTTGTTAAGAAAAAAAATATGCATGTTGATTGGTTCTTAAGTTTCCTAATGAATATATTCTTCAAAGCTTTTCTGTAGTTTTGACTGAAAAATATTCTCTGTGTTCTAAGTACCATTTGAAAACACTTTTGGACCTAGGTTTGGATGAGAAAACGTCAATAAATTTCCTTCAAAACATGTTTTTGGGTCTAAATACTGATTTGGGGGTTCATTTAGATTAGATAATGTTTTGAAATATAACTTAACTAGACATATATTCATATATTTGTTAACGTTTTCTCATCCAGACCCAACTCCTAATATTGCTTCGAAATGGGTTTGTCAATGTACAAAGTTGAATTTGGAAACACTTGGGTTTGGACGAAAAACTTTGATAAAATATCTTACAAATGTTTTTTTTGTCTAAGTATCTCGTCTGAATGTTCATTTAGATGAGAAAATGTTATAGAATATAACTTAAAAGACATATTTGTATATTTGTTGACGTTTTCTCATCCAGACCCAGAAGTAACTTCTAATAGTGTTTCCAATTTGGCTCCACATGGACTTTTCTTAGATCTAATCTTTGCTCCTAATTTCATCTAATATATGTAGAAAACTAAATTAGGGATACATAACCTTGAGTTGCTTACTACTTTGAGTCTTAAGTGTGATTCCCACTAAAACTAAAAGCACTCTGATTGTAATGTGGGTCATGTCCAAGCTTGCCCGAACAAATAAAATAAAATTGGGGATACAATTAATATAGATAAAAAAGAAGACTTTAAAAAAAATATCATTACAAGTCTGAATCATTATTGAATTCAACTGCAGATTAACTTTGTTGTTTTTTGGGATGGTTGTTGTAGGTATGCAACTACAAAGGCATTCTGCATAGCCTTTTGCATGACCTTCTTTTCCATGTTTGACGTTCCTGTGTTTTGGCCCATATTACTTTGCTATTGGTTTGTTCTTTTCTTCCTTACAATGAAACGCCAAATTATGCACATGATCAAGCACAAATACATCCCCTTCAGTATGGGAAAGCAGGTAATTTCTACTGCTTGTTTTGTTTTCACACGAACAAGATCTGATTCTTGCGTGCTTTCTTTCAACAGAAGTATAGTGGCAAGAAGCAATCATCAGCAAGCGGCGGCAGCAATTCTAGGGCCGATTGAAACTTGTAAGGAGAAAAAATCGTCAAGAAATATTTGTTTGGATTTGGAAGATCATGGAGATAGAAAAACATGTTTTAGTCGAATCATCTCTAGTTCTTAAATTTGATCACTACTATTTTATTTTGATCCTATTTGGAATCGATGATTTTAGTAAACTTGTAGATTGTGCCTGGTCTGGCTGTTATTCTTTTTCTTTTTGAAACAGATTTATACATTGATGATGGATAGAAATTAGTTTTGGTTATTGTATGCTTATTTATGAAGATTATATTTTTTAGGAGTGTTCATTTATTAAGTATTTACTTTGGAGTAGTATTTCTTAAGAACAAATTACTCATAATCAACTGTTGTTCTAAATGGTACTTAAAAAATAGACTAATTATCATCATTTAGGGTTTTTCTATGTTTTCCATGGTGTTTGTGAAGTGAGAACTGAGAATAATCAATCTCAACAAGGTTATTGTGGAATGTTGATTAGGATAAAGTGAGTCAAAAATTTTGTATACATATAAATTATATATATATTTTTTTAAGAATCTTACCATCATTGAAAATTCTACGATTACTCTCATGAAAGGTTATATGATTTTCTCAAAGTATTTAGCCCAACGCAAATAATCGAGATGGTATCAATCGGTTTAATCCAAACATCATAGGAACCACGAAGAACTAGGCATCACCTAGGTCTTGTTTGAGAAGTAGTTATTGTTTTTATTTATTTATCTTAAACCCAATATATCACTTCAACCATATATTCAGTTTCTTTATTTATTAAAATACTAAAACTATCTTTTACTTATTTCTTTTATATTAATTAATTTTTAAAAGATAGTGTAATTTGGTCATACATTTTTAAATACAGCCTTTTTTTATTAGATACAAACATGGTTTTTTTGGGAAAAAACCCAAATAAAATAAAAAAAAACCTAATTCCTCAAACCAGACATAAAACAAACTTTAAATACTATTGGGTTTTGAGGAACGGATTTGGCATCTAAAGCTTCTTTTTACTTAATTTTCTAATTGAGAGTATTTTTTAAGGATTAAAATTAAATATTTGCTAATTTACATATTGTTTCTTCCACATTCTTTATCATAACTTTCAACTCAATCATATGTCCAAAAGTAAGATTCAAGCCAAAAATCACTTAAGTTTAATTTAATTATATAAGATAAAGAATTACCAAAATAGAAGGATAATTTAGGGCTAAATTGGGCTTTGATTTTTATATTTTTATATTTCATAGATCTTTTGAAAAAATAAGATTTAATTTAACTTTAAAATTAAGAAAATGTGAATTAACTATGTTTCACAATATACTTATAGTTTGTAAGAGCAAGATTTAAGTATTTGGAAGAATCTCGATTATTTTATATGCATCTTTTTTGTTTGTTTGAAACTGTCTATGCTAAATAATATTAAATGGTCATCATCTAATCTTAATTACCTTATTTACCTTATAAATAGAGAAATTTGACGAAATAACCCCGATAATTTGTCAACGAAAAAGAAAAATGAGTGTGAGAAAGATTTTGAGAGGGTGAATTGGAGGGAGAATTACGTGGTGCAATCTGATTTGCTGAAAAATAACAAATTTTTTCTCTTCTCTCTTCTCTCTCCTCACAAATTATCATTTTTCTAGCCGTGATGACATGTCATTCCCTCCTCAATTCCATCTCCAAATTCCGTCTTTCACTCCTCATTTGAAAAATGACTTACGCTTGATAAACTTTGCAAAAATGACACTTTCGGCCTGTGAAATATTGACTGCCTCCTACAGCATAATATGTAATACGTGTAAACTCTAATATATAAACCTCACCTCATTTGAGACCCTCATTTGGGACCCTCATTTTAAAGGCGTTCCGACTCCCGACTTTCTCTCTCCAACTCACGAATCACCAACTTTCACGACTCTCCAATTTGATTAAATATCAGTTCAATATCATTGTAAACCCCCAGGATCTATCTCCCATCCCATAGTTTATCATGTGTTGTGGACACGTGACAATATAGGGGAATATCGTGGGGAGGCTCGAGGTTCTACGATTTCAACTTTATTTACATGTGAGACATCTTTTAAAATGAAATATTTAGTTTTAAAAGATTTTAAAAATATCTGGAGCGATATAAATTATTTATGTAAAAATAATAATATGGGAGTTTAAATAACAATTTAAACAGAACTTAGTTTAAATTAATCAAACATAATTAACTTTAAAAGATTATTTATTTAAAAATCAGAGTTCTTAAATAATTGTATGTAAATCAATAAAATCATACGTGTATTAATGTATTTATACGAGAATTTAAAATTTTTTTAAGGATTAAAATTAAACTAGGTATTGAGTTAAATATATGTTAATTTAACAACTGAATTAGAGTTGTTTGTTTCTTCCCCGTTCTTTATCATAACTTTCAATATTTCCAAAAGTAAGATTCAAGCAAAAAAATCACTTAGTTTAATTTTAATTATGTAAGATAAAGAAGTACAAAAATAGAAGGATAATTTAGGGCTAATTTGGACTTTAATTTTTAATATTTCATAGATTTTCTATTTATAAATTTTAATTTTAACTTTAAAGAAAATGTGAATTAATTATGTTTCACAATACACTTATAGTTTGCAAAAGCAAGATTAAGTAAGTATTTGGTTACAATTGAGGAATCAATTCTTCTTCTTTCCTGTTTGAAACGGTCTCTACTATTTAATATTAAAGAACCGAAATCGTCTTAATTTACATAGTAGATAAACCATGAATAAACAAAATTAAAACTATGATTTATTTACCATTCACAATATTGATCTTTAATAAGGCTCTTTTTGCATCAGAATACGGATGAAGGCTAGGAGTGTTCATCGGTTCGGTTTTCGGGTTATTCGAGTTTTAGTTCGAATTTTTCGATTTTTTTTTTTTTAAGCAAATTCGAAAACCGAACCGATTTGAATAAATTCGAATTCAGTTTATTCGAATTCGGTTCAAATTCGGTCGGATATTTGGTTTAAACCAAATATAGAACATCACTTACCCATAAGATAATTTTTTTAAAAGAGTTAACAAATTAAATAAGTTGTTAAAGAGATCTTATCTACTTAAATTATAAAAAAAATATAAATCACGCAAACTTAGCTTAGTAACTAACACTAATATATATTCGATAATTGAACAACGCAAGTAAAATAGTGTCGACGTCGACAATATATGGCGGTTGAGAGGGTTGGACAACTAGAGAAAGGGGAAAATGAATGAGGGATTATGGATTTAATGTAGAGATTTAGTAGGAGAACCGTGATAATTTAATATATAATATCTAATAAGTTATATAATATATAATAAAAATAAATAATAAAAATGAATTCGGTTTTCGATTTAGTTTTCGAGTTGAAACCTAAACTCGAAAACCAAACCAAAAACCGTATTTGAATTCGAATCGGTTTAAAATTCGATTCGAAAAATCGAAAATATAATTTGAATTCAATTTAATTGAATTCAGTGATTTCAAATTCGGTCGAATATTCGGTTCATACCAAATATTGAACACCCCTAATGAAGTCGATAGTTTGACAGTAACCCTATTCTTAAATTTACGTACTAATCATTTGAAAAATAAAATAAAAAATTGAATTTATATTTAATCATTTAATCTACCATACATAGTGGCAAGGTGGTGGGACAAAGTCTTAAATAAAACAGCTTAAATGATTAGTAACCATGTGATATTAACAAGTCAACTACACATAATCTAATATTTTAAAGTTTTTTTTTTAAATTTATCTAAGAATTTTCTTGTTTTAAATATCTTATTCTAATATTAATTACGATGAAATAATATTTTAAAATTTATCTGAAATATATATATATATATATATATATATATATATATATAACAAATTTAATAAAGTCTTTTTTAAGTTCAAACCTAATTCAACTCCAACTTTCAAGTGTTTCACCAAATCAACTGCTCCATAATATAATATTTTCACCAAATTAAGCAACCAAACATAATATAATATTTTTATCTCTTTAACCACATGCACATACTATAATATGTTTGTAGACTTCACCTAAGCACCACCCATAATATAATATTTTAAAATATTTATCCATCCATAATATAAGATTTAAAACTCAATTATTATTTGAGGCTTGGAATTTGATTGGCTTTTTAAAATAGCATTCAAATTTTGAATTATGTTATATTGAGCTCGAATTATCACAATATTAGTTATTTGAAGTTTTTTTAAGTAAATAAAACGTTATATTCTTAGTACTTTTAACACATTAATTTCATTTTTATTATTAATTTATAACATTTATAAAGTTTTATTTTTCGATTTTTTCAAACTATTCCAAAAATTTACACATTTTTTAGTACATTAAAATTGTATCCGGCAATTTGAAACGTATATATTAAAAAATAGTTAGTTTAAAATACAAATACGTCCAAATTGATATACCGTACACAAATTTATGTAGTTTCGAAATTTTGTAAAAACTAAAAACTAAATCTATCTCTTACATTTTTTTTTTCATCATTTAAATATTTTTAACAAATTAAATTAGGTAGATCTCAAAAGATTACTTAATTATATTATTATAGCATTAAAACAATTTTATGTATACATAATGGCAAAAAGAAGATCTCTTAAAAAAAATTGCGTGAATCATTAATTATAATAACAATCACACATTCATATGCATCATGAGAAAAACCACTCATAATATAATAATATGTTTGCAGACTTGACCAGAGACTTTGCATGTATTCCCATGTGGACCAAATATGGTTTAATTGCAAATTTGCAATGTCATTTTTTAAATCATTTTTCTTCCTCGTTCTATAATCTTAAGAAATTGAGAGAGAGAGAGAGAGAGTGAGAACAAGACATTGAGAAAGAGGAAAACAATTTTGGATCGAATGGAAAACATAGTAAAAAAGATGGCAGAGTGGATGTTTGAGCCAATACAACGAGAACTTGGCTATCTCTTGTGTTTCAACAGTAACATTCAAGAGCTCGAAACTCGACTTGACGAACTAAAAGCAACCAGAAGCGACATACAAAGAATGGAAGATGCAGAAAAGAAGATGGGGAAAACTCTGGGTGATCGCGCCCAGTTGTGGATTCGGAAGGCAGATAGAAAGATTGTAGAAGCACAGAGTGTTCTCAATGATAAGGCGGACCTTAAAAAAGGGTGTTTCTCCATCAAATGGTGCCCTAATCTAATTTTGCGTTTTTCTTTGGGCAAGAAAGGGAAGAAATCATCTTTGGTTCTCATCGAACTTCAATCATCTGGTGGTCAGTTGCCACACACGTGTCATTCCTTACCTATGCCGTCTATAAATATGCGCGATTATAATGGCGATGCTTTGAATTTCGAGAGTCGGAGTAAGATTATGGAAGACATAATTGAGATGCTACTGGATGAAGAGACAATGTTAATAGGGATATGCGGAATGGGAGGGATTGGAAAGACCACATTCGCCAAGCAAGTCCTCCAAAAGGTAAATGACTCTTATAATCATTTATTTGAAATTCAAGTTATGTCCACTGTCTCTAATAGTCCCAATTTCAATGCTATTCAACAAGAAGTTGCACATATGTTAGGGTCTTCCCTTAAGGACGTAGATGGTGAGATTGCAAGAGCACACCATTTACGAAATGCTTTTAGTAACAAGAAAGTTGTTGTCTTGTTGGATGATGTTTGGAAAGAGTTTGATTTAAATGCAAAAGGTTTTCCAATATCAAAATCAGATGATGGGTGTTGCTGTAAAATTATTTACACATCTAGAAACAAAGATTTATGGTCAGGTGAAAGTAACATCACCAAACAAGAATTCTCTCTTGATGCATTATCATTTGAAGAAGCCTTGAATTTGTTTAGTATAAAAGTGGGTCTACATGGTGATGATGATACTGATTTCCCTTTGAAGAATAAAATAGCAAGACAAATAGTTGATGAATGTAAGGGACTACCCCTCGCACTTGAGGTTACAGGAGGCGCTCTTGTAAAAAAGAGAAAATATGCGTGGGAGGATATGTTTTTCAAGTTGCGGAATCAACAATTACACAGTGACAAGATACACAATGTCGTGCAGACGAGTTATGACTTCTTAGAAGATCCCAATGCCCGACGCTTGTTCTTACTTTGCTGCTTATTCCAAGAAGACAAAGAGATTCCTATCGAGACGTTGTATCGTTTTGCAGTGGGTTTGCAACTCTTCAATGGTATGAATGACCTAAAATGTATAAGTGACCGTGTTTACACCTTAGTAGACGATCTAACGAGGAGAAATCTGATAATAAATGTTAAAGAACATGCAGTGAAGATGCATGATGTGGTGAGAGATGTGGGAATTTCAATTGCAAAACAAGAAGAGAATAATATTAATTTTCTTGAGTGTGATGGTGTTGACAAACTAGAAAATATTGTTACTCCACGCACTAAGATGATTTCTATATTGTTCAAGAAGAATGATCTAGAAGTCCCTAATACCATGGAATTTCGAGGCTCTAAATTGGAACTACTACGGTTGGATAGTTCATATTTTCACCAACCAAATATTAAATTACCAGGAAATTTACTTAGAGGGGCGGATAATCTCAAAGTTCTAGATATAGTCAGTCATCAAGGTAAAATTAGTGAGTTTCCATTATTTTTATCTTTTCCGTACTTATCGAAGTTGAAGATGTTATCCCTAGAGAGATTGAGTTTGAATATGAGAATAAGTGTATCTTCTATTGGACATATTAAGTGCTTGGAGATCCTTTGTCTTCGAAGTTCAAAGATAAGAGTTTTGCCAAATGAAATAAGTGAGTTAACAAACTTAAAATTGTTGGATTTGTCTCGGTGCAAGTGTTTCATAAGCAATGGTATTCTTTCGAGGCTTACGAATCTACAAGAACGGTACATGTGGCATGGTTTCAAAGATTGGAGGCTATTAAAAGAAGACGTTAATGGTGGAGATAATCATGCAGCAGGACTTGATGAGTTAAATTTGTTACATAAATTGTGGAGACTGGAATTGGAGGTACCCAACATTGAACAAGTGCCGAGAGGTGTTAAACTATTTTCTTGTTTAACATTATTAGCACAATTCAAGATAAGAATAGGAGGAGGAAGACAATATATTAAATTTGAAAGTGGAGAAAGACAACTGTGGATAGAGAATGTTAGAGACAATACCAGTTTCTTACATGAACTTGGGGTTTTAATAGAAAAAGACGTTACTAATTTATATTTGTGTGATGATCCTGACATGGGGGAGAAGATGCATTTAAACAACTTCCTATCATTGAAAGATATTGTGCTTAAACATTGTGGTTCTCTTTTTCCACACTCACAATCCAGATCACCCCATATTTCTGGACGTAATTTTCGACGTATCGAAATATATGGATGCAATCAAATGAGGCACTTATGTTCTACATCAATATCAAGGAATCTCACAAAGCTTAAAGTTCTTGTTCTCCAAGAATGTGAAATGATCGAAGAAGTTGTTAGTTTTTGTGATAAGACAGAACAACTCAATAAAATTGAGTTCAATACAATGGAAACTCTTAAGCTTTGGGAGTTGTCTAGTCTGGAATATTTTTGCAAAGGAATCAATGTAATTCATTTACATAAACTAAAAATATTGGAGCTAAAGGATTGAAGAAATTTATCTTCCCAACGAAGGTACGAGCACCTATAAATTTCCTGATTACTAAGTACATAATTTTTAGTTATACAAGAAAACGGTACATTCGATTAAATCAAGAAAACAATTACATGTTCTATTAATTTTTAATTATATTTATTATTTTGTAGTTGGAAATGCCTTGCCTGGAGGAGCTGAGTATGATATCTATTCCAAATATTGAAACTTTGTGCATGCCACCATCATTACAAAAGTTGAATATGGATAGTTGTGACAACTTTCAATATGTTGACTTCTCTAATAGCTTGGTTATTTCTCATCTTAGAAGGTTAACCATTAAAAATTGTAGAAGGTTGAAAGGAGTAGTAGGAGTAACAACGGAGGCAGAAGAAAGGCAACCGAGAAAATCAATTGAATTCACTAATTTGTCAACATTGGACCTTGAATCCTTAGATGAACTCGCGAGTTTTGTCATCGACGTCAACAATATGGGCGACGAAGAGAAAAAGTCGCAAAGTGCACTATTTTATCACAATGATTATCAGGTAATATTAAAATTTTGTTCTTAAATTTATTAGTGTAGTACAATTAACTACTAACAATAAAAAGTAATATGAGAATAACTAATAAATATAATTTATAAGGAATACTATGTATTAGTAAAGATAAGTTTTGTAAGAGTACTATATCATTTGTTCTTAATTTTGATTCCTAAGTTAAAATAGTATTAGTGTTGTATATACACCATAAAAATTATATGAAAACTAATACATAAATCATGATTTTGAAGAAGAAATAGAGTATGAGTGATTTTATCAAAACTTGACATACCTAACAATAATTCTAGTGAAAAATAGAGATATTTATTTTCTAAGATTATTATATATGAGATTTATTGATTAATTATATGTATCTTAAATTAGTAAATGTAAATGAATGTGTTTTATTTTGTATGTAGGTCTCCTTTCCTTGTTTAACAGAGTTGAAGATATCCGGATTGCCAAAGATAAATTATATATTAGGATGGAAAGAGGGAGAAGGATATCCTCATCATCATGATAAGAGGTTTCCTGTATTAAAACGATTGTGGTTGTTTAGGTTAAGAAATTTAATACATATCTATGAAATCAACCAGCCAGGACTTGGAATCCTTTTGTTTCAAAACTTGAAACAATTGAAAATCTTTGATTGTGGGAAATTGAGATATTTGTTTTCGGAGAATATAGGTAGAGTCACTGCCAAGAATCTTGTGAAACTAGCTATTAATAAATGTCCAATGATGGAAGTGGTGATGAAGAAAGAGGAAGAATTAATAATAGAGGATGATGATGATAAGGAAGTGGGTAATTCTCTCGGAAATACTCATTTCTTTCCACTCCTTAAGAAATTGAGTCTTCTTTATCTATCGGGTTTGAGGAGCTTTAGTAATGTTGCTTATACTTGGGCCTTGCCATCACTACAGCATCTCACTGTGTTAACATGTCCTGAACTAGAGGCACTCTCTCCCGACTATTTGGATTCTCCAAGACTTCGTCGTTTCCTTTATGATTATAGAAAACAAAAGGAAGAGAATTGGAAAGGTGATGTTAACAAAGCATTGAGTCATTTATTTATCAAGGTACTATCTCACTCACTCACTCTCATTTATTTATTTACCAAGCTTTTATAATTAAGTTAAGTTGACTACATTATTATTATTATTATTTATAGACATACAAAGAAGCACAACCAGTAGAGAAACTAGAGAACATGGATGAAGAAGAAGATGATGATGAAGAATGAGAAATGGGTGGGTAATTCAGTAAAACAAAGAAACAATTAATAATGGGCAAGTACATCCTCTTCTCTTCTCTTCTCTTTTGTTCTATTTCCATAATGTGACATGTAATTGTTATTAGTGTTTGAAAAATATGTACTCAACAATTTGATCATATTTTCAATATACATGCCACTTATCATAGAGTGGTCCAAATGACTAAGATATATATTCAAAATGAAAGGAAGCTAGAATAAAGCAAACATAAGGAGAGAAATGTGTATAGTCCAACAAGTAGTTCAGATGGAGCAATAGAATATAAGGAGAGAAATGTGTATATATATTCTGAAGCTTCAATCTATTATTGTGCTGAAAGAAACATAGAGATTCTTGGAGGCCTATGTGCTAAAATATATTATAAGTGGCCTCCAAATGAGATGATTTCAAGTTTTTAATTTTTTGAGAAAAAAAAAATATGCATGTTGATTGGGTCTTAAGTTTCCTAATGAATATGTTCTTCAAAGTTTTTATGTAGTTTTGAATGTGAAAAATTGTCTGTGTTCTCCATACCATTTGAAAACACTTTTTGGACCTGGGTCTAAATATCTGATTTGAGTGTTGATTTAGATTAGATAATATTTTGAAATATAACTTAAAAGACATATTCCTATATTGGTTGACTTTTTATCAGAATTTGGAAACACTTTCCGGTGCTAGGTTTGGAAACACGCCAAATTATGCAATGTGATCAAGCACAAATACATCCCTTTCAGTATGGGAAAACAGGTAATTTTTACTGCTTGTTTTGTTTTCACACGAAGAAGATCTGATTCTCGTGTTCTTTCATTCAACAGAAGTATAGTGGCAAGAAGCAGTCATCAGCAAGCAGCGGCAGCAATTCTAGGGCCGATTGAAACTTGTAAGGAGAAGAAATCGTCAAGAAATATTTGTTTGGATTTGGAAGATCATGGAGATAGAAAAAAATGTTTTAGTTGAATCATCTCTAGTTCTTATAAATTTGATCACTACCATTTTTTATTTGATCCTATTTGGAATTGATGATTTTAGTGAACTTGTAGATTGTGCCTGGTCTGGCTGTTATTATTTTTCTTTTTGAAACAGATTTATACATTGATGATGGATAGAAAGTAGTTTTGGTTATTGTATGCTTATTTTTGAAGATTATATTTTTTAGGAGTGTTAATTTATTTAGACTAATTATCATCATCTAGGGTTTTTCTATGTTTTCCATGGTGTTTGTGTAGTGAAAACTGAGAATAGATGGTAAGAAGAAGGATTGTTGTGCTGTTGAATATAAAGAGGCCAAGAATAGTCAATCTCAACAACATTTATTTGGTTATTGTGGGAATGTTGATTAGCATAAAGTGAGTCAAGAATTTTGTATACACATAGAAATTAGATACTTTTCGGTGAATCTTATAAAATGACTTAATAATATAATTATAAAGGATACGAGTTAAATCGACTATCGACTACTATCATTGAAAAATGAATTTTATATTAAATCATTTAACCTACTATACAGAGTGGCAAGAAGGTCGGACACAACCTCGCGATTGAGTTTTTTTGACGAAATTGCCCCTATCGCGAGACGCAACCGGCATTCGCAAGACGCACCCGGCAATCGCGAGACGGAAAAAAAAATCATCTCGCGAATACTGGTTGCGTCTTGCGATTGAGGACGTCTCGCGACATGAACAATTTTTTTTTATTTTTTATTATAAGGGTTCAAAAAGTCAAATAGTCTAATCTAATAATTTCTCACAATGTTAACAAAGCAGCTAACTACACATAATTAATCTAATATTTTAAAGATCTTCGGCCACTATTAATAAAATGTTTGCAGACTTCACCAAAATATTTTAATCTCTCCAACCGCAAACCCATATTTAGAATCTTTACTTTTTTTTTTTTTAAACATATTCAAATATTAATTTATATAAAATAAGTTGTAAAATTTATGAAACTTAATAATATTGGTTCAAATTAAATTCGAACTCTAATTTTAAACGAGTTTTAGTAATATGTTTAAATACTTACCAAAATAATATATAACATTTTTATTTTTTCAACCACAGATAATATATTTATCTCTTCAACATGCATAATATAATATGTTTGAATACTTCGCGAAAGCAACCACACATATTATAATATTTCATCTCTTCAGCCATACATAATAATATAATGTTTTTATCCCTTCAACCACACCTATTATAACATATTTGCAGATTTCATCAAAGCACGCCACATAATATAATATTTTAATCTCTTGATCCTCAAATAATATAAGATTTAAGGCTCAATTATTACTTGAGTCTTAAATTGGATAGGTGTCTGAACTGTTCTAATATTGAATTGTGTCATATTGGACTCGAATATTAGTCATTTGAAGTTTTTTTTTTTAAATCAACAAAACGTTTGTCTTATTATTCTAACATATTATTTTTCTTTTCTTAACTAATTTATGATATTTATAAAAAAATAACAATATTTTACTTTTCAATTTTTTAAAACTATTCTCAATCATTACAACTTTTTTTAATACATCCAAAATGCATTCTTCAGTTTAAAACGTATATATATATAAAAAAATAGTTTAAAACACAAATATATCAAAATTGGTAAACCGTACACAAAATTTTATCGTTTCAAAATTTTGTGAAAAATTAATTTTAAATATATCTCTTTTCGAATTTTTCGTTTTTTTATGTCACAATCTTTTTTTTTTTAAATCATTTTAATAAATTAAAATGGGTAGATCTCACAAAATTATATTATTATAGAATTAAACTTGCAGAATAATAATTGTGTATACATAGTGTCAGCAAGAAGATTGGACAAAGTCTTAAATAAATAAAATAGAGTGAATCATTAATTAATTATTGAATCAAAATAAAAAACCACTCATAATATAATAATATGTTTGAAGACTTGACCAAAGACTTTTCATGTATTCCCAAATATGGTTTTAATGTCAATTTTGATATCATTTCTCTTCCTTCTTCTCTAATCTTAAGAAATTGAGAGAGAACAAGACATTGAGAAAGAGGAAAACAATTGTGGATCGAATGGAAAAAGTTTGTTTTAGTATAGCAGGAAAGATGGCAGATTGGATGTTTGAGCCAATACAACGAGAACTTAGCTATTTCTTTTGCTTCAACAATAACATTCAAGAGCTCGAAACTCGACTAGACGAACTAAAAGCAACAAGAAATGATATACAAAGAATGGAAGATGCAGAAAAGAGGATGGGGAAAACTCTGGGTGATCGCGCCCAGTTGTGGATTCAAAAGGCAGATGGAATAATTGTACATGCAGAGAGTGTTCTCAATGATAAGGCCCGACTTCAAAAAGGGTGTTTCTCCATCAAATGGTGTCCTAATCTTATTTTGCGTTTCTCTTTGGGCAGGAAGGGGAAGAAATAATCTTTGGTTCTCGTTGAACTTATTCAATCTGGTGGTGAGTTGCCACTCACGGGTCATGTCTTACCCATGCCGTCCATAAATATGCGCGATTACAATGGAGATGCTCGTGAATTCGACAGTCGAAGTAAGAATATGGAAGATATCATTGAGATGCTACGGGACGAAGAGACAATGTTAATTGGGATATGCGGAATGGGAGGGATTGGAAAAACCACATTCGCCAAGCAAGTCTTGCAAAAGGTAAAAGACTTTCATAAGCATTTATTTGAAATTCAAGTTATTACAACTGTCTCGAGTAGTCCCAATTTCAATGCTATCCAAGAAGAAGTCTCACAGATGTTAGGTTATTCGCTTAAGGACGTAGATGGTGAGATTCTAAGATCAGAACGTTTACGAAATGCTTTTAGTAACAAGAAAGTTGTTGTCTTGTTGGATGATGTTTGGAAAGAGTTTGATTTAATTGCAAAAGGTTTCCATTATCAAAATCAGATGATGGGTGTTGCTGTAAAATTATTTACACATCTAGAAACAAAGATTTATGGTCAGGTGAACGTAACATCACCAAACAAGAAATCTCTCTTGACGGATTGTCATTTGAAGAAGCCTTGAATTTGTTTAGCATAAAAGTCCGTCTACATGGTGATGATGATACTGATTTCCCTTTGAAGAATAAAATAGCAAGACAAATTGTTGATGAATGTAAAGGACTACCCCTCGCACTTGAGGTTACCGGAGGCGCTCTTATAAAAAAGAGAAAATTCGCATGGGAGGATATGCTTTTCAAGTTGAGGAGTCAACAACTACACGGTGACAAGATATACAATGTCGTGCATGCGAGTTATGACTTCTTAGAAGATCCCAATGCCCGACGCTTGTTCTTGTTTTGCTGCTTATTCCAAGAAGACGAAGAGATTCCTATCGAGACATTGTATCGTTTTGCAGTGGGATTGCAACTCTTCCAAGGTATGAATGACCTCAAATCTATAAGTGATCGTGTTTACACCTTAGTAGACGACTTAACAAGGAGAAATTTGCTAATAAATGTTAAAGAATATGCAGTGAAGATGCATGATGTGATGAGAGATGTGGGATTTTCAATTTCAAAACAAGAACATAACGATATTAATTTTCTTGAGTGTGATGGTGTGGTCGAACTAGAGAATATCGTGACTCCACACACTAAGATGATTTCTATATTGAAGAATAATGATCTAGAAGTCCCTAATATGATGAAATTTCCATGCTCAAAACTGGAACTACTACGGTTGGATAGTTCATATTTTTACCGACAAAATATTATAATACCAATGAATTTACTTGAAGGGGCGGATAATCTCAAAGTTCTAGATATAGTCGGCTTTAACGTCATGATTAATAAGTTTTCATTAATGTCTTATTTTCCACACTTAGCCAAGTTGAAGATGTTATCCCTAATGAAATTGAGTTTGGATATGACAACCAATGTATCTTTTATTCAACATCTTAGTTGCTTGGAAGTCCTTAGCCTTCGTGATTCAACCATCAAAGATTTGACACACGAAATAAGTGAGTTAACAAATTTAAGATTGTTGGATTTGTCTCGGTGCAAATGTTTCATAAGAAATGGTATTCTTTCGAAACTTACCAATCTACAAGAATTGTACATGTGGGAAAGTTTTCAAGATTGGAGGCTACAAAATCAAGACGTTAATGTTGGAGACAATCATGCAGCAGGAGTTGAAGAGTTAAATTTGTTACATAAATTGTGGAGATTAGAATTGGAGGTACCCAACATTGAACAAGTGCCGAGAGGTGTTAACTATTTTCTTGTTTAACGTTATTAGAACAATTCAAGATAAGAATAGGAGGAGGAAGACAATATATTAAATTTGAAAGTGGAGAAAGACAACTGTGGATAAAGAAGGTTAGAGACAATACCAGTTTCTTACCTGAACTTGGGGTCTTAATAAAAAAAGACATTACCAATTTATATTTGTGTCATGATCATGAAATGTGGGAGAAGATGCATTTAAACAACTTTCTATCCTTGAAGGATATTGTGCTTACACATTGTGGATCTCTTTTTCCACATTCACAATGGAGATCACCCCATATTTCTGATAAAGAAGAGGTTAATACTGGACGTAATTTTCGGCGTATCGAAATATATGGATGCAATCAAATGAGACACGTATGTTCTACATCAATATCAAGGAATCTCACAAATCTTAAAGTTCTTGTTCTCCAAGAATGTGAAATGATTGATGAAGTTGTTAGTTTTTGTGATAAGATAGAACAACTCAATCCAATTGAGTTCAATGTTTTGGAAACTCTTAAGCTTTGTGAATTGTCTAGGCTGGAATGTTTTTGCAAAGGAATCAATGTAATTCATTTTCATAAACTAAAAACATTGGAGCTAAAAGGATTGAAGAAATTTATCTTTCCAATTAAGGTACGAGCACATATGAATTTCATGATTACTAAGTACATCACTTTTAGTTATAATGATAAATTGGTTAAATCAAGAAAACAATTACATGTTCTATATATCATTGTTAATAATTTTTAATTATATTTACCATTTTGTAGTTGGAAATACCGTGCTTGGAGGAGCTGATTATGGTATCTATTCCAAACATTGAAACTTTGTGCATGCCACCATCATTACGAAAGTTGAATATTGATAGTTGTGACAACTTCCAATATGTTGACGTCTCTAATAGCTTGATTATTTCTCATCTTAAAAGTTTAACCATTACAAGGTGTAAAATGTTGAAAGGTGTAGTAGGAGTAACAACGGGCGCAGAAGAGCAACCGAGAAAATCAATTGAATTCACTAATCTGTCAACATTGAAACTTGAATCCTTAGACGAGCTCGCGAGTTTTGTCATCTATGCCAACAATATGGGTGACAAAGATGAAATGTTGCAAAGTGCACTATTTTATCAAGATGATTATCAGGTAAGAGTAAGTGAAATTTTGTTCTTAATTTTTTCGACATAATATAATAACTACTAATAATAAAAAGTAATGTGAAATAACTAATAAATATAATATATATATGAAGATGATATCATACCTACATAAGGAATACTAAGTATAAGTAAAGTAATATTAATGCTTTATTCATAAGGTCGATGATAAGGTAACTTTTGTAAGTGTACGTGTCATTGGTTCTTAATTTTGATTCCTAAGTTAAAACAATTAAATAGGCAATAGTTAGGATTGTATATATACCATAAGAATTAGATGAAAACTAATACATAATCATGACATGAAGAAGAAATAGAGTGAGTGATTCTATCAAAACTTGACATAATTGACAATTAATTATGGTGAAAAATTGAAATATTTATTTTCTAAATATATGAGATTTTGTAACGATGGTAGCATAACTCGAATTCTAATAAGTAAAAGGGGAACATATTCAAGAGGATGAAATGAACGTAACTCAAAAGGCAAGGGAAAAAACAACACATCAAATTGATGCAATAAGTCAAAACCAGTCCGAGAAAGACTGTTGGTTCAAAAGTCAATCTATATGCAATGGATGCCATCGATTTGGTCACCTCGCCAAAGATTGCAGAATTGGGAATACTCATCAAGCAAGTCAGATTATGGCAAATACAACAACCCTGGAGACATACAGAACATTCTATGTGTGTCACATGACTAGTGACAAAGAGAAGATAATGATTACTAGACAACATATGTAACAACCACATGACTCCGGCCTAAAAAAATATTCTCTGAACTCGACAAAAGCGTCAATGTCCATATTCAATTTGGGAATGGAGAGAAAGCAAAATAAAAAAGACTTGAAAGAATCGTCATCAAGACAAAAGAAGGACCGAGTTGTATTAACAATGTACTATGTGTGTCGAGTTTGAGCCAAAATTTACTCTACCTCAGATAATGGGTGGAAAATGGGTATAAACTCTGTTTTGATAACAATTAGTGTATTATCTTTTATAGACAAGATAAGTCAAAGGTTTTCACCTCGTCGTTTCGCTCTCAACATCAACTATGTAGATTTAAAAACTCATTGAGTTTATATCTCGAATTACCGAACCTCAACGTTATGGCATCAACGATAAGGCCATCTCAACTTCCAAAGCCTGACAAGGAATTGTGTGACAAGAGTATGGTGCAAAGACTTTTTCGCATAGAGGATAAACAACACGTATTCAAATGATGTACGTTCAGAAAATAACATCGAATTCCTTTCCCAAAAGGAGTATCATGGAGAGCTAAAGAAAATATGGAACATGTCCTCATCGACGTATGCGGACCAATAAACTCCCTTTCTCATGCTCAAAATATGTATTTTGTTCTATTTATCGATGACCACACTCGTATGAGTTGGATTTATTTAATGAGACAAAAGTCTGAAATATTTATAACATTCAAAAAGTTTAAGGGTCTCGTTGAAAATATAGTGGATGCTTCATCAAAATTCTAAGAAGTGCTAGAGGCAAGAAATACACTTCTAA
Organism: Impatiens glandulifera; assembly: GCF_907164915.1. NCBI lineage: Eukaryota > Viridiplantae > Streptophyta > Magnoliopsida > Ericales > Balsaminaceae > Impatiens > Impatiens glandulifera. The sequence goes on along the minus strand of NC_061865.1, from coordinate 54,296,162 downwards.
GGAGTTTCACAAATTTTATGAAGACGAAGGAGTAGAACAACAAATAAAAGTAAGGTACACTTCTCGATAAAATAGTGTTACTGAGAGGAATAATCAAACAATCGTTGAAATGACAAAATCAATGATTCACGAGAAATATTTACCTAAACCTTTTGGGCTGAAGTAATTTACACCACCGTTTATATAGTCAATTGATGTTCAACCACACCATACTAAACAAGATTCTATTTGAAGTATTGAATGGTAGAAAATCATCTATGATTCATCTCAAGGTATTCAAAAGCATGTGCTATTCTCAAATCCAAAAGTGAAACGAAGTAAACTTGATGAATCAAGCTAAATATGTATTTTGTTGGCTATAGTACAATGAACAAAGACTATAAACTGTATACTCTAAAAGAATGTCAAGCTATTATCAGGTGAGATTTCAAGTTGATGAAATTTTTTCGTGAAATTGGGAAGAAAACAAAGTTGAGAAAAATGACATTCTAATCAGCACTACAATGATGAACATATTTCATCAGCGCCAATACACTAGATCCGAGCTTAGATAAATTCAATTAAGAAATTCGTAACTCAATTGATCCAACTTTATCAAACTCATCATCCCCGAGTTTAACTCCAAAGATGTACAGATTAATAGACAATGAACTATTGTTCAGTTGAGCCCAAGAACTTTGACAAAGTAATAAAAAAAATCGTACAGAAAAGCAATGGAGGAGGAAATCCAAATGATCACGAAAAATAAGACATGAAAGTTCATTGACAAGCCAACCGATGGATTTATTCAAATGAATAAAATAAGACTTGTTGAGAAATATTATTCTCAACCACCATAAATTAACTACGAGGAGATATTTTCCCTAGTAGCTTGCTAGACAACTATAATTGCATTCGCCGTCAACAAAGGATGGAAACTTTATCAGTTCGATGTCAAGTCAACATTCATCAATGGAGAACTAAAAAAAGTGTATATAGATACACCTCAATGCTTCATTCTTAAAAGAAAAGAAGATAAGGTTACAAGCTCAAAAAAATGATATACAGACTAAAACAAGGTCCTCGCTTTTGGTATAGTGAGATCGACAATTATTTCAACTGATCAAGATTCGAGAGAAATAAGAGTGAAACAATCTTGTATGTTAAAAGACAAAGTATCAATATTCTTATAGTCACTTTTTATGTTGATGATCTGATTTTCACTGGAAACAACGACAAGAAGACGATCAAAGAGTTCAAAAATGACACGATTAAAAAGTATGAAATGAGTGATATGGGTCTATTTTGACATTTCTTGGATATATATATATATATATATATATATATATATATATATATATAGATAGATAGATCTACCAAAAAGAAGACACGGTCTTTATCTGCCAAAATATTCTAAGCAGAAAAGATTTTGAAGAAATTTAACATGTTCAGATGTAATCTCGTCTCTACACAACTCATTATGGGGAGAAATTGAAGAAAGAAGATTGAGGAGAAGTTGTAGATGTCACTCATTATCGTAGTCTCATCAGTAATCTATTATATCTTACAACAACCCGACCTGATATCATGTATGATGTAAGTCTGCTTTCAAGATTTTTGTAGATCCCAAAATATTTATACCTTGGGTGCACCAAAACGTGTTACATTATGTCCAAGGAACAATCAACCTTGGTCTAAGATTTTAAAAAAATTACGCACTTAATCTTGTTAGTTATTGTGACAATGATCTTGGTGGATCTTTAGACGACATTAAAAGCACATTCGAATACAAATTTTCTTTTGGTTCAATGATATTCTCATGGTTGTCCCAAAACAATAAATTGTTGCACAATCATCCGTTGAAACTGATTATGTCTCAGCATTGCTAGCCACTTCACAAAGAATATGGTTTCAAAGAATTTTAGCTGATTTCAATCATCCTTAGAATGAAAGAGTCATGATGTACTGCGTCAAGTCTGCAATTGCTATGACTAAGAACCCCAGTTCACCACAGCCGAACTCAACATATAACACTCAATCATCATTTTATTCGACAAGCGATATAAGACAAAGAAATTCAACTTTATATCGATCTGAAGAATATATATTTGATATTTTCACAAAACACCTCTAAGAAAGAGGTTTCACCCTACATTTGGAATCCAACAACACATTAAAGGGAGTGTTAAAATTAATGTGGTGTAATCTCCACCATATTGATTGAATATTATTATAATCTTAACCATCAATTATATTATTTTCTTATCTTTTATTTTAAATCAATTCTTTAAAATCCTCCTATTAGATCAATTAATTTTGATTCCTAAGTTAAAACAGTATTAGTTTTGTATAATTAATAGGGAATAGTTAAGATTATATATACACATAAAAATTAGATGAATTATACAGTAGAATGGAAAGACAGACGAAGACTAAGACATGATCATGATTTGTTATTGAAGAAGTAATAAAGTACGAGTGATCTTATCAAAAACTTGACATACCTCACAATTAATTCTTGTGAATATATATTTCAAATTTGTAAAATTGAATGGATGTGTTTGATTTTGTATGCAGGTCTCATTTCCTTTCTTAAAAGATTTGATAATAAAGCAATTACCAAAGATAAATTATCTAATAGGATGGAAAGAGGGAGGGAGACAAGGAGAAGTACATCATTATGAGATGTTTCCTGTATTATATTTCTTGACATTGTACAGTTTAAACAATTTAATACATATCTATGAAATGAACCAGCCAGGACTAGGAGTGCTTTTATTTCAAAACTTGACATCCCTGGATGTTGGTGGATGTGGGAAATTGAGATATTTGTTTTCGGAGAATATAGGTAGAGTCACTGCCAAGCACCTTCGGGGGCTAGTAATCTCTGATTGTGGAATGATGGAAGTGGTGATGAAGAAAGATGAGGAATTAATAATAGAGGATGATGATGATGATAAAGAAGGAGGAGGAGGAAGTAATTCTCTAGGAAATAGTAACTTCTTTCCACTCCTTAAGACATTGTTACTTCAAAAGCTATCAAGTTTGAGGAACTTTAGTGATGCTGCCTATGCTTGGGCCTTGCCATCACTACAGAAATTAGATGTAGATCAATGCCCCAAACTAGAAGCACTCTCTCCTGGCTATTTGGATTCTCCAAATCTGTACGAAATCTGGTATGATAATAGAAAACAGGAGACAAAGACATGGAAATGTGACGTTAACAAAGCATTGAGTAATTTATTTATCAAGGTACTCTTCTCTCACTCACTCACTCACTCTCATATATTTATGAAGCTCTTATAATTAAATTGACTACATTATTATTAATTTATAAACACAGAAAGAAGAACCAGTAGAGAGACTAGAGAACATGAACGAAGAAGAAGATGATGATGAAGAATGAGAAGATGGGTGGGTAATTCAGTAAAAGAAAGAAGCAGTTAATAATGGGCAAGTACATTCTCTTATCTTCTGTTCTATTTCCATAATACATGGTTTCTTATATTATACATCATTTGATTCTCAATTTACATTACATTATTAAAACACCCCAGTCGAAACGGGAGGTCCTCGAACGTTGAACAATGCCCCCAAGCTAGAGGTACTCTCGCCCGGCTATTTGGATTTTTCAATGCTGGACACTCTCAAATATAACGGTAGAGCTTGGAAATGTGACATTAACCATGCATTGCGTCATTTATTTATCACGGTACTCTCAATCTATCATTTATTTTGTATTGTTTCTTTCTTATAAAGCTTTAATAATTAAGTTGGTTATATATTATTATTTGTACACAGAAACAACAAGAAGAAGAAAATGAAAGCAGTTGACGGGGAAAGTACGTTCGGTTCTGTTTCCATACAAGGTTTTTTTTGTTGAGTTTTGAGCTCATATTTTATTAGAGTTTGTGAATTTAAGCATTGATTATCAGTAAATTGAGAATTGTTGGTCTTAATTGTCTTCTATGCAATGAGGGTTTATTTAATTATTAGTGGACTTGAGCTTGTATGTATAAGAATTTAGGGTTTCTAGGCTAATTACTTTTTTTATAAGGGTTGTTACAACACTTAAGACTATTAAGACTTTTTCTCTTTAACAAATATTATTGTTCTTATTTATTTTCCAGAATTTCATTTCTTCATATTTTTCTCAGAAGATCCAATAGTCAGAGTCAACATTTGGTATCAGAGAGCTTATTTGAAAAACATGTCGTCGACAAGATCAACTAGAGATGCAACGCCAATGAAGATCAGAAGAGAAGGGAATGTGATGCTCTCATATCCGTTACTCTCGAAGTTTAACTACTCGGTGTGTGCGTTGAAGATGCGGGTAAATTTACAAGCACATGGAGTGTGTGAAGTCGTGACACTCGACGAGGTCAACAAACAAAAAGATAGAATGACTCTCGCCGCCATCTATCAAGCACTTCCCGAGGACGTCCTTCTCGTGGTGGCCAAGAAGAATTTTGCCAAACTAGTGCAGGAGACGCTAAAGACAATGCATGTTGCAGTGGAGAGAGTTAAGGAGGCAAAAGTGCAAACCTTGAAGACTCAATTCGAGGTGATTCGCTTGAAAAATGGGGAATCAGTGGATGATTTCTCCATGACATTGACATCCATCGTGATTGGTATCCGCTCGTTAGGAGAGAAGGTGGAGGAGATCTCCGTCATTAAAAAGTTCCTTAAAGTCATACCACAAAAATACATGTAGATCGTTATCGCGATCGAGCAATTTGGTGACCTCGAGAATATGACCGTCGAAGAGATTGTCGGTTGTCTCAAAGTCCACGAGGAGAGACTTCATGGATACAAAGACCAAGAGGAGGAACACCAATTAATCACGCATGATGAATGGATGTCACGAATGAAGAAAAATGGAGAAACCAATTTTTCTTCTGGATCGTCGATTCGCGGCGACAACGGTGGAGATAACTGAGGTTGTGGAAAAAGGAGAGGTCAAGGGAGAAGTCGTGTAGAAAGCTCACCTCGAAAAGAAGACACCAAGCCCCAAAAAGACAAAAGCACAGTGAAGTATTATGCTTGTCAAAAGTACTTTGAGGAGACCTTTGCGTGGTGAAACTTGACATAGTTAGGCTAATTCTTGCCATCGTAGCTCACAGTGGATGGGAGATTCGCCACTTGGATGTCAAATCAACATTTCTCAATGGTGACATCGAAGAAGAAGTCTATGTCTCTCAACTTGAAGGCTTCATCATCAAGAATAAAGAGCACAATGTGTACAAGTTATACAAGACTCTCTACGTACTACATTAAGCACCAAGGGCGTGGAACACTTGCCTCAACAAGAGAATGATGAGTCTCGACTTCGTGAAGTGTTCTCAAGAGCATGTTGTGTACACGAGAAATCATGGAGAAGAAGTACTCATTGTTGGTGTATACGTTGACGACTTGATCGTGACAGGATCAAACATCAATGATGTTGAGGAGTTCAAAAAACAGATGATGAAGAAGTTCGAGATGAGTGATTCAGGGCTACTCTCGTACTATCTTGGTATCAAGGTGGGCTAGAAGAAAGATAACATTGAGGTGAAGTATGAAGCTTATGCGAAGAAGGTGTTAAAACAGTTTACAATGGAGGGTTGCAACTCGAGCAAGTATCCGATGGAAGCAAAGTTGCAGCTCAGAAAGGATGTGGAAGGAAACTTAGTGTATCTGAAGGAGTATAGGCATATCATCGGTTGTCTCAAGTACTTAACGCACACTCGACCCGATACATCTTATGCAATTGGCATAGTGAGTCGATACATGGAGCAACCTACCACTCTACACCAACAAACAATCAAACACATTCTTCATTAGGTGAATGGAATGAAGAGCTATAGGATTCAATTAAGAAGAGGACGAGAAGTTGAAGAACTTGTTGGTTTTACTAACAACGACCTAGCCAATGACACATACGATTGAAAAAACACTATAGGGATGGTGTTTTATCTCAACGGGAGTTTGATCACTTGGCAATCTCAAAAGAAAAAACTATTATTTTATCTTCATGTGAGGTGGAGTTTATGGCAGCTACTATAGTATCGTGTCAAGGACTTTAGTTGAGAAACTTCTTGAGTGAGGTACTCAGATGCGAGCCGAGGCCGGTAACCCTTCATGTCGACAACAAGTCCACAATAGTATTAATGAAGAATCCGGTGTTTAATGGATGCAACAAACACATCGACACTCAGTTCCACTTCATCCGTGAATGTGTCGAGAATCGACAAGTTATTATAAAGTTCATAAGCACTAGAGAGTAACGTGCAGACATTCTTACCAAGACACTATTAAGAGTCAAATTCGCGGAGATGCGAGAGTTGCTCGGCGTGAAGAATCTTGAACCAAATCAAGCTTATGGGGGAGATTGTGAGTTTAAGCACTGATTGTCAGTAAATTGAGAGTTGTTGGTCTTAATTGTTTTTTATGCAATCAAGGCTTATTTAATTATTAGTGAGCTTAGACCTCTATGTATAAGTAATTTAGGGTTTCTAGGCTAATTACTCATTTATAAGGGTTATTTGTAAATGTTGATACACAACACTTAAGACTATTAATACTTTTCCTCTTTAACAAATATTATTGTCCTTATCTATTTTCCAGAGTTTCATTTCTTCATATTTGTTCTTAGAAGATCTGATAGTCAGAGCCAACATAGTTTATATATTGTAATGGGCTTTAAGCTTTTATTGGGCTTATGAGTATTGGTTTAGTCTTTTTAGATTTTGATGTACTCCTATATATAGAGACATTGTAACCTAAGGTTACTTGGACCATTATTCTATGGAAAATCATTATTGGCCGAACCTCATTATATCTTGTGTTGTTTATTATTTTTACCACTTTATCTTTATATCTTCTTTTATCGTGTGTTTAAATTAGATCCTTTCTCAAAAAGTGGTATCAAATCATGTTTTGAAATATATTTAACCTAATCTATTGAAAAAGTTGTTGCAAATTTGTGCTTTTGTTGAAGATTGTTGGCTGTTTGAGAAAACGACATTAGTTGTAGAAGAATTAGCCGCTGTGAAGATTTAAGTCAAAATCTTCAGTTGTTAAGGAGATGTCAACTATCGTTAAAATAATTCTTAATTTTGGGTAACGATGTCTTGAGAAGGAGAGAGAAGAAATTTGTGTTCTTCTCGAAGGTGTCAATGGGTGCAGGTGACGAAAAATCGTCGTGTAGGCAGCGACACCAAAATGAAGAAGATGAGGTATATTCTTTTGAGTTTTGACTTATTTTAATTTGGAATATATGGTGTATTAAAATATAAAAAAGGAATATATATATATATATTATTATGATATAATATTATATAGTATATAGAGAGAATGAGCCAATAATCTTTGAAACGGTTAACAACTAAGAATTTTCAATTAAGACTTTTTATTTAAGTCTTGTTTGATTTCAAAAAATAGGTTTAAGGCCTATTTGATTCCAATTTTCACAAGTAGAGCCTTGTTTGATTTTCTTAAAGCTTTGTTTGTTTTGATCTTGGATTTTGTATTAAGGCTTGTTTGACTTGAATTTCTCAAAGATGGAGATTTGTGATTTATCTTCTAAGAGATTTGATATTCGTCAATGGGAAGATTGAAAATTTGGCTAGAATAATGTGGAGAACAAACGATACATCTTCATGCTTATAGAAAATTAGTTGGAGGTTTTATAGCCGATTGTTGTCTTGGCATATGACTTGAAGAAATTCACGGCTAAAATGAGTTTGGAGAATTTTTATTTGGAAAAGGTTACTGAAAAAGTCAAAATAAAATAGAGGTAGAGAGATAATATAGCAGCAGATTTTTGCCTATAGTCGCGCATGGTTCATCAAATTGACGATCGGAGATTCAAACGGAGTCTGATTAAACTGAGATTTTTTCGAGAGGTTGGTAACTCGTTCCTCTACATTTTTAACTATCGGATCAAGGTTTGGACGTCTAAAACTTTATTTTTTTGTGGCTTAAAATTTCTTCCTAGTTTGAGTTTTATTTGACTTGTTTGAGACCAAAAAGTTTGTATATTTTTGGTTATGATATTTTATCTTTTTAAAGAGACATATTAGAATAACTAATCAAGATGAAGACTGTGGTGAGATTATATATTTTACACTTGAAAAAAACATGATCGAGTATGGAAAGTTGTTATCAAAAAGGTGTTTACCGATGATAACATTGTCGACATGTTGATTGAGCAATCCTTCGAGCCAAATTTCAAGATTGCATTGAGTTGGAGGGTGATTAAGGATTGACACAATTCTAGTTAATATACAATATGAATGAAAGACCGAAGATGTAGACTAGTGAAAGATACTTATAAGTTGAGGTGGATAGATCTTGAGAGCAACTCTCAACCGAACCAAGAAGAAATCATTGCATTATTTCTAATGTGAGAATATAAATAAAACCTTGAGTGAGATTCATAGTCATGAAAAAGGGATTAAATGGGAGACTCAGTTAATTAAAGGTGATAATTTTGTTACTTCTTTTGTTCTATCTTAATTGTCTATGCATTGTGGATCATGAGATGATTGAGACCTTGATTGAGATTCCTAGTAATGAAAAGGGGACTGGATGAGAGGTTCGATCAATTCAAATGGAAAGATATTCGCGATTTCTTTCGGAGAAACTATAAATGATCATTTGAAGCATTGGTGGAGACAATTGAAGAAAGATAGTGGATCTCGAAATGATACTCTTGAATTGCTAGTCATTTTTGGATTCAAAAAACTAATAGATTTCAAGATAATTTATTCAAGGAGAAGTATGAGGTTCAAGTTGGTTGAGTGTGAAATGTTCAAAGCAAGATGAGTGACAAATGTTTTGTCAGATCTTGAGCTTAAAAAAAAGATATCGTGATAACCTACTTTATTTGTTATGAAATAGACGATAAAGGTTCGTCTTGAGTCTTCTCGGTTTTCGATCATTATCTTATTTTGAGAAAGTAGATAATGAAAGTTCGTTTTGAGTGTTCTTAGTTTTTGATAGATATCTGATTTTGAAAAAGTAGACGATTAAAGGTCGTTTTGGGTCTAATTGGTATTTTGGTTTCAGTCGATTGTTGAACTTGAAAAGTAAGACACTCGGTTTGTGGCAAACAAATGTAAAGATTATTTTGACATAATAAAAAATTGTTAATTCTAGTTTCCTCATATGTCGACGGGTATGAACAAATATTGGGAAGAGTTGTTGAATGTCGTTCGTCGTTGAAATTGCGTGGTTACCCAAATTTACTTGGTGTTATAAACTCTATGATTTTATCTTTTAAGGGCTTTTGAGAAGAAGTTGATGTATATTGATTTATCTCGTGAATGGCTCGAGCAGTGAAGATTGATGTGTGACTTATAACTTTTTGATGAAGTGATATACGTGATGTTGGAGATTGTTAAGGGACGTGAAATTCGTCAATGTGAAAATTGTTGAATTTGTAATTTATTTATCACATCTCAATAAACGCGGTATTCACCCAAGGTAGAGATTGTTGGGTTTTGGGCTCATATTTTATTAGAGTTTATATATTGTAATGAGTTTTAAGTCTTTATTGGGTCTAAGAGTATTAGTTTAGTCTTTTCGGCTTTTGATGTACTCTTATAAATAAAGACATTGTAATCTAGAGTATTTAGACCATTATCCATGGAAAATCAATAGAATTGACAACTCCCCGATGAAATAAGCATTGTTGGTCGAATCTCATTATATCTCGTGTTTTTTTATTATTCTCTACCCTTTATCTTTATATATTCTTTTTATTTGAATTAGATCATTTTTCAACTAATATAATAATTTTTTCTCTTCCACCACGCATAATATAATATGTTTGTAGACTTTCTGAATGCAACAACACATAATATAATATTTTAACCGAAGCAACTCCAAATAATATAATATTTTTCTCTCTTCAACCATACATAAGATAATATGTTTGAATACTTCACGAAAGCAACCACGCATATTATAATATTTCATCTCTTTAGCCATACATAATATAATGTTTTTATCCCTTCAACCACACATACTATAACATATTTGCAGAATTCATCAAAGCACGCCACATAATATAATATTTTAATCTTTTGATCCACAAATAATATAAGATTTAAGGCTCAATTATTAGATGAGACTTTAAAAGGTGGTATTTAAAAATAGTGTTCGAATATTGAATTGTGCCATATTGGATTCGAATTATCAAAATATTGTCATTTGATATTTTTTTTCTAAATCAACAAAATGTTTGTCTTCTTACTCTAATATATTATTTAGCTTTTCTTAACTAATTAGGATATTTATATAAAAACATTGTTTTACTTTTCAAATTTTATAACTATTCCCAAACATTACAACTTTTTTTTTTTAATAAATCCAAACTGCATTCCGCAGTTTAAAACGTATATATATGAAAAAAATACTTGGTTTAAAACACAAATATATCCAAATTGATAAACCGTAAAGAAACTTAGATCATTTTAAAAAATTTGTGAAAAATAATTCTAAATCTCTCATTACAAAATTTTCAATTTTTTTTGTAACACACATTTTAATAAATTAAAATAGGTAGATATCAAAAGATTACTTAAATATATTATTAATTGTGTATACATAGTGGCAACAAAGTCTTAAATAAAGAAAATAGGGTGAACCATTCATTAATTATAATGACAAGCACACATCCATATTAAATCAAAAGAAAAAACTACTCATAATATAATAATATGTTTGCTGACTTTGCCAAAGACTTTTCATGTATTCCCAAATATGGTTTAATGTCAATTTTGATATCATTTCTCTTCCTTCTTCTCTAATCATAAGAAATTGAGAGAGAACAAGACATTGAGAAAGAGGAAAACAATTGTGGATCGAATGGAAAAAGTTTGTCTTAGTATAGCAGGAAAGATGGCAGATTGGATGTTTGAGCCAATACAACGCGAACTTGGCTATTTCTTTTGCTTCAACAATAACATTCAAGAGCTCGAAAATCGACTAGACGAACTAAAAGCAACCAGAAACGATATACAAAGAATGGAAGATGCAGAAAAGAGGATGGGGAAAACTCTGGGTGATCGCGCCCAGTTGTGGATTCAGAAGGCAGATGGAAAAATTGTACAAGCAGAGAGTGTTATCAATGATAAGGCCCAGCTTAAAAAAGGGTGTTTCTCCATCCGATGGTGTCCTAATCTAATTTTGCGTTTTACTTTGGGCAGGAAGGGGAAGAAATCATCTTTGGTTCTCGTTGAACTTATTCAATCTGGTGGTGAGTTGCCACTCACGGGTCATGTCTTACCCATGCCGTCCATAAATATGCGCGATTACAATGGAGATGCTCGTGATTTCGATACTCGAAGTCAGATTATGGAAGACGTCATTGAGAAGTTACAGGACGAAAAAACAATGTTAATAGGGATATGCGGGATGGGAGGCATTGGAAAGACCACATTGTCAAAGCAAATCCTCCAAAAGGTAAAAGACTCCTATAAGAATTTATTTAACATTCAAGTTATGTCAATTGTCTCGAGTAGTCCCAATTTCAATGCTATCCAAGAAGAAGTCGCGGAGATGTTAGGGTCTTCGCTTAAGAACGTAGATGGTGAGATTATAAGAGCAGAACGTTTACGAAATGCTTTTAGTAACAAGAAAGTTGTTGTCTTGTTGGATGATGTTTGGGAAGAGTTTGATTTAAATGCAAAAGGTTTTCCATTAACAAAATCAAATGTTGTTGGGAGTTACTGTAAAATTATTTACACCTCTAGAACCCAAGGTTTATGGTTAGGTGAACGAAACATCACCAAACACGAATTCTCTCTTGAAGTATTGTCGCCTGAAGAAGCCTTCAATTTGTTTAAAAGAAAAGTTGATCTGCAGGATGCTGATAGTGATTTCTATCGAAAGAATGAAATAGCAAGAGAAATTGTTGATGAATGTAAAGGACTTCCTCTCGCGCTTATTGTAGCAGGAGGCGCTCTCATCAAAAAAGGCACACATCAATGGGATAATATGCTAAACCGGTTGAATAAACACCATGAACATGACCAAGTGATACATGAGATTTTGAAGACAAGTTACGACTTCTTAGGACACAATGAAAGGTTCTTGTTCTTACTCTGCTGCTTATTCCAAGAAGACGCATATATTCCTGTTGAGATTATGTACCGTTATGCAATGGGTTTGAATCTCTTCAAAGATAAGAGTGTCCCAAAAGAACTAAGTTATGATGTGCACACTGTTGTTGATAACTTAATAATGAAAAATTTGCTGATAAAGGTTGAAGATGGCGATGGTGATGGCGATGACAAAGGACGTGTAGTGAAGATGCATGATGTGGTGAGAGATGTGGGAATTTCAATTGCAAAACAAGAACATAACGGTTTTAGTTTTCTAGAGTGCCATGGTGTGCATGAACAAGAGATTGTCTTTGGCCCACACATTAAGATCATTTCTATATTATTGCAGGAGAGAAATATAAAAATTCCTGATAGAATGGAATTACGATACTCAAAATTGGAACTACTACGGTTGGATGGTTCACGTTTTCACGGATCAAAAATTAAAATGTCAGAAAATTTATTTCAAGGGGCGGATAATCTCAAAGTTCTCGATATAATCGGCACTTTCAGCCAGATTAGTGAGTTTCCATTATTTTCTTCTTTAGCCAAGTTGAAGATGTTATCCCTAGTGGGATTGAGATTGAATATAACAACCAATGTATCTTTTATTCGACATCTTAGTTGCTTGGAAGTCCTTAGCCTTCGAGATTCAACCATAAATTTGTCCAACGAAATAAGTGAGTTAACAAATTTAAGATTGTTGGATTTGACTAGGTGTAAATGTTTCATAATTAACGGTGTTCTTTCAAAGCTTACTAATCTACAAGAATTGTACATGTGGGAAAGTTTTCAAGATTGGAGGCTACAAAAAGAAGATCGAAACAATAATGCAGCAGGACTTGAAGAGTTAAATTACTTACATAAATTGTGGAAATTGGAATTGGAGGTACCTAACATTGAAAAAGTTCCCAGAGGTGTTAGACTATTCTCTTCTTTAACATTATTAGAACAATTCAAGATAAGAATAGGAAGAAGAGGAAGACAATATATTAAATTTGTAAGTGGAGAAAGACAACTGTGGATTGATAATGCGAGAAACCATACAAGTATCTTATATGAACTTGGGGTCTTAATAGAAAAAAGCATCACTAATTTATATTTGTGCGATTATCCTAGCATGTGGGAGAAGATGCATTTAAAAAACTTGCTATCATTGAAGGATATTGTGCTTAAACGTTGTGGATCTCTTTTTCCACCCTCACCATCAAGAATATCACATATTTCTGATAAAGAAGAGGGTAAAACTGGACCTAATTTTAGGAGTATACAAATACATGGATGCAATCAAATGAGACACTTTTGTTCTACATCAATATCAAGAAATCTCACAAATCTTAAAGTTCTTGTTCTCCAACAATGTGTGATGACCGAAGAAGTTGTTAGTTTTTGCGATAAGACAGAACAACTCAATAAAATTGAGTTTAATGCTTTGGAAACTCTTAAACTTTGTGACTTGTACAGTCTGGAATGTTTTTGCAAAGGAATCAATGTGATTCATTTTCATAAACTAAAAACAATGGAGCTAAAAGGATTGAAGAATTTTATCTTTCCAACCAAGGTACGAGCACATATAAATTTCATGATTACTAAGTACATAACTTTTAGTTATAAAAATCAAGAAAACAATTACATGTTCTATCATTGTTTGTATTAAATAATTATATTTATTATTGTTTTGCAGTTGGAAATACCTTGCTTGGAAGAGTTGAGTATGGAATCTATTCCAAGTATTGAAACTTTGTGCAACATCTTGCCACCATCACTACAAAAGTTGGAAATTAATAATTGTGACAACTTACAATATGTCTTCTCTGATAGCGGGGTGATTTCTCATCTTAGATTCTTAACCATTAAAAATTGTAAAATGTTAAAAGGAGTTATGGGAGTAACAACGGGTGCAGAAAAACAACGGAGAAAATCAATTGAATTCTGTAATTTGTTGACATTGGACCTAAAATCCTTAGACGAACTGACGAGTTTTTTCATCGACCTAAACAATTTAGGTGACGAGGAGAAAAAGTCGCAAAGTGCACTGTTTTATGACGATGAATATCAGGTAATACATAGTAAGTGAAATTTTGTTCTTATATTTATAAGTGTAGTATAAGTAATTACTAATAAAAAAAATGTGCGAATAACTAATAATATATATAGGATATGATACATAGATAAGGAAAACTAAGTATTAATAAATGTAAAAAGTAATATGCTTTATTTCATTATGACTATGATTACTTTGATTAGGTAACTTTTGTTTTAAGTGTACTTATCATTTGTTCTTAATTTTGATTCCTAGGTTAAAACTAATACATAATCATGATATTGAAGAAGAAATAGAGTATGAGTGATATTTATTTTATAAGAATATATAAGATTTATTGACTAATTATATATATATTAAATTAGTAAATGTAAATGGATGTGTTTGATTTTGATTTTGTATGCATGCAGGTCTCGTTTCTTTGCTTAGAAGAGTTGATAATAGAGGAATTGGCAAAGATAAATTATATAGTAGGATGGAAAGAGGGAGGGAGACAAGGAGGAGGACATCATCATCATAAGATATTTCCTGTATTAGGACAACTGAAGATTATTCGTCTAAACAATTTAATACATGTGTATGAAATCAACGAGCAGCCAGGACTAGGAGTGCTTTTATTTCAAAACTTGACATGGATGGAAGTTAATGGATGTGGGAAATTGAGATATTTGTTTTCGGAGAATATAGGTAAAGTTGCTGCCAAGAACCTTGAATGGCTAGAAATCTCTAATTGTGGAATGATGGAAGTGATGATGAAATCTCTAAGGGTGTGTTTGATGATGGGGAATTGGAATTGGAATTGGAATTCCAATTCCAATTCCATGAGAATTGGCATTGAATTACAATTCAATTCCTATGTTTGGAAAAATGATAGAATTGTAATTCAATTCCAATTCCTATGTTTGGGAAAATGATAGAATTGTAATTCAATTCTAATTCCAATGTTTGTAAAATAAAATATCGGTTCAAAATGTTAACTTTTAAAATATGTTTTGACGTTTTGGCACGTTTAATACGTTTTTGACATTTTTTCACATTTTCACACGTTTTTCACGTTTTTCACACGTTTTTCAGATTTTTTACAAAATTTTCACGTTTTTCACACGTTTTAACACGTTTTTCACACGTTTTTCACGTTTTTCAACGTTTTTCACGTTTTCACATATTTTCACGTTTTTCACGTTTTCACACGTTTTTTACACGTTTTCACGTTTTTTTTCACGTTTTAATACGTTTTCACGTTTTTCACACATTACAACACGTTTTTTACACGTTTTTCACGTTTTTCACACATTTTCACACGTTTTTACGTTTTCACGTTTTTCACACGTTTTAACACGTTTTTCACGTTTTACACGTTTTTCACGTTTTAACACGTTTTTCACGTTTTCAAACGTTTTCACGTTTTTTTACACGTTTTTACACGTTTTTCACACGTTTGTCACACGTTTTTCACGTTTTTCATACATTTTTCACGCGTTTTTCACGTTTTCACGTTTTTCACATGTTTTAACACGTTTTTCACGTTTTCACGTTTTTCACATATTTTTCACGTTTTTCACACGTTTTTCACATTTTCACACGTTTTCACGTTTTTTACATGTTTTAATACGTTTTCACGTTTTTCACACATTACAACACGTTTTTCACGTTTTTCACGTTTTTCACATGTTTTTCACGTTTTTCACACCTTATTCACATGTTTTTCACGTTTTCACGTTTTAACACGTTTTTCACGTTTTTCACTTTCTTCACGTTTTTCACACGTTTTAACACGTTTTAACACAATTTTCACACGTTTTTCACACGGTTTTCACACATTTTCACACGTTTTTCACACTTTTTTTCACATTTTCACGTTTTCACACGTTTTCACACTTTTTTCACGTTTTCACACTTTTTTCACGTTTTCACGTTTTTCACACATTTTAACACGTTTTTCACGTTTTTCACGTTTTTCACGTGTTAAACGTGTTAAACGTGTTAAAAATGTGTCAAACGTGTCAAAAATGTAAAAAACATGTGAAATGTGTCAACGTGTTAAAAACGTTTTAAACGTGTTAAAAAACATGAAAACGTGTCAAAAACGTGTTAAACGTTCCAAACATGTGAAAAATGTGTTAAACATGCCAAAACGTGAAAAACGTGTCAAAAATGTGGTAAACGTGTCAAAAACGTAAAAAAAGTGTTAAATGTGTTAAAAACGTAAAAACATGTTAAACGTGTCAAAAACGTAAAAAAATGTGTTAAATGTGTCAAAAACGTGAAAACGTGTTAAACGTGTCAAAAACGTGTTAAGCATGTGAAAAACTTGTTAAACGTGTCAAAACGTGTTAAACGTGTCAAAAATGTGGTAAACGTATCAAAAACGTAAAAAAATGTGTCAAATGTGTCAAAAACGTGAAACATGTTAAACGTGTCAAAAACATGTTAAATATGTGAAAAACTTGTTAAACGTGCCAAAACGTGAAAAACGTGTAAAACGTGTCAAAAATGTGGTAAACGTGTCAAAAACGTGTTAAATATGTCAAAAACGTGAAAACGCGTTAAACATGTCAAAAACGTAAAAAAACGTGTTACATGTGTCAAAAACGTGAAAACGTGTTAAAAATGTGAAAAACTTGTTAAACGTGCCAAAACGTGCAAAATGTGCCAAAACATAAAAAACGTGTCAAACGTGTTAAAAAGTATTAAACGTGTTAAAAACGTGAAAATCATGTTAAACGTGTCAAAAACGTGTTAAACGTGTCAAAGACGTAAAAAACGTGTTAAATGTGTCAAAAAACGTGTTAATCATGTCAAGGACGTGAAAAACGTGTTAAATGTGTCAAAACGTGACAAAAACGTGTTAAACGTTCCAAAAACGTGTTAAACGTGTTAAAAACGTGAAAATCATGTTAAACATGTCAAAAACATGTTAAACGTGTCAAGAACGTGAAAAACGTGTTAAATGTGTCAAAAACGTGTTAAACGTGCCAAAAACGTGTTAAACGTGCCAAAAACGTATTAAACGTGCCAAAAATGTGTTAAACGTGCCAAAATATGAAAATATGTTAAACGTGTAAAAAACGTGTAAAACGTGTTTAATGTGTGAAAAACGTGTTAATTTGGAATTACAATTCCGACCTAAAAAGATAGGAATTGAGAACTATCAAATTACACTATATTGAATTCCATTGGAATTCTAATTCCAATTCCAATTCTTAATATTAAAGTGTCTAACAAACATAAGAATTGGAATTGGACCCTCCAATTCCAATTCCAATGCCAATTCCAGGGCTATCAAACACACCCTAATAGAGGGTGATGATGATAAAGCTGGAGGAAGTAATAATTCTGTCGACGGAAATAGTCGTCATTTCTTTCCACTCCTTAAGAAATTGAGACTTGGGAATCTATCAGGTTTGAGGAGCTTTAGTGATGTTGCTTATACTTGGGCCTTGCCATCACTAGAGGAATTAATAGTGCAAGAATGCCCCAAGCTAGAGGCACTCTCTTCCGGCTACTTGGATTCTCCAAGGCTGGACCATCTCTATTATGATAATGATAGAGAAAGAGTAAATGTAAAGAATACTTGGAAAGGTGACGTTAACACTGCATTGCGTCATTTATTTATCAAGGTATTCTCTCACTCTCTCAATCTCTCATTTATTTATCTATCTATCTGTTAGAAATTAAAGTAATAATAATAATAACAATTAATGAATCTTTTTGTTATGCAAGAGTCTCTTGGATTGTCCAAGCCTCTTGATCTTATCTTTAGTAAATGAGACTCTTCATGTCTCTTAGTTATGCTTACTTTATTTAAGTTTTGTAATCGTGTTCTTCTTTCTATCAAGTTCAATAGACATATTCTCATTCCAGTTTGTTTTCATTATCAAGAGTTTCTATTCACTTTCCAATATAATTCTTCACTGTTCGATCATCGAGGTCCTGGTTGTGACTTCGTTACATGGTATCAGAGCTTTGGTAATATTGTTGAAGAAGATATCGTTGTTATTCGATATGGAAAGTGGTGGTCGTGTAGCTGGACTCGGTTTGGAGTTGTTAAACCAGTCAAACTACCGGATATGGAAAACTTGTATGGAATCGTACCTGGTTGGGGAAGATTTGTGGGACATCGTCGTAGACGATGATGATGTAGCTCTTGAGGATGTTGCTGAAAATGCGGAAGCATCGAAGAAGCGGAAGAGACTCAACGCGAAGGCAGAATTTGTGTTGAAGAGGTCAATCTCCCATAATCTGTTTGAGCACATCATCGGTTGTGGATCTGCTCGTGAGATCTGGGAAACGCTTGATCGTCTTTTCAATAAGAAGAACGAGGCTCGTCTCCAGATGCTTGAAAACGAGTTGGCAGCCGCAAAGCAAATCGGATCTGTCTCGGAGTTCTTTCTTAAGGTAAAGAATATTTGCTTAGAAATTTCTTTATTGAACCCAGATGAGAAAATCTCAGAGGCTCGAACAAAGAGGCATATTGTTCGAGGACTTCGACCTGAATATACACCATTCATCACATCGATTCAAGGTTGGGCTCAACAACCTTCACTCGAGGAGTTTGAAAATCTCTTGTCATCTCAAGAGTCGTTGGCCGCACAAATGGCTGGAACGAGTATAAAGGAGGAGTCGAACAGTGCGTTGTTCGTGAAGAAATCGAGCTGGAAAAAGGGAAAGTCGAAGAAGGAAGAAACAGGTCAAGATTCTTCAAATACTCCTAAGAAGTCCCTTAAGTGTTTCAGGTGTGGCAAGACTGGACACTTCAAAAGAGACTGTCGAGTAAATTTGAATGGAAATTTTGTTGGTTCAAATTTCGGAGAAAAGTCTAACCAGCGTGTTGAGGAGGACTGGGACAAGGCTTTTCATGTCGATGTGACGACTTCGAAGGAAAAGAAAACAGAGGCTTCTCATGGTAAACAGGAGATCGATCAAAGGTGGATCGTCGATTCAGGGTGCGGACATCATGTTACTGGAGATGGTTCTGTGTTCTCGTCGAGTCGAGTTCATAATGGGAGCGCTGGCATTGTCACGGCTGATAACTCGGTTCACGAAGTTAAAAAGGAAGGATCAGTTGTCATTGAAAGCGATAAAGGAGAATCTATTACTCTGAAGAATGTCTACCACGTTCCAGGAATTCAGAAGAATCTCTTCTCGGTTGCAAATGTTGTAGACGCTGGAAATTTGGTGTTGTTTGGTCCAAATGATGTGAAGTTCTTAAGGAACGTGAAAGAAATCAAGGCGGATGTGGTCCACACTGGAACTCGGGTAAATGATCTTTTTGTCCTTTCAGCTTCAAATTCGTACATAGAAAGGGTGAATGACAAAAGCACCTCTTTTCTATGGCATGCAAGACTTGGGCATGTCAATATGACTAAGCTCAGTGTTATGTCTCGAAAGAAACTTGTCGAAAGTCTACCTGAAGATCTGAGAATTGAGGAGGGCAGTGTGTGTGAAGGATGTCAATATGGGAAGGCTCATCGACTTCCTTTCGACAACTCTGTATCGAGAAGTAAGGGTCCTTTGGATTGAGTTCATAGTGACTTGATGGGACCAACTCGAACTGCCTCATACTCGGGAAGTAAATATATGCTGTTGTTTGTGGATGATTTCTCCAGGTTCACTTGGGTGTACTTTGTGAAAGAGAAGTCTGAAGTGTTCTCTAAATTTCTCGAGT
Organism: Impatiens glandulifera; assembly: GCF_907164915.1. NCBI lineage: Eukaryota > Viridiplantae > Streptophyta > Magnoliopsida > Ericales > Balsaminaceae > Impatiens > Impatiens glandulifera. The sequence goes on along the minus strand of NC_061865.1, from coordinate 54,276,379 downwards.
TCAAGGAGACGGTAGAAGGAGAACAAGAAAGGAAAATTCGAGTATTGCGGACAGACAATGGTGGGGAATTTTGCTCAAAAGAGTTTGAACTGTTTTGTAGGCAAAATGGCATAAAAAGAGAACTCTCCTGCCCTGAGACCCCGCAACAGAATGGGATAGCCGAAAGGAAGATTCGACACCTTACAGAGACTTGTAAGTCTTGGCTGCATATGAAGAATATACCAAGACAGTTATGGGCAGAAGGCATGAGTTGTGCTGCTCATGTCATCAATCGAGTTCCGCTTAGCCCAAATGAGTTCAAATCTCCATTCGAGATGCTTTTTGGTTTTAAGCCAAATGTTAAACATTTTCGAGTTTTTGGATCTACTTGTTATGTCCATATTCCAGACTCGAGAAGGAGCAAATTGGATGCGAAGGCAGTCAAATGCGTGTTTGTCGGCTATGACCAGAGAAGGAAAGGGTGGCGGTGTATGGATCCGTCAACTCACAAATGCACTGTGTCGAGAGATGTTGTTTTCGACGAAATTTCTTCGTACTATATGAAGGATGTTGAAGAAACTGTTCAGACTGATCTTCCCATTCCCACGTCTACGGGAAGCTCCTGTAGTAATAATAGTGACAGGGGGAGCCCTGACATAGCTCAAGATACTTCAGTCGATGAAGGAGCCAAAGGTGAAAGATTACCAGGAAGTCCACATCAGGAAGAATCAAGTCAACAACAGAATGGGGAATCTCGACCAAAAAGGAACATTGTAAGGCCCCTTCGATTTAGGGATGATAATTTTGTAACAACCTTCTCTTGTTTCTTGGCAAACGCAATAGACGACGAAGAACCCACTTCTTATAATGAAGCAAAAAATGTCAAGGAATGGGTGACAGCAATGGAGGAGGAAATGCATGCTCTCAAGAAGAATGAGACATGGGACGTTGTTCCGAAGCCTCCTGATACTCAAACAGTCACATGTAAGTGGGTGTATCGAATCAAGCGAAAGGCTGATGGAAACATAGATCGATACAAAGCTAGATTGGTCGCTCGAGGATTCTCACAGAAGTATGGAGAAGATTACGAGGAGACATTCAGCCCAGTTGCGAAGATGACGTCAATTCGCACTGTGTTGGCCTTAGCAGCAAGTTCTCGATGGAAGTTGTGGCAATTGGATGTCAAGAATGCATTTCTCTACGGAGAACTTGATCGTCCAATATATATGGAACAACCACCTGGATTCGAGAAGACTGATGGTTCCCAATTGGTCTGTAGACTTAAGAAGGCACTATATGGATTAAAGCAAGCCCCGCGTGCTTGGTATGGAAAGATTGCAGAATATCTTCAATTTTGTGGGTACAAGGCTTCAGAATCTGACTCAAGTCTGTTTATAAAGAAGAGTCAAGGACAGATGGTGGTGGTGCTTCTTTATGTGGATGACATAATCTTGACGGGCAGTAACTATGATGAGGTTGCTCGTCTACAAGATGAGCTCTCGCTTCGTTTTGAGATGAAGAAGCTTGGTGAACTTGGAACCTTCCTTGGTCTGCAAATCGAAAATTTCGATAAAGGGTTGTTTGTATCGCAGATCAACTACGCAAAGAAGTTGGTAGAAAATTTTGGTATGACTGATGGAAAAAAGAGCTATACTCCTCTCGACGTAAATCCTAGACTTAGTCGAGACGAAGGAACATGTCTACCAGATCCTCGTCCTTATCGTGCTCTTGTGGGAAGTTTGATTTATCTGACTATAACAAGGCCTGACATTGCTTATGCAGTTGGAGTGGTGAGTCGATACATGCAGGAGCCAAGGAAACCACACCTCGAAGAAGCGAAAAAAATTCTGAAGTATATTAATACCTCACTAGATATTGGTCTACTCTACGAAAAAGATGTAAAATTCGTCTTGCAAGGATATGCAGATGCTGACTTTGCTGGAGATCGAGACGATCGAAGGTCCACATCTGGGTTTGTTTTTCTTTGTGGAAACACTAGCATATCTTGGAGTAGCAGAAAACAAGGATCGGTATCCTTATCTACAACAGAAGCAGAATACAAAGCATCAGCTCACGCAGCACAGGAGTGCATATGGCTTCGTAGACTCTGGGAGGATTTTCATGTCAATTTTGATCAGCCAGTTCCTATACATGGAGATAATTTGAGTGCTATTAAATTGACTTCAAATCCTGTGTTTCATGCGAGGACAAAACACATTGAGTTGGAGCATCACTTTATTCGTGAAAAAGTACTAGAGGGAATCATTGAGATGGTTGCAGTAAGGAGTGAAGACAATATTGCTGATATCTTCACAAAAGCACTTCCTAAAGGTCCGTTCGAAAATCTACGATCTAAGTTGGGACTAGTTCATCGGGCATCACTTTAAGGGGGAGTGTTAGAAATTAACGTAATAATAATAATAACAATTAATGAATCTTTTTGTTATGCAAGAGTCTCTTGGATTGTCCAAGCCTCTTGATCTTATCTTTAGTAAATGAGACTCTTCATGTCTCTTAGTTATGCTTACTTTATTTAAGTTTTGTAATCGTGTTCTTCTTTCTATCAAGTTCAATAGACATATTCTCATTCCAGTTTGTTTTCATTATCAAGAGTTTCTATTCACTTTCCAATATAATTCTTCACTGTTCGATCATCGAGGTCCTGGTTGTGACTTCGTTAATCTTTTATAATTAAATTGACTACATTATTATTATTTACACACAGAAAAAAGCACAATATCTAGAGAACATGGACGAAGAAGAAGACGATGAAGAAGACGACGATGAAATGATCAGAATATGGGTGGATAATGCATTTAAACAAAGAATGCAATTAATTAATAATGGGCAAGTACGTCCTCTCCTCTTCTCTTCTCTTCTATTTCCACAATACATGCTTTCTTACATTACATTTGACATATGATTGATTACAAATGATAAACTATGTCTACATCTTACTGTGTTAGTTCATTCCATGGTACCTAATTAATTAATTAATTAATCACTTTTTGTATATGTGAAATTAACATATATATGTTTCTGATTTATGTGTTTTACTGATCATTAACCTTATTTCTAGGCACTACATGCAGATTGGCAAGACGGAAAAGCAGGAGATGAAGCCATAAAAGATAAATCATATATATATAATATATATAGACATAATAGATGAAAGTAACATTATTCTCAAATTAATTATGCACCAGACTTAATTTGTGCTTTCATGTTGTTCTTTTTTGTTGATATATTTGTTCTTGATTGATAATTATAAGTGTTTGAAAAAAAATATGTACTCCACAATTTCATCCTATTTTAAATTAGTATTTCACTTTTATTTTCTTCATAAATGATTAATTAAATATATATATATATATATATATATATATATATATATATATATATATATATATATATATATATATATATATATATATATATATATATATATATATATATATATATATATGTCACACTTATCATAAGTGGTCCAAATGACTAATTAAGATATATATTAAAAAAAAAGGAAGCTTTAAAATAAAGCAAACATCTTATGATGATCCCAATAAGGAGAGAAATGTGAGACAAGTCTAATATATTCTCAAGTCTAATATATCCCAATAAGGAAATGAGAATTTGGGTAAATAAAATCAAATGAAATTCAAACGAAATTCACATGAAATTCAAACGTGAATTAAAGTGAAATTTGATCCAAATAATTAAATTATTATAATTAATTTGTTAATTATGTAATTAATATTTAATGGCTTGAAAAACAATTATCAAATTAAATATATTTAATTTTGTTAATTCTCATTGTAATCTTCATGATATTATTGCTATCAATTTATTAGCAATTTAGAAAATCATGTAAAGTGTATTTTTTAATGTAGAGAAAATGCAAAGGAAAAGGCAATCAAGGTGAGCCGTTGGATCAAAGATTAATGGTTGATTTTATTTTTATGAAAGTTTAACTTTTCAACAATATAAAACCCCTCATCTCTAATCTGAAACACTTAATCATCTTATATTTTCTCACTCTAGAATTTCAAAAGCCTCTTTTTGTTTTGTGATTGTTCTTCGAGTTCTTTGCTCGATATTTCTGTTAAAAACCGGTGATAGTTCAGGTACACTGATCAAGTTCGACGAGTAGTGATTTCAGTGCAGAATCACTACAGGATCCGTTGTACCCTGGGAGACAGACATCTGCGATAAGCTCTAACACAAACGGGAGACGGTAAAACTGTTTTAAAGAAAATGTGCTAAGGACATGCCTCGAATCAACATTTTATTTGGTGATTTCGTTCTTTGTAATATTGTATTAATTTAATTTATTTGTAACATTATTTTATATATATTTCTGTAATTTATTTCAAGACAAAATATCTAACAAGTATTAAGTCATTTGGTTTTATATATATATATATATATATATATATATATATATATATATATATATATATATTTTTTTATTTTTAAAGTTTTTGATATGATTGAATTTCAAAACACACATTACCTTGTCATAATACCAATTTAACAAATGGATATATTTTTGTAAGAGAATCAAATCATAAATATAACATAAATATGATGTTTTTATTATGGAAAATGATAGTCAAATGAAGTACACACAATATATCAATTCATATTTTCATCATGCCAAATTAAAGAGAAATATCAAGTCAAATAATTCCATATTAACTATTATGGATTTGTACTTGAGGCTTTCAATCTTTATCTCTTCACTAACATTGCAATGATTTAGGATGAGTGAGTCGTCTTTGAAGGTCAGAAGGATCCGCCATGGAAGAGGTCGATATCCTCTGTTTTTTGTTTCTTCCAAGTTCACAAAAGCTTAACAATTTAATGGTTAATTTTCCTAGATGAAGCTTGTTAGAGTAAAATAATAGGAATTGATTGGAAAATAGTTGCATATTTTTTGTTTTATTGTTAGGTAAGTGCAGATGAAACATTCAAATGGGACGTTGAAAAAGAAAGTAACCTCGTATGCTCCTTAATCAGATTACGAGTTTATTGATTTGGGATGTGGAATGTGATATGCTTATATTTATCTAAAGAAAATGTAAATAGAATATGAGTTTGTGAGAAATTGTCAAAATTATTCAATTTCATTTAACTAGATTATGAGTTTTTTTTATTAGTTTTCATCTTTTGAAATAGACAAAAGGTTGTTTTCTAGGTTTGACTAAACCATCCTATTGGAAAGTAAAAAACAAATTATGCTTTTAGAAGCTTTAAAAAGTTGCTGAATCAATTCTTGGATTTGATTAAATAAAAATCTAAAATAAAAAGATTTGCGACAATTAATTTAAATTTACCGACCATAATTAAGCGTCGCTAAAAGTTACATCAACTATTGACGCAAAATACAAGTCGGAAAATTACTAGCGACGGTTTTATGCGTCGATAAAAATCTTTTTATTCGTCGCCGAAGATATTTCCTGTATTAAGAATATTGTCGATGTCTGATCTACACAATTTAATACATATGTATAAAATGAACCAGCCAGGACTAGGAGTGCTTTTATTTCAAAACTTGACATCCCTGGAAGTTGGTGGATGTGGGAAATTGAGATATTTGTTTTCGGAGAATATAGGCAGAGTCGTTGGCAAGCACCTTCGGTGGCTATGTATCTGTAAATGTCCAATGATGGAAGTGGTGATGAAGAATATTGAGGAGAAATTAATAATAGAGGATGATGATAAGGCTGGAGGAGGAGGAAGTCATTTTTTTCCATTCCACTCCTTGAGACATTGTTACTTTTGGATCTATCAGGTTTGAGGAGCTTTAGTGATGTTTCTTATACTTGGTCCTTGCCATTACTAAGACAACTACAAGTGTATCAATGCCCCAAGCTAGAGGCACTCTCTCCCGGCTATTTGGATTCTCCGATGCTGGATCATCTCTATTATGATTATTATAGAGAAGAAGAAGTAAATGTAAAGAATACTTGGAAAGGTGACGTTAACACTGCATTGCGTCATATCAAGGTGCTCTCTCCCTGTCTATTTCTATTTTATTTTGTGTTGGTTTCTTTCTTACAAATTAAGCTTTATAATTATTAAGTTAAAGAAATTGATATTATTATTATTAATTTACAAACACAGGAAATGGATGAAGAAGAGGATGCTGAAGAATGAGAAGATATAATGGGAGGGTACGTAATTCAGTAAAATAAAGAAGATATAATGCTGAAACTTCATGATTTGAATCTCAATAATAGAAATACCTACTCCAGAAAGATCTGTACAGATTAATTTCGCTTTTCCTTCTGTATGCATGCATGCATGGTATATCACTCTCTTTGATTGAATTGCTTCATTTTATTATGCATGGCTTCTTTGAATTAGTTGTCTATTTTTGTCTAGCTCTGCTTATGTTGGGATTTTCAATGCTCAGAAATCATGTTAGGATTTACATATAAAGAAGATCATGTCAGGCCATTCTCTTCTCTTCTCATCTAGTTGAAGTTTATATATTTTTATTCTAGGGATTACACTACTTGACCTAACCCAATAACCCAACTTGCAGGAAACACAATTCTCTATTATGGATTGCAGCCATATTGCCTATTCTTGTTGCATCCTTACCATCATCTAAGCTTCAATCATTTCACCAACTCTTGCTCGGATTCGCTAAGAGAGGAAAGATCATTCAATCATCTTCATATGTAATTTATTCCCCTTTTCTAATTTTTTTTTTCATATATGACTTGATTTCATAACTTTGTCAATTCTTGTGTTTTTTCAGAGCTTCACTTTGCAACAAAAACATTTCTGCCTTTTCTATATCTTGGGGGTGACTTGGACTACCTTCTTGCTTGCAACCACTTCCTTTTACGCATATCAGACTATTCTGTTTCTGTATGAGTCATTGGAACTATCTTCTGTTGCGAGCCATCTGACTGGATCGAGCAGCTCTAAACACCACGTATATGCTGCAACTTCGGTTGATCATAGGGATATTGTTGTGCGGTCCATATTCCTGCTTGTATGGATGGAAACTCAAGTAGTGATTGAGGCGTCTCATTGAAACAATCTATGTGTTCAACTATAGGCCTAAAGCTCGGATGCACATCTTTGCATTCCTCGCCGGCATATTGCGTGTCTTTTTCTTGTTAAACATTGTTTGATTAGTGGTTTGAAATTTATTAGAATTGTTTTTCTTCTAATGTATTTGCTTACACATTGGTTTGATTTTGAAGCAAGTTCTGTTTTCATCATTATTGAAACATGTGAGAGCTCTTTTAGGAAATCTGTTATTATTGAAAATCAGGGTAACTGTGGAATCTGATACATTTAATAGTGAAAAAATCAGAAGTAGAAGTATCTTCATAAGAGACATTTACAAATCGAGTCATTTTGTAGGGGTTAGGTTGACTATATATAGCTTTTTGAGAAGAATCTATGGAAGAAATTAGTATGATCAATTACAACATATGACCTCCAAAAGTGAGATATGAAAAAGGGTAAATCGATATAATTGAAAAAATCAATACCCTTCCCAAGTAGAAGCCATATAACAAAAACAGAATGGAAATAACAAAGAAGAAAGGTCTCACATATTTAATCTGAAAAAATCGATATAACTGAAAAAATCAATACCCTTCCTTTAATAAAATTGGTTAGTTCTCTTACAAATTCATCTTCTAGAGATGGTTTGAGTTTAGAATGAAGTTCAAATTCAAAATGAAAAAAAAAACAATAGGCTACTCATGCTGTCTTTCAACAGTAGGACAGAGACTATTGTAAAAATGAAATGAATTGGATTGAACCTTTGAATTATTCTTGGTTTCTTTTCCTTTTCAACTGAATTTGGCGATTTAAAGCTCTTAAACAATTTCTTAAAGGAGGAATGATTTATATAGTTTTTGTGTTATATTTGAAAATTATAAAACTGTTCCTTCATGTTAGGTTGACCTTGTGCAAGCATATTTTTCGTTTTATTGTTAGGTAAGTGGAGATGAAACATTAAAATTGGACGTTGAAAAAGAAAGTAACCTCGTATACTCCTTAATCATATGTTTATCTAAAGAAAATGTATTTGTGAGAAAATATTCAATTTCATTTAATTAGATTATGAATTGTTTTAATAGTTCCATCTTTGTAAATTGATAAAATGTTGTTTTCTAGGTTTTCCTAAACCATCCAATTGAAAAGTAAAAAAATAAATTATGCTAAAAGAAGCTTTAAAAAAATCTCTGAAAACTATATCTTTGATTTGATTTAAAATACTTCTAAAATAAAATAATTTGGCGACATTTAATTTAATTTTAGCTGCGCATAAATAAGCGTCGATAAAAGTTACCCGACTAATATTTGGGCGACGTAAGATTACGATTTCTTTTGTCAGTAATATTCTGCCTTGTTAATTGTTTTTATTTTTTTTGCAAATGCTAACCATTGGGCTGCCTTAAGTATATTAATTTTTTTTGTATTTAATTTAACAAATATCCTATAAATTATTTTAGCTTAGAATATATTGTTTTCTTTATTTGTAGATGATTGAACTCTTATACAGGTAAATTTTTTTTCTTAAGATTTAATCTTCTTTATTATATAATATTTTTTTCTCTTCTTATTGTCATTTTTATTTTATTTTTTTGTGTCATTCTTTGTTATTATGATTAAACGATTTTAATCATTTTTAATATATCTAAACCATTTTTTTTATTTAAATCCAAAAGAATAAAACATGCTCTATTAAATAAGAATTTAAAGGGGAAATTAGTCATCACTAGTGGTGACAACTTTTATCTTTATTTGAAGCCAATGAGAGAAAAATATGGCATCAATAAAGTAGATGAAATATTCGGTACACTTTATTCCCCTCCAATAATTAATTAAAAATTGTATTAATAACAACTCAATAGTACTAAAGCATGATCTAATAATGGCATTCTATATCTAAAGCAGATTTATTATAATTTATATTTATATTATATCATTAAAAATGCAGAAGAATAATTTTGTATAGATAGTGGCAACAAGAAGATTGGAAAAAGTCTTAAATAAATAAAATGGCGTGAATCATTAATTAGTTATAGTGACAAGCACACATTCATATAGAATCAAAAGAAAAAACCACTCATAATATAATATTTCACCACACATAATATAATAATTTGTTTGTAGACTTGACCAAACACTTTTCGTGTATTCCCATATATTGTTTAAACTGAAATGTCCAAATATTAATCATCACAAACTTAATTAAAAATACATTGTAATGAAAAAAAACATTTTGTTATTATTTTTTTTGTTTCCAACTGAGCAATCTTGTTATATTTCGAGTGAGTTTTGTGATAATTTAAATACTCGTATTTTTGTAATATTTTTTTGTCATTGTGTTTAAATGACTCTCATTATATCATATTGTATGAATATTTTTTAAAAAATATATAAAAAAAAACTATTTTGATGCTAATTAGTTATATGGTAATTTTTCACACTAATATAATTCGATAAAAAAAAATGGATTATCACAAGCTGGTGCTGGTGGGCATGTTACAATTGGAATCAAATTGCTTAGAATTTGAGGTTTGATAAAGATTGAATGATGATGATGAGAAGATTTTACATGCATAATAACATTCTAATAATCTATGTGCTAAAATGAAAATAAAACTCAGTATGATTTAGGATAGATTAAAAAATATATATTATAATAAATAAAATATGTTAAAACTATATAAAAAAAATCTTCTCAAAATGTATTAAATAAATCACTTTCATGCATAGTTTTAAGTGACTAAAACATCATTATTCTCTTATGTGCACCTGACCTATGATTCAATATGGTGATAAAATTTGACAATGGGGGCTTGTTATTGAAGAAAAAATAGTCATGTAAAATGCGTACAATGTTTTCTTCACCTTCCGCATTTTTGTCGTCAATAGTACATCATAAAATTGTTATTTCATCGAATCTCTATTGATTGTTCTCACGTTAAAAAATAATTCTCTTAAATGACTTTAGACCTTTCAATGAGAGAATATTCAACAAATAATTAAAAATTCAAAAAAGATTTGATATGAAGTTCTTAAATATAATAAAACACAAATTTTATTTATAAAATACTTAACGATATATTATAATTTTTTTATTGTTATATAATGTAATTAGTTGTTCTCTTCCTAATATATATAAAAAAACACTTTTGAAATTAATCAAAAATTATTTATATATTTTTATTTAACATAAACATCGATGTATAAAAAAGTACATAAACATGAACACTTTTAAGGGATTTGACAGAAGTACCATCTACCATTCTTAAGTAAAAAAGAGTCTTTTCATTAAGTGTACCTTGTTGTTAGCAGATGATTTCTCATACATATCAGAAAGAATTTTCATCAGACCCATGGTGGTCTTCTCTTTTGCTATATTGTGAGCAACCGTCTTGGCTAGCGTCAATCGGAAAACTCCCAAAATATGTGTATCAAGGAGTTTCCATGCAGTTTTATCCATCTTCTTTAGTTTCTCACTCAAAGGAAAATGAAGCTTCTTTCCATAGAGATAACTTTCAATCTGAATCCTCCAGAAGGCATAATCTATCACATCGAATATTCCAATCCCATGTCCTATACTATTCTCGCTTGTCATCGTTTCGAATGCTCAGATCTAGTCTAGTCGCTCTGATACTGGTTGTTAGAATTTGTATCTCCCAAATCTAACCTGCTTAAAACGATCTGTAAAAACTCAAGAAAGAATAACACAAGAAGACAAAAAATTATAGTGGTTCACTCAAATAAACTTTTGGTTATGCCCAAGTTCAAAACCAAATACAAACCCAATAAACTCTAATTAACAATTGTAGAATTTATAATAAGTGTAGGCTTCATAACTCAACAATGTTCTTACCCTAGGGTCAGCTGTATTCATTAAAAGTCGAAGTTTTGGCAATTCAAATGTTTCCATCTAAGGGTTCATTTGATCTTGCGTGTATAGGTACAACTGCGCCACCTGTAGAAAATAATTTCCCTTTGTATACGTACAGGTGGTGTTGTCGAGTGATTCAGGCCGTGCCTGTAAAGGTAGATCAAATTAACCCTATCCCAGTGTTGCATGTTCTATAAGGACCACTAAAAACTGGACTCATTTTTAATATCACTAATTAGCTTAGGAATCCCACCAAGTAGTCCAGTAGTAAAAGTCGACTTAAGAGACCAAAATGTTACGGGTTCGATTTTATCTGAACGCGTTTTGAGTTTCAGCAGGGGTCATGACTGTGGGATTATCATGCTAGCTCTTCTTTAAAACTCATAGACAAAAACAATCTAATTAGCTTAAGGAATTAAACTTATAGACTTTGAATTTAAAAATGTTACAATTGAGGATATTTGTCCAGGGTAGTGGAATTAAAAAAAAAAACTACATATATATTATCTTTATATAATATTTTCAATATATTATATTTTATTAGTCCCGACAAATAAAGAGACGGTGATAATAACTTTTATAATGAATAATTGAATACCCATATTTTCTTCTACTTGCACCTATTCCAATCTTTGAAGGAATTTTTATTGTAGGATTTTTATTAAAGTGTTGGTTTCTTTCTTTTTAAGGTCTTGTTTGATAAAAGATTTTATAATCAAATAATTTATTAAATTATTAATTAAAATATTAAACTAAAATATTTTTATAAAAATAAATAATATTTTAATCATTTAACCAAAATAATTTATTTCTTGATAACAAATTAAGTTGGACCAGACACTAAAAATAAAATAACATTTTAATCATTTAACTAACATATGTGGAATAATAAGAAAAGATTAAAATAAGTTGAACTAGATTAAAAACTTTGATTTATTAACCATTAAGGTAGTTTAAGTGACAAAAGTGAGGTCACAAAATTTAATTCTTTACTTAAGTTGAACTATATGGACTATATAGAGTCATGCTAGCATTTAAAAAAATGATTTACACAATATATATATAGGGATTAGGAATTGGGACAAGAATGATCTGAATAAATTCAATGCAGTGTAATTCAATTATTAGAATTTCATATTTTGTAAAGAAAAAGCTAAAGCAAACGAATCATATTACTTTAATGACAATCGAATCATTCATCTTTAGTTGATGTTACATAACTTTATGTTTTTAATAATAATTTTTAATATTGCTTGCTTGGTATATCATTTGTAGATCTTCTGTATTATGTGCATTCTTTTTTTAAGAAACAAGAACACAGAAGAAAGAAAGAAAGAAAGAAAGAACAAGGCATACAAATGGCAGCAGAGTTTGGTTTGAGTGTACTGGGAAAGATCGCGGAGTTGCTGATTGAGCCAATTCAACGAGAACTTGGCTATCTCTTATGCTTCAACAATAACTTTCAAGAGCTCCAAACTCAACTGGAAAAACTAAAAGAAACAAGAGAGGATGTACAAGCAAGGGAAGATGCAGAAATGAGGAAGCGGAACACCCTGGGTGAATCCGTCAAGAGGTGGATTGGGGATGCAAAAGAAAAAATTGAAGAAGCGGATAGTCTTATCAAAGAGAAGGCCGAGGTTCAAAAGGGGTGTTTCTCCATCAAATGGTGTCCTAATATAAGCTTGCGCTTTTCTTTGGGCAGGAAGGGGAAGAAGTTATCTGTCGTTATCATTGAGCTTCTTCAATCCGGTGGTGACTTGCCACACACGGGTCACGCCTTACCCGTGTCACCCATAAATATGCGCAATTACATTGGAGATGCTCATGATTTCAACAGCCCAAGTCAGATTGTGGAAGACATCATTGAGAAGTTAAGGGATGAAAAGACAATGTTAATTGGGATATGCGGGATGGGAGGCATTGGAAAGACTACATTGGCCAAGCAAGTCCTCCAAAAGGTACAAGACTTTCATAAGCCTTTATTTGACGTTCGAGTTATTTCGACTGTCTCCAATAGTCCCAATTTCAATACTATCCAACAACAAGTCGCGGAGATGTTAGAGTCTTCGCTTAAAGAAATAGAGAATGAGATTTTAAGAGCAGAACAATTACGAAAAGCTTTTAGTAACAAAAAGGTTGTTGTCTTGTTGGATGATGTTTGGAAAGAGTTTGATTTAAATGCTTTTGGTTTTCCATTAACAAAATCAAATGTTGATGGGAGTTTCTGTAAAATAATTTACACATCTAGAAACAAAGATTCATTATGGTCAGGTGAACGGAACATCACCAAACAAGAATTCTCTCTTGACATTTTGTCAGATGAAGAATCCTTGACTTTGTTTAAAAGAAAAGTCAATCTGCCTAATGATGATATTGAAAAAAATGAAATAGCAAGAAAAATTGTGAAAGAATGTGCAGGACTGCCCCTCGCGCTTGAGGTTGTAGGAGGCGCTCTCGTAAATAAGAGAACATCCGCGTGGAACGATATGCTTTTCAGGTTGCAGAGTCAACAACTTCACCATGACAAGATAGACAAGGTCGTGCAGACGAGTTATGACTTCTTAGAAGATCACGAAGCCCAATTCTTGTTCTTGCTCTGCTGCTTATTCCAAGAAGACGAAGTGATTCCTATCCAGACGTTGTATCGTTATGCAGTGGGTTTGCAACTCTTCAAAGGTATGAACCTACACCGTATAAGTGATCGTGTCGACACCTTATTAGAGGACCTAACAAAGAGAAATTTGCTAATAAATGTTAAAGAATATGCAGTGAAGATGCATGATGTGGTGAGAGACGTGGGAATTTCAATTGGAAAACAAGAACAAAACGGTTTTAGTTTTATAGAGGAGGATGAACAAGAGATTGTCTTCAGTGGAGGCTCAGAATTGGAGATACTACGTTTGAATACTTTACGTTTCTACCTACCAAATATTAAAATGCCAGAAAATTTATTTCAAGGAGCGGATAATCTCAAAGTTCTTGATATAATCGGCACTTTCAGCCAGATTAGTGAGTTTCCATTATTTTCTTTTTTAACCAACTTGAAGATGTTATCTCTAGAGGGATTTAATTTTAATATGTCAACCAATGTATCTACCATTGGACATATTAAGTGTTTGGAGATCCTTAGCCTTCGAAATTCAATCATGAAAGATTTGCCAAACGAAATAAGTGAGTTAACAAACTTAAGATTGTTGGATTTGACTAGGTGCAAATGTTTCATAATCAATGGTGTTCTTTCGAATCTTACTAATCTACAAGAATTGTACATGTTGGAGAGCTTTCAAGATTGGAGGCTACAAAAAGAAGATGTTAATGATGGAGACAATCATGCAGCAGGTCTGGAGGAGTTAAATTGCTTACATAAATTGTGGAAATTGGAACTGGAGGTAATCAACATTGAACAAGTGCCGAGAGGTGTTAGGCTATTTTCTTCTTCAACATTATTGGAACAATTCAAGATAAGAATGGTAGAAAAATATGAGAGAGGAACTCAATTTCAAGCTGGGAAAAGACAACTGTGGTTGGAAAATGTTAGAAACAATACCACCAGTTCCTTACATTTACATGATGAACTTGGGGTCTTAGTAGAAAAGGGCATTACCAATTTATGTATAAGCAATGATCTTGTCATGTGGGAGAAAATGCATTTAAACAGTCTTCTATCATTGAGAGAAGTTGTTCTTAAAAATTGTGGATCAATTATTACTCTTTTCCCACCGTCACAATCATCGATGGAAATAGAAGAGATCAATGGACTTGGGCGTTATTTGTGGCGTATCGAAATATATAAATGCAGTCAAATGAGGCACTTATGTTCTACATCAATATCAAGGAATCTCACAAATCTTAAATATCTTGTTCTTCAAGACTGTGAAATGACTGAAGAAGTTGTTAATTTTTGCGATGAGACAGAACAACTCAATAAAATTGAGTTCAATGCTTTGGAAACTCTTGTGCTACGTGAATTGTCTAGGATGGAAAGTTTTTGCAGAGGAATAAATGAAATTTATTTTCATAAACTAAAAATATTGCGGCTAACAGGACTGAAGAATTTTATATTTCCAACAAAGGTACGTACCACATATAAATTTCATTATTACTATGTACAACTTTTAGTTATAAAATAAAATGATACAATTACATATTCTATCAATGTGAGTAATTTTTTATTATATTTATTATTTTGTAGGTGGAAATACCTTGTTTGGAGATTCTGGAGATCTCATTTATTCCAAATATTGAAACTTTGCCCATCGTGGCTCCATCCCTCAGATTCTTAAACATTGATAGTTGCGGAAGCTTAAAATATGTCTTCTCGGAGATCTTCTTGATAAGTATTTCTCATCTTGAAAATTTATCCATTAAAAAATGCAAAATGTTGAAGGGACTAATAGGAGTGTCGAAGGGTGTGGAAGTGGAGTCGAAAAAATCAATTGAATTCCCCAATTTGATGAGATTGCATCTCGCATCCTTAGACAAATTAAGGAGTTTTGTCATGGACATCAACAATTTGGACGTTGAAGAGAAAAAGTCGCAGCAAAAAACACTATTTGATCATGATGAGGTAATAGTAAGTGGAAATTTGTTCTTTGTTAATTTTATAGTAGTATAATTAAATTGGGAATAACTTTATTAATAAAAAGTACTGGAAGAATAAGTATAATATAATTTTACATATGTGTATAGGAAGAGGCATCTCAAAAAATATCAAATTCTTGTTCTTAAAAAATGTGAAATGATGGAAGAGGATAATAAAAGGTTACATGTTCTATTATTGTGAGTAATTTTTATTTTTATTTATTATTTTGTAGTTGGAAATACCTTACTTGGAGGAGCTGAGTATGACATCTATTCTAAATATTGAAACTTTGTGCTTGCCACCATCATTGCAAAGGTTGAATATATATAGGTGTGACAACTTCCAATATATTGACTTCTCTAATAGCATGGTGATGAAGGTTATTTCTAATCTTAGAAGTTTAACCATTCGAAAATGTAAAATGTTGAACGGAGTAGTAGGAGTAACAATGGGTGTAGGAGAGCAACAGAGAAAATCAATTGAATTCCCTAATTTGTTGATATTGTATCTTGAATCCTTGGACGAATTCACGAGTTTTGTCATTAATGTCAACAATTTGGGTGACAAGGAAGAAAAGTCGCGAAATGCACTATTTTATCACGATGATTATCAGGTAATAGAAAATAGAAAGTGAAATTTTGTTATTAAGTTTAGTAGTGTAGTATAATTAACTTTTCTAATAATAAAAAGTAATATATATATATATATATATATATATATATATATATATATATATATATATATATGAGTATATATATATATATATATGAGGAAAACTAAGTATTAATTAGTAAATGTAAAAAGTAATGCTTTATTTTCAAAGAATATATGAGATTTATTGACTAATTATGTATATGTATAATTAGTAAATGTAAATGGATATGTTTGATTTTGTATACAGGTCTCATTTCCTTGTTTACAAGAGTTGGTGATAGATGGATTGCGAAAGATAAATTATATAATAGGAAGGAACAGTGAACAAGTAAGAGTTCATGATGATATCGAGGAATGGCATGGCAGGGAATTATTAGTATTTCCTAATGTGGAGACATTGCGGCTACAACATTTAAAGGAACTCGTGAGTTTTGTTGGAGTGATGAACAATATTGACAACAATTGCAAAAATCAAAATGCATTATTTCATCCTGACGATGATGATGAGGTAACTTTGTCGGTGTATATAAGTAAATTTTTTTTCTTAATTTTGATTCCAAATTAAAATATTATTAGTGTTTTACAATTAATTGGGAATAGTTAAATTATATATTTATATATATATAACTAAGAATTATATATTACAAGGAAAATTAAGTATTGGGTATTATAAGGTAAATTAAAATAAAAAATGGTTATAATATATGTGGAAATTCTTTGTAATTATATTTGAAATTAATAAATGTAAATGCATTTGTTTTATATTGTATGCAGCAGGTCACATTTTCTTCTGTAAAAGAATTGAACATATATATATATGGTGGAATTGCCAAATATAGTAGGATGGAAAGAGGGAGAAGATCATCATTTCCTGCATTAAGAGAGAGAGTTGTGGTTGCTTAATTTAAGCAATTTAATTAATACATATGTATGAAATCAACCAGTTAGAGTTAAGACTAGGAGTGCTTTTATTTCAAAACTTGACAAATTAACAAATTATCAAAGATAAATTATAAAGTAGAATGGAAATACAGATGGAGACTAATATATATATATAATCATGATATTGAAGAAGAAATAGAACTAATTCTTGTGAAAAAATTGAGATATTTATTTTCTCTTCTAAGAATATATGAGATTTATTGACTAATTATTTATATATGTTAAATTTTAAATGTAAATGGATGCGTTTGATTTTGTATACAGGTCTCATTTCCTTCTTTACAAAAGTTGAGTGTATATAGATTGCCAAAGATAAATTATATAGTAGAAAGGAAGACTGGACAAGTAAGAAGACGTCGTGATGATGAAGGCTATGGCAAGGAAATTCAACAACACATATTATTATTATTCCTTAATTTGAAGAGATTGGAGCTTATTCATCTAGAGGAACTCGTGAGTTTTGTTGGAGTGATGAACAATATGGACAACAGTTATAAAAATGAAAATGCGCTCTTTCATCCGGAAGATGACGAGGTAACTTTTATAATTGTAAAGTTAAAACAGTATTATAGTTATGTATAAGTAATTGGGGAATAGTTAAATTATTAATATACATAACTAAGAACTATGTATTACAATGAAAACTAATTAGTATTGTGCATTATAAAGTAAATTAAAAAAATGATTATAATATATATGGAGATTTGTTGTCTAATTGTATGAGAAATTAATAAATGTAAATGCATGAGTTTGATTTTGTATGCAGGTCTGGTTTCCTTGCTTAGACAACTTGTATATAAGGAAATTGCCAAAGATAAATTATATAGTAGGATGGAAAGAGGGAGAAGGACATCATCATAAGATATTTCCTGTATTACATCACTTGGAGTTGCGTAATTTAAGCAATTTAATACATATGTATGAAATCAACCAGTCAGGAGGACTAGGAGGAGTGCTTTTATTTCAAAACTTGACATCCCTGGAAGTTGATGGATGTGGGAAATTGAGATATTTGTTTTCGGAGAATATAGGTAGAGTCTCTGTCAAGAACCTTGAGTTGCTAATAATTAGTAATTGTGGAATGATGGAAGTGGTGATGAAGAATATTGAGGAGGAGGAATTAATAATAGTGGATGATAAAGCTGGAGGAGGAAGTAATAGTCATTTCTTTCCACTCCTTAGGGCATTGAAATTGGAGTATCTATCAGGTTTGAGGAGCTTTTGTGATGTTGCTTATACTTGGGAGTTGCCATCACTAGAGTATCTACAAGTATCAAAATGTCCCAAGCTAGAGGCACTCTCTCCCGGCTATTTGGATTCTCCAAGGCTGAATGAACTCAAGTATAGTTATGATAGAGAAGAAGTAAATGTAAAGGATACTTGGAAAGGTGACGTTAACAAAGCATTGCGTTATATCAAGGTGCTCTCTCCCTGTCTATTTCTATTTTATTTTGTGTTGGCTTCTTTCTTATAAATAATTAAGCTTTTTAAGTTAAGTTTACTACATTATTATTATTATTATTATTAATTTGTACACCCAGAAAGAAACAGAAGAAAAGAGACTAGAGAACATGAATGAAGATGCTGATGACGACGACGACGACGACGACGACGACGACGATTCAGAAGATTGAGGAATTAATGGGTAAGTAGGATTTGTTCTGTTATATTAATTACATCATGTGATTGATTACTCATCTTACTGTCTTCCTCCTTTTCAGGGCTGCTTAATCTGCAACATATTATTATTGTTTCCGTGCAAGATACCATCAAATAAGTTGCAGCTTCGATCGTGTCTTTACATGCTTACAACTAATAGCTCGAGACATAATCATCATAATTAGTAATATTGCTCTCTGCTACAAGAACTTATATCAATATATGCATAAATCCTTTAATTATGTTTGTTCCTTTTTAAGCATTTTTTTTTTGTTTATGTTTCAGTACTGCTGCTGTTCTCTTAATGTCTAATTTTGTTATGTCTGGTGATACTTTTGATACTCTGCTTTTTGTAATATTTTTGTTCGTTCTGATTATTTGATCAAATCTGGAGGACGAGGAATAATTATTTCTCTCGGGAATAATCATTTCTTTCCATTCTCAGTAAACTTTTCACTCGACCTTTGTTGATGTCTAAACTATGGTTTTTAGCTCGAAATGAAAAAGAATTGTTTGGTTTTTGAACTGCAGCCTACTTTTTGTTTGTTTTCAGTGTGATTTCAAATGCAAACATTCAAAAACAGACTAATCAATTCAGTTTATCATCAAATAATTGCCTACTATCAAGTTCAACATAAATGTCAAAATTTTAAAGCATTGTTGGAATTTTAAATTAATTCATAAATTCTATTAATGAATAGAAATGAGAATTTGGGTAAATAAAATCAAATGAAATTCAAAAAAAATTCACATGAAATTCAAACGTGAATTAAAGTGAAATTTGATCCAAATAATTAAATTATTATAATTAATTTGTTAATTATGTAATTAACATTTAATGGCTTGAAAAACAATTATCAAAGTAAATATATTTAATTTTGTTAATTCTCATTGTAACCTTCATGATATTATTGCTATCAATTTATTAGCAATTTAGAAAATCATGTAAAGTGTATTTTCTAATGTAGAGAAAATGCAAAGGAAAAGGCAATCAAGGTGAGTCGTTGGATCAAAGATTAATGGTTGATTTTATTTTTATGAAAGTTTAACTTTTCAACAATATAAAACCCCTCATCTCTAATCTGAAACACTTAATCATCTTATATTTTCTCACTCTAGAATTTCAAAAGCTTCTTTTTGTTTTGTGATTGTTCTTCGAGTTCTTTGCTCGATATTTCCGTTAAAACCCGGTGATAGTTCAGGTACGCTGATCAAGTTCGACGAGTAGTAATTTCAGTGCAGAATCACTACAAGATTCGTTGTACCCTGGGAGACAGACATCTGCGATAAGCTCCAGCACAAACGGGAGACGGTAGAACTGTTTTAAGGGAAATGTGCTAAGGACATGCCTCAAATCAACATTTTATCTGGTGATTTCGTTCTTTGTAATATTGTATTAATTTAATTTATTTGTAACATCATTTTATATATATTTCTGTAATTTATTTCAAGACAAGATATCTAACAAGTATTAAGTCATTTGGTTTTATATATATATATATATATATATTTTGTTATTTTTCAAGTTTTTGATATGATTGAATTTCAAAACACACATTACCTTGTCATAATACCAATTTAACAAATGGATATATTTTTGTAAGAGAATCAAATCATAAATATAACATAAATATGATGTTTTTATTATGGAAAATGATAGTCAAATGGAGTACACACAATATATCAATTCATATTTTCATCATGCCAAATTAAAGAGAAATATCAAGTCAAATAATTCCATATTAACTATTATGGATTTGTACTTGAGGCTTTCAATCTTTATCTCTTCACTAACATTGCAATGATTTAGGATGAGTGAGTCGTCTTTGAAGGTCAGAAGGATCCGCCATGGAAGAGGTCGGTATCCTCTGTTTTTTGTTTCTTCCAAGTTCACAAAAGCTTAACAATTTAATGGTTAATTTCCCTAGATGAAGCTTGTTAGAGTAAAATAATAGGAATTGAATGGAAAATAGTTGCATATTTTTTGTTTTATTGTTAGGTAAGTGCAGATGAAACATTCAAATGGGACGTTGAAAAAGAAAGTAACCTCGTATGCTCCTTAATCAGATTAAGAGTTTATTGATTTGGGATGTGGAATGTGATATGCTTATATTTATCTAAAGAAAATGTAAATAGAATATGAGTTTGTGAGAAATTGTCAAAATTATTCAATTTCATTTAACTACATTATGAGTTTTTTTTTATTAGTTTTCATCTTTTGAAATAGACAAAAGGTTGTTTTCTAGGTTTGACTAAACCATCCTATTGGAAAGTAAAAAACAAATTATGCTTTTAGAAGCTTTAAAAAGTTGCTGAATCAATTCTTGGATTTGATTAAATAAAAATCTAAAATAAAAAAGATTTGCGACAATTAATTTAAATTTACCGACGCATAATTAAGCGTTGCTAAAAGTTACATCAACTATTGACGCAAAATACACGTCGGAAAATTACTAGCGACGGTTTTATGCGTCGATAAAAATCTTTTTATTCGTCGCCGAAGATATTTCCTGTATTAAGAATATTGTCGATGTCTGATCTACACAATTTAATACATATGTATAAAATGAACCAGCCAGGACTAGGAGTGCTTTTATTTCAAAACTTGACATCCCTGGAAGTTGGTGGATGTGGGAAATTGAGATATTTGTTTTCGGAGAATATAGGCAGAGTCGTTGGCAAGCACCTTCGGTGGCTATGTATCTGTAAATGTCCAATGATGGTAGTGGTGATGAAGAATATTGAGGAGAAGGAGGAATTAATAATAGAGGATGATGATAAGGCTGGAGGAGGAGGAAGTCATTTTTTTCCACTCCTTGAGACATTGTTACTTTTGGATCTATCAGGTTTGAGGAGCTTTAGTGATCGATGTTTCTTATACTTGGTCCTTGCCATGCATTACTAAGACAACTACAAGTGTATCAATGCCCCAAGCTAGAGGCACTCTCTCCCGGCTATTTGGATTCTCCGATGCTGGATCATCTCCATTACTATAAAGAAAAAGTAAATGTAAAGAATACTTGGAAAGGTGACATTAACGCTGCATTGCGTCATTTATTTATCGAGGTACTCTCTCACTCTCTCATTTATTTATCTATCAATCTTTTATAATTAAATTGTAAACACAGAAGAAAGAAGAAGAACAACAACGAGTAGAGAAGAAAATGGATGAAGAAGAAGATGAAGAATGAGAAGATGGGTGGGTAATTAATTCAGTAAAACAATGAAGCAATTACTAATTAATTAATAATGGGCAAGTATACGTTCTGTTCTGTTCTATTTCCATAATACATGCTTTCTTACATTACATTTGATATGTGATTGATTACAAATGATAATAAACTATGTCTACATCTTACTGTGTTAGTTCATTCCAGGGTACCTAATTAATTAATTAATTAATGACTTTTTGTATGTGTGAAATTAATTAACATATATATGTTTCTGATTTATGTGTTTAATTTGCTGATCATTAATCTTATTTCTTTCTAGGCACTGCAGATTGACAAGACGGAAAAGCAGGAGATGAAGCCATAAAAGATAAATCATATATATGATATATAGTATAGACATAGATCGATGAAAGTAACATTATTCTCAAATTAATTATGCACCAGACTTAATTTGTTCTTTCATGTTGTTCTTTTTTGTTGCTATAATTGTTCTTGATTGATAATTATAAGTGTTTGAAAAAAAATATGTACTCCACAATTTCATCCTATTTTAAATTAGTATTTCACTTTTATTTTCTTCATGTATGATTAATTAAATATATATATATATATATATATATATATCACTTATCATGAGTGGTCCAAATGACTAATTAAGATATATATTAAAAAAAGAAAGGAAGCTTTAAAATAAAGCAAACATCTTATGATGATCCCAATAAGGAGAAAAATGTGAGACAAGTCTAATATATTCTCAAGAACATAACTAGGTAAGTGTTAGTTTATTTGGACCGACCTTACATGCATAAAATGTTATCAAAATGATATATTTTCTTTTTTTGTTTTCGCTCTTTTTGTAGGTCAAGTATTACTCAATCTTCTTGTCTCGTATTTTTAAGGATTGTTACGAAGAAACCATATACCAATTTAAACTTCCATTATCATCTTCATTAATATAAAGATCTAAAACAATATTGGTGAGTATTTAATATACATCACTATTCAAGAATAAATAAGTACAATTTCTAAACTTATTATAAGCAGATCACAATTTCAAAACTTATAGATATCACAAAACAATATGATTGTCGTGACATGGCTTGAATTGCTCGAATTTATTAATTTTTTCAACCAAAGGCTTAATAAATAATAATATATAAGGTGAAAATTATCACTTTGAAATTTCTTAAAGGAAGTACAAAGAAAATAACATCATATATATATAGATAGATATATATAACCTTCTTAAAGAAAAGTACAAAGAAAAAGAAAGGAAAACATTATAATCATAAAACAACTACAATATCCTAAGGTTACACATAACATTCATGAAGACAATAATATTATTGGAAAAAAAAAAAGTGGATAGAAATTAGAGGCTAAGAATAAATAATCTAAAAATAATTTATTTGGTTAATTGATTAGGATAGAGTGAGTCAAGAATTTTATTAAGAGAAGTATTATAGGCAAAGGGCCATTCAATTTGGAGTAGATGCCCACCTTTCTCAATATACTCTAAACATGCTTTCTCCCCTAATTTCCTGCATTTTAAAATAAAATAAAATTAATTAATTCACTTACCCAAAATATAAATAAATAAATAATGTAGCCATATAATATATAAAATTGTATATACTTACTCTTTGATGTTACGAGCAACTTCCAGCCCAAAAATCTTATCTTTGCCTCCCCAAAGAAGACATATTTTCTATATAAATAATAATAATAATAACATTAAACTTATCTCAATTATTTTTTATATCTATTTTAGCTAGTCTTATATAATAAAATAAATAAAATGAACCTGTGAATATTGGGGAACAATATCATTATCTTTAACCACTAGAGCTTCCAAAAGTTGAATTTTCTCCTTCTTATTCCTTGAAGTCACCTAATTCACAATCAATCAATATATATATTAATTATTATTGTCCATTTTCAATATTTCTTTATTACAAATATTTATATAATTTATTGAAACAATTATGACAGATTCATGCACAAGTGAGTAACAATTATGAAGATCACAGTTGTTAAAAATGTGTCTTTTATTAGATAATGCTTTTGAAACGTTGTAAATAATATTTTGATATAATAATTTAATCTTAAAGAACGAGTTTTTGTTGTGAATGAAACCTGAAATATTTGTGATCTAATAGAGGCAAGTCACTTATTATTGTATAAATTAATGGACCTTTCTCATTTTTTCATAAAATTTTAGTTTATAGAATTTTTAATTAATATGGTCAAAACACAATTTGGAGATTTAGAATAATTTAGAATAATATTGGTACATAATTTGTTGATTTGAAATGCTGTGAATTATTTGATAGACTTTAAATTATTCATCAGTACTTATGTTTATAAAATATTTGAATGTAAATAGATTTATAAAACTAAAATTAATATTGAATAAATTTGCAAACAATATTAGTTGGGATGACAATGACTTTTCATCCATGCTTTACACATGTTTCAAACAGTGTTACAAATAAGTTTTTTTTTATTTCAATTCTGATTGAAAATGGTCCATGTAATTTTTTTAATCCAATTGTTTATAAAAGACATTTATCTCAATTCTATGTAAATAATATTTTATATGAAAATACTTAGATCTATGTTTAAATCTAAAAAATGTTATTAAATTTATTAATATATATGTCTCCACAACATGGTTTAAACATAAATAATAAGTTATTTATTTGCATATATATTTTGTATAACAATTTTCACAGTTGATGAATATCCATATTAATTGTTTAATTTGATGTTCCGTTACAAGCTGTGAAGCTATTCAATATAGGAATTTATTTTTCATATGATAATGATATTACTATATATATATTGAAACAATTTCAGTCAATTAAGTATATGATACTAATTTAATATTGGTAAATTTGTGATTATATAGTATAAAATAATTCCATACCTCAAGAAGATGTTTGTAGAAGAAACTAGGCAGCCAATTCATTGTACGAAAAGAAACGGAGAACAAATTTTTAACTCCGGCAACGGTCTCCGGCAACATAAACTCCGACCAGTTTGTTATGTTAAGCCTTTGAAATGCATCATTACTTATAGTCTCCGTCAACTCCATAACAGTTGAGGACACCACAATAGAATCAACCAAATCCGGATACAATTCGGCCATTTTAAACCCAACCATTCCTCCATAACTAAGCCCGACAATCGTACATTTTTCGACACCAACTTTCCTTAGTGCATGGGCCATGCATTGTGCCTGAAATCCGGCAGACCTCTCCGGTTGGTCCGTGGTGGAGCCACCGAAGAATAGGAGGTCCGGGACATAGACCGAGTAACGATTGGATAAGGACAATACCTGTTAATTTTGTTAAAAGTAATGATAACATGAGTTATTGTGTTTTACCACTAAGTTATGAATTTTCACAAATAAAACAAAAAAATTAATATAGTACCTGAGGAAACCAATTGAAGATTCCGTCCATGGAGAAACAATGAAGGAAAACTATGGCCGGTTTGGTTTGTTGTTTAGGAAGCCAGATTTTGATTATTGTTCCGGGCTCGATTTCTATTGATTTTGGAGTTACGCCGGTTAGCTTCATTAGACCATGTAACAATGGCGTTACGGCATCGAAAATGTTAACCATGATCTATAGCTAGCTATTTCTTGTTTGTCTTTTTTATTTATGGGATCTTATATATATACATATAAAAAATGTGAATGTGTGTGGACATATTTAATCTGTGTGCTATATTTTGACTTATTCAAGAGGTTTTTGTTTGGAAATAAATGTTGCTTTTATGATCTACAACGTCCATATTTGATTTCTTTATTCAAAACAATATATATAATTTTTGATAAGAAATGGAAACAAATAAATTGTAATCAAGAACATGTAAAATTGAAAATGTTTATTACTTTGTATAATCTAAGTAAATGTATATTATTAGTATTGACCACCTTTAATAACAAGTATAAATATAATAGTTATTATATGGTTTGTTATAAATTAGTGAAAAATATAAGATTAATACATGAATATATGTCTTTAGAGTTATGAATTTGAGTCTTTAATTTAAATTATTTCTAATAATAATTAAATAAATAAAGAAAACCGATAATTAAGGAGCTTCACTAGTGATTGGATCAATTATTAGTAACGTCTATATATTGATCATAATTACCTACCTAATTGAGGTAATTGTGTACAATAAGTTAATTGATTGCTCAACTAATTTAGAGTTTGTTTTGTAACTTAATTATTTGTCAAAACTATTGATGCTGATTTGAATTAACTTAGATTATTTGAAATTTTTATTTGGATTTTCTTATAAAAATAAGTTTGATGAAAAATTTAATTATTTGAGTTTGTAAATAATTGAGTTATTATAATATTCTATTGAATATTAAATTTTATAAAATTAAGATAATAATATTTTTATTGATAGATAATTAGTTAGTTGAAAATAAATAAGATTTAATAATATAATATTGTTTTTAACCAAAAATAAATAAAAATTAATATCCTACATCAAATTAAGTGTTTTGGGTGAGCTGGACATGTGCAAAAATTGTATAGCACAAATATAAATAAATCTATATAATTATGGGCCACTTATATTATAGTGGTAGTAGATGAGATGATAGCGTCAGATTTTTTTATTCTTTTTTAAAGAGTTGAAATTAATATTTTTATCTGAATCTTTTTTACATGAATTATTTTTAATAATTTTGATGAGTTTTTTTTTATTTTAACCATATTTGTAATATGATCCGTTATTATTTGTCTTAATTTTGTCTGACGTTGGTTACTAACTTCAAACAAAGATAAATTTTAACGTTCCTTTGTACTTCGGGTATAGATTCTTCTCATATGGTAAGTAGTGACAGTGAGAGTTGGGGGTGTCCTAATTGAACAAAAGAAATTATTTTTATTTTTTAATTTAGTAGTTATATTTTTTATTTTATTAAATAAAAATAATAAGTTTGTATTATTGTAACAAAACTGTCAAAAATTTAGTTCGTTAAATAGTTTGTTAACATTTATAGTGATTTAGGGATCAAATTTGGTTGCTGCTATATTAATTAGTTTGTTTGACTTGTTTATTGAATTCAAATGAATTCTTCCTTGGAGTTATTTGATGAAATTACATGATTTGTGGAATAGTTTCATTACAATCTTAATTTTTGCAAATTAATATTATGTTATATTTAAATTTTGTAACTATTATTTTCTTTTATTTACAAATTAATGTTCTATATGTAACTCCTTATTTGATTTAATGAGAATTAATTTTTAATTAAAAAATTATTATATTTTTAGTTAATTGTGTTATTTTTCCTATTTTAGAGTTAATGCTTAAGGAAATAAAGAGGCAAATACTGAAAAACATTTCAATCACCATTTTTTTTATAAAATAAATAAATAAGAAAAAGATTTTGAGATTTTAAAAAATAGTTATACCAACCGGAAAGAATGTGGTTGTTATTAGTTGACAAAATCAACTTTGGACGTGATAATATA
Source organism: Impatiens glandulifera (assembly GCF_907164915.1). NCBI lineage: Eukaryota > Viridiplantae > Streptophyta > Magnoliopsida > Ericales > Balsaminaceae > Impatiens > Impatiens glandulifera. Next base: position 54,248,983 of record NC_061865.1, on the reverse strand, counting down.
AATGGGGCCGGATTAGGTAAGGGTTTGGCCCACCTAAAAAAAATTAAATAAATAATAATTTTTTATATATAAATGTGATATTACCTTATAATTTATTAAAAAATTTAATATAATAATCCATTCTTGTTTTATCTATAATTTTTTTAAGCGAAACTCATATTATTTTCAAACTACCACAACTCGAATTCTTTAATCCGTCTTTTTTTTGGTATTGAGTTAGGAAACACTAATTGGAGTGAGACCTAATATTTATGCACGATTTAGATTTAAAACAAAGTTATATCAAAAACCTAGTGTCAAAGAGCTGGACCTCAAGCAACAGTAACACGGCCACCTGCTTGACTATCTATTGTCTCAAAAGCTTTAAACTGCCAAAAGACTAAGAAGTGAAAAGCCTCCAAATATGTTTTATCAGTTTGTTAATTGGCTTCGAACTTTTCCCAGCCCAGACTTCTTTTCCTTCTAGGCTTCTAGTAACCCTTCCTCTACCAAGAGAAACCCTAAGAGAACGCACCTCATTCCATCCGCCAATCAAGGCTAGTGGAGCGAAGAGAGTCAAAAACCCTTCGCGGGCCTTGTTGAAAAAGACTTTCAACATTGAGTTAGGAAACACTAATTATTGAAGACCTAATATTTGTTTTAGATAAGATTTTTCCTAAAAGATGGAAAATGGATGAATAAAATATGATGAGGAAAAGGTAATGCTAGAAAAAAATATTATTGTAATGAAAATATCAATTTAAAAAATGTTTAAAAAAATATATATATTAGAATGGACAAGACCAAATTAATCCTCTACTCTTGAATTAGCTCTGAAAAAATATGACTAATTAATTACACCATACCTAAACTAATTGTACTTCTAAGAAAAGAGAGGGGATAAAGCTTATTTCCTAGCCTCTCATTTAGATATTAAATAATTTATCATCCAACTTATTGATAATTTCACCAATAAAAATTTAAAATCATCAATTATAATATTTTAAATTTAAATATATATACATATATTATTTTAATGTGTGTTTTTTTTTTATTAAAATAATTGGCTCTTCAATGTTCTATATTCGAAAGGTTATTTGTACATATCTTTATGATTATAAAAAATAATATAAAAAACAAAACAACTTTTTTATATATTATAAGAGCAAACTCCATTGTCACGGTTCATTATCCTTCCTTTCAACTTAAGAGCTACTAAAACTTAAACTACATTAACAGATTAATAATAATAATAATTCACTAGAAATAAAAATTAATTAAGTTTAAGAGATCAAATGTTATGTTTTGATTACTACTTTAAACAAAGATGGAGATTAGGATTGTGTTAAATTCTTAAATTAAAAAAAAAAATAGTAATTTAATAAGCTAAATAAAAACATGAAGTCTTGGATAAATCACAAATTCTTAAATGAGGTGGTGGTTGAAGAGTTTTAAAGTGGGGGTGGGGTGGGGTTATTTAAATTTGACAACTTGTTCTAATAATAAAAATATGAATAACATATCTAGAATAATCTATACATAAAATCTTGATCTTGTTATCGTGTTCAACAATTGTCCTCATATTGGTATACTAAACAAAAAAATATATATATTATAAATGATCGAATTTTCAAACTAACTCTTTATTTAACCCAATTTGAAATTCGAAATTTTTTTAAACCTCACAATTTAGAACTCCTTATTATTAAAGTTATACAAAATGTTTCAAACACCGTTAACTTATTATTTACGTGACATTTATAAACAAATAAAAGATTCATTTTACTAATAATGAAATTAGTGAAAAAAATAAATAAAAGATTCATTTATAAACTCTCGATTCACTTAAATTTGGTAGTTAAATTAGTGAAATTAGTTTTTATTTATTAAGAATGTCACGGAGATAATAAGTTAATGAGGTTTGAAACCGTTAAGTTTTTGTATAATTTTAACAATAAAGAATTCTAAATTGTGAGGTTTAAAAAAATAAGTCCGAAATCAAAATTGCCTCCAATAAGGAGCCCAATTTAATAATTTAACTTTAAATAAATATAATAATTTTGTATTATTATTAAAAAAAATTAATAAATATTATGTTACAGCTGGTCATGGTTATGATATACTTTTTTTTTATATATATATACACAATAGAAACTCTTTAAATTAATAATGTCGAGAGCGGAAAAATTTATTAATTTAGAGAGTTATAATTTATCGATTAATTAATAATTATTAATTTAAAGAGTTTTTAACCAATTCAAAATATAATTCATATATCCGTATAAAATAAGTAATTATACGTACTAAACAAAAAAACAAATTAGTCTATGTTTCTTAAAATTACATTGCAGCCAACCTCGAAACTCCAAGCTTAGCACTATTAATAACTTTTGAAGTACTATTATAAATGTAAACAATAATAACAAATGTGAATGTATTATTAAACAAGTTTGGTATACAATATATAAATAACATGAATGTGTTAAGTATTCAAATCATATCTCACAAGATGACTTTTCATCTACATCAAATACGTAAGGAGTTGTGTAATATATATGTTTTCAGTTTTTATGAATTATTAATTTGTGATTTTCTTGTAATTATAAAGGGATTTCCCGAAAAAATATTATCTTATTATTTTATCGAGTTTTTCTTTTTACATTGGCCTAAGCCGGGAATGGACATATTTATTATTTTAGAGAGTTTATTAATTTACCGAATATTAATTTAAAGAGTTTTTAATATATATATATATATATATATATATATATATTGTGTGAATATAAATTTATAAAATAAAAATAATTATATATTTGATTTTTATTTGAAGTATATTAGAGAAAAATAAAGAAATATATAGTTCCCTATCTTCAAAGGAAGGTAGAATATTAAATACCCTTTCTTCAAATGAATCCATGTATGGGAGATGATAGAGAAAAATAAAAATGCATTAAATGTGATCGTGTAAGGAACACAAGTGGGGAGATGATAAAATGTATTACTTGTGAATTCAAATTTTCTTATAGATTTTGGTGTCTTGTGATAGTAAGGTTGGACAGAACAATTTAGCATATACAATTATTAGAAAGGTGCGATATAGGATGTATACGGATAAAAATATAAATAAATTAAATTTAATAAAAAATTTATAATAATATGTATTGAATGTTTAAAATTCTTAATAAATTACGAATAATTTATTAAAATAAAAAATATAACGCTCTTATTTCACATTTTATTCACATCGGTAAAACAATTTATCTACTCACATATCTCATCACATATTTTTTCCGAATGAACCTCGCATCTCGTGACCTTACACTTTCACTTTGGTCATTCAAATATTTGATTCATATTTTTTAATATTTAATATCGTGACATCACACTTTGGTAAATCAAATATTTGATTCATATTTTTTTAACCATTTTCAATTGATACCGATCTATTATCTCTTGACAAACTACATCCCAAACACACTTGGTTAAAGGGTTGTACTTGTTTTGTTAGGTTGCAAGTTCGAAACATACATATAACATTTTTATTTTTATTTTTAACCATTTTAATTTTATGACGGGTCAAGCCACAATCCGACCCAAGTATCCATTCTCTCACATATATATCCAAATTAACTGCAGCTCTCGACCCGGTAATTCAGACACTTTAAAAATTAAGCATCATTATATATATATATATATATATATATATATATATATATATATATATATATATATATATATATATATATATATATATATATATATATATATATATATAACAATATTAGTTAGTTAAAAAGTTTAACTTATATTGTTAAATTTAAAATATAAAATGTTATTAGCCTAATTGGTTAAAGAGTTGTACATATTTTGTTAGGTTGTAAGTTCGAAACATACATATATCATTTTTATTTTTATTTTTAACAGTTTTAAGTTTATGGGTGGGTCAACCCACAATCCGACCCAAGTAATCATTTACTCTCACATATATATCCAAATTAACCACAACTCTCAACTGGCAATACGAACACTTTTAAAATGTAAGCATATATATATATATATATATATATATATTAGTTAGTTAAAAAGTTGAACTTATATTATTAAAATGTTCCGCGTACATCTAATTTGGTGTTGAAATTAAAATATAAAGTTTTATTAGCCTAGTTGGTTAAAGGGTTATTTGTTTTTGTTAGGTTGCAAGTTTGAAACATATATATATAGCATTTTTATTTTTAACCGTTTTAAGTTTATGGGTGGGTCAACCCACAATCTGATTCAAGTATTCATTTATTCTCACATATATATCCAAATTAATGACAACTCTCGACCCGGTAATTCGGACACTTTAAAAGTTAAGCATCATTTTATTTATATTTATATATATATATATATATATATATATATATATATATATATATATATATATATATATATATATATATATATATATATATATAAAAGGAAAATATACTTTTAATAATACTATTTTGGTAGGAAGTTTTATTTTGTGTTTTAATTTTAAAAAATAAAACACCAACGAATGTTTGGACTTAGCCAATAATATCACAAATTGGCATGGACATTAATTAGATTAAGTTTTGTATTTGAACGGTTAAGTTTTCGATTATTATTAATGAAGAAATTATACATATTTTTTTGGAAACTCAATAGGTTTGATGTGAGGTTTTATGTGGGGCGATCCATTATCCTCTTTCCTCTGTGACATTGTGATAGAGGCCCCCGCAGGCTTGCTAACAAAGACTTAGAGAAAAGACCAAATTAAGGGGATTAGATCTCAGAGGTCAAACACACATGTTGTAATTACTCATCTTTTGTTTGTTAACGTAAAGATACTTTGTATTTTGGAGACTACTAGAGACAATTTCCAAAATTTGAAAAGTTATTTTGAACAAATTTGAACTTTGCTCGAGTCTTAAATTGAATAATGACAAGTCTAATGCACTCTTTTCTTAATGCACAAGTTTGCTTAGTTGATGTATTGAGCTTAGGAATGATAATGGGTACCCTATAAGTCGAGTAATAAAGTACTCATTCTCGTACCCGATTTTAATTTTATTACCCGACGGGATGATAGGGATGTAAATGAACCGAGCTGCTCGCGAGCTATTCGAATCTCGGCTCGACAAAAAATTCGTTCAAGCTCGTTCGTTAGTCTTAACGAGCCGAGCTCAAGTTTGTTTAAAAGCTCGAAAATTTAAACGAGTCGAGCTTGAACTTCTCGATATTCGGCTCCAAAGCTCACGAACATGTTCGTTTATAGGCTCGTTTATAAACTCGCGAACAAGTTCGTTTATAGGCTCACGAACACGTTCGATTATAATATTGTTTAAAGATAATTTGTAAATTATTAAAAAAAATAGTAATATATAAATATATATTACAATAATTAATATTATTACATGATTATAGTTATATTAATATAATAATAACCTATAAAGCTATAATTAAACTTAGGGTTAATAAATAGATAAACGAGCTCTTAACGAGCTTTCTAAACGAGCTTTAAACGAGCTTTCAAAACGAGCTTTAAACAAGTCGAGCACGAGCGGCTCGTGAGCTCAAATAAATCCATACGAGCCGAGCTCGAGCTCAATTGTAAAAGCTCGAAGCGAGTTCGAGCCGAGCTCGAGCCCGAATATATACTAGACGAGCCGAGCTCATTTACATCCCTACCGACGGGTATCTATATGTCTTCCACATCCCCGATTCGTCGGGTACTCAATCTCCGACAAATACCTCATTACCCGATTAAATTATAATTTATATATTTTACTAAAATGAAGTTACAAAAAAATATTGAAGAATAACTAAACAAGAAATAATTTTAAAGTAGCAATATTGAAATAAAAAACAAATAGAAACATTATTTACTTCTATAAGTATATATGTTGGAGATGTTGAAGAATATAATAATTTTGTTATTTCTAGAATTGAAAAATGAAATATTTAATAAATGTTGAAAAAGATGAAGAGACGAAGACAAAGAGAGATAAAAGATTAAGTTTTTTTTGGTAATAGAAAAAGAAGTTGGTGTAAAGTGTGGGTTAGAATGAAGTATGAATAAGAGTAAAATAAATAATGTAAATGTTATGATGGAGATAATGATGAAAATATGAAAGGTCAGTTAATACCTAGCAAACAAAATATATTTTAATAATAATATAGTTGGATAACGGGGTTTGGGTTTTGCATACTCTTTATTCCCGACCCGAACCCGATTGAGTACCTTCTCAACTATTCATCCCCGAACCCGAACCAATTTAAAATACTCGAACTCGATCATCAGGTAACCACGTGTATCAGACATACGGATACTCATTGTCATCCCTAATTGGGCTTCAAGATGGGATCATGTCGACAACCTACTTTGGATTACCTTTAGGATTCATTCTAGGAGCCAACAAATTTGGAACACATTTAATTATCAATATGACACTTGGTTCTTATTTTTTCGATTTTGTGAGATATTGATGATTTGTTCATTATTTTAACCGTTTTGTTTTGTATTATCATTTTTTGGTGATCATCGATTTGGTTGGTATGGACTCGGCAAAATTCTTTCTGTTTTCATTCTTTTTATGAAATGAATTTTGTTTAAAACAAATTTAAAAAAAAAATAAATATATTAATTATTTTTTAAATATTGTAATCACTAAAAATCTACATACCCAATTTATAAAATTAAAATAATTATTTTGATTTATTTTCGAATAAATAAAATCAAAATAATTAAGGATGATGGCCAAATAAAATAAATAAAATCATTTGGGATAAATGTTATATTCATTTTATCTCAAAATAATTTTAGAAAAAATCAAGAGATAAAATCATTTGGGATAAATGTTATATTCATTTTATCTCAAAATAATTTTAGAAAAAATCAAGAGATAAAAATAAATAATTTAGAATGAAACGAGGTACTCATTTCATCCCCAAAAATTATTTATTTAATCTAAAAATATAAATAAAAAAAATTGACAAAATAATTTTCATATTCATCTTAATATTTTTTGTGTATTTTACAATATCAAAATTAAAGTTAAAATTGTAAAAAAAATCAATTTTAAACAAACCCTTAAGGTTTTAAATAAAAAATAAAATTTGTAATCGGGTGTAGTCGAAATTCTGTGAAAAGGCTATAGCTGAAACCGCAACCATCGGATAGGCGCTAGATTTTCATCCAATGCCTCAGAAGCGCCCGCGTTGCCCATTGCAGTCGAAGGAACGCGCGCCCACATAGCAGCGAATCATCTAATGCTCGTTAGTTGAAACGTGATGGAACGCCTAGGACGCGACGGAACGCGGATGGAACACTCTGTGTCCGTGTTTTCCCTCGAAACAACGTCGTTTTATGCCTAGTTTGTTGTTTTCACAGCGATCGCCGGAAGGATAAGAACGAATCTCATCTTTGATTTTTCAAAGATGAAAATTAGCCGTCAGTCCACCTTTTCGGCTGATTCAAAAGGTGAAATGATCACCCTACCATGGTGATTATTTCTCCTATAACCCTAGGCATAATCACTGCCTATTCGAGCAAGTTGATCCAACAATAGCCAAAATGTCATTAATGGTTTTTGGATGATTCAATCGACTTGGATGGATCAACCAACTTCAGAAGGCTATGAATAGTCTCCCTTAACCATTTCGAAACTAAGAGAATCCATCTTTAGCTTCCAATAAAAAGATTTCGAAAATCTGCCATTGAAGCTCGAATTTTTTGAAAATTCTGCATAAGGCTCTAAAGCTTGGATCTAGGCATTCTAAAAGTTTCTCTAAGGTCTAAGGAGTGTTCTTCAATTATTGGTATAGTTTCAATAACTCTTTAATTCATACTTCTAGTTTAAATTTGAAATTTTTATATTTTAGTTTTCATAAGCTTGTATGTTTCCTGTTTGTTGGATTTTTTGATTAAAAATCGATCCTATGATCATTTATGTGATTTCTGTGTAAGTCAAGATCGATCGAGATCCAAGAAAGCATAAATTATTTATTTGAGGAATGCTCTTTTATAATACAAATCTAGAGGAGGTATGATGTAAACATAACATCATCAATTTTCCAAGAGCATAAGAAGAAATACAAGAGTGGATGAAGAATAAAGCAAAAGAAATATCCTTCTATGTAAGTATGCTGAAATGCTATTTTGGAGCAGTAATCTAAAATATCTAGAAAAAAGAAATTCAAGAAATCACGATGGAAGAAGTGGAACGGCTGAAGATATTTGGGGACATATAATTTCAGATGGAAATACACTCATTCAATCTTGGAGAAGAATCGAAAAGAATGAAGAAAATAAAAAGCTCTCCCAAATATGGGATATTTCGTTTGAGAAAGTCACAAGTATAATCAAAGTAAAAACGCTATAGGCTCTAATCAATTGTTGTTGTTGTCTATAATTCAATTATTGTTTCATTGTCAAATTTAGAAATTATCTAGATATGATCTTAAATTTTTGTATTTTTTCTCTCTTTTGGGTTTTTTAATGAAATGGCACTAAGATGTTTTCCAAAAAAAAAAAGATCGATCAATGGATCTAAAATAAAACCCCAAATTTAAATTTTAAGAAATTACAAATGGGTTTTCTGATCTTGGGCTAATCCTCAAGAACAACAACTTAAAAAGCTTCTCAACATGTTTCTAATAATGTTTGGCAATTATTTGGATCATGTTTGATCTATTCTAATCATGTTTGATCAAAATTAAAATTTTCAAAATAATTGAATATTTTAAGTTCTTGAATTGGTCCAAATGAATAGCTAGTGTACATATTTTATACCAATCAAGTATATGAAGTATAAGGAAGCTATTGTCAATCTGTTTACACTTTAAAACAGCTTCAAAAATCTAATTTTTGGCCATAAACTATTTTGAACAAATTGATCATCACCCAAGTCGATTATACCTTGGGATGACGTTCTAAATATTCCTATGAGCTTTGTGAAACTACCAAGGCTCTTGGATCAAATAATCCAAGCCTCCATCAAAATTGAAAAATCTACAATTTTAATGTTCTTGAGGACCGAGAGGTTCAACCGAAAAATCTAACCAAAGACCGACAAGTCTAATCGAGGCTTTTTAGTTAGGACCGAGAGATTTGACCGATGTTGTTCATCTAGGACTGAGGACTTTTACATTCGACCGAGAAGTCGAACTTAGGACTGAGGAGTCTCGCACCCACCGAGAACTCCCAAACCCAGGACCGATGACTTCCACCTAGGTCTGAGAGGTCCGACCGAAAAATCAGACCGAGGACCGAGGAGTCTCACACCCGATCGAGAACTTCCGAACCTAGGACCGATAACTTTCACCTAGGACCGAGGCGTTCGACCGAGAATTCTAGCACCCGACCAAGAATTCTAGTTAAGGACTAAGAGACCTTAGCTCCCCGACCGAGGTACTTCCGCACCCCGACCGAGGATATTATACTCGGACCGGGGTCTCCAACTAGGACCGAAGGCTTTTTAACCATAACCGATAAAAAGAACCTAGGACTTAGGATACCGATCCTAAAGCTTGTTTGGTTCCCATTTTCAAAAATCTAAAATTAATAATTTTGGAACCACAAACCATTTTCTAAAAATCTCAAAAATTAAAAAATGATTTCAAAATAATTTAAGGATATTTTCACAAAATAATATTTTGACAAAGGCTCATTTATGATTTATTTTTAAACCCTAATTCCTTTAAAACTGATATTCTTCAGGTATTTCCTCACTAGTCATCATAAGTAACAAATACCAAAATTTAAATAATTATTTTTACAATTATTTAAATAACGTTAAAACTTATGTATGCCTAGAACCAGAAAAATAGTTGGTTAAAATAAAATGTTATACAACCAATTTTCAAAATTGAACTATATAAGTAGAGGCCGTTTTAAACGGGTATAGAGGATGAAGCGCGAAAGCCTTTTCCCGAGAATCATCAAACTCGAATTAAAACGAAACTCTAGATAAAAATATGTTGGTACACGTAAGCTAGTTTATATATTTTCAAAAATCAATTGGCGACTATGTCTTCAAATAAAATAATCTTTTAAATTAATTAATTTAAACAACAAATTTCTGAAAAAATCAAATTGTAATTTGATTACTGTAAATCCCGGATTATTAAAATTTGAATTCAAATTAATTATTTTAAATAATTTTAAAAGTTGTCAGAAATTATTTAAAATAATGTTTTATTTTAAAAATGTTCTTGACACACAAAACGAGATTGAAATTCTCGAACTTCGAGCTTCCATGGAACCAAAAAGTTTTCCAAAGGTTACAATTTTCTAGCGACTCTGTTGGCAATTAAATGTTTAACTCGAAAACATAAATTTGATTTTTGAAGCATTTGTATCACGTTTTAAACTTAATAAGGCATGTCTCGAAAGGTACAACACAGGGACGCATATGTTTTACCCTATTAAATGCCTATATATGTAAAGGATACATCACCCTAACCCTACTTGCAAAGAAGTATACAACTAGATTTGGTACTTCTACACTTATGTACAAAGATTGTTAATGACGAATGATAACTTGTTATAAAACGAGTGATATTGTGACAAGAAAAACTAGAATGCAAGGGATTGACCCCACCCTTTGGCGATGAGCCATCCGATAAAACGTAGGCATTGTGGAGGTGGAGGAAAATTCTCAATTGAGCTGATATTCCCTAGTTTATGGTGGTAGTTTTACCCCCTCCACTATCGGTGAATCATACTCTCTTATGATTCTCCATAAACCAAGGAATAAACTAGGGAATATCAACTCAATCGGGGAATGATACTCTCTTATGATTCCCTCATAAACCCTCTCGATCCTAGTTGAAAAGTCTCGGTCGGACCTGTCGGTCCTATGCTAGATTTCTCGGTCCTCAAGAATATCAAATTTGCAGGTTTTGCAATTTTTATGGAGGCTTAGATTATTTGATCCAAGGTTCTAGGTATCTTCACAAAGCTCCCAAGAACATTTAGAACATCATCATAAGGTATCAATCAATATGGGTGATGATCAACTCGTTCAAAACAGTTTATGGCCAAAAATCACGTTTTTTGTTTTAAAGTTGTTTTGAAGTATAAGGAATTTGTTAATATTTTCTTTATACTTCATATACTTGATTGGTACCAAATCATGAACATTGGCGGTTCATTTGGACCAATTCTAGTATTCAAACAAAATCAATTATTTTGAAATTTTTAATTTTGATCAAACATGATCGGGATGAATCAAATATTATCCAAATAGTTGTTCAACATAATTAGAAACATGTTGAGAAGCTTTTTAAGCTATTTTTCTTGAGGATTAATCCAAGAAAAAAAAACGTTTTTTAATCTCTTAAAATTCAAATTTGGGTTTTTTTTTAGATCGATCTTGGCTTTCACTGAAAACTCATATATGATCATAGAATCGATTTCCAATCAAAAAATCCAACAATCAGACAACATACAAGCTTATAAAAACTGAAATATAAAAATGTCAAATTTAAACTGGAAATATGAATTAAAGAGTCATTGAAAACATACCAAGTTTTGAAGAACACTCCTTAAACCTTAGAGAAGCTTTTGGGATGCCTATATCCATGTTTTAGAGCCTTATACATAAATTTTGAAATATCCGAAGTTTGAGCATCAATGACGAATTTTCGAAATCTTTTAATTACAAGCTGGAAATTGATTCTCTTGGCTTTGGAAGTGTTAAGGGAGTCTATTTATAGCCTCCCGAAGTTGGTTGATCCATTCAAGTGGATTGAATCAACCAAAAGTCATTAATAGCATTTTGGCTATTCTTGGATCAACTTGTCGGAAAAGGCAGTGATTATGCCTAAGGTTATAGGGGAAATAATCACTGTGGTAGGGTGATCCATTTCACCTTTTGAATTAGCCGAAAAAGTGGACTAACGGCTGAGTTTCATCTTTGAAAAATCAAAGATGGGATTCGTTCTTATCCCTTCAGCGATCGCGGCAAAGAAGACAAACAAGGCGTAAAACGACGTCGTTTCGAGGATAAACGTGGACGCGGAGTGTTTCGTCCGCGTTCCGTCGCGTCCCAAGCGTTCCATCACGTTTCAACTAACGGGCATTAGTTGATTCGCTGCTACGTGGGCACGCGTTCCTTCGGCTACAGCGGGCGACGTAGGCGCTTTTAAGGCGTTGGATGAAAATCTAGCGCCTATCCGATGGTTGCGGTTTTAACTGTAGTATATTCACAAACTTTCGGTTACAATCGATTATGAATTTTATTTTATTTAAAATCTTAAGGGTTTGTTTGAAATTGATATTTTTATCCTTTTGGTTTTAATTTTGATTTTTTAAATACACGAAATATTAAAATAAATATGATAAATATTTTGTCAATTTATTTTATTTTATTTTTGTATAATTTTGGGTTAAATAAATAATTTTTGGAGATAAAATGGGTAACTCATTTCATCTTAAATTTTTTATTTTTATCCCTTAATTTTTCTAAAATTATTTTGAGATAAAATGAGTTTAATATTTATCCCAAATAATTTTATTTATTTTATTTGGTCATTATCCTTAATTAATTAAATTTTAATTAGGTTTTGACATTGGATCAATTATTTTAATTTTATTTATTCGAAAATAAATCAAAATAACTATTTTAATTTTATAAATTAGATATATATATTTTAATTGCGATAATACAAATAAACCAAAACTATAAAATACAAACTACTGTCAAACCGTCTCTAAAATTATATGCCTGCACAATCAGATGGAGAAAAGTATGAGAAATCATTTTTTTTTTTTCAAAATTTAATAAAATCAATTATGGCATCAAGTAATTAAAATCAATTAGCAAATGAGTTGACGGGTGGATGATGGATCAGGTGCCCGTTAGCCCATGGGTTGCTCTCACTTAGCTCTTTTGGGCTTAAGCCCTGTTTATTTTGATTTTTTTTTCTCTCTCCGATTCCTATACATGAAAAAGATTGATTGTCAAATGCAGTTAATCATTTGTTATTTATTTTATTTTAGATTTTTTAGATTTTATAAAATGTTCTGACTTTAATTAATTCGGAAATTTGTAGATAGAGTTTCATTTCCGAATCAATTATTTATTCTCAACATCGTGCAATGAGTTTGTCACAAAAATTATTTGAATAATTTTGTTTACTCAAAATTTTTAAAATGTTATAAATTCGGTATAAAAATAAATATTTAGAAGTTAATATAACTATTTTTTATATATAAAAATCTTAATTAAAAACCATACATAAAACGAGCTCATTGACTGACTACCGAGTTTATTACCGATGGTAAAAGTGTGAGTAATTTAGGTTTATAAATGTTTTTTATTTTAATTTTGAATTACGCTTTTCTTTTATAGTGCGATTAATTTTCACAGGTTATACTCATAATCCGCAAATACATTTAATCATTAATAGTTGTCTAATGGATACAAACTCAGGATCTCGAGAAGGCAGATATCGTACCTGTTTTCGCTAGAGGTAGATGGATATGTTTTACTTTATAATAAAAAGTAACTTTGTCAAGATATTAATGATCATGAGATCTCTCATATCCCAATCTTCTTAATATACTTTATAAATCATATTTAATAAACAATTATTATATTTATAATGATGAACACGTTACTACATAAATATTCTTATAAGATTATGTCAAATATATGTCAGGTAATTTATTTTTCCTAGTGGGTTTTTTTTATTAATTTTATTTTAGATTAAGAAATTATCAATTGAATTAACTAGTATATATATTATAGAATGTAATTTACTAATATATAGAAGAAGTAAAAATAGTTTTTGTCTCCAAATAGTTGTGGTTTATTGAAATAATAACATTTAATTTAATATTGAAGAAGGTCCTACACTTTTTATTTTGGAAAACGAGCGTATTAAATGACCTTATCAAGTTGGCGACATGTAGTTTAATTCAGATGCTATCGATGGGTTTTCTTTAGAATTTTTGTGGTTTTTTTTTTTAATAATCAATAAAATACAGTAAATTATTTGATATGTGATTTTTATATTTAAATTTTTAAAAAATTAAATAATAATATCTAAATTGATGAATTAAGTAATACGACAGAAATTATCTAAAAACTTGCAACTTAAAATACTTATTACATTTAACTAACTAAAATATTTTATTTTTTATTAATTATAATACAAAATTATTATATATTTTCAATATAATTTAAAATAAAAATAAGTTAAATAAAAAATAATAATTAATATTTTTTGCTATATGATATAAAAAAATGTTTAACCTAAAAAATTGGAGATTATGGGAATTATATGTCTTAAAGCTAGTTTGATTTGAGTAATTTTTATTTAAAATTCAACTATTTTATTATATTTTTTTAACTATTAAATTGTTAAATTTATTTTAAAAAATGCTAAAATATTTTTACTTTATTTTATCAAATTTAAATTTTGAATAAAAAAAAACATTATTAATATCTGAATTCTATGTCTTAGAGCTGGTTTGATTTGAGGATTTTTTTAATCTAAAATTCAACCATTTTATTATATTTTTTAAACCATTAAATTACTTAATTTATTAACGAAAATATTAAAATACTTTTATTTTATCCAAACCAACTTTATAATAATTCATCCAATAAAAAATTCAAATAAATTAAATTTTTTAATAAAAAATCATTATAGAACCAAATAATCAAACTTTAAACAAGCTCTTACTTTATTCAACAATTGATTTATAATATTTGATAGGACATAGCTTATTTTGCACACTTTTACTGTGTTTAATGGGTTGGTCAAAATTGTTGAGCTCTTGAAAAAAAAAATGTCTATCATTTTAGTCTAATATTAAAATAACAAAAAAAATTAATGTAAAAAAGTAGTCACAAACTCACAACATTACATATTTGAACAAACTGAAAATTACAATCAATTAATAACCTAAGACAATATAGCAAGAAAACTAATAACAATAATATAGAAATATAAAATTTAATAATCAATCTCATAAAAGTTTAATGGTTTTAGGATCACTCTCATAAATTGAGTCAAGAATTTTGGTAAGAGAAGTATTATAGGCAAAGGGCCTTTCAATTTGGAGTAGATGCCCACCTTTCTCAATATACTCTAAACATGCTTTCTCCCCTAATTTCCTGCATTTTTTTAAATAAATTTTATTAATTAATTTCCCCACAATTTTAATAAATAACTAGTGTAACTTTAACTTGATAAAAAAATATATAATATAAAAAATATAATATATAAAACTTACCCTTTGATTTTGCAAGCAACTTCAAGTGTAAAAATCTTATCTTCGCCTCCCCAAAGTAGACAAATTTTCTATATAAATAATAATAACATTAATTATGCCAATGAACTTTATATTTAATTTATTTAGTCTTTTATAAAAAAAATAAAATTAAATGAACCTGTGAATAGTGAGGAACAATATCACTATCTTTAACAATAAGAGCTTCCAAAAGTTGAGCTTTATCCTTCCTATTCTTAGAAATTATCTAATTTACAATCAATCATAGAAAAAAAAATGAAGTTAATTTTAGTATGCAATGATAATATCCCATTTATAATTGTGTTTTATTATGTAAATAAATAGTATGATTTAAAACATTTTAAAAAAATATCCCGATTTATCTTGATATTATATCTATTATTTATTGGATCTAGGGTACCCAAAAAATGAAGTTAATTGAGCATGGAGATATGATAGTATAATTGTAATTTTCAAATATTAATAAATATATTATCTTCCTTTAATATAAACTATTTGAATTAAATTCAAATAAATCATATAGCTTATTTCATAGGCCATTCATCAATTGATCTTACATTTCCTCTTATCATTTTATTTAAATAATTACCTAAAATATTTTCAATTTTAATATATATAATAATAATAATAAATATGATACCTCGAGTAAATGTTTGTAGACGAAATTAGGAACCCAATTGATAGAACGAAGACCAAACGAGAACATAAATTTAACGCCGTCAACCGTCTCCGGTAACAGAAATTCCGGCCAACTTCTTACTCCAAGTATTTTCAATGAATCCCTACTTATAGTCTCCGTTAACTCGATAACGGTCGACGACACGACAATAGCTTCGACAAAATCAGGATACATCTCTGCCATCTTAAACCCAACAAACCCTCCATAGCTAAGCCCAACCGCAGTGCATTTTTCAACACCCACTTTCTTAAGTGCCATGAAAATGCACTCCGCCTGAAAACCGGACGTCCTCTCCGGCCGGTCCGTAATGGACCCGCCGAAGAACAGGAGGTCCGGTACATACACGGCGTATCGACTTGATAAGGACAGTACCTGTTAGTAATTAGTAAGAGCAAATGAAATTACGGGTTTTAAGAGATGGTCCATGTATATTAAAAATGATAAAGAATTAAAGAATGATGCATGTATATTAAAAATGATAAAAATAGAAAAGCACGTAGATTAGGGTTTTGAAAATGATATGAATGAATATATAACATGAGTTCGAGTCTTCGCATCAAACAATTTTCTAAAAAATGAAAGGAAAGATATTGAAATAGTATATACTTGAGGAAACCAATTGAAGATTCCATCCATAGCAAAGCAATGAAGGAAGACTATGGCTGGTTTGGTGGGTTTAGTGTAGGTATTGGTATGTGGGTTGAATTGTTGTTTGGGAAGCCATATGTTTATTATTGTTCCTGGCTCGATTTCTATTGTTTTTTGTGTTACTCCGGCTAGCTCCATTAGGGCATGTATCCATGGAGTTATGACATTGAAGATGTTCACCATATCTCTTCTCTTTTTTCGAGAAAATCTCTCTATGTATGGAGGAATGGAAGTAATGAGGAAGATGAGGTTATATACTTTTATTAGCAATTAAAGAAAGAAGAAGTGGGTGGTGGGTGGGAGTGGACATATTTGATGATTGTGTCTTATTTTGACTTATAAAGATCTTAATTGGGTGTTATTTGAATACAAATTTAGATTACTTTTAATTCATTTTGAAAAAGATTACCTTTTTATCTTTGTTGTGTGCATAGGAATCCTATGTTAGGTACATTTTTATTATTGATAACATGTTTTATTAATAAAAACAAAATGATACTAAAAAAATGGTTTGACGCACATTGGTCATGGTTTTAATATTTTTTAAAGCAAAAGTAAGAAGGACCATACTTAAAACGGTTTCGAAAAAAATGACTTATTTTGTTATCGCATGAAAGATTCGAATACTCAACCATCAAGTGGAGACAATTCATGTTCATTCTAGCATGGAACCCATATATACTTTTCTCAAATGGATAACTCAAGATTCATTCAACTAATAGATTAATGGATTAGAAATGGTTGGAATCGGGTTTGCAACCTTAAACTTTTTTCAAGCTTGTTTGTCAAAATAATTGATGTCTGTGTGATTTTTTTTTTTTTGAAAAAAAAATAGGACAACGGATTAAGTATGTAGCCCGCAAACACACTTAATCATTTAACCAGACGCAGAACTTGCCGCCCGACGGGCTCGAACCCAGGAACTTAGGGTTGGTATCCACCTCTTTTTGCCGCTATGCGCAATAGTTTAATTATTGAAATTATAATAGTTTAGGGTTTAGGGTTGGAAGTTAGGATTGTTATCCACCTCTTATGCGCAATAGTTTAATTATTGAAATTATAATAATCGACTTATTAATAATTACTATAACTCCATCTCATATATATAAAAATGGAATATGTTGTCACCCGAATCTATTTATTGAAATAATTTGTCTGATGTTATTTTATAAGGTTGAAAGAATACAGGACTATGAGTATTTATATATCTTAAATGAAGTTACAAGTACACACTTATTATAAATATTTAGATGGTTTGAAATGTGTTCATGGATTTTTAATAAATTTTAATAAAAAAAATTATCATATTATTATCAATATAATAATCAAATAACTCATTTTATTAATTAAAATATTTTTGTTTAAATTTTAAACATTTTTTATAATAATTAAACTAATCAAGAATCCAAATACTTACCTTCTATATATAAAAGAAATTTGTTGACAAAATCCTAAAGAAATTAACTAAGATCAAACAACTTCAATGAAAATAATACATAATTACCTCCCATAAAAAAAGATGGATTGACATAGGATAAAAGATTGAGATAAGATTGTTTCTCAATTTTGCCATCCATTTATTAATATAGAATTACATCACCATCAAATTATTCAAAAGTTGACATAAATATCATTTATTTATATTATAAAACTAACAATTACAGACTAGTTTGATTGTGATTTTTTCTAAAATTTTATTTCAAGATTCAACCCTCCTTTCATATATCATTTTAATAATCTAATCATTCATTTTATATATTTAAACATTAAAATTACCTTTTTATTTAATTATATAAAATTAATTTATCTTTAAAAATTTTAAAATATTTTTAACTTTTGACCATAAAACTGATTTTTTTTTTAAATTTAATCAAACATAGTTTTCTAAAAAATAATTACTGCGTCAAACTAATCGTTTAGGGTTAAGGGAGTGAATTATGAATAAATGATGTGTCACAACATTACTAACTGAAAAATGATAGAAATGAAAATGAAGAAGAGAAAAAAATTATTATTTTTTCAAACACCATGTAATTTTCTCTCAAATTATCTTCTCCAAATTTCTTCGCTCAATCGTTTATTTATATATATATTAAAATTTAAATTTGAATCTTAATAAAAAAAATTATTACTTGAGTTATCCTACTATATAATTTATTTTTTATTTTAAAATAATTATTTATATCCTAATATATTTTATTCAGACAATTAACTTTTGTTTTTCACTCATTTATACAAATGAGTTGAAATTAAAAATATCTCGAATAAAACCGACAAAACATTAAGTATTAGGTAAAGTTGTTTAATAGGTGGTGGGTGAAGTTATTTAAGAAACATGTTGTACTATTGGACTTTTACTATCCCTAGGCTAGGCTACTAGCCTAGTACGTATATAATATTGGACCCACTCCAACGGTTATTTTTTATTTTTCTTTTGTTGAGAAATTAATTTTAAAAATAAAATAAATGGCAGAAAATAAGAAATTCATAAAGTGCCCTATGTCATTCTTATCTTGAATCTACCTTAAATAAGAGTATTTTTATTTTCCTTTTATATAAATTATACATAAAACAAAACTAAGAATATGAGTTGAATAAATAAATATAAAGAAACTTTGTTCTCTAAATAGTGATTTATATAAAAATATTATTAATGGCTTACATCAAAATTGTATTCGTTTTGGAAACATCTAATATTAATGTTGCTGAGACGTCGGGCTCATCCCTCTTTATTAGTCATAGGATTTGTTTGATTTTGAATTTATTTCAAATTGTTTATTACTTTTTTCAATTGGTTTTATAACTTATTTAAAATATATATATATATATATAATAATACTTAATTTAAATTTGTCGGGTCGAAGATTACGATTAATTTAGATATATATGTGAAAATAAATGAATGTTTGAGTCAAATCGTGGATTAATCCGTCCATAAACTTGAAAATCTTAAAAATAAAATAAAATTATATATATATATATATATGTTTGAATTTGTAATAACTCTTAACCAACTAAATTAATAAGATTTTATATTTTAAATTTAATATTAAATTTGATAAAGGTAAAATATTATTAACAATATAAATTTAATTTTTAACTAATATATATATATATATATATATATATATATATATATATAATTTACTTGATTTACAGAGTTGTGATTAATTGAATATATAGGAGAGTTAATGGATACTTGGTCGGATCGTGGGTTAAGTCGAGCATAAACTTAAAACAGATAAAAATAAAATTTAAAATGTTATAATTATATTTTGAATTTACACCCTAACAAAAACTAAAAAAAATAAGTATAACTTTTTAACTAATTAAATTAATAAAATTTTATACTTTATCAAATTTTAATTATCAAAAATAAATTTTATTATTTAATATAATAAAACACCTCTACAAATAATTTAAGTATTGTAATTTTATTTAATTTATGGCTTGACATTTTATTACTTGATTGATTTGTTTTTTAGTTAAAAAAAATAATATACTCAATTTGAATTTATTTCATTTAATTTATTAAAAAATCAAATATTCTTAAAATTATTTTTTATATAACATAATTAATCCAAATTGTATATTTATATAGTAATAAAAAAATATGTGTATCTCAATCTTTATGATGATGATAATATTTTATAAGAGAATATACACGTAGTCATGACAAATGAAATGGTACGATATATCAATTATTGTTTTGTTATGGGCCGGTATATTAAATTATAATAATAAATAGTTATTTAAAATTATAATTTAAAGTTTATTTTTTGATTTCTCAATAAATCCAACCTAGAGGTGTTTTCAAACACGTCTTATAAAATCTTATAAAATGAACTTGATAACTAATATATTTTTCCTTTATTTCTCAATGTCATATTTTGTGGTGATTGTGTACTTAAATGATTCTTTTATCATTTGTAATATATATGAACATTTTCGAAAAACAAAAAATTAACTTGTTATAGTTTTTAAAAATAAAATTATTTTTTAATAATATTTTATTTTAAATTATTATTATTATTGATTGAATATTTATTTAATAAATGTTTGAGTAGTTATTTTAAATAAAATGTGATATATATATATATATTAATTTTATTTAAAAATTAAAATAAAATTAATATTTGAAAATATTAAATTACAAATTATTATTGATTTTAATAATTATATATATATATATTTAAATTATTAAATTATTTAAAAAAATTAAAAAATCTTAATTTAAATATTTTATTATTTATTATTTTAAAACTAAAAATTAAAGTATTAAATAATTATTCTTTATGTTTAGAACGATTTAAGATAAATAAAGGTAATAATATCTTCTTTATTATTAAAAACAAATTATACATTTATTTGATTTATAAACTCAATCTGAGGGGTAACAATGTATTTGATCAATATCTAATTTTGGTTACAAACTGGTTAACTAATCGGTTTTATTAGTTCTAGACAGTTTTGATTGTTTAACCGGAATTGGTTATTCACTTTTTTTTTAATTAGATATTAAATGAATTTTATTAATTTGGACAGATCACATTTATGTTAAACGATGAAAAAGAATTAAATTAAATTAAATTTAAAATAAAACTAAAATGACAAATTCTATATATTTTTTTAAAACTCTTGATTTCTTAATTTTTTAATTTTTTTCTATTATATATAGATTATTAAATATTATAATATATCTAATATTTTTAAAAAATAAATTATATAAATTATTAAATATTATAATATATCTAATATTTAGAAAACAACTAAAATAAATTTATTAAATATAAATATATAATTAAAATATTACCGATTAAACCCATAAAAAAATAATTCGACCAAAAATCGAATCGTTAAACTAAATAAAAACCAGTCAAAATGAAATCGGTAAGCTACCTGTTCAATTCGATTATAAGAGTTTTTCACAACGCTATATATATGTCTCGAATTTTAAAAAATAATTTTTATTCTTAACCCATTTATGATTTTTTTTAATATAAGAGATGTCTCGTTTATTTTTTTACCACTCAGATTTGAGTTGGTATTGTATTTTGTTTAATTTGTCATTATGTTGAGCCGAATTGAATTTGTTTTCTAAAGATTTTTATAATCAGAATAATACTCTTAACTTTTGGTGGATCATTTGCTATTTATATCTATCGATTATTCTGAGGATATTTTTCGAGTTTGTGTTAATCATCTTCTTAGTAGTTAGAGATGAATTATTTCATTTGAAGATCTTTCATCGGGATAAGATCATTTGTTATGGAGGATTCATATTCTCACATGGAGGGAGGGGCAAAACAATTTTTTTTTTTACATTTTGTCAATTCTTGTGAGAGGGAACATGAAACCTAACCCACATTCCCGGGTGCCTTTTACATGTATTCTCACTTAATTCTTTTAAGTTTTTCATTATTTTGATGATCAATCAACATAATATTTTTCCGTGTTTCTTACCAAACTACGAAGAAAGACAATTTTCACTACCGTTTAAAAAAATTATAAAAATTCTCTCGAAACCGTTTTGATTTGTTAGCTTACCCTACATTTTCACTCCTTATAAAATTCAAACACGCGAGTTCGTCTTTTGAGTCACTATAAGATTGTTTATGGATTAAAATTTTAATTTTTGTAAATTTGTTACACTATTTAAAATCTAAATTCACATTTACTCATTTTAATTTTATACAAATTTATTTTATTATTTATAAATTTATTTTTCATATATAACTATTTTTTAATGAATGAGAATGAACTGCTATAAAAATATTTAGACAATAGTGCTGTATTATTCCCGCCATTTTCAGTTACTCTTCTCTTCCCCATGTTGGCCTGCAAACTGCATACGGAAAACTTTGCGCATCTTTGGATCCAAATATCCAGTCATTGATTCAGGTTCAATTTCATTGCACCTTCTTTTGATTCATTGTTTACATATTATTACTTCATTGATCATTGATTTAGGTTACTTTCCGTTTCAGTTCTAGATTATTGATTAAACAATACGCAGTATATATGTTTTCGATTCATTATCTTATCATGATTCTTCATAATTAGAAAAATAATCATTAACATGAATTTATCTTCAACGATTCAAGTCACAAGATCAGTACTAGTTAATTTCTTCACTTTCTGAATCGATTTATCAGGTGCGATTGTATGAAGTTAGAAATGTCTAAATTAGGTGCGTGGATAGCTTTGTTTAAGTAGATCTCATGATTTAGCTTGTAGAACTCTGAAAAATGAAGATTGAAACTGAAATTTCTACAATACTTAGCTTCAGTTTTCATAAAAGATTTACTTACTAGCAGACACCCCACATGTTCCCCGCTTAAACTCAAAGCGTTTTCAGATGGAATCAAATCCGTGACTTTTTTGTCTCTTAACTCGACTTGTACTATTGGGCTACTTTGGTGGGGTCTTACATAAATGCAAACAGAACTAATGCAGGACAATTTGAACTTGAATTTCATAGATAGATGTTGAAAACAAGTATCATGAGGCTAGCTAGTTCTTAGATTAGTTACTGCAAATTCTCAACTACCTTTCTCTATTTCTGTCCATTGCTCTTCCCTTTGCTGCTTTCTGCATTGGTGGTAATATAGTTCATCAATGGCAATTGTCCCTTCTCAATCTTCTTGATATCTTCAACCAAGATTTCATAGTGTCTCTTTACTTCCTCAGGGGTTTTTCCACCAGCAGCTCTCGCAATTTCGTGCCAGCGATCCGGAGTGTCTTTGTCGTAAACAGCCAAGGCATTTTCAAAAGCTTTGTTTTGACAATCTGTCCAAGAGGATGAGCCATTAGAATATGCCATGGTTTTGACTGAAAATCAGGAATTGGACAGTTGAGAACTCTCCAGGTTAGCTTCTCTATAAGAACCTGTTTCAAATGGTTTATAAATCAATGTTTTCTATTACTATCATGATATTTTAGAGGCATGATACTGAAAGTTGAATGAGGTTAGAAACCAGTAAGCTAAGAGATATACTGACATCTGCTATTTATAGCCTTATGTAGTAGAGATCTTCTATGTGGGTCCTGTCTATCCCCCAATGGAACTTGTGTGAAGTTTCTTGATTTACAATTGCTTTCCATCTATTAGTGTATATATTGATAATGTTAAACATTGGATATTAGTTTAATTCCTAATTAGATTAGTATTCTATTCCTAACCCTATTAGTATTTACAAAATGTTAATAGTATACATATAGGCATAAACTATTGTGTTATCATTCAATTCATGAATTCAAGTGTTTCTGTTTCATCTGCTTCTCAACTGCTTTGCATCAATCACAAATCTTCTTCATTGATGGACTAAATCACTCAGCATTTTCAAGATTTAGTCTTCAACCTCGAGTTGTTGTTATATGTTCTTCCACCTTGAGAATTGATAAGGGGTATTAAGGTATATTTTGATATTCTTAAGCACCTACATAAAATTTTAAATTAGAATTAGAGTAATTCGTCTGGAATAATCGGTTTATGTGTTAATAACCCACCGTTTAAACACAACCCTTACAATTTTACCACCAAAATTCAACAAACCCACACTCCCACCTATAAAATGTCCAATATAGTTTCAGTTCATAAGTCCAAAATAAATATGTTTGATTAGTATTTTATTCCTAGTTAGATTTATAAGCTATTGTTATGATTCAATTCAATTCAATACACTATCTTTCTTTCCTCAATTATCTACAAAAGAGTTGTGTTTTAGAATCAAACTAATTTGCAAGTCTAGTTGTTATTGATCAAAACTTATCCATTTAGCATTGGTTGTGGATTTTTTGAATATGGATATAGCATATGTGATAGACAGATTAGTATTATGTTATATATGTGACAGTGACAGAGGAGGAACAGAGGAATCCATCTCATCATAAAAGATAGGACTCTTGTCCTTTTATGTACCAAACAGAATCAAATACATGTCAAGAAAATCAAATTATGAAATCTTGACACAATCTGTTTTGCTTGGACCTTATCTTTAACTGTAAGCAGAGTAGTACATAAAATTTTCTAAGACATAATGATATACTTAAATGAATAATGTTCTTATTGTTAGTCACCTCCTTAATTTTGTGTTTCATCTGATAAGAGTGTATTGAATTGATTAAATATGTGTTGGATTTTCTTCCCATTATGGTTTCCTGAGTAATATTAGAAATATAGCAAGAACAAATTCATTTATTGTTGATCTTGTTTACATGGAGAAATCATAGCCGAATGAACCATATAGTTCGAGATGTTTTGGTTATTGAATTTTCAAAGGATTTGCTATTTTTTTTCATATAAGTTAGAGACTGTGTTATCAAAAGTCGCGAGAAAAAGGGGAAGGAGTCATGTTCAGGTATATATATTATTTAGTAGCATTGCTTTCAAATAATCCTACAGAGTACTGATAAATAGATCTCTAGTTGAAATTAGTTCAAGAATTTATGGGAAAACAAATTAAGTCAATCGTTACTCTTACATGAACATTAAAACATCTCACTCATTTTTAAAACCATGTATTTTATATGCATAACCAAATCAAGATTGTTTGATGATTAAATTGTTCAATAAAGACTTTGTATAGACTATGGTCATTGTTTACTATATTCAATGCACCAATTAGTTAATTCTCTCATCTAGTTTTCATTATTTTGTTGGAGATCATATATGAGTTGCTGATACATCGGAGAATCTCCTTTTTTTTCTAGGTCTCGATTCTCGATTTTTCCAATGTAAGTTTTTATTTATCATTTTCTAATGTTACCGTTGTGCTGTGTTTAATCGTAAAATTTTCATTTAAACAAATCTCATCTAAACAAATAATACAAACTCTAATATTTAATAACGATTATAAATTATATATAGTAAGACATTTAATTTGGGTTATTTAAATAATAAAATTGTTCAATATAGATTATTAAAAAAATGAGTTATTTAAGAGTTATATTAATAATTTGAAGTATATATATTTATTTATTTTTATTAAATAAATGTTATTTTAGTTGATAATTTAAATGATGTTGCGGCAAAAAGAGGTGGATACCAACCCTAAGTTCCTGGGTTCGAGCCCGTCGGGCGGCAAGTTCTGCGCCTGGTTAAATGATTAAGTGTGTTTGCGGGCTACATACTTAATCCGTTGTCCCATTTTTTTTTTTAAATGATGTTATAGAATTAAAGTTTTTTTAGTTATGAATTTTGTCAAATTTAAAATGCATCACAAAAGTGGTGACCTACAAAAGTTTTTGTAATACAATCAACAGATTTGACAAATTTTTATACATTTTCTATAAAAGAAAAGTTCAATAATAGTTTTTTTATTTATTTAAGGTGGTTATTGATTATTTGAAATTAATCTCAAAAATAAGATAAATAGAACGCATAAGAAATCACATGGTTGTATCCGTACATGCATATGGATAACAGGGAAGAAGCATGAAGATATATATATTACTGTCCTCTGATTGTCATGTCTTCATCCTTTTCAGTCCCAGGATAATTATTATTATTATTATTATACATTTGAGTTTCCCTTTTAAAATTAATCTCTATTTGACAACTTAATTAAAAACATTATTGTTAAAATCTCAATTTTACTATTAGGATTTTATAACTTTATACATGTTCTGCCCTGTGTTGGATCATTTATGATATTTAATTAGTTAAAGTTTTGAATCCTTATTTTAAATGAGGAAAGTTGACATATGTATATTACAAGTGTAAAAAACAAGTTTAAATAAAGAACAATAAATTAAGATTTAGACAAACATGCTTCCACAATTAAAGCTTGAAACATTTTGCACCATCTCAAAAGTAGTTATTCGAATCAATCCCTTCAAAGTGAAGTAGTTCAAGATACGATAAATAAGGTTTAACTAAATTACATGTGTTTGAGCTTTTATTTAAAACTCAATTAATTAAGTGATTTAATCGATTTTTATTAAAGTATAAGTTATTGGGTTAAAAACTATTTTTTTTTTGGTATGATACATTTTCTCATGTATAAAATTGGATACTTATTTGTTATTTATGATAGACTAAATAATGAGACACTATAAATAAGATTATGGTCTCTCAATCCTACACTATTTTCATTTCATTCTCATAACTTTCATGTTAAAAAGAGAATCATTTATAAAATCTAAATTCTTCAACAACTTTCATCAAACTTTAATAAAATGAATTCAAGTGCACATTCAATTTGTCTGGATTTATTGATACATAGACTAAATATATTTTTTTTAATAAAAAGATCAATATTGTAGAATAAATTATAGAATCTAACCGTAAATACCTAAACAAGACAGTAACCAATTATATATATTATTATATAAAAGTAAATGCCTAAATAAGACAATAACCAATTAATATTATGTCTAATACAAACAAACATGTACATTTCACACTTTTATAGGGATAAAATCATCAATAGCCTCCGTAAGGTTATGGGTTCAAGCCTGTTTAGGCGGCCAGATTTGCGCCTGGTTAATTAGTTAAGTGTTTTTGCGGTATACGTATTTAACCCGCGAGGAATAGTCCTACTCTAAAGAAGAAACGAAACTCAAACATTCTAAAAAAAAAAAATAACCATGCAATAACCTTACCTTCCATTCTTGTGTTCCTTATTAAGGTTAACCATGATATAATCCTTTTGATTTCTCCATTGAATTAATAATGCAATATTGCTCATTCTCTGGTTGATAAGGCTTTGATAATATACATTTGTAAAAAGAATTTCAATATTTGTTCTTGTTGGTTCTTTGTATAATTTGCTTTTTGAAAAAGATGCTCCATCAAATTACTATTCCCATCAATCCATCATCTATAATCCAAACTAGTACACCAATCCACTGGAGAATTTATATCAACCTTACCCTACATTCTATAACAAGTTCCTATATAGTCACAACATAAAGAATCTTATTAATGTTTCATGGAAATAGTTTATTTCACATACTATTTTTTGGAAATTTGAAAAGCACTCAAATGTTTCTTAGTTATTTTTATTATTACTTTTATAGTAATTAAAATGGCCATTGCATAAAGTCATTATGGTGGGAAAGTAAAACAAAATAAAATCTGAGATCTTCAAAGAGATAGTTCTGGCCTGAAGGCTTCAGCTGACCTAGACTCACTTTTTTTAAACTTATATAAATAAACCAAATATTTATAAAAAAAATAGTTTGTAGAAAAAAGGTGGGATTTTGGGTATATTGGGATTACCTCATGACCCAACTCTAACTCTAACTATATGGTCCACGAGATGATAATTGGAATTGGTCCCTCGTCGAGAGGGACCAATGCATCTTACATTACCGATGCATTACCCAAACCACATTAAAGATATTCTCTATAGGAGATTTCAAACACACATGGACTTTCTAATTTATGAAAGTATGTGTTAATCTTAAGTAGTATTTGATATTTAAAGTGTTAATTATAAATGTTAAGTTGTTATTATCAAACAT
Source organism: Impatiens glandulifera (assembly GCF_907164915.1). Classification (NCBI taxonomy): domain Eukaryota; kingdom Viridiplantae; phylum Streptophyta; class Magnoliopsida; order Ericales; family Balsaminaceae; genus Impatiens; species Impatiens glandulifera. The sequence continues at coordinate 54,220,937 of NC_061865.1, read as the reverse complement.
ATTTGTTAATTATTTTGTGTTGATAGAGTTATATATAAATGTTAAGTTTATAAACAATCTATTAGCATAAACTACATAACTACAATAGAAAAAAATCATTAATTATCATGAGGGATGTGAGTACTTATGAAAATGAGACGGATAAGAGTACTTCAACGGAAGGATCGAAACCACATTCGTACACCGATAATTTATCTGGATAGGTCGAATTATTGGAAACAAATAAAAATATATTTTTTTAATATTATCCCCGTTTTGTTCGGTTTTAGAAAATACCCACAAAACACATTATAATATATTCTCTAGAAATATTTTTTTTTATTATATATAATAAAATTATATAAAAGAATGTTTTGATGTAATATGTTAAAAATTCATATTAATATAAAAAATAAACTTAAAATTCATGTACGTGTGAAGACTAAATAAATATATTTAATTGTATTTATTAATTTATTAGTATTCGGAGTGGATTTCAGAACGAAAATACAAATATCATCTCGCTCTATCCCTGATCAACTATCGGTCAAACCGTAGAAAACTCGTCTTAAACACGACAATTCAGATAAGAATTCTGGACGAATTATTATTATATCTTAATCATTATCAAGTCATTTTGGTAATAATATATACTAATCAGAAAAATAATTTATAAATATGTATATATTTATTATTCAAAAACCGATTATAGTAAATAACTTTGATATTTATTGTGTATCATGTCTTACTTTGGAGCCAATTGCCATAAATATGAGAGAAATAGAGAGGTGGGTCTTTATCTCTTTAGATATAAATATAAATGCATGCAACCACCACCTCTTAGGTTGTAAAACTGATTTGATGTCTCATTTTGTTTTTCAAATAATTTCTTATATCAATCAATACAAATATTATAAAAAATGTTGTTTTGTTTTCTTAACTTGAATCAAAAGTACATCTTACCTTTTCACTCATTTTTGCTCCTTAATTTTTTTTAAACGATATTTACATCTACGTGATCTTAAAAGAAAAAATATTTATGTCAATTATTGCGATTATATATATGAAAAAACTTTATAAATAATAAAAAATTAATCAATTAAAGTATCTTAATTGACAAAATATTAGTGTTTAAGAGACTAAATATCACGAATTCAATTATAACTTATTAAGTTGGATGAAAATCACAAAAATTAGAATAATTTTAGTTTCATATCTATAATAATAATAATAAATTATAAAAAAAAAACAAAAATTTAAATCATTATTAAAACTAGCATGTAGCCCATGCATTTGCAAGAGTAATAATAAAAAAACCGTAAAAAAAATTACGAATAACTTTTTTAATTTTATTTTTAATCGTTTTCAATTTATGGGCGGGTAAATTAAAAATTCGACCCAAGTATTCATTTACTCTCACCTATATATTCAAATTAACCACAACTCTCGACCCGACAATCTGGACACTTGAAAAATTAAGCATATAAATTAAAACTTAACTCTCATTGAGAACATTTTAATTTAAATAGAATTATATTAGTCACACCTAAAACTCGGATAATTTTATTTATTTATTTATTGAATTTGTTTTTATTAAAATAATTAAATTTTTTAATAAATGGTATGTAACGAACACCTCTCTTCTTAAGGTTAAAAGTGTAGCGTCGGCAAATGGGAAAGTTGGGTTGCCCGTTGGCACACAACGGTTACGTTACGTATATTTGAATTTTGCGGTGACTCAAAATCATTTATAATTATAATATTTAATTATTAGGTGGAATATGGGACCCACCCATTACTTCTTATATTCACGTACATGTCCTTTTTGCCCCTAAAGCATACGCGCCCATTTCACATATTTTCACATTTCTATTTAAATTATAAAAATATATCTTAAAATCATCAAATAAATAATTTATAATATTAAAAAAATATAAATATTCATATTATTTAATTAGTTAAATATTAACTTATAAATATAAACGACTTGTATATGAATAAAAATGTTACTTTTTATTATAAAAATATTAAATGAACACTCATCATCATAGTTAAGTGATAAAATATAAATCAAATACTTATGTCATCAATGTCATGGTTTGGACTTTGGAATCTTTTTACCTAAACTATTTAAATTTATTTTTTTATTGAATTAATGAACTTATTTTTTTTTATTTTTTTAATCTATTTTATCATTTATTTAATCAAAAAATTGTATTTCAAAAATTATTATCTCTAAAATATTTTAAATTATTATTAATTCATTTTATATTTGATTTAATTATTATTTAAAATTAGTTTTAAAACATGTGAATATACATAGAATTTAAACAACTCAATTTTAATTTGTGACATTTTAATGTTTTGATAGATAGAATGTAGTGTGACTATTTTTAAATTTAACAACTTAATTCAATTTGTGACAACCCTAAAAAGAATAAATTAAACTCATTTTTATTATTAAATAAAATATAAAATTATTTATAAATTTAAATAATTTATTTATCAAACAAGACTTAATGGAACTAGAACATTATGTCATAAACCAAATATTATATTATATTATATTATATGACAAATGACAACCTGTATTTCCTTTATTTATCAAAATTTAATTAGTCATTTATTAAAATATCTAATTTTAAGTAATTTCATCAATCATTTACTATTCATCAACATAAATATTATATTATTTCCTTTACTAAAAATAATAATAATTAATAATTTCCTTGTTATTTAGTAAATATTCAACTTTTCACCAAAAATAAATAATAAAGCTTCCATTCTCACTCTACTTTAGCTTTCTTCTTCTTCTTCATCATCCCGTTATAATGCTAACAGCTATATTCTCACCATTCTTCTTCTTCTTCTTCTTCTGATCATCAAATCAGAAACAAAACAATGGCGATTTCATTCTTCAATCGTTTAAACACTCCGATCTTTGGAATCAAACTCTATATTCTAGCCGGCGTTTTCTTCATATTCGCGATTGTGATTTCTGTTCTAACCTATCTATGTCTCTGTTCATCTTCAAAGAGAATGCGGTATCGGAAACGCGTAAACGCGGATACCCATCAAAAGATGCATCAAAAGGTGGAGTCTTTGCCTATTGTGGGTAAAGAGAGTATAGATCGTATGGATGATTCTAGGGTTGAGGTAATTGGAAAGTTTCGGTTAGGTCAAGAGCTTGGGATTGAGATTGAAGGTAAGGAGAAGAAGAAGAATGAATCGAGTTATTCAGGTAGTAATAAGTCTGTTGGTAGTCAAAGTGAGGTTTCTATATATTCCGGCGACGGCGGCGGCGGCGGAGGAGGAGGAGTTAATAATGTGGGTTGGGGAAGGTGGTATAGTTTTAAGGAGTTGGAAATGGCGACTAATTTCTTTTGTCAAAATCATGTTGTTGGTGAAGGAGGTTATGGTATTGTTTATAAAGGGATTTTACAAGATGGCTCTGTTATTGCTGTTAAAGATCTTCTTAATAACAAGTAAGTATTTTGAATTTGATTCAATTTGGGTTTTAATTGTGTTTGAACAGTGAGTTTGATCTGAATCTGGTATGTTTTATTGAAAAGAAATCATAAATTTTCATGTGATGAGATATGTGTTTGTGACCCTGTTTTGATCCCCTGTTTTTATCTTGAAAACTTTTAATTGGGTTTTGATTGTGTTTGAAAAGTGAGTTTGATCTGAATTTGGTATGTTTTATTGAAAAGAATTATAAATTTTCATGTGATAAGACATGTGTTTGATCCCCTGTTTTTATCTTGAAAACTTGTAATTGGGTTTTGATTGTGTTTGAAAAGTGAGTTTGATTTGAATCTGTATGTTTTATTGAGAAAAAAAACATGAAATTTGTGATAAGACATGTTTTTGTGACCCTGTTTTGATCCTCTGTTTTTATTGCAAATTTAACAATTAGTTAACTTTTATAGGTTGATTATAAGATGGATTAAAGGGTTCTCTTTAAAAAACACTTTTATTAGAATAATTTGCTTGGATTGACATTGATTAGTCTATTTGGAAAATGTTATTTTGAGATAATAATATCTAACATAATCAAGATCATATTGGGAAATTGCAAAATTTTTTTTTATCTTTTTTTGGTTTTGTGATTGTCTTAGTATTATAGTACAATTTTTGGTTTCATTTTTGTGATATATAGATTGTTTTATATATGATGAATCATGGATCATAACAAATAGGCTTGATTTAATATAATTTAGTTTGGATAGTATCTATGAAACTCTATATTTTTAAACACTCTATAGTCATTAGTTGTAGTGAATAAGTTATCTCGTATAAATAAAATCAAATATATTTGATCGCTTAACAAATAAGAAGAATAAGTTGAAGCGATTAACAACGTTTAAAGAACTAGCTGAATCAAACTTGACCTTAATTGAGATCTTGATTTGGAACCAGTCTTATCTTATCCATACTTTTGTACTTTTAATTATTATGTTTTTTTCATCTTTACTGACCCCATCTTGTTTCTATTTAACCTTCTTGTCTCCTCTTTACCTTTCCTCACATGCATTCTTTTACAGCTTTAAAATTCTTATAATCATTACATTCTTCTCTTTTTCTATGATATGGTCTCATGTAACACCTTTATTTATCACAATGAAGCTTTGATCTCACTCAACTATAACTTTTTTTTACCTTTTTACTGCACTTATGATTGTTAATAATTTAAATTTTACATTATCATTGTTTGTTTGATTAGGGGTCAAGCTGAGAAAGAATTTAAGGTGGAAGTTGAAGCAATTGGTAAAGTAAGGCATAAGAACTTGGTGGGTCTTTTAGGGTTTTGTGCAGAAGGTGCTCAAAGGTTATAAATATATATCTTTAATTCTTAAACCTCTAAGTTTCTTTTGTTTCAATTTTACTTTTTTTGTTTATCAAATTGAAGTGTGATCTTATTATTCTTTAGGCTACTTGTGTATGAGTATGTGGATAATGGGAACTTGGAACAATGGTTACATGGTGATCTTGGACCGGTTAGCCTTCTAACATGGGAGACTCGAATGAATATCGCTATTGGAACTGCTAAAGGGTAAGAGATCTTGGTTCTTAAAAGGGTTTTTTCGAGATTTGTGTTCTATGGTAAATTTCACGGTTTTGAGAATACAACTTCTCACTTTTTCATTTTTAAAAAATAAGTATTTTTCGAATTTTGTCTTAGTTAATAGCATGACCCCAGTCAATAGTCATTACTCTCTTTTAAATCAAAGTAGAAAAATGCAAGTACTTATTTGAATGAAGTTAAATTGATAATCTTTATAAATTATTTCAACTCATAAATCTAAACAAATTAACTTAAAATACTTAGTTTATTCCTTGGTAATATAGTACAATTAATTAAAAGACAACATTAACATTTGAGAGTTAATCAAATTCTTGATATTAGATTCACATATTATAAATCAACATACATTATGAAGTACTTAAAATTCATATATTTTCATTTTATTTATTTATTTGTCATATACTTAACTAATTAAGCACTTAATATTTATTCTTCTAACACTTAATTTTTCAATTTTATTTTCATTGCAGGCTGGCTTACTTGCACGAAGGGTTAGAACCTAAAGTGGTCCATCGCGATGTAAAATCGAGTAACATACTCCTCGACAGTAAATGGAACGCTAAAGTATCTGATTTTGGTCTGGCTAAGTTATTGGGACCCGAGAAAAGCTATGTAACCACTCGAGTTATGGGAACATTCGGGTCTGTTTGCTTGTGTTCACTCTCGAGATTTAAAATGATCAGTTTTGTTTATTACTTTTGAATAAAACCAAATTTCTTGTGTTATTTCTCGATACAGATATGTTTCTCCCGAGTATGCAAGCACGGGAATGCTGAACGAGGGAAGTGATGTTTACAGTTTCGGGGTTCTCCTCATGGAAATTATAACCGGAAGGTGTCCTGTTGATTACACAAGACCACAAGGAGAAGTAATAAAAATAATAATTTGAAATCCTTAATTTTATCATCAAATTTTCGTTTTCAAATAATTTTTATGTCTGTTTTTTAGATGAACTTGGTTGAGTGGTTTAGAGGAATGGTGGCAAGTCATAGAGGTGAAGAGGCTGTTGATAACCGAATCAAAGTTCAGCCTCCAGCTAGGGCTTTGAAACGATTATTGTTAATTTGTCTTCGATGCACTGATATGGATGCGAGTAAGCGACCGAAGATGGGCCAAATTGTACACATGTTGGAGGCCGATGAGTTTCCTTTTCGATCTGTAAGTTGATGCTATAATATAGTTGGTTGATGTCAAATAAGTAGTATAGTTTTAAATGGTTTATATTTTCGCTTTTTTAATATATATAGGAAGCTCGGAAAATGCGTGAGACGGCTGCACGTCACCCTCGTGTGGAATTGAGCGAGAAATGTGGATTTAAAGATGGAGATGTTCGTGGTTCTATCGAGAGATGATATTTATTGGTAACATCTTATTACGGTTTACATGGTTGTGAAAAGAATTGCAATTGATAGTTTCAAAACAATTGAATTGACTATGTTATTTTAAGTTAGTTTATTCTCTAAAACTTTTGCAAGATTATGTAAATATAATATATGGTCATAGTAACATTTTATCTTCAAGAAATTCATCATTGAGATTATTAGTTGTGGCAATGAAATGCTAATGTTTTTCTATATCAAAATATACAAAATTATTATGTAGAGTGCAACTATTTAGTGCCCACAAGTTATATAATTGAATTTTAAACTTGGACCATTTTAAAAAAATATTAAATTTATTTCAGTTTTAACCTGCCTTTGATGGCTATTAGTAAACCTTAGTACAAAAGTGTAGCCTTGGTTTGGTTTCTTAAAGATGATAATTTAGGGGTTTTTTTATGTGAAAATTCAATACCTCACTAGTTCATTAAAATTTTAATTAAATTGTTCAATTAGTAATTATTCAATACTTAAATTTCACAGTTTATTGGGCTTGCAATTTGATTAATTAGAAAATTATACCTACAATTTGTTTTATTTTAAATAATAATAATAATAAAATTACATGTGTAGTTATATTTTTGTTTTACAAATAACATTTTAAATATTAAAATTAAAAAATAATTATTAACTATCAATTTTATATGTAACCTAATGTACATTTGTAAATTTTTAACAATAATAGATAAATAGTTGAGTTTTGTGTTGGACTTAAAATACTCAGCTATGTAACCCAATAATGTAATAGTAGGTCGGTTTGGTGGTTCAACTACTAATAATGTGAGCGATTTTAAAAACTAACATTTTTTGTTTGGTCGATTTTATTGATTTTCGAGTCGGTTTAATTATTTTTTTACACTTAGTAATAATTTTTTTTTTTAAAAAGTGTGGTCGATTTAACTTATCTAAGATACTCTTATTTTGTATATCATTTGATCTAAAGTAAATAGAAAATTTTAAAACAAAGTTAGATACTAAAACTACTTCGGATGAGAGACCCGACAATCATATAATCGATCTAGAAAAAACACGGTTAAATTAACTTTCTTTTTGTTAAAAAAAATTTTAGATATATTAATTGTTATCATTTTTATTTCTTCACAAAAACTTAATAATGAACTAATACAAACTTTTTAAATGATAACAATGGTTCATAAAAACCAAACTTTACATATTCGATTTGATTAGATGACTCTAAAAAACCTCTTAAATATGCTGTGACCAGCGTATAAATTTAATTGCGCAAACGACACCTCAAAATATTCTAATGAAATTATCCCGTCGCGTAACGCGAAAGACAGGATTGTCTCGCGAAGGAAAGACATTCTAATCGATCTATAATTGCATTACTTCAATGGTGTCATCGCGAGATGATCTTGTCATTCGCGAGACGATCTTGCCCGGGTATTCTGAACTTTTTACAGGCTTTTCCGTCGCGAGACGATCCTACCATTCGCGTTACGCGACGGAGGTATTTTCGTCCGAATATTTTGAAGTGGTCACCCGCGCAATTAAACCAGCGCATTTAAGAGACATTTTAGGGTCGTGATATTTAGATTATCTTAAATTTAAGATCATTCTAGCATCCATTATAATAATAAATAAATCATTTTAAAAATTTAAAATAAATAAATAAAAAGAATTGCTTAACCAGAAATGAAGAATTGGAATGGTTATTATAACCTACCAGTCAACACATGTACATACATAAAGTTTCATTTCAACACGGAGAAGAAGGGTTAGAGAAATTTATTGGACTGTCAACAACAGTTAATCATAATCTCTCCATCGCCGTCGCCGTCGCCGGAATCATAATCAAAGCTTCTCAATTCAATCATGCCTTCCCGGCGAAGAACGCTTCTCAAGGTCATAATCCTCGGCGACAGCGGGTGAGTTATACTGAACCGACCTATATACGATAATACGATCCTCTACTCTTCTTCAGTTGACTTCCTATTCACTAATTTATTGAGATCTATGTTTAATTTTCTCATAACTGCTTCGTTTTGTCTTCTTTTTTCAATAATGTGTTGCAGGGTAGGGAAGACGTCATTAATGAATCGGTATCCTTCTTGCTTTCAAATTTACTTTATATGATTCAAATCTTTTACTTTATCTTCTCAATTTTTGTTGTATTTCTTCAATGCATGTTTGTAGATATGTTAATAAGAAGTTCAGCAATCAGTATAAAGCAACTATTGGAGCTGATTTCTTGACAAAAGAAGTGCAATATGAAGACAGACTCTTCACATTGCAGGTCAGAAATGTTTATTCATAACAAATTAAGAGATTTCATACTGTTAGTTGCAAGAAACAAAGAATTACCATTATAACAGGCTAAACTGGCATTTTGGTACTGCTGTGTAATGAGTGGTTTACAGTTTGGCTTAGATTATAGGATAAGAAAGGTGGGGGTTTCTTGGAGAGTATATTTTGACATGATAAACAAAGAGTGTGCTAGGAAAGGAAAGATATTGGGCTGTTTTGGTATGCATTTTTTTAATCTGAATTATTATTGGACAAAATCTACATTTGCTATGATTTCCATAATCACTATGATCTGGAATATAATCTGGATCATGATGTAGAAGAATCTCTACATCAAATAAAGTAAAAAATACACTATAATCTGGATCTTGATGTAGAAAATAATCTTTATACAAAATGAAACAAAAAATTACACTATAATTTGGATCGTCGTCTAGAAAAAATCTTATACCAACCTGAAAAGAAATCACTTCCAACTTTAAAATTTTCAATTTTCCAATGGGATCGCAGTTGGGCTCTTATCAAGCTTTTTGAAGCTGACTTAGATCCCTCATTCTTGGACCTTTTTAAATGACTGATTGTCCCTTCACTTGTGTGGCTATATTTTTCTCTGTTTTGGTGGGGGAGGTGGAAGATTCTATAGAAATCTCCTTCATTCTTCTTCACTGCAAGATTTTGTAGAAATCTCCTTCTTTCTTCTGATACAGCACCAATTAGAATAAGAGAAAAACTTAACTCAATCAACCAATTAATACCTTGATGAGGATGAATAAGAGTGCCAATAGTATACGATTCTACAATTGCAGATGAAATATGGTTAAAATTGTAAAGGTGAGGATAGATTGAATTGGAAGAGATGAGATAGAGAGAACCTTCAATAGATTCAAGTTAATTCTCAAATAATGGCATAACCCGAACCACCTTCTGTTATTCCTTATACATTCTCCCAACCGCCTAATTGTTTTCCTGCCAATAGTTATACTGGCCCAACTAATTACTCGTTGGAGTCTTGGAGACTTAGGGTAGTGTTGTTATACCGCTTCTCATTTCCTTGCTAGCCGAACTAAATTACCCACCATCTTATTCTAGGGTTAGTAACCTTAACCCTAGTTATTCTCTTGTAACCAAACCAATTAATAAATAAAACTATTAATTTTGAAACATAAATAATAATTTATACAACAGTTACATCATACTCATTCAACCCTTAGCCCTAAAAAGAATGTGTTCAATTTCTACTATTGGTTGTCAATAACCACTGATTCTTTGTTTTGTTTTGTTTTGTTTGAGGTTTTAATCTCTGTGACAATCCTCGAACATCTTCACCTGTTTTGTGAAACTATGGATCTGACCGTTTATAACTTTTTCAGATATGGGATACAGCAGGGCAAGAAAGGTTTCAAAGTCTAGGTGTTGCTTTTTACAGAGGAGCTGATTGCTGTGTTCTTGTGTATGATGTAAATGTAATGAAGTCATTTGACCATCTTAACCATTGGAGGGATGAGTTTCTTAAGCAGGTATCTTCCCCATCTTTTTTTCTAAGAAAGTTTCTTTCCTTTGATCTATTTAGCATCTGTATATATATGAAAATTGAAATGATGAACTTTGTCTATAGGCAAGCCCTTCGGATCCAGAAAACTTTCCATTTGTTGTCATAGGAAACAAGACCGATATCGAAGGTGGAAACAGTAGAGTGGTATGTATTAATGCTATTTATATATTCTCTTTATGTTCGGTTCGTATTATAATAAATTTATTATGATTACAGGTCTCGGAGAAAAGGGCTAAAGCTTGGTGCGCCTCAAAAGGAAACATTCCCTACTTTGAAACATCTGCAAAAGAGGGCATAAATATTGAAGAAGCTTTTCAGTGTATAGCTAAAGATGCTCTTAACAGTGGAGAAGAAGAAGAAATGTAAGCAAGACTAAATATTGACCCTATTTGAAAACACTTTAAGTGGCCTAACTGACCAAAGGTCTCAAGTTCAAGTTTGATTCCCACAAAAAAACGCTTTAAGTTAGTTGAAGTGGCACTACGAGGGATCGGGCTTTAAGTTTGGTTTGTGTTATTTGTGTGTAGATATCTTCCAGATACAATTGATGTTGGAGGCAGCGATCAACAGAGGTCAACTGGATGTGAGTGCTAAGTATTAAGGTACAATAATGGTTCTTATTATCATTTGTTAAATAAAAAGTTCTTTCAGAACAGGAAATTATGACTATATTCTCTGCATACTTGTAAATCATTAATTTGTCTTGAAGTATATTTGTTTCTTCTATATATTTGATTATGGAAAATGAATTGGGATATGTGACTGATTCTCATGTGGGTACGAAAGTCTGAAAGAGTTACAAATTCGATTTTTACTGAGAACCTTTAATTTTGAGACAACATTTTAGAAACAGTTTTTCCTCATTTTGATGTCGGTGGGTCAAGTCGCCCCCTGATATTTGAGATCTTTGGTCGGATTAGGGTTAATTGAGTTAATCTAAAAAATTGCACTATTCATTCATATATTCTTTTATTAAAAACTTTATTTTAATTTTAATGTTTTTAATCAAATAATCTACTTTCAATACTTTATAAGTATTAACTAATAGAATCCCACCAAGTAGCCCAATGGTAAAAGTCGACTTAAGAGACCAAAATATCACGGGTGATTCCATCTGAAAGCGCTTAAGCGAGGAACATAATCGTGTGGTGCTATGCTAGTTCTTATTTAATTCAAATAAGTATTAAATAACATAGTTATAAGTATTAACTAACATATTAATTATAAATAACTTAGTACATTGAAAGTTCCTAGTTACTATCATCACACATATTTGAGCTGTTTATTACATTTTCTAACCTAGTGAATGTTATTCAACCAAAGCTGGTATACATTCTCATTTAATTCCCTAAAGAAAAAAAAAGTATTAACTAACAGATTAATTATAAATAACTTATAACTCATAAATGGTTTATTTTATTTTATTTTATATTCAATAAAGAAGTTAATAAGACAACTCAAAATCAAAATGTTATTTAAATTAATATGATTTTATTTACACTATTAAGCAAATATTCTTTTAATTGAGAATGTTAAATAATTACTCTATTTATCTTAGTTACCAACTTTTTTATAACCACATAAAATGTTTCTTGCTTAACTAAAATTACTCTTATATTCAATTAGGGATATAAACGAGTCGAGTTCTAACTAGTCCTAGCACGAGTTCGGTTTGACTCGTTTTTTATTGGCTCGAGCTTGATCGAACTTTCAATATTAAGTGCCTCAAATTTAAATATATTCATATATTAATTTCTTATATTAAAAAAATCATAATAGAAGTCGAGAGTCCTCTCAAGAAAAATAGTTTCAAGTCGTGTATTGTATTTGAGATTAACTTGAAAACATATTTAACTCCATTAAATTTATTTTGAAAAATAAAACACTTTATAGTGAAATAAAAATAGTTCTAATATTATAAAATATAATAAATTACATATATTAAATAATATTATAATATAATTATATTTTGATTTGGTTTTCAAAAATTATATTTATGTAATTAAATTAATATTAAATGTATTTATTAATTTATAAATATTATTTTGGTATATCATGATATACGAAATATTGAAAATTTTATACGTATTTTTACCGTACCAATAATTTTGGTATCGGTATCATACCTTATTTTTTTTGGTATACCGAAAAAATCGATATTCTCGATATATTGCGGTATGATATTTTTGATATACCTATAATATCAAGAATATTCCTCGCTCCTATGTATATTTTATGTTATATTACATAAATATAATATTTTTGTATAATGATTAACAAATATAATATTGTCGGGTAGAGTTAAATATTTTTTAATATAAAGTCTTCAAAATTTAAAATTTTATAATATAATTTTTTTCCTAGCTAGTTCTATATATCAAAATCTATAAAGAACCCATCTTCGATCTACCATTGTTGCAGACAAATCTAAACAAGAGATGGTTAGGAAAAATCAAATCATTCAAAAAGTCATAGGAAGATTTGAAATTTGGAAAACAAGATAGAAAATAAGATTAGTGAATAATTAAATTTTAAGGGAGGTCCATAAGAAATAAACTCATAAATAGTCTTATAAGTATGTTTCAAATTTTGATTAAAAAAAGTAAAATATAATAAATAAAAATTTATATGATTAGACTCGAAAAAGCTCGACAGGTCATCAACCTAAGTTCGAATTCGGCTCGAATCTTAAATGAGCCGGTTCGAGATCGGCTCAATATATGTTTTAAATTAAAAGATTTTTTTTTTAAATGAAGAGAATCTTACAAATGTAGATAAAATATATTATCTAGAAGCATGGGACAACAAATCAAACAACTTTCCAAACACATTTTTATTTCATATCACAATACATTACTAAAATATCCCATGACATTATTCAAAAGAAACAAGAGAAATCAAAGGAAATAGAACACGACAGACATGCGTAGATGATAAATAGTTACTACAAATTACCCACAGGATCATATATAACCCTTCATGGCCTCAAAGTTCTTTGCCAATTATTTTTCATCTATGGATTTCGGCTCCTCGGAGAATAACTTCTTCCCTTGTATTTCATCATTTTTGTCACCATGATAGAAAGGCATGAGCGACTTCGGTTCAAAGTCCTCGGAAAACTGCTTATTTTTTTGTACTTTTCCGCTATTTTTATCACCATGATAAAGTAAAAATGTATATGGCTCGTCCCCAGAGAATGACTTCTTCCCTTGTATTTCATCATTTTTGTCACCATGATAGAAAGGCATGAGCGACTTCGGTTTAAAGTCCTCGGAAAACTGCGTATTTTTTTGTACTTTTCCGTTATTTTTATCACCATGATAAAGTAAAAATGTATATGGCTTGTCCCCAGAGAATGACTTCTTCCCTTGTATTTCATCATTTTTGTCACCATGATAGAAAGGCATGAGCGACTTCGGTTCAAAGTCCTCGGAAAACTGCTTATTTTTTTGTACTTTTCCGTTATTTTTATCACCATGATAAAGTAAAAATGTAGATGGCTCGTCCCCAGAGAATGACTCCTTCCCTTGTATTTCATATTTATTGTCACCAGGAAATGCAGATATAATATTGTTTTCCCCAGGCTCTCTTCTTGCTCCATTACTGCTGCTAACAAGCTGATAGAAGAATATGATCACCAGTTAAATTATAATAATGAATTAATATAATATATACAAGAATTGAAGATCTAACCAGAAGAAGAAGAAGAAGCATAGACAAGAAAGGGAGGAAGAAGCTGCCTGCGGTTGTTACCATCATTCAATACTCAACTTAGTTTTTGTTTTTTGAGTAGACAACTCTTGATAAAGCTTTGCTATTTATACACAAATTCTTTGCCATTATTTCCATTTTAACCTAAACTTTACATTTATTAAACAATCTCTTTTTGATTTTAGTTTCGATTAATTTTAATCCCAAACTTTAGTATTTAATCAAATTTAGTACTATGAACATTGTTTTTAATTTATTTTCTTACTCAATCTATTTTTTTTTTTTAAATAGTTTGTGTGAAAATTTAAATTCATATTTTTTTTACATTTTATTATTAAACTATGAGTCCGCCCTGAAGTCAAATTAGATTAAATTTATTTATTGTATTTTGTTTCTTAGTAATTTTCTTTTATTTATAAAAAATCAGGCTTATTATTTATATATATATATACTAACAAGTCGTGCGTAAGTAATTTGGATCTTTTTGTTATAAAAAATGAATTGGGTTGATTAGTTTTAATATAAATCCGACTTTAAGTTAATGGATATTAATGAATATGAATATAATAAATGAATAATTAATTATGAAATTTTATTAATAGAATTTGAAAGTTTTGTTTTTCAGTATAATTATATTTTATATTTTTTTTAATAAATAAAAAATTATATATTAAATATATATATATATATATATATATATATATATATATATAACAATCTATTTAAAAATTAATTGGCAATATAATTAAATAAAAATAAATTAATCTAATTTAATTATTTATCTCTCCTTTATATTAACATATTTTCTCTATTAATATTTATTAAATTGATCTTTAATATGTTTCTTTTTAATTTATATTAAAATATTTTTTTTAATTTATCTCTATATTTTTAGATAAACCATTATTTTAAATATCATTATATATATATATATAATTATATATAATGATGCTTAATTTTTTAAAGTGTTCGGATTGTCGGGTCGAGAGCTGTGATTAATTTGGATATATATGTGAGAGTAAATTGATACTTGGGTCGTATTGTGAGTTGATCTGCCCATAAACATAAAGCGGTTAAAAATAAAATTAAAAATATTATATTTATATTTCAAACATGCAACCTAATAAAAATAAGTACAACACTTTAACAAACTAAATTAATAAAACTTTATATTTTAAATTTAACACTAAATTTGATGAACGCATGACATTCTTAACCATATAAGTTCAACTTTTTAACTGACTAATATATATATATATATATATATATATATATATATATATATATATATATATATATAATGATCCAGAGAGCTGTGCTTAATTTAAATATATATATGTGAGAGTAAATGAATATTTAGGTCGGATTGTGGGTTGACCGCCCATATAATTAAAAGAGTTAAAAATAAAAATAAAATTGATATATGTATATTTCTAATTTGCAACCTAAAAAACAAGTACAACTTTTTAACCAATATATATATATATATATATATATATATATATATATATATATATAATAATGATGCTTAATTTTCAAAGTGTCCGGATTGTCGGATTGAGAATTGTGATTAATTTGGATATATATGTGAGAGTAAATGGATACTTGAGTCGAATTGTGGGTTGACCCGCCCATAAACTTAAAACGGTTAAAAATAAAATTAAAAATGTTATGTTTATGTTTCGAACTTGAAACATAACAAAAAAAAAGTACAACTTTTTAACCAACTATACTAATAAGACACTATATTTTAAATTTAACACCAAATTTGATGAACACAGGACATTCTTAACAATATAAGTTCAACTTTTTAACTAACTAATCTATATATATTTAATGATTCTTAATTTTCAAAGTGTTCAGATTGTCGGGTCGAGAATTGTGGTTAATTTTGACAAATGGATACTTGGGGTCGAATTGTATATTGACCCACCCATGAACTTAAAACGATTATGTATATTTCGAATTTGCAACATAACAAAACAAGTACAACTTTTTAACCAAGTGTGATTGAGTTGTCGTTTATCGAGGGATAATAAACCGGTAACAATTGAAAGTGGTTAAAAAATATAAATCAAATATTTGATTAACTAAAGTGTGAGGTCACAATGCTAAATATTAAAAAAATATGAATCAAATATTTGATAGACCAAAGTAAAAGTGTAAGGTCACGAAATGAGAGATTTATTAGAAAAAAAATATGTGATGAGATAGGTGAGAAAATAAGTTGTTTTTCCGAATATATATATTTTTTGATTTAATGAAATCTAAAATTAAGTTGAAACTTAATTCACCATTTTCTTATTAGTTACATTTAGAATGTTCTATTTATTCTTAACTTTACAATATTTGTTTGGTTAGTTACTATTATTCGAATTTTGGTTATTTTAATAGAAATTCAAGAGTTCTAATGTGTATTTATTTTAAGGATATGTGTTTTGATTTTTGCTGTTGTTTTATTGTTCAAAAATATTATTTCCTTGTGGATTTGTTTTATTTGTGTATACATCCACCTTTCATTCATAAAAGTAATTTTCCAAATAATTAAATGTTTTGCATCTTACAAAAATAAATAAATTATTTGTATAAAAATGTGTAAGATATGATTCATAATGACCATGATGATGAGATTGATAATATTTATGTTGTTCTTCCTTATCCTACAGTTAATCCAATAGTATATAGATGATATAGAAAAATAGCTCAAAAAATAAAAATAAAAATATATATTAGGGTCTACACATGAATTAAATATCAACATTTTGTGATACTATTATTTTAGTATTTGAGATTATTCATTTAATTACATTATATATTACTTAAAACTTGTCATGACCTATAAATAACTTACAATATTTTTCTTTCTTTTTGGAATATCACATAAAAAAAAAAAGATGAGTCATAGAATTAGTTCTTGGATCTTCTTCTTTTCATGGTAATTAATTTTATAAATTAACCCTTACAAATAAACTAAATTCTCCTCGAATACAACCAGTTGAAAAATCACACAAATCTTTACCATACTCAAATCTGATAATCTATACTCAACCTATTACACCATTTTGATGGAAGAACCTTATTAATTAAAAAAAAAAATCGAAAATATTGATTCACTCGTTGATTCCTAAAACATTTATCGACTAGATAACAAAATGATTAGTTAAAATATCTTATAAAATTTACAAATTATTCTTTATATTTTCACCGTCACATAATAAATAAAAGATATTATATATATATAAAAGAACAAATGGACATGTATTTTTCTATTATTCTTTTTTTTTTATAATTTTTTTTTTATGTATTTGTTACACTATAATACTTATCCATCTTTCATCCATATATAAAAGTTACATTTTATATAGGGTGTTTAAACAAAAAATTTCACATATTAAAAAAAAAATAAAAAAAATATAGAGTGTTTAAATGAAGATTTTCAGATCTTATAAAAATTAAATTAAAATAAATAATAGTGATATATGATTCTTATTGAGGGTGATATATATATTGATAATATTTAAATAAATTTTAAATCAATTATGTTCATTTTTACTTTTTATTTTTTTTATTTTTTTCTAAAGTTATTGTAAACATTAAATGCTTCTCAATAATTATAGTATTTGAGCAAAAGAAAATTCAAGAAATGGAAAAACAAAATGGTGTCTATATTTGTTAGTAGTGTTTTAAAAATGTAAAAAAGTAAAAGAAATATTGGCTAAAAAGTTTCTTTAAATTTTTTGTTTATTATTATTTTTTTAGGGTAAAAATTTATTTTAATACTCTAATTTGTTTAAAATAACTATTTTTTTATTAGTCTACATCAATTTTAAATGTAACTCAATCTATTAGTTAGTTATAAGTAGTCTGGGAAAGAATGATTTAATAAAAAAGATTTATATCATCTCGGTCTAAAATTAAAGTATAAGTGACTAGAAAAAAAGTTAGGTATACATGAAATATTATAAAAGAGAGATTATTGATTAAATAAGTGAAATAATGTGTGTTTTACTATTTTTTTTTTTAGAATTAGAGAAGTAAATAAAACAATTAAATAAATTGGAAAAAAATTAAAAAATTAGTAATTATTAATAATGATAGTACATAGAAAAAAATGTTAAAGAAATGGAAAAAATGCGATCTACATTTGTTTGGTAAAAAGGAAAAAGTAAAAGTAAAAAGAATATGCGTTATAGAGTTTGTTTAATTTTTTTTCTTTATTATTATTCTTTTTATGGTAATTATTTATTTTAATAGTTTAACTTGTTAATATAACTATTTTTTTTATCCATCTATATTCAATCTATTAATTTATAGATAGTTCATGAAAGGATGTTATTAATAGAGATTTATATCATCTCTATGGGGTTTATAGGAGATATATCTAAAAATTAGAGTAAAGGTGACTAGAAAAAAGTTTAGGTAAGTTTGAAAAATTATAAAATAAAATTTATTAATTAAACAAGTGCATGAATGCAAGTTTCATTTTTTTAGGATTAGAGTATAAAATAATAAATAAATTAAAAACAAATAAAAATAAAGGGTTATTATATTTTTTACTGTGGATTAATTTGTTTTTTGGACTCAAGTCAAAAAAATATTTTCCCCTGAATTCAGCTTACAACACACATATTGACAATACAATTTATCATAATAACGTTAAAACCAATTATGATAATATTTTAATAAAATTTAAACCAATCATGTTCCTTTTTATAATCTAAAGATATTATAAACATTAACGAATGTAACACTTGGTTTTCAATAATGATAGTACGGACTACGGAGCAAAAATAAGTTCAAGAAATGGTAAAATAAAATGGGTACATTTGTTTGTTTGGTAGTGTTTATAAAAAAAAGAAAAAGAAAGTAAAATAAATGAAATATGTGCTATAGAGTTTGTTTAAATGTTTTTTCTTTCGTATTATTCTTTTTATGGTCACTACATTATTTTAATAATTTAACTGGTTAATATAACAATTTTTTTTTATTAGTATGTTAAAATAAAATTTGGATAAGCTTGAAAAATTATAAAGGATAAATTATTGATAAAATAAGTGAATGAATTGAGTTTCGTTTTTTTAAATTAAAGAATTAAATAATGAAATAAATTGAAAACAAATTAAAATTTAAGGTTTATTATATATTTTTACTTTGGATTAACATTTTTTGGACTTTATTTCTAAAATAAATCTTTACTTGAATTTAAATTTGAATTATCTCACAACACACCTATTGAGAATGTAGTTTATATATATATATTTATATATTTATATATATATATATATATATTTATATATATATATATATATATACTTTTGATTTAATGAAATATAAAAATAATGTAAAAATTAATTCACTATTTTCTTATTAAAAAACTTTTTATATTTTTGGATTAAATAAATAATTTATTTGGAATAAAATGGATACAACATTCATCTTAAATTATTTATTTTAATTTCTTGATTTTTCTAAAATTAATTTGATATAAAATGTGTATAATGTTTATCCCAAATTATTTTATTTATTTTATTTGACTATTTCGCTTAATTAATTTATGGTTTAATTATTAAAACAATTAATCTAATTAATTTTTGATCGTGTCTTGGTCCTGTGGGTTAATTATTTTGATTTATTTATTTGAAAATAATTAAAATAATTATTTTTAATTTTATAAATTGAATATATAGATTGTTAGTGCTTACATTAAGAGAAATTAATGTGTATTTAAATTGTGGATATGTATTTTGATTTTTTTATGTGTTATTTTGTGTTGTTTAAAAATATTATTTCCTTGTGGATTTTTTTATATTAGTATATTCATCAATCTTACATTTATAAAAGTTAAGATTTTTCCGAATAAAAGGTTGTGTACCTTAAAAAAATAATATTTGTATAAAAAATTGTAAGATATGAATCTTATCGACCATTATAAAATTGATAATATTTATGTTCTTCCTTATCCTAAAGTTAACCCAACACTAGTATATAAATGATACAGAAAATAATTATAAAAAAAGTAAAGAAAAAATATTAGGGTCTCCACATTAACAACATATCAACATTTTGTGATATATGTATTATTTTAGTATTTGTAGGTATTAATGTCACGTTTGAAAACTTGTCATAACTTATAATAGCTATCAATATTTTTCTATTTTCTTGAAATACCACATAGAAGAAAAGAAATATGAGTTATAGAATTGGTTCTTGGAATGTTTTGCTCCATTTTCTTCTTTCATGGTAACTAATTTTATAAATTAACTCTTTCACCTAAAATAAATTTTCTCCTAACTCGTTGAATGATTATTCATCTTGGTGAACCAATCACACAAATTTTGACCATACTCACATCTGATTATTCATCTTGGTGAACCAATCACACAAATTTTGACCATACTCACATCTAATTATCGATACCCAAATACTATTTGGCTTCGATGCAAATCAATTACACCATTTCGATAAAAGAGTCTTATTAAAAAAAGATCTTAGATATCGAGTCCTTTCTTGATCCTAAAACCTTTATCCTTGTATCATATGAACATATGGCAAAATAATGAGTTATAAAATCTTCATACAACCGTCACACAATTAAAAAAAATAAATAAAGACATCATATTAATGTTTGTTATACTATAATATTTATCCATATTTCATCCATAACACTCAGATATTATATAGATGGTTTGAATAAAAAATTTCAAATCTTAAAAATAATTTAAAAAAAATAAACAAATAGAAAGCTAGAGTGCTCAAATAAAAAATTTCACATCTTAGAAAAATAAAAGAAAGTAAAAATTGTGAAATATGATTGTTATTTTAATAAAATTTAAAACAATTATATTCCTTTATATCATAAACGTTAAAAATAAATAATAAATGTAGCACGTGATTCTCAATAATGATAGTATGGAGCAAAAATAAGTGATTCTCAGTAATGATAGTATGGAGCAAAAATAAGTTCAAGAAATGAACAAAAAGAAATGGGTCACATTTGTTTGGTAGTATTTTAAAAAAGAAAAAAATGTAAATGTAAAAGTTAGAGAAATATGTGCTATATAGTTTGTTTTTATGTTTTCTCTCTTATTATTCTTTTTATTCTTTTTACGATAATTATTTTATTTTAATAATCTAAATCGTTTAATATAACTATATTTTTTTTTATCATGAGTCTAGATAATTTTTCACTAAAACGAGTTATTCTATTAAGTTATGGGTAGTCCTGAAAAGAATGCTATTAATAATATAAGATTTATATCATTTCTCTAAAGACTGATCTAAAAATTAGAGTAATGTGACTAAAATATTTTTTATTTAGACTTCCAAAATTATAAAATAGAAATGATGGATGAAACTAGTGGAATAAATTGAGTTTTCCTATTTTTTTAGAAGTAGAGAATAAATATTGAAAAAGTAGTATGTAATTATGCCATTTTACTGGGAATTAATTTTTTTTTTTGTGGACTAAGTCATAGAATAAATCCTTCTCTAAATTCCTCTCACAACACACATATTGAGAATGTAATTTATCATCATGATTTAATGGAATCTAAAAATAATGTTAAAACGTAATTCACTATTTCTAATTAGAAAATTTTAGAAAGTTCAATTTCTTTTTAAATATACAATATTTTTTTTAGTTAGTTACTATGAATTAAACTTTTAGTTATTATAAGAGAAATTCAAGAGTTTTAATGTGTATTTCATCAATGGACAAGTATTTTTTTTTTAAATTTTTTTGGTTGTTTTGTATTGTTAAAAAATATTATTTCCTTGTGACTTTTTTATATTAGTGTATGCATCCACCTTTCATTAATAAATATAAGAGATGTTTTCAAATAAAAGGTTTTGTATAGTACAAAAAAAATATTATTTGTATACAAATTTGTAAGATATGATTCTTATACACCATGCTGAGATTGATAATATTTTTGTTCTTCTTTATCCTAAAGTTAGTCCAACTAGTATATAGATAATATAGAAAAATAATTCAAAAATAGAATTTAAAAAAATATCAGGGTCTCCACAATAACAATATATTACATTTTGTAATAATATTGTTTTAGTATTTGGAGTATTCATTTAATTACATTATATGTCACTTTTACAGACTTGTCATGACTTATAAATATATTTCAAAAAATATATATATATATATATATATATTATATTATATATTTATATATTTTCATGGTAATTAATTTTATAAATTAATTCTTTCACGTAAACTAAATTCTCCTTTATCCATAAAATATTTATTCTTAGAAGATCTCATAAAATTTACACATTGTTCTCCATTTTGACCGTCACACAATTGAATATATATATGTTGGGCCTTATGGGTCCAACCCAATTAGGCAATATAAAAACCAAATAAACCCTAATTTTGTTTCTCTCTCTATCACACAATTTTCAGAGAGAGTTATGTGAAGAAATCAAGAGAAACAGAGTGAAGAAAATACAGAGAAAAAAGAAGAGAAGAAGATATAGAGGAAGAAGAAGAGAAGGAGAACAAAGTATCACCTTCTTTGTCTTGATTACCCTCAGGTTCATTTCTCTCTTACTTGTAAAGGGAATTTCATGTTTTCTCAAACCTAGATTTGTTTGGGTTTGAATGAAATTAGTTTCTCTGTATGTATACCTCAACTTTAGGTTTAAAGTTGATAAGAACAATTGTATTGGTTTCTTACTGATTAGTGAAATCTGTTGGTTTTGCCCCGTGATTTTTTACCCTCCGTGTTGAGAGAGTTTTCCACGTAAATCTGGTGTTCTTTATTACTTTGCTAATCTGCTAGTATGATTTGGTTGACTTGTGAAATTAATCAGATCAATTGATTTCAATAGGAAAGTATTATTCAACTTGAAATTCCTAACAAGTGGTATCAGAGCTGTTAGGTTTACTTTCTATTGAAGAGTGCTTTTCCCTCAGGTTCAGATGGAAGGCAGTAGCACTATGATCAGGCTGACAAACAATAACTGGCAGATTTGGAAATCCAAAATGGAGGACATCCTTTATTGCAAGGATCTGTATGAGCCAGTTGAAGGAGATAGTGCAAAGCCAAAAGAGATGGCTGAAGCTGATTGGATAAAACTGAACCGGAAAGCAGTCGGCACAATCAGACAATGGCTTGATGATAGTGTTTATCACCATGTAGCAAGTGAGAAAAGTGCTCATGAGCTATGGAAGAAGTTAGAGTCATTGTATGAGCAGAAAACGGCAGGTAACAAAGCGTTTCTGATCCGTAAGTTGGTAAATCTGAAATTCAGAGAAGGCACAAGTGTTGCTGAGCATTTAAACGAGTTCCAAAGCTTAATTAATCAATTATCAGTGATGGAGATGACCTTAGAAGATGAGCTACAAGCCTTATTGCTAATGGGATCATTGCCTGACAGTTGGGAGACATTGGTTGTGACAGTTAGTAATGCAGCTCCGAATGGTGTGCTTACTATGAGTATAGTTACTAGCAGCTTGTTCAATGAGGAGACAAGAAGAAAGTCAACTAATACAAATAGTGCACAGGCCCTTGTCACAGAGAACAGGGGAAGAGCTGAACACCGACAACAATCAAGAGGCCATAGCAAGTCAAGAGGCAGATCAAAATCTAAGGGAAGAGAATGTTATCACTGTGGTAAAGAAGGTCACATGAAGAAAAATTGTAGAGCCTGGAAAAGACTACAGAATGAAGGCAAAAATCAGAAGAAAGATGATGAAAACAGAAATACCACAGCCACAGTAACTGCAGAGGATGTAGTTATTCTTTCTTGTGAAAAGGAACAATATCTACATGTAGAAGATCACCAAGGAGTTGAGTGGATAGTTGATACAGGTGCTTGCTATCATGCTACACCAAATAAAGAGTTCTTCACCACGTACAAGGCTGGAGATCTTGGTACAGTGAAGATGGGTAATACTAGTCACTCAAGCATTGTGGGTATTGGTGACATTTATTTGCAGACAGAACAGGGGCATCGGTTAACACTGAAAGATGTGCGGCATATTCCTGATTTGCGTCTAAATTTGATATCAGGTGATGCATTGGACAAAGATGGATTCAAGCATTATCTTGGTGGCGGTGAATGGAAACTCACCAAAGGATCAATGATTGTAGCAAAAGGGAAGTCGTGGCACTCATTGTACAGAACACATGTGAAGGTACTCAAAGATGATCTGAATGCAGTACAAGCTGAAAGCTCTCTAAATCTGTGGCATCAACGCCTTGGCCACATGAGTGAGAAAGGGCTGCGAATTCTGGTGAGGAAGCTGGACATCCCCTCAACCAAAGATGAGGTTCTGGATCTATGCAACTACTGCCCATTTGGTAAGCAACATCGAGTCTCTTTTAGTCAGACATCAGAAAGAAAACATAATGTGTTAGACTTGATTTATTCTGATGTGTGTGGTCCTTTTGAAGTGGAGTCATTGGGTGGCAATCGATATTTTTTAACATTTATTGATGATGCGTCTAGAAAGGTGTGGGTTTATTTTATGAGAACAAAAGACCAGGTATTCAATTACTTTCAAGAGTTCCATGTCATGGTAGAAAGAGAGACAGACAGTAAGCTGAAATGTCTTCGCTCTAATAACGGGGGAGAGTATACCTCCAAGGAATTTAAAGCATACTGTACCAAATATGGTATTCGACATGAGAAGACAGTGCCTGGAACTCCGCAGCACAATGGTGTGGCTGAGAGAATGAATCGCACCATTGTAGAAAAGGTGAGATGCATGCTGAAGATGGCAAAGTTACCAAAACAGTTTTGGGGAGAAGCAGTTCGCACAGCCTGCTATCTCATAAACATGTCGCCATCTGTTCCTTTGAAATTCGAGATACCAGAAACAATATGGTCTAAGAAGAATGTTTCATACTCACATCTAAGGGTGTTTGGATGCAAAGCATATGTGCATATTCCAAAGGAACAAAGATCCAAGTTGGATGATAAAGCAACTCCATGTATTTTCCTTGGATATGGAAATGAAGAATTTGGGTACAGGTTATGGGACTCAGAAAAGAAGAGAATTGTCAGGTGCAGAGATGTTGTGTTCTTTGAAGGTCAGACAGGGATAAGTCCAGAAATCAACGAGAATTCAGAGAGGGTTGATGAGTTCATAGAACCAGTTCCTTCATATGTACAGTCAACAGTAACAAATGAAGATGAACATGATGAAGAAGTTGCTGAAGAAACCTCTGACATGAATGGTAGTAATGATGATGATATTGTTAATGATGCTTCTATGCAGGGGGAGCAACATCATCAAGTGGAGCTAGAAGAGCCCCAAGTAAGAAGATCAGAAAGAGAGCACAAACCTTCTAAAAGATACCCTTCTTCAGAGTATATCCTGTTGACAGAAGAAGGAGAGCCAGAAAGTTTTCAGGAGGCACAAGCTCATAAAGACAAAGTTAAGTGGCAGGATGCAATGAAAGACGAGATGAAGTCATTGCAAGAAAATGACACATATGAGCTTGTGGAGCTTCCTAAGGGCAGAAAGGCCTTGAGAAATAAATGGGTGTTCAAGCTAAAGAGAGATGAAAATGGAGAACTTATGAAGTACAAAGCCCGACTGGTTGTAAAGGGTTTTTGACAGCAACAGGGCATCGACTTTGAGGAAATTTTCTCACCAGTGGTAAAAATGACTTCCATTCGTGCAGTGTTAGGTCTAGTATCTGGCCTAGATCTTGAACTTGAACAACTTGATGTAAAAACTGCATTCCTTCATGGTAACCTTGAAGAAGAGATCTATATGGTGCAACCAGAGGGATTTGAAGTAAAAGAAAAAAGAACATGGTTTGCAAATTGAAGAAGAGTCTATATGGTTTGAAACAAGCACCAAGACAGTGGTACAAGAAATTTGACTCCTTTATGATGAGTCATCGGTACCAGAAAACCAAGGCAGATCCATGTGTTTTCTTCAAAAGATTTCCTAATGGAAAATTTATAATCCTTTTACTTTATGTTGATTGCAGGACAGGATGCTCTGTTTATAGCTATGTTGAAGAAAGAGATGTCCAAGACATTTGAAATGAAAGACATGGGTCAAGCACGCCAGATATTGGGCATGAAGATTACTCGTGACAGAAAGTCTAAGGGACTTTGGTTGTCACAAGAGAAGTACATTGAAAGGGTGCTTGAAAGATTCAACATGCAAGGAGCAAAGAAAGTAAGTTGTCCACTTCCTAGCCATTTGAAATTGAGCAAGAAGTTGTGTCCATCAACAGAAAAAGAAAAGGATGAAATGTCAAGTGTGCCATACTCCTCAGCTGTAGGGAGTTTGATGTATGCAATGGTTTGCACTAGGCCAGATATAGCTTACGCAGTCGGTGTGGTAAGAAGATTCCTTTCTAATCCAGGAAAACAACATTGGGAAGCAGCGAAATGGATTCTTAGATATCTAAGAGGCACTTCCAATTTGTGTTTGAGTTTTGGAAATGGTGAACATGTGCTAGAAGGTTACACTGATTCTGATATGTCTGGAGATCTGGATCACAGAAAATCCACTTCAGGTTATGTGTTTACTTTTGCAGGGGGAGCCGTGTCATGGCAATCCAAATTGCAGAAATGTGTGGCTTTGTCAACCACAGAAGCAGAATACATTGCAGCCACTGAAGCTGGTAAAGAGCTATTGTGGTTGATTAGATTTCTCTTGGAGCTTGGTATGCAACAAGAAGATGCAGTTGTTTTCTGTGATAGCCAGAGTGCTATAGATTTGAGCAAGAATGCTACATATCATTCCAGAACTAAGCATATTGATGTGAGATTTCATTGGTTAAGAGATGCAATAGAAAGCCAGCAGATGAAGATGAAGAAAATTCACACTGATAAGAATCCATCAGACATGTTTACGAAGATAGTTCCAAAAGACAAGTTTGAGCTTTGTTGTCGGCTTGTCGGCGTGAATACCAAGTGATGACTTGAAGATCGGTGTGCCTCTCTCCGTGGGCTGGAGGGGGAGATTGTTGGGCCTTATGGGTCCAGCCCAATTAGGCAATATAAAAACCAAATAAACCCTAATTTTGTTTCTCTCTCTATCACACAATTTTCAGAGAGAGTTCTGTGAAGAAATCAAGAGAAACAGAGTGAAGAAAATACAGAGGAAAAAGAAGAGAAGAAGATATAGAGGAAGAAGAAGAGAAGGAGAACAGAGTATCACCTTCTTTGTCTTGATTACCCTCAGGTTCATTTCTCTCTTACTTGTAAAGGGAATTTCATGTTTTCTCAAACCTAGATTTGTTTGGGTTTGAATGAAATTAGTTTCTCTGTATGCATACCTCAACTTTAGGTTTAAAGTTGAGAAGAACAATTATATTGTTTTCTTACTGATTAGTGAAATCTGTTGGTTTTGCCCCGTGGTTTTTACCCTCCGTGTTGAGAGGGTTTTCCACGTAAATCTGGTGTTCTTTATTACTTTGCTGATCTGCTAGTATGATTTGGTTGACTTGTAAAATTAATCAGATCAATTGATTTCAATAGAAAAGTATTATTCAACTTGAAATTCCTAACAATATATATATATAAATAAATAAATAAATAAATAAAGGACAAGTGGATCAGTTTTTTTATATTAGTTTTTTTTTCATAATTATAATTTCTTTATGTATTTGTTTACTATTATATTTATCTATCTCTAATCCATAAAAGTAAGATTTTATTTAGATTGTTCAAACAAAAAATTTCACATATTGAAAAAAAATAAATAAAAAAAGCTAGTGTTTAAATGAAGATTTTCAGATTTTATAAAAATTAAAATATAATAGATAATGGTGATATATAATTGTTATTGACTAGTGATATATTGATAATAATTAAATAAAATTTAAATCAATTATGTCCATTTTTATTTTTTTATTTATTCTACTGTTATTGTAAACATTAAATGCTTTTCAATAGCTATAGTAGAACCAAAAGAAAGTTCAAGAAATAGAAAAAAAAAGAAGAGAAGAATGTCAATTTTACTCGAATTAATTTTTGTTCGTTCATATTATTGTAGTTGAGTTTAATGTTCATCTATGTCACTGCTGGACAAAAACATCCAAACCGTTAAATTTTCCGTTAAATGATGACACATGTGATTGACATGTCATTTTTTAAAATTGATATATATTTTATTTATTTTTATTCACTATTTTAAATAATAAAACTTAATTTATATTTTCAAAGACAATCAAAGAATTATTAACAATAATTCACTTTTTTATAATTAATATATTTTTAACACTTATTTTTATTAACATTTTTAAATAATAAAATCAGTTAATAAAAATAAATGTTAAAAATATATTAATTAAAAAAATGAATTATTATTATTGTCTCTTAAAATGTCTATATTGTTTGGTTAATGTCTCTGAAAATATAAAATTTTATTATTTAAAAATTATGAATAAAAATAAAAATATAAAATATATTAATTTAAAAAAATATGACATGTCAATCACACGTGTCATTATTTAACGAAAAACTTAACGGATTTAAATATTTTTGTTAACTAGTGATATAGATGAACATTAATGTCAACTACAGTGGTATGAACAAACACAAATTAATTCATTGATATACGTGAATATTTCTTTATAATTCGATAATAAAATTGACATTCTTTCTAAAAAAAAAATAATAATATCTATATTTGTTTGGTAATGATTTAAAAATGAAAAACAAAGTAAAAATAAAAAATATGTGCTATAAAGTTTCTTAGAATGTTTTTCTTTATTTTTAATTTTTATGGTAAAAAATTTATTATAATACTCTAACTTGTTTAAAATAAAAAAATTCACATCTTAAAAATAATTAAAAATAATAATTAATAAATTGAAAGCTAGAATGCTCAAATAAAAAATTTCACATCTTATAAAAATAAAATAAAATAAAAAATGGTGAAATATGACTGTTATTGACGGGAGAAATATTGATAATATTTTAATAAAAACAAAAAAAAAATGTAAAATAAAATGCTACAGTGTTTGACATACTTTGATTTAATGGACTTTAAAAATACATATACCTTAATTTAATGGAATTTAAAAATAACGTTGAAAATTAATTCAATGTTTTCTTATTAAAAACCCCTGTAACCCCTAAAAGGTTCTATTTCAACTTTACAATACTTTTGGTTAGCTACTATGAATAGTATTATGTTATTTAGACACTTTAATGTTAAGAATTGAAATTGGAATTAAAATTTTAATGGAATTTAATAGAGTGTAATCCAATCTTTTTAGGTCGGAATTGTAATTCCAAATTAACACGTTTTTTACGTTTTTGACATGTTTAACACGTTTTTCACACATTAAACACGTTTTTAACACGTTTAACATGTTTTCATGTTTTTGACACGTTAAACACGTTTTTGGCACATTTAACACATTTTTGGCACGTTTAACACATTTTTGACACATTTAACACGTTTTCCACGTCCTTAACACGCTTAACATGTTTTCACACGTTTAACACGATTTTCACGTTTTTAACACGTTTAACACGTTTAACACATTTTTCACGTTTTGGCACATTTTGCACGTTTTGGCACGTTTAATAAGTTTTTCACATATTTGACACATTTTGACACGTTTTCACGTTTTTGACATATTTAACACATTAAGCACGTTTATCATGTTTTTGGCACGTTTAACACGTTTTTGACATTTTAACACGTTTTTACGTTTTTAACACGTTTACCACATTTTGACACGTTTAACAAAATTTTCACGTTTTGACACGTTTAACAAGTTTTTCACATATTTGGCACGTATAACACGTTTTCATGTTTTTAACACATTTTTAACACATTAAACACGTTTAACACGTTGTTGACACGTTTGATACATTTTTAACATGTTTTGACACGTTTAACACATTTTAAACACGTTTAACATGTTTTTCACGTTTTGACACATTTAACAAGTTTTTCACTCGTTTAACACATTTTTGATATGTTTAACACATTTTTATGTTTTTGACACGTTTCACATGTTTTTAACACATTAAATACGTTTATCATGTTTTTGGCACGTTAAACACATTTTTAACACGTTTTTCACGTTTTTGGCACGTTTAACACGTTTTGGTATGTTTAAAACCTTTTTGGCACGTTTAACACGTTTGATAAATTTTGGCACATTTACCACATTTTGACATGTTTAATACGTTTTGGCCCGTTTAACACACGTGTGACATGTTTAATACGTTTTGACTCGTTTAACACACTTGTGACATGTTTAATACGTTTTGACTCGTTTAACACACTTGTGACATGTTTAAAACATGTTAAATATGCCAAAAATGTGTTAAACATGCCAAAAACGTGGAAAACGTGTTAAACGTGCCAAAAATGTGTTAAACTTATCAAAATATGTTAAACGTACCAAAAACATGTTAAACATGTGAAAAACGTATTAAACGTGCCAAAAATGTGTAAAACGTGCCAAAAACGTGTTAAACGTGTCAAACGTGTAAAAAACATGTTAAAAGTGTTAAACATGTAAAAAAATGTGTTAAACGTGCCAAAAACGTACCAAAAACGCGCCAAAAACGTGAAAAACGTATTAAATTTGTCAAAACGTGTGAAAAACATGTTAAACATATTAAAAATGTAAAAAAACGTGTTAAATATACCAAAAACGTGAAAAACATGTTAAATGTGTGAAAATGTGTTTTAAGTATGAAAACGTGTTAAAAATGTCAAAAACGTGTTTAAACGTGTCAAAAACGTGTTAAACGTGTAAAAAGCGTGTTAAATGTGTTGAGATGTCAAAAACGTATTAAACATGTCAAAAACGTGTTAAATGTGTTAAACATGTCAAAAACATATTAAACGTGTCAAAAACATATTAAACGTGTCAAAAACGTGAAAACATATTTAAGAAGTTAACATTTTGAACCGATATTTTATTTTACAAACATAGGAATTGGAATTGAATTACAATTCTTTATAATTCTATCATTTTTCCAAACATAGGAATTGAAATTGAATTACAATTCTATAATTTTTCCAAACATAGGAATTGAGTTGTAATTCAATGTCAATTCTCATAGAATTGGAATTAGAATTCCAATGCCAATGCCAATTCCAATTCCAATTTTCCCTCGTCAAACACCCTAAGAGAAATTTATGAATTGTAAAGTGTATTTCATTTATGTACATGTATTTTTGTTCAAAATTATTATTTTCTTGAGGATTTGTTATATTAGTATATGCATCCACTTTTCATTCATAAAACTTTGATATTTAACCAAATAAAAGGTTTTGCATCTTACCAAAGAAAATAATAATTTTTATAAAAATTAGAAAAATTCTAACAAAATAAATTTAAAAACATTATAATAATATATATTCAATGTAAAAAATTCTTAATAAATCACGAATAATATATTAGAATAAAAAATAAAACACTCTCATTTCGAATTTTATTATATTCGATAAAACAACTCATATTCTCACATATCTCATCACATATTTTTTTCAATAAACCTCTAATCTCGTGACTTTACACTTTCACTTTGGTCTATCAAATATCTGATTCATATTTTTTAATATTTAGTATCGTGATCTCATATTTTGGTCAATCAAATATTTGATTTATATTTTATAATCGCTTTCAATTGTTACCGGTCTATTATCTATCGACAAATCACATCTCAATCACACTTGGTTGAAGGGTTGTACTTGTTTTGTTAGGTTGTAAGTTCGAAACATACATAACCGTTTTAAGTTTATGGGCGAGTCAACCCATAATCCAACCCAAGTATACATTTATTCTCACATATATATCCAAATTAATCACAGCCCTCGATCCGACAATCCAGACACTTTGAAAATTAAGTATAATTATATATATATTTATATTAGTTAGTTAAAAAATTGAACTTATATTGTTAAATATGTCCCGTGTTCATCAAATTTGGTGTTGAATTTAAAATATAAAGTCTTATTAGCCTAGTTAGTTAAACAATTGTACTTATTTTCTTAGAATAAAAAATAGAACACTCTTATTTCACATTTTATTCACTTCGGTAAAACAACTCATCTTCTCATATATTTTTTCCAATGAACCTCTCATCTCGTGACCTTACACTTACTTTGGTCTATCAAAAATTTATTCAATTTTTTTAATATTTAGAATTTTGAACTCACATTTTGGTTAATCAAATATTTGATTTACATTTTTTAACCACTTTCAATTGTTACCGGCCTATTATCCTTTGGCAAACCACATCCCAATCACACTTGGTTAAAGAATTATACTTGTTTTCTTAGGTTGCAAGTTCGAAACATGCATAATCATTTTACGTTTATGGACGAGTCTATCCACAATCCGACCCAAGTATCCATTTACTCTAACATATATATATTAAAATTAACCACAACTCTAAACCCGACAATCCAGACACTTTGAAAATTAAACATCATAATATATATATATATATAGATTAGTTAGTTAAAAAGTTGAACTTATATTGTTAAGAATGTCCCACATTCATCAAATTTGATATTGAATTTAAAATAGAAAGTCTTAATAGCCTAGTTGGTTAAAGAGTGTACTTGTTTTTGTTAGGTTGCAAGTTGAAAACATATATATAATATTTTTAATTTTATTTTTAACTTTTTTAAGTTTATGGACGGGTCAATCCACAATTCGACCCAAATATCAATGTACTCACAAATTAACCACGACTAAGGCTGTGCAAAAAAACCGGAAAACCGGTAACCCAACCGAACCGATAGTTAACCGATTCCATTTTAACGGTTTATTGGTTAACCGGTTCTAACGGTTCCGGTCAATCGGTTTTTTAACAGTTAAATGGTTCGGTTTTCGGTTTACCTATTTTTCTAACGGTTTAACCGGTAAACCGGTAATAATTTAATTATATATTTTTATAATTTGTATTAGTTATTTTATAAATAATAGATATATTATAAATAATATTTAATAATCTATAAATCTTTTTTATTTTTAAATTTTAAATTATAATTTTTATAGAATTATTTTTTAAAAACATTATAATTTATATAAATTTTACAAAAATAAATTAAAAAAAACTGAAATAATTTATTCAGATAACCATTATTTATTATAACTTAACGATTACACTTTCCGTTCTATCGATTGAGAATGAGATTCAATCATATTCGTCTATACTTGGTCAAAGACTAATCGACATAATGAATTTGAATTTTCTAAAAAAATATATAAAAAGCTAACAAAATAGCTCTAAAATATATTATATTGTTGCAATAAAATTATATATTTTAACATATTCTTAAATATATCAGAAAAATATATTATAATAGAGACAAGAAAAGATAGAGAATAGTATAATAGGAAAGTGCAAACAATAATTTATAAAAAAAATCATTTCATAAATTTATTACTTAATTTAAAAAATTGAATTATCGGTTCCTGGTTAAACCCGGTTAACTGACCGGAACCGACCAAAACCGATAGAACCAGAACCGGTAAAACCGATACCATTAACGGCCGGTTAACCGGTTTGTAAAATAAATGATTAAACCGGTCTTAACCGGAACCGTTTAACTGGTGAATCGGTTAACCGGCCGGTTGAATACCCCTAACCATGACTCTCGTACAATTCAGACACTTTGAAATTAAATATATATATATATATATATATATATTAAATTGTTTTTCCTACCCTCTAATATTCCCACCATCTACCTTACTTCTCACTCACCTCCAAAATTACTTATTTATCTCTATCACTTTTATATATTTATTTTACTTATTTTATTTTATTTAATTATTAAGTTTTTTTATCATTAAATATAATTAATTAATTAATTTTTAATATGTTTTTTTTATTTTAATTATTTAATTAAAATATAAAATATTATTATTTTTATATTAAAATTATTTAAAATATTTAAAATATTGAATTGTGTCCTAATTTAATAATATATATATTTAATATTTTGTTATATTAATTATATATATATATATATTAAAATACTTATAAAAAATGATTCAATTTTTTTTATAAGTCAGCCCTGAATTAGCAAAATCAAATCTAAATAACAAATTTGTTTTTGTTGATAAATTTGGAGGAAATATCGATTAAAATTTGTATTTTTTTATATTTTTATTTACTTTAGTGTATTTTTTTTTTCTATTATTACAGGTACTCTTTTCTAAATAGAAAATACTTAATATATTAAGAAATTAAAATTCAGATAAAAAAATCTAAAAATATATAATTAATTTTAAATATTATATATTAATAATAAAAATATAATAAATTAATTTAAATAAAATAACAATTTTATATAAAATAAATATTTAAAAAAGTTATATATGAAATATTTTAATAAAAAATATTATCCAATGTTATCGTATATATTATTGAGTAAAACATTACATTTAATTTGACTAATTATTAATATATAATATATTAAAGATTTTATCTTATTTATTTGATATATAATTTTATTTATAAAAAAAATTGAATCATTCAACTATTATTTTTATGAGTATTTTAAATATATATATATATAATTAATATAATAAAATATTAAATATTTATATTTTATTAATTAGGATACACTTCAATATTTAATATATTTTAAATAATTATAATATAAAAATAATAATATTTTGTATTTTTAATTAAATAAATAATGTAGAAAAAATATATTAATTAATTAATTATATTTAATGATAAAAAAACTTAATAATTAAATAAAATAAAATAAGTAAAATAAATAAAATAAGTAAAATAAATAAAATAAGAAAGATAAATATATAAAAGTGATAGAATTAAATAAGTTATTTTTGGAGGTAAGTGAGGAGTGGGGCGGGAGGTTGGAATAACATAGGTGGTGGAAAAAGCACCTCCCTTATATATATATCTATATATAATTTGTTATATATGATTTGTGTACCCAATTAGTATATAGATGATACAGAAAAATAATTCAAAAAATAGAAAAAAATATAATAAAAAATATTAGGGTCTCCACATTAAAAACATATTAACATTTTAAAATAATAATGTTGTTTAGTATTTGGGATATTCATTTAGTTACATTATATGTCACTTTTGAATATTATCATGATCTATAAATATCTTTCAATATTTTTCTTTCATGTTGGAACATCACATAAAACAAAGAAAGATAGTTATTGAATTGGTTATTGAAATATTTTGCTCAATATTTTTATTTTCATGGTAATAATTTTATAAATTAACTCATCCACATAAACTAAATTCTTTCAAAATGCTGTAAATTGTTGAATGATGAGGGCATATTGCACAATCAATCACACAAATCTTGACCATACTCACATCTATTATTTATACTCAATCTATTACATCATTTCGATCATTTCGATGGAAAATTCTTATTAAGAAAAAAAATATTTTAAATATCAAGTAACTCCTTGATCCCTAAAACATTTATTATTATCTTAGTTTACTAGATGACAAAATAATGAGTTAAAAGATCTCATGAAATTTACACATTATTAATTTCTATTTAAATGTCACACAATTGAAAAAATAAATAATGACAATATATATTTATATGTATATAGCACAAGACCAAGTGGAACTGTATTTTTCTATTAGTCTTTCTTTCATAATTATTATTTTATTTATTTATTTGCTATAATCCATAAAAGTCAGATTTTATCTATATTGTTTAAATGAAGATTTTCAGATCTTATAAAAATTAAAATATAATAAATAATGGTGATATATGATTGTTATTGAGGTGATATATTGATAATATTTAAATAAAAATTAAATCAATTATGTTCATTTTTATTTTTTTATTTATTTTAAAGTTTTCGTAAACATTAAATGCTTTTCAATAATTATAGTATGGACCAAAAGAAAGTTCTAGAAATGGAAAAAAAAAAAAACTGTGTCTATATTTGTTTGGTAGTGTTTTAAAAATGAAAAAAAAGTAAAAGTAAAAACAATATGTGATATAAAATTTATTTGAATGTTTTTATTATTATTATTTTTTCATGGTAAAACATTTATTGTAATACTCTTAACTGTTTAAAATAACTATTTTTTTTCCAGTCTACACCAATTTTCAATATAACTAGTCAATCTATTAAGTTATAGGTAGAATGAGAAAAAATGATTTTAATAAAAGAGATTTAGATCATCTTTAAGTACATGTCTAAAATTAGATTATAAGTGACTAAAAATCGCTTGGTAGGCTTGAAATATTATAAAAGAGAGAAATTATTGATGAAACAAGTGAGTGCATGTGAGTTTCTTATTAGTAGCCTTTAGAAAGTTCTATTTCTTTTTAACCTTACAATATTTGTTAGTTAATATGAATTAAATTTTTGATTATTTTAAGAGAAATTCATGAGTTCTAATGTGTATTTAATTTGTGGGTATGTATTTTGGTTTTATTATTTGTTGTTTTGTATTGTTCAACAATATTATTTCCTTGTGGATTTTTTATATTTGTGTATGCATCCACCTTTCCTTCATAAAAGTAACTTTCCAAATAAAATGTTTTGCATCTTACAAAAAATTATATTATTTGTATAAAAATTTGTTAGATGTGATTCTTAATGACCTTGATGAGATTGATCATTTTTATGTTCTTCTTTATCCTACACTTAACCAAACTAGTATATAAATGATATAGAAAAATAATTCAAAAAAATAGAAAAAAAATAAAAAATAATATTAGGGTCTACACATTATAACAAAATATCAACATTTTGTGATAGTAATATTTTAGTATTTTGGGTTATTCATTTAATTACATTGCATGTCACTTTTGAAGACTTGTCATGACATATATCTAAATTACAATATTTTTCTTTCTTCTTGGCATATCATGACATAAAAGAAAAGAAAGAGCAGTTATAGAATTGGTTCTTGGAACATTTGGTTCCATCTTTTTCTTTTCATATTAACTAATTTTATAATATAATTCTTCCACGTAAAATAAATTCTCTCAAAATGCTACAACCCGTTGAATCACTAGACATCTTGGTCAATCAATCACAAAAATCTTGACCATACTCGTATATGACCATTGATACTCCAATACTTTCTGGCTCCTATACAAATATATTACACCATTTCGATGGAGAGCTTATTAAGAAAAAAAATCTTAGATGTCGAGACCCTCCTTGATCCTAAAATATTTATGCTATCCCAACCGATTATATGTCAAAATAATGAGTTAAAAGATCTCTCCAAAAAATTTACATATTATTCTTTATATTTTCATAGTCACAAAATTGAAAAGAATAAATAAAAACATTATATATATATATTTATTTATTTATTTGTTCATAGTATGTTATTTATTAGTCTTTTTTTCAAAGTGTTTGTTATACTATAATATATATCCATCTTTTATCCATAAAAGTCAGATCTTATCTAAAGTGTTTAAATAAAAAAAATTCTCATCTTACAAAATAAAATGAAAAGTTAGTGTTTAAATAAAAGAATTCACATCTTATAAAAAAAAATAATAATGGTGAAATAAGATTGTTATTGTCTGGTGATATATGGATAATATTGTAATAAAATTTAAACCAATTATGTTCCTTTTTATTTTTATTTATTCTAAAGTTATCATAAACGTTAACGCAGCAAATGGTTCTCCATAATGATAGCATGGAGCAAAAATAAATTCAGGAGTGGACAAAAAAAAATGGGGTCTACATTTGTTTGGTAGTACTTTAAAAATGAATAATAGTAAAACTAAAAGAAATATGTTTTATAGAGTTTTTTTTTTTAATGTTAGACGTGAATTCAAATTAGATGGATAGAAAAAAGTGGTGCAAATGGAGCATAAAACAACGGTGATTCAAATGTCGTTATTAATGAAAATCTTTAGATAAAAATGTGTAAGATATAATTCATAATGAGTTAATGACCATAATGACGGGATTTATGTTGTTCTTCTTTATCATATAGTTAACCCAACGAGTCTATAGATTTTAGTCTATAGATTTTTAGAATATAAAAAATATATCTATACAATATTATCACAATATTATATAAATTGTGACAATATCATTATCTTATATTCTAACATAGACGATACAAGAAAATAATTTAAAAATAAAAAACAAGATAATAAAAAATATTAGGGTCTTCACATTAAAAACATATCAACATTTTAAAATAATAATGTTGTTTTAGTATTTGGGGTATTCATTTAGTTACATTATATGTCACTTTTGAGGATTATCTTACCTATAAATATCTTTCAATATCTTTCAATATTTTTCTTTCATGTTGGAACATCACATAAAACAAAGAAAGATAGTTATATTATTAGTTATTGAAATATTTTGCTCAATTTTTTTTCATAGTAACTAATTTTATAAATTAACTCATCCACATAAACTAAATTCTCTCAAAATGCTGTAACTTGTTGAATGAAGAGGGCATATTTCTGAATCAATCACACAAATCTTAATCATACTCACATCTATCATTCATACTCAATTTATTACACCATTTCTTGGGAGAGCTTTGAAAGAGCCTTATTAAGAAAAAAAATATCTTACTTAGATCCCTAAAACATTTATTCTTATTTTAGTTTATTAAATGACAAAATGATGAGTTAAAAAATCTCATAAAATTTACACATTATTCTCTATTTTCAATGTCACACATTATATATATATATATATATATATATATATATATATATATATATATATATATATATATATATATATATATATATATATATATATATATATATATATATATATATATATATATATATATATATATATATATATATATATATATCAAGAACAAGAAAACACTATTTTTTATTAGGGTGTGTTTGGTAACCCTGGAATTGACATTGAAATTGAAATTGGAATTAAAGTGTAATTTGTGAGTTCTCAATTCCAATATTTTTAGGTCGAAAATGTAATTTCAAATTAACACGTTTTTCACACATTAAACACGTTTAACATGTTTTAAACACATTTTCATAATTTTTTCACATGTTGTCATGTTTTTGGCACGTTTAACACGTTTTTAGCACGTTTAACACGTTTTTTACACATTTATCACGTTTTTGACACATTTAACATGTTTTTTTTCACATTTAGGCACATTTTGAAACTTTTAACAAGTTTTTCACATATTTGGCATGTTTAACACGTTTTCACGTTTTTGACATATTTAACACGTTTTTAACACATTAAACACGTTTATTATGTTTTTGGCACGTTTAACACGTTTAACATGTTTTTTACATTTTTGACACGTTTACCACATTTTTGACACGTTTAACACGTTTTGGCACGTTTAACAAGTTTTTCACATATTTGGCATGTTTAACACGTTTTTGACATGTTTAAAACATTTTTAACACATTAAACACGTTTAACACGTTGTTGACACGTTTCACATGTTTTTTTTACGTTTTTGACACGTTTGACACATTTTAAGACATTTAACACATTTTTGACACGTTTAACACGTTTTTAACACATTTTTCACGTTTTCGCACGTTTAACAAGTTTTTCACTTATTTGGTACGTTTAACACATTTTTGATACGTTTAACACGTTTTTATATTTTTGACACATTTAACATGTTTTTAACATATTAAACATGTTTATCATTTTTGGCACATTAAACATGTTTTGACACGTTTTGACACGTTTTTCATTTTTTGGCATGTTTAACACGTTTTGGTATGTTGAACACATTTTGGCACGTTTAACACGCTTGATAAATTTTGGCACATTTACCACATTTTGACATGTTTAATACGTTTTGTTCCGTTTAACACACTTGTGACATGTTTAAAACGTGTTAAATATGCCAAAAATGTGTTAAATATGCAAAAAAATGTGTAATACGTGTTAAACGTGCCAAAAATGTGTTAAGCTTGTCAAAATGCGTTAAACGTACCAAAAACGTGTTAAACATGTTAAACATGTTAAGAACGTGTTAAACGTTCCAAAAAGGTATAAAACGTGCCAAAAACGTGTGAAAAACATGTTAAATGTGTTAAACATGTCAAAAACGTGAAAAATGTATTACTCTTATCAAAACGTGTGAAAAACATGTTAAATGTATTGAAAATGTCAAAAACATGTTAAATGTGCCAAAAATGTGTTAAACGTGAAAAATGTGAAAAACATGTTAAACATGCCAAAACGTGAAAAACATGTTAAACGTGTCAAAATGTGTAAAACGTGTGAAAAATGTGTTAAGCATGCCAAAAACGTGAAAAACATGTTAAACGTATGAAAATATGTTAAACATGTCAAAAACGTGTTACACTTGTCAAAACATGTGAAAAACATGTTAAACGTATTAAAAATATCAAAATGTGTTAAACATATCAAAAACGTGAAAAACATGTTAAACGTGTGGAAATGTGTTTTAAGTGTAAAAACATGTTAAATATGTCAAAAACGTGTTTAAACGTGTAAAAACGTGTTAAACGTGTTTAAACGTGTAAAAACGTGTTAAACGTGTTAAGTATGTCAAAAAAGTGTTAAACGTGTTTAAAATGTCAAAAACGTGTTAAATATGTTAAAATGTCAAAAATGTATTAAACGTGCCAAAAACGTGAAAACATATTTAAGAAGTTAACATTTTGAACCGATATTTTATTTTACAAACATAGGAATTGGAATTAAATTATAATTATATCATTTTCCCAAACATAGGAATTGAAATTAAATTACAATTTTATAATTTTCCAAACATAGGAATTGAATTGTAATTCAATACCAATTCTCATGGAATTAGAATTAGAATTTCAATGCCAATTTCAATTCCCCCTCATCAAACTCACCCTTAACTTTTTTTTCATAATTATTATTTTATTTATTTATTTGTTATACTATTATATTTATCCATCTTTAATTCATAAAAGTCAGATCTTATTGAAGATTTTCAGATCTTATAAAAGTTAAAATATAATAAATAATGGTGATATACAATTGTTATTGAGGTGATATATTGATAATATGATAGGATCGGCTTTATCGATAGAGACGGGGTCTGGCTAAGGATGAAGGCTTATGAAAAACGGTTGGATAGAAATCCTATTAGGGATTAATATCTCTTTCTATTCTACGCAAACTTGTGTAAACACTTGAAACAGATTCAAGGCGGAATTGTTTACTTGGGTTTCAAGCACAAGATGAAATATGAAAAGATGACAGAAAATGAATAACATAACAGTTTATTTATGGATGTTCGGAGAAACTCTCCTACGTCACCCCTTCTTCTAACCACCGGAAGGATTCACTATAATATGATGAGAATCAAATACAGTTTACACACACACTTAGCTCACTATTGAACAGAACACTTTCTGTTCAATTACAAGATGAAGAATATCACTCAGCTAAAGGTGCTTTGATTCTAGCTCTCTCTCTCGATTCACACACAGTACAATAAGAAAGAAGCTTCACAGAATAAGTTCAGTAAACAAGATGATTGAGTAGTTTCTCTCTGCAAAATCAGAATGCTTGTTCGTTTGTAATTGCTTGAAAAACCGATACTTCGTCCGTTGTCCTTAAGATTGATTAAATACTGAGTAGGAGCTAACGGTCGAATCTTCAAGAATGATACGTGGAACTCTTCCATTGGAAAGCCTCCATTGTACACAGCATGTTCTGAGCACAAGGATCGTGGTCGTACCGAACTGGTAGTGCGCCGAATATTCCATCAGGGATGTACCTGCAAAACGGGTAATGTGAGGAAAATTCTCTTACGTGGCATTCCTTGATTGGATGCATATAGCTGTTGTACTAATCTTCACTGGAAAGTGGAGCAGGAGTAGGGTACAGCTATAGCACGTGGGTAGGAGAAATGCTAGATTCAAGCGTACTGCTTAAACTGAGCATTATACGTATTTCAGTTAGACGGATTTGTGAAAATCAGTCTAATGAAATAAGTCAACTCCTTCTAATAAAAAAACGTCTATTAGACTGCCTGGTCTAATAGAATTAGACTCGCGTCTAATTACAATAACCATTAGACTAGTACGTCTAACTCCACTGAGTTAGACTACACGTCTAATTCTGGTTCTACCTCAGACTAATCTGAAGGAGTTAGACTCACGTCTAACTTTTACTAATTAGACTACCCGTCTAATTATTCAATAACCATTAGAGCGGCACGTCTAACTCCACTAAGTTAGACTGACACATCTAATTCCGGTTCTACCTCAGACTAATCTGAAGGAGTTAGACGCACGACTAACTTTCACTAATTAGACTACCCGTCTAATTATTCAATAACCATTAGACCAACACGTCTAACTCCACTTAGTTAGACTGACACGTCTAATTCCGGTTCTACCTCAGACTAATCTGAAGGAGTTAGATGCACGTCTAACTTTCACTAATTAGACTATCCGTCTAATTATTAAATAACCATTAGTCTGACATGTCTAACTCCACTGAGTTAGACTGGCACGTCTAATTCCGGATGTATTCATTAGACTATCCGTCTAATTCTATACATCTATTAGACTACACGTCTAACTCCAATGAGTTAGACTGTACGTCTAATTCTATGTATTCATTAGACTATCCGTCTAATTCTATACATCTATTAGACTACACGTCTAATTCCGATGAGTTAGACTGTACGTCTAATTCTATTAGACTTGCGTATAATTCCGTGTATTCATTAGACTATCCGTCTAATTCTATACCTTTATTAGACTACACGTCTAACTCCGATGAGTTAGACTGTACGTCTAATTCTATTAGACTTGCGTCTAATTCCGTGTATTCATTAGACTATCCGTCTAATTCTATACATCTATTAGACTACACGTCTAACTCCGATGAGTTAGACTGTACGTCTAATTCTATTAGACTTGCGTCTAATTCTGTGCGAATGAAAATCAAAATCGGTCTAATGATCCTCATTAGATCCAAGTTTAATAACATGTTGTCTTAATACACCTGTATCAAAACTCATAAGTTATTTCATCATCAAAATATTAGAGGGTAAATTATTTCAACACTTAATCAAAATAATTTGACCAAACATAATATTTAAATAAAAATTAAATTAATTGTGTTCATTTTTATTTTTTATTTTTATTTTAAAGTTTTCGTAAACATTAAATGCTTCTCAATAATTATAGTATGGACTAAAAGAAAGTTCAAGAAATGAAAAAAAAAAGTGTCTATATTTGTGTTTGGTAGTGTTTTAAAAATGAAAAAAAGGTAAATAAAAAAATATGTGCTATAAAGTTTATTTGAATGTTTTTATTGTTATTATATTTTCATGTTAAAAAATTATTGTAATTCTCTAACTTGTTTAAAATAACTATTTTTTTTTTCCAGTCTACACCAATTTTCAATATAACTAGTCAATCTATTAAGTTATAGGTAGTATGGAAAAAATGATTTTAATAAAAGAGATTTAGATCATCTTTAAGTACGTGTCTAAAACTAGATTATAAGTGACGAAAAAACGCTTGATAGGCTTGAAATATTATAAAAGAGAAATTATTGATGAAACAAGTGAGTGCATGTGAGTTTTTTTTATTAGTAACCTTTAGAAAGTTCTATTTCTTTTTAACCTTACAATATTTGTTTGGTTAGTTAATATGAATTCAATTTTTGATTATTATAAGAGAAATTCATGAGTTCTAATGTGTATTTAATTTGTTGATATGTATTTTGGTTTTAATATTTGTTGTTTTGTATTGTTCAACAATATTATTTTCTTGTGGATTTTTTTTTTATATTTATGTATGCATCCACCTTTCATTCATAAAAGTAACTTTCCAAATAAAATGTTTTGCATCTTGCAAAAAAATTATTTGTATAAAAATTTGTTAGATGTAATCCTTAATGACCTTGATGAGATTGATCATATTTATGTTTTTCTTTATCCTACACTTAACCCAACTAGTATATAAATATATAGAAAAATAATTCAAAAAAAAAATAAAAAATAAAAAATAATATTAGGGTCTACACATTAACAAAATATCAACATTTTGTGATAGTATTATCTTAGTATTTGGGGTTATTAATTTAATTACTTTGCATGTCATTTTTGAATACTTGTAAATTCTCTCAAAATGCTACAACTAGCTGAATCACTAGCCATCTTGGTCATTCAATCACCCAAATCTTATTCATACTCGCATATGATCATCAATACCCAAATACTTTCTCGCTCCGATGCAAATCTATTACACCATTTCGATGGAAAGTTATTAATAAAAAAATATTTTAGTATCAAGTCCCTATTTCCAAAAACATTTATCTTATCCCATAAGACTATATATATGACAAAATAATGAGTCAAAAGATCTCATCAAAAAATTTATACATTATTCTTTATATTTTCATAGTCACACAATTGGAAAGAATTAATAAAAACATTATATATATATATATATATATTTATTTATTTATTTGTTCATAGTTTGTTTTTTATTAGTCTTTTTTTTTTTAAATTATTGTTTTCTTATGTGTTTGTTATACTATAATATATATCCATCTTTTGTCCATAAAAGTGTGTTTAAATAAAAAAATCCCATCTTACATAAAAAACAATAAAATGAAAAGTTAGTGTTTAAATAAAAGAATTCATATCTTATAAAACATAAAAGAAAATAAATA
Organism: Impatiens glandulifera; assembly: GCF_907164915.1. Classification (NCBI taxonomy): domain Eukaryota; kingdom Viridiplantae; phylum Streptophyta; class Magnoliopsida; order Ericales; family Balsaminaceae; genus Impatiens; species Impatiens glandulifera. Next base: position 54,176,372 of record NC_061865.1, on the reverse strand, counting down.
ATGGTGATATAAGATTGTTATTGAGGGAGATATATATGGATAATATTTTGATAAAATTTAAACCAATTATGTTCCTTTTTATTTTTTATTTATTCTAAAGTTATCATAAACGTTAACGCATCAAGTGGTTCTCAATAATGATAGCATGGAGCAAAAATAAATTCAAGTAGTGGACAAAGTTAAATGGGGTCTACATTTGTTTGGTAGTGCTTTTAAAAATGAACAATAGTAAAAGTAAAAGAAATATGTGTTATAGTGTTTTTTTGAATTTTTTTTTCTTATTATTTTTTTATGGTAATTATTTTATTTGAATTGTCTAACTTGTTTAATATAATTTTATTTTTATCTATCTACATAATTATTTTATCAGTTTACATAACTAATCAATTTATAAAGTTATAGGTAGTCCTGAAAAGAATACTATTAATAATAAAAGATTTATATCATCTTCAAAGACGAATTTAAGAATTAGAGTAAAGTTAATTAGGAAAAAATTTAGGTAGACTTGAAAATTATAAAAACGAAATTATTGATGAAACAAAAGATGAATGTGAGTTTCATATTTTTTTTTAGAATTAGAGAAGTAATTAATAAAATAAATTGAAAACAAATTAAAAATTAAGAATTATTATACCTTTTAATGCGAATTATTTATTTAATTCTTTTTATGTGGACTCGTCTTAAAATAAATATTTCCCTAAATTCATCTCACACCACTACTATTGAGAATATAATTTATCATCGTATTAATTATATATATCCAAATACATATATTCAAATACATATACATTGCTTGAATGAATTATAAAAATAACCAGTTGAAACTTATTTCAAAAATTTTTAGTAGAAACCTTTAGAATGTTTAAAAATAGCCAAATAAAAAAAGAAGGTAATAAATAATATTAAGGTATCTACATTAACAACATATCAACATTTTGTGATAGCATTTTTTTTAGTATTTGAAGGTATTCATTTAATTGGTCATGGCCTATAAATATCCTACAATATTTTTCTTTCTTCCTGGAATATCACATAAAAGATAAGAAAAATGAGTTATAGAATTGGTCCTTGCAATGTTTTGCTTCATCTTCTTCTTTTTATGGTAACTAATTTTATTCAACCATATAATTTCCTTAATGTACTATTAACATGAACAACTATCTAATATTCTTTTATATCAATCTATATAGTTTTCACATGCAAGTTGTCAATCTACGACGTTATCTGTCGGAGGAGGAGGAGACGATGATAGTAATAGTCAAAGAGTTTCAACCATGGTTCAATCCGACAACTCCCACATTGAAATGGCAGTTCATCGCGATCACCACCATCATCAACACGGCCATCACATGATGTTGAATGATCCTTCAACGACAGTGTTTTTCGTGTTTGATGAACTAAAGGTTGGGAACACATTTCCTACCTACTTTCCTAGAATAGACCCCTCTTCCTCTCCTCATTTCTTGCCAAGAAAGGAGGCCGAATCTCTCCCTTTCTCATCTCAAGAGCTTCCTTCCCTTCTTAGATTCTTCTCTTTCCCTCAACAATCCCTACAAGCCGTAGCCATGGAAAAAACCCTTACAATTTGTGAGATGAACCCAATAATCGGCGAGACGAAGTTATGTGCCACCTCTTTGGAGTCCATGCTTGAATTTGCACGTGACATGCTTGGATTTGATCATGTTTCAAAAATCCGATCCGTATCCACCATTCATCTAACAAAATCTAACACTCTTTACCAAAACTTTACGATCATGGATTTCTCTGAATATGACGCGGCTTCAAAAATCATGCCTTGTCATTCGTTGCCTTACCCATATGCGGTGTTCTATTGCCATTATCAAGAGGGCGAAAACAAGGTGTTTAAGGTCTTGTTGAAGGGTGAGAATGGAGATAGAGTGGAGGCGGTTGCGGTTTGCCACATGGATACTTCCCATTGGAGCAAAACCCACGTTTCATTTAAGGTTACAGAAACTGAGCCTGGTTCTTCATCGGTGTGCCACTTCTTCCCCGCCGATCATCTTGTTTGGATTCCATCTTCATCGACTTTGATTTGATTATCGTGATCGATGTTACCACCATAATAATCATGTGCTTAATATATGGTTAATGTTGTCATAATAATAATAATGCAATCTTGGTTGTTTAATATATAAAGTGGTATGTAAGGTAAAGAATGTAGTGTTAATTAATGTGAGTAATTTGCATATCAACATTTCTTTATGAGATTTAATTCGAGACCATTTACTGACAAACATTTTGGGCAATGCCGGTCCCAAAGTGTGGGCCTGGGTTAAAAAAATAATTTATTATTATTTTATATTAATATTATAAAATTGTTTTGTATTTAAAATTAATGAAAGTAATCCAATTTAATTGATTAAATATTTTAGTTATATTTAGGTTGTGAGTTCCACTCTAATATAAATTAGATTTTTTTTGGGACCAGAGAAGGTGGGGGGTCTAAGATGACAATTTAACCCCCCTCCCGTAGTAACTGAATCGTACCAATTTGTACCAATTTGTGTGATTTTTTCCCGTTTTGACCAGTAATTTGAATAGATCGAAAAAACCCTGAAATATGTTGACCGAAATTCAGGGCGGGGATGATTTGATATATCTAGAGCCGAACCAAAATAAATGTAATTATTTTTTTAGTAATAGTTGTTTAAAATAATTAACATATATATACTTCTAGAATTTACCGTGCCTCCTTCGACCTTGACACATTTGCTACTTTCTCAAAATCAACATCATTCAGACATTGGTGAATGATAAAAAGGACATGCTGATCCTTCTTTCTGTTCTTCTCGAACGCTTGAATCAGGGCCAACGTCGCATTCTCATCAGGTTCGACAATTCCATCGTTGACGATTTTCCATGTACCTTGGGAACCGAGTAACGTCTTTACTCGGATAGACCAACTATCATAATTGTCCTTCGTAAGACGTACATATTTGAACATCAAAGACATCTTTGCCTGATACCACTTTGTTGGGAATGTTAACATCAAAGACATCCTTCCTCTCTGATACCACTTTGTTGGGAACGTTAGATCGAAGATTGGGAATGTTAACATCAAATATTCTTTCACAAACTAAGGATAATAAAAGATTAAAAAAGTGGATTTTTTTAAAAAAAAAAACTCTTAAATTTCTAAATGACTCTTAAACGGTCAAATTCAATTTAATGTTTAAATTTATTAAAAACAATAATAACTTATAATATTAAATAGACCTATAAACTCTAACCTTTAAGATGATTCATCAATTTCTTATTTAATTTTATTTTTAACATGGGTGTCAGGTTATTTTTTTGGTCTTTGTCTTCCTCATATTAATTTTTTTTATTATCAATGTAGACGCTTATGTTGCTGTCTTCGTCCGGTGACGGCCATTTGCCACGACTAAGGCCTTTTATTTATTTATCATTATTCTTCTATTTTAATTAAAAAAAAATTTGCTTGGTATAGAAGCTAATTATGTATTGAAAACTCGACAAAACTGTTGAATAGAGCCGAACATGAAGTGATACTAGAATAACACAACTAAAAGAGAATGATATGAAGTACAAAGATCGGAAACAAAACATAAAAAAATAAATAAAAAAAAGTATAATAAATATAGATAATTATGAATGAATTAAATATATATATTTTATCAATTATATTAATATTTTTAATATATTTTCATTAAAAATAATAAACATTAAATATTTAAAATAATGATTTTATTTTAATTTTTACTAAAACTAATAATTTTAATTTATATATATATATATATATAATTTATTTATAATTATTAAAATTAATGATAATTTAAAATAAAATATTTTTAAACAAAATTTTTATAATATACTTACTACAATATTATAATTTTGTCCAAGCTAGAAAGATACCATAATTTATTTCAAAATTACAATATACTACACTATGATAGATAAGTTAAAAATAACAAGAAATTATTTTCAACCACATAATTATTCTTTGGAAATATGAAATATTTCATTAATCCACTAAAGATGATAAAGTCACACGTATGTAAGGAAATTATCACAAGTTAAAAATACTCACAAGAAAAAAGAGATTTTAAATGAAGATAAAAAGGAGATAATATTAAGAATAAATAATGTTTTCCATATTTATCTAGTTTATAATAATAATAATAATAATTATTATTATTATTATTATTATTATTATTATTTTATTCAATAAAGAAGGAGTTAATAAGATAACTCAAAACCAAAATGTTATTTAATTGATAAATGAATAATGCACTTATAACACTATTAAGTTAAGATTACTTTAATTGAGATGTGGAGAAAAAGAATATGATTTGTTTATTTCGAAAAGGTCAATTAAATTAATATTATATAATGGCTCCTTAATAAAATAGACGAAAAACATCAGTTAACGGAAAAGCTTCAATGGAAAATTGTTTGATAGTTCGAACCCCAAAAACTTGATACATCGATGAGAAATTTTATATGGGGCGGCAGCAGCAAAGGCGGGAAAATGGTTAAATGGACTGTCTTGTGTAAACTGAAAGAGGAAGGAGAAATTGGACTGAAAAACTGCGTGGAATGGAACAAGGCGCTAACATACAAACATCTTTGGGCAATCGAACGCAAGCAATAATCACTATGGATCAAATGAGTGCACAGATTATGAAACACAAAACGAGCATATGAACCAGTAAGGAAAATGAAAACATGGGTCGAGTGTTAAAGAAAATTTTCAAGCTTAGAAACAAATTGGGAAACGGGAGAAACACAATATTTTGGCATGACCCGTGGTTAGAAAATCAACCATTAATCCTTAAGGAAGAATTTAGAAATGTTCGAATAAGAAGAGACTACTGAGTTGCAAAAATCAGAGACATAAAAGACGGGAAGTGGAACTTAGAAGAGTTCTGGAAGAACAACAAATTTTTGAACATATCAACAACATACAATTCAACGATATAGACCTGACATTCACTCATGGGATGTTGGAGATAATGGGAAGCTCATATCTAGCAAGGTATGAAATATTATAAGAGAAAAAGAATACAATTCAACGATATAGACCTGACATTCACTCATGGGATGTTGGAGATAATGGGAAGCTCATATCTAGCAAGGTATGAAATATTATAAGAGAAAAAGAATAGATTGCGGAATGGGCCCTGGTCTGGTCGACAAAGATAATCTCGAGACACCAATTCATCTTATGGCTGAAATTTAGAGAAAGGTTGAACACAAGATATCGAGTCAAGAAATACATGAAAATATCGGACGAAAGGTGCCTGTTGTGCGAAGGAAACGAAGAAACAATGAATCATCTATTTGGTTGTTGTCCTTTCGTATCGGAGTTGTGGAAGACATTTGATAGAAGTATGAAAATGGTTAGTCTGCCTATGAGATAAAAAAAGGAAGCTATTATCGGAGAAAAAGGAAATAATTTTAGGTCAAGCGTTTTCAAAAGTGCCTTCGGTACAATCATCTACCACATCTGGTGAGAAAGAAAGGCAAGGTTACACTCGAGAATTAGAAGAAGTGAAGAAGAAACTTAGGAAGACACTGTTTTCGATAACAGCACAAACCTTCAAACTCTGAGACGAATTCCTACGACTGAGCTGAACAAGACACTTGGTCGGAATTGGAAGATCAAATATACAGAAATCACGAGAAAGTAAAACTTTTAGTTAGATAAATATTTTTGATTTGTTTGTTAAACGTGTAATTCATTGGATTGATACGAAGTAAAATTTTCTAAGCTTGTTGTAGAAAAATACATAAACTAATTTGGTTTTTTTCTCTTTTTTAGAATTTTTAATGAAATTAAAATAGGTCGTTTTTTTTCAAAAAAAGAAAAAGTTCGAGCCCCATTTGATTAAAACGTCCCAAGTTCGAGCTTCAAACTGTAATTGGGTCTATTCCTTATTCATTCTCCCAACCGTCTAATTGTTTTCCTGCCAATAATTATGTTGGCCCACTAGTAGAAAAAAGGTGTATTAGTAAGGGCTAAAACCGTTACTGAAAGCATCGAACGCCGTTACTGAAACTTATTTGTAACGGCAAATAAAACCGTTACCAATCGTTACTAAAAATTACGTTACAGAAACTTCACAGGTATCAGTAACGGCGTTCGAAAACCGTTACTGATAGTCATGGAATAACAGTAACGGTTCTAGCCGTCTAAAAACCGTCACAGAAACAACACAAGCATCTGTAACGGTTTTCGAAAACCGTTACAGATAGTAATGGAACAACAGTAACGGTTTTAGCCGGCTAAAAACCGTTACTGAAAGACTATAGTATCTGTAACGGTTTTCAAAAACCGTTACAGATACTCGTGTTGTTTCTGTGACGGTTTTTTATTTGTTAAACTGTCACAGTTAGATTTATAGTAACGATTTTTGAAATTATTTAACCGTTACTAAACCCTAATAGTTTTTTTTTTTACAATTTTTTACCTATTTAAAACCACAATCATCAATAACCAATAACCAAAAACCAAAAAGCACACAATCATCAATAACCAAAAACCCAAAACTACAATCATTAATTCAAAACAATAATCATCCACAAACTATAATCCATCCAAAAACTATAATCCATCCAAAAACTACAATCATATCACAAATTCACAAAAACCATTAATTAACGTATTTCAAATTACATTTCAACTAACCAGAATTGAAGTGGGAAAGCGACGATCAAGTGGAAGGGGATCATCTCTAAGTAGGAGGGGCATCATCTCGAGTGGGAGGGGCAGGTGGAAGTTGATCACGGGGAATTCTAGATAATAAGAAGTTCATCGTCGATCTCATCTCAAGCATCTCATCCCGCATTCTATCACGCTCCCTTCGAGCTTCTTCACGTTCATCTTGACGCTGCATCAATAATTCTTCGCGCTCCATTTCACGCTGCCTTTGTGCTTCCTCACGCTCCATTTGACGCTCGAGTAAGGCTTCTTCGCGCTCTCTCCGTGACTGAAGCTTCTCAGCTTCACGCTCCCCTCGCATCCTCTATATCTCCTCAAGTAAAAGTGCGTTTTGCGTGTCACTGCGCTGTGTGATAGTACCACCACGAGCATCAGGTCTAAAAGATCTAGGTGTGACACCGGAGCCCAAACCCACAACTCGCCCATGTCCCTAAGACCCGAATGCGCACTCAGCCAACTACAATTCATTTCTATTCGGGTCTTCTTCTATAGCAGTTCGCAAGGCAGTCTACAAACACAAATTACATTTGATTACATACATACATAAAATAAATAAAAGAAATATAACTAATAAACACGACTTACCACTTTTTCTTGAATAATAGGGGAACCTCCGGATTTGGATCTTGTAGAGTCGGTTTCTTTGTATGAGTGTGCAGAAATAATTCCGCAAAATTAGGCGACGTACCGGTAGTCTTCTCCTGTACAAATTTAATAATTAATAAAAACGTAATAACATTATAAACTTTGTTATTCAATGATAAAACGAACCATTTGCTTCTCCACTTACGAAAATGAGATGCTGCCTGCATGATTCTTGTACACAACATGCGACCTATTTTGCGCATTCACAGTACTTGTTTTCTGCAAATAAGAAAACATTAGTGTTTAATGAATGATTAATGTAAGAGCTATTTATAAACACATTAATTTACCTTGAATTACGGCGTGAGAAAGCGACGGTCAAGTAGATAATTCCAATCACTTATTTCGATCTCGGGAGGGGGATTTGCCCTAATCGCTTGCTCGTTACCTTCACGGGCTTTAATGTACATGGTGTTCCAATGACATCTCCATCTATCCCATAATTTTTTGGCTTGAAATAAACTTTGTCTTCGATAGTTGTTGATGTCATCCCCCACAGTCACGAAATGATCCTAAATAGTGAACAATAAAATACGATTATAGATTGTGTTGAATACATAATGGACTTAATAATATAAAAAGTTACCGTGATAGCCATCCATATGTGATCTAGCTGTGTGGAGCTCAGGTCCGACCAACGCAAAGTCCTATGAGGTAGTGCATTGGAGTCTCGAATGACACTCCCAATATGCCTCGACCAAGCTGTCCTATTCTCGCACATTGGTTTACCATCAACAGGGTTAAATTGAAGAGTCATCTTTTGCCCCGCTTGCAATCTACCAACAGCTTTATTCTTGTTCTTGCCCCGTCTCCTCCTCGAAATAGATCCTAAAATTAAACAAAAAATTATATAGGATCACAACAACTAACTTAAGCAAAAACACAAGTACCTCCATCTTGCTCCTCAGACGGGGGCTGTGTCTCATCATCATCATCATCGGAGATAGTGTTTGGTACACTATCAACATTCATGACATCATCAAGGTCCAAATCAATTTCCCCGATAGAGTTACCCAATTGCACGGGATCTTCTGAATGCTCCTCGGTCCTTTGTACAAGGTCGTTTAGCGTGCTGCTTAAACTCTTACCTTGCATTCTTTTAGGTGCCATGATAACTGCAAATATTGAATGTAATGTTTATAAGACAAATTTACAAGTAACCCTTCATAGAAAATAATTCAACCTTAATTAGAATAACGGGGATTTATTGGTGTCACAATTTTCCATTCAAGCCTTGATGCCATATCTGTAGAGTAAAAGACTTGTTGTGCTTGGCTTGCCATTATGAATGGTTTATTTAATTGAGTCTGTAGAATCCTGTTGATATTTATACTAATATAACCATACTTATCAACTTTAATGCCCCGATCTTTGTGATAAACATCAAACCATTTACATTTGAATAGAATCACTCGTCTTCCACAAAAGAATATCACTTCTATGATTTCATTGATCACTCCATAGTAGTTAATAGTCTCGGCCCCATTATTACCAACAACCAAAACCCCGCTATTTTGGGTGGTCAAGCTCTCGTCATGTTTTTCAGTGTTAAACTTATACCCATTTATTTTGCACGAGTTATATTTCTTTGCATACAATGTAGGCCCACGTCCTAAAATCTTAAGATTCGTTGTCCTATCGGATTGATTAGTTAATTGCTCCACCTATCAATTAGAAATTATTGTTAAACTAATTGTCTTATACTAAAAAAAAAAATTGTTGAGACGATTACTTACTCTTTCTTGGAAATATCTAACATATTTTTTATCCCGAGCCTCATTGGAAATATTAGGAGGGCATGATTGAACGAAATCGCTGCGCAAATGATAGATTAAATTATAACTTAAATCATACCTATATAAGATGTAATTAATGGACTTACTTATAATATTCTTCAGCTTCACGACAATTTTGTAAGATGTACCAATGAGCACGCTCACGATCACCCGGTTGATATGTGTAGGCTGTGCCATTTGATAAGTCTTCCATAGCGATGAATATGGAGAATGTTGTTCTTGTATTTATCGATTCATCTTCTAACTCTTGATCGTCCAAATATCGGGCACACATGCTCATACTCTCATTCAAAAGATAACTCTCGCTGATTGAACCTTCTAGAAAGTTTCTATTCCTAAGGTATTTCTTGAGTGTGCTCATATATTGTTCAACTGGATACATCCATCGATACTGAACCGGCCCTCCAAGACAAGCTTCAAAAGCTAAATGAACTGGCAAGTGCACCATTATATCAAAAAAAGAAGGTGGAAAGATCTTCTCCAATTTGCAAAGTGTCAAGACAATATCGTCATGTAATGTTTCCAATTGTCCGCGTTGTAAACTTTTTTGGCAAAGCAACCGAAAGAACCTTGCTAAGTTCACCACAGCATCTTACACATCATCGGGAAGTAGGCCACGTGTAGCTAGTGGAAGGATATATTGTAATAGAATGTGACAATCGTGACTCTTCAATCCTGAAATTTTTTTCTCCTCCATGTTTACACACGCCCCAATATTTGAACAAAAACCGTCTGGCATTTTAATATCTTTCAAAAACTGGCATAAACGTTTCTTGTGTTCTGAGGACAATGCATAGGGGGCCGGCGGACACCGAAGAACACCATCAACTTCAACCGGATGTAAGGAATGTTTTATGTTCATTATGACCAAATCTTTCCTTGCTTTAATTCCATCCTTGGTCTTTTCTTTGAAATTCATTAAAGTTCCCAACAAACTATCACATATATTCTTCTCAATATGCATTACATCCAAATTATGTCTCAACATCAAAGATTTCCAGTAAGGCAATTGAAAGAATATACTGAATTTGTTCCAATTATCACCTCGGGATTCATGTATAACTTTCGTTTTCTTAGGCAGGTACTTTGTCAAATAAATTTCCTTTAGATCTCGTGCCTGCAATTGAATTTCGGAACCCAATAATAGTACAGGAGGACCTCTATGCTCAGTATGACCGTCAAACGTATCGGTCTCTTTGCGCCATCGATGATTAGACAGGAGGAATCGTCGATGATTCATGTAACACTCCTTTTGGCAATTTGTTAACCTCAAAGACGCGGTGTTTTGATTACAAGACGGACATGCCAATTTCCCCTTTGTACTCCATCCAGACAAATTTGCATAAGCCGGGAAATCATTAATAGTCCACATAAGAGCTGCCCGTAAATTAAAATATTGTTTTCTGCTTACATCGTATGTCTTCACACCGGTATTCCACAATTCCGTCAACTCTTCAATAAGTGGCTCAAGAAATACGTCAATACAATCACCGGGACTTTTTGGTCCTGGAATGAGCATTGAAAGAAGAAAATTGTTTGTATCCATACATGTGGTAGGAGAGACGTTGTAAGGGATGAGAATAACTGGCCAGATGCTGTACGATGTTTTTCCGCTAACAAAAGGTTGAAAACCATCACTAGCCAAACCAAGTCGCACATTTCGAGGTTCTGTTGAGAAATTTGGGTACAAGTTATCAAAGGTCTTCCATGTCATTGAATTAGTAGGATGCCTCAGCACATCATCTTCGGGATTGTTATCTTTATGCCAAGTCATGCGTGGAGCAGTTTTGGAACACATGTATAATCTTTGCAACCTCGGTTTTAATGGAAAATAGCGCAGCGACTTATTGGGTATATACTTACCATTCACCTTCATTCGAATTGCACCATTAGATTTATTGACATTCCACCTAGAAAGCCCACAAACTTTACATTGCTGCAAATCCTTATCCTCTTTACGAAAAAGCATGCAATCATTCTTACACGTGTCAATTGTTTCGTACGATAGACCCATGTCTTTAATGAATTTCTTGCACTCATAATACGAATTCGGTAGTTGATTATGAATTGGCAGTATTTCCTCCTTCAATAAACTCAACAATAAATCAAATGACGTGTTTGTCCACTGACCTACATTCTTTAGGTGAAGAAGTTTAAGAAGAGTCGAGGCTTTGGAAATGCGAGAACCTTCATACAAAGGTAGTTTCGAATCGTCCAACAATTTGTAAAACGTAGCATCATCAACGAAAGGCTCATTTTCACTCGGATGTTCATTATCATTGTTGACATTAGGGTATAAATCATCAATAATATCTTCCATTAGATGATCCTCAGCAATAATATCTTCCATTAGATGATCCTCACAAACTTCAACATGTTTGTCTTCCATGATATTAGTCTCGTTAGTTGGTGGTTCATTGATCGGTTCGTCTTAAATTTCATCATCTGATTCATCTTCGTCCACATTCTCGGTAACAACATTTACAAGTTGACGTCCAATTGATCTCTTTTCACCGTGAAAATACCAAAAACCATAATTTTGTCTTATTCCGTATACAATAAGATGGGATCTAACCACACTCTTATTCTCATATACTCGATTTGCACACCTTACACAAGGACATGCAATCGATGATCTACCCGTAGACCTTTCAGCAAATTCTATGAATTTGTCAACCCCCTCACTATATTTAGGATCGGTACGAAGTATAGTCATCCATGTTTTGTCTGGGATTTCCATATAACCTAACATACATATTAATAATCCAACAACCTAACATCAATAATCAAACATACAAATCATTTGTTAATCTAATAATCCAAACATGCAATAATCTAACATACAAATAATCTAACTTAATCTATCAATCCAATAATCTAACATACAATTAATCTAATAATCCAAACATGCAATAATCTAACATAAAAATAATCTAACTTAATCTAATAATCCAAACATGCGATACTAACATCAAATAATCTAACTTAGCATTCAATATTATCTAACCTAACATACAAAGTATCCACTAACCTAACATCAATAATCTACTTAGCATTCAATATTACTAATCTAACATACAAATAACAATCTAACTTTAGCATTCAATATTAACAATCTAACATACAAATAACATTGATTGTAAATAAGAACTAACCTGAATCTGAAAAGGCAAACTTCAAGCAGCGATAGGAAATACAAGGGCAAACGGTGAAAATTGAATTTTCTGCAAAATAGAATGAAAAAGAGTATTGAGAAATAATGCACACAGTCCTATTTCAAATTAACTATTCAGCCAAACTATAAATAGAATAAACAGTCCTCTTTTCTAATAAAAGAGTTGTAAAAAATCTCAACTAGCAGCAGTATTTCAGTTTATCAAGAAGAAACGTGCACACAATAAATCAAGAGAGGTTTACGTCACCAGCTTACACCAAACAAGGACGTGCTCAACACGGAATAAGCTTGTTCCAAGAAAAACCCACGATAATCATTAATCAACTCACAATGAGATTAACCATATACAATTAACCATATACAAATGTTTCAAAACAATGTTTATTTACTAAATATATGCCATGTTTTACGACAAACAATGAGAACTTATGATAAACAGGAATTTAACTTAACATTTTAATGTCTTATAAGGTGCAAATGTCAATTTCCTACACTAGTAACCTAAACAACTCACAGACCAGACTACAGGAGCGCTAGGAATAGGCTGAATTCAAGCAGGCTTTGTTTATAATCAATCCTTTACTGCTAAGTACATATTTGATCACCTATCCATGCTTAAGAATAATCTTCAAATTCATGAATTCACTCAGAGAACTTAATCCAAATCTATGATAATTGACTAGAGGATATCAAAATGATCACTAAACCCTAATTCTGAAATACCCACGAAAAAAGGTGCAAAGATATCTGTTTTCAGCTTAATACTCACAAAAAAACCCTAGAAGCACATATCTGGCTTTAGAAAACACTAGATATGTCGCTGAGCATAGATAAGAACAATAATAAATCATTTAGATGGAAATGGAGAGGTTGAGAGATGAACTTACTAAGAGCTGGAAGAATGAAGAATGGAGAGGTTTTGCCATAAACCCCCGAGAATTGAAGATGATATATGAACAAATGACCTATTATACACATAGATTGAAATAGTTAAATTTGTTGATTGAAGAATTGAAGATGATATGAAGAATGAAGAACTTACCTGATCGGACAGTACGTTGTTGGCGGCGGACAGGGCAGGAACAGAGAAGAGGGGATGAAGAAGAGAAGAGTGGAAGAAGAAGAGAATAGAAGAACTTACCTGATCTGATCGGCGGAAGATCGGCGGTAGAAGAAGATCGGCGGATGATCGGCGGAAGAAGAAGGAGAAAACGGTCGCGCGCGGAAGAAAGGAAAAGAAAGAAAGGAAGAAGGAAAAAAGAAAGAAGGAAAGAAGCGCGAGTTATTAATGGCTATCTGTAACGGTTCTTCATAAACCGTTACAGATAAGAGCAGATAAGTTAAAAAGACGGCCAAGTATCTGTAACGGTTTATGAAGAACCGTTACTGATATCAAACACAAAGAACTGTAAATAAAGCCATATTTGTAACGGTTATTCATAAAACCGTTACAGATAAGAGCAGAGAAGTTAAAAAGACGGTCAAGTATCTGCAACGGTTTATGAAGAACCGTTACTGATATCAAACACAAAGAACTGTAAATAAAGCTATATCTGTAACAGTTATTCATAAAACCGTTACAGATAAGAGCAGAGAAGTTAAAAAGACGGCTTAGTATCTGTAACGGTTTATGAAGAACCGTTACAGATTCCCTAGTAGTAACGGTTTTCCACTAAAACCGTTACTGATATCAAACACTAAGAACTGTAAATAAAGCCATATCTGTAACGGTTATTCATAAAACTGTTACAGATACTAGCAGAGAAGTTAAAAAGACGGCTCATTATCTGTAACGGTTTATGAATAACCGTTACAGATGCCCTAGTAGTAACGGTTTTCCACTAAAACCGTTACTGATATCAATCACAAAGAACGGTAAAAAAAGCCATATCTGTAACGGTTCTTCCTCAGCCGTTACAGATGTAATAATAGTAACGGTTTTCTACTAAAACTGTTACTGATATCAGACAAAAGAACTGGAAATTAAGCCATATCTGTAACGGTTTATATAGCCGTTACTGATATACTCATAACACTAACAGTTTAAAATAACCGTTACTGATAAAAAATATTAGTAAGGGCGTTCGAGCGCCGTTACTAGTAGTCGTTACAGAAGATTTATTTTCTTCAAGACTCCAACAAGTAATTAGTTGGGCGCCCAACTAATTACTTGTTGGAGTCTTGAAGACTTAGTGTAGTGTTGTTATACCGCTTATCATTTCCTTACCAGCCGAACTAAATTTCTCGGTCCATCTTCTTCTAGGGTTATATAGTAACCTTAACCCTAGTTATTCCCTTGTAACCAAACCTATTAATGAATAAAACTATTAATTTTGAAACATAAATAGTAATTTATACAATAGTTACATCACACTCATTCAACCCTTAGCCATAAAAAGAATGTGTTCAATTTCTACCATTGGTTGTAAATAACCACTGATTTTTTTGTTTTGTTTGAGGTTTTAGTCTCTGTGACAATCCTTGAACATCTTAACCTGTTTAGCGAAACTATGGATCTGACCGTTTATAACTTTTTCAGATAGATATGGGATACAGCAGGGCAAAAAAGGTTTCAAAGTCGAGGTGTTGCTTTTTATAGAGGAGCTGATTGCTGTGTTCTTGTGTATGATGTAAATGTAATGAAGTCATTTGACCATCTTAACCATTGGAGGGATGAGTTTCTTAAGCAGGTATCTTCCCCATCTTTTTTTCTAAGAAAGTTTCTTTCCTTTGATCTCTATTTAGCATCTGTATATATATGAAAATTGAAATGATGAACTTTGTCTATAGGCAAGCCCTTTGGATCCAGAAAACTTTCCATTTGTTGTCATAGGAAACAAGACCGATATCGATGGTGGAAACAGTAGAGTGGTATGTATTAATGCTATTTATATATTCTCTTTATGTTCGGTTCGTATTATAATAAATTTATTATGATTACAGGTCTCGGAGAAAAGGGCTAAAGCTTGGTGCGCCTCGAAAGGAAACATTCCCTACTTTGAAACATCTGCAAAAGAGGGCATAAATATTGAAGAAGCTTTCCAGTGTATAGCTAAAGATGCTCTTAACAGTGGAGAAGAAGAAGAAGAAATGTAAGTCAGACTAAATATTGACCATATTTGAAAACACTTTATGTGGCCTAACTGACCAAAGGTCTCAAGTTCAAGTTTGATTCCCACAAAAAAACGCTTTAAGTTAGGTGAAGTGGCACTATGAGGGATCGTGCTTTAAGTTTGGTTTGTGTTATTTGTGTGTAGATATCTTCCAGATACAATTGATGCTGGAGGCAGCGATCAACAGAGGTCAACTGGATGTGAGTGCTAAGTATTAAGGTACAATAATGGTTCTTATTATCATTTGTTAAATAAAAAGCTCTTTCAGAACAGGAAATTAGGACTATATTCTCTGCATACTTGTAAATCATTAATTTGTTTTGAAGTATATTTGTTTCTTCTATATATTTGATTATGGAAAATGAATTATTGGGATATGTGACTGATTCTTGTGTGTGTATGAAAGAGTTACAAATTCGATTTTTACTGAGAACCCTTTAATTTTGAGACAACATTTTAAAAACAGTTTTTCCTCATTTTGATGTCGGTGGGTCAAGTCGCCCCCTGTTATTTGAGGTCTTTGGTCGGATTAGGGTTAAATCTAAAAAATTGCACTATTCATTCATATATTCTTTTAATAAATAAAATTATTAAAAACTTAATTTTAATTTTAATGTGTTTATTCAAATAGTATATTTTCAATAAGTATTAACATAATGAAAGTCGAGAGTTTTCTAAAAAGAAAAAATAATTTCAAGTCGTGTATTGTATTTGAGATTAAATTAAAAACATATTAGACTCCATTATATTTATTTTAAAAAATAAAATTTGATTTGATTTTTTTAAAATTATATTTATTAATTAAATTAATATTAAATATATTTATTTCCTTATATATATATATATTTATTAATTTATAAATATTGTATTGGTATATCTTAATATACAATAATATTGAAAATCTTATACGTACCTTTACCGTACAAATAATTTCGGTATCGATATCATACCTTACTTTTTTTGGTATACCAAAAAAATCGATATTCTCAATATATTGCGGTAAGATATTTTCATATACTTATAATATGGATAGTATTTCCCACCTATATAATATATATTATATTAAATAAATATAATATTTTTGTATGATGATTAACAAATATAATATTGTCGGGTATAGTTAAATATTTTGTTAATATAAAGTCTATTTCAAAATTTAAAATTTTATAATAAATTTTTTTCCTAATTAGTTCTACCTATCAAAATTTACAAAGAACCAATCTTCGATCTACCATTGTTATAGACAGATTTGAACATGAGATGGTTAGGAAAAATCAAATCATTCAAAGAGTTATTGGAGGATTTAAAATTTGGAAAACAAGATAGAAAATAAGATTATGTAGATAATTTGAATTTGGTGAGACCCATAAGAAATAAGCCCATAAATAGTCTTATGGGTATATTTCAAATTTTGATTAAAAAGTGTAATGTAATAAAAAAATTATATGATTAGACTCGAAAAAGCTCGATGAGTCATTAAGCGAGTCTTACCTAAGGTCGAATTCGGCCCGAGATCAGCTCGAATTAAATTTTGACAGAACTCGAATCGAACTTTAACCGAGAATCTATTCAAGTTAATTTTATTAAAAGAAAAAAATTATTTTAAAACGAAGATAAAATATATTATCTAGAAGAATGCGACATCAAATAAAACAACTTTCCAAACAAATTTTTATTTCATATCACAATACATTACTAAAATTTCCCATGACATTATTTAAAGAAACAAGAGAAATCAAAGGAAATAGAACACGACAGACATGCGAAGATGATAAATAGTTACTACAAATTACCCACATGATCATAACCCTTTGTAGCCTCAAAGTTCTTTGCCAATTATTTTTCATCCATGTACCTCGGCTCCTCTGAGAAGGACTTCTTCCCTTGTATTTCATCTTTTTTGTCACCATAAAAGAAAGGATGTAAAGGATTTGACGAACTCGGCTTAAAGTTATCGGAGAAGGACTTCTTCACTTGTGCTTCATCTTTTTTGTCACCATAAAAGAAAGGATGTAAAGGATTTGACGAACTCGGCTTAAAGTTATCGGAGGACTTCTTCTCTTGTATTTCATCTTTTTTGTCACCATAAAAGAAAGGAACGAAAGGATTTGACGAACTCGGCTTGAAGTTTTCAGAGAATGACTTCTTCCCTTGTATTTCATCTTTTTTGTCACCATAAAAGAAAGGAACGAAAGGATTTGACGAACTCGGCTTGAAGTTTTCAGAGAATGACTTCTTCCCTTGTATTTCATCTTTTTTGTCACCATAAAAGAAAGGAACGAAAGGATTTGACGAACTCGGCTTAAAGTTCTCAGAGAAGGACTTCTTCTCTTGTATTTCATCTTTTTTGTCACCATAAAAGAAAGGATGTAAAGGATTTGACGAACTCGGCTTAAAGTTATCGGAGAAGGACTTCTTCTCTTGTATTTCATCTTTTTTGTCACCATAAAAGAAAGGAACGAAAGGATTTGACGAACTCGGCTTGAAGTTTTCAGAGAATGACTTCTTCCCTTGTATTTCATCTTTTTTGTCACCATAAAAGAAAGGATGTAAAGGATTTGACGAACTCGGCTTAAAGTTCTCAGATAATGACTTCTTCACTTGTGCTTCATCTTTTATGTGACAAGGAAATGTAGATATAATGGGCCTCGGCACCAACGACTCGTCTGAGTTTCCAGATCCTTCTAGGGCTTGGGACATAGTGTTTGCCCCAGGCTCTCTTCTTGCTCCATTACTGCTGCTAACAAGCTGATAGAAGAATATGATCACCAGTTAAATTATAATAATGAATTAATATAATATATTAGTAAAGAATTGAAGATCTAACCAGAAGAAGAAGAAGAAGCATAGACAAGAAAGGGAGGAAGAAGCTGCCTGCGTTTGATACCATCATTTAATACTCAACTTAGTTTTTGTTTTTTGGTAGACAACTCTTGATAAAGCTTTGCTATTTATACACAAATTCTTTGCCATTATTTCCATTTTTAACCTAAACTTTTAAATTATTAAAAAATCTCTTTTTGATTTTAGTTTCGATTAATTTTAATCCCAAACTTTAGTATTTAATCAAATTTAGTACTATGAACATTGTTTTTATTTTATTTTCTTACTCAATCTATTTTCTTTTTCAATAGTTTGTGTGAAAATTTAAATTTATAATTTTTTTACATTTTATTATTAAACTATGAGTCCACCCTGAAGTCAAATTACCTTAAATTTATTTATTGTGTTTAGTATCTAAGTAATTTCTTTTATTTATAAAAAAAAATCAGATTTATTTATAATATATATATCACAACGCTCCATTCTTAAATTTGAAAGTATTAGCAAGTTGCGCGTTGTAAGTGATTTGGATTTTTTTTTTAGAAAAAATGAATCGGGTTGATTCGTTTGAATACCTTAAGTTAATGGATATTGATATAATAAATGAATAATTGATTATGAAATTTTATGATTAGAATTTGAAAGTTTTATTTCTCATATTAATTATATTTTATATTTTTTTTAATAAATACATGATTATATATTAAATATATATATATATATATAATATATAATCTATTTAAAAATTAATTTGCAATATATTTAAATAAAAATAAATTAATCTGATTTAATTATTTATCTCTCATTTGTATTAACATATTTTCTCTATTCATATTTATTAAATTGATCTTTAATATATATTTTTTTAATTTAGATTAAAATATTTTTTAATTTATCTTTATATTTATTAGACAAACTATTATTTTAACTATCACTATCTATATATATAATAATGCTTAATTTTTAAAGTGTTCGGATTGCCGGGTTAAGAGCTGTGATTAATTTGGACATATATGTGAGAGTAAATGAATATTTGGGTCGAATTGTGGGTTGATCCGCCCATAAACATAAAACGGTTAAAAATAAAACAAAAATGTTATATGTATGTTTCGAACTTGCAACCTAACAAAAATAAATACAACACTTTAACTAACTAAACTAATAAGACTTTATATTTTAAATTCAACATTAAATTTGATGAACGCAAAACATTTTTAACAATATAAGTTCAACTTTTTAACTAACTAATATATATATATATATATATATATATATATATATATATTATAATAATGCTTAATTTTCAAAATGTCTAGATTGTCGGGTCGAGAGTAGGGTTGCAAATGAGTCAAGCCGCTCGTGAACCACTCGCAAGCTACTCGGTCAAAATTCGACTTGAGCTTGACTTTGACAAAATTCGATTCGAGCTCGAGTCAACTCGTTTATTATTCGAGTCGAACTCGAGCTCATATAAAGCTTGCTCGATGGTTTGTCGAGCTTTTTCGAGCCTCATAATATATAAATATTATTTATTTATTTAATATTAAAATTTTACAAATATTTTTTTTCTTCTCCTCTCTTCAAAGCCCAATATGAAGGTCCATAATCCCTAAAGCAAAACTCTAATTCCTAATATATCGTTCATTCATCATTTTCTACCGTCACTCTTCATTTCTTCTTTCTCTTCATCAGTTACTCTTCATCTTCTTCTTCTTTAGTTATTCTTCTTCTTCAATAACTCTTATCTCTTCTTCTTTAGTTTTTCTTCTTCTTCAATCACTCTTATCTCTTCTTCTTTAATTTTTATATACTTATTATTCAGGTTTCACAATTTCTGTTACTCTTCATCTCTTCTTTTTCTTCTTCTTTCTTCAATCTTTACATCTCATTAATTCAATCCTATCGGTAATTAAATTTGTTTTAACTTCTTTTTATAGTTATTGTTTTTTCTTTTAGATAATTTTGATTTATTTTGTAAGTAAATCTAGCGACAAAGAAAAGAAGAAAACAACTATTTTATTGGTTAACATGAGTAAGTTAGTCTTCTTCATTCTTTTCTTTATGTATTAGAAGAAATTTATTTTTATATAGATGAATTTGAATAAATATAAAAAAACACTGATTTTCAATTGGAAAATATGATTGATTGAGGATGGAAAAAAAGTCGGACAAACAATATTAGGGATTTATGATAAAAAAAAGGTTAATATATTATGTATATATATAATAAAAGTAAATTATAAATAGTAATGAAATAGATAAATAAAGATTATTATATTATATATAATAAAAATAAATATTAGGGATATAATAACTAATATGTTATATATAATATTAAAAAGATAAAAAAAATTAATATATTATATATTATATATAATAAAAGTAAATACTAGGAAGAATGTAATAATGAGTATATTGTATATAATATTGAAAGAGATAAAAATAAACGTTAATATATTATATATAATAAAAGCATATAATATATATATAATATTGAAAAATATGAAAAAAAATTAATTTATTATATATAATTTAATTTTTGTTCAAGCTTTCGAGTCGAGTCGAGCTTGTTGGTAATATAGTCGAGTCAAACTCGAGCTCAAATTTATAAGCTCGTTCGAGCTTGAGTTCGAGTCGAGCTAATTAATACTTAATCGAGTCGAGCTCGAGCTCCAACAAGTTTGAGCTCGACTCGGCTCATTTGCAGCCCTAGTCGAGAGATGTGGTTAATTTGGATATATATGTGAGAGTAAATGGATATTTGGGTTGGATTGTGAGTTAACCGCCCATATAATTAAAATGTTTAAAAATAAAAATAAAATTTCTATATGTATGTTTCGAAATTGCAACCTAAAAAAAAGTACAACTTTTTAATCAATATATATATATATATATATATATATATATATATATACAAAGATGCTTAATTTTCAAAGTGTCCGGATTGTCGGGTCGAGAATTGTGAATAATTTGGATATATATATATGTGAGAGTAAATGGATACTTGAGTCGAATTATGGGTTGACCCGCCCATAAATTTAAAACGGTTAAAAATAAAATTAAAAATACTATGTGTATGTTTCGAACTTAAAACATAACAAAAAAAAAGTACAATTGTTTAACCAACTATGCTAATATGACTATATATTTTAAATTCAACATCAAATTTGATGAACGCAAGACATTCTTAACAATATAAATTCAACTTTTTAACTAACTAATTTATATATATTTAATGATTCTTAATTTTCAAAGTGTCCGGATTGCTGGGTCGAAAGTTGTGGTTAATTTGAATATATATATGAGAGTAAATGGATACTTGGATCGGATTGTATGTTGACCCGCCCATAAACTTAAAACGGTTATGTATATTTCGAACTTGCAACATAACAAAGCAAGTACAACCCTTTAACCAAGTGTGATTGAGATTTGGTTTACCGAGGGATAATAAACCAGTAACAATTGAAAGTGGTTAAAAAATATAAATCAAATATTTGATTAACCAAAGTGTGAGGTTACAATGCTAAATATTAAAAAATATGAATCATATATTTGATAGACTAAAATGAAAGTGTAAAGTCCTGAGATGAGAGGTTTATTAGAAAAAAAATATTTGATGAGATATGTGAGAAAATGAATTATTTTACCGAATATATTTTTTTTTTTATTTAATGAAATCTAAAATTAAGTTGAAACTTAATTCACCTTTTTATTATTAGTAACATTTAGAATGTCCTATTTCTTCTTAACTCTAACAATATTTTGTTTGGTTAGTTACTATTATTCGACTTATTTTAATAGAAATTCATGAGTTCTAATGTGTATTTAATTTAAGGATATGTATTTTGATTTTGTTTTTTGCTGTTGTTTTATTGTTCAAAAAAATATTATTTCCTTGTGGATTTGTTTTATTTGTGTATGCATCCACCTTTCATTCATAAAAGTAATTTTCCAAATAAAATGTTTTGTATCTTACAAAAAACAAATTATTTGTATAAAATGTGTAATATATGATTCATAATTACCATGATGATGAGATTGATAATATTTATGTTGTTCTTCCTTATCCTACAGTTAATCCAACTAGTATATTGATGATATAGAAAAATAGTTAAAAAAAATGTAAAAAATATATATATATTAGGGTCTACACATGAATTAAATATCAACATTTTGTGATACTATTATTTTAGTATTTGGGATTATTCATTTAATTACATTATATGTTACTTAAAACTTGTCATGACCTATAAATAACTTACAATATTTTTCTTTCTTTTTGGAATATCACATAAAAGAAAAGAAAATATGAGTCATAGAATTGGTTCTTGGAATGTTTTGCTCAATCTTCTTCTTTTCATGGTAATTAATTTTATAAATTATCTCTTACAAATAAACTAAATTCTCTCTAAACGCAATGAACACAAATCTTTACCATACTAAAATATGATAATTTATATACTCAACCTATTACACCATTTTGATGGAAGAACCTTATTAAGAAAAAAAAATCTAAAATATCAATTCACCTCTTTATTCCTAAAACATTTATTCTTATCTTATCTGACTAGATAACAGAATGATTAGTTAAAATATCTTATAAAATTTACAAATTATTCTCTCTATTTTCACCGTCACATAATTAAAATAATAAATAAAAGAATTTATATATATATATATATATATATATAAAGAACAAGTGGACATGTATTTTTCTATTAGTCTTTTAATTATTATTATTTTATGTATTTGTTATACTATAATATTTATCCATCTTTCATCCATAAAAGTTACATTTTATCTAGTGTTTAAAAAAAATCACATATTATAAAAAATGAAAAAAAAAGGTTAGAGTGTTTAGATGAGGATTTTCAGATCCTATAAAAATTAAATTAAAATAAATAATGGTGATATATGATTCTTATCTACTGGTGATATATTGATAATATTTAAATAAAATTTAAATCAATTATATTCATTTTTACTTTTTATTTATTCTAAAGTTATTGTAAACATTAAATGCTTCTCAATAATTATAGTATTGAGCAAAAGAAAGTTCAAGAAATGGAAAAACAAAATGGTGTCTATATTTGTTAGTAGTGTGTTAAAAAAGAAAAAAAGTAAAAGAAATATTGGCTAAAAAGTTTCTTTAAATTTTTTCTTTATTATTATTATTTTAGGGTAAAACTTTATTTTAATACTCTAACTTGTTTAAAATAACTATTTTTTTTATTAGTCTACATCAATTTTAAATGTAATTAACTCAATCTATTAATTAGTTATAATTAAGCAGTCTGGGAAAGAATGATTTAATAAAAAAGATTTATATCATCTATAAGGACAGTCTAAAATTAAAGTATAGGTGACTAGAAAAAAATTTAAGTAGATTTGAAATATTATAAAAGAGAGATTATTGATGAAATAAGTGAAATAATATGAGTTTTACTATTTTTTTTAGAGTTAGAGAAGTAATAAAATAATGAAATAAATTGAAAAAAAAAATTAGAGATTATTAATAATTTTGTAGGGAGAAAAAATGTTAAAGAAATGAAAAAAATGTGGTCTACATTTGTTTGGTAGTTTTAAAAAGGAAAAAGTAAATGTAAAAAAAATAGGTGCTATAGAGTTTGTTTAAATTTTTTTCTTTATTATTATTCTTTTTATGGTGACTATATATTTTAATAGTTTAACTTGTTAATATAACTATTTTTTTTTATCAATCTATATTAGTCAATCTATTAATTTATAGATAGTTCATGAAAGGATGTTATTAACATAGATTTATATATTTATATCATCTCTATGGGATTTATAAAATTAGAGTAAAGGTGACTAGAAAAAAGTTTAGGTAAATTTGAAAAATTATAAAATAAAAATTATTAATTAAACAAGTGCATGAGTGCAATTTTCATTTTTTTAAAGATTAGAGTATAAAATAATAAATAAATTAAAAACAAATAAAAATAAAGGGTTATTATATTTTTTACTGTGGATTTGTTTTTTGGACTCAAGTTATAAAAAACATCTTTCTCTAAATTCAGCTTACAACACACATATCGACAATGCAATTTATCATAATAACGTTAAAACCAATTATGATAATATTTTAATAAAATTTAAGCCAATCATGTTCCTTTTTATAATCTAAAGATATTATAAACATTAACGAATGTAACACTTGGTTTTCAATAATGATAGTACGGAGCAAAAATAAGTTCAAGAAATGGTAAAATAAAATGGGTACATTTGTTTGGTAGTGTTTTTAAAAAAAAAGAAAAAGAAAAGAAAATAAATGAAATATGTGCTATAGAGTTTGTTTAAATGTTTTTCTTTCGTATTATTCTTTTTGTCGTCACTACATTATTTTAATAATTTAGCTGGTTAATATAACACTTTTTTTTATTAGTATGTTAAAATAAAATTTGGATAAGCTTGAAAAATTATAAAGGATAAATTATTGATAAAATAAGTGAATGAATTGAGTTTTTTTTTTTTTAAATTAAATAATCAAATAATAAAATAAATTGAAAACAAATATAAATTTAAGGTTTATTATACCTTTTATTTTTATTTTTTATTTTATTTTATTTTTTATTTTAAAAAAAAATGAATTAGCGTCATTTCATTAAAAATTCACAAAAATGAAAAAAAAACTCACGAGTTTAAGAGATTATTCTAGACAAGCCTAGAATGATATTGAAGTCGTAACATTCTAAATAAAAGCTAAAAAGCTAAAAATATAAATGAATTATCTGATTACAATACTTTCAATTAGTGAGTTTGAAAAACGGTAAATTCTAGTTCCTACAGATATTCCAGTTCTGCTCCGTGTTTGGAATTCTTGTCCACGTTCCCGCGAGGGCGCTGCAATCCGATACAATATCTTTCCATAACTTTTCAACGCTCCTACGGGTTCTGCCATATACCATTGCATTCCGTTCTTTCTAAATGTTATACACCACTACTCCAAAGCCGCACTTGAACACGCTTATTGCAAATCTATTTCTCTTGGCTTTAAGTAGTGCTGCATCTTTGATTTCATTTCATTCGCTCGGGAAACTGATCAGCTCCAGACTTTTATAAAATTTGTCTCAAAGCTTTGAAGCAATACAACAACTCCCGAATATGTGATCTATGGTTTCTTCATTAATATTATTGATAATATTTGATTTAATGAAATATAAAAATAATGTAAAAATAAATCATATTGATCTATGGTTTAACTTGTTAATATACCATTTTTTTTTGTGGAATCAAGTCTTAGAATAAATCCTTCCCTAAATTCCTCTCACAACACACATATTGAGAATGTAATTTATCATCATGATTTAATGGAATCTAAAAATAATGTTAAAACGTAATTCACTATTTTCTTATTAGAAAATTTTAGAAGGTTTTACTTCTTCTTAAATGTACAATCTTTTTTTTTTTGTTAGTTAATAAGAATTAAACTTTTAGTTATTATAAGAGAAATCATGAGTTCTAATGCGTATTTCATTTGTGGACATGTATTTTTTTGGTTGTTTTGTATTGTTCAAAAATATTATTTCCTTGTGATTTTCTTATATTAGTGTATGCATCCACCTTTCATTCATAAAAGTAGAGATTTTTTCAAATAAAAGGTTTTGCATACTACAAAAAAATATTATTTGTATACAAATTTGTAAGATATGATTCTTATACACCATGATGAGATTGATAATATTTTTGTTATTCTTCTTTATCCTAAAGTTAGTCCAACTAGTATATAGATGATATAGAAAAATAATTCAAAAATAGAATTTAAAAAGAATATTAGGGTCTCCACATTAACATAATATCAACATTTTGCAATAATATTGTTTTAGTATTTGGGGTATTCATTTAATTACATTATATGTCACTTTTTAAGACTTATCATAACTTATAAATAACTTTCAATATATATATATTTTTTTCATAGTAACTAATTTATAAATTAACTCTTTCATGTAAACTAAATTCTCTTTGATCACTAAAATATTTATTCTTATATTAACTGACTAGATGAAAATGATAGGGTAGAAGATCTCATAAAGATTACACATTATTCTCTATTTTCACCGTCATACGATTAAATATATATATATGATATATATAACACCCTTATACAGCACATTCGAATAGCACATACCTCATCTGGAAAGAAAGAAAAAATATTTTTCTCTCTATGGTATTTTTTTAAGATATATTTCTTAAAAAAATATTTTTCTCTCTCTTGTATTTTTTTTTAAAAACAAGATAAATTTTAAAAAATTATAATAATATATATTTAATGTTAAAAATTCTTAATAAATCACGAATAATATATTAAAATAAAAAAAGAACACTCTCATTTCACATTTTATTCAATTCGGTAAAACAACTCATCTTTTCACATATCTCATCACATATTTTTTCCAATAAACCTCTCATCAGAATTGCTTCTTAAGCAATTTCCACAGTCTCAAGGAAAAAGAATTCTCCTAAGGCCTTCCTTGTCCTCAAGGAACGGGGCTACCAATTGGGAACTGTGAGCGGAAAAAGTCCAGTCCTCAAATTGGGCGGGGTCTCCAATGGGGAGTCGCACACAACACGCAATCTAATCAATCTCGAGAAATCTCTCTGTGAGGGTCGATGTATATGAGCTCGACTAGAGGGTTCCCTCGACATAACGTAGAAGCCATCGAGAAGGCCAACAGAAGGTTGATATGGGGTTCTACTGAGGAGAAACATAGCCTGAACTTAGTTAATTAGAATAATATATGTCGACCGCGATGACTTTACACTTTAACTTTGGTCTATAAAATATTTGATTCATATTTTTAATATTTAGCAGCGTGACCTTATACTTTGGTCAATCAAATATTTGATTTATATTTTTAACCACTTTCAATTATAACCAGCCTATTATCTCTCGGCAAACCACATCTCAATCACACTTGGTTAAAGAATTGTACTTGTTTAGTTAGGTTGTAAGTTCGAAACATACATAATCGTTTTAAGTTTATGGGCGGGTCAATCCAAAATCCAACCCAAGTATACATTTACTCACATATATATATCCAAATTAATTACAATCGTCGATCCGACAATCCGGACACGGTGAAAATTAAGTATAATTATATATATATATATATATATATATATATATATATATATATATATATATCAGTTAGTTAAAAAGTTGAACTTCTATTGTTAAGTATGTCCCGCGTTCATCAAATTTGGTGTTGAATTTAAAATATAAAGTCTTATTAGCCTAGTTAGTTAAACACTTGTACATATTTTGTAAGAATAAAAAATAGAATACTCTCATTTAACATTTTATTCACTTTGGTAAAAGAGCTCATCTTCTCAAATATCTCATCACATATCTTTTTTCCAATGAACCTCTCATATCGTGATCTTACACAATCACTTAATTGGTCTATCAAATAACTGATTCATTTTTTTTAATATTTAGCATCGTGAGCTCACACTTTGGTCAATCAAATATATATTTGATTTACATTTTTTTAACCATTTTCAATTGTTACGGGTCAATTATCCCTCGACAAACCACATCCCAATCATACTTAATTAAAGAGTTATACTTGTTTTTGTTAGGTTAAAAGTTCGAAACATATATAATCGTTTTAAGTTTATGGGCGTGTCTATCCACAAACTGACCCTAGTATCCATTTACTCTCACATATATATCCAAATTAACCACAACTCTAGACCCGACAATCCAGACACTTTGAAAATTAAACATCATTATATATATATATATATATATATATATATATATATATATATATATATATATATGGATTAGTTAAAAAGTTGAACTTATATTGTTAAGAATGTCCCACGTTCATCAAATTTGGTGTTGAATTTAAAATATAAAGTCTTCATAGCCTAGTTGGTCAAAGAGTTGTACTTGTTTTGTTAGGTTGTAAGTGCAAAACATACATATAATATTTTTTATTTTATTTTTAACCGTTTTAAATTTTGGGCGGGTTAACCCACAATCTGACCTAAATATCTATTTACTCCCAAATTAACCACAATTCTCAATCTGACAATCCGAACACTTTAGAAATATAAGGGTTTTCACATTAACAATATATCAACATTTTGGAATAATAATATTGTTTTAGTAATTGGTGTATTCATTTAGTTACATTATATGTCACTTTTGAAGGCTTATCATGACCTATAAATATATATTTCAATATTTTTCTTTCTTCTTTGAACATCACATAAAACAAAAGAAAGATAGTTATAGAGTTGGTTATTGAGATGTTTTGCTCTATCCTTTTCTTTTCATGGTAACTAATTTTATAAAATTAACTCTTCCATACAAACTAAATTCTCTTCAAATGTTGTCACTTGTTGAATGATTAGGGCATATTGGTGAATCAATCACACAAATCTTGACTATACTTACATCTATCATTGATACTCAATCTATTACACAATTTCCTTGGAAGAGTAAGAAAAAAGATCTTAAATATTGAGTACCTCCTTAATCCCTAAAACATTATTATTATTTTAGTTGACTAGATAACAAAATAATGAGTTAGAAGATCTCGCATTATTCACTGTATACATATAGCATAAAAACAAGTGAACCTGATACTTTTGTATTAGTCTTTTATTCATAATTATTATTTCTTTATGTATTTGTTATAATATTATATTTATCCATCTTTAATCCATAAAAGTCAGATTTTATCTAGATTTTTTAAATAAAAAAATTCACATGTTGCAAAAAAAAGTTGAAAAAAATAAAATAAGAAGCTAATGCTTAAATAAAGATTTTTCAGATCTTATAAAATTTAAAATATAACAAATAATGGTGATATATGATTGTTATTGAGGTGACATATTGATAATATTTAAATAAAATTTAAATCAATTATGTGCATTTATATTATTTATTTATTCTAAAATTATTGTAAACAATAAATGCTTCTCGACAAGTATAGCATGGATCAAAAGAAAGTTAAGAAATGGACCAAAAAAAATAATGTCTATATTTGTTTGGTAATGTTTTAAAAATGAAAAAAATAAAAGAAAAAAAAATAATTGCTATAAAGTTTCTTTGAAGGATGTATCTATTATTATTTTTTTATGGGCGAGTCAACCTACAATCCGCTCCAAGTATACATTTACTTTCATATATATATATATATATATATATATATATATATATATATATATATATATATATATATATATATATATATATATATATATATATATATATATATATATATATATATATCCAAATTAATCACCACACTCGATCCGGTAATCCAGACACTTTTAAAATTAAGTATAATTATATATATACTAGTTAGTTAAAAAGTTAAACTTATATTGTTAAGTATGTCCCGCGTTCATCAAATTTGGTGTTGAATTTAAAATATAAAATCTTATTAGCCTAGTTATTTAAACACTTGTACATATTTTGTAAGAATAAAAAATAGAATACTCTCATTTAACATTTTATTCGCTTTGATAAAACAACTCATCTTCTCAAATATCTCATCACATATCTTTTTTCCAATGAACCTCTCATATCGTGATCTTACACAATCACTTAATTGGTCTATAAAATATCGGATTCAATTTTTTTTAATATTTAGCATCGTGAAATCACACTTTGGTTAATGAAATATTTGATTTACATTTTTTTAACCATTTTCAATTATTACCGGCCTATTATTTCTCGGCAAACCACATCTCAATCACACTTGGTTAAAGAGTTGTACTTGTTTTGTTAGGTTGCAAGATCGAAACATAAATAATCATTTTATGTTTATGGGCGGGTCTATCCACAATCCGACTAAAGTATCCATTACTTTCACATATATATCCAAATTAACACCAGCTCTAGACACGACAATTCAGACACTTTGAAAATTAAATATCATTATATATATTAGTTAAAAAATTGAACTTATATTTTTAAGAATGTTATACTTTCATCAAATATGGTATTAAATTTAAAATATAAAATTTTAATATCTTAGGTTGTTAAAGAGTTGTACATGTTTTTGTTAGGTTACAAGTTCATAACATACATATAACATTTTTTATTTTATTTTAAACCTTTTAAGTTTATGGGCGGGTCAACCCACACCCCGACCCAAGAATTCATTTACTCCAAATTATTCACAATTCTCGATCCGACAATCTGGACACTTTAGAAATGAATCATCATTATATAAATCTATATATATATATATATATATTTGTTATATATGATTTTTGTTGACCATGATGATATTATTAATATTTATGTTTTATTCTTTATCCTAAAGTTAACCCATCTCGTATTTAGATGATATAGAAAAATAATTCTAAAATAGAAAAAAAAATATAAGGGTCTCCACATTAACAACATATCAACATTTTGGAAAATAATATTGTTTTAGTATTTGGTGTATTCATTTAGTTACATTATATGTCACTTTTGAAGGCTTATCATGACCTATAAATATATTTCAATGTTTTTCTATCTTATTTGAACCTCACATAAAACAAAAAAAAAATAGTTATAAAATAGGTTATTGTGATGTTTTGCTCTATCTTTTTCTTTTCATGGTAACTCATTTTATAAATTAAATTTTCCATATAAACTAAATTCTCTCCTAATGCTGTAACTTGTTGAATGATTATGGCATATTGGTGAATCAATCCTACAAATCTTGACCTTACTCACATCTATCATTGATACTCAATCTATTACACAATTTCGTTGGAAGAGTAAAAAAAAAGATCTTAAATATTGTGTACCTCTTTAATCCCTAAAATATTATTATTATCTTAGTTGACTAGATGACAAAGTAAGGAATTAGAAGGTCTCATAAAATCTACACATTATTTATTCTCTCTATATATAGCATAAGAACAAGTGAACATGTATATTTGTATTAATCTATTATTCATAATTATTATTTCTTTATGTATTTGTTATACTATTATATTTATCCATCTTTTATCCATTAAAGTTAGATTTTATCTTAGATTGTTTAAACAAAAAAATTCACATGTTGCAAAAAAAGTTGAAAAAAATAAAATAAAAAGCAAGTGTTTAAACGAAGATTTTCAAATCTTATAAAAATTAAACTATAATAAATAATGGTGATATATGATTGTTATTGAGGTGACATATTGATAATATTTAAATAAAATTTAAATCAATTATGTTCATTTATATTATTTATTTATTCTAAAATTATTGTAAACAATAAATGCTTCTCAATAAGTATAGCATGGATCAAAAGAAAGTTCAAGAAATAGACCCAAAAAAATAATGTCTATATTTGTTTAGTAATGTTTTAAAAATGAAAAAATGTAAAAGTAAAAAAAATACGTGCTATAAAGTTTCTTTGAATGATTTTCTTTATTATTATTATTATTATTTTATGGTAAAATATTTATTGCAATACTCTAACTTGTTTAAAATAAAAAATTTCACATCTTAAAAATAATTTTAAAAAAATTAATAAATAGAAAGTTAGAGTGCTCAAACAAAAAATTTCGAATATTATATAAATAAAATAAAGTAAAAAACGGTGAAATATGATTGTTATTGACCGGAGATATATTGATAATATTTTAATAAAAACATAAAATAAAAATAAATAAATGTAAAATAAAATGCTAGAGTGTTTGATATATTTCGATTTAATGGACTTTAAAAATACATGTACTTTCATTTAATGGAATTTAAAATTAACGTTGAAAATTAATTCAACCTTTTCTTATGTTCTATTTCTTATTAACTTTACAATACTTTTGGTTACCTACTATGAATTCTAAAGTGTATTTCATTTCATTTTATGTACATGTATTTGTTTTAATTTGGTATTGTTCAAAAATAGTATTTCCTTGATGATTTGTTATATTAATATATGCATCCACTTTTCATTCATAAATATTTAACCAAATTAAAGGCTTTCCATCTTACCAAGAAAATAATATTTTTTTAAAAAATAAGAAAAATTATTGTTAAAAATATAAACAAAATAAATTAAAAATTATAATAATATTTATTAAATAGTATTTTTTTTTAATAAATCACGTATAATATATTAAAATATAAAATAGAACACACTCATTTCACATTTTATTCAATTCGGTTAAACAACTCATTTTCTCACATATCCTATCACATATTTTTTTTCCAATAAACCTCTAATCTCATGACTTTACACTTTCACTTTGGTCTATTAAATATCTGATTCATATTTTTTAATATTTAGTATCGTGAACTCACACTTTGGTCAATGAAATATTTTATTTATATTTTATAACCATTTTTAATTGTTACCGACTTATTATCCATCAACAAACCACATCTCAATCAAACTTGGTTGAAGGGTTGTATTTATTTTGTTAGGTTGCAAGTTCGAAACATACATAACCGTTTTTAAGTTTATAGGCGGGTCAACCCACAATCCAACCCAAGTATACATTTACTCTCACATATATATCCAAATTAATCACAGCCCTCGATCCGGCAATCCGGACACTTTGAAAATTAAGTATAATTATATATATATATATTAGTTAGTTAAAAAGTTAAACTTATATTGTTAAGTATATCTCGCGTTTATCAAATTTGATGTTGAATTTAAAATATAAAGTCTTATTATTCTAGTTAGTTAAATAGTTCTACTTATTTTGTTGAAATAAAATGTAGAACACTCTCATTTCATATTTTATTCACTTCGGTAAACACAACTCATTTTTTCACATGTCTCATCACATATTATTTTTCCAATGAACCTCTAATCTCGTGAATTTACACTTTCATTTTGGTCTATCAAATATCTAATTTAATTTTTTTTAATATTTCGTATTATGAACTCATACTTTGGTCAATCAAATATTTGATTTACATTTTTTAAACAATTTCAATTGTTACCAGTCTATTATTCCTCAACAAACCATAACGTAATCACACTTGGCTAGAGAGTTGTACTTATTTTGTTATATTGCGAATTCAAAACATATATAATCGTTTTAAGTTTATGGGCGGGTCTATCCACAATCCGACCCAAGTATCCATTTATTCACACATATATATCCAAATTAACACAAACTCTAGACGCGACAATTCAGACACTTTAAAAATTAAACATCATTATATATAATATATTAGTTAAAAAGTTGAACTTATATTATTAAGAATGTCCCACTTTCATCAAATTTGGTGTTAATTTTAAAATATAAAGTCTTAATAGCCTAATTGGTTAAAAAGCTGTACTTTTTTGTTAGGTTGCAAGTTCAAAACATACATATAACATTTTTTATTTTATTTTTATCCGTTTTAAGTTTATGGGCAGATCAACCCATAATCCGACCCAAATATCCATTTACTCCCAAATTAACCACAATTTTCGATCTGACAATCTGGACATTTTAGAAATTAAGCATTATATATATATATATAGATTTGTTATATATGATTTTTTTGTTGACCATGATGATTTATTAATATTTACGTTTTATTCTTTATCCTAAAGTTAACCCAACTAGCATTTAGATGATATTGAAAAATAATTCAAAAAATAGAAAACAATATAAGGGTCTTCACATTAACAACATATCAACATTTTGGAATAATAATATTGTTTTAGTATTTGGTGTATTCATTTAGTTACATTATATGTTATTTTGAAGGCTTATCCTGACCTATAAATATATTTCAATATTTTCCTGTCTTCTTTGAACATCACATAAAACAAAAAAAGATATTTATAGAGTTGGTTATTGAGATGTTTTTCTTTATCTTTTTCTTTTCATGGTAACTAATTTTATAAATTAATTCTTCTATATAAACTAAATTCTCTCCAAATGTTGTAGCTTGTTGAATGATTAGGGCATATTGGTGAATCAATCACACAAATCTTGACCATACTCACATCTATCATTGATACTCAATCTATTACACAATTTCGTTGGAAGAGTAAGAAAAAAAATCTTAAATATTGAGTACCTCCTTAATTCCTAAAATATTATTATTATTTTAGTTGACTAGATAATAAAATAATGATATAGAAGATCTCATAAAATTTACACATTATTCACTATATACATATAGCACAAGAACAAGTGAACATGTGTATTTTTGTATTAGTCTTTTATTCATAATTATTATTTTTTATGTATTTGTTATAATATTATATTTATCCATCTTTAATTCATAAAAGTCAGATTTTATGTAGAGTTTTGAAATAAAAAAATTCACATGTTGCAAAAAAAGGTGAAAAAAACAAAATAAAAAGCTAGTGTTTAAATGAAGATTTTCAGATCTTATAAAAATTAAAATATAACAAATCATGGTGATATTTGATTGATATTGAGGTGACATATTGATAATATTTAAATAAAATGTAAATCAATTATGTTCATTTATATTATTTATTTATTCTAAAATTATTGTAAACAATAAATGCTTCACAATAAATATAGCATGGATAAAAAAAATAATGTCTATATTTGTCCGGTAATGTTTTTAAAATGAAAAAAAAGTAAAAGTAAAAGAAATACTTGCTATAAAGTTTCTTTGATGTTTCATATTATTATTTTTTTTTATGCACGGGTTAACCTAAAATTCAACCTAAATATACATTTACTCTCACATATATATTCAAATTAATTACCGACCTCGATCCGGAAATACGGACACTTTAAAAATTAAGTATAATTATATATATATATATATATATATATATATATATATATATATATATATATATATATATATATATATATATATATATATATATATATATATATATATATATATATATATTAGTTAGTTAAAAAGTTAAATTTATATTGTTAATTAAGTATTTCTTGCGTTTATCAAATTTGGTGTTAAATTTAAAATATAAAGTCTTATTAGCCTAGTTAGTTAAATAGTTCTACTTATTTTGTTGGAATAAAATGTAAAACACTCTTATTTCACATTTTATTCGTTTCGGTTAAACAACTCATTTTTTCACTTGTCTCATCACATATTTTTTCCCAATGAACCTCTAATCTCGTGAACTTGCACTTTCATTTTGGTCTATATAATATCTAATTCAATTTTTTTTAATATTTAGTATTGTGAACTTATACTTTAGACAATCAAATATTTGATTTACATTTTTTAAACAATTTAATATGTTACTAGCCTATTATTTCTCAGCAAACCATAACCTAATCATACTTGGTTAGAGAATTGTACTTTATTTGTTATATTGCAAATTCAAAACATATATAATCGTTTTAAGTTTATGGGCATGTCTATCCACAATTCGACCCAAGTATCCATTTACTCTCATATATATATCCAAATTAACACCAGCTCTAGACGCGACAATTCAGACACTTTAAAAATTAAACATCATTATATATAATATATTAGTTAAAAAGTTGAACTTATATTATTAAGAATGTTCCACTTTCATCAAATTTGGTGTTGAATTTAAAATATAAAGTCTTCATAGCCTAGTTGGTCAAAGAGTTGTACTTGTTTTGTTAGGTTATAAGTGCAAAACATACATATAATATTTTTTATTTTATTTTTAACCGTTTTAAGTTTATGGGCGGGTTAACCCACAATCTGACCCAAGTATCCATTTACTCCCAAATTAACCACAATTCTCAATCTGACAATCCGGACACTTTAGAAATATAAGGGTCTTCACAATAACAATATATCAACATTTTGGAATAATAATATTGTTTTAGTAATTGGTGTATTCATTTAGTTACATTATATGTCACTTTTGAAGGCTTATCATGACCTATAAATATATATTTCAATATTTTTCTTTCTTCTTTGAACATCACATAAAACAAAAGAAAGATAGTTATAGAGTTGGTTATTGAGATGTTTTGCTTTATCCTTTTCTTTTCATGGTAACTAATTTTATAAAATTAACTCTTCCATATAAACTAAATTCTCTTCAAATGTTGTCACTTGTTGAATGATTAGGGCATATTGGTGAATCAATCACACAAATCTTGACTATACTTACATCTATCATTGATACTCAATCTATTACACAATTTCCTTGGAAGAGTAAGAAAAAAGATCTTAAATATTGAGTACCTCCTTAATCCCTAAAACATTATTATTTTTTTAGTTGACTAGATAACAAAATAATGAGTTAGAAGATCTCGCATTATTCACTCTATACATATAGCATAAAAACAAGTGAACCTGATACTTTTGTATTAGTCTTTTATTCATAATTATTATTTCTTTATGTATTTGTTATAATATTATATTTATCCATCTTTAATTCATAAAAGTCAGATTTTATCTAGATTTTTTAAATAAAAAAATTCACATGTTGCAAAAAAAAGTTGAAAAAAATAAAATAAGAAGCTAATGCTTAAATGAAGATTTTTCAGATCTTATAAAATTTAAAATATAACAAATAATGGTGATATATGATTGTTATTGAGGTGACATATTGATAATATTTAAATAAAATTTAAATCAATTATGTGCATTTATATTATTTATTTATTCTAAAATTATTGTAAACAATAAATGCTTCTCGACAAGTATAGCATGGATCAAAAGAAAGTTAAGAAATGGACCAAAAAAAATAATGTCTATATTTGTTTGGTAATGTTTTAAAAATGAAAAAAAGTAAAAGAAAAAAAAATACTTGCTATAAAGTTTCTTTGAAGGATGTATCTATTATTATTTTTTTATGGGCGAGTTAACCCACAATCCGACTCAAGTATACATTTACTCTCATATATATATATATATATATCCAAATTAATCACCACACTCGATCCGGTAATCCAGACACTTTTAAAATTAAGTATAATTATATATATACTAGTTAGTTAAAAAGTTAAACTTATATTGTTAAGTATGTCCCGCGTTCATCAAATTTGGTGTTGAATTTAAAATATAAAATCTTATTAGCCTAGTTATTTAAACACTCAAATATCTCATCACATATCTTTTTTCCAATGAACCTCTCATATCGTGATCTTAAACAATCAATTAATTGGTCTATCAAATATCAGATTCAATTTTTTTTAATATTTAGCATCGTGAACTCACACTTTGGTTAATAAATATTTGATTTACATTTTTTTAACCACTTTCAATTATTACCGGCCTATTATTTCTCGGAAACCACATCTCAATCACACTTGGTTAAAGAGTTGTACTTGTTTTGTTAGGTTGCAATATCGAAACATAAATAATCATTTTATGTTTATGGGCGGGTCTATTCACAATCCGACCAAAGTATCCATTACTTTCACATATATATCCAAATTAACACCAGCTCTAGACACGACAATTCAGACACTTTGAAAATTAAACATCATTATATATATATTAGTCAGAAAGTTGAACTTATATTGTTAAGAATGTCATACTTTCATCAAATATGGTATTAAATTTAAAATATAAAATTTTAATATCCTAGGTTGTTAAAGAGTTGTACATGTTTTTGTTAGGTTGTAAGTTCATAACATACATATAACAATTTTTATTTTATTTTAAACCGTTTTAAGTTTATGGGCGGGTCAACCCACACTTCCACCCAAGAATTCATTTACTCCAAATTATTCACAATTCTCAATCCGACAATCTGGACACTTTAGAAATGAATCATCATTATATAAATATATATATATTTGTTATATATGATTTTTGTTAACCATGTTGATATTATTAATATTTATGTTTTATTCTTTATCCTAAAGTTAACCCATCTCGTATTTAGATGATATAGAAAAACAATTCAAAAATAGAAAAAAAATATAAGGGTCTCCACATTAACAACATATTAACATTTTGGAAAATAATATTTTTTTAGTATTTGGTGTATTCATTTAGTTACATTATATGTCACTTTTGAAGGCTTATCATGACCTATAAATATATTTCAATATTTTTCTATCTTATTTGAACCTCACATAAAACAAAAAAAAAAATTGTTATAAAATAGGTTATTGAGATGTTTTGCTCTATCTTTTTCTTTTCATGGTAACTCATTTTATAAATTAAATTTTCCATATAAACTAAATTCTCTCCAAATGCTGTAACTTGTTGAATGATTATGGCATATTGGTGAATCAATCCTACAAATCTTGACTTTACTCACATCTATCATTGATACCCAATCTACTACATAATTTCGTTGGAAGAGTAAGAAAAAAGATCTTAAATATTGTGTACCTCTTTAATCCCTAAAATATTATTATTATCTTAGTTGACTAGATGACAAAGTAATGAATTAGAAGGTCTCATAAAATCTACACATTATTTACTCTCTCTGTATATATAGCATAAGAACAAGTGAACATGTATATTTGTATTAGTCTTTTATTCATAATTATTATTTCTTTATGTATTTGTTATACTATTATATTTATCCATCTTTTATCCATTAAGGTTAGATTTTATCTTAATTGTTTAAACAAAAAAATTCACATGTTGCAAAAAAAAAGGTGAAAAAATTAAAATAAAAAGCAAGTGTTTAAATGAAGATTTTCAGATCTTATAAAAATTAAACTATAATAAATAATGGTGATATATGATTTTTATTGAGGTGACATATTGATAATATTTAAAAAAAAATTTAAATCAATTATGTTCATTTATATTATTTATTTATTCTAAAATTATTGTAAACAATAAATGCTTCTCAATAAGTATAGCATGGATCAAAAGAAAGTTCAAGAAATAGACCCAAAAAAATAATCTATATTTGTTTAGTAATGTTTTAAAAATGAAAAAATGTAAAAGTAAAAAAAATACGTGCTATAAAGTTTCTTTGAATGATTTTCTTTATTATTATTATTTTATGG
The DNA here is from genome assembly GCF_907164915.1 of Impatiens glandulifera. Taxonomy (NCBI): domain Eukaryota; kingdom Viridiplantae; phylum Streptophyta; class Magnoliopsida; order Ericales; family Balsaminaceae; genus Impatiens; species Impatiens glandulifera. The sequence goes on along the minus strand of NC_061865.1, from coordinate 54,137,267 downwards.
TAAAATATTTATTGCAATAATCTAACTTGTTTAAAATAAAAAATTTCACATCTTAAAAATAATTTAAAAAAAATTAATAAATAGAAAGTTAGAGTGCTCAAACAAAAAGTTTCGAATATTATATAAATAAAATAAAGTAAAAAACGGTGAAATATGATTGTTATTGACCGGAGATATATTAATAATATTTTAATAAAAACATAAAATAAAAATAAATAAATGTAAAATAAAATGATAGAGTGTTTGATATATTTCGATTTAATGGACTTTAAAAATACATGTACTTTGATTTAATGGAATTTAAAAATAACGTTGAAAATTAGTTCAACCTTTTCTTATGTTCTATTTCTTATTAACTTTACAATACTTTTGGTTACCTACTATGAATTCTAAAGTGTATTTCATTTCATTTTATGTACATGTATTTGTTTTAATTTGGTGTTGTTCAAAAATAGTGTTTCCTTGATGATTTGTTATATTAGTATATGCATCCACTTTTCATTCATAAAAGTTAAATATTTAATCAAATAAAAGGCTTTCCATCTTACCAAGAAAATAATATTTTTTAAAAAAATTAGAAAAATTCTCGTTAAAAATATAAATAAAATAAATTAAAAAATTATAATAATATATATTAAATATTAATTTTTTTTAATAAATCACGTATAATATATTAAAATATAAAATAGAACATACTCATTTCACATTTTATTCAATTCGGTTAAACAACTCATTTTCTCACATATCCTATCACATATTTTTTTTCCAATAAACCTCTAATCTCATGACTTTACACTTTCACTTTGGTCTATTAAATATCTGATTCATATTTTTTAATATTTAGTATCGTGAACTCACACTTTGGTCAATGAAATATTTTATTTATATTTTATAACCATTTTCAATTGTTACCGACTTATTATCCATCAACAAACCACATCTCAATCAAACTTGGTTGAAGGGTTGTATTTATTTTGTTAGGTTGCAAGTTCGAAACATACATAACCGTTTTAAGTTTATAGGCGGGTCAACCCACAATCCAACCCAAGTATACATTTACTCTCACATATATATCCAAATTAATCACAGCCCTCGATCCGGCAATCCGGACACTTTGAAAATTAAGTATAATTATATATATATATATATATATATATTAGTTAGTTAAAAAGTTGAACTTATATTGTTAAGTATATCTCGCGTTTATCAAATTTGATGTTGAATTTAAAATATAAAGTCTTATTATTCTAGTTAGTTAAATAGTTCTACTTATTTTGTTGAAATAAAATGTAGAACACTCTCATTTCATATTTTATTCACTTCGGTAAAACAACTCATTTTTTCACATGTCTCATCACATATTATTTTTCCAATGAACTTCTAATCTCGTGAATTTACACTTTCATTTTGGTCTATCAAATATCTAATTCAATTTTTTTAATATTTCGTATTGTGAACTCATACTTTGGTCAATCAAATATTTGATTTACATTTTTTAAACAATTTCAATTGTTACCAGCCTATTATTCCTCAGCAAACCATAACGTAATCACACTTGGCTAGAGAGTTGTACTTATTTTGTTATATTGCGAATTCAAAACATATATAATCGTTTTAAGTTTATGGGCGGGTCTATCCACAATCCGACCCAAGTATCCATTTACTCACACATATATATCCAAATTAACACCAGCTCTAGACGCGACAATTCAGACACTTTAAAAATTAAACATCATTATATATAATATATTAGTTAAAAAGTTGAACGGGACATTTCATAAAATTTGGTGTTAATTTTAAAATATAAAGTCTTAATAACCTAATTGGTTAAAAAACTGTACTTTTTGTTAGGTTGCAAGTTCAAAACATACATATAACATTTTTTATTTTATTTTTATCCGTTTTAAGTTTATGGACAGAACAACCCATAATCCGACCCAAATATTCATTTACTCCCAAATTAACCACAATTTTCGATCTGACAAGCTGGACATTTTAGAAATTAAGCATTATATATATATATATATATATATAGATTTGTTGTATATAATTTTTTTTTTTACCATGATGATTTATTAATATTTTCGTTTTTTTCTTTATCCTAAAGTTAACCCAACTAGCATTTAGATGATATTGAAAAATAATTCAAAAAAATAGAAAAAAAATATAAGGGTCTTCACATTAACAACATGTCAACATTTTGGAATAATAATATTGTTTTAGTATTTGGTGTATTCATTTAGTTACATTATATGTTATTTTGAAGGCTTATCCTGACCTATAAATATATTTCAATATTTTTCTGTCTTCTTTGAACATCACATAAAACAAAACAAAGATATTTATAGAGTTGGTTATTGAGATGTTTTTCTTTATCTTTTTCTTTTCATGGTAACTAATTTTATAAATTAACTCTTCTATATAAACTAAATTCTCTCCAAATGTTGTAGCTTGTTGAATGATTAGGGCATATTGGTAAATCAATCACACAAATCTTGACCATACTCACATCTATCATTGATACTCAATCTATTACACAATTTCGTTGGAAGAGTAAGAAAAAAAATCTTAAATATTGAGTACCTCCTTAATTCCTAAAATATTATTATTATTTTAGTTGACTAGATAATAAAATAATGATATAGAAGATCTCATAAAATTTACACAATATACATATAGCACAAGAACAAGTGAACCTGTGTATTTTTGTATTAGTCTTTTATTCATAATTATTATTTTTTATGTATTTGTTATAATATTATATTTATCCATCTTTAATTCATAAAAGTCAAAATTTATGTAGAGTTTTTAAATAAAAAAATTCACATGTTGCAAAAAAAGGTGAAAAACACAAAATAAAAGGCTAGTGTTTAAATGAAGATTTTCAGATCTTATAAAAATTAAAATATAACAAATCATGGTGATATTTGATTGATATTGAGGTGACATATTGAAAATGTTTAAATAAAATGTAAATCAATTATGTTCATTTATATTATTTATTTATTCTAAAATTATTGTAAACAATAAATGCTTCACAATAAATATAGCATGGATAAAAAAAATAATGTCTATATTTGTCAGGTAATGTTTTTAAAATAAAAAAAAAGTAAAAGTAAAAGAAATACTTGCTATAAAGTTTATTTGAATGATGTTTCATATTATTATTTTTTTATGCACGGGATAACCTAAAATTCAACCCAAATATACATTTACTCTCACATATATATCCAAATTAATCACAGACCTCGATCCGGAAATTCGGACACTTTGAAAATTAAGTATAATTATATATATATATATATATATATTAGTTAGTTAAAAAGTTAAATTTATATTTTTAATTAAGTATTTCTTGCGTTTATCAAATTTGGTGTTGAATTTAAAATATAAAGTCTTATTAGCCTAGTTAGTTAAATAGTTCTACTTATTTTGTTGGAATAAAATGTAGAACACTCTCATTTCACATTTTATTCGTTTCGGTTAAACAACTCATTTTTTCACTTGTCTCATCACATATTTTTTCCCAATGAACCTCTAATCTCGTGAACTTACACTTTCATTTTGGTCTATATAATATCTAATTCAATTTTTTTAATATTTAGTATTGTGAACTTATACTTTGGACAATCAAATATTTGATTTACATTTTTTAAACAATTTAATTTGTTACCGGCCTATTATTTCTCAGCAAACCATAACCTAATCATACTTGGTTAGAGAGTTGTACTTGTTTTTGTTATATTGCGAATTCAAAACATATATAATCGTTTTAAGTTTATGGGCGGGTCTATCCACAATTCGACCCAAGTATCCATTTACTCTCATATATATATATCCAAATTAACACCAGTTCTAGACGCGACAATTCAGACACTTTAAAAATTAAACATCATTATATATAATATATTAGTTAAAAAGTTGAACTTATATTATTAAGAATGTCCCACTTTCATCAAATTTGGTGTTGAATTTAAAATATAAAGTATTAATAGCCTAGTTGGTTAAAAAATTGTACTTTTTTTTGTTAGGTTGTAAGTTCAAAACATACATATAACATTTTTTATTTTATTTTTATCCGTTTTAAGTTTATGGGCAGATCAACCTACAATCCGACCCAAATATTCATTACTCCCAAATTAACCACAATTTTCGATCCAACAATCCGGATATTTTGGAAATTAAGCATTATTATTTAAATATATATATATATATATATATATATATATATATATATATATATATATATATATATATATATATATATATATATATATATATATATATATATATATATATATGAATTTTTTATATATGATTTTTGGTTGACCATGATGATTTATTAATATTTATGTTTTATTCTTTATCCTAAAGTTAACCCAACTAGCATTTAGATGATATTGAAAAATAATTCAAAAAAATAGAAAAAAATATAAGGGTCTTCACATTAACAACATATCAACATTTTGGAATAATAATATTGTTTTAGTATTTGGTGTATTCATTTAGTTACATTATATGTCACTTTTGAAGGCTTATCATGACCTATAAATATATTTCAATATTTTTCTTTCTTCTTTGAACATCACATAAAACAAAAGAAAGATAGTTATAGAGTTGGTTATTGAGATGTTTTGCTCTATCTTTTTCTTTTCATGGTAATTAATTTTATAAATTAACTCTTCCATATAAACTAAATTCTCTACAAATGTTGTAACTTATTGAATGATTAGGGCATATTGGTGAATCAATCACACAAATCTTGACCATACTTACATCTATCATTGATACTCAATCTATTACACAATTTCTTTGGAAGAGTAAGAAAATAGATCTTAAATATTGAGTGCCTCCTTAATCCCTAAAACATTATTATGTTTTTAGTTGACTAGATAACAAAATAATGAGTTAGAAGATCTCATAAAATTTACACATTATTCACTATATACATATAGCATAAAAACAAGTGAACCTGTATTTTTGTATTAGTCTTTTATTCATAATTATTATTTGTTTATGTATTTGTTATAATATTATATTTATCCATCTTTAATCCATAAAAGTAAGATTTTATCTAGATTTTTTAAATAGAAAAATTCACATGTTGCAAAAAAGGTGAAAAAATACAATAAAAAGCTAGTGTTTAAATGAAGATTTTCAAATCTTATAAAAATTAAAATATAACAAATAATGGTGATATATGATTGTTATTGAGGTGACATATTGATAATATTTAAATAAAATTTAAATCAATTATGTTCATTTATAATATTTATTTATTCTAAAATTATTGTAAACAATAAATGCTTCTCAATAAGTATAGCATGGATCAAAAAGATAATGTCTATATTTGTTTGGTAATGTTTTAAAAATGAAAAAGTAAAAGTAAAAAAAAAATACGTGCTATAAAGTTTCTTTGAAAGATGTTTCCTATTATAATTTTTTTATGGTAAAAAATTTATTGCAATACTCTAACTTGTATAAAATAAAAAATTTCACATCTTAAAAATAATTTAAAAAAAATTATAAATAGAAAGCTAGAGTGCTCAAATAAAAAAATTCACATCTTATAAAAATAAAATAAAGTAAAAATGGTAAAATATGATTGTTATTGACTGGAGATATATTGATAATATTTTAATAAAAACAAAAAATAAAAATAAAAAAATGTAAAATAAAATGCTAGAGTGTTTGATATACTTTGATTTAATGGACTTGAAAAATACATATACTTTGATTTAATGGAATTTAAAAATAAAATTTAAAATTAATTCAACGTCTTCTTATTAAAAACCTTTAGAAGGTTCTATCTCTTATTAACTTTACAATACTTTTGGTTACCTACTATGAAATTATACTCCGGGTTATTATAAGAGAAATTTATGAATTCTAAATTGTATTTCATTTCATTTTATGTACATGTATTTGTTTTTGGTATTGTTCAAAAATAGTATTTCCTTGAGGATTTGTTATATTAGTATATGCATCCACTTTTCATTCATAAAAGTTAGATATTTAACCAAATAAAAGCTTTGCATCTTACCAAGAAAATAATAATTTTTTTAAAAAATAGATAATTTCTTGTTAAAAATATAAACAAAATAAATTAAAAAATTATAATAATATATATTAAATATTAAAACTTTTTATTTTAATAAATAACGAATAATATATTAAAATAAAAAATTATAACACTCTAATTTCACATTTTATTCAATTCAGTCAAACAACTCATCTTCTCACATATATCTCATCACATATTTTTTCTAATACACCTCTCATCTCGTGACTTTACACTTTCACTTTAATCTATCAAATATCTGATTCATTTTTTTTTAATATTTAGCATCTTAAACTCACAATTTGGTCAATCAAATATTTGATTTATATTTTATAACCACTTTCAATTGTTACCGGTATATTATCCATCAACAAACCATATCTCAATAACATTGGTTGAAGGGTTGTACTTGTTTTGTTATGTTACAAGTTCGAAACATACATAACTGTTTTAAGTTTATGGAGGGATCAACTCACAATCCGACCCAAGTATACATTTACTCTCACATATATATCCAAATTAATCACAGCCCTCGATCCGGCAATCATGACACTTTGATAATTAAGTATAATTATATATATATATATATATTAGTTAGTTAAAAAGTTGAACTTATATGGTTTAGTATGTTCCGCGTTCATCAAATTTGGTGTTGAATTTTAAATATAATATCTTATTAATCTAGTTAGTTAAAAACTTGTACATATTTTGTTGTAATAAAAAGTAGAACAATCTCATTTCACATTTTATTCACTTCGGTAAAACAACTCATCTTTTCACATATCTCATCACATATTTTTTTTCCAATGAACCTCTCATCTCGTGAACTTACAAATTCATTTTGGTCTATCAAATATCTAATTAAATTTTTTAAATATTTAGCATCGTAACTCATACTTTGGTCAATCAAATATTTGATATATATTTTTTAAACAATTTCATTTGTTATCGGCATAATATTCCTCAGCAAACCACATCTTAATCACACTTGGTTAGAGAGTTTTACTTGTTTTGTTATATTGCATGTTCGAAACATATATAATTGTTTCAAGTTTATGGGCGGGTCTATCCACAATCCGACCCAAGTATCCATTTACTCTCACATATATATCCAAATTAACACCAGCTCTAGACGCGACAATTCGGACACTTTAAAAATTAAATATCATTATATATATATATGTATATATATTAGTTAAAAAGTTGAACTTATATGGTTAAGAATGTCCAACTTTCATCAAATTTGGTGTTGAATTTAAAATATAAAGTCTTAATAGCCTAGTTGGTTTAAGAGTTGTACTTGTTTTGTTAGGTTGCTAGTTCAAAACATACATATAAAATTTTTTATTTTATTTTTATCCGTTTTATGTTTATGACAGATCAACTCAAAATCTGACCCAAATTAACTACAATTTTCGATCCGCCAATCCGGACATTTTGGAAATTAAGCATCATTTTTTAAATATATATATATATATAGATTTGTTATATATGATTTTTTTGTTGACCATTATGATATTCTTAATATTTATGTTTTATTCTTTATCCTAAAGTTAACCCAACTAGCATTTAGATGATATAGAAAAATAATTCAAAAAATAGAAAAAAAATATAAGGGTCTTCACATTAACAACATATCAACATTTTGGAATAATAATATTGTTTTAGTATTTGGTGTATACATTTAGTTACATTATATGTCACTTTTGAAGGCTTATCATGACCTATAAATATATTTCATTATTTTTCTTTCTTCTTTGAACATCACATTAAACAAAAGAAAGATAGTTATAGAGTTGATTATTGAGATGTTTTGTTCTATCTTTTTCTTTTCATGGTAACTAATTTTATAAATTAACTCTTCTATATAAACTAAATTCTCTCCAAATGCTGTAACTTATTGAATGATTAAGGCATATTGGTGAATCAATCACACAAATCTTGACCATACTCACCTCTATCATTGATACTCAATCTATTACACAATTTTGTTGGAAGAGTAAGAAAAATGATCTTAAATATTGAGTATCACCTTAATCCCTAAAATATTATTATTATTTTAGTTGACTAGATAACAAAATAATGAGTTAGAAAATCTCATAAAATTTACACATTATTCACTATATACATATAGCATAGAATAAGTGAACCTGTAGTTTTGTATTATTCTTTTATTCATAATTATTATTTCTTTTTGTATTTGTTATAATATTATATTTATCCATCTTTAATCCATAAAATTCAGATTTTATCTAGAATTTTTAAATTAAAAAAATTCACATGTTACAAAAAAAAAAAAGGTAAATAAAATAAAACAAAAAGTTAGTGTTTAAATGAAGATGTCCAGATCTTATAAAAATTAAAATATAACAAATCTTGGTGATATTTGATTGATATTGAGGTGACATATTGATAATATTTAAATAAAATGTGAATCAATTATGTTCATTTATATTATTTATTTATTCTAAAATTACTGTAAACAATAAATGCTTCTCAATAAGTATAGCATGGATAAAAAATAATAATGTCTATATTTGTTAGGTAATGTTTTTAAAATGAAAAAAAGTAAAAGTAAAAGTAAGAGAAATACTTGCTATAAAGTTTCTTTGAATGATGTTTCATATTATTATTTTTTTATGGGCGGGTTAACCTAAAATTCAACCCAAAATATACATTTACTCTCACATATATATCCAAATTAATCACAGACATCGATTCGGAAATTCGGACACTTTGAAAATTAAGTATAATTATATATATATATATATATATATATATTATTTAGTTAAAAAGTTGAATTTATATTGTTAATTAAGTATATCTTGCGTTTATCAAATTTGGTGTTGAATTTAAAATATAAAGTCTTATTAGCCTAGTTAGTTAAATAGTTCTACTTATTTTGTTGGAATAAAATGTAAAACACTCTCATTTCACATTTTATTCGTTTCGGTAAACCAACTCATTTTTTCACTTGTCTCATCACATATTTTTTTCGGGAACTTACACTTTCATTTTGGTCTATCAAATATCTAATTCAATTTTTTTAATATTTAGTATTGTGAACTTATACTTTGGATAATCAAATATTTGATTTACATTTTTTAAACAATTTCAATTGTTACCGGCCTATTATTCCTCAGCAAACCATAACCTAATTACATTTGGTCAGACTTTACACTTTCACTTCAATCTATCAAATATCTGATTCATTTTTTTTAATATTTAGCATCTTAAACTCACACTTTGGTCAATCAAATATTTGTTTATATTTTAAAACCACTTTCAATTGTTACCAGTCTATTATTCATCAACAAACCACATCTCAATAACATTGGTTGAACAGTTGTACTTGTTTTGTTATGTTACAAGTTCGAAACATACATAACCGTTTTAAGTTTATGGACGGATTAACTCACAATCCGACCCAAGTATACATTTACTCTCACATATATATATATATCCAAATTAATCACAGCCCTCGATCCGACAATCAGGACACTTTGATAATTAAGTATAATTATATATATATATATACTAGTTAGTTAAAAAATTGAACTTATATTGTTTAGTATGTTCCGCGTTCATCAAATTTGGTGTTGAATTTTAAATATAAAATCTTATTAACCTAGTTAGTTAAAAAGTTGTACTTATTTTGTTGTAATAAAAAGTAGAACAATCTCATTTCACATTTTATTCACTTCTGTAAAATAACTCATTTTCTCATATCTTATCACATATATTTTTCCAATGAAACTCTCATCTCGTGACCTTACACTTTCACTTTGGTCTATCAAATATTTGATTTATATTTTATAACCACTTTCAATTGTTACCGGCCTATTATACCTCAACAAACCACATCTATATCACCTTGGTTGATGGGTTATACTTGTTTTATGAAGTTGCAAGTTCAAAACATACATAACCGTTTTTAGTTTATGGGCGGGACAACCCACAATCCTACCCCAAAATACATTTACTCTCACATATATATCCAAATTAATCACTGCCCTCCATCCGGTAATCCGGACACTTTAAAAATTAAGTATAATTATATATATATATATATATATATATATTAGTTAGTTAAAAAGTTGAACTTATACTGTTAAGTATTTACCGCGTTCATCAAATTTGGTATTGAATTTAAAATATAAAGTCTTATTAGCCTAGTTAGTTAAACAGTTATACTTATTCTGTTGGAATAAAAAGTAGAACACTCTCATTTCACATTTTATTCATTTCTGTAAAACAACTCATCATCTCACATATCTAAACACATATATTTTTCCAATGAACCTCTCATCTCGTGACCTTACACTTTCATTTTTTTCTATCAAATATCTAATTCAAATTTTTTAATATTTAGCATCGTGAACTCACACTTTGGTCAATCAAATATTTGATTTACATTTTTTTAATCACTTTTAATTGTTATCGGCCTATTATTCCTCGACAAACCACATCCCAGTCACATTTGATTAAAGAGTTGTACTTATTTTGTTAGGTTAAAAGTTATAAACATACATAATCGTTTTATGTTTATGGGCGGGTCTATCCACAATTCAACCAAGTATCCATTTACTCTCACATATATATCCAAATTAACCACAGCTCTAGACCCGACAATTTGGACACTTTGAAAATTAAACATCATTATATATATATATATATATATTAGTTAATTAAAAAGTTGAATTTATATTGTTAAGATTGTTCCACGTTTATTAAATTTGGTGGTGAATTTAAAATATAAAGTCTTAATAGCCTAGTTAGTTAAAGACTTGTACTTGTTTTTGTTAGGTTGCAAGTTCAAAACATACATAAAACATTTTTAATTTTTTTTAACCGCTTTAAGTTTATGGGCGGGTCAACCTACAATCCGACCCAAGTATCCATTTATTCCCAAATTAACCCACAACTCTCGATCCGACAATCCAAACACTTTGAAATTAAACATCATTTTATATATATTTATATATATATATTATATATATATATAGATGGAAAAAGCTCACTTAGATGTATGTACTTGTAAAAACTAGCTCACTTAGACGTATGTACTAATAAAATATCATTTAAACATATATACTATCAAAAATTGGCTCATTCAGTCTCTTTTAGTAAACCATAGTTAACTTTTATTTTTTTATTTATATATTTATTAATTAAATATTAATATATTTTCTCTCTCTTTCTTATTCATTATAAATGAACTTTCCATTTTTGTCTTTTTCATAAATTTATTATTATTTTTATATGATTATTTATTATTAATTATTTTAATTTAATTTTATATATATTAGCATTCATCATTAATTATTTTAATTATATATTTTTTTATGCTTTTTTCTTATATTAAAATAATTATTAATTATTTTAAAATTTTTTGGTCTCAATAAATAGATATAACAATGACTTATTATTTCAACAATAAAAATCCTTCAACACAACACAAAAATAAATAAATTAAGAATTAAGAATTAGATAATAATAGCAAGTCATTCAACAAACACCAAAAGAGTAATAATCAAATATTAGACAAAACAATGTTCTTACTAATAAAAATTAAATAAAAATTTATTAATTTCATTTTTGTTTATATTAAAATAATAAGAAATAAATCATTTAAAAAATATTGTAGTAAAACATAAAATTCATAAATAAGTTACTAAATCTTTTTAAAAAATGAGAATTTAAAATTATGAAAAATGAAAACTGATAAAAAAAGAAGAAGAAAATGAAATAAAAAAAGAAATTAATATAAAATAATAAAATATTTAAGAATAAAATAAATTATCTTTTTTTATTAATGAAAAAAAAGGAGAGAGAAAATATATTAATATTTAATGAATAAATATATAAATTTTAAAATAAAAATTTGGTATAGTTACTCAAAGAGGCTAAATGAGCCAATTTTTATAGTACGTATGTTAAAATAACATTTTATTAGTACATACATCTAAGTGAGCTAGTTGTGAGCTTTTTTACTATAAAAATTGGTTATATATGATTTTTGTTGACCATGATTAGATTCTTAATATTTATGTTTTTCTTTTTTATCCTAAAGTTAACCTAACTAGTATTCCACTAAAAATATTATGTTGGCACAATCAACACAATCGGCACGATCTGCACGATCGGCACGATCGGCACATACGACACAATCGGCACGATCGGCATAATCGACACGATCAGCACGAACGACATAAACGACACAGATTCTCGTCGCGACCGCGCTTCTACATTGGAAGTCGGCCTCCATCCTCCAGCACCTTCGATCGACTTTCGTGCGCCCTCTGGAACGTGTTCTGTTGTGCAAGGAACGGTCGCGGTCATCTTCTCCTACCGTCGATCGGAGCATTTCGTCAAAGCCCCCTTCTGTAGAATCTTGTTGTCGAATCGGCGTCGGTCGCCCTCCTCTCCTCACTTTTCGCTTACAGGTTAGTTTGGACCTAGGTTGGGACATCAAACCACACCGCGAGGTGCGGGTAGGTCTCCATTGAACTTCTTTCTTGCCGTTTGAATCAAATGTTCGGTCTGGAGGAAGCTTTCGTAGCTACAGACCGTTCCAAAATTGCTTAAACCCTTTCATGTTTGAGAAATTATCTTCAAGCCCCTGTTCCGGTGCGAATGGTTTCCAATCGTGCTGTTTGCGCCCATCCTTTGCTACAGAATTCCAACCTCTGTGGCTCCTTTGAAGATTAGACAATTTGCGCTTGATCTTTCCAATGACTGGTACGCGCCCGTCCAGTGTTGTTACTCGAGCGAGGAGCGTCCTTCAAGTCCTCCCTAATGATCTTAAGAAGGTGCTGAAGGGACCATAGACAAGCAACAAGTCTAGGTCTGATAGACGAACTCGTAGGACTCTTAACAATCCCAGGAAGCAGAAGCCAAAAATTATGGATGAAGTTCTAAAAAATGGAAAAGATGCACCTATTGATTATATGTCAAATACATCATCGGGTATGAGTTCTTTTCCACATGCTGATGAATTATATGAGAATAGTTTTATTGGGGATTCATACTGTAATGATATGCATGTTCATAATTGAAATGATAGGACTGAATTGATAGGAAAAGATAGTACTGCATATAGAAATGATATGACTTTAATTCCAGAAATATCTGTTGTTATTATAATTGCTGCACAGAATGGACCATTAGGGTATCTAGTTGGTACCCTAGATTTGACTGGTCATTCTGTTGGGAAATTGGATTTGAAATCTTGCTTGGATGAAACTAATGACAATCGGGTTGTTTGTGCTGAAAATTCGGGCCCAAAGTTGGAAATAATCTGTCAAAAGGGCTCTAAGGTAATGCAGGAAAATGACATAAATTGTACAGGTTTATCGGATCCTATTGAAAGCTCAATGTTGGGGTCTATTTCTGCATCGGGTGAAAACATTAAGCTGAGATATATGTTTATTTTGAATGATCCTACTGAAGTTGATATTGGGATTCCTATTGAGGTAAATATGACAGGGTTGAATAAGACTACTAGTCGAGAATCAGTAGGTTCAAAGAATATTACAAGGTTGAGATTAGTTTCAGAAATAAGAAAACATGACAGTTTAGGTTATTCACTTGCAGAGAAAGATCAGAAAAATAGAGTTTACCGGTCCTACTAGAGAGGATGCTGAACTGGGCAAATGGGTCATATTGAAATTACCTCTACAGAGTTGGAGATATCGGTTGCTCAGAGTCCATTGGGTCCAAAAAATGACATAATTTCATAATCTTGTTCTTTAATGGGAAATCTTGCAAAACTGAAAGTCTTGGGTTCTATTAATGATCAGAATGCTAAGTCTATCTACCCTACTAAGAATCAGATGAAAAGCCAGACAACCAGACTATGGACTATGCTAGAAAAGGTTAGACAGAAGACACTAAACGCGCCTAGGATTTTGAAACCGAGGCTAATATTGCAAGATCTTCTAAACAACCTACACATCTAACTGAAACTGTTGAAGGACATAGCCTAATAAAATCTAGAAACACTAAAGAAATTGGATCTGAGTTGGAGCTGGTCATGGAAATAAATTTAGCTAAATCAGAAAAGCTTAATAAAATAGATCTAAAGGATGATGAACCGAACTTGATTGGTATAGTCAATGGTGAAAACTTGGCTGGGAATTATATTGATTCGTTGGTTGATGGCACCATGAATGACAATTTGTTTGAAAATATGGGTCTGGGTATGAATCTCATGGAAGCTACAAATAAGTTGGGTCAGAATATAAGTCAGGGTATAAGAGGTGAAGAAGGTATTAAACTGGAAGAATTAGCCAACGGTTTTTGCTTGGCTGAGTCAGATAAGGGGTTAGCCAACGGTTTTTGCTTGGCTGAGTCTGATAAGGAGTTAGCCAACGGTTTTCGCTTGGCTGGGTTTGAAAAAGATAATTTGGTTGCTCACATAAGCTCTGGTGCTACTTACATTTCTTGTCATACAATTGCTGCCCTTCCGGTCCTAATTGACAGGATGATAACTCTACAATCAAAGCTATGAGCCACCAGTCGAATCAAAAGAACCAAAGCATGGATGTTGATTTGGAATCAGACGATTGCACCGACTATGATAAGACAATAATATGTGTCCTTGAATATCATAAGTCCATGAAAAAGATGTCAACAACAAAGATCAAACCAAAAGTAAAGGGGCATAGTTCTTCCAAAAAAGTGTTGAAATTGAAAGGATCGGTCAAGTAACAGGATCGAATAGTTCTAAAACAGCTAAGAAGGGTAAAAATGGATCGAAAATCAAAGAAATGAAAAACATGAAGGAAAATAACTCAAGTTCCAAGAAAAATGCTAAAGTAAATCCCAAGGAAATTGTGACACCCGAGGTTAACACTAAGATATTGAACATGGGTGCGTTTTCTCCACTCATTAATCTGGATCCTGAAATTCCAATTGATAGCATTCAAAAGAGAAAACTGACACACAAGAGAAGAGTATTGAAGGGGATATTCTAAAGAAGATTGGAACAATTGAAGGCAACGGTTTTGTGGGAAATACAAGGGTTAGATGGGCCGAAAAGAACAAGCAAGTTAGGAAAGATAGCAACCTTGAAACAGTCATCTCCTCAGCTCCTCCTACTTCTGCAATTCATGACAAAGAAAATACTTAGACTGATAACAAGGATCCTACTACTGGTCCAACGTGGTCAATGAGGAAAAACGAAATAGCAAATTTGGTAGAACTGAGAAACCAGATGAAGAAGCTATTTTTCCAAGTTAATAAACAAGAGATTACGATACCTAAGAAAGAAATGATCAATTGAATGCTCAGTTCAACAGTCACTATCTAAATAATTGGAATCTCTTCAACAAAGACCAATATGATGAAGTGATCAAGTGGACGGCTGACGCCATGAAGGAAATTTCTAAATGTAATAAAACAAAGGTGTATACAATCATGATCAACCCAAACAAAACCTAGCAAAAAAGAAAGGTGTGGAATGTAAATGCCATGAACGATCCAGAAAAGGGAAAATTCCAGATAGACATCTTATACCCAAAGGTAATTACACTTGATCATTCGCACCGGTTTGAGCTCCCATCAGAAATTGAAGAAAAATGAGAAAAGGCATGGGAGTTTGTCATAGTTGGTCACTTTACGGGCAACATGAATGCACCATTTGCTGAGGTTAAAAGAACGTTGATGGGTCAGTGGGAATCCTCTAGTCTGGAGAGGATCACAATCAATGATCACGGATTCTACTTTCTATCCTTCAGGAATGGAAGCGAAATAAAGTCGATCATAGAGAGCGAATATACCTTTATCAAAGTAAAGAGATTCAAGTTGTACAAGTGGAGCGATGAACTTAATACTAATCATAGACCACCCGAACTTGAAAAAATCTGGGTGAATCTCAAGAATGTTCCACCACACCTGTACAACCCAATGGGCCTGACCTATATTTCAAGCATTATAGGCAAACCACTTATGTTTGACCCAGCAATGGAATGCTACGAGCGTGCATCTATGGCCAGAGTTAGTGTCGAAATCTATCCAAGTAGCTCTCTTCCAATTAAGCTTGAACTTAAAGATAGACTGGGAAATTTATTTGACATTGCAGTACAATACGAATGGAAACCAAATCGATGTATATGGTGTAGCACTTTCACACACGCTACGAATAAAGGTCCAGTCAATAATAATAATAATCTAAAATCGAAAGTCAATAACAATGCTCAGGAAGGCGGTATCAATGACTCTAACCAGGCTCAGGTTGAGAGAAATGTGAACAGGTCTGAACTTAACATCAATGAACACACTGATAATGATAGGATGGGCAACCAAAAGCAAGAACAGATAAGGGTAAGGAAGAAGATAGGAAAAAGAATGAAGTGGGTAAGGGTACAAGTTGGCCCTGCTAACACTGATCCTATCGTTCATGTTCAGGGCACTGGTCCAAAGAATTCTATTTTCTCAAGAATAGGTCCTATTCAAAATGTCGATCATGGTCAGGATATCGGTCCTGATAAAGTTGGACATAGCCACACCAGTCCTAGAGCTTCTCATAATGCTACTGTACCTAGCCATATTGACCATGTTAAGTCTGGTCCTAGACTTGCTGATCCGGATACTACTCAAGCTACCGGACTTGCTACTACCGGTCCTGATGAAAAATGTTGGTTCTGAAGTTTCTGAAATTCAAAGATCTATGGGACGGGGAATACTTGGCCTATATGAAACAAGCAAAATTAGGTCTGATGGCACTCCAATAGGTCGTGAGTCCACTCTTCATAATTCTAGGAATGCAAATAGGAACCAAAAAAGTAATGTCATCAGAATTCGAAATGACCCGGTCCATGGGCTTAGAGCCACCATTCGAGATAATGAACAAGAAAATACTGGACAAAAAAATATTGAAAAACCAACAAGAAATAAAGAAAATATTGAGAATGAACATGAGTCACTATAGATCAAATGGGTGCATACAAGGTTTATGAAATACAAAACCAGCATCTAGACCTGCAAAATTCATGAAGGTATGAGCTGGTCTCTAAAAAAAAATCTTAAACTAAGAAGCAATATTGCAGATCTTTATGACATCCGGCTAGGGGACGGGAAATGAACTCTATTCTGGCACGACCCCTGGTTCGAAAACCAACCTATCATCCACAAGGAGGAGTTTCAAAATACCCGCATCAGAAGGGACTGTACATAAGCGAAAATCAGAGACATTAAAGACGGGAATTGGGACTCACTCCTAAGAAGAAATCCAGAAGGACAGAGGATACTTGATCATATAAGTAACATATAACTACACGACAGACCGAATATTCATGAATGGAAAATTGAGGACAATGGGAAGCTGGTATCGAAGAAAATATGGGAGGTAACACGGGAAAAAGCACAGAAAGTAGAATGGGCTCCTCTTATATGGTTAACGAAGATTATCCCTAGACACCAGTTCATCCTATGGCTCGCCTTCTGGGAAAGACTCAGCACTCGTGATTGTATCAACAAATATATGAGCATCCCGGACGCGAGTTGTCTTCTATACAGAGAAAATGAAGAAACCATAGATCACTTATTCAGGAGCTGTTGTATTACTTTAGAGCTTTGTGACAGATTTTATAAAAGCCTAGAGTTGATCAGTTTCCCGAGCGAATGGAATGGAATCAAAGAAACGACATTACTCAAAGCCGAGGGAAATAGATTTGCAACAAGCGTGTTCAAGTGCGGCTTGAGAGCAGTGGTGTATAACATTTGGCAAGAACGGAATGCAAGGATATATGGCAGAACCCACAAAAGCGTTGAAGAGTTATGGAAAGATATTGTATCGGATTGCAGTGCCCTCGCGGGAACATGGAGAAGAATTCCAAGCACGGAGCAGAACTGGAATATCTGTAGAAACTGGAATTTACCGTTTTTTAAACTCACTAGAATTGAAAACATTGTAATCAGATAATTCATTTACGTTTTTAGCATTTTAGTTTTTTATTCAGAATGTTATGACTTCAAAATCATTCTAGGCATGTCTAGAATGATTTCTTAAATTTGTGGTTTTTTTCCCATTTTTGAGAATTTTTAATGAAATAACGCTAAGTCTTTTTCGGAAAAAAAATCTCTCCAAATGTTGTAACTTGTTGAATGATTAAGGCATATTGGTGAATTAATCACACAAATCTTGACCATACTCACATTTATCATTGATACTATATCTATTACACAATTTCGTTGGAAGAGCCTTATTAAGAAAAAAAATCTTAAAGTACCTCTTTAATCCCTAAAACATTATTCGTATCTTAATTGACTAGATGACAAAATAATGAGTTAGAATATCTTATAAAATTTACACATTATTCCATATATATATATATATATAAATAAAAGAACAATTGAATTTGTATTTTTCTATTAGTGTTTTATTCATAATTATTATATCTTTGTGTGTTTATTATAATATTATATTTATCCATCTTTAATCATAAATGTCAGATTTTATTTAGATTATTTAAATATATATATATATATATATATATATATATATATATATATATATATATATATATATATATATATATATATATAGCATAAGAAATAGTGAATTTGTATTTTTCTATTAGTGTTTTATTCATAATTATTATTTCTTTGTATGTTTGTTATACTATTATATTTATCCATCATTAATCCATAAAAGTAAGATTTTATATAAATTATTTAAATAAAAAAATTCACGCAAAATAAAGGTGGGAAAATAAAATAAAATCTAGTGTTTATATGGAGATTTTCAGATCATATAAAAATTAAAATATTATAAATAATATTGGTGATATATGATTGTTATTGAGGTGATATATTGATAATATTTAAATAAAAATTAAATTAATTATGTTCATTTTTATTTATTTATTTATTTTAAATTTTCGTAAACATTAAATGCTTCTCAATAATTATAGTATGGACCAAAAGAAAGCTCAAGAAATGGAAAAAAAAAAAAAGTGTATATTTGTTTGTTAGTGTTTTAAAAATGAAAAAAAGTAAAAGTAAAAAAAAAATATGTGTTATAAAGTTTATTTGAATGTTTTGTTTTTCATGGTAAAAAATTATTGTAATACTCTAACTTGTTTAAAATAACTATTTTTTTTTATCAGTCTACACCAATTTTCAATATAACTTGTCAATCTATTAAGTTATAGGTAGTCTGAGAAAAAATGATTTTAATGAAAGAGATTTAGATTATCTTTAAGTACATGTCTAAAATTAGATTATAAGTAACTAATAAACGCTTGGTAGGCTTGAAATATTATAAAAGAGAAATTATTGATGAAACAAGTGAGTGCATGTGAGTTTCTTATTAGTAACCTTTAAAAAGTTCTATTTCTTTTTAACCTTACAATATTTGTTTGTTTAGTTAATATGAATTCAATTTTTGATTATTTTAAGAGAAATTCATGAGTTCTAATGTGTATTTAATTTGTGGATATGTATTTTGGTTTTATTATTTGTTGTTTTGTATTGTTCAACAATATTATTTCCTTGTGGATTTTTTATATTTGTGTATGCATCCACCTTTCATTTATAAAAGTAACTTTCCAAATGCATCTTACAAAAAAATATTATTTGTATAAAAATTTGTTAGATGTGATTCTTAATGACCTTGATGAGATTGATCATATTTATGTTCTTCTTTATCCTACACTTAACCCAACTAGTATATAAATGATATAGAAAAATAATTCAAAAAATAGAAAAAAATAATAATATTAGGGTCTACGTATTATAACAAAATATCAACATTTTGATAGTATTATTTTAGTATTTGGGGTTATTTAATTACATTGCATGTCACTTTTGTAGACTTGTCATGACATATATATAAATTACAATATTTTTCTTTCTTCTTGGCATATCACATAAAAGAAAAGAAGGAGGAGTTATAGAATTGGTTCTTAGAATATTTTGTTCTATCTTCTTCTTTTCATGTTAATTAATTTTATAATATAATTTTTCCACATAAAATAAATTCTCTCAAAATGTTGCAACCAGTTGAATCACTATACATTCACAAATCTATTACACCAAATTATTAAGAAAAAAAAATCTTAGATATCGAGTCCCTCTTTGATTCTAAAACATTTATCTTATCCCAACTGATTATATGACAAAATAATGAGTTAAAAGATCTCTCAAAAAAATTTACATATTATTTTTTATATTTTCATAGTCATACAATTGGAAAGAATAAATAAAGACAATGTATATATTTATTTGTTCATAGTCTGTTTTTTATTAGTCTTTTTTTTTCAAAGTATTTGTTATATTATAATATATCCATCTTTTATTCATAAAAGTTAGATATTATTTAAAGTGTTTAAATAAAAAAATGAAAAGTTAGTGTTTAAATAAAAGAATTCACATCTTATAAAACAAAAAAGAAAATAAATAATTGTGAAATAAGATTGTTATTGACTAGTGATATATGCAGGGCCAGCCCTTGGGTAAGGCAACCAATGCACTTGCATAGGGCCCCCCACTTTTATAGGGTCCCCATTTTTTATATTTAATAATATTTTATTATTAATATTATTTTTTCCTCTTTTTCTCTTTTAATATTAAAGATATATTATAAAAATAATTTTTTTATCTCCTTTTTAGTCTCGTATTATAATATATTAATTATTTATATTTTATTTTATTAATTAAAATAAAAAAACAATTTTTACTATTTTAGGGGTCCCAAAATTTAAATTTGTATAAGAGCATCAGCAGCGCACAAGACCTCTGCCCTCTTATTTGGTCAAATCTATATTCCACCTCAGCAGAAAGCAGGCACATATTGTACTTGGGCAAAACACTCCAATGCTTCTGCCCGCCCTCTTATCTAAATAATTTAAAGGTGTTTTAAATAAATAACTAATTTATATTATTATAACTAATATTCCTATATTATAGGAAAATTTAAGAATTTAAACTTTAAAACGTGTTAATATAATTAATAAAAAAATATTAATTTATTTAA
This sequence comes from Impatiens glandulifera, assembly GCF_907164915.1. Taxonomy (NCBI): domain Eukaryota; kingdom Viridiplantae; phylum Streptophyta; class Magnoliopsida; order Ericales; family Balsaminaceae; genus Impatiens; species Impatiens glandulifera. Next base: position 54,116,226 of record NC_061865.1, on the reverse strand, counting down.
AATATATATTTATTAATTAAATATATAAGTAATTTAATTTAAAATATTTTTATAATTTAAAATATATTATAATATTAAAAACTGAAATTGACCTACATAAAAACTGAAAATGACCTATATAATTAAAAGAAAAATATACTAATTTATTTGAAATATATATTTATTAATTAAATATATATATATATATAACTAATATTAAATAAATTGAAATATAAAATATTTTTATAATTTAAAATATATTATAATATTAAAAACATTATAAGAATAAATTTGAGAATATATAACTAATATTCCTATATTATAGGAAAATTTGAAAATATATAACTAATATTTTTATATTATAATAAAATATAAAATATTTTTATAATTTAAAATATATTATAATATTATTATAATTTAATATATAATTAATATTATTATAATTTAATATAATTAATATTTCTATTTTATAGTAAAACTTTAGAATATATATTTATTTAACGTTATTATAATGTTACTTAAAAATAGTAGAAAAAAATATTATAATTAAATATATAATTAATATTCCTATATTATATAATATATTATATTATATAATCATGAAAAAGTCAGAAGAGGGCATGACCGGCATAGAGGGCATGACCGGCATAGAGGGCACTGCCCTCTTTTTCCTTTTATCTACAATGCAAAAAATGAAAAAAAACCAATGAACTGCCCTTCTCCACGCTGTCCGAACACAAGTCATGCGTTGGATATGCTATAAGGCCCCAAAATCTCAGGGCTTATCAGGGCCGGCCATATATGGATAATATTTTAATAAAATTTAAACCAATAATGTTCCTTTTTATTATATTTATTTATTTTAAAGTTATCATAAACGTTAACGAGACAAGTGGTTCTCAATAATGATAGCATGGATCAAAAATAATTCAAGGAGTGGACAATAAAAATTTAGGGTCTACATTTGTTTGGTAGTGCTTTAAAAATGAGTTTAATATGATTTTTTTTATATCAATCTACATAATTATATATATGGATAATATTTTAATAAAACTTAAACCAATTATGTTCCTTTTTATTATATTTATTTATTTTAAAGTTATCATAAACGTTAACGAGGCAAGTGGTTCTCAATAATGATAGCATGAATCAAAAATAAATTCAAGGAGTGGACAATAAAAATTTGGGGTCTACATTTGTTTGGTAGTGCTTTAAAAATGAGTTTAATATGATTTTTTTTTTTTATCAATCAACATAATTATTTTTTTCAGTACATATTATAACTTTCTATCAGTCTACATAACTAACTAATCTATTTAGATAGTTAAAAAAAAAGAATGCTATTAATAATAAAAGATTTATATCAACTTCAAAGACGGATTTAACAATTAGAGTAAAGTTAACTGGAAAAAATTTGGATAGACTTAAAATTATAAAAGTGAAATTATTGATGAAACAAATTAGATGAAGGTGAGTTTCATCATTTTTAAAAATTAGAGAAGCAATTAATAAAATAAATTGAAAACAAATTAAAATTTAATAATTATTATACTTTTTAATGCGAATTATTTATTTAATTATTTTTATTTGGACTTATCTTAAAATAAATATTTCTCTGAATTCATCTCACACCACACTTATTGAGAATATAATTTATCATCGTATTAATTATATATATCCAAATACATATATTCAAATGCATATATATGCTTTAATGAATTATAAAAATAACGAGTTGAAATTTATTTCATCATTTTTTTAGTAGAAACCTTTATAATGTTAATTTTATTTCTTTTTAACTATACAATATCTTTTGTTAGTTACTATGAATTTGACTTTTGGTTATATATTTAGAGGAATTTATGCGTTTTAATGTGTATTTCATTTGTGGATATGTATTTTGTTTTCGTTTATTTTGTATTCTTCAAAAATATTATTTTCTTGTGGATTTTTTTCTATTAATGTATATATCCACCTTTGATTCATAATAGTAAGAGATTTTTTCAAATAAAATGTTTTGCATCTTACAAGAAAAAACAAAATTAAATGTATAAAAATCTGTAAGATATGATCATGAACCATGATGAGATTGATTGTTTTAATAATATTTATGTTCTTCTTCTTTATCCTAAAGTTAACTCAACTAGTATATTGATGGTATAGAGAAGTAATTCAAAAAATAGCCAAATAAAAAAAAAGGGTAAGAAATTTATATATATATATATAATGATACTTAATTTTTAAAATGTCCGGATTGTCGGGTCGATAGTTGTAGTTAATTTGGCTATATGTGAGAGTAAATGGATACTTGGGTCGGATTGTGGGTTGACCCGCCCATAAACTTAAAACGGTTAAAAATAAAATTAAAAATACTATAGGTATGGTTTGAACTTGCAACCTAACAAAACAAGTACAACCTTTTAACCAACTAAACTAATAACACTTTATATTTTAAATTCAACCCAAAATTTGATAAACGCGTGACATTTTAACAATATAAGTTCAACTTTTTAACTAACTAATCTATATATATATATATATATATATATATATATATATATATATATTAATGCTTAATTTTTAAAGTGTCCGGATTACGGGGTCGAGAGCTGTGGTTAATTTGGATATATGTGAAAATAAATTGATATTTGGGTCGGATTTTGGGTTGACCCGTCCAATTTGGGTCGGATTTTGGGTTGACCCGTCCATAAACTTAAAATAGTTAAAAATAAAATTAAAAATGCTATAAGTATGGTTTGAACTTACAACCTAACCAAACAAGTACAACCTTTTAACCAACTAGGCTAATAACACTTTATATTTTAAATTCAACCCAAAATTTGATAAACGCGCGACATTTTAACAATATAAGTTCAACTTTTTAATTAACTAATATATATATATATATATATATATATATATATATATATATATATATATATATAAAATGATGCTTAATTTTAAAGTGTCTGAATTGTCGGGTCGAGAGCTGTGGTTAATTTGGATATATGTGAGAGTAAATAGATACTTGGATCAGATTGTGGGTTGACCCACCCATAAAATTTTTACCGTAATATTTCTTCATGGTTTTTATATTATTACTCGTGCAAATACACGGGATGCATGCTAGTTTTGTTAAGACCAGTATATATGTGAGATTTAAAAAAAATTATTATCTTATTATTTTATCAATTATGGTATAATTTGTACTGTCCCAAGTTGGAACTAGAGAAATTATAAATTTTATCGAGTATTAATTTATAGAAGTTTTACTTTAATTTATATAAATAAGGAATTATATATATTTAATTTCTCAATCCGTCCTGATCCACTCCATTATATCCCTAGGGATACTTAACTAAAACAGCCTAACTACGAAAACTACTTGAGTTCGTTACTTTACCGCTACATGGTGAAAGGCTAAAAGCTAATAAGAGAGACCTGAAAAGTTTTTTTTCCAATAATTATTTATTTTATTAATTAAATTATTTTTACCTTATCTTTTTATACAATTTGAATAAATACAAATATATTTTATAATTTTAGTTTATTATAATATTTTAATTAGTTTGAGTTATTTCAATAATTTTTTATTTTATTTATTAATTCATATTTATATTTTTCAAAGTATATTATCTTTTTTTTTAAATAATTTATTTTTTATTATATATTTATACTTCCTGAATATATTATCCTGATTTATAATTTCAAATAAATAAAATTATTTAAACATGGATCTTTTAAGTTGTCACATCATGCAATGTTAAATTCACATTCTCAAAAAAGATAAAATTAGGGCATGTTTGATATAAGGGTTATTTTGAAATAATTTTATTTATTATAAATAAAAAGAAGATAAAGATAAAAATAAAAATAAAAATAAAGATAAATTTAAGGTCTTATATATGTGAAAGATAACAATATAAGTTCAATTTTTCAACTAACTAATCTATATATATATAATGATGCTTAATTTTTAAAGTGTTCGAATTGTCGGGTCGAGAGCTGTGGTTAATTTGGATATATGTGATAGTAAATGGATACTTAGGTCGGATTGTGGGTTAACCCACACATAAAATTTTACCGTAATATTTTTTTCGCGGTTTTTATATTATTACTTGTGCAAATGCACGGGATACATGCTAGTAATATTAAGGCCTCTACAATAACAACATATCAACATTTTGTGATAGATTATTTTTTTTTATTTGTAGGTACTCATTTAATTGGTCATGGCCTATAAATATCCTTCAATATTTTTCTTTCTTCCTGGAATATCACATAAAAGATAAGAAAGATGAGTTATAGAATTGGTCCTTGCAATGTTTTGCTTCGTCTTCTTCTTTTTATGGTAACTAATTTTATTCAACCATATAATTTCTTTAATGTACTATTAGCATGAACAACTAACTTTTTTTTTTTTATCAATCTATATAGTTTTCTCATGCAAGTTGTCAATCTACGACGTTATCTTCCGGAGAACACGATGCTAGTTATAGTCAAAGAGTTTCGATCATTGATCAATCCGACAAATCCCACATTGAAATGGCAGTTCATCGCGATCACCACCATCATCAACACGGCCATCACATGATGTTGAATGATCCTTCAACGACAGTGTTTTTCGTGTTTGATGAACTAAAGGTTGGGAACACATTTCCTACCTACTTTCCTAGAATAGACCCTTCATCCTCTCCTCGTTTCTTGCCAAGAAAGGAGGCCGAATCTCTCCCTTTCTCATCTCAAGAGCTTCCTTCCCTTCTTAGATTCTTCTCTTTCCCTCAACAATCCCAACAAGCCGTAGCCATGGAGAAAACCCTTAAAGTTTGTGAGATGAACCCAATAATCGGCGAGACCAAGTTATGTGCAACCTCTTTGGAGTCCATGCTTGAATTTGCCCGTGACATGCTTGGATTTGATCATGTTTCGAAAATCCGATCCGTATCTACCATTCATCTAACAAAATCTAACACTCTTTACCAAAACTTTACGATCATGGATTTCTCGGAATATGACGCGGCTTCAAAAATCTTGCCTTGTCATTCGTTGCGTTACCCATATGCGGTGTTCTATTGCCATTATCAAGAGAACGAAAACAAGGTGTTTAAGGTCTTGTTGAAGGGTGAGAATGGAGATAGAGTGGAGGCGGTTGCGGTTTGCCACATGGATACTTCCCATTGGAGCAAAACCCACGTTTCCTTTAAGGTTACAGAAACTGAGCCTGGTTCTTCATCGGTGTGCCACTTCTTCCCCGCCGATCATCTTGTTTGGATTCCATCTTCATCGACTTTGATTTGATTATCGTGATTGATGTTACCACCATAATAATGCAATCTTGGTTGTTTCATATATAAAGTAGTATGTAAGGTAAAGAATGTAGTGTTAATTAATGCGAGTAGTTTGCATATCAACATTTCTTTATGAGATTTAATTGGAGACCCATTTACTGACAAACATTTTGAGCAGTGCCGGTCCCAAAGTGTGGGCCTTGGGTTAAAAAAATATTTTATTTTTTATTTTTTATTTAACTTTTATTTTATATTAATATTATAAAATTGTTTTGTATTTAAAATTAATGAAAGTAATCGAAATTTAATTGGTTAAATACTTTTATAGTTATATTTATGTTGTGAGTTCAACACTAATATAAATTAGATTTTTTTTTTAACCAGAGAAGGTGGGGTCTAAGATGACAATTTAAACCCCTCCCGCAATAACTGAATCGTACCAATTTGTGTGATTTTTCCTGTTTTGACCAGGAATTTGGACAGATCGAGAAAAACCTAAAATATGTTGACCGAAATTCAGGGCGGGGATGATTTGATATATCTCGAGCCGAACCAAAATAAATGTAATTATTTTTTTAATAATAGTTGCTTAAAATAATTAACATATATACTTCTAGAATTTCCCATGCCTCTTTCGACGTTGACACATTTGCTACTTTCTCAAAATCAATATCATCCAGACATTGGTGAATGATAGAAAGGGCATGTTGATCCTTCTTTCTGTTCTTCTCGAACGCTTGAATCAGGGCTAACGTCGCATTCTCATCAGGTTCGATAATCCCATCATTGACGATTTTTTGTTCTTCTCGAACGCTTGAATCAGGGCTAACGTCGCATTCTCATCAGGTTCGACAATCCCATCATTGACGATTTCCCATTCACCCTGGGAACCGAGTAACGTCTTTACTCGGATAGACCAACTATCATAATTGTTCTTCGTAAGACGCATATATTTGAACATCAAAGACATCTTTGCTCTGATACCACTTTGTTGGGAATGTTAACATCAAAGACATCCTTCTTCTGATACCACTTTGTTGGGAATGTTAGATCGACTGTTGAGAATGTTAACATCAAAGACATACTTGAGAATGTTTGATCAAGTATTCTCTCACAAATTTATGATAATAAAAGGTTAAAGAAGTGGATTTTTTTTTAAAAAAAAAACTCTTAAATTTTTAAATGACTCTTAAACTAAATTCAATTTAAGGTTTAAATTTATTAAAAACAATAATAACTTATAATATTAAATAGACCTATAAACTCCAACCTTTAAGATGACTCTTCAATTTTTTATTTAATTTTATTTTTAACATGAGTGTCGGTGGTTAATTCGATGCTACATGTACAAGTACTATCTGTATCTCACTCATAAAATGACACCTATACGCAAAAGTAAAGCATCACCTCTCTCATTTGTTAATTTTTTTCTCTTTGTACATGTGGCACTCTTTTAATGAATACTTACATTACCAAGTACATGTAGCATCGAACTAACCAGTGTCAGTTTATTTTATTTTTTTTGTCTTCCTCATATTAATTTTTTTTTTAATTATCAATGTAGACGCTTCTGTTGCTGTCTTCGTCCGGTGACGGCCATTTGCCACGACTAAGGCCTTTTATTTATTTATCATTATTCTTCTATTTTAATTAAAAAAAAAATTGCTTGGTATAGAAGCTTATGTATTGAAAACTCGACAAAACTGTTGAATAGAGCCGAACATGAAGTGATACTAATAACACAACTAAAAGAGAATGATATGAAGTACAAAGATCGGAAACAAAACATAAAAAAATAAATAAATAAAGTATAATAAATATAATAATTATGAATGAATTATATATATATTATCAATTATATTAACATTTTTAATATATTTTCATTAAAAATAATAAACATTAAATATTTTAATAATGATTTTATTTTAAATTTTACTAAGATTAATAATTTTAATTTATATATATATATATATAATTTATTTATAATTATTAAAATTAATGATAATTTAAAATAAAATATTTTTAAACAAAAGTTTTATAATATACTTACTACAATATTATAATTTTGTCCAAGCTAGAAAGATACCATAATTTATTTGAAAATTACAATATACAACACTATGACTATGATAGATAAATTAAAAATAACAATAAATTATTTTCAACCACATAATTATTCTTTGGAAATATGAAATATTTTATTAATCCACTAAAGATGATAAAGTCGGGTGAGAATCTGCTGTTCCAAACGAAGCTTTGATAAATAAAAAAAATAAAAAATTATATATATGAAATAAATCCTAAACCCTAAACCCTAAATTCTAACCTCTAAATCCTAAATTCTAAACGCTAAAAAATTATATATACGATATTTTATTTTAATATTCAATTTTTTATTTCCTCTCTCCACTCTCTTCTCTCTTATGAGACATCAAGTGGGACATTATTTTGGGACAGCAGATCCGAATTCGATAAAATCACACTTATGTAAGAAATAATTATCACAAGTTAAAAATACTCACACAAAAAAAGAGATTTAAAATGAAGATAAAAAGGAGATAATATTAAGAATAAATAATGTTTCCATATTTATCTAATTTATTATAATAATAATAATAATTATTATTATCTTTTATTCAATAAAGAAGAAGTTAATAAGACAACTCAAAACCAAAATGTTATTTAATTGATAAATGAACATTGTACTTATAACACTATTAAGTTAAGATTCTTTTAATTGAGAATGTTGCACAATTACTTTATTTATCTTAGTTATCAACTTGTTTAGAACCAAATAAAATGTTTGCTGCTTAACTAAAATTACTCTTATATTCAATATATGTTCTAAGTAATTCTTATCAAAAGAAAAAAAAAAACATTGTATAAAAATTAGGCGAATCTTACACGTAACATCAAATATATTAATGGTAATTATCATCCAACATAAAATCAAACAACTTTCCAAACACATTTTTTTTCATATCACAATCCTCCTTACCAATATGTCCCAAACCATTATTCAAAAGAAACAAGAGAAACTGAAGAAAATAGAACAATACACATATGTGTGGGAATTTGTGCATAACCCTAATGCTAGAACCGATAGAATTTGGGTGTGTAGGAATAAGGAGTTAGTTGAAGTAAATAAGATACTAAACAAGGAACAAATTATTATGGTTGAAGTTTATGTAGGAGAACTCTTGGCAAATTATTTATGTAGGATAATTCTAAGTTCAAAATAGGAGCAAGAGCGGTGTCTGGATACTAGAATAACTAGGGGATGATTGATTTCATTGAATGCATAAGGGGTATTGACTATATGGAACCCACCAACTCAGGAAATCCTTTTACTTGGTCTTCGTGTCTCGGAGGAGTGAACAAGTGAAAAGAAGCTAGATTGATAGAGGTCTGGTTAATGAGGCATGGGTGACTAAATCTCCCAAAATTCATATCCATGTTTTAAATCCAAGAATATTTGATCATTGTCCGATTAAATTAAACTGGGTAAAGGAGAAAAGGGTCAAAAGTCTTTCAAAATTTTCAACTTTTGGATGAATGATAACAGATTATACCCATTCTGGTGGTTATTTGGGCTACTCATATTAATGGAACCTTGATATTTCAAGTTATCGAGAAGGTAATTGCTCAAAATTCAGTTGCATAAGTTTAATAGTGTAAAATATAGAAACATATCAATTAGGGTTGATGAGGCTAGAGCAAAGCTGAAAAAATTCAGAAACAAATGTTTAGTAAAAAGGATCCAAATGAATTCGTGAAAGAGGAGAAAACTATGCTAGCTGAATTTAGAGCACTCAGTTCTTGCGAAGAAAAAACTTTGCTAAAAAGAAATCAAAGAAGAACTGGTTGTCATTATGGGAAAAAAACACGGAATTCTTTTACAAGAAATGCTCGGCTAGAAAAATGCGGAATCGAGTGGTTAGACTGGAAAAGGGAAATGGGGAAGTGACTATTGGGCAATAGCAGGTGCATGAGGAGGCCATCAAATTTTATAGGAACTTATTGGTACTAGGAAGAACAATTCCAGCAAAATTGAGTATCTTAGAAGGATTATGGTTGAAACATGTAATTCAGGAAGTTGGAAGGATGATTGAAGAGGAGATTAGGCAGTAGGTTTTCCACATGAATGGGGATTTGAGTCCCGAACCAGATAGATTTAACGCAGATATTTTCAAGAGTAACTGGAGTTTTGTTGGCTAATATGTGATGAATGGGGTGGTAGAGTTTTTTCGAGCACAAGAGAATGTTAAAAGTTAAAACAATGGAATATGACTATCCTTACTCTTATTGTTAAAGTTATACTTCTACAAGGATACTGAATTTTTGTATTATCTCATGCTGTAATATTATTTACAAAATAATTACTAAAATCATTGTTAATAAGTTTAAAAATGTTATCTCTTCCATTATTAGTCACAGTCATCATTCATTCTCGTCGTTCTATTTCTCATTATATTCTCCTTATTCATGTTAAGTTTTAATTCAGTGGGTTCGTTACAAAAGTTTATCCGATCTTATCTTACCCCTCGATGTTGAATCTCCGTGAGGGTGACCGTGGCTATCAACTCTGTTTTTGAATTGCACGGGCGGTAAGGAGTGTTCAGGTGTTCCTTGCTATTGCGGGCGGGTTTTTTAAATTCTGGGTAAACGGGTCAGGGTTTTCTGTTATGAAAACGGGTTAGAGTATACATATTTTTTTTGGTATTTTCTCATAATACAATAAGGTTGAGAGAGAGTGAATTACAGATCTAGGGTTTTCTGGTTTCCTTCTTCTTCTTGTTGTTCTTTGGCTAATCCAGAGAGAAAGATTGGGGGAACTTTTGATTGTGGAGTAGTCCAATCATTTCTAGTGTAATCACTTCTTTTATTTGAGAGCAGAGCATGTAAGTTTCTACTATTGACATTTCTTTGATTTAGTGAAACTTATCCCTCCCGTGGACGTATGTCGATTTTGACCGAACCACGTATATTGTGTTGTCGTTTATTGCTTTGTGCTATTTCAATCTTCGTAATATGTTTGTCGTCATAGACGATTTGGAAACTGATTTGTTACAGGTTTGATTTCGAAGAAGATCCTTAGTTTTGTTGTTGTAAAACCCAACAGTGGTATCAGAGCAGTATTGATTGGTTATCTGGTTTAACATTAGAGTAGAGTGCTCTGCTGGTTATTTGGAGAAATTAATAAAAGAGATCAACTGGTTTCTTTGCTGGGGTTTTTGTCAGTTGTTAAGGCAGTAATAATGGGGAAATCTAGACCTGATATGGTGAGTCTGAATGGTACAAATTACAGGCAATGGAAACTGATGATTAATGATCTGTTAGTTTCAGATAATTTGAATAAAGCAATTGAAAATGAGGGTGTTAGACCTGAGACTACGAAAGAGGCTGATTGAAAAAAAGATAGATAGAAAGGCCTACAGCTTTATTTGTTCCTGGGTTGGTGTAAATGTTGTGCACCATGTTAAGAATGAGACTATGACGTATGGTGTGTGGAGCAAACTTGAAGCTCTCTATGTTGGGATGTCAGGAGAGAATAAAACAGCACTAGTACGAAGGCTGGTGAATCTAAAGTATATTGATAATAAATCAATTGCTAAGCACTTGAATGAATTTCAAAATATTTTGAATCAGTTGAGTAGTATGAAGATAAACTTTGATGATGAGGTGCAAGCACTTTTAGTCCTTGGATCTTTGCCTGCAAGTTGGGAGACACTTATTATCACTCTCAGTAACTCAGCACCAAATGGTAAATTCAACATGACATTTGTCACAAGTTCCTTACTTGATGAGGAGAATCGAAAGGTAGATAAACCCTCTAAGTCTGATATGTTGGTGGCTGATAGAGGAAGATCAAAGGATAATAAGAGTGGTTCGAGCAGGGGAAAGTCTAGAAGCAAGTCTAGAGCTCCAAACGAAGGATGGTGCTTGCCATTACTGTGGTAAAATGGGTCACTGGAAAAACAAGTGCTGGAAATTTAAAAATGATAAAGCGAAGGGTACAGTGAAGCCCAGAGAAAAGAAAGAACAGAGTGCAGATACATCTACTTATGCTTCAGATGGTGAACTGACATATGTTTTTAACAGTCAAGACTCTTGTCTTAGCACATCTTCAAATGAAACAACATGGATTGTTGACACAGGTGCCTAATTCCATATTACTCTACACAAAGGTTACTTCAAGTCCTATAAAGCTGGTGATTATGGGATATAAATACAATAAACGTTAAAACAATTCGGTGTTGAACAATATTTAGTGCAAAGTTTATTGCACTGTCAAACAGGGGAATTATAATAGTGAATTGAAAAATATTTACTGAAAATACAATTCATTTTGCACTAGTTTTCGCAATAATATGTATTATCAAAATTGCAAAGATTAGACCAATTCGGCATTGAACCTGATTAATTGCAAATTTTACTGCATTGTCAAACAAGGGAATTAGAACAGTGAGTTGAAAAATATTACTATAAATGTCATTCATTTTGTACTAGTTTCACAATAAGGCGTATTATACATATTGCAAAGATTAAAACAATTCGGCGTTGAACATAGTTTAGTGCAAAATGTATTACACTCTCAAATAGGAGAATTATAACAGAGAGTTGAAAAATATTTACTATAAATGTAATTCGTTCTGCACTAGTTTTCGCAATAGGGCGTATCATCAATATTGCAAGTTTTAAAGCAATTCGACGTTGAAAACAATTTAGTGCAAAGTTTAATGCATTGTCAAACAAGAGAATTAGAATAGTTAGTTGAAAAATATTTACTAAAAATGTTATTTGTTCTACACTAGTTTTCGCAATTATGTGTATTATCATTAATGCAAAGATTAAAGTAATTCGGCGTTGAACACGGTTTAGTGCAAAGTTTACTACACTATCAAACATGTGAAATATAACAGAGAGTTGAAAAATATTTACTATAAATGCCATTCATTTTGCACTAGTTTTCGCAATAAAGTGTATTATAAATATTGCAAGGTTTAAAACAATTCGACGGTGAACACATTTCACATGGGCTGAATGTTTTGATCAAGAGGAATGGGCTAAAAATATTTACTATAAATGCCATTCAATTCGAAGGTTTTAAATACTTTCAGTCCTATTAGGGGCTGAATGTTTTGATCAAGATGAATGAGTTGCTGAATCTCAAGGATGCCCATCTTGAAAATTGTGAGCATTGCTTGAAGGGTAAGCAAAATAGAGTCTCCTTCAGTAAGTCGAAAGTGGAACTGAAAAAGAATGTCCTTGAACTGGTCCATACAGATGTTTGTGGTCCTATGAAGATTAAATCTATAGGTGGTGCTTCCTATTTTGTAACCTTCATAGACGATGCATCTAGGAAGGTTTGGGCCTATGCTATAAAGTCCAAGGATGAGGTTGAATCAAGGTTTGAGGTTTTTCACAAGCTGGTTGAAAGAGAGACTAGAAGAAAACTGATGAGGGTTCGGTCAGATAATGGGGAGAGTACATAGGCTCATTTGATGTTTATTGCAAAGAGCAGGGTATTCGATATGAACAGATTGTGCCCAAGACTCCACAACAAAATGGTGTGGCAGAGAGGATGGACAGAACAATGTTGGAACGGATGAGGAATATGCTCTCCCATGCCAAGTTGGCTAAGCATTTCTGGGCTGAAGCCATGAGCACTGTAGTATATCACTCGTTCTCCCTCCAAGCCATTGAATAATAAGTGTGCAAAAAGCGTCTAGTCAGGTAAAAATGTTAATTATGACTATTTATGTATTTTTGGTTGCAGAGCTTTTATGCATGTTCCAAAAGATGAGAGGTCTAAACTGGATGCAAAAACCAGACAATGCATATTTTTGGGGTATGGTGATGAAAAGTAGGGATACAGGTGTTATGACCCAATTGACAAGAAGGTTTTGAGAAGCCGAGATGTGGTATTCCTTGAATATCAGACTATTGAGAATTTTGAAGATGGTGAAAAACTTGATGCATACATACGTGATCTTTCTGGTCTTGAGTTGTCTCATGATGTTGAGGAAACAAGGCCACATGTAGCTTCATACTCAGATAGTGATGATGATATTCCTCAGGGTCAAGCTATAGGCCATGGAAATGATACTGATACTAAAACTGATCTTGGTGATAATGTTGAGGCTGATTTTGAAGTTCAACAAGAAGATGGAAATCAATAAAATCAACAAACATAAGTACTTAGGAGGTCTACTAAGGAGAAAAGATCAAGTTCTAAGTACCCTGCTACAGAGTATGTCCTTCTAACTAATTGTGGGGAGCCTAAATGCTATAAGAAGGCTCTTGAGGATGCTCATAAGAAAGAATGACTAGATTCCATGGATGAAGAGATGAAGTCATTGCTGAAAAATGACACATATGATCTAGTTGAAAGACCAGAGAACAAAAAAGTATTACAAAATAAATGGGTGTACAAGATCAAGCAAGAAGGTGATGATAGCAAGACAAGATACAATGCTAGGTTGGTTGTCAAAGGTTTTGGCTAGAGGCATGGAATCGATTATGATGAGATTTTCTCACCGGTAGTGAAGATGACTTCTATCCGAGTGGTGTTAAGTCTAGCTGCTTGTATGGATCTTGAGGTTAAACAGCTTGATGTCAAGACTGCATTTCTCCATGGTGATTTGGATGAAGATGTTTATATGGAGCAACCTGAAGGTTACAATAAGAAAGGTGAGGAAAGCAAGGTGTGCAAACTTGTCAAAAGTCTATACGGTTTGAAGCAAGCACCAAGGCAGTGGTATCTTAAGTTTGAGTCGTTCATGATCATTCATGGGTACATGAAGACGTCTACAGATCAATGTATCTTTGTACAAAAGTTTGCTTCTAATGATTTTATTATACTTCTCCTATATATTGATGACATGCTGATTGTTGGGAGAGACAAACTCAAGATTACCAAGTAAGACTTGGGTCAAGCAAGACAAATTCTTGGAATGCAGGTCATTCGTGATCGGGTGAAGAAAAGACTATGGTTGTCTCAAGAGAGATATATTGAGAAGATTTTAAAACGATTATGTATGAACAAGGCAAAGACAGTTGTTTGTCCATTGGCTACACACTTGAAAATAAACAAGACAATATCTCCCAAGGATGAAGAGGAAAGACAAGAAATGTGCAGTGTTCCATATGCTTCAGCAATAATTAGTCTAATGTATGCAATGGTCTGTACAAGACCGGATATAGCTCATGCGGTTGGAGTACTTAGTCGTTTCCTTTCAAATCCCGGTAAGACACACTGGGAATCGATTAAGTGGTTAATGAAATATCTACGAGGGACCTCCAAATACGCTTTGTGTTATGGTACTGGAAAGCCACATGTTGAAGGGTTTTCTGATTTAGATATGAGTGGTGATATTGACACTATGAGATCAACTTTAGGATATTTGTTTACCTTTGGAGGAGGAGATGTATCATGGCAATCTCGTCTACAGAAATGTGTTGCTTTGTCTACTACAGAAATTGAATATATTGTCATTACTAAATGTTGTAAGGAAATGAGATGGATGAAAGAATTTTTGAAAAAATAAGCATTGCACAAGACAAGTTTTTGGTGTTTGGTGACTCACAAAGTGCTATACACGTGAGCAAGAATTCAAGTTTCCATTCACGGTCAAAACACATCCAAAGAAGGTACCATTGGATCCGTGAAGTGCTCGAGAAGAAGGAGTTATACTTGGAGAAAGTGCATACAGATGAGAACGAGTCAGATATGATGACAAAGGGTTTGCCAAGAGGCAAGCATGAGATATGTTGTGCCAAAGCTGGAATGGTTCTGGCGGAAGCGTCACGGTGATGAATGTTTATAGCAACATTCTCCCATGGCTCGGAAGGGGGAGAATTGTTGAGGTGTTCCTTGCCATTGCGGGCGAGTTTTTTAAATTCTGGGTAAACGGGTCAGGGTTTTCTGTTATGAAAACGGGTTAGAGTATAAATATTTTTTTTTGGTATTTTCTCATAATATAGTAAGGTTGAAAGAGAGTGAATTACAGATCTAGGGTTTTCTGGTTTCCTTCTTCTTCTTGTTTTTTGGCTGATCCAAAGAGAAAGATTGGGGGAGCTTTTGATTGTGGAGTAGTCCAATCATTCCTAGTGTAATCACTTCTTTCATTTGAGAGTAGGGCATGTAAGTTTCTACTATTGACATTTCTTTGATTTAGTGAAACTTATCCCTCTCGTGGACGTAGGTCGATTTTGACTGAACCACGTATATTGTGTTGTCGTTTATTGATTTGTACTATTTTAGTCTTCGTAATTTGTTTGTCGTCATAGACGATTTGGAAACTGATTTGTTACAGGTTTGATTTCGAAGAAGATCCATAGTTTTGTTGTTGCAAAACCCAACAATGAGGAATTGAGAAAGTGTTAAATTCTGTGAAAGAGATGAATCCGAAGATAGTTACAATGGGAGAGGAAGAAGCTAACCACAACGGTCCAATATTCCTTAATCGTTTTATTTTACCGAGTCATTGCATTATTACTCAACCCTTTTTGACTTGTTAGAGAGTTGCAGCGGCGATGATGGATCGTCAGATGCAGCGTAGAGGATCCATAACAAGTTAAAGTTGGAGATTTATTTAGATAGATATGTAACGCGGTGGTTTGTGAAGGTGGTAACCGATTTGAGAAACCCATAGGAAGAGAGAACAATTGGAGATGTGGAGAAAGAGAATATGATTTGCTTATTTCCAAAAGGTCAATTAAATTAATATTATGAGGAATGATTGGGAGCATGATTTTGGGGGAGTGACTCCTACAGCGAAAGTGACATTTGTTGTTATACTAAAGTGACCTCTATACAAAAGAGACCTCGTTCCTTTTATATAACAACGAGGTCTCTTTTGTATAACAATGAGGTCACTTTCTTATAACAGCGATGTCACTTTCGCTGTACAAGTCGCTCCCCCAAAATCGTTCTCCCAATCATTTTTCTAATATTATATACTGGCTCCTCAATAAAATAGACGAAAAAACATCCAATTAACGGAAAAGACACAATGGAAAATTGTTTGATAGTGATACACTAATGAGAAATTTTATATGGGACAACAGCGGCAAAAGCGGGAAAAGGGTTAAATGGACTGCCTTGTATAAACCGAAAGAGGAAGGAGAAATTGGACTGAAAAACTGCGTGGAATGGAACAAGGCGTTAACGTACAAACATCTCTGGGTCATCGAACGCAAGCAATAATCACTATGGATCAAATGAGTGCATAACAGATTATGAAACACGAAACGAGCATATGAACCAGTAAGGAAAATGAAAACATGAGCTGGGTGTTAAAGAAAATTTTCAAGCTCAGAAACAGATTGGGAAACGGGAGAAACACAATATTTTGGCATGACCCGTGGTTAGAAAATCAACCATTAATCCTTAAGGAAGAATTTAGAAATATTTGAATAAGAAGAGACTGTTGAGTTGCAAAAATCAGAGATATAAAAGACGGGAAGTGGAACTCAATGTTTAGAAGAGTTTCGGAAGAACAACAAATTTTTGAACAAATCAACAACAGACTTGACATTCACTCATGGGATGTTGGAGATAATGGGAAGCTCATATCCAACAAGGTATGAAATATTATAAGAGAAAAAGAATAGATTGCGGAATGTACCCCCTGGTCTGGTCGACAAAGGTAATCTCGAGACACCAATTCATCTTATGGCTGACATTTAGAGAAATGTTGAACACAAGAGATCGAGTCAAGAAATACATGAAAATATCGAACGAAAGGTGCATGTTGTGCGAAGGAAACGAAGAAACAATGAATCATCTATTTGGTTCTTGTCCTTTCGTATCAGAGTTGTGGAAGACATTTGATAGAAGTATGGAAATGGTTAGTCTGCCTACGGAATGAGATGAGATAAAAAGGAAGCTATTATTATAGCAAAGAAAAAGAGTTTTAGGTCAAGCGTTTTCAAAAGTGGCTTCGATACAATCGTCTACCACATCTGGTGAGAAAGAAAGGCAAGGTTACACTCGAGAATCAGAAGAAGTGAAGAAGAAACGTAGGAAGACATTGTTTTCGATAGCAGCACAAACCTTTAAACTCTTAGACGAATTCCTACAACTGAGCTGAACAAGACACTTGGTCGGAATTGGAAGATCAAATATACAGAAATCACGAGAAAGGAAAACTTTTAGTTAGATAAATATTTTTGATTTGTTTGTTAAACGTGTAATTCATTGGATTGATACGAAGTAAAATTTTCTAAGCTTGTTGTAGAAAAATACATAAACTCATTTGGTTTTTTTCCATCTTTTTGAATTTTTAATGAAATGACGATAAGTCGTTTTTTTCAAAAAAAGAAAAAGTTCGAGCCCCATTTGATTAAAACGTCTCAAGTTCGAGTTTCAAACAGTAATTGGGTCTATTCCTTATTCATTATCCCAACCGTCTAATTATTTTTCTGCCAATAATTATGCTGGCCCAACTAATTATTTCTTGGAGTCTTGAAGACTTAGTGTAGTGTTGTTATACCGCTTCTCATTTCCTTACCAGCCGAACTAAATTTCCCGGTCCATCTTCTTCTAGGGTTATATAGTAACCTTAACCCTAGTTATTCTCTTGTAACCAAACCAATTAATGAATAAAACTATTAATTTTGAAACATAAATAGTAATTTATACAATAGTTACATCACACTCATTCAACCCTTAGCCATAAAAAGAATGTGTTCAATTTCTACCATTGGTTGTAAATAACCACTGATTTTTTGTTTTGTTTGAGGTTTTAGTCTCTGTGACAATCATCGAACATCTTAACCTGTTTAGCGAAACTATGGATCTGACCGTTTATAACTTTTTCAGATAGATATGGGATACAGCAGGGCAAGAAAGGTTTCAAAGTCTAGGTGTTGCTTTTTATAGAGGAGCTGATTGCTGTGTTCTTGTGTATGATGTAAATGTAATGAAGTCATTTGACAATCTTAACCATTGGAGGGATGAGTTTCTTAACCAGGTATCTTCCCCATCGTTTTTCCCGAAGAAAGTTTCTTTCCTTTGATCTATTTAGTAATCCTCCTCCTCTTCCAAAGGTTATGAAAATTGAAATGATGAACTTTGTCTATAGGGAAGCACTTCGGATCCAGAAAACTTTCCATTTGTTGTCATAGGAAACAAGACCAATATCGATGGTGGAAACAGTAGAGTGGTATGTATTAATGCTATTTATATATTCTCTTTATGTTCGGTTCGTATTATAATAAATTTATTATTATTACAGGTCTCGGAGAAAAGGGCTAAAGCTTGGTGCGCTTCAAAAGGAAACATTCCTTACTTTGAAACATCTGCAAAAGAGGGCATAAATATTGAACAAGCTTTCAGTGTATAGCTAAAGATGCCCTGAACAGTGGAGAAGAGGAAAGAAATGTAAGTCACACTAAATATTGATCCTATTTGAAAACACGTTAAGTGGCCTTGGCCTTCGAGACTAAAGTTCTCAAGTTCAAGTTCGATTTTCACTAAAAACGTTTTAAGTTAAAACGGAGTCATGACGATAAGGATAGTGTTAACTTCAATTTTATTTTAAACACCCATGAACAGTGAGTGTTATAACTAACTTTTACCTTGGTTAAATCGGTTAGTGTTATTTGTGTGTAGATATCTTCCAGATACAATTGATGTTCGAGGCAGCTATATATCAACAGAGGTCAACTGGATGTGAGTGCTAACTATTATTAAGGTAACAGGAAATTATGATTATATTCTCTGCATACTTGTAAATCATTAATTTGTCTTGAAGTATATTTGTTTCTTCTGGAAAATGAATTGGGATATTTTACTGGTTATAAGGGGTTTAAAATCGATTCTCACTTAAAACCTTTTAATTTTGAGACAACATTCAAGGGACCTTTAGAAACGGTTATTGCTCATTTTGATGTCGGTCATGAGTCAAGTCGAGATCATGTCTTCTGTGACCATTTATCGTATGTGTCCCTCACAAGAGGGTTGAAATGATTAATTTATTATGATTATTTTAATCACTCTAACTCTTTTTTGAAGGGGTATTGACCGCAAATGGTCACAGGATCTTGATTCGAGGATCTTGATTCGAGTCAAGTCACCCCACTGAGATTTGAGGTATTTGGACGGATTATGGTTAATTGAGTTAATCCTAAAAAAAATAAATTATTCAATTATATATTCTTTTATTAAATAAAATTATTAAAAACTTTATTTTTATTTTAATTTTAATTTTTTATCTAAATAATCTACTTTCAATACTATAACTACCATATTAATTATAACTTAGAAGTCATTTGAATTGGTTGAAAATATAAAATAATTTTTATTATTATTTTATATTAAATAAAGAAGTTAATAAGACAACTCAAAATCAAAATGTTAATTAAATTAATATGATTTTATTTACACTATTAAATAAATATTTTTTTAATTGAGAATATTGAACAAGTACTTTATTTATCTGAGTTATCAACTTGTTTAAAACCAAATAAAATGTTTCTTGCTTAACTAAAATTACTCTTATATTCAATATATGTTTTAAGTTATTCTTATTAAAAGAAAAAATATATTTTAATATTTAAGAGAATCTTCCAAATGAACCAAATATATTCTCTAGAAGCATGTAACATCAAATCAAACAACTTTCCAAGCACATTTTTATTTCATATCACAATACTTTACTAAAATGTTCCATGCCATTATTCAAAAGAAACAAGAGAAATTAAAGGAAATAGAACACAGACATGCGTAGATGATAAATATTTACTACAAATTACCCACATGCAGGATCATAATCCTTCATGGCCTCAAAGTTCTTTCCCAATTATTTTCCATTACACGGTGGATTTCGACTTAAAGGTATCAGATAATTGACTTCTTCCCTTCTATTTCATTTTCAGAAAAAGGCTTCTTTTCTTTGGCTTCATCATTTTTATCCTCGAAAAGAAGGAACGGATGGGACACCGCCTCAAAGTTTTTGGAAAACGGCTTCTTTTCTTTCACTTCATCATTTTTATCCCCGAAAGGAAGGAACGGATGGGACACCGGCTCAAAGTTCTCGGAAAACGGCTTCTTTTCTTTCACTTCATCATTTTTATCCCCATAAATGAACGGATGGGACACCGCCTCAAAGTTCTCGGAAAACGGCTTCTTTTCTTTCACTTCATTATTTTTATCCCCGAAAGTAAGGAACGGATGGGACACCGCCTCAAAGTTCTCGGAAAACGGCTTCTTTTCTTTCACTTCATCATTTTTATCCCCATAAATGAACGGATGGGACACCGGCTCAAAGTTCTCGGAAAACGGCTTCTTTTCTTTCACTTCATCATTTTTATCCCCATAAATGAACGGATGGGACACCGCCTCAAAGTTCTCGGAAAACGGCTTCTTTTCTTTCACTTCATCATTTTTATCCCCGAAAGGAAGGAACGGATGGGATACCGCCTCAAAGTTCTCGGAAAACGGCTTCTTTTCTTTCACTTCATCATTTTTATCCCCATAAATGAACGGATGGGACACCGGCTCAAAGTTCTCGGAAAACGGCTTCTTTTCTTTCACTTCATCATTTTTATCCCCATAAATGAACGGATGGGACATCGGCTCAAAGTTCTCGGAAAACGGCTTCTTTTCTTTCACTTCATCATTTTTATCCCCATAAATGAACGGATGGGACACCGCCTCAAAGTTCTCGGAAAACGGCTTCTTTTCTTTCACTTCATCATTTTTATCCCCGAAAGGAAGGAACGGATGGGACACCGCCTCAAAGTTCTCGGAAAACGGCTTCTTTTCTTTCACTTCATCATTTTTATCCCCATAAATGAACGGATGGGACACCGGCTCAAAGTTCTCGGAAAACGGCTTCTTTTCTTTCACTTCATCATTTTTATCCCCATAAATGAACGGATGGGACATCGGCTCAAAGTTCTCGGAAAACGGCTTCTTTTCTTTCACTTCATCATTTTTATCCCCATAAATGAACGGATGGGACACCGCCTCAAAGTTCTCGGAAAACGGCTTCTTATCTTTCACTTCATCATTTTTATCCCCGAAAGGAAGGAACGGATGGGACACCGCCACAAAGTTCTCGGAAAACGGCTTCTTTTCTTTCACTTCATCATTTTTATCCCCATAAATGAACGGATGGGACACCGCCTCAAAGTTCTCGAAAAACGGCTTCTTTTCTTTCACTTCATCATTTTTATCCCCGAAAGGAAGGAACGGATGGGACATCGGCTCAAAGTTCTCGGAAAACGGCTTCTTTTCTTTCACTTCATCATTTTTATCCCCATAAATGAACGGATGGGACACCGCCTCAAAGTTCTCGGAAAACGGCTTCTTTTCTTTCACTTCATCATTTTTATCCCCGAAAGGAAGGAACGGATGGGACACCGCCTCAAAGTTCTCGGAAAACGGCTTCTTTTCTTTCACTTCATCATTTTTATCCCCATAAATGAACGGATGGGACACCGGCTCAAAGTTCTCGGAAAACGGCTTCTTTTCTTTCACTTCATCATTTTTATCCCCGAAAGGAAGGAACGGATGGGACACCGCCTCAAAGTTCTCGGAAAACGGCTTCTTTTCTTTCACTTCATCATTTTTATCCCCGAAAGGAAGGAACGGATGGGACACCGCCTCAAAGTTCTCGGAAAACGACTTCTTTTCTTTCACTTCATCATTTTTATCCCCATAAATGAACGGATGGGACACCGGCTCAAAGTCCTTAGAGAATGACTTCTTCCCGTGTATTTCATCTTTTTTGTCACCATGATAGAAAGGATGGAACGACCCCGGCTCAACGCCCTTCGAAAACGATTTCTTCACTTGTGCTTCATCTTTTATGTGACAAGGAAATGCAGATATAATGGGCCTCGGCTCCAACGACTCGTCTGAGTTTCCAGATCCTTCTAGGGCTTGCGGCATAGTGTTTGCCCCAGGCTCTCTTCTTGCTCCATTACTGCTGCTAACAAGCTGATAGAAGAATATCACCAGCTAAATTATAATAATGAATTAATATAATATTCAAAAGAATTGAAGATCTAACCAGAAGAAGAAGAAGAAGCATAGACAAGAAAGGGAGGAAGAAGCTGCTTGCGGTTGATACCATCATTTAATACTCAACTTAGTTTTTTGTTTTTTGAGTAGACAACTCTTGATAAAGATTTGCTATTTATACACAAATTCTTTGCCATTATTACCATTTTTAACCTAAACTTATAAATTATTAAACAATCTCTTTTTGATTTTAGTTTCGATTAATTTTAATCCCAAACTTTAGTATTTAATCAAATTTAGTACTATGAACATTGATTTTAATTTATTCTGTTACTCAATCTATTTTTTTTTTTAAAATTGTTTATGTGAAAATTTGAACTCATTAATTTTTACATTTTATTATTAAACTATGAGTCCAGATGTCAAATTAGCTTAAATTTATTTATTGTATTTGGTATCTTAGTAATTTTCTTTTATTTATAAAAAATCAGATTTATTATTATTTATATATATATATATCTAATGACGTTTAATTTTTAAATTTGCAAGAATTATTGGGTGGCACGTGAGAGTTATTTGATTTTTTTTTGTTACAAAAATATATCAGGTTAATTAGTTTGAATATAAACCCAATAATAAACTAATAAGTATAGATATAATAAATGAATAATTAATTATGAAACTTCAATATTATAAAATGTAAAAAATTTGTTTTTATAATTATATTATATATTTTTCCCAATAAATAAATAATTATATATATATATATATATATTAATAATTATATTTAAGTAAATATTTTATAATTATATTTTATATTTTTCCCAATATAACAATCTGTTTAGGTAAAAATAAATTAATTTAATTTAATTATTTGTCTCTTATTTGCATTAACATATTTTTCTCTATCCATATTTATTAAATTTATCTTTAATATTTTTTAATTTAGATAAAAATATTTTTTATTTATCTCCATATTTATTAGATAAATCGTTATGTTAACTACAATTATTTTAACTCTTTTTCTTAATTTAATTTGTTTTCTTAATTATTTTATAATATATAATTATATATTAAATTTAAAAATATTTTAATCTAAATAATTTATTATTTATTAAAAATTACTATTTTTATATATTCTCTATTCATATCTATTATTTATATAATTATTATTTTGTGTATTATTAATTTTTTTATTCAAATAAAATAATTAAATATATATATGCATACATAAAATTATAAATTAAACTTAACCATCACAAGTGATCTAATGGTTAAATGATTAACATTTCAAACTCGAGACAATTGTTTAAGTCTCACTTGGTGCAAATTTTAGAGTGTATTATAAAAATTAAAATTAAAATGATGTTGGTATATGTGGGTACATATTTGAGAGAATGGTGGTGTGAAATTGAGGATGAAAGAATGATGATTCGAATTCCGTTAATGATGAGGCATGGAAGGATAAGATATGATGAAATATTGAATTCAAATTACAGAGGAATTGAAGGAATAGTCACCATGAAATCTTTGAAGGCTTGAACGATAAGATATAATGAAATATTTAAATTCGAATTAGAATAATTGAAGGAATGATGATCATAGAGACTAAGGGAATGGTGGTGCGAGTGGTGCGAATTTGAGGATGAAATAATGGTTGGTTCAAACGCAATAATAAAATCTTTGAAGGATAAGATATAATGAAATATACGAATTCGAATTAGATGAATTGAGAATCATAATAAGATATAACGAAATATGTGAATTCGAATTAGATGGATCAAGTGAAAGCTTGTGTGAATTGAGGATAAAAGAACGATGATTCAAATTATATAGATGGTTTAAATAAAAAAATTCACATCTTAAAAATTACTTTTAAAAAATAAATAAATAGAAAGCTAGAGTGCTCAAATAAAAAATTTCACATCTTAGAAAAATAAAAGAAAGTTAAAAATTGTGAAATGTGATTGTTATTCACGGGTGATATATTAATAATATTTTAATAAAATTTAAAACAATTATGTTCCTTTATATCATAAACGTTAAATAATAAATGTAGCACGTGGTTCTTAATAATGATAGTATGAGCAAAAATAAGTGATTTTCAATAACTATAGTATGGAGCAAAAATAAGTTTAAGAAATGAACAAAAAGAAAAGGGGTCACATTTGTTTGGTAGTGTTTTGAAAAAGAAAAAAAATGCAAAAGTAAAAGAAATATGGGCCTCGTTCTTATTTAGGTTTTTCAAATAATCCTACAAAATTAATTATCACATCACTTTCTCTTTCATCCATCAAATCAATCAATTCATTAACTAAAATTTTAAAATACCCTTTATTTTAAATTATTATTATTTATTTTATTTATATATATGAATACCTTTTAAGTATTTTTATCAAAACAATATCATCATTTTCTTAAAATCATCACCCATAATGTATTTTCTCCTTCTAGATTATTTAAATAACCTGAAACGAACAAGGACATGTAGCTATATAGTTTGTTTGAATGTTTTCCCTCTTATTATTCCTTTTATGATAACTACTTTATTTTAATAATTTAACTCGTTTAATATATATATATAGTTACTTTTTTTTTATCAGTCTAGATAATTTTTCACTAAAATTAGTTATTCTATTAAGTTGGTAGTAGTCTGGAAAGAATACTATTAATAATATGAGATTTATATCATCTCCAAGGAAGGATTTAAAAAGTAGAGTAATGTGACTAAAATATTTTTTTACTTAGACTTGCAAAATTATAAAATATAAATTATTGATGAAACTATTGAATAAATTGAGTTTTTCTATGTTTTTTTTAGAAGTAGAGAATAAATATTGAAAATATTAGACTGTTATTATAGCATTTTACTGGGAATTATTATTATTGTTTATTTTTGTGGACCCAAGTCTTAGAATAAATCCTTCCCTAAACTCCTCTCACAACACACATATTGAGAATGTAATTTATCACCATGATTTAATGGAATCTAAAAATAATGTTAAAAGTAATTCACTATTTTCTTATTAGAAAATTTTAGAAGGTTCTATTTCTTCTTAAATATACAAAAATTTTTTTCAGTTACTATGAATTAAACTTTTAATTATTATAAGAGAAATTCATGAGTTCTAATCTGTATTACATTTGTGACATGTATTTTTTATTTTTTGTTGTTGTTTTGTATTGTTCAAAAAATATTATTTCCTTGTGAATTTTTTATATTAGTGTATACATCCACCTTTCTTTCATAAAAGTAAAAGATTTTTTCAAATAAAAGGTTTTGCATACTAAAAAAATATTATTTTTATGCGCATTTGTAAGATATGATTCTTATACACCATGATAAGATTGCTAATATTTTTGTTCTACTTCTTTATCCTAAAGTTAGTCCAACTAGTATATAGATGATATAGAAAAGTAATTCAAAAATAGAATAAAAAAAAAATATTAGGTCTCCACCTTAACAACATATCAACATTTTGCAATAATATTGTTTTAGTATTTGGGGTATTAATTTAAGAGAAATTATTGGGAGAAAGAATTTTGGAGAAGAAATTTGAGATGGAATAACGTAGTGCAATTTGATTCACTGAAAAAATAACAAATTTCTCTCTCTTCTCTCTACCCTCATCATTTATCATTTTTTTAACTAGTAATGTAGTGACACGTCATTCCTTCCTCATTCCCGATTAGTTCGATGCTACCTATATATGTATTGCATGTATCCACTAAGGCAGCAACACTTGTACAAAGAGAAAAAAAATCAACAAGTGAGAAGGTGATACTTCACTTTTGTGTAAATGTGTCATTTTATAAGTGGAATACAGTCACTTCCTGTATGGGTAGCATCGAAATAACCTCATTCTCTCTCTCAAATTCCCTCCTTTATCACTTTTCATTCATTTAATTATATTATATGTCACTTTTGAAGACTTGTCATTACCTATAAATATATTTCAATATATATATATATATATATATATTTTATTGTAACTAATTTTATAAATTAACTTTTTCATATTAATTTATTATTATTATTATCTTAATTCACTAGATGACAAAATGATGAGTTAGAAGATCTTATAAAATTTATACATTATTTTCTATTGGATCTGTATTTTTATATTAATTTTTTTTATAATTATTATTTCTTTATGTATTTGTTATACTATTGTATTTATCCATCTTTAATCTATAAAAGTCAGATTTTATATACAGTGTTCAAATAAAAAATTTCACATACTGCAACAAAAATGAAAGTAATAAAATAAAAAGCTAGTGTTTAAATTAAAACAATGAAGATTTTTAAATCTTAAAAAAATTAAAATATAATAAATAATTAATGGTGATATATGATTGTTATTGACTAGTGATATATTGATAATATTTTAGTAAAATTTAAATCAATTATGTTCATTTTTATTTTAAATTTATTCTATGGTTATTGCAAACATTAAATGCTTCTCAATAACTATAGTATGGACCAAAAGAAAGTTCAAGAAATGGACCCAAAAAAATAATGTCTGTATTTGTTTGGTAATGTTATAAAATGAAAAAAAGAAATAAAAGTAAAAAAATATGTGCTATAAAGTTTCTTTGAATGTTTTTCTTTATTATTATTTTCTATGGTAAAAAATTTATTGTAATACTTTAACTTGTTTGAAATAAAAAATTTCGCATATTAAAAATAATTTTAATAAATATTTATAAATAGAAAGCTAGAGTGCTCAAATAAAAAATTTAACATCCTATAAAAATAAAATAAAGTAAAAAATGGTGAAATATTATTGTTATTGACCGGAGATATATTGATAACATTTTATTAAAAATAAAAACAAAAAGCTAGAGTATTGGATATACTTTTATTTAATGGAATTTAAAAATACATCTACATTGATTTAATGCAACATTTTCTTATTAGAAACCTTTAGAAGGTTCTATTTCTTATTAACTATACAATACTTTTGGTTAGCTACTAAAGTGTATTTCATTTGTGTACATGTATTTTTTTTTTTTTGTATTGTTCAAAAATATTATTTCCTTGAGAATTTGTTATATTAGTATATGCATCCATTTTTCATTACTAGAAGCTAGATATTTAACCAAATAAAAGGTTTTGCATGTTACAAAGAAAAAAATAATTTTTATAAAAATTTGTTATTTATGAATTTTGTTAACTATGATGAGATTGTTAATATTAATATTTTTCTTCTTTATCCTAAAGTTTTTTTTAAAACGAGTTAGCGTCATTTTATTAAAAATTCGTAAAAACAAAAAAAAACCCACGAGTTTAAGAGATTATTCTAGACAGACCTAGAATGATTTTGAAGTCGTATCATTCTCAATAAAAGTAAAAACGTAAATGAACTATCTTATTACAATGATTTCGTTTATAATGATTTCAGTAAACGATAAATTTCAATTACTGCTAATATTCTAATTTTGCTCCGTACTTGGAACTTTTTTCCACGTTCCCGCAAGTGCGCCACAATCCGAGACTATGTCTCTCCATAATTCTTCAACACTTCTGTAGGTTTTCCATAGACTCTCGCATTACGTTCATGCTAAATGTTGTAAACTACTTCTCCAAAGTCGCACTTGAAAACATTTGTTGCGAATCTGTTTTCTTTGGCTTTTAGTAGTGTTTCTTCTTTGATTTCTTTCCATTCCTTCGGGAAATTGATCAGCTTCCAGGCATTTCGAAAATCTATCACAAATTTCCAATGTTATACTACAGCTCCCAAATAGGTGATCAATGGTTTCTTCACTTTCGTTGCATAGAAGACAGTTCACGTTCGGGATGCTCATGTACTTGTTGATACATTCACGAGTGCTGAGTCTTTCCCAGAAGGTAAACCATAGGATGAACTAGTGTCGAGGAATGATCTTGGTTGACCATACGAGAGGAGTCCATTCTACTTTTTGCATTTTTTCTCGGATTACCTCTCATATTCTCTTTGAGACCAGCTTCCCATTGTCTTCTGCATTCCATTCATGAACGTCAGGTCTGTCTTAGGGTTGTATGTTACTGATGTGATCCAGTTTCCTCTATCCTTTTGGATTTCTTCTCAAAAGCGAGTCCCAGTCTTTTACGTCTCTGATTTTCGTCACTGCACAGTCCCTTCTGATACGTGTATTTTTGAACTCCTTTTTGTGAATAATTGAATGATTTTCAAACTAGGGATCATTCTAGAACAGAGTGTCTTTACCATCCCCTAGCCGAATGTCGTAAAGATCTGCAATATCACTTCTCAGTTTAAAAATTTTCTTTAGTGACCAGCTCATACCTTCATTGATTTTACACGTCCATATACTGGTTTCCTGTTTCATAAATCGCGTGTGTACCCATTTGATCCATAATGATTCCTGGTTGTGTTTCAATGCCCATAAATGTTTGAAGGTTGCATTTCTTAAGGTCATTGCCTCCCTCCTCTTTCGGCTTACAGAGAACATTCCATTTGATTTTCTTTCCTCCTCTCCTACTACTGCCCTAGATGAAGTTCCTCATTAGCGTGTCTATCTCCTTCATTACCTTCTTTGGAATGACCATCTGTTGCGCCCAATATCCAATTATGCCCATGACTACGGTTTTGATAAGTTTGATCCTCCATGCATAAAAAGGTTTCTTCGACGCCCAGCCAGATATCATGTTTTTTACCTTTTCAATCAGCTTCTTGTAGTGTGAGATCTCCATCTATTTCGCGGTTAACGGAATCCCAAGTACCTTACGGGAAAGCTGTCTTCCGCAATGCCCATGATGTTGAATATGTCATGCTTTTTTTCATCATTCACTCCTCCATAAAATGCCACACTTTTTACTTTCATTAATAGTAAGACTTGTAACCTCAGAAAAAAATGTTAGTGCAACCCTAATAGTTTTAATGGAATCGACGTCTGCGTGCGCTAGAATGAACAAATCGTCAACAAAGCATAAATGAGTTACCTCCTCTACCTCACAAAAGGGTGAAAGATATATGGACGATTCTTTTGGACATCGCGAAGATGATCTCAAAGATCGTCATGATAACTTCGAAAAGGTAAGGTTAGAGGGGTCCCCTTGCCTTACCCCGTTTTCACCCTTGAAGTAGCCTCCGTGAACTCTATTAATGTTAACAATAAAACATGATAAAAGAACGCATTGCATAATTCAATAAAAAAAATAATCATAAAAAAGAAAAAACAACCTATTTTATAGTAGATAGATGATATAGAAAAATAATTCAAAAAATAGAAACATAATATAATGAAAAATATTAGGGTCTCCACATTAACAACATATAAACATTTTGCAATAATAATATTGTTTTAGTAATTGGGGTATCTATCTATATATATAATGATGCTTAATTTTTAAAGTGTCCGGATTGCCGGGTCGAGAGTTGTGGTTAATTTGAATATTTATGTGAGAGGAAATGGATACTTGGGTCGGATTGTTGTTAGACCCGCCCATAAACTTAAAACGGTTAAAAATAAATTTAAAAATGTTATTTGTAGGTTTCGAATTTGCAACCTAACAAAAACAAGTACAACCCTTCAACCAACTAGGCTAACAAAACTTTATATTTAAAATTCAACACAAAATTTGATGAACGCGAGACATTTTAATAATAAAAGTTCAAATTTTTAACTAACTAATATATATATATATATATAATGATGCTTAATTCTAAAATGTCCGGATTGCCGGGTCGAGAGTTGTGGTTAATTTGGATATTTATGTGAGAGTAAATGGATATTTGGGTCGTATTGTGGGTTGACCCGCCCATAAATTTAAAACGGTTAAAAATAAATTTAAAAATGTTATTTGTAGGTTTCAAACTTGCAACCTAAGAAAATAAGTACAACTCTTTAACCAACTAGGCTAACAACACTTTATATTTAAGATTCAACACCAAATTTGATGAACGCGAGATATTTTAACAATAAAAGTTTAAATTTTTAACTAACTAATCTATATATATAATGATGCTTAATTTTTAAAGTGTCCGGATTGCTAGGTCGAGAGCTGTGGTTAATTTGGTTATTTATGTGAGAGTAAATGGATATTTGGGTCGGATTGTGGGTTGACCCGCACATAAACTTAAAACGATTAAAAATAAATTTAGAAATGTTACCGCCCATAAACTTAAAACGGTTAAAAATAAATTTAAAAATGATATTTGTAGATTTCGAACTTGCAACCTAACAAAAACAAGAACAACCCTTTAACCAACTAGGCTAACAACACTTTATATTTAAGATTCAATACCAAATTTGATGAACGCGAGACATTTTAACAATAAAAGTTCAAATTTTTAACTAACTAATATATATATATAATGATGCTTAATTTTTAAAATATCCGGATTGCCGGGTCGAGAGTTGTGGTTAATTTGGATATATTTATGTGAGAGTATATGGATACTTGGGTCGGATTGTGGGTTGACCCGCCCAAAAATTTAAAACGGTTAAAAATAAATTTAAAAATGTTATTTGTAGGTTTCGAACTTGCAACCTAACAAAACAAGTACAACCCTTTAACCAACTAGGCTAACAACACTTTATATTTAAGATTCAACACCAAATTTGATGAACGTGAGACATTTTAACAATAAAAGTTCAAAATTTTAACTAACTAATATATATATATATATATATAATGATGCTTAATTTTTAATGTGTCCGGATTGTCGGGTCGAGAGCTGTGGTTAATTTGGATATTTATGTGAGAGTAAATGGATAATTGGGTCCGATTGTGGGTTGACCCGCCCATAAACTTAAAATGGTTAAAAATAAATTTAAAAATGTTATTTATAGGTTTCGAACTTGCAAACTAACAAAACAAGTACAACCTTTAAACAACTAGGCTAACAACACTTTATACTTAAGATTCAACACCAAATTTGATGAACGCGAGACATTTTATAATAAAAGTTCAAATTTTTAACTAACTAATCTATATATATAATGATGCTTAATTTTTAAAGTGTCAGGATTGCCGGGTCGAGAGCTGTGATTAATTTGGATATTTATGTGAGAGTAAATGGATATTTGGGTCGGATTGTGGGTTGACCCGCCCATAAACTTAAAACGGTTAAAAATAAATTTAAAAATGTTATTTGTAGGTTTCGAATTTGCAACCTAACAAAAACAAGTACAACCCTTCAACCAACTAGGCTAACAACACTTTATATTTAAAATTCAACACCAAATTTGATGAACGCGAGACATTTTCATAATAAAAGTTCAAATTTTTAACTAACTAATATATATATATATATATATATATATATATATATATATATATATATATAATGATGCTTAATTTTTAAAATGTCCGGATTGCCGGGTCGAGAGTTGTGGTTAATTTGGATATTTATGTGAGAGTAAATGGATATTTGGGTCGGATTGTGGGTTAACCCGCCCATAAATTTAAAACAGTTAAAAATAAATTTAAAAATGTTATTTGTAGGTTTCGAACTTGCAACCTAACAAAACAAGTAGAACTCTTTAACCAACTAGGCTAACAACACTTTATATTTAAGATTCAACACCAAATTTGATGAACGCGAGACATTTTAACAATAAAAGTTCAAATTTTTAACTAACTAATCTATATATATATAATGATGCTTAATTTTTAAAGTGTCCGGATTGCCGGATCGAGAGCTGTGGTTAATTTGGATATTTATGTGAGAGTAAATGGATACTTGGGTCGGATTGTGGGTTGAACCGCCCATAAACTTAAAACGGTTAAAAATAAATTTAAAAATGTTATTTGTAGGTTTCGAACTTGCAACCTAACAAAAAAAATTCAACCCTTAACCAACTAGGCTAACAAAATTTTATATTTAAGATTCAACACCAAATTTGATGAACTCGAGACATTTTAATAATAAAAGTTCAAATTTTTAACTAACTAATCTATATATATATAATGATGCTTAATTTTTAAAGTGTCCGGATTGCCGGGTCGAGAGCTGTGGTTAATTTGGATATTTATGTGAGAGTAAATGGATACTTGGGTCGGATTGTGGGTTGACCCGCCCATAAACTTAAAACGGTTAAAAATAAATTTAAAAATGTTATTTGTAGGTTTCGAACTTGCAACCTAACAAAATAAGTACAATCTTTAACCAAATGTGATTGAGATGTGGTTTGTCGAGGGATAATAGACCGATATCATTTGAAAGTGGTTAAAGAAATATGAATCAAATATTTAATTGACCAAAGTGTGAGGTCACAATGCTAATTATTAAAAAATATGAATCAAATATTTGATTGACAAATTGAAAGTGTAAAGTCACGAAAAGATAGATTTATTCAGAAAAAATATGTGATGAAATATGTGAGAAAATAAGTTGTTTTATCGAAAGAATAAAATGTGGAATGAGAGCGTTATATTTTATATTTTAATAATTTTAAACATTGAATAAATATTATTATAATTTTTTAATTTATTTTATTTTTATCCTTATTCGTGTGTATCGCACAAAAATTTTTCTAGTTAATTTTGTTACATTATATGTCACTTTTGAAAACTTATCATGACTTATGAATATCTTTCAATATTTTTCTTTCTTTTTGGAACATCACATAAAACAAAAGAAAGATAGTTATAGAATTGGTTATTGAAATGTTTTGCTCTATCTTCTTCTTTTCATGGTAACTAATTTTATAAATTATCTCTTCCACATAAATTGAATTCTCTCCAAATGTTGTAACTTGTTGAATGATTAGGGCACATTGGTGAATCAATCACACAAATCTTGGCCATACTCATATCTATCATTGATACCCAATCTATTACACAATTTTGTTGGAAGAACCTCATTAAAAAAAAAATCTTAAATATCAAGTATCTCCTTAATCTCTAAAACATTTATTCTTATGTTAGCTAACTAGATGACATAATAATGAGTTAGAATATCTCATAAAATTTACACATTATTCATTATATTCACTGTCACACAATTGAAAAAATAAATAAAGATAATATATATAGTAAGAAGTGCACCTGTATTTTTCTATTATTCTTTTATTCATAATTATTTTTTCTTTATGTATTTGTTACAATATTATATTTATCCATTTTTAATCCATTAAATTCAGATTTTATCTAGAGTGTAAAAATAAAAAATTCACTTATTTCAAAAAAATGTGAAAAAAATAAAATAAAAAGCTAGTGTTTAAATGAAGATTTTCAGATCTTATAAAATTAAAATATAATAAATAATGGTGATACATGATTGTTATTGAGGTGATATTTAAATAAATTTAAATCAATTATGTTCATTTTTATTATTTATTATAAAGATGTTGTAAACAGTAAATGCTTCTCAATAACTATAGTATGGACAAAAAGAAAGTTCAAGAAATGGACCAAAATAAATGATGTCTATAATTGTTTGCTAAAGTTTTAAAAATGAAAATAAAAGAAAGTAAAAGTAAAAAAAAATATGTGCAATAAAGTTTCTTTGAATGTTTTTCTTTATTATATTTTTTAACTGTAAAATATTTATTGTACTACTCTAACTTTTTAAGATAAAAAAATTTCACATCATAAAAATAATAATAAATAAATAAATAAATAGAAATCTAGAGTGCTCAAATAAAAAGTTACACATCTTATAAAAATAAAAGAAAGTAAAAAATGGTGAAATGTGATTGTTATTGACTGGAGATATATTTATAATATTTTAATCAAAAATTGAAAAATATAAAGCTAGAGTGTTTGAAATACTTTGATTTAATGGAATTTAAAAATACATATACTTTGATTCAATGTAATTTAAAAATAACGTTGAAAATTAATTCAACATTTTCTTATTAGAAACATTTAGAAGGTTCTATTTCTTATAACTAGTTCTGGTTAGCTACTATGAATTCAATTTTGGGTTATTTTAAGAGAAATTTATGAGTTCTAATTTGTATTTCATTTGTGTACATGTATTTATTTTTTATTGCTCAAAAATATTATTCCCTTATGGATTTGTTATATTAGTGTATGCATCCACTTTTCATTCATAAAAGTTAGATATTTAACTAAATAAAAGGTTTTGTATTTTACAAAGAAAATAATAATTTTTATAAAAATTTCACATATGATTTTTGTTGACCATATGATGAGATTGTTAATATTTATGTTTTTCTTCTTTATCCTAAAGTTAACCCAACTAGTAAAGTTACCCAAACTTGTTTAAAATAACTATTTTTTTTTATCAGTCTACACTATTTTTTAATAAAACTAGTCAATCTATTAAGTTATATGTAGTCCGAGAAAGAATGATTTTAATAAAAGAGATTTAGATCATCTTTAATTACGTGTCTAAAATTAGATTATAAGTGACTAAAAAACGCTTGGTAGGCTTGAAATATTATAAAAGAGAAATTATTGATGAAACAAGTGAATGCATGTGAGTTTCTTATTAGTAACCTTTAGAAAGTTCTATTTCTTTTTAACCTTACAATATTTGTTTGGTTAGTTAATATGAATTCAATTTTTGATTATTTTAAGAAAAATTCATGAGTTCTAATGTGTATTTAATTTGTGGATATGTATTTTGGTTTTATTAATTTGTTTATTTGTATTGTTCAACAATATTATTTCCTTGTGGATTTTTTATATTTGTGTATGCATCCGTACCTTTAATTCATAAATGTAACTTTCAAAAAATGTTTTGCATCTTACAAAAAAAAATATTATTTGTATAAAAATTTGTTAGATGTGATTCTTAATGACCTTGATGAGATTGATCATATTTATGTTCTTCTTCTTTATCCTACACTAAACCCAACTAGTATATAAATATATAGAAAAATAATTCAAGAAATAGAAAAAAAATAAAAAATAATATTATGGTCTACACATTAACAAAATATCAACATTTTGTGGGAATTATTTTAGTACGTGGGGTTATTCATATAATTACACTGCATGTCACTTTTGAAGACTTGTCATGACCTATATATAAATTACAATATTATTTCTTGTGAATAATATAATATAATTATTTTCAATATTATATTAGATTGAAAATAAATTAGATTAGATTATATTATATTTTTGAATAATATAATATAAATTATATTATTTGGCTATATATAAATTATTATTTTTTTTAATCATGTTTTGGTTATTTATTTGAAAATAATTAAAATATTTATTTTTAATTTTATAAATTGAGTATATAGATTTTTAGTGCTTATATCTAGAGAAATTCATGTGTATTTAAATTTTGGACATGTATTTTGATTTTTTTATGTGTTATTTTGTATTGTTCAAAAATATTATTTCCTTGTGAATTTTT
Source organism: Impatiens glandulifera (assembly GCF_907164915.1). NCBI lineage: Eukaryota > Viridiplantae > Streptophyta > Magnoliopsida > Ericales > Balsaminaceae > Impatiens > Impatiens glandulifera. The sequence goes on along the minus strand of NC_061865.1, from coordinate 54,080,692 downwards.
TTTATATTAGAATATGTATCAACCTTTAATTTATAAAAGTCAGATTTTTCCAAATAAAAAGTTGTGTATCTTTAAAGTAAAATTTATAAAAATTTGTAAGATGTGAATCTTATCGACCATGATAAAATTGGTAATATTTATGTTCTCTATCCTCAAGTTAACCCAACTAGTATATAAATAATACAGAAAAATAATTCAAAAATTAAAAAAAAAAAAAAAGGAAAATAAAAAATACTAAGGTCTCCACGTTAACAACATATCAATATTTTGTGATATATGTATTATTTTAGTATTTGTATGTATTAATGTCAAAACTTATAAATAAGTTTTAATATTTTTCTATTTTCTTGGAATATCACGTAGAAGAAAAAAAAATATGAGTTATAGAATTGGTTCTTGGAATATTTTCTCCATCTTCTTCTTTTCATGGTAACTAATTTGATAAATTAACTCTTTCACCTAAAATAAATTCTTTCCCAAATGCTGGAACTCGTTGAATGATTATTCATTTCGGTGAATCAATCACACAAATTTTGACCATACTCAAATCCGATGATTATCGATATCCAAATACTATTTGGCTCAGATGCAAATCAATTACACCATCTCGATAAAGAGCTTTATTAAAAAAAAGATCTTAGATATCGAGTCCCTTCTTAATCCCTAAAACCTTTATCCTTATGTCAGTTGAACAGATGGCTAAATAATGAGTTATAAAATCTTCATAAAAATTTACACATTATTTTCACAGTCACGCAATTAAAAAAATAAATAAAGACATCTTATTAATTGTTTTTTATATGTTTGTTATACTATAATATTTATTTATCCATATTTTATCCACAAAACTCAGATAATATTATATAGATAATTTAAATAAAAAATCAAATTTTAAAAATATTTTTAAAAAATAAAGAAATAAATAGAAAGCTAGAGCGCTCAAATAAAAAACTTCACATCTTAGAAAAATAAAAGAAAGTAAAAAATTGTGAAATATGATTGTTATTGACGGATGATATATTGATATTATTTTAATAAAATTTAAAACAATTATGTTCCTTTATATCCTAAACGTTAAAAGTAAATAATAAATGTAGCACGTGGTTCTCAATAATGATAGCATGGAGCAAAATTAAGTTACAATAAAAAAAAAAAAGGGAAATTTGACGAAATGACTAAAGAATGACTTATTTATATACGTGGTCATCCGATAATTTTTATTACTCTGGTGGTCTTTTTATTTTTTTGGACGAAAATACCCTTATCGCGTAACGCGAAGGGACTTCGCGTTTCGCGAAGGAATTAGGGTTTGATATAAATACTCTAATTTTTTTTCATTTCGTTATTTTTCTTTCTCTCTCTACTCTGCGTTCTATCTCTCGCGACGATCACCGACGACGACGAAACCTTAAACGAACATATCATACAGATCGACGCCCAAAATCTGTTCTAATATCATTTGTTCATCTTGTTGTTCATCCTACTAATCGATTTATGTTCTTATTTCGTTCATCTTCAAACCCTAATCCCTAAACCATGATGTTGATATTTTGTTCATCTTGTTCATATTGATTGATCAAATTCATTCTTCATATTGATAATATTGATATTTGTATATTTCAAGGAAGATTTATGTTCACGATGGAATGTCCCTTCGCGATGGGGCCATATTTGTTGGTTGATGTTATGTCTCGGTTGTTCATCTTTTCGATGATAATATTTGTAGATGATGCTCTAAATCGGTTCCGTTACAGGGAAGATTCGTGTGATCTCGCAAAGTAGCATGGTAGTCACGCAAAGCGGAATCGCATTACGCGAAGGCCCATCGCATTACGCAAAGCGGTACCGACGTCACGCGAAGCGGCACGGTGGTCACACGAAGCGACATCACGTTATGCGAAGCGGCATTGCGTTACGCGAAGCGACATCTCATTACGCGAAGACCCATCACGTTACGCGAAGCGGCACGGTGGTCACGCGAAGGGTCATCCCTTGTAGCGAAGGGACATCCCTTGAGCGTTTTGTTTTACCTTCTGATTTGGATTTTGTTGGAAGATTTTGTTGTTCAATGTTCTTTACATCTTTTGATGTTTTAAGATTACCTAGAAAGGCAATTGTTTAAGGTGATTAATAATACACTTATTGTATCTTTTTCACAAGTTTTAGTGGATGATTATCCAATTGTTGGATTATTTTAAATTTGGTTGTTTGTGACAATTATTTTTTGAGCAATTTATAAAGCCTTGTTGTTTTCAAATAACCTTAATTACTATAAGTTATAGATTCATAATTCGAAAATGAGTTTATTTGAAATTAATCTCAAATCGATTGAGATTTACACTTATAAACTGAGACAAAACATAGTAAAGAAAATATTGATAGAGTTGAGAATACATGTTTATTCATAATATTCAACATAACCCTAAACCTACCCAAATTAAAGCCCTTAAATACTAAGTAACCTTAGCAAAAGTCTCAACCATAGTTAAAAACTTAATTGATAAGACAAGACAGACGAATAGGTCTGAATATGAGCATATGACAGATTTTTTAATCAAACAAAACAAATAAAATCATTCTTCATTCAGCTGAAAAACAATAGGAATCGAATTTGGTGTTTTACAACTCCGCCATAGCAGGTACGTCTGCCCATCGCATGACGACTGTGCCGCTTCGCGTGACCACCGTGAGTCCGTGACGCTTCGCGTAATGCGATGCCGTTTCGCGTAACGCGATGCCGCTTCGTGTGACCACCATGTCGCTTCGCGTGACCACCTTGCAGCTTCGCGTGACCTCCATGTCGTTTCGCGTGACGTCCGTGCCGCTTCGCATAACGCGACGGACCTTCGCATGACGACTGTGCCGTTTCGCGGGATCACACGAATCTTCCTTGAAACGGAACCGATTCAGAGCATCATCTGCAAATATCATCATCGAAAAGATGAACAACTAATCCATAACATCAACCAACAAATCTGGCCCATCGCGAAGGGACATTCCATCGTGAACATGAATCTTCCTTGAACATCAATATGCAAATATCAATATTATCAATATGAAAAATGAATTTGATCAACCAATATGAACATTAAGAACAACATCATATGGTTTAGAGATTAGGGTTTGAAGATGAACAAAATAAGAACATAAATCGATTAGTAGGATGAACAATAAGATGAACAAATGATATTAGAACGGATTTTGGTCGTCGATCAGTATGATGTGTTCATTTAGAGTTTCGCCGTCGTCGGTGGCCGTCGCGAGAGAGAGAACGCGGAGTAGAGAGAGAAGAGAGAGAAAGAAAAATAACGAAATGAAAAAAAATTAGAGTATTTATATAAAATCCTAATCCCTTCGCGAAACACGAAGTCCATTCGCGTTACGCGATAAGGGTATTTTCGTCCAAAAAAAATAAAGTGACCACCAGAGAAATAAAAATTATCGGATGACCACAGATACAAATAAGTCATTCTTTAGGGTCATTTCGTCAAATTTCCCAAAGAACGGGTCACATCTATATATATATTGATGCTTAATTTTTAAAGTGTCCGGATTGCCGGGTCGAGAGCTGTGGTTAATTTGGATACTTGGGTCGGATTGTGGGTTGACCCGTTTGTAAATTTAAAACGGTTAAAAATAAAATAAAAAATGCTAGAAGTATGTTTCGAACTTGCAACCTATCAAAACAAGTACAACTCTTTAACCAACTAAACTACAAAGACTTTATATTTTAAATTCAAAACCAAATTTGATAAACGCGGCACGTTTTAATATTAATATAAGTTCAACTTTTTAACTAACTAATCTATATATATATATATATAATGATGCTTAATTTTTAAAGTGTCCGGATTGCCGGGTCGAGAGCTGTGGTTAATTTGGATACTTGGGTCGGATTGTGGGTTGACCCGTTTTTAAATTTAAAACGGTTAAAAATAAAATAAAAAATGCTAGAGATATGTTTCGAACTTGCAACCTATCAAAACAAGTACAACTCTTTAACCAACTAGGCTACAAAGACTTTATATTTTAAATTCAATACCAAATTTGATAAACGCGGGACATTTAAATATTAATATAAGTTCAACTTTTTAACTAACTAATCTCTATATATATAATGATGCTTAATTTTTAAAGTGTCCGGATTGCCGGGTCGAGAACTGTGGTTAATTTGGATACTTGGGTCGGATTGTGGGTTGACTCGTTTTTAAATTTAAAACGGTTAAAAATAAAATAAAAAATGCTAGAACTATGTTTCGAACTTGCAACCTATCAAAACAAGTATAACTCTTTAACCAACCAGGCTACAAAAACTTTATATTTTAAATTCAACACCAAATTTGATAAACGCGGGACGTTTAAATATTAATATAAGTTCTACTTTTTAACTAACTAATCTATATATATAGTGATGCTTAATTTTTAAAGTGTCCGGATTGCCGGGTCGAGAGCTGTGGTTAATTTGGATACTTGGGTCGGATTATGGGTTGACCCGTTTTTAAATTTAAAACGGTTAAAAATAAAATAAAAAATGCTAGAAGTATGTTTCGAACTTGCAACCTAACAAAAACAAGTACAACTCTTTAACCAACTAGACTACAAAGACTTTATATTTTAAATTCAACACCAAATTTGATAAACGCGGCACGTTTTAATATTAATATAAGTTTAACATTTTAACTAACTAATATATAATGGATACTTGGGTCGGATTGTGGGTTGACCCACCCATAAATTTAAAACGGTTAAAAATAAAATTAAAAATGTTATCCGTAATTTTTTTTACGATTTTTTATATTATTACTCGTGGCTAAATGCTAGTTTGTTTGGTAGTGTTTTAAAAAAGAAAAAATGTAAAAGTATGTAAAAGAAATATGTGCTATATAGTTTGTTTGAATTTTTGTCTCCTATTATTCCTTTTATAATAACTACTTTATTTTAATATAACTTGTTTAATATAACTATATTTTTTTTTTGTCAGTCTACATAATCTTTCACTAAAACTAGTTATTCTAAAACTAGTTATTCTATTAAGTTATAGGTATTTCTGAAAAAAATGCTATTAATAATATTAGATTTATATCATCTCTAGGGATGGATTTAAAGATTAAAGTAAAATATTTTTTACTTAAACATACAAAATTATAAAATATAAGTTATTGATGAAACTAATGAATAAATTGAGTTTTCCTATTTTTTTTAGAAGTAGAGAATAAATATTGAAAAAAATTAGAGTCTGTTATTATACCATTTTACTGGGAATTATTATTATTATTGTGTTTTTTGTGGACTCAAGTTTTAGAATTATTATTATTGTACCATTTTAATTAAAAATTTTTAATGTAACTATTTTTTTTCCAATTATGTTTATTTATATTTTTTATTTATTCTACCGTCAGTGCCGGGTCGGGCCGCAAGCCCTGGACTAAGGTAGTTCCCTAGTCAGCCTATATATTAAAATAAATAAGATATACTATTTTTTTGCATTGATAGATCTAACCTAGTAGTGGTTTAGAATATAAACAAAAAAAAGTTTTACCAGTTCATGAATTCTAACATCACCAAAACATTTTTTTTTTATCATTTTTTTAGTTGTCCGCACTGTTTACACTTATCGTAAACATTAAATAATTCTCAATAACTATAGTATGGATCAAAAGAAAGAAAGTTCAGGAAATGGACCCAAAAAAATAAGATTTTTTTTTATCATTATTTTTAGTTGTCCTACACTATCTACACTTATCGTAAACATTAAATAATTCTCAATAACTATAGTATGGACCAAAAGAAAGTTCAAGAAATGGACCCACAAAAATAATGTTTATATTTGTTTGTAATGTTTTAAAAATGAAAAAAAAAAATAAAAGTAGAAAAATATGTGCTATAAAGTTTCTTTAAATGTTTTTCTTTATTATTATTTTTTTATGGTAAAAAAAATATTGCAATACTCTAAATTGTTTAAAATAAAAAATCTCACATCTTAAAAATAATTTAAAATAAAATTAATAAATAGAAAGCTGGAGTGCTCAAATAAAAAATTTTACATCTTATAAAAATAAAATAAAATAAAAAACTTTGAAATATGATTGTTATTGACCGAAGATATATTGATAATATTTTAATAAAAACAAAAAACAAAAAAATAAAAATAAATAAAAAGCTAGAGTTTTGGATATACTTTGATTTAATGGAATTTAAAAATACATAGCATAAGAATACCTGTATTTTTCTATTAGTTTTATTCATAATTTTTTTTTATGTATTTGTTATATATACTATTATATTTATCCATCTTTAATCCATAAAATCCATAAAAGTCAGATTTTATCTATAGAGTGTTTAAATAAAAAATTTCATATATTGCAAAAAAAGATAAAAAAGAAATAAAATAAAATAGTTAGTGCTTAAATGAAGATTTTCAGATCTTATAAAACTTAAAATTTAATAAATAATGGTGATATATGATTATTATTGAGGTGATATATTGATAATATTTAAATCATTTATGTTCATTTTTATTATTTGTTTATTCTAAAGTCATTGTAAACATTAAATGCTTCTCGATAACTATAGCATGGACCAAGAGAAATTTCAATAAATGGACCCAAAAAAATAAATATTTGTTTGGTAATGTTTTAAAAATGAAAAAAAAAAAATGTAAAAATAAAAAAATATATGTGCTATAAAGTTTCTTTGAATGATTTTCTTTATTATTTTTTATGGTAAATAATTTATTGTAATACTCTAACTTATTTAAAAACAAAAAATTTCACATCATAAAAATAATTTAAAAAACAATTAATAAATAGAAATCTAGAGTGCTCAAATAAAAAATTTCACATCTTATAAAAATAAAATAAAGTAAAAAATGGTGAAATAGGATTGTTATTGAATGGAGATATATTGATAATATTTTAATAAAAACAAAAAAATGAAAAATAAAAAGCTATAGTGTTTGATATACTTAGATTTAATGGAATTTAAAAATACATCTACTTTGATTTACTGGAATTTTAAAATAACGTTAAAAATTAATTCAACATTTTCTTATTAAAAACTTATTAACTATACAATACTTTTGGTTAGCTACTTTGAATTCTATTAGGGTGTGTTTGATGATGGGGAATTAGAATTGGCATTGGAATTCTAATTCCAATTCCATGAGAATTGGCATTGAATTACAATTCAATTCCTATGTTTGAAAAAATGATAGAATTGTAATTCAATTCCAATTCCTATGTTTGGGAAAATGATAGAATTGTAATTCAATTCTAATTCCAATGTTTGTAAAATAAAATATCGGTTCAAAATGTTAACTTTTAAAATATGTTTTTGACGTTTTGGCACGTTTAATACGTTTTTGACATTTTTTAACATTTTCACACGTTTTTCATGTTTTCACGCTTTTAACACGTTTTAACACGTTTTTCACGTTTTTCACGTTTTTCACGTTTTTCACGTTTTCACGTGTTAAACGTGTTAAAACGTGTTAAACGTGTTAAACGTGTTAAAACGTGTTAAAACGTGTTAAACGTGTTAAATGTGTTAAAAATGTGTCAAACGTGTCAAAAACGTAAAAAACATGTGAAACATATCAACGTGTTAAAAACGTTTTAAACGTGTTAAAAACGTTTTAAACGTGTTAAAAACATAAAAACATGTCAAAAACGTGTTAAACGTTCCAAACATGTGAAAAATGTGTTAAACATGCCAAAACGTGAAAAACGTGTTAAACGTGTCAAAAATGTGGTAAATGTGTCAAAAACGTAAAAAAAGTGTTAAATGGGTTTAAAACGTGAAAACGTGTTAAACGTGTCAAAAACGTAAAAAAAATATGTTAAATGTGTCAAAAACGTGAAAACGTGTTAAACGTGTTAAACATGTGAAAAACTTGTTAAACGTGCCAAAACGTGTCAAAAACGTAAAAAAATGTGTTAAATGTGTCAAAAACGTGAAAACGTGTTAAACGTGTCAAAAACGTGTTAAATATGTGAAAAACTTGTTAAACATGCCAAAACGTGAAAAACGTGTAAAACGTGTCAAAAACGTAAAAAAAACGTGTTAAATGTGTCAAAACGTGAAAACGCATTAAACATGTCAAAAATGTAAAAAAAAACGTGTTACATGTGTCAAAAACGTGAAAACGTGTTAAACGCGTCAAAAACGTGTTAAATATGTGAAAAACTTGTTAAACGTGCTAAAACGTGCAAAATGTGCCAAAACATAAAAAACGTGTCAAACGTGTCAAAAACGTGTTAAACGTGTTAAAAACGTGAAAATCATGTTAAACGTGTCAAACACGTGTTAAACGTGTCAAAGACGTGAAAAACATGTTAAATGTGTCAAAAACGTGTTAAACATGTCAAGGACGTGAAAAACGTGTTAAATGTGTCAAAACGTGTTAAACGTGATAAAAACGTGTTATACGTGCCAAAAACGTGTTAAACGTGTTAAAAACGTGAAAATCATGTTAAACGTGTTAGACGTGTCAAAAACGTGAAAAATGTGTTAAATGTGTCAAAAACGTGTTAAACGTGTCAAAAACGTATTAAAAGTGTCAAAAACGTGTTAAACGTGCCAAAATATGAAAATATGTTAAACGTGTAAAAAACGTGTAAAAAACGTGTAAAACGTGTTTAATGTGTGAAAAACGTATTAAACATGTCAAAAAATGAAAAACGTGTTAATTTGGAATTACAATTCCGACCTAAAAAGATAGGAATTGTGAACTATCAAATTACACTATATTGAATTCCATTGGAATTCTAATTCCAAATCCAATTCTTAATATTAAAGTGTCTAACAAACATAAGAATTGGAATTTGACCCTCCAATTCCAATTCCAATTCCAATGCCAATTCCAGGGCTATCAAATACACCCTTATGGGTTTTATAAGAGAAATTTATCATGAGTTCTAAAGTGTATTTCATTTGTGTACAAGTATTTTATTTTATTGTTCTAAATATTATTTCCTTTTGGATTTATTATATTAGTGTATGATGCATCCACTTTTCATTCATAAAATTTAAATATTTAACCAAATAAAAGGTTTTGCATCTTATAAAGAAAATAATATTTTTTTATAAAAATTTGTCATATATGATTTTTGTTGACCATGATGAGATTGATAATATTTATGTTTTTCTACTTTATCCTAAAGTTAACCCAGCTATTATATAAATAATATAAAAAAAATAAAAAAATAGAATAAAAAATATTAGGGTCTCCACGTTAACAACATATAAACATTTTTCAATAATAATATTGTTTTAGTATTTGGGAGTATTCATTTAGTTACATTATAGGTCACTTTTGAAGACTTATCATGACCTATAAATATCTTTCAATATTTTTCTTTTTTCTTGGAATATCACATAAAACAAAAGAAAGATAGTTATAGAATTGGTTATTGAAATATTTTGCTCTATCTTTTTCTTTTCATGGTAACTAATTTTATAAATTAACTCTTTCACATAAACTAAATTCTCTCCAAATGCTATAACTTGTTTAATGATTAGCGCACATTGGTGAACCAATCACACAAATCTTGACCTACTCATATCTATCTTTTATACTCGATTCATTACATCATTTCGATAGAAGAGCCCCATTAAAAAAAATCTTAAATATCAAGTACCTCCTTAATCCCTAAAACATTATTCTTACCTTAACTGACTAGATAACAAAATAATGAGTTATAAGATCTCATAAAATTTACACATTATTCATTATTTTCACCGTCACACAATTAAAAATTAAAATAAAATATATAGCATAAGAACAAGTGTACCTGTATTTTTCTATTAGTCTTTTATTCATAATTATTATTTCTTTATGTATTTGTTATACTATTATATTTATCCATATTTAATCCATAAAAGTCAGATTTTATCTAGAGTGTTTAAATAATAAAAAAATGCACATATTGCAAAAAAAAGGTGAAAAAGATAAAATAAAAAACTAGTGTTTAAATGAAGATGTTCAGATCTTGTAAAGTTTAAAATATAATAAATAATGGTGATATATGATTGTTATTGAGGTGATATATTGATAACCCAAAACAATAATGTCTATATTTGTTTGGTAATGTTTTAAAAATGAAAAAAAAAGGTAAAAGTAAAAAAAAAATTATGTGCTATAAAGTTTTATTTGAATGATTTTCTTTATTATTATTTTTTATGTCAAAATATTTATTGTAATATTCTAACTTGTTTAAAATAAAAAATTCACATCTTAAAAATAGTTTTTGTAAAAAAATAAATAGAAAGCTAGAATGCTCAAAAAAAAAATCACATCTTATAAAAATAAAATAAAGTAAAAAAATGGTGAAATACGATTGTTATTGACTTGAGATATATTAATAATATTTTAATAAAATCAAAAAACAATAAAAAAAAAATGTAAAATTAAATGCTAGAGTGTTTGATATACTTTGATTTAATGGACATTAAAAATACATATACTTTGATTTAATGGAATTTAAAAATAATGTTAAAAATTAATTCAACACTTTCTTATGAGAAACCTTTAGAAGGTTATATTTCATATTAATTATACAATACTTTAGGTTCACTTCTATGAATTCTACTCTGGATATTATAAGAGAAATTTATGAGTTCTAACTTGTATTTCATTTTTGTACATGTATTTTTTTTTTTTTGTTGGGTATTGTTCAAAAATATTATTTTTCCTTCAGGATTTATTATATTAGTATATGCATCCGCTTTTCATTCATAAAAGTTATATTCTTAACCAAATAAAAGGTTTTGAATCTTACCAAGAAAATAATAATTTTTATAAAAATTAGAAAAATTATCGTGCCTTACACATTGATAAAAAAATATAAACAAAATAAATTTGAAAATATTTATAATAATATATATTTAATGTTAATTTTTTTTAATAAATCATGAATAATATATTAAAATAAAAAATAAAATACTCTCATTACTCTAATTCGGTAAAACAACTAATCTTTTTACATATCTCATCACATATTTTTTCAAATAAACCTCTAATCTTGTGATTTTACACTTTCACTTTTTTTTTTATCAAATATTTGATTTATATTTTTAATATTTAGCATCGTGACCTCACACTTTGGTTAAACAAATATTTGATTTATATTTTTTAACCACATTTTCAATTGTTACCGTCCTATTATTTTTCGGAAAACCACATCTCAATCACACTTGGTTGAAGGGTTGTACTTGTTTTGTTAGGTTACAAGTTAGAAACATACATAACAGTTTTAAGTTTATGGGCGGGTCAACCCACAATCCAACCCAAGTATACATTTACTCTCACATATATATCCAAATTAATCACAACTCTCGATCTGAAAATCCGGACACTTTGAAAATTAAGCATAATTATATATAAATATATAGATTAATTAGTTAAAAAGTTGAACTTATACGGTTAAAAATATTCAACGTTCATCAAATTTTGTGTTGAATTTAAAATATAAAATCTTATTAGCTAGTTGGTTAAAAACAATTATACTTATTTTGTTAGAATAAAAAATAGAACATTCTCATTTCACAATTTATTTACTTCAATAAAACAACTCATCTTCTCACATATTTTTTTCCAATAAACTTTTAATCTCATGACCTTACAGTACTTCACTTTGGTGTATTAAATATCTGATTCAAATTTTTTAATATATAATATCGTTAGCTTACACTTTGGTCAATCAAATATTTGATTTACATTTTTTAACCACTTTCAATTGTTACCGGCCTATTATCCCTTGACAAACCACATCTCAATCATACTTGGTTAAAGAGTTGTACTTGTTTGGTTAGGTTGCAAGTTCAAAACATATATAATCGTTTTAAGTTTCTTGGCGGGTTTATTCACAATCCGACTCAAGTATCCATTTACTCTCACATATATATCTAAATTAATCACAACTCTCGACCCGACAATTCAGACACTTTGAAAATTAAGTATCATTATATATATATATATATATGTATATATATATATAGATTAGTTAGTTAAAAGTTGAACTTATATTGTTAAAAATGTTCCGCGTTCATCAAATTTGGTGTTTAATTTAAAATATAAAATCTTAATAGCCTAATTGGTTAAAGAGTTGTACTTATTTTGTTAGGTTGGAAGTTCGAAACATACATATAACATTTTTAATATTATTTTTAACCGTTTTAAGTTTATGTGCGGGTCAACCCACAATCAGACTCAAGTATCCATTTACTCCCAAATTAACCACAACTCTTGACCCGATAATCCGGACACTTTGAAAATTAAGCTTCATGATATATATATATATATATTAATTAGTTAGTTAAAAAATTGAACTTATATTATTAAGAATGTCTCGCGTTTATCAAATTTGGTGTTGAATTTAAAATATAAACTCTTAATAGTATATAGTTGGTTAAAGAGTTGTATTTGTTTTGTTAGGTTGCAAATTTGAAACATATCTATAGCATTTTTAATTTTATTTTTAACCGTTTTAAGTTTTAAGGGCGACTCAACCCATAATCCAACCCAAGTATCCATTTACTCTCAAATTAACCACAACTCTCGACCCGTCAATCCAAATATTTTAAAAATTAAGCATCATTATATATATATATTTTGTTATATATGATTTTTGTTGTAATATTTTTGTTTTTTTTTATCCTAAAGTTAACCCAACTAGTATATAGATATATAGAAACATAATTCAAAAAATATAATAAAATATTAGGGTCTTCATATTAATAACATATCAACATTTTGGAGTAATAATATTGTTTTAGTATTTGGGGTTATTCATTTAGTAACATTATATGTCTTTTTTTTAAGACTTATCATGTCCTATAAATATATTTAATATTTTTTTTCCTCTCAGAACATCACATAAAACAAAAGAAAGATAGTTATAGAATTGATTAGTGATGTTTTCTCTATCTTTTCTTTTCATGGTAACTAATTTTATAAATTAACTCTTCCACATAAACTAAATTCTCTCTAAATGTTGTAACTTGTTAAATGATGAGGGCATATTGGTGAATCAATCACACTAATCTTGATTATACTCACATCTATCATTGATACTTAATCTATTACACCATTTTGATGGAAGAGTTTTATTAAGTAAAAAATATCTTAAATATTAAGAACCTTCTTAATCCCTAAAATATTTATTTTTATATTAGTTAACTAAATGACAAAATAATAAATTGAAAGATCACATAAAATTTACATATTTTCAATGTTACACAATTGTAAAAATAAATAAAGAATATATATATATATATATATATATATATATATATATATATATATATATATATAGCATAAGAACGTGTGGAACTGTATTTTTCTATTAGTCTTTTTTTTCATAATTATTATCTTATTTATTTATTATACTATTATATATTTATCTATGGTTAATCCATAAAAGTCAAAATTTTATTAATAGTGTTTAAATGAAGATTTTCAAATCTTATAAAAATTAAAATATAATAAATAATGGAGATATATGATTGTTATTGAGGTTATATATGGATAATATTTAAATAAAAATTAAATCAATTATTCATTTTTATTTTTTTATTTATTTTAAAGTTTTTGTAAACATTAAATGCTTCTCAATAATTATAGCATGGACCAAAAGAAAGTTCAAGAAATGGACCCAAAAAAACGGTATCTATATATTTTTGGCAGTGTTTAAAAAAATATGTGCTATAAAGTTTATTTGAATGTTTTTCTTTATTAATATTTTTTCATGGTAAATTTTTTATTGTATTACCCAAACTTGTTTAAAATAACTATTTTTTTTTTTATCAGTCTACACTATTTTTTAATAAAACTAGTCAATCTATTAGTTATAGGTAGCCTGAGAAAGAATGATTTTAATAAAAGAGATTTAGATCATTTTAAGTACGTGTCTAAAATTAGATTATAAGTAACTAAAAAACGCTTAAAATATTATAAAAGATAAATTATTAATGAAACAAGTGAATGCATGTGAGTTTCTTATTATTAACTTTTAGAAAATACTATTTCTTTTTAACCTTACAATATTTGTTTCGTTAGTTAATATGAATTCAATTTTTGATTATTTTAAGAGAAATTCATGAGTTCTAATGTGTATTTAATTTGTGGGTATGTATTTTGGTTTTATTATTTGTTGTTTTGTATTGTTCAACAATATTATTTCCTTGTGGATTTTTTATATTTGTGTATGCATCCACCTTTCATTCATAAAAGTGACTTTCGAAATAAAATATTTTTCATCTAACAAAAAAAATAAATTCTTCCATATAAAATAAATTCTTTCAAAATGTTGCAACCAGTTGAATCACTAGACATCTTTGTCAATCATTCACACAAATCTTGATCATACTCGCATATGATCATTGATACCCAAATACTTTCGGGCTCCGATCCAAATCTATCACACAATTTCCATGGAAAGCTTATTAAGAAAAAAAATCTTAGATATCAAGTCCCTCGTCTATCTTTTCCCAACTGAATATTTGACAAAATAATGAGTGGAAAGATCTCTCCAAAAAAATTACATATTATTTTTATATTTTCATACACACAATTGGAAAGAATAAATAAATACATTATATATTTGTTCATAGTCTGTTTTTTTATTAGTTCTTTTTTGAGAGTGTTTGTTTTATCCATAAAAGTCAGATCTTATCTAAAGTGTTTAAATAAAAAAATTTCCCATCTTACAAAATAAAATGAAAAGTTAGTGTTTAAATAAAAGAATTCACATTTATAAAACATAAAAGAAAATAAATAATGGTGAAATATGATTGTTATTGACTGGTGATATATGGATAATATTTTAATAAAATTTAAACCAATTATGTTCCTTTTTATTTTTTATTTATTCTAAAGTTACCATAAACGATAACGCAGCAAGTGGTTTTCAATGATGATAGCATGGAGCAAAAATAAATTCAAGGAGTGAAAAAAAAATGAATAATAGTAAAAGTAAATGAAATATGTGTTATAGAGTTTTTTTGAATGTTTCTTTTTTCTTATTATTTTTTTATGGTAATTATTTTATTTTAATTGTCTAACTTGTTTAATATATATATATATATATATTTTTTTTTTATCAATTTACATAATTATTTTATCAGTCTACCTATCTAACTTCAATCTATTAAGTTATAGGTAGTACTGAAAAAAATGCTATTAATAATAAAAGATTTATATCATCTTAAGCACGGATTTAAGAATTAGAGTAAAGTTAACAAAAATATTTTGTTTTAGAAATACATTTAAAACTATATTTTATTAAAATTCCAAAGGTGAGAGAGTCAGAAATCACCTAACTATGATTAATAATGACAATCAAAAAGACCTTAAAAAACTAATTAGTAGCATTCATACATTCTAAAAAACAAAGATTATAATTAAAATAGACTACATTTAAACCTAACCATCATAGCTTAGAATTTTCGCATTCATCTGTCTTCATTGAGAGGCCTTTCTCCTCTTCCTCTTCCTCTAAAAATTATTATACTTTTTAATGCGAATTACTTATTTATTTCTTTTGATGTGGTCTCGTTTTAAAATAAATATCTTCCCTGAATTCATCTCACACCACACCTATTGAGAATATAATTTATCATTATATATATACAAATACAAATATTCAAATACATATACATTGCTTTAATGAATTATAGAAATAACTTAAAAATAACGAGTTTTTTTAGTAGAAACCTTTAGAATGTTTTTTTTTTAACTATACAATATCTTTTGTTAGTTACTATTAATTTGACTTTTGGTTATATTTAGGGGAATTTATGCGTTTTAATGTGTATTTCATTTGTGGATATGTATTTTGTTTTCTTTTATTTTAAATTCTTCAAAAATATTATTTTCTTGTGGATATTTTATATTAGTGTATGCATTCACCTTTGATTCATAAAAGTAAGAGATTCATAAAAAAAAATGTATAATAATTTGTTAGATATGATTCTCATCGACCATGATGAGATTGATTATTTTAATAGTATTAATGGTCTTCTTCCTTATCCTAGAATTAACTCAACTAGTATATTGATGGTATATAAAAATAATTCAAAATATAGCCAAAAATATAAGAAGGTAAGAAATAATATTAAGTTCTTCTCCACATTAAGAACATATCAACATTTTTTTTTAGTATTTGAAAGTATTCATTTAATTGGTCATGGCCTATAAATAGCCATCGATATTTTTCTTTCTTCTTGGAATATCACAAAAAAGATAAGAAAGATGAGTTATAGAATTGGTCCTTGCAATGTTTTGCTCCATCTTCTTTTCATGGTAACTAATTTTATTCAACCATATAATTTCTTTAATGTACTATTAGCATGTGAACAACTAACTTTTTTTTATCAATCTATATAGTTTTCTTATGCAAGTTGTCAATCTACGACGTTATCTGCTGGAGGAGGCGATGATAGTAATAGTCAAAGAGTTTTGACCACGGTTCAATCCGACAACTCCCACATTGAAATGGCAGTTCATGTTCATCACCACCACCATCATCAACACGGCCATCACATGATGTCGAATGATCCTTCAACGACAGTGTTTTTCGTGTTAGATGACCTAAAGGTTGGGAACACATTTCCTACCTACTTTCCTAGAATAGACCCTTCTTCCTCTCCTCATTTCTTGCCAAGAAAGGAGGCCGAATCTCTCCCTTTCTCATCTCAAGAGCTTCCTTCCCTTCTTAAATTCTTCTCTTTCCCTCAACAATCCAAACAAGCCGTAGCCATGGAAGATACCCTTAAAATTTGTGAGATGAACTCAATAATCGGCGAGACCAATTTATGTGCCACCTCTTTGGAGTCCATGCTTGAATTTGCACGTGACATGCTTGGATTTGATCATGTTTCGAAAATCCGATCCGTATCCACCATTCATCTAACAAAATCTAACACTCTTTACCAAAACTTTACGATCATGGATTTCTCTGAATATGACGTGGCTTCAAAAATCTTGCCTTGTCATTCGCTGCCTTACCCATATGCGGTGTTCTATTGCCATTATCAAGAGAGCGAAAACAAGGTGTTTAAGGTCCTGTTGAAGGGTGAGAATGGAGATAGAGTGGAGGCGGTTGCGGTTTGCCACATGGATACTTCCCATTGGAGCAAATCCCACGTTTCCTTTAAGGTTGTGGAATCTGAGCCTGGTTCTTCGGTGTGCCACTTCTTCCCCGCCGATCATCCTGTTTGGATTCCATCTTCATCGACTTTGATTTGATTATCGTGATGTTACCACCATAATAATAATAATGTGTAAGTAAGTAATGATGCTTACATATGCTTAATGTTGTCATAATAATACTAATGTAATATTGGTTGTTTAATATAGAAAGTGGTATGTAAGGTAAAGAATGTACTGTTAATTAATGTGAGTAATTTGCATATCAACATTTCTTTATGAGATTTAATTGGAGACCCATTTACTGACAAACATTTTGAGCAGTGTCGGTCCAAAGTGTGGGCCTGGGTTAAAAAATAATTTATTATGATTTTTTTTTTAACTTGTATTTATATTAATATTATAAAATTGTTTTGTAATTAAAATTAACGAAAGTAATCCAAATTTAATTGGCTAAATACTTTAGTAGTTCTATTTTGGCATGTGGGTTCAAATCTGATATAAATTAGATTTTTTTTTTGTTGTGGGATTGGTAGAGGCGAGGGCTAAGAATGACCATTTAAATTCGCCCTGCAATAACTGAATCGAACTAATTTGTGTGATTTTTCCCGTTTTAACTAGGAATCTGGGTAGTTCGGGAAAAACTCAAAATATGTTTACATGGATTAGGGCGGAGATGGTATTTATTTATATCCCGCACCGAATCTGACTTTTTACTTTTTCTCAAGATTACCCATAATAGTGATCTTCTGGTTCTTAATGATTCTCCCGATTTCTTTGTATTTCAGAGGGTCATTGAGACCCCTTATGTTCCATGTCACTATATTTATGAATGGATATAAGTGTTGGATTCTTGACTTTCAAGACTATTTTGGACCTTATCCTCAGAGAAGTTATAAGCATCACTTGACTCACTATCTTTAATGGCAAAATTTTAATTATATGGAATGTTGTTGTCGCTCGGTGGGGGAGTGTATCTCATAGATCTCATCCTCTCTCGTGATAGAGTCAGTAGCTTCTGGATCCAGAATCTTTCTACTTTGTCTTCGATTTTCAGCATGTTCTTTTTTAGTAGGTCTCTTCTTACTTTGAACCTTTTCACTGCTAGATTCATGTATGTTATTGATTTTAATTCACCCCACTTCAGAACTAAGACTCATTGCCTTATTTAAGACCAACTGATCTTCTTCTACATTTGATTTCTTGATTTCACAAAACCCGAGATTCCCTAGATCATTCTTTAAAGTTTCCTTATTATTTGCAAGATTTTCAATGTTTTTTAGTCTATGATTCTCTTGGTCAAAATCTTGAAAGGTGGCTCTAAGTCCAAGGATAAGATTATTTCGAATTCTGATGACATTGTTTCTTCGGTTCCTACTTGCATTCCTGGAACTGTGAGGATCAAGACTAGGTTTGCTTACTTCATAAGGGCCAAGAATTCCACATCCCAAAGATCTTTGAATACTAGAAAATTTGGATCTAGAACCGGTAGTTACATCAGGACCTGTTCTAAGATCAAAATTAGAACCGGTGGAGTTAGGACCGACATTAGTATCGCCAGCAATAATAGGGTCACTATTAGTATCAATACCAACCTTGCCAAAACCAGCATTAGTAGTACCGATCGCATCAGGACCGACATTATCGAATCCAGTGACATGAGTAGATCTGGGAACAGTGAGGCCAAGACCAGGGTTAGTAAGGCCCGTATGACTAGGATCAGCATGATGAGCAAATCCAGGACTAGTATGACTAGGACCTGCTTTATTATGACCGATACCTTGACCAGGACCGGTATTATCAGGACCGACGTTTTGAACATGACCTATTCTTGAAAAAACAGTATCCTTAGGACCTGTGTTTTGAACTTGACTAATAGGATCAGTTTTAGCAAGATCAGCTTGTACTTTTACTCACTTCATTCTTTTCCCGATCTTCTTTCTGATCCTTATTTGTTTTTGCATTTGATTACGCATCCTATCAGCATTAGTGCGCTCATTAGTTTTAACTTCAGATCTATTCACATTTTTATGCACATTCTTTTTCATGATTCCAAGCATACTCCTCATTCTACTATAAAACCTCCACTCCAAGAAGCTTCGTAAAAATATCTGTAATTTGATCAATAAATTTCACATATTTAAGTCTGATCTCTTTTTTCGTAATATTCTTTCGGATGAAGTGATAACGTGTATCGATGTGTTTACTTCGATCATGAAAAACAAAATTTCTTACTAGAGTTTGAGCAGACTTGTGGTCGACAAAAATTGTGGTCGCTTCATTCCCTAACAAACCTATCTCCTTCAACATTCTTCTTATCCAGATTGCGTGATAAGCGCATGTTGTCATCGCGACATATTCAGCTTCACAAGATGATAGCGAGACTATCACTTGTTTATTCGAACTCCATGAATTTGAATTAGACCCCATAAAAAACACAAATCCAGTTGTTCTCTTCCGGTCATCTATATCTCTGAAAAAATCACTATCGGAATATCCAACAAGTTGAAATTTCTTGGACGATGAATAAAGTAGTCCAAAATCAATAGTATCTTTCAAATATCTCAAAATTCTCTTTTCCGCCTTCATGTGCTCGTCAAGGGCACCTCAATTAATCGACTAATAATTCTCACACTAAAATGAATATCCGACCGAGTACATGTTAATACCTTAGACATCCAACGAGACTTTTGAACAATGTGGGATCTACATTTTCTCCTTTTCATTCTTGCTCAATTTAGCTTCAACTTTCATAGCGGTAGCCACCAGTTTGCTATTCGAAATATTAATTCTAACAAGAACTTCCTTCACATATACTTGTTGCCCAACAAAAATTTCATCATCCGTTTGACGCATTTCTAATCCGAGATTTAATGACATTAAACCAATATATATCATCTAAAATTCTCAGGGTATATAATTTTTGAAATTTTCAAAGAGACTCGAATTATTTTATGTGAAAATAAGATCATCCACATAGAGACAAACGAACAAACAATTTCAATTTTTATCCATTTTCATATAACTGCATACTCATATGGACATCTTTCAAATCATTTCTCATGAAAATAAGCATCAATCCGACTATACCATGGTCGAGGGACTAATTTGAGACCGTACAAAACCCTCTTCAGCTTAAATACATTTTCTTCTTTTTCTTTCATCAAATAGCTTTTTGGTTGCTCCACAAAAACATCCTCCTCAGGGAACTGTTAATAAATGCTAACTTCACATCCAATTAGAACATTTTCAAGTTTCTTTGTGCCACAGTGAAACAAAAATCAGATTGTTTCTCGACGAGCAACATGAGAAAATACTTTATCATAGTCCACTCCGTGTCGTTTTGCATACTCTTTGATGACTAATCTTGCATTATATTTTTTCACAACACCTTTGATATTCTTTTTTTCTTTGAATATTTACTTGACACTAATGAACTTTTGACCCGCTAGAAGAGAAGTGAGTTCGCATGTATTGTTTCTTTCAATGACTTGAATCTTCTCTTCCATGACTTGTTTTCATTTCTTCTCCTTATTAGCTTCTTTAAAGCTCAAAGACGTTGTTTCGGCTAAAAGGCAAAACATAAAGACATCATTCATTACCTCCGTATTCTTGTAAAGTTCTTGGATAGTTCTCATCCTTTGTGATCCTTCATTAGGTCTTCCACTTGATGAAGAAGCACTAGTAGATGTGTTTGGTTTCGTAGTAAGAACTACGGTCTGCCATGTTTCTTCTCCTTGATTGTCCTCATCGAAGAATGGGAAGAATTCGTTGACGAAATCTTTATTAACTTCCAAATTCCAAGAAGCATCTTCATCAAACTTCACATCACGATTTACTACCATCTTTCCATTGACTGTATTGTAGAGCTTGTACCCTTTGATTTTATGTCATAGCCGATGAACACAAACTTCTCACTTCTATCATGAAGTTTAGTTCTCTCTTGCTCCGACACATGCTTGTAAGCAATACTCCCAAAAATATTTAGGTGAGATATATCTGGCTTCTTTCTGCTCCAAGCTTTAATTGGTGTTACGTCTTTCACGCTTTTGGTCAGACAACGATTAAGGAGCTACACTCCACAAGCCACTATTTTCGTCCAAAATTCTTTTGGAATCTTCTTATATTATGTTTTATAATGCTCCGAGCCATGTTGAGGATGGACCGATTCTTCCTTTATTCACTCCATTTTGTTGTGTGGATCTTGGAGTTATGAGGAAACGTCTACTATCATTTTCTTCACAAAAACAGTCAAAACATTAAAAGTAAATTATCCACTTCTATCAGTTCTAATTGCCCGAATCATATAGACATACTCTTTCTCCACCAAAGTTTTAAAATTCTTAAAAGTATCAAAACTCTTAGAATTTTCTTTTAAGAAATAAACCAAAGTCTTCCTGCTAAAATCATCGATGAAAAGTAAGAAATAATTATTTTTACCATAAGACGATGGTTTGATTGGTCCGCAAACATCGGCATGAACTAATTCGAGCGGCTTCGTTTCTCTTGACGTTGCTTCATCCAGAAAGCTTTTTCTTGCATGTTTTCCTAGAAGACATGCCTCATAAAGTTGATTTGGATGATTGTTCAAAGACATTCCCTTTACCATTTTTTTCGGATATCATTTTTATGCCACCAAAATTGAGATGTCCCATTCTCATGTGCCAACACACGCTGAATCCGTTCATATTATTCCTAAAGATAATTGTGTTGGAAATATCATCAAAATATGTCACTTAGTAAATGGTTGCAAAAGAGAAAGATAAATCTTCCATGCTCTCTTTCTCGAAATATTTATTGCAAATCTGGGTAAAAATATTTTCTCCGACAAAAGATAATTATGTTGGAAATATCATCACAATATGTTATACATGAAAAAATTGTTACAAATATTTCTGACCTTTTTTTATTCGTCAAACATTTTATGAACGACTAAATTACCGGCGTTTATTATACAAATATTTATATTTGACGAAAAATTAAGTAAGAAATATAAGTCACAAACACCATATTTCCTTGTAGTGAAAAATATTAATCCATTAATGGTAAGGGTCATAGTTTTAATGATATATTTAAAAAAAAAATTAAAGGTATTAATATATAATTAAAAAATAGTAGATAAATTGAATAATTAGGTATTTAATGATTTGTATAACTAAAAGTCTAAAATAAAATATTTAAATAATTCAAATTCAAATATGGTCCACAAAAGACTTGTTAGTTTGAATTTCAACATATTTCAACATAGTTTGAATTTCAACATATTTCAATTATATACTAATAAATTATTTTACTTAATTTATTAACTAAAATATAATATAATTATTTTTCGTTATCTATAGTTTATTCAAATAAAAAAAAAAACCTAACAAACCCTTGATGAATATATATAGAAGTGGAGGATGTTCATGTGACATTTTTCATTAATTTGTGAATAATTATGTTATAATATATAAATAATTAAAAGAATATAAGAAAAATAACATGCAATAATTAATAGAATGAAGTGAGTGTATATAGTGAATACAAAGAGTCTCCCACATCCCACCCACATGCATTCATGAATACTTTTCTTTGCAAAAGACATATGAATGTAATTATCTCCTTCATAGCCATATCATATTCAAAGTTGTAACCATGATTTTATGAAAGAATCTTAATATATTATTGAGTTCTAGATTTTAAAAGAATCCATGCATTTTCATAAGAATTATGGTATTGTATTATATATTATTGTATGAGAAACTTATAAATCATAATTATATATTCCTTTTAACTAGGAAGCTAGCTAGCTAGCACCCTAAACAGGATCCAGAGATAATATATTATTACATTAATGATGCATCATATCTTGTTTCACTCTTAATCAATTCCAAATAAAAGGAGAAGATTAAGGATAGATCAAGCACATAATCAAGAACAAGAAATTAAATTCTTACATAGACTTAGCCCAATCAACAATACCTTGAGCTAAAAGCATATTGTCAATACTAACACATTCACCAAACCTACACGAAAACCTCAACTCTCCTTTGGAACTCACCGACCCTTTCTTCACCGGATAACACATGGCGGCGCTACCACCGTACAGCTGCGCGTGCTCATACAGATCCCTCATATCTGCATGAACCTCACCCACGTACCTATCCCCAAGTTTTCTCCGGCAGTAAAGTTTTATGACCAACATGGTCCCGTAGTGACGAACCATGGTCTCTGCGATCGTGTAATTCATTGTGTAGTTCCAAGCCGGATTTTCCTCTCCGTGCTTGTCCGGTGGCGTCCATTTCTCAGTCTCCGAATTCGACGACCCTATTGAAATACGCGCATATACTTTCATCTTGAACACTTTTCGGACCACTTCTAGATCGTTAGCTCCTATTAACGTTAGGTCGAATTTCCGACAATTCATTTTACTCTCTCTCTCTTGCCTTATGATCAAGTGTTAAAAGGGTAAGTGTTAAAAGGGTTGGTATGAATTTATATATAAATCTAGAAATTGCATATATTTCGATTCAGTCAAATAATAATATTCTATTTGAATCTTTCTTAATCAAAAAGAGCTAATAGGTGGATGCACTTATTAGCTCATATATATATATATATATATATATATATATATATATATATATATATATATATATATATATATATATATATATATATATATATATATATATATATATCAATTCATGATTACACCACTTATTCTCCTTAATATTTCTGCAAATAGTTAATTTAGATTATATTTCATTAATTTTCTAATTTTTATTATTTTTAAATAACTTTCTAATTCATATTTTTCTAATTCCCAAACAAGTATAATCCCATCCACTTTCATTTTTATAATCCTCTTATCTAATTTTTATTTTTTAATTAATATAATCATAAACTTAATTATTTATATGATATTCAAAACTTATTTTATATATGTTTAATTAAATGTAATTGAAAATTTATCAAGTTAACATTACTTTTTTTTTTTTTCGTTTTTTGATCATTGCACTCCAACTATTCAATACATAGTTTTGTACTTCTATTTTTTCATCATTATTGTATTCTAATTATTTAATAAAATACACACTTAAGTTGAGTAGTTGAATTTATCTTAAAATTGAATGTAAACACAATTTAAGAGTTTGAACATATAAATATTTTTCAAAATAATATTATATAATAAATTATAAATAAGTATTTAAAAAAATGAAACATCAATGTGCTTCAAGAAAAAAATAGACATTAAAAATAAATCGTCAAACTCTTGAAAGGCATCACCGATTGTCTTTACAATCTAAAACCAATTTATTAAAAATCTTTCAATTTTTCTTTCAAATCTAGTGAAGTTTTTATTATCATCTTCAAAATCTCCAAATTGAATAGTTAAAGACTTAGGTTCGGAATTACATTAAATTCAAGTCAACCCTAACTATAATTTTTTATATTTCCTTGTAATAGGTATAATAAATAAGTTTTAAATATATTTAACAATTTTTTTACATTTATTTTAGATTGAAATTGTATCTTTTATTTATTTTTTTTTGAATTTATATCCTTAATATCTAATATAATTTAAAATATTATAAAACCATATATTATTTTTTGAAAATATGCACAAATTTCTTTTATACATGATATATTCATTTTTATTTTTCTAAGTCTTAGTATAAGCAATGACTTCACCTTCGTCTTGAGATGACTTCTTCAATTTCATTAAACGCATATGCTATATTCCATTTAGAGACAATGATGTTGCAGACAAAAGCGACGACGAGATTGTTACTCTTTAGACTCCTCAATAATTATATATTGTGTGTTTGTTTTATGCCTTTAAAATTATCTCTAATAAATAAATAATATTTATGATTAAGAACGAGGTGTCTGATAGTCATATAGTTAAAATATAAATAATATCATAAAGATTATTAAATACAAAATATGATATTGTAATGTATAAAATCCGTAATATATTTGAATCGATCGAATATAAAAAATATACACCTCATAGGGGTTATGCCATTAGTGAGAATGAATGTAATTTGATTTGAAAATGGAATGAATTTATTAGTCAAAATATGCTTTAATCAAAATTTAAAAAACTCAACATAGTTGAAACTTTAACGATAGGTGATTTTAAATTAGTTATCAAAATGGTTCATACTTCTTGAAGTTAGATTCTTAATTTTGTATTGTTTGAAAATTTAACTATTTCCAATAAAAATAAATGTATAAGGAACATTTGTAAACAAAAATAAATATAAAATGAACAAATTCAAACAAAATCATGCATAAGAAGATATTTAAAATGTAATAATTAAATGTATGAGGAGTATTATATATATTACCCCTAATCAAAACTTAACCCAGTATAAAAATAGTTTCTTCAATTATATTTTTATTTTTTTAATCATCTATATGAATAATTATTTAAATGTATTTTCATATTCCAATTATTTTCAAAAACATATTAATTATTCATTTTTTATTTTATTTTTTTTAAATATTATTTTATATTATAATTTATAAATCAATCTATTTTTTTTTATCAAAACATAACAAATATATTTTATTTTGAATCATCATTAATATAACCAATAGAATAATATAACATTTTGTATAAAATATACCTCGTTAGAAAACTAAGTCAACTTCTTAACAATTAATGCAGACACGGTACTTACAAATAGATTACCATGTGATATATATTTCTAATTTAAATAACATATCAAATATAAGAATTCATCTTTAATGAGAGGTGCCAAATTTGAAAGCAAACCAATGATTAGAGCTGCATCATGTTGGTTTCTCTCTCAATCAGATTAATAAACATCCTAGTTAAAAGTTGTTTGTTAATTGGTGAGAAAATGATAATGCATTCCATTGAATATAAAATAATACATGCACTTAAATGTCCAATTAGTTAATTTATGGTTGTCTCCATCTACTATAAGCATAGGTTGACCTCAAAATTTAAAATCAAGTCATTTAAAATCAATTTAAGAATGTTTGTTGACCATTCATTGGTTTACACAGCATTTGATTGGTTTGGGAAACCAATGAGTCCAACTTTCATTTTGCTTTTTTGAAATGGTAAGTGAGTGGAGTTTCTTTCTAATTTAAAAATATAGACACTTTTTTTAATTCTAGATGATTGTGGTGGTCTACTGGTCTCTTTAGCTTTATTTCCACACGGCATTTGCACTCTCCATAATGCTTCATTGCTTCATGTTCGTCACAAAATTCTTAGATTTAATTTGTATGAGAGAATCCAAACATTTTGGTTAATCAATCTATCCTACAATTGAAACCAGCAGATATTAAGGTACTTGTAAACCACATTTCATAGTTTGAAACATTTGCTTTTACAAATCAATAACAAAATTGGCTGCAAAAGTTCCTTTGTAAATTACTTTGTTTAAAACAAGGTATTAATGTATAAATATTCTAGTTAGTTTTACACCATGTGCCATATTTCATCTAATTAATATTAAATTCCTTTATATTCTTTAATTTAATTAATTTAATTTAAATTAAATTTTGATAAAACAATTAATTGAGATAATTTAATATGATTAGGTTAGGAGTAATATAGAATGATTTCCGTCCATTTGAATAATTATTATTTTTTTAATATTTTTTTTAGGAAAATGGCGTATTACCATTTCATTAATAAAACACCTGTTAGAATAAAAAAAAAATTGTATTGAATGATATATATTAAATTACATAAGTTATGTCTATTATATAGACATTGAGCTTATAAAGAAACTAATAATATAATATAATATATTAATGATATTATCACAATTTATAATATTGTAATATTATCTTATATATATTATTTTATATTCTAACACCCTAAAATGGGAAAAATAAACATGAGTTCTTAAATCAAACTAAAAAAACAACACATACTATGGAATGATACAAACAATCAAATGAATTAACACAAGTGAATTACAAACAATCACACAAACTACAAACAACACAAGTGAATTAACTCGCCTTATACAAATATAAATTGATGGTTTTTGTCAAATATAATACCCCATTCTTGACAAAGCATTCAATTCTCCGGAATGATAGGAATACGCCACAATGTGTGGATTAGAGCTTGGCTGTCCAAAATGATATCATTCCATACTTGTTCCTCGTTTCGCCGAACTCTAAAAAACGCCCTTACATTCCTTTCGGATGAAACGTGATAAATAATCGAAGCAAAGCAGCATTTGAAAACAATGATTAAAAATTATAAAATACCACAATTAACATTCGTATTTTAGTTACTAATTGATATCACTTCGAACATTCATATTATTGACCTCTTTTCACAAATTGGTCAACTAATAATATCATTCACATATTTAACTATTATTATGTTTTATTTTAAATCGACCTTACATATTAATCTGGCGACTTCTCATTTCGGTCAACTAACAATCTTATTCACCCAACAATCTCCTTTTTACCGACCTCTTATCGTTTCTCCACTTCAACCAACCAACATATTCATTGTTTTTAATCGAACTATCATTTCGAGCATTTTACACATGATACTCATTTGTGACACCCAAATTTATAACGTCCAAAATCCCGAGCCACTGAAGTTTTATTTTATAAAATTGCACTAGATAAAGAATAAATAATTGACTCAGAAATAAGACAATATCAACCAAATTCATTAATTAAAAAAATAGACATTTTATATAATTTTAAAACAAAATAAATTAAATAACAAATTAACAAGTGTATTGAATTAATAACTAACATTGTTGTTTTTTTTTGTTTTTTTTTTTGGAAAAACGACTCAGCGTTATTTGATTAAAAATTCTCAAAAACGGGAATAAAACCCACGAGTTTAAGAGATCATTCTAGACAGGCCTAGAATGATGTTGAAGTCGTAAAATTCTGAATAAAAGCTAAAAAGCTAAAAACGTAAATAAATTATTTGATTACAATGTTTTCAATTCTAGTGAGTTTAAAAAACGATAAAATTCAGTTCCTGCAGATATTCCAGTTCTGCTTAGTGCTTGGAATTCTTCTTCACGTTCTCGTGAGGGCGCTACAATCCGATACAATATCTTTCCATAACTCTTTAACACTCCTGCGGGTTCTGCCATATTCCGTTCTTGCCAAATGTTATACACCACTACTCAAAAGCCGCACTTGAACACGCTTGTTGCAAATATATTTCCCTTGGCTTTGAGTAGCGTCGCTTCTTTGATTTCATTCCATTCGCTCGGGAAACTGATCAGATCTAGGCTTTTATAGAATCTATCACAAAGCTTCAAAGCAATACAACAACTCTTGAATAGGTGATCTATGGTCTCTTCATTTCGTCTGCATATAAGACAACTCGCGTCCGGGATGCTCATATACTTGATGATACGATCACGAGTGTTGAGTCTTTCCCAGAAGGCGAGCCATAGGATGAACTGGTGTCGAGGGATAATCTTTGTTGACCATACAAAAGGAGCTCATTCTACTTTCTGCACTTTTTCTCGGGTTACCTCCATAATTTTCTTCGATACCAACTTCCCATTGTCCTCAGCATTCAATTCATGAATACCCGGTCTGTCGTGTAGTTGTATGTTACTTATATGATCAAGTATCATATGTCCTTCTGGATTTCTTCTCAAGAGTGAGTCCCAATTCATGTATTTAATGTCTCTGATTTTCGCTTATGCACAGTCCCTTCTGATACATGTATTTTAAAACTCCTCCTTGAGGATGATAGGCTGGTTTTCGAACCAGGGGTCGTGCCAGAATATAGTGCCTTACCCGTCCCCTAGCCGGATGTCATAAAGATCAGTAATATCGCTTCTTAGTCTAAGAATCTTTTTCAGAGAGCAACTCATACCTTCATGAATTTTGTAGGTCCAAATGCTGATTTCGTATTTCACAAACCTCGTATTCACCCATTTGATCCATAGTGACTCCTGATTGCGCTCTAAAGCCCACAGATGCTTGAAGGTGAGAGATTTGTTCCACTCTATTTTACTTTCTTTCCTCCTCTTCCGCTACTGCCCTAGATAAAGTTCATCATTAGCGTGTCGAACTCCTTCATTACCTTCTTCGGAATGACCATCTGCTGCACCCAGTAGCCAACTGTGCTTATGACCATAGTTTTGATAAGTTCGATCTTCCCTACATAAGAAAGTTTTTTCGCTGCCCAACCAGATATCATGTTTTTTAACTTTCAATCAACGGCTTGTAGTATGAGATCTTGATCAGCTTTGCGGTTAACGGAATTCCTAAGTACATTACGGGAAAACTGTTTTCCTTGATGCCCATGATGTTAAAGATATCCTGCTTTATTTTGTCCTTCATGCCTCCATAAAATGACACACTTTTGCTTTCATTAATAGTTAAACTTGTAATCTTAGAAAAGAACAACATTGTTGTTTTTATAGGAAATGTAAAAGGTGAATAAAAAAAGGACATTGACAATAGTAGTATTATTAATAATAAAACAATATATAAAAAAAATAAAACAATAATATGTACATATAATAATAATAATCATAATATTAATAATTGTGATGTTATTGTTAGTAAAGAAAATATATTTTGTGTTTTAATATTACAAAAAAAAACAAAACAAAGAGGGGGGTTTCAAACATGACCTACCCCACAAGGAAGCTAGCCAGCTGGGAGGACAAAACTTTCAACCGACCTAAAAATGACAAAAACGGTTATTTTTAATAGTCGCAAACATATTTATTTAGGCGCAAAACTTGTCACTAACGAACTCGAATTCAAGACATCGGGGAGATGGAGGATATTCACCTCTCATTACTACTAAGCTAGAAGAGAGGATTTGAGGCTATATTTCGTGCCAAAAATAAGATCATGCATGCATTGTATATTTGTTTTGCATTTTCAAATCAGCACATTGAATTCAAACGGACCTCACGAACTCCAGAAGATACTAAACGAGGCTTATGACCTACCAAAATGACCACAATAGATCCATCTACAAAATTGCACAGACCCCAATTCGTTATTCTTCACGAGATGAACCCAATTCGCATCCCAAAGTAGAAAACGTTCCAGTTGCGGCATACTGGGACAAGCTCCATTCAATCGTTGATAACTTTGTCCACAATCCATCAAAACGAGCAAGCCAGCTATCCAAATGACCACAACCCGATAAGGTTTCATTTGGAACTTGCAAATCGGGAGAGCTGGCGGAAGTGTGGTGTTGTGCACATGACCTAACTGGAAGTAGCCCCACTTCAAATGAAGAGAATTTGAGCTTCACTTGACTATTTCGGGCGCACAAGTTAGCAAAAGAAAGGCCAAATAATTAGTTTTTGAATGACACATACCACATCACTCCATTCAAGGTGTACAACCCAAAAAGATCATGAAGGTCAACTATCTCCAATTGAAGCTAACCGGAAGTAGCCTGCCTTCAAAATTGGATTCGTTTCACTATTTTGAGTCCACGAGGTACCAAAAGAATGGGGAGAGAAATAAATTTCGAATGCAAGTGGCATTTACCCACCAGGAAAAGTGTGCAGCTCGGGAGAAGCCTCTAAGTGTGGTTGAGCCAATGTAAACTGTTGAAATTTCCATAAGCGATATCAAAAGCTATGGTACACCCCGTGTTGGCTACAAAAAGCTCAAAGTGTAGACCATAGCAAACTCTATAGGGTAGTTACAACATTGGGCTGTTAATCAACCGCCAAGAGCATCAACCAGTTGGAGGTAGTTTATTTTAATTTTTAATTGACGGTTTTAAAACCGCCACCAAGGGTCACCTATTTAATCTAGGCTTTTAGGGTTAAGTTAGGGGAGCTAAAGAGATCATACGATGAGAGAGAGCTAGCGAGATAGACTAGTTTGAAAATCAACATTGTTGTCTTCAAGCTCCTACTAGAGAATACCTTGTCGCTAACTTGCATCATGCATTCGTGTGTTTCTTAGAGCTTGCTAGAAGTTTCTCCACTAAGAGTAAGTTTCTTAATCACTTTGTAACACAAGCAATCAAATAATATACATGTCGTAACGGAATGCGATAGATGATGTAAGCAATAAAGAATGACACAAGTTTAACGTGGTTCATCAAGATAATTAAAACTTGGCTACGTCCACCAGAAAGAGAGAATATTATTGAGGAGATCAATACAGAAATTACATCAATACATACTAGGGTTATGACACAAGTTTATATAACACTCGGTCCCCGAAACCCTAATAGATACAGAACTAGTACTGGAAACAATGCTCTCAAGGCAAAGATTTCATATTTCTAAAGTGCTCGACTACACATTTAAATAAGCTTCCACTAGGTCAATACTAATATTTTGGCAATAATCTCCAAAATATTATCACAATACTTTCCTAGTTATATTACCATAACAAAAGATCACATTTCCTTTTGTGTTAATCTTATTTTCTTATATCAAGATTACACACCAAAAATATATACTTTCCTTTTGTTCAATATTCTTTTTTCTTGCATCATCAATTCAAGACATCTCAACAAATCTCCACTTTGACTTGAATTCCCTCAAATGTGCCAAATGCATTAAATCAATGTCCAAATATTCTATCTCCTCTCTCTAATTCAGATTTGTCATAAGACAACTTAACAGATGCATTCGACAATGTTAGATGGCCCATATGCATTCGCCGGTGTCGGATGACCTAAATGCACTCAACGGTGCTGGATGGCACAAATGCACCGTCAGTGTCGGATGGTCCAGATGCACTCGCCGGTGTCGGATGGACCAGATGCACTCGTTGGTGCCAAATGGCCCAGATGCACTCGCCGGTGCTAGATGTCCCAGAAGCACTCGCCTATGCTAGATGGCCCAGATGCATTCACCGATGTCGGATGGCCCAGAAGCACTCGCCGGTGTCGGATAGTCCAAATGCACTCGCCGGTGCCGGATAGCCTAGATGCACTCGCTAGTGTTAGATGGCCAAGATGCACTCGTTAGTGCCAGATGTTCTAGAAGCACTCGTCAGTGCCGGATGACCCAAATGCACTCGTCAGTGCTAAATGACCCAGATGCACTCGTCGGTGCTAAATGACCCAGATGCACTCGCCAGTGTCGGATGTGGTTTATATGAATTAGTCAATGTCAGATGTGGTCCTAGACGCATTACTCAATGCTATAGGTGGCCCAAATTCAATAGTCAATGCCAAGGATGACCCAAACGCATTAGTTAATAATAGAGGAAGCCTATATGCATTAGTTAATGTCAAGGATGGCCCAAACGCATTAGTCTATGCTAGAGGTGGTCTAGATGCATTAGTCAATACCAAGAGGTGACCCAGATGCATTAGTTAATGCCAAGGATGACTCAGACGCATTAGTCAATGCTAGAGGTGGCCCAAATGCATTAGTCTGTGTCAATGATGGCCCAGATACATTCGTCAATGCTAGAGGTGACCTAGATGCATTAGTCAATGCAAGGATGACCTAGATGCATTTGTCAATTCTAGAGATGGCCTACATATATTAGCCAATGTTAGAGTTGGCCCGGATACATTAGTCAATGTCAGTGTTAGACTAGGTGATATATTGTCTCTCTCTTCTAGATCCAGAGTTATCTCCAAGACAGTTTAACAGCTTCTTTGGTAACCCTAATATTCAAGTCTACTCAGCAATACATTTATATGTTTTATCAGTCACTTTCAGTTTCGTTCTTAGTTTTACTTCTCTTCTCCGTCTAGTTGTGATCCAATGGATGCTTATTTAAATCCTTAACTGCTTGAGTACATCTGAATGCTTAATCGTTTTGAAGAATTGATCAACCAAATGCTTTTTGAATTTTCTAATGAGTTTAGTGTTGGAATACTAGTAGATAAAATATTCTTTAATGCAAGAACAATAACAACACCGAACAATTGCGAAAACGGAAAAATGCAACTAAAGAACACATTCACAATATTTATAGTGGTTCGGCCAAAACAAGTCTATGTTCACTTTCGAAGCACAAGAGGCTCTCAACTCTATTATCAAGGATGTTACATGAGTATAACAATTATTCTCTCATAATTAAAACTCACACACAACTCACAATAAAGCGATGCTCTTAAGGAAAAGACTTGGCTTTCTAAAGTATTTGAGTGCACCTTTAAATATACCTCAATTAGATCAATATCAATATTGTCCAAAACCTTCAAAAATCTTACAAAATATTCTTACCGTATTTCCTAATTATATTTACATAACAAAGATCTAATTTACTTTTGTCACAATCTTATTTTATAATATCAAGCTTATACACCAAAAAATATAGTTTATTTTTGTTGAAAATACTCTTTTATTGTACCAAGATTGTGTACCATGAATATATCATATTTGTAATATTGTAAATCCATTCTCAACACTGCACTTTGATTTATAAGCTATCTCCCTCTTGTCTTCCATTATTTTCTTTGTCAACAAGAAAAGTCTTCATAGCTCCCAAATCTATGAACTATCAACATATCAGCAACATTGTCACATTCTTGATAACAATTTCTCTTTACTCGATTATGCTTCTCTCAATGTATAACCCCACATCAAAATTTAATGTAGAAAACCCCTTCGACAAGAGTATTAAACCAAGAGACCCTTATGTCGCTTAAATTATTCACTATACCACATATAATGGGTTACACAATATTTTTTCAAATTAAGATTTACAATCTAACGAATTACATAAGCCTTCAAAAATAACATTATCGTCAAATATGATACATACATATAAAATGTATCTTTACCAATGGTGAAAATACCTAAACCTAGGTATCTAGGGAGAGAAGGGAAATTAGTTGAAGAAAAATGGTTTTTTCTTCTAACACCTTCCTCCCTTTTGATTCGTTTCCCTCTCTTTGTCTTGTTCTTCTCTCTAGAATTTACAATCTCACAAATTACATAAATCATCAAGAACAACATCATCATGAAATATATCACATAAATATATAATGTATATTTACAAATTGTGGATATAAATAAGCCTTGATATCTAGAAAGTGAAAAGAAAGTAGTTGAAAAAACATAAATTTTCTTACTAACACTTGCCTTCGTCTTGATTCGCCTCCCTCTCATTATCTACTTCTTTTCAAATTTAGGTATCTATCGAAAACTAAGGACACCCAAAATAAACTTTCATCGTCTACTTCCTCAAAATAAGATACTAATTGAAAGTCGAGAAGATCCAAGACGAACTTCCATCGTCTACTTCCTTAAAATCAAATATCTATCGAAATCGATGACACCCAAGATGAACATTCATCATCTACTTCCTCAAATAAGACCCAAGACAAACATCCATCTTCTATTTTTTTCAAAATCAATATCTGTCGAAAATCGAGGACACCCTAGACGAACATCTTCTACTTCATCAAAGTAAGATACTAATCAAAAGCCGAGAATACCCAAGACAATCTTCCATCGTCTACTTTATAACAAATAATTAGGTATCTATCGACATCTCTTTACTCAAGCTCAAGATCTAGCAAAACATTTGTCACACATTTTGCCTTGAACTTTGCACACTCAATCAACTTGAACCACATACTTTTCCTTGAACAAATTAAATTTCAATCTACTAGTTTTTTTAAATAATGTTACAACAACTAGCAATTCAAAAATATTTTTTTAAGACATACTAACTGTCTTCAATTGTTCTCACCATTGTTAATAGTTTCTTCAAAAGAAATCGCGAATGTTCCTCCATTTAATTGATCGAGTCTCTCATATAGCCCCCTTTTCATGAATAAGAATCAAAATAAAGCTCTCATTCATCTTCTCGCATTAGATGACAATTAAATGATCTCATTCGTTTTTGAATTGACTAAGTATCTCATTTATTCCCTTTTAAGGTCTCAATCTTCTTCACAATAAGATGATAAATCAAACATCTCATTAATCTTAACTATGATCCTAAATACATGGACAATTAAGATATAACAAAGAAGTACCCAAATTATCAACTTTGAATTGATTAAGCCTCTTATCTAGCCTCTTTTTCATGACTAGAAATTTCACTGTCCTATTCATCTTCTCACATTGAATGATAATGCAATGATTTTTTCTTGGTTCATTTGAGAGTTTCTCTCATAATGTCTTCACCTAAACTTATAAGTGACTTATATTTGTCTTCCTCTTCTTAGTAATTCATTCATATTGTGTTTTAACTAGCAATATGACAATCCTTAATCACTTGCGTACTTAATGAAATCTTGCAATTTGGCCCAAAGGATTGCCTTGTCAACATGTAGATAATATTGTCATCAATGCCTTTTTAATAAGAATTATTGTGTATCATTTTTTCCTTCATCAATGACCAAGGATACATCCCCACCAAGGTCATCCTCCTCCCCAACATTAGAATAAATCTCAATGGTCCCATGATAATTTTTTCTTGGCAGTGTGCATATTTGATGACATATCTCAACCCGAGTTGTGATTTCACTTGAGTCACTACTTGTGTCTTTATTATGTGTGCTCTAGCTTTGTCAAATTTCACATCTCGACTTAGCATAACATTTCCACCATTTTCCAGCCAAACTTTATACCTTTGACATTTTCTAAAAATTCAATACAGAAAAATTTCTTTACCCTTGGATCCAACTTCCCTTACATTACCATGAGTTAATGTTCTTGCACCAAGAACTCCATTCTAACCCAATTTTTGCAAGTCCTTGAGGACAAGCCTTAGATGCCAGAAATTTGATGTATACTGTGTGACCTCGAATATAATAACTAAACATACTTGTGAGTTACCTGGTAGAGAATACAAATTATTTTTATTACTTTTCCATAACAACTAAAGTACCTTGCTCACCAACAATTGTACATCTCTTGCCTTCCAAACATAACCATTAAACTTCTTTAGTTTTAGGTAATCTTTTATGAAGTGTCTTTCCTCTTAACACCAGAAACATTTTACATTTTCTTTAGTATTCAACATAAACTTAGAACACTTACTGGTCTGCATTTTTTATCATGATGTTGTTACCTCTTGTAAATACACCTTCTCCATTGTCTGTTTGTCTATAATATGCCCTCTTGGTTTGTTCCTTGGACATCAAGTAACTCATACTTTTTCCACCTCAAACTTGACAATCATTCATACCAACAAGACCTACGACTTGGACATCTTTTAGAACCCTCCCTAGAACTTGTCAAGAACCCTCGAAGGATCATCCAAGTTCTTTAGCTTACTCTACTCTTGTTCATCCTCGCTCTGATACCACTTGTTAGGATATCAGGAGATGAAGTATATATCCCTTAATACAATACAATAACAACACCGAACAATTGCGGAGAAAGAAAACAACTAAAGAATGCATTCACAATATTTGTAGTGGTTCGACCAAAACAAACCTACATTCACTTTTGAAGAACAAGAGACTCTCAACTTTATTATCAAGGATGTTATATGTGTATTATAATGATTCACTCATAATGAAAGAGCACACACAACTCACAAGGAAGCGATGCTCTCAAGGCCAAACTTGTTCTTTAAAGTGCCCGACTACACTTTGAAATAAGCTCCAATTAGTTTAATATCAATATCTTGTCAAAAACTCTCAGAGAGCTTCCAAAATATTTTTATTATATTTCATAATTGTATTTTCATAAAAAAATATTTAATTTATTTTTGTGATAATCTTATTCCGTAATATTAAGATTATACACCAAAAGATATAATTTCCTTTTGACGAATATACCATTTTCTTGTACCAAGATGGTGTACTATGAATATATTATATTTGTAATATTATAATCCATTCTCAACAGACCTCATTGTTCTTGAACCTCGACTCAAGAACAGAGGTTCGCATGAGTATCGGTTTACATAATCGAGATGTATGATCAATACAATCTCGAGAATTCAGTGTTAGTTTAGTTTAGAAGAATGGAAAAATAAAACGACTATGCCTGATTGATTGTGATGATTCCGTAGAGAATGATTATAGACATTAGGTTTAGCCATGCTCTCTCAATCACTAAGTGCTTTGAGTTGACGAGGAGACGAGCAGTTCGCTTCTCGCAATTCTCTTCGTTTGTTTTCCTTTTTCTCTCTATTGGTTTCCGGTTGAATTTTGTAGAACTCCGACCGAGATTAGCTCTTTATTTGGATGTATCACCTACATAGGGTTTGTAATGATCATTAAACATCAGATGAACCTTCAATTGCATGAAATCTGTATTTGAAAGCGGATATTATTTCGTTCAGGTAAAAGGCGACTCGATAATCGTGAGAGAATGATCTAAGCTTTCTGTTGAGAACCGTTAATAACTGAAGCTATTGTTGGCTTTCTGGTTCCAATTCATATTACATGTTAAAATACTTGACTTATGTGGCTGATGGATTTGTGCAGCTGAATGATTTGATGACATGGCAATTAAAATTGGAATATCAGGTTTATGTGGTAGGGAGTGATTTCTACTGAATTGATTAGCTTAAGGACCGGTCACTATACATCTAGTCTTCCTTCAGGCCTGTTTGGTTTCATGTTTATTTTTTCTATCTCATTAAAATCATTTGAAGGTTCAAACAATTTTAGAAAAATTCTAAAAGAAAATATATAATGACTTATGGATTTTTTTCTGTATTTTACTATGCAAGTGTTGATATTTTAGGGACTATTTGATCAGATATCTTTTAGCCTACTTGTAGTAGCTATAAACTTGTGTTTTGCTACTTCAAAAATAAAAATATCTTCATGTTCCTGGAATAAAATCTCAAGAAATAATGTGCTGACCATAATTTTTGGAATTATCTCAGGTTTTTTTCCCCTCTTTTCGCCCACATCATTTAGGTATTTTTCGACTATTATTGTAACACTTATTTTATTGCTTACAAGTATGATATATACGTATGTTTCTAGGAATGATCGAGAGTCATCCGATAGATTATGCTAGGGCATAGATAGAAAACTTAGATGTATGTGGTTATGTTGGAATTCTTTTAGATTAAAAACATGTGTAAGTTGTGTTTTAATAATGATCAAGAGTTTCGGAGTAGAGCTCTAGAGCTTCTTTGATGAGAACCAATAGTCTATTTTCGCATTCATTTTGCTCTTCCAGATTGTTAATTTTCTTTCAATTTTAACGATAATTTGATCCCAAAAAGTTTTGGAATGTGCTTTCTTCTGTTGGATAAGGAATGTTCTATTTCATTTTAATTGTCTCTCGAGTATTATTGCGAGTTCAGTTTTTATCTATTATAAGTGGAATTTATGCATTTTAATGTGTATTTCTTGAATGGACGTGTTTTTTATTTGATTTTGTTGTTGTTTTATATTTTATTGTATTTTTCAAAAGTATTTTTTTTGTTGTGTATTTGTTATACTAAAATATTGATCTCCATTTTATCTACTAAACTCTTTAAATAAAAAGTTTCATATTTTACATAAAAAATGAGAAAGTGAATAAATAAATAATGATGCTATTGTTATCAATTAGTATGAGATTTTGATAATATTTTAATAAAAAATTTAAAATAATTATGTTCATTTTTTTTTATCCTAAAGTTAATATAAAAGTTATCGCGTGAATTAAAAATATGATTGTTATTGACTGTACGAGATAATGATAATATTTTAATAAAATTTAAACCAATTATGTTCCTTTTTATTTTATTTATGTATTCTAAAGTTATCATTAAAGCTAACATTTATCACGTGGTTCTAAAATATTGATAGTGTGGAAAAAAATTTCAAGAATAGTCAAAAAGAAGTCTTCCACTTGTTGGTAGTGTTTTAATTTGAGTATTTATTTAATTAAATTATTGGTTATCTTCTTAAGATTAATCCTCGCCCATAATTAGCCTTCATAATTTTCTTTCTTTGTGGAATATCTTAGAAAAGAAAAAGAAAAAGAAAAAAAATATGTGCTATAGAGTTTGTTTGAATGTTTTCTTTATCTTATTCTTTTATGATAACTAAATTATTCTAATTATTTAAATTGTTTAATATAACTGTTTTTTTATCAGTCTAAGTAATTTTTTAATGTAACCAATCAATCTATTAAGTTATAGGTCTTTCGGGAGAGTGATACAAATCTATAAATTCAAAATAATTATATTTTCTAAAATGTTTTCTTCATTAGATTTAATTCAAAAACTAAAAATTTATTTTCTAAACGTCATTTAACGAATTTGATTTTTTAATATTTTATTAAACTAAAAAATAAAAAAAAAAAAAAAAATCTCAAATTAATCAACATAAATTGAGGACACATCAACCAATGAATCCGTCTCTTGTATCAAATTAAGATATTCCATAAGTTGTAAAAAAAAAAAAGAACATTCGGGTGTTAGCAAATATCATTTAAACAATTTTTTTTATTAAGTTTTTGTTTGGATTTTGAAATTCTTATTTTAATCTAGGTTCATCATCTAGTCGAAATAAAAAAAGATTGCTTAAGCCCAAACTGATGATCCAATCCTTTACTCTCTTTATTTTATTTTTTTTGACATATTATTCCTCTTCATTAATTCAGAATAACAAATAGTGAAACATTATTACATTATTGCAAATATGAATCACAAGAAAGTTATATCAAAACGTAATTCTGATCATCTCACTCATATTATTAATGGTATTATTAAATATAAAATCTAATAAAAAAGTTTTTGTCTAAAAATACAAAAGATTTTAAATTAAAATTCAACTAAAATCGCATTAATTTGAAGTAAGGGTCGTTACTGTATGAAACTCTGGATTGGGCTTGTTTTTTTTTGTTTTTGTTTTTTTAATTTACTTTTATTTGTATCCTTAAAATTTGTCAAAATGTTGTAATCTCCCATTAGTTTATTATAAGGTGTATAATCTTGGCTTTAAAATTTGTTCTTTTGGGTCCACCCAGTTTGTTTCGGAATTTATGTGATAACGTTTGACATATCTCCCCTTAAGACAATTTGTTATGTGTAGGTTTCATGTTATTTTTGGGTCCTGTCTTCATAATCTTTATTTTAATTTTTTTCAATAAAATAAACTGTTAAAAAAAATAATAAGTGACAATGAGTGTTTTTACAAATAAAATAACAATATTCTCAGATTCATACACTCTTAAAACTATATTGTAAATCCAAGAATTATAAAAAGGATTAATATTTATAATACTTCCTATACATTTAACTATGTTTTAAATATCTTTCTATACATGATTTTGTTTGAAATTGTTTCTCATACATTTATTTTTGTTTAAAATTATTTCTTATACATTTATTTTTATTTTAAATTTCTCATTATGCATTTATTTTTATTTTAAATTGATTCAATTATATTATAGCGTAAATATCTAAAACCATTTAAAATGTTATAAAACCATTGATCCGTGTTCAAACAGACACAAGTCCTTTTATAAGTAATATATTCAATTTTTATTTTTCTAAGTTCTATGGCGGGCAAAAATTTTATATTAATCTTAAGATTATTTCTTTAACTCCATTCTCAAATAGCGATGTATTCCATTTCTAGACAACGATGTAGACTAATGTGACGATAATGATGTTGTTACTCATTCATCTCCTCCATATTTTAGATATTGTGTGTTTGTTGTGCATGCCCCCAAATCATTTCCAAGCAATAAAGAATATATATATATATATATATATATATATATTTAAAATATAAATATTATGATAGAAATTATTAAATGTAAAATATAACATCGTAATAAAAACATGCTTGAATCGGCCGTCTATACATTACTTTTGGTGATCCCCTCAGTGAGAATATATGTAATTTGATTTTGAAGATGAAATGATTTTATTAATCAAAATAAGTTTTAATCAAAGAATGTAAAACACAACCTAGTTAGAGCAAGACTATTGATACTTTTAAATTAGTTATTAAGATATTCAAATTTCGACCATAAAATAAAAATTGTTCATACATAGAGTTAGATTCTTCGTATCGATTGAAATATTTTAACTATTTTAAAACTAAAAAATGTATAATAAGCAATTTTAAATAAAAATAAATGTAAAAAAATATTTCAAATAAAAACATGCATAAAAAATATTTAAACTTAGTTAAATATATACATTAAACATTTTACATTATATATATTACCCGTTATAAAACTTATTTAAAATGAATGTTCAAATATAATATATTATATAATATTAGGTGTGTTTTTGTAGGATTTGAAATAGAGACCAATCATAAGAAATGAGGAACATGAATCACTATTTTTTTTTTTAAATATTAGATATATATTTCATTTAAAATAATAAAATATTTTAAATAATTATTTTGTTTAAATTTTTATAATTTTAATTTACATATATATATATATATATATATATATAATTTATTTATAATGATTAAAATCAATAATAATTTAAAATTTTACAATACTTATCATAATTTTGTCAAAGAGAGAAAGATATCATAATTTATTTCAAAATTACAGGCGTGTCATTGAATATTGGAACGATGTCAAATATTGTTGTTTAAGTTTAAAGTTTTATTGATTCCACAACCTAGTATGAGCAAGCTAGCTAGGCAGCCTTTACAAAAGTTGAACATACAACCTTAATATTATTGCTAAAGTATTTAATAAATTAGATTAGATTACTTTTATTAATTTAAATACTATATTTCAATATAACATTCAATTTAAATAAAAACTAATATTTGTTTTCTTATTAAGGCCCAAACTTTGGGCCTGCCCTAACACCCTATATATATATATTCAAAACACATATGTTGGTTATTTATTATCATAAGATAATTTATGGTTTTCATAATTAAATGAATCTAAAGAAAAATTGAATATTTCAAGAAAAAAGCATCAAATATATTAAGGGAATGCATGCATCATCAAATCAAACATTTTTTTTCAATAAACACTAGATTTTTACATAGGATAACAATCTCCTTATTAAATATCACACACATTATTCAAAGTAAAAGAGGTGACGGTAAAGAGAACATGTCTCACATACATGGATAGGTTTGATAAATATTTACTAGGTTATCTATGATCATA
The DNA here is from genome assembly GCF_907164915.1 of Impatiens glandulifera. NCBI lineage: Eukaryota > Viridiplantae > Streptophyta > Magnoliopsida > Ericales > Balsaminaceae > Impatiens > Impatiens glandulifera. The sequence goes on along the minus strand of NC_061865.1, from coordinate 54,038,590 downwards.
TATCCTTTATAGACTCAAAGCTCTTAACCAACCAAGTCGACTTATTCTCGTTTGATTCTTCTTTGTCACCAGGATAGGCGGTCACATCAGGACGTGGTTCAAATTCCTTAGAAAACATCTTATTCTTTTGTGCTCCATCTTTTTTGTCTTCGGGATAGGCTGACACATTTGGTCGCGGTTCAAAGCCTTCGACAAATTGTTTCTTTCTTTGTGCTTCATCTTTTTGGTCACCAGGATAGGCAGAAACATTGGGCCTTGGCTCAAAGTCCTTGGAGAACGATTTATTTTCTGCTTGTACTTTATCTTTTTTGTCTCCGGGATAAGATGATACGTTTGGTCTTGGTTCGAAGTCCTCAACAAATGACTTCTTCCCTCGTGCTTCCTCTATTTTGTCGTCAGGATATGAAGAAATGTTTGGTCTTGGTTCAAAGTCCTCAGCAAATGACTTATTCCCTTGCGCTTTTGCTCTTTTGTCTCCGGGATATGAAGACACGTTTGGTCTTGGTTCAAAGTCCTCAGCAAACGACTTCTTCCCTCGCGATTCATCTTTTTTGTCTCCGGGATATGAAGACACGTTTGGTCTTGGTTCAAAGTCCTCAGCAAACGACGTCTTCCCTTGCCTTTCCTCTTCTTTGTCTCCGGGATATGAAGACACGTTTGGTCTTGGTTCAAAGTCCTCAACAAACGACTTCTTCCCTTGCCATTCCTCTTTTTTGTCTCCGGGATATGAAGACACATTTGGTCTTGGTTCAAAGTCCTCAACAAATGACTTCTTCCCTTGCGCTTCCTCTTTTTTGTCTCCAGGATATGATGACACATTTGGACGCGGATTAAAGTCGTCAACAAATTGTTTCTTTCTTTGTGTTTCATCATTTTTGTCACCAGGATACGCAGATACATTGGGCCTCGGCTCAAACTTGTCTGAGATGCCATAACTTTTTTCAGTGTGACAATCGTCGGTTCCTCTTTCCCCTTCAGGTACTAGAGGTGGCACCGACATGGTGCCACGAGGAAGAAGGCCTTCTAGGGCTTGGGGCATAGTGTTGTCTTTTACATTTCTCCAATATTGTTCTGCCCCAGCCTCTCTTCTTGCTCCATTACTGCTGCTAGCAAGCTGTAGTTTAGATAATAATTAACTAAAAGAACAATATGTATAATATAAGTAGTGAATTAGGGTAAAGGAGTTGAAAACCTAACCATAAGTAGAAGCATTGACAAGAATGTGAGTAGGAAACTGGCTGCAACTGATACCATAATTTAATTCTCAACTTGATATTATTGGGTTGTTTTGTTTGTGTTCAACTCTTGCATGAGGTTTTCTATTTATACACATTTTTTCCATTCCTCTAGTCTTTAATTGATCAAGAGTTGTAATACTCAATGATTGAATGAATTGAATAATAATATCAGCAATTATATTATTTTTTCTAAACCAATGAGATGGAGAAGGCCATGAATTCACTCTATTTTAATATTCTTAATCCCAAAATTAGATAAAGAGGATAAACAAATGGGAAATATAAATATACTTTTGATTATGATTTCTTATCCATTAACAAGTTTATATATTTCAACAATCATATTCATTCAATTTTTTTATTTAGAACTTTCATTTCGAATAAAACCCAATTGTATAAATAGTAGTTCATTTCATATCATGTAACTTAAACATTAGAACAAAAGCAAGTTAGACTTCCCTTGTAGCTGAGGTGCATGATGGAAAATTAAATCAGTGATATCGTCGAGTTGCGAATATTATTCAATAACTTAGAACAATTTAGGCTTATGGATACTTTTCTTTTGAAAGAATAAAACAATTTTCATTAATTCATATTTTTATGGAGATCACAAATCATGTAAAAAAATCAGTTCATTATATTCAAGTTACTACCCAAATGGTCATAAGTTACCATCAAAGTACCAAATAGACAAATCATCAACAACATCATGTTTGATTTGCTTTAATTTTTTCTCTTAATTTATACTCACATTCTTGTCAATAATAATATTAATATGGAAAAAATAATTAAAACACTCACTAAAACTTCTGGAAAAAAATTTAAAATAGAATAGTTTACCCGTGCTTAATTTATTACCGACACTAATATAAGCGACACTATTTAAGCGTCGTTAAATTTCGTCGACCCTATTTTACACTGAAATAAACGCCGGTAAAATAAACGCGACGTTTATTTGCGCCGACAAATGTCATTTTTACGTCGAAAAAGGTGTAGTTTGTTGTAGAGTTTAAGAAAGGTTTGGAAAGGTCAGACCAAAAAATGCAAGCTCCAAACTGATAGGGAGCTTTCAAGTTTTTCTTGCTCGATGGTTAGATAAAATGGATCCTTCATCTAGAAGGGAGGAAACCATTTCACAAATCATGTACTAGTAAATGTCGCGAATTTTGTAATAAAAAGTCGGGAGGCCAACTCCATTTAATAAAACCTTTAAACATATAAAATTATGAAAATAAACAAATCCTAAAAAAATAATGATGATATGCAAAGTACAACATTCTCGATTACTGTTTATCGAATCATTTGTGAAACCCCAAATAATCGTTGCGTTTGTCGAACATTTGTTTACTTTCATAGAACACTTAATGATTTCTTCCCTCTTTTTTCGCTTATCTTTTGCATTTGATTGAGTGTACAAATTTTTGTGAAGGGTCGTTCTCCCTTAATGCAAATAGTATGTTTCAAAATGTGATTTTTTTTCTTAATCATATCTAATATTCTCAATATTAATACAATATATCATTAGCATTGCTTCTCATTTCAGTTAAATGTTTTTAGTGAAAAATGATATTGAATGTTTATTCCATTATTAATACTTTATATAAACTTCCATATCTGTTGAGATTCCTATGCTCGCTGCACTATGAAGATTATTAGAGAGATCATTCTTGATGCAATTGAAAACAAAAAATCGATCGGTTCAGAAGATGAAGTTTAAGAATGTAAGTAACACATGCTCAGACAAGGGAAACTTGTGACGATGAGGAATTTAATCTCGACGAGGAGGGGAAATTCATATGCAAAATATATCGACAATCACGTAACTATTATTAAAAAGATTTGTAAGAAGAAATTTTATCACTAGGTTGTTGAGTTCCATTCTTCTACTTTTCCCCTTTTTCCTTTTCATGATTTCAGTTTGAAAAAAATCATCTTAGTTTAGACTTTAGAGAGTTTTTTTTTTTCATTTTATATAGATATTGATTTGCTTTTGTAGTGTTGTAAATATTTTAAAAAAGTATTTTGGTTAATAATTAATTAACACATGTTAGACGTCCTGATTAATTTAAATATAAGGTTAACATCAACATCCAGTAATTATTTTTATTAATGTATACAAATAAATCATTTACTTAGATATCTTAATTAAGTTAGGTAGACCAAAACCGATAATTAAACTCAAATTTTCATTTGATTATTAATTATTATACGGACAAAATAAACAAATGATATGGATCAAAGGATTATTAATGATTTCCAACCAATATATGATAACAAGGACAACTTAATTAGATATAAAATTGATGGATTAGAGGATTCTTAATGTTAATTAATTTTAAGACGTCCAATTATTCATGATGACAAGGACAGAATAAATAATTGATTAATTGAATATCTTGTTCAATCATTAATTTTTTTTGAAAATTGTTATATGATTTTATTTATAATCACTCTCTTGAAAAATAAAATTGTATACATGTGATCAGTTGAATGGTGGGAATGTATTAAGTTCAGAAGAGAAGATTGCCTAAACATAGTAGTGAGAAATCAACAACTTTTTTTCTAAGAAATTAATTTAAGGAATTACATATGGAAAATTAATTAGTAATAATATAAGATAACATCTACAAAATCAATTTTTTTTTTTTTGATGATTTAGGTATCAAATTGTATATAAAATTTACAAAAATAAAACTTACAATAAAAAAAATCAACGATAATCATGCAATTTGTGGTGAATTCCTTTAAAGATACACTAATTTGAGCTCATGAACAATAAGGGTTGAAGTAGAGAAAATAGAACAAATCAATAAAACAATGTTGAAAAAATATCTACCAAATATTTTCAAAACAAAATCAATTTTATTCATTTGTGAATTTATTTGTGAATTTAATATAAGGTATTTATAATTTTATGGGGTCTCATTCAGTCCATAATGCATTTTTATTTAATTACATCTTAACAATTTGTGTTATAATTTATAATTTATGGCTTTTAATTTTTTTTCTTCTAAAGTTAGTGCAATTCTCATTAAAAAATTTTTTTATCTCAATCTTTCAAAATCAACTAGTTTCCTAAAACACATGTTGATTTTAGTTAGTATGAAACCCGTCCAATCTTATCATGGTAAGGATAGATTCATGAATTAGAGTTGTAGTGAGATTTAAAAAACAAATTGAGGTAGGCTTATAAAAAGTAAAAGAAAAATTATGGATAATAAAAAATCACTTTAATTTTTTTTTAATTAAAAAAAATGATTATTATAACTTGTGATAAAATACTTAGTTTTCAAATAAATTATTTAATTACCACTATACGATTTTTCTATTAATAGATAAAAAAAATTTTAAGAAATGAGTAAAAATAAGAGGAAAAATGAAACTCTGTCCAATGAATTACGATAACAAGATGCTAAAAGAAAAAATATTATAGCAAAATAATTAATAATGAATTATCCAACAAAATAGACTGATTATAATCTGATGAAAATAGATTGTTTATAATTGGAATAAATTTAATTTGAATTTATTTTAGGGTAAGCAATAAGATTTGAATGTACTTTCTTCACCTTAGCCTAAACCTTAAACCCAAGTGATTATGTAACATCCACCCTCATGTCCAAATATATGTGTAAATTAATGACTTTGATATATATAGTATTGGTAATTAAATTCATAAATTTGTTGACTATACAACAAAGAGCAGAAACATTGTTGTCTTAATATTTTTTTAAATATTAATGCATATGAATATTTATTAAATTTTGAAAAATAAGTGTAGGTTATAATATGATCTTAATTAGAGTATTTTTATTCCTAAGGTAGACAGATAAACCAATGTCTGTCCTTTTATTATATTTTACATACAAAGTCAGTAGCATATATATAATATAATGTCCTCCCAAATTATTATAAAATTATTAAATAGCAGTTTTATAGAGATTATGTACATCATCCCAAGAAAACAATAAATCTCTATCATCTCATAATAGAGCCAGCATGTTTGGTTAGTTTGATTTGGGTTTTCTTGGAAAGCATTTTAAGATTTTTTTTTTATCAAATTTTAATTATATCATAACAGTATATTTTAATCATCAAATAACTCATAATTCTATTAACTAAAATAATCTTATTTTATTTTTATTAATTTCAATTTTAAAAATAAAAAGATATTATAGTAATTCAACCGATTAAAACTAAATAACCTACTTTTTTTTATATCAAACTAACATTTAAAAAAAATCAAACAAACTCTAACAACGTGTTTGGCTGGAGTTTCTTTTATATAGATTTGTAAATTAAATTTTATAAATATTAAATCTAATTATGTTTTGGGATAACTATGACATAAAAAAACATTATTACATAAATAGTGATTATTTCTCCTTTTTTTTTATTGAAGTAATATATAATATATTTGAGAAGAGGATCCAAACCAAATCAGTCTAGATCTTTAAATCAAAGATTGATTTGGTTTCATAATTAAAAGTTTTGTTTATTATGGCGAATCTAACATTCAAATCTTATACATTAAAAAAAAAAGTTAGTAAGACTTATTTAAAAGGTAATACCTAGAGAAAGTGAAGTTGACATACTAATTAATTACACACAAAAAATTGACACTTTTTAAGAAATATTAAAAATAATATTGATTGATATCACTATGCCAAAAAAAAAAGGTATTACCTAGAAAAAGACTTATATGCTTAAAAGTTTCGATCAACTTTGTATTATTACTCAATGATAGTTAAGAAAGTCATCACTAAAAATAACTGTTACCGACAGAATTAAAATCGTCGTCGGTATTGACCAATGAGATCCAATTAATGTACTAAGTCCAAAAAGGTATGGATACAAAGTTTGTGCAAAAACACAATATAGTTGCTCAATTTTAAGTTAAAAAATACCTATTTTGTTTCTAATAAAAATAAATAAAATTAAGTGGTCTCCAAATAAAACTTTTAGTACTATAATTTAAATAATATTGTAGAAAATCAAATAAAGATAAAGATAGATATAAAAATATATAATTATTCACAATATATAATTATTCGCAATGCTCACGAGACTATCGATGTGAATTTTTTTTATCTATTAGTTTTATTTTATTCTCTTTAAGATTGTGTCTGAATGTTTGACGAACAGATTACGCGGAGTTCTTAAGTTAGTGATTTCGACAAATCAGATGACTTTGATTAAATGTCTCCAAATTTGGTATGCTTTTCTTATTGCAAATGAATAAAATTGATTCGACAAATTTTAGGAGAAATCATAAATGTGCCTTCGTGAATCTAGATATTGAAAAAGTCTATGATCATGTGAATTGAGAATTTTGATTCAATGTAATAGGTAGAATGAGTATGGTGGAGAAGTGGATTGATTGGATTAAATTATGTGTGTCAACAACCAAGTTCTCTGTAATTGTGAATGGAAGTTCTTAACATTTTTTGAAAACTCGAGGGGAATTAGGATGGATGATCATTTGTCCCCATTCTTGATCGTCATGGTCATGTAAGTTTTTTCAAAAATGTTGGCTTTCGTCGTCGAGCATGCTAGCTTCATTAGAGGAGTGGATATGGGGTGATGAGATCTCTATTTGTCATTTATCATTTGTTTTTTGCGAACGATACCTTGTGCATTATTCAAGCCACTCACAAAAACTTCAAGCATTTATTCTCTGGTTGTTTAAAGTATGTTCTGGATTGCAGGTTAACATTGGTAAGTCTGAAATCTTTTTCTCAAATTTTGTATCAAATAAAAGGAAGATGGAACTTGCGAGCATCTTGGGTTTCAATGTGGAATAATTTCTATCAACTTATATTGGGATGCCTTTAGGTGCTAAAGCCTGTTTCAAAGCTTCTTGGGATTTGATCATCTCATAAATGAAAAGTTATCGATCTGGAAGAGCGAGATGATTTCTAAAGGTGGACGTTTGGTTCTCATGAAAAGTTAGCATATATGTCCATTTACATGATGTGGCTGTGAAGATGGAAATAATTATTTTCAAGTCTCTTTGGGGTCCTCTAACTTATCCTTCCGTCATTTGGTTAGCTCGGAAAAAGTGAAAAAGTTTAAGGACTATGGGCTTGGGTATATGAGATTTGACTTCGTTTAACAAAGCCCTTTTATTGAAATGGTGTAGCAGATATTCCTAACAACTAGTATCAGAGCAGCTAGGCTAGATCTGAGCATTGGAAATGATGGCAAGTGAGAACAGTATAGGACATGGGATTGAAAGATTTGATGGAACAAATTATGCCTTTTGGAGAATGCAGATTGAAGATTATCTCTATGAAAAGAAGCTTCATGTTCTTTTAAGTGAGAAACTAGAGAAGATGGATGAAGCTGAATGGAAACTCCTTGATAAACAGGTTTTGGGAGTTGTCCGATTGACGCTATCCAAGACGGTTGCTCACAATGTAGTAAAGAAGAAGACCACCATGGGTCTGATGAAAGCTCTTTCTGATATGTATGAGAAATCATCTACTAACAACAAGGTACACTTAATGAAAAGACTCTTTTATTTAAGAATGGTTGATGGTACTTCTGTCACTACTCATTTGAATGAATTCAATACAATTGTGAATCAATTGCTATCTATTGAGATTGATTTTGGGGATGAAGTTAGTGCCCTGATTTTGTTAGCATCTCTACCAAATAGTTAGGAACCTATGAGGGCAACAATTAGTAATTTAGTTAGAAATACTAAATTGAAATTTTTTGAAGTTAGATATCGTATTTTGCTGAACAGGTTCGTAAAATTGATTCTGGTGAAACATTCAAAGGTTCTGCTCTAAATGTGGAAAATAAGGGTAGAGATAATGATAGAAATTTCAACCGAGGTAAAAGCAGATCTATATAAAGGAGTAAGAGGAGTCATTTCAAGTCTGGGCAGACATTTGAGTGCTGAAATTGTGGTAAACAGGGTCATTTAAAGAGGAACTGCAAAGCACTGAAGAAAAACGGTGATGATAAAAATGATGCAGCCAACGTTGTTACAAAATCTGTCACTAATGCATTACTTTTGTCTGTTGATAACCCGATAGATTAATGGGTTTTGGACTTAGGAGCGTCTTTCCACACCACTGCTCACAAAGAATTAATGGAGAATTATGTGTCTGGAAACTGTGGGAAAGTATATCTTGCAGATGGTGAGCCACTAGATATTGTTGGCATGGGGGACATCAAATTGAAGATGACAAATGGTTCTGTTTGGAAGATTAATAAGGTGAGACACATTCTAGGTTTAATGCGCAATCTGATTTCTGTTACACAGCTTGATGAAGAAGGTCACAATTTCATTTGTGGAAATGGTGCATGAAAGGTGACTAAAGGAGCAATAGTTGTTGCTCGAGGTCATAAAACTAGAACGTTATACACGACTTCAACTTGCAGAGAAACAATTGTTGTTGTAGTTGATGACTCGAAGAACAGTGAGCTGTGGCATTGTAGGTTGGGCCATATGAGCAAAAAAGGGATGAAAATTCTTTTGAAGAATGGACAGATTCCAGAAATGAAGTCGGTTGAACATCAGTTATGTGAAAACTGTATTCTTAGAAAACAGAAATGGGTGAGTTTCTTAAAGATTGGGAAGAAGCTCAAAAAGGAAATGCTAAAGTTGGTACACACAGATGTGTGGGGGCCTGCGCTTGTTTCTTCTATTGACGGATCACAATACTGCGTGACGTTTATAAATGTTTCGACAAGAAAGGTATGGGTATATTTTATGAAGCACAAGTCTGAAGTATTTGCTATTTTCAAGAAATAGAAGGCTTTGATTGAAAATGAAACAAATCAGAAAGTTAAGTGCTTGAGATCCGACAACGGAGGTGAATATATCAATTCAGATTTCAAAGAGTATTGTGATGTGAATGGGATTAGTATGGTGAAGACTATTCCCTGAACGCCTCAAAAGAATGGAGTAGCTGAACGAATGAATCGAACATTGAACGAGTGTGCTAGAAGCATGAGATTGCATGCAGGGCTGTCTAAAACCTTCTAGGCAGAAGCTATAAATACTTTTGTCTAATTGATAAACAAGGGACCCTCTATTCCTCTTGAATTCAGAATTCCTGAAGAAGCCTGGAGCAATAAAAAAGTAAACCTTTCTTATTTGAAAGTGTTTGGTTGTTTATCATATGTTCATATTAATGAATGTGATAGGAGCAAGCTTGATCCAAAGTATAATAAAAAAAATTATTGGTTATGGTGATATCGAGTTTGGTTATCATTTCTGGGATAATCAAATTCGGAAGATCATTCGTAGAAGAAATGTTATCTTCAATGAACAAGTTCTCTACAAAGATTGTGTTGGGAAGACATCAGATGGTGATTCCAAGTTAGAAGAGACTGTTACAGTTGATTTCAGATGAATTTTCAGAGAACAATGTGTTGTTGAGGATGAAATCGTTAAGAACGTGGCCCTAGAGGCAAATCAGCAAACACCGGTTATACAGTTGAGAAGATTATCAAAGAATCGAAAACCAGTCGAGAGGTGATCTCCATCTCTAAACTATATAATGTTGATAGATAGAGGTGAACCTGAATGCTATGAGAAAGCAATACAATCTGATGAATCGGTTAAGTGGGAGTTTGCGATGAAAGATGAGATGGACTCTTTGACGTTGAATCAGACTTGGGAGCTCACTAAGCTATCAAAGGGAAAGAAAACACTCCACAACAAATGGATCTTCAGGATTAAATAAGAATATGATAAAATCATGAGGTACAAGACAAGATTGGTTGTGAAAGTATTTAAACAGAAAGAAGGTATTGACTACAATGAGATCTTCTCTCCAGTAGTTAAATTGATGACAATCAGAACTATTTTGAGTTTGGTTGTGAAAGAAGACCTTCATCTTCAACAAATGAATGTCAAAACTGCTTTTCTTCATGGTGATTTAGATGAAGAGATTTATATGCGACAACCATAAGGATTTGAAATCAAAGGAAAAAATGAGCTTGTGTGTAAGCTTCAGAAGAGTCTGTATGGTTTGAAACAGGCTCCAAGGCAATGGTACAAGAAGTTTGATAGCTTCATGAAAAGTAACAATTTTTTGAGGTGTGAAGCTGATCATTACTTCTATATCAAGAGGTTTTATAAATCATATATTTTTCTTCTTCTCTACGTTGATGACATGTTGATTGATGAAGCAAGCTTGTATGAGATTAATAAGCTAAAGAAAGAGTTGTCTGAAAAGTTTATAATGAATAATTTGGGTGCTGCTAAACAAATATTTGGGATGAGAATTTTCAGGGATGAAGAAGTTCTCAAGCTTTCACAAGAATAATATGTGAAGAAAGTTTTTAATATGTTCAACTTGTATGATGCAAAACCAGTTATTACCCCCTTAGCTAGTCACTTCAGACTATCTAAATATCAGTCGCCTTCAACAGAGGAGGAGAAAAATTACATGACCACTATTCTGTATGCCTCTGCCATTGGTTGTATTTTGTATGCGATGGTTTGCACAATACCAGACATTGCACATGTAGTGGGAGTTGTTAGCAGATTAATGAGCAACCCGGGTAGACAACATTGGGAAGCAGTAAAGTGGATACTACGATACTTAAGAGAAAGTACAAGTCTCACTTTGTGTTTTCGAAAGTCTGATATGGGTTTGGAAGGATATGTTGATGCTGAGAATGGTTGTTATGTTGATAGTGGAAAGAGCACAACATGGTACATTTATACTCTAGGAGGTACTGCAATCAGTTGAGTTTCAAAATTACAAAAGATTGTTGCTCTTTCTAGTTGTGAGGCAGAGTAAGTTGCTGTAACAGAGGCTGCTAAGGAGATGATGTGGTTACAACCCTTTTTGCGAGAATTGGGTCAAGACTACGAGAGAAGTGTGTTGCGATGCGACAGTCAGAGTGACATTCATTTGGCAAAGAATCTTGTTTATCATGGCATGACGAAGCATATACAGGTTCGTTATCATTTCATCCGGTCAGCTTTAGAAGATGGAGTATTGGCTCTTGTAAGATTCCCGAGAGTAAGAATCCAATTGATATGTTGACGAAAACTGTGAGAAATGAGAAACTGAAGTTGTGTGCAACTTCAGTTGGTCTTCTTCGTTAAGACACCGGATGGAAAACCACTACTAATCGAGAGATGATGAAGTTAGTCTCCAAATTGGAGATTGTTGAGTTATGAAGCCTACACTTATAATAAGTTCTACATTGTTAATTAATTGGGTTTGTATTTGGTTTTAGGTTTGGGTCTAACCAAGAGTTATTTAGGTTTATTACCTGAATGTTTACCCTATAAATATGTGATTATTAAGGGTTTACAAGTGAAAAAACATAATTATAGAGAGATAAAGTGTGAGGCAAAAACTCTGTATTCTTTCTTCTTCTTCATAATGAAATCTGGTGGTGGCTGAAGTGGACGTAGCTCAATTTGAGTGAACTACTATAAATCTGTGTCTTCTTGTGTTCTTTTTTCTTGCATTTTTTTTACAGACTGTTTCCAGCAGGTCGGATTTGAGAGATACAAATCCTAACAGCATATTCGTTATTGAAATATCCCACAACATTATTGAATGAATTAGGAAAGACAACATTTATTAATGAAATATCCCACAACATTACACAACAATATTATTCAGATTAATTAGGAAACAAAGAGTAATACTGGGATAGATAATCTAGTCACACATGCACAAATGATAAATTTACAACCAACTTATTTTTCATGATCACATGTCCTTCCTGGCTTCAAGTTCTTTACCAATCAAGTCGACATATTGCCGTCAAGTCAGGCCGCCTACTTCAATTATTTTCAATCAAAGTTCTTAGAAAGCAACTCTTTCTCGCGTGCTTCATCTTTTTTGTCACCAGGATAGGCAGATATATTGGGCCTCGGCTCAAAGCTATCAGAAAATGACTTGTTCTTTTGTGCTTCATCTTTTTTGTCACCGGGATACGCAGATATATTAGGCCTCGGTTCAAAGTTATCAGAAAATGATTTGTTCTTTTGTGTTTCATCTTTTTTGTCACCAGGATACGCAGATATATTAGGCCTAGGCTCAAAGTCCTTAGAGAACGTCTTCTTTCCTTGTGTTTCATCTTCTTTTTCACCAGGATAGGCTGATATATTGGGTCTGGGCTCAAAGTCCTCTAAAAACGATTTCTTTTCTTGTGCTTCATCTTTTTTGTCATCGGGATAGGCTGATATATTGGGTCTGGGCTCAAAGTCTTCTGAAAACGATTTCTTTTCTCGTGCTTCATCTTTTTTGTCTTCGGGATAGGCAGATATATTAGGTCTCGGTTCAAACTCATCTGTGAGGCCTGATATTTTCACCTTGTGACAATCGTCGATTACTCCTTTACCTTCGGGGACTAGAGGTGGCACCGATATGGTGCCCCGGGGAAGAAGGTATTCTAGGGCTTGGGGCATAGAGCTGTCTTTCACTACATTTCTCCAATATCGGTCTGCCCCAGCCTCTCTTCTTGCTCCATTACTGCTGCTAACAAGCTGGAGTTAACATGTTAAATATATAATAATTAATTAAAAAGCAGAGTAAATATAAGAGAAGTAGTAAATTATGGTAAAGGAATTGAAGATCTAACCAGAACCAGAAGAATTGACAAAAAAGGCAGGAGGAAGCTGGCTGAAGATAAAACCATTATTTTATTCTTAACTTGATAGTTTGAGGGTTTTTGTTTTTGAGTAGATAACTCTTGTATGAGCTTTGCTTTGCTATTTATACACAAATATTTTACTATTCCTCCACACTATGTGAGGTGTAATCAACAATGTTTGCATGTGCAATTAAATAATAATAATAATAATAAAATTGTAATTGTTTGAAAACAATTGTAATTGGAGTGTGAAACTGAATTTGAAAAAAAAGGTTATTAAATCAAAAAAATATTATCTCATTTAAATCTTTATTTGAATATTAGATTATATTTAAAAATAAAATATAAATTTATAATTTGTTTTTGTTCAAACTCAAATCTAAAGATTAGATTTGAGTGTTAATTTTCAATTAAATATAAGAAGACCCAAATATCATTTTTACAATTAAAAACATTGTCAATGTAAATTTTAAAAGTAGTGAATTTACTGCTATTATAATCTCAAGCCAAAATTCCAGTAAGGGAACAATTATGTACTCCATTTTATTTTTTAAAATTTTTTCTTTAATTGAATGTTCCAAACATATTTGTTAATATTTATATATATAATTAAAGTATATTTTAAAATATTATTTCATATAAATTAATAAGCTAATTATATATTTCTCAAAAATAAATATTTTCAAATAAATTTGTAATCTTGTTTTTATTCAAACAAGACCCAAATTAGTTCAAGAGGTTGATTTAAGTGTTTCCATCCAAACATAAGAAAACACGGATATAATTTTCACAGTTGAAACTGTTTGAAAATAAATTTTTAAAGATTTTTTAATTTATTGTTATTAGAATCTAAATGGAAAAATACAAAATGGGGAATAATTATTTAACACTCCATTTTTGTTTTCAAAATTGTTTCCTTTTTAAAATTGTTTTTCCAAATTATTTGTTAATAAGATATAGCTTAGAATGAAATAGTTGTTGGTTTTTAATTTTATGTTGTTAGATGCATGGGTTTGTTTTATTTCTTTTCCTATTGAAGATTTTTTGTTTTGAAAATATATTATGGTTTTCATAATATCATATCCATTAATACAACTTTGCAAAATCATATCAAGGAAGCACAAAAGAGTTAATTAAGCACATAATCTGCAAACACAATTAACCATTTAACTACGCGTAGAATTTGTTACTTGACAGACTCGAACCCAAGACATTTCAAGAAGACTGGGGATATCCATGATTAGATCAAAAGAAGACCTTTCATTTGTGGATTTTCTTGGGAAATGAGGAGTTCATTGAACACCTCCTTGGGAACTGCCCTTTTGTCTCCTTACTTTGGCGCAAATTCTTCGCATCAATGGGCCTCCTCAGCTTCTCAAACGAATGGTCCGACATCAAGGACCTCGCCATCACCAAGACCAAAGGCAACGACTTCAGCTCCAATACCTTCAAGTGTTTCTTTGCCAATATTGTTTATCACATTTGGATGGAGGGGAATGCTAGAACCTTCTCAAGAGTCCGCAACAATAATGCGGATACCGTCTGGAACAATATCATCACCAATGACAACTCTCTCATCCGAACATGGAAGTGTATTCCCACAGGCGAGAAAAATTGGTTAATCTATCAAAATTAGAACATCGTTTACGAGAAAGTCACATTCACCACTAATTTTATTACACTTTAATTCTCAATTCTCATTTGTCATTTGTAATCTTTCATTATTCATTGTTATCCTTCATTACTCCGATTTCCTTTGAACTCATGTAACTCCTTTACCCTTTTGTGCTTTTTTATTTAATTGACGCTATGTCGTTTTTTCAAAAAAAAAATAAAAATAAAAATAAAAATTAAGCAACTAGTACTAATTAAATATATGAATGGTTTATTTAAATTCTAATAATACTAATCTCCTCACTTCTTTAGTTTTAAAATCTCTATTTGGCTACCTGGGATATAGGTATGCCCTAGCCTAAGGTTAGTTGGGCTTACACTAAGATCGGCCATGTCTAGCCATATGCTCGTGGAGGGGGAGGTTCAAGAATGGCTTGCACACATTCACAACAAAGGTAAGCTTTGAAACATACAGTTCGTTCACGAGGTGAAAAGATAATACTGAACAGGAATAAGTGGAAAATTTTGAAAATATTGAGAAAAAATTGAAAAGGCGAATAAAACATTAGCGAAAATGAAGGATTTTATACATAACAACATCATTAAGGGTAGCCCTAAATATTTTGTATGTAAATGACAATACAGTCGGGAAAATATCGTCGTTATTAATAATTTTTTCGTCGTTAAAATTTAGCGACAATAAATTATGTATATTTTGTTTGTTTGCTTGATATTATTAATATTCTAGCTGGATAGATTTTATAAAAAAAAATTATTCCAAGTAAATTTTAAATTTTAGCCATGATCTTGATTCACGTGTTTTTTAGGGCCTAGAAATGATTTTCTTTTTTAGTAATTTTCTCAATTTTTATTGATTTTTTTTATTGTCGAGCATTATATTGCGCTCTTTTTAACTAATTTATGACAAATAATATCGTAACTTAATTTTAAATAAAAAGCTAAATTATTTAGAGCCCAGAAGGGTTCGAGATAAAATAAAAAAAAACCCAGACAAAGATGATGGTCCCATTTGCTTGTTGTTATTTCTGAATTGAGGTATGATGTAATAAAAAACGATCTAGGGGTGGAATTCTAGATCAACCAGCAGGGGACATGATCGATGTTGTTTGGAATCGCTACAGTCTTATCAAGATAAGTATATCCTTTATGGGTTTAGTTTGTTGATTTAGACATTTGATTGCAAAACTATTTATCGACAAATAACAAATAGAAGATTGATATCAAAATCGAATAGAATACTTTTTCATTGAAGGAACGTAACCGCACCCTTAACATAAATAGCGGACTAAGATGGGATGACCAATGCAAAATAAAAAATTAAAACAATTAGACTAGTTATAAATAACTTTTAAAAATATAATATATACTTAAATTAAATATATAAATATAATAAATAGGTATACAAACTCATAATATATATTCAAATATTAATAAAATAAATTATAAAAAAAAAAAAATACAATAATAACATGACAGAAAAATAGGAATAAGAATAGATGAATAAATATTATAACTTATAATATATAATTAATTAATTAGATAATTAAAAAATATATATATTCACAATTTGGGGTAGGCATAACTTGTACCGACGGTGGCATAGGGTGTTTGGTTCAGTTTTTGGGTTATTCGAATTTTTCAGTTTGGTTTTTCGGATTTCTTATTTTTATTTTTTAGTCAATTTGAAAATCGAACCAATTTCGAATAAATTTTAATAAAACCGATCCGAATTCGAATTTGATATTCGATTTGAATTTTGAATAATTCGAATTCGATTTTCTTTTATCTTTTATTTTCAAATTTTGAATTCAAATTATTCTAATATTTCAAAACAAAATTTGAATTAAGATGTTGAACGGAATAGATAGATGTTGAACGACGGAGATAGATATTGAATTCGAAATAGGTGTTGAACGACGGAGATAGATCAAGAATTAAAAGTCTTGACAAAAAAGAAGTTCGAGAGATAACGAGATTAGGTAGATTCAAGCTTTGTAGCCCGATGACTCTTTCATATGAGAATATAGATGAAAGAGGGAGGTGGCGATCGAAGAATTGAGTTAAAAGAATAAAGATGAGGAGGCTAGAGAAATTATTTGATTAGGTTAGAGAATAGAAAAAATATTATGTTTAGAGAATATATATGAGGATGACGCTTAAGTAATTAGGTTTAGAGAATGAAGGAGAAATTATTATATATTATATATAATAAAATAAATAATAAATAATGAATTTGATTTTTCTTTTGGTTTTCGAGTTGAAACCCAACTAGAAAACCGTATTTGAATACAAATTGTTTTGAAAATCGATTGGAAAATCGAAAATGAAATTTGAATTCGGTGAATTCGAAACAAGTACATAATAACATAAAATAAAAATTATTTTTTAATAGACACTATGCATTATTTATTTTTTCCAACACATTTCCAATCATTCAAATGTATTGATTTAAACAAATTGATAAAAAAAAAATATAACACATTAAAAAATAATAATAATGAGGGAAGAAGACAAGATTATAAAGTCATATATGTCATCAATAAAGGACCCATAGCACAATGTAGTAATTATTATATGGCATTATTAAAATTTGTAATTTTTCACACTTTTTATGTACACCACTTATTTGTAAACAATAACTTTCTCAATTTCTCATTTAAACATATACTCCTTCACTTTTATTTCACATTGCTCCAAAAGCAAACCATAAGATATGGCATGGGTTAAAAAATGTTGAGCAACAGTCAGTTTGTTTTATTTTTTAATTTATTTATTATTTCAGTTGTAACTCTAATTCATTTAATATTTATTTATTGATGAAGTAATAAAATTATATGATTAGTGAGAAAAAGGGTGTGATAGCAAATTATTATTATTATTTTTTTAATTTTGAGAAACTAGCGGTTATATAGAGATTGTCAAGTGTGAATTTTTTAGGAATACAGAGTTAAAACTACCACTTCTAAGCTTTCTAAAGACATATTTAGTATTACTTATTTAATTACAACAATAATATTGTTATTACTTATTTATGATGTATACAATATACTTAAATTCTCAATTATACATAGTTTTCATAATTTTTAACCGACGCTTAAAAAGAATTTTTCGGCTCTCATAATTGTTGCTAAAATGTTTACCGTCGCTAAATTTAGCGTCGAAAGAAGGGATTGATAAAAGATACAGCGACGCATAAAATAGAGACAAAATTAATTAGCTTAGAACTTCATTTGTCAAGTGGAGCACGATCTTTTACAAAATCTTTTATACCAAGAAAAGATTTTTATATTAACATCAAATATAATTATACTCTCAATAGAAGAAAAAAATCAAAATAATTCAGTAAACAAATGCACCATAAATACGAGAAATTGGAATTATAATAATTTCCAAACCGAGATTTATCCAATTACAATTCATCTATAACTGAAAAAAAAAATGAACTGTAACGAAGTCACAATCAGGACTTCGATGATCAAACCGTGAAGAAATATATTATAAAGTGAATAGAAAATTTAGAGAATGAAAATAATCTTGAATGAAAATTTGTCTATTGAACTTATTGAAATAAGAACACAAATACAACCTTATATAAAATAAAAACATAACTTAGACATTAACTAAGAGAAATGAAGAGTCTCATTACTAGAGATAAGACCAAGAGGCTTGAACAATCCAAGAGACTCTTGAATAACAAAAAGATTCTTTAATTATTACTTTAATTTCTAACACTCCCCTTATAGTGATGTCCGATTAACTAGTCACAACTTAGATCGTAGATCTTCGAAATGACCTTTAAGAAAGTGCTTTTGTGAAAATATCCGCAACATTGTCTTCACTCCTTACTGCAACCATCTCAATGATTCCCTCTAGTACTTTTTCACGAATAAAGTGATGCTCCAACTCAATGTGTTTTGTCATCGCATAAAACACAGGATTTGAAGTCAATTTAATAACACTCAAATTATCTCCATGGATAGGAATCGACTGATCAAACTTGACATGAAAATCCTCCCAGAGTCTACGAAGCCATATGCCCTCTTGTGTTGCGTGAGTTGATGCTTTGTATTCCGCTTCTGTTGTAGACAAGGATACTGATCCTTATTTCCTACTACTCCAAGATATTCTAGTGTTTCCACAAAGAAAAACAAACCCAGATGTGGACCTTCGATCGTCTCGATCTCCAACAAAGTCAGCATGTGCATATCTTTGCAAGACAAATTTTGCATCTTTTTCGTATAATAGACCAATATCTAGTGATGTATTAATATACTTCAAAATTTTCTTCGCTTCTTCGAGGTGTGATTTCCTTGGCTCCTGCATGTATCGACTCACCACTCCAACTGCATAAGCAATGTCAGACATTGTTATAGTTAGATAAATCAGACTTCCCATAAGAGCACGATAAGGACGAGGATCTGGTAGACATGTTCCTTTGTCTCGACTGAGTCTAAGATTTACGTCGAGAGGAGTATAGCTGTTTTTTCCATGAATCGTACCAAAGTTTTCTACCAACTTCTTTGCGTAGTTGATCTGCGATACAAATAAACCTTTCTCAAAACTTTCGATTTGTAAACCAAGGAAAGTTCCAAGTTCACCAAGCTTCTTCATCTCAAAGAGAAGCGATAGCTCATCTTGTAGACGAGCAACCTCATCATAGTTACTACACATCAAGATTATATCATCCACATAAAGAAGCACCACCACCATATGTCTTTGACTCTTCTTTATAAATAGACTTGAGTCGGATTCTGAAGCCTTGTACCCACAAAATTGAAGATATTCTGCAATCTTTCCATACTAAGCACGCGGGGCTTGCTTTAATCCATATAGTGTCTTCTTAAGTCTATAGACCAACTAGGGACCACCAGTCTTCTCGAATCCAGGTGGTTGTTCCATATATATTGGACGATCAAGTTCTCCATAGAGAAATGTATTCTTGACATCTAATTGCCACAATTTCCATCGAGAACTTGTTGCTAAGGCCAACACAGTGCGAATTGACATCATCTTCACAACTGGGCTGAAGGTCTCCTCGTAATCTTCTCCATACTACTATGAGAATCCTCGAGCGACCAATCTAGCTTTGTATCGATCTATACTTCCATCAGCATTTCTCTTGATTCGATACACCCACTTAAATGTGACTGTTTGAGTATCAAGAGACTTCGGAACGACGTCCCATGTCTCATTCTACTTGAGATCATGCATTTCCTCCTCCATTGCTACCACCAATTCCTTGACATTCTTTGCTTCATTATAAGAAGTGGGTTCCTCGTTGTCTATTGCGTTTGCCAAGAAACAAGATAAGGTTGTTACAAAATTATCATCCCTAAATCGATAAGGCCTTATAATGTTTCTTTTTGGTCGAGATTCCTCATTCTGTTGTTGACTTGATTCTTCCTGATGTGGACTTCCTAGTAACCTTTCACTTTTGCTCCTTCATCGACTGAAGTATCTTGAACTAAGTCAGGGCTCCCCCTGTCACTATTATCACTACTACAGGAGTTTCCCGTAGACGTGAGAATGAGAAGATTAGTCTAAACGGTTTCTTCAACATCCTTCATGTAGTACGAAGAAATTTCGTCGAAAACAACATCTGTTGACACAGTGCATTTGTGGGTTGATGGATCCATACACCGTCACCCTTTCCTTCTCTACTCATAGCTGACGAACACGCATTTGAATGCCTTTGCATCCAATTTGCTCCTTCTCAAGTCTAGAATATGGACATAACAAGTAGATCCAAAAACTCGAAAATGCTTAACATTTGTCTTAAAACCAAAAAGCATCTCGAATGGAGATTTGAACTCATTTGGGCTAAGCGGAACTCGATTGATAACATGAGCAGTACAACTCATGTCTTCTGCCCATAACTGCTCTGATATATTCTTCATATGCAACAAAGACTTACAAGTCTCTATAAGGTGTCGAATCTTCCTTTCGGCTATCCCATTCTGTTGTGGGGTCTCAAGACAGGAGAGTTCTCTTTTTATGCCACTTAAGGGAGTTTTTTAGAATATTTGAAGAATCCTGGCCTATTTCTTCCTTCGACTTTCCCTTTTTCCAGCTCGATTTCTTTACGAAAAACGCATTGTTCGACTCCTCCTTTATACTCGTTCCAGCCATTTATGCGTCCAACGACTCTTGAGATGACAAGAGATTTTCAAACTCCTCGAGTGAAGGTTGTTGAGCCCAACCTTGAATCGAGGTGATGAATGGTGTATATTCAGGTCGAAGTCATCGAATAATATGCCTCTTTGTTCGAGCCTATGAGATTTTCTCATCTGGGTTCAATAAAGAAATTTATGAGCATACGTTCTTTACCTTAAGAAAGAACTCCGAGACAGATCCAATTTGTTTTGCGGCTGCCAACTCGTTTTCAAGCATCTGGAGACGAGCCTTGTTCATCTTGTTGAAAAGACGATCAAGCGTTTTCCAGATCTCACCAGCAGATCCACAGCCGATGATGTGTTCAAACAGATTGTGGGAGATTGACCTCTTCAACACAAAATTTTCCTTTGCATTGAGTCTCTTCAGCTTCTTCAATGCTTCCGCATTTTCAGCAACATCCTAAGGAGCTACATCATCATCGTCTACGACGATGTCCCACAAATCTTCCCCAACCAGGTACGATTCCATACAGGTTTTCCATATCCGGTAGTTGTTCTGGTTTAACAACTCCAAACCGAGTCCAGCTACACGACCACCACTATCCATATCGAATAACAACGATACTTTCTTCATCAATGTTACCAAAGCTCTAATACCATGTAATGAAGTCACAATCAGAACTTTGATGATTGAACCGTGAAGAAATATATTAGAAAGTGAATAAAAAATTTAGAGAGAAATCACGGCTTAGAGAGAAATGTAATTTATTAATCACGACTTTATGCTATTGCCGTGGTTATTAATTTTCTCTAAAAAAATGCGGGGAAAATGACATCTAGACACGGAGTTCATCATAAAACCGTGACTAATAATAATGACGGGAGTGTGGCGGGAAAACCAAAACATTAGCCACGGCGAATACAATGAAATCTGTGGTTAATAATACTTATTAATGTGGTCGTTACATAGCCGACACTAATAATAATTATTAACCACGGCGTATAGATCGCCGACACTAATAAAAATATTAACCACGGCGTATGGTCGTCGTGGATAATGTTGGTCGTTAAAAATACTTTTTCTACCATTTAACTCAAACCCCAAGTTTCCTTTTGTTTTAGAGTTTAACTTCTAACTCACTTTTCCAGACACTTTATTTATTCATTCATCACCTCAGTGTCAGTTCTTGACCAAATAAACTAATATAGTTTGTGTCTTAATTAGGTGGAGATGACCACTCATATTCCTTTACATGGTGAGGGAGTCGCTGGTATTTTGAGTCTTCTTTGGAGCATTACTGGTATTTATTGGGTTATGCCGAGAACCATTGATACGTATTGGGAAACGTAAAATGAGGTGGCTAGATTTGAGGGTCTAAGATAATGGGGCTATATCCCTATTATTTTCTGGTGGATAATTTTACTAGAGAGAAATCGCAGAACTTTCAACAATCTCAAATGACCGTTGCGAATTCTTCATAATGCTCACATTGACATTATATGAGGTTCAATTTATCGGAAATCTCATTGTACTTTTGGAAAATTTTGCACACATTAAATGTTTTTTTTTATTGATTTTCATAGATAAGTGTTATGCTTTTGTCGCTATATACACTTAAACAACTATCCATTTCATAATATCATTGTATTATCATTTTTTATAAAATAAAATAAATAGAAAGAAAAATAGAACTTTAAAAATATTTATTATTTTATATCATAATTTATTTTTCAGAGGGGCTATTATAACATTATAACATTGATTCATCATTCTCATTTTAATTAAGTTGCTATCAGTCAAAATATATATTGAGATCTCAAAATTTTACGTCAAATTCGACTTAGTTGTTTACATTTATTGGTGATTAACTAGTAATTTTTTTTTTTATCAGAATGTTCACTTTCATATAAATCAGTTTTTCCAATTTGTATAAAACTTCCTGGCTTACTTAGAAAAAACCTCACATCATAATTTAAATGAAAGGTTAACCAACATTCAATCAAAGACTATTTATTAATATATATATAAAATTTACTTAAATATCTTAATCAAGTTAGGTCAAATCTAGCCGATAATTAAACAATTTTAATAAGGACCATGTAAGCAAATGATGAATCATAGGATTATTAATGATTTTACGTCCAATTAGTCATACATCTGATGAAAAGGACGTACAAATTAATAAAATAAATGATGAATCATAGGATTCTTAATGTTAATTTTACTTCCAATTATTGGTTATGAAATGGACAAAATATATAGATAACTGAGTATGTTTTTTCAATGTTAAATAATTTCAGTTGTAGAAATTGGTCCAGAAAATGTATATATGCATGTGAGCGGTTTGATTCATTCGTTTTGTATTCATATGCACAACTAGATGATTAAATTTAGTTTGAAAAATTCTCAAATTTTAGTTTATTGATCGATTTGGTTTGATCAGTTAGAAGATCGATTTTATTCGTTTATAAAAAATAATTAGTAAATAATAAAATTATATCTAAATTTATCGAAAACAAAATATCAACAATATATATCATAGATTTATAGTTGAATGATTGATAACTTAATTATTAAGAGTAATAATTAGGTACAACTTTAAGTTTTGTGGGGATTCATAGCTCACAAAATTTTGGGTCTTCTTTTTCATCTAAGACTTAGGGTCATGAATTCGAGTCTTCATATTCAGATCACGTGAAGCTTTGTATACCATAAGTTGGGAGAAGTGTCTTTGTTCACATAATATTTCTCTAGTTTGATTTTTTAATTAACACAGGGCATACAATAAGTATCTCTTGAACCCTACCAAGACCAACCATTTATTTTTTATCTTAACAATGTTTACCTCTATTTTAATAGGGATGACAGTGAGACGTATCGGAGTAAAAAGTACATTTACCATTCTGCCCGTTCTATTTTAAGAATTTTTTTAATATAATTCCTATCTGTTCGGTTTCATGGCATCCTCACGGGACACCGTTTGTAATAATTTTTTTATACAATTAAAATTGTTTAGGACAATTTATATAAAATGATAGTTATATATAATATATTAAAAATACATAATAATATAAAAAAAATCTTAAAATTAAATATATAAATATATTAATTATATTATATATTTAATTATGTTTATTAGTGTTCAAGTACCACCTATATGCAATTCAGATGGAAAACTGTAGAACGGATTATAATTGTGATAGTTGACCGTTAATCCTGGGGCATCACCAAAGGCAAATTTTAGTTTGATATTTTTGACAAGGGTTACACCCAGTCTCAATTATTCATTTGGCTTCTCCAAGATATATCTGTGAATTCATCATGATGTTTTTGATTATATAGGTTATTCTATTCCATATATATATAATTCTGATGGCTACACAACAAAGACCAGAAAAATTGTTGTCTGAATATATTTTTAAATATTAAGACATGTGATCAATATCTATTAATATTGAAAAATAATGTCATATAATTAGACTATTTTTATTTAATAAAGTGTCAAATAAACCGTGGTCATCGACCCCAGTCCTCTTATTATATTTCACATACAAAATTAGTAGTAGTTAGATAATGACATCCTTTTAGCAAAATAAATAAATAAACAAAAGATAATAATAGAAGATAATGACATCACATGTATTATTATAATTATTATTATTATTAATATTATTATTAAATTGCATGCAGTTTTTTTCACGTGGTTCTATTATAAATTATGTAGATCGTCCCAAGAAAGCAATAAATCTAACGACAGCTTATCTTGCATGGTGGGTCAATTCTTTGTTTGGCTAGAGTTTTTTTTATAAAAATATTTTTATATTAAATAATATTAAATCTAATTTAGTTTTGGGACAACCAAGTATTATTAATCTATCAATTTCATATTAGATTTACTTAAAATAACATTATTTTATTTTGTTGCTAATTGCTTTAATTTGTCCTTTTTTTTCATTTTTTGTGATCGACATTTTGGCAATGAAATGAATTTCGTTAAAAAAAAATAACATTGTTTAATAAATAGTGATTATTATTAATAAATAATTATATTTTTGAGAAGAGGATAAAAAACAATCTAGTCTTAATCCGAGATATATAGATTTGGTTTAATTTAAAGTTTGGCTCATTATGGTGAATCTAGCATATAGATCTTATAATTATAATATTAAAGTGATCTTTCTTCATTCATATGTAATTTTCATATATTAAAGTGAGGTAGTTATTATAATACAATAATTGTACACATAATTTAGAGGAGTAAGTTAAAGGAGGTGGGAAAGTACATAAAATATTAAACCAAAAGTCTTCGTTTGAAATGAATGATAAGAACAACTAAAAAAATGGATCATGATCTAGATTTTCAGCCAGAAAAATAGGAAGCTAAAAACGCTAAACAACACGTAGGTTTGGCGGCACTAATAATTATATTACCGGCGTATACATAAGGGTCGCTAGACCAACTCCAAACCGAATTTCGGCGACGCATAATTAAGCGTCGGTAATATTTTTACACGGCGCTTTTATTCATCGGTAAAAGTAGTTTTAAGCGTCGCCAAAATGTATTTTTGTTGTGTGAACTCAAGAACCAACTCACAAATATAACATGATGAGATCAAAATCATTAAAAGCTTTGTGTCGCCAAAGCTGGCGACAAAGGGGGCTTCCTTCAATTTAAAATAACATAAAAAAAATCTTTTAATAACAAACATTAGGATCAACAAAAAAAAAAAGCTTAACAATTTAGTTGTCAATCTCGATACGCCAACCGAAACAACTCTAGCAGGTGCAAACCCGGGGTAATGCCCTCCTTGACATGATCTGAATAGGGGAGATATTTCCAAAAAAGAGGAGAGGCCATTGATGTCCTCCCATCCGGCAGCCCATAACATGGCTGAGCATCTAAAGTAATCATTCTTCCAACTAAAGATATACTTTTTTGCAAGTTTTTTAGTAAGATCATCTCTTTTGGTATTTGAGGAAATAAATTGTCATTATATTTGGTCACATCCAGTTGTTATACCATCTATGTCACTAATATTGTGAATTCAAGATCAGCTTACAAAAAAAAAATTATCTCAAAAAATTATAAATAATATATCAATTTTTTCTATATATATACATATTAATTTCATTTGAGATATCATTAATGAAAACTAAAAAATGTTGAGATATAATTGTTATTCACCTATATCTATAATGGCTAGATATAGATATTATTGTCAAAATATTAAACAATTTTAGATTATTTGAAAACTAATATTTTGTCAGAATCACAATTATTTTTTAAATTATCAAAGTAAAAAAACATATCCAAGTGATTTTGTTTATATTTATTTGATACCAAATGTTTGATTGAATTAAATAAATAAAAATTTAGGTGAAGAGTGAATAAAAATAATAATATTCTATAAACTTTTTTAGATCAAGTTAACAAAACAAAATATTGTTAAATTTTGTTGACACATTATTTTTTCTGATTAATTGAACATTTTTAAGTTTTCATTTAAACTTTTATGTTAATTCCTTTTCATCTTAATTAACATAAAGCCAGCTCAACAATGAGTGGATTCCTATTACATGATGGTATGGGGCAAAACAAAATAAAGAAATTGACAAAAATAGTAGGGTCGACTCCTTAATTATTAACAACATATCAATATCATCATAATCATTCAATTAAATTATTGGCTATCTTTTGAAGATACATCACCCATTAGCCTTATACTCAGAAGATGATCAATAATTTTCATTCTTCTAGCCATATCTTGGAAAAGAAAAAAATATGGGTTGTAGACATGGTTCTTGGAATGTTTTCCTCAATCTTCTTCTTTTCATGGTAAATATTTTATTCAACAATATAACTTTTTTATTATACCATATTCATGTACAACTAAGTAATTTTTTTATTCAATTATGTAGTTTCTTCATGGAAGTTGTCAATCCATCAAATTATCTTCCGGGGGAGAGGATGATCATCATAATCAAATGGTTTCGGACGCTCATATTGAAATGGTAGTTCATCACGATCACCACCATCATCAAGGCCATCACATGATGATGGATGATCCATCGGTGATTGTGTTTTTCACTTTTGATGATCTTAAGATTGGGAACACAATTCCTATCCACTTTCCTAAAAGGGACCCTTCTTCCTCTCCTCATTTCTTACCAAGAAAGGAGGCTGAATCTCTCCCTTTCTCATCTCAAGAGCTTCCTTCCCTTCTTAGATTCTTCTCTTTCTCTCCACAATCTCCACAAGCCATAGCCATGGAAGAAACCCTTAAAGATTGTGAGAGAAATCCAGCCATAGGCGAGACCAAGTTATGTGCTACTTCTTTGGAATCCATGCTCGACTTTGCACGTGGCGTCCTTGGATTAATTCATGTCTCGAACATCCAATCCGTATCCACCATTCATCTGACGAAATCAGACATTCTTTTCCAAAACTTCACGATCATGGATTTCTCTGAATACGACGTGGCTTCAAAAATCGTGCCTTGTCATTCCATGCCTTACCCTTTTGCGGTGTTCTATTGCCATTATCAAGAGAGCGAAAACAAAGTGTTTAAGGTCTTTTTAAAGGGTGAGAATGGAGATAGAGTGGAGGCTGTTGCGGTTTGCCACTTGGATACTTCCAATTGGAGCCAAACCCATGTGGCATTTCAGGTGTTAGGAACGGAGCCTGGTTCTTCATCCGTGTGTCATTTCTTCCCTGCTGATCATCTTGTTTGGATTCCATCTACACCAGCTTTGATTTGATTAATGTGATATTGAGTCCTCCAACCATGTATTATCACCACCATAATAATAATATAATTAATTAATGATGCTTTTATATTGGTAATGTGTCATAGTAATAATGTAACATGGATGTTTACTAATATATAGTGGTATGTAATAAGAAAACAATGTTTTTTACTAAATGGTATATTCCTATCTACAATATATTTCCAACTTTCTAAAGAATTGTGAAGACTTTTCTTTCAATTTTACCTAATATTGGTGACAAGTTCAACAAAATAAAACTAACAGAAAATGAATTGAAGATAGGTTTACCTAAACGAATCAAAATATGTCGTAAGGACTGAAATTTGATACTAATCTTAGTCCTTTTGTGGTAAGATCTGTTTTTTTTCTTAAGAGCTTTATAGTTTACATCACATTGAAATTTTTGTGTTTCTTTTCGTTCTTCCTCTTTCTGTTTCTCTAAGAATTTATTATAGATTTGTCAATTGTTCGTATCAAATTTCTTGAGTTGATCCTTGTTTAAATTATATAATCTTCTCTAATCATGCAATCAATCCATTCATTTTCCATGCTCTAAGAAACGCATAGAGAGCTGTTGTACATCTCATCAATCTCGTCCTCACTCACTTATATACAGAAGGTTCTGAAGACGGGCCTCCTTAGCTTCAACCCGACTCAATGAATGAATTATGTCCGCTTCTCTAAGAGCCTCCTGTTGGGTTTTGGGCTCATATTTAATTAGAGTTTATATATTGTAATTGGGCTTTAAGCTTTTATTGGGCTTAGGAGTAGTAGTTTAGTCTTTTGGCTTTTGATGTACTCCTATAAATAGAGACATTGTAACCTAGGGTTACTTGGACCATTATTCCATGGAATATCAATAGAATGGACGACTCCCCGAGGATGTAGGAATTGTTGGCCGAACCTCGTTATATCTTGTGTTTTTTATTATTCTTTACCACTTTATCTTTATATCATCTTTTATCGCGTGTTTAGATTAGATCGTTTCTCAACAAGTGGTATCAGAGCATGTTTTGAGAATGCTTAACCTAATCTATTTGTGAAGATATTACGGAAACCCTAACCACCATTGAAAAAGTTGTTGGATATTTGTGCTTTTGTTGAAGATAGCTATTGGAGAAACGACATTGGTTGTAGAAGAATTAGCCGCTATGAAGATTTGAGTCGGAATCTTCAATTGCTAAGAAGATGTCAACGGTCGTTAAAGTAATTCTTATTTTTGGGTGATGTTGTTTTGAGAAGAAGAGAGAAGAAGACAATGGTCTTTTATTCTTCTTGAAGGCGCCAATGGGTGCAACCGTGCAGGTGACGATACCAGAATGAAGAAGATGAGGTATATTTTTTTTTGATTTATTTTAATTTGGGACATATGGTCTATTAAAATATAAAAGAAAAAAAAATATATATCTCCATATATATCTCCATATATATCTATATATATTCCATATAAATAGATATTATATTATGATATAATATAATATATATAGAGAAGCCAAGAATCTTTGAAGCGGTCAACAACTAATACTTTTTCAACTAAGACTTTTTATTTAAGTCTCGTTTGATTTTATAAAATAGGTTTAAGACCTATTTGATTCCAATTTTCACAAGTAAAGCCTTGTTTGATTTTAATCAAATTCTCAAAGCTTTGTATGCTTTGATCTTGGATTTATATTAAGGCTTGTTTGATTTGAATTTCTCAAAGATGGAGATTTGTGTTTATCTTCTAAGAAATTTGATATTCGTCAATGGGGAGATTGAAAATTGGAGTTGAAAAAGAAGGTGGAGTGCTTATTCGATGTTGTAGATTGTGTTCTGTATTATTCTTTAAACATGTAAAGGGTTTTCTGATTAAAACAGATGGCTTTAATGTTTGTTTGCAAGAGTGTGACTTTGATATGTGTATAAAGGCCGAATTTGGATTTGCATCAAACCTTGTGAGTAGGTTTTGATTGGCAATCCCGGTAAGTGCTGGTGCGAAGTTGTCAAGTGGGTATTGATGCCTCAAGGGTTCTACCAAGAATGATAATTTCTAAGGTATAAGTTAAGTATGCACTAATCATATATATGGTTTGTTAGATTCTTTCTATGCAGGATTTTGCTAGAAGAATGTGGAGAACAAACGATACATCTTCATGCTTATTGAAAATTAGTTGGAGGTTTTATTATAACCGATTGTTGTCTTGACATACATGGGTGACATTATTTCACTATGGAGAGGGATTTGACTTGAAGAAATTCTCGGCTGAAATAAGTTTGGAGAGATTTTTCTTTGAAAACCGGTTATTAAAGAAGTCAAATTAAAAGAGAGGCAAAGAGAAAATCTAGTAGTAGATTTTTGCTTACAGCCGCACAGGGTTCATCAAACTGACGATGGGAGATTCAAACAGAGTTCGATTGCGCTGAGATTTTGTCAAGAGGGTTGGTAACTCATTCCTCTACATTTTCAACGGTCGGATCAAGGTTTGGACGTCTAAAAGTTTGTTTTTCTGGGGCTTAAAGTGTCTGCCTAATTTTCACTTTATTTGACTTATTTGGGACCAAAAAGTTTGTATCTTTTTGGTTATGACCTCATCTTATTGGAAGAGCTAATCAAGATGAAGACGGTGGTGAGATTATGTGCTTTTACACTTGACAAAAACATGATCGAGTATGGAAAGTTGTTATTTGTATGGTGTTTACCGATGATAACATTGTCGACATGTTGACATGGTAATCCTTTAGGCCAAATTGCAAGATTACATTGAGTTGGCGGATGATTAAGAATTGAAATAATTCTAGTTAACACATATTATCAATGAAAGACCAGGAAGAGGAAAACTAATGAAAGACACTTATAAGTTGAGGTGGAGACATCTTGAAAGCAACTCTTAAACGACCGAGAAGAAATCATTGCATTATCTACTCATGTGAGAAGATAAATAAAAAACCTTGAGTGGGATTCCTAGTCATGAAAAAGGGGCTAGATGGGAGACTCGGTTAATTCGAATGTGATGATTTTGTTACTTCTTTTGTTCTATCTTAATTGTCTATACATTGTGGATTATATATTAGATGAATGGGATGATTGAGACCTTGAATAGGGATTCCTAGTCATGAAAAAGGGGCTAGATGAGAGGTTCGATAAATTCAAATGAAAGGATATTGAAGCATGTGTGAAGACAATTGAAGAGAGAGATATTGAATATTGAAATAATATTCTTGGATTGCTAGGCGTTTTTAGATTCATGAAACTAGCAGATTGCAAGCTAATTTGTTCAAGGAGAAGTATGAGGTTCAAGTTGATTGAGTATGCAACGTTCAAGGCAAGATGGGTGACAAATACTTTGTCAGATCTTGAGTTAGAGAAAAGAGATGTCGTGATAGCCTAATTTATTTGTTATGAAGTAGACGATAAAAGTTCGTCTTGGGTTTTCTCATTTTTCAATCGATATCTTATTTTGAGGAAGTAGACGATGGAAGTTCGTTTTGGGTGTTCTCAGCTTTCGATAGATGTCTGATTTTTTGAAAAAGTAGCGATGAAAGTTCGTCTTGGGTCTATTCGGTATTTTGGTTTCAGTCGATTGTTGGACTTGAAAAATAAGACACCCAGTTTGTGGCAAATAAAGTTAAAGATAATTTTGACATAATAAAGAATTGTTAATTCTAGTTTCCGCATATGTCAACGGGTTTGAACAAAGATTGGGAAGAGTTGTTGAATGTCTCTAGTCGCTGAAGTAGCGTTGTTGCGAAATTTACTTGGTGTTATAAACTCTATGATTTTATCTTCTAAGCGCTTTTGAACGGAAGTGGAGGTATAATGATTTATCTCGTGAATGGCTCGAACAGTGAAGATTGATGTGTGGCTCATAACTTTTTGATGGCGCGATATACGTAATGATGGAGATTGTTATTCTTCTAAGGGCTCTTGAGTGGAGTGGAGGTGAAGATTGATGGGTACGGCTCGTGTATTTCTTAAGTGACGTGAAATTCGTCAAGGTGGAGATTTGTTATTAATTCATCACATCTCAATAAGCGCGACATTCGCCCAAGGTGGAGATTGTTGGGTTTTGGGCTCATATTTAATTAGAGTTTATATATTGTAATTGGGCTTTAAGCTTTTATTGGGCTTATGAGTAGTAGTTTAGTCTTTTGGTTTTTGATGTACTCCTATAAATAGAGACATTGTAACCTAGTGTTACTTGGACCATTATTCCATGGAATATCAATAGAATGGACGACTCCCCGAGGATGTAGGCATTGTTGGCCGAACCTCGTTATATCTTGTGTTCTGTATTATTCTTTACCACTATATCTTTATATCATCTTTTATTGCGTTTTTAGATTAGATCGTTTCTCAACACCTCCATTTTGAGATAACCTTTGGCTATGATCTCTATTTTTTCGTTTCTAAATCAAAATCCACGACTAACAGAATATCATCCCAAAATGTGTCTTCTTCCTTTATATGGGAGGTAACCCGGGAAAAAGCGTAGAAAGTAGAATGAGCTCCTCTTCTATGGTCAACGAAGATTATCCCTAGACACCAATTCATCCTATGGCTCGCCTTCTGGGAAAGACTCAGCACTCGTGATCGTATCAGCAAGTATATGAGCATCCCGGACGCGAGCTGTCTTCTATGTAGAGTAAATGAAGAAATCGTAGATCACCTATTCGGGAGCTGCTGTATTGTTTCTGAACTTTGCGACAGATTCTATAAAAGTCTAGAGCTGATCAGTTTCCCGAGCGAATGGAATGAAATCAAAGATGCATCACTACTCAAAGCCAAGGGAAATAGATTTGCAACAAACGTGTTCAAGTGCGGCTTTGGAGCAGTGGTGTATAATATTTGGCAAGAACGGAATGTAAGGGTATATAGCAGAACACGCAGGAGCGTTGGAGAGTTATGGAAAGATATTATATCAGATTACAGTGCCCTCGCGGGAACGTGGAGAAGAATTCCAAACACGAAGCAGAACTGGAATAGCTGTAGGGATTGGAATTTACCGTTTTTTAAACTCACTAGAATTGAAAGCATTGTAATCAGATAATTCATTTACGTTTTTAGCTTTTTAGCTTTTATTCAAAATGTTACGACTTCAAAATCATTCTAGGCCTATCTAGGCCTATCTAGAATGATCTCTTAAACTCGTGGTTTTTTTTTCCCATTTTTGGGAATTTTTAATGAAATGACGCTAAGTCGTTTCCCCCCAAAAAAAACCACCTCCCTCAAGGTAATATTTGGATCACTTCAATCGTCTACACAATAGGGCATTCCCTAAACTCCTTAGAGTTGTGAGATGATTATGAATTTTTTGTTTTCCATTTATAATGCATCTACGAATAATTTGGTTGGAGAAAAAACGGAAAATTTTCAATAATCTCAATTGACCCTTTTAAATCTATACAATGTTATTATTATCTTAACATTATAAGAGATTCGATCTCAAAAACCGATAGAGTTGGTCGAGAATCAGATTACCCTTGTAAATGATCATCATACTCATTAATTGTAAATATTTTTATTTGCTTGCACTGTTATGTTTTTGTCGTTAAACTTATACGACTATTCA
Organism: Impatiens glandulifera; assembly: GCF_907164915.1. Taxonomy (NCBI): domain Eukaryota; kingdom Viridiplantae; phylum Streptophyta; class Magnoliopsida; order Ericales; family Balsaminaceae; genus Impatiens; species Impatiens glandulifera. The sequence continues at coordinate 54,005,700 of NC_061865.1, read as the reverse complement.
ATTTATAATATTTAAATAGATTATTTTAAAAAAAAACATTAACTTATTTAAATAGAAAATTACTATTGAATCCAAGCAATAAAATAAATTATATATTGAAATAGTATTTTTAAAAGGTAACATTACTGAAATAGTTCTGAAAATATATGTTAATGTTCGCGTACTCAACCGAACAATTTTTTGCGTTATTCAAACCGACATTCTCGATTCAACTTCATCTATCAATGTTCGCGCACTCACATATAATAATTAATTTTAGAGGGATGTTGAACACTTTAGTCGTTAGACCACTTATGATTGTTGAACAATTTAACCATTAGACCACTTATGATTGTTGAACACTTTAGCCGTTAGACCACTTATGATTGTTGAAATAATTTTATAATTTTGTGTATGTATATATATATTTTATAAGTTACATTTAGAATAACTATAATTTTTTTATACTCATACAAAACAAAATATAATAAAAATATTTCTATAATAATAAGGATATATATAACATTATATATAATAAAAATAATTAAATTTTTTATCTTAATTTTCTCAATATATGATATAAATTTATTAATAAATATAAATTTTATTTTTTTTCTTATATATATATATATATTATTCTAATTAAAAATTGTTCGTTATTTATTAAGTATAAGACATATTGAATACATATTTTAAAATTATTGTAAATTTTTTTAATTTATTTTGTTTTTATCTTTACCGTGTGTATTGCACGTGAATTTACTTAGTATTTATTAAAAATGCTTAGGGTATATATATGCTTGTTTGAGGGTTTTTGTATTAGGTGATGAAAAATGAATAATATGTGATATTGGGTAATAGTATATAATTAATGAATGATAAAATTATTATCTTAAACTAAGGATTCGTTCAATCCTCTTTATTTTGAGGTTATAATATTTTATTTCTTTCATTCTCTTCCACTTCATCAAACTCTATATCCTAGCCTTCTTCTCATAGAACATTGCTACTGTGAAATCTCATTACCCTGCCTTTCTTCATCTTCTTCGTTAAATGTCCCACCATGTGTATGCATTTAACACAAATCTTATATACGACAATCAAAATATTTTTTGGCTTTAACTATTGGATCTTTCTAAGAACAACTATGAAGATATGAAACTCTAGAAAATAGGTATTTGCTAAAGAGGAAAAAAGTCTTGAGAATCTTAAGTGTTATGTATTCAACATTTACAAACAACCTTTATATAGGAGTAATTAGCCTAAAAACCCTAAATTACTTATACATATGTCCCAAACCAATTAATAATTAAATAAACCTTAATTGTATAAAAGACAATAAAGGCCTATAACTTTCAATTTTCTGACAATCAATGCTTAAAATCACAATCTCCTCCATAAGCTTGATTTGGTTCGAAATTCTTCACGTTGAGCAGCTCTCGCATCTCTGCAAATTTGACTCTTGCTAGTGCCTTAGTGAGAATGTTTGCACGTTGCTCTCTAGTGCCTACAAACTCTACAATGATGTGTCGATTCTCGACACATTCACGGATGACATGGAACCGAGTGTCGATGTGTTTTCTACGTCCATGAAACACCGGGTTCTTCATTAATGATATTGCTGACTTGTTGTCGACATAAAGGGTTACCGACCTCGGCTCGCATCCGAGCACATCGCTCAACAAGTTTCTTAGCTAAAGTCATTGGCACGACGCTGCAGTAGCTTCCTTAAACTCTGCCTCACATGAAGATAAAGCAACGGTTCGCTGCTTCTGAGATTGCCATGTGATCAGATTCCCATTGAGATAAAACACCATCCCTCTAGTACTTTTTTTCGTCTGGGTCACCGGCTAGGTCACGGTCAGTAAAACCAACGAGTTCTTCAACTTCTCATCCTCTTCTTAAGTGAATCCCATAACTCGTTGTTCCTTCACATAACGAAGAATGTGTTTTACGGCCTGTTGGTGTAGAGTGTAGGTTTCTCCACGTATCGACTCACTATGCCAATTGCATACGAGATATTTGGTCGAGTGTGCGTCAAGTACTTGAGACACCCGATGATATACCTATACTCCTTCGGATCCACTATGCTTCCTTCCACATCCTTTCCGAGCTGCAACTTTGCTTTCATAAGATACTTGCTCGAGTTACAATCCTCCATTGCAAACTGTTTCAACACCTTCGCATAAATTTTCTGCTTCACCTTGATGTTATCTTTCTTCTAGTCCACCTCGATACCAAAATAGTACGAGAGTAGCCCGAGATCACTCATCTCGAACTCCTTCATCATCTGCTTTTTGAACTCCTCAACACCCTTGATGCTTGATCTTTTCACAATCAAGTCGTCGACGTATACACCAACAATGATGAATTCTTCTCCACGGTTTCTCGTGTACATAGCCTGCTCTTGAGAACACTTCATAAAACCGAGACTCATGATCATTCTCTTGTTGAGGTAAGTGTTCCACGCCTGTGGTGCTTGACGTAGTCCGTAGAGAGCCTTGTATAACTTGTACACCTTGTGCTCTTTATTCTTGATGATGAAGCCTTTAGGTTGGACGACATAGATTTCTTCTTCGATGTCACTATTGAGAAATGCTGATTTGACATCCAAGTGGTGAATCTCTCATCCACGGTGTGCTGCGATGGCAAGAATTAGCCTAATTGTGTCAAGTTTTTCCACCGGTGCAAATGTCTCCTTAAAGTCAACGCTTTGCTTCTACACATAGCCTTTTACTACCAATCTCGCTTTGTGCTTGAGGATGTTGTCATCGCTGTCTCTTTTCAACTTGAAAACCCACTTTAACCCGATGATTTTGTGACTGGATGGTAAATCAGTGAGCTCTCATTTCTTGTTCTTCCTAATAGACTCGAACTCTTTGTTCATGGCCTCATTCTACGGCTCTTCAACTACTGCCTTGTGATATGTTATTGGATTTTCAATGGTGAGCAATAACAATTCATCAAGATCCATCTCTTCTAGTGGTGCCTCAACATAGACATCGACTAGGGAATGAAGTTTAATGGGGCCAACTTCGGTTGTGGACTCACCCGAGCTCTCTTGATGACGATGGGAGTTCGGTGTACCTATTGTCCTTTCCAACTCTACTAGGTTGTCGTCATCTTGTAGGATTCTGAACTCCAAGGAATTTTGTACGAGCTCGTTGTCGTCATTGTACCACTCTCACTTCTTTTTCTCTTCGAACACGACATCTCTGCTCACACGGATTTTCTCGCAAGCTGGATCAAGAAACATGTGCGCCTTGCTTCCGTATTCGACACCAAGGTACACCATGGCTTGACTTCGATCATCAAGATTCTTGAGATGTGGTCCCGCTGTCATAACATGTCCGGTACACCCAAATACTCTCAAGTGCTCTAGATGAGGTTGCTTCTTGGTCCATGCCTAGTAAGAAGTGTAAGTTCCTAGAACCTTTGTCGGCAAGCGGTTCAAGATATAAACCGCATGTCGTACTGCCTCTCCCCAGAGGTTTGTCAGTACCTGCATGCTCTTGAGTAAGCTCCTAGAAGCACCCATCATGGTACGATTTCTTCTCTCCACCACGCCGTTTTGTTGTGGAGTGTATGGTGTCGTGAGGTGATGTTCGACTCCTTCCTCTTTGCAGAACTCCGCAAATTTCTATGATGTGAACTCTCCACCTCGATCAGTACGCAAAGTTTTTAGTTTGTGCTCCGGCTTGTTCTCAACGAGCCTTTTGAACTTCTTGAATGCTTCAAAAGCTTCTCCTTTTCTCTAAGCATGTACACCCACATCCAACGACTATAATCATCAACAAGTAAAAGAAAATACTTGTTACCGGCGAGTGATGGAGGGGTGATCGGACCACATAGATTCGCGTGCACAAGTTGTAGGGGATGCTTGACATGAAAGTTTGCTTGGGTAGGAAATGGTAGCCTTATTTTCTTTGCAACCATGCAACTATCACACACTTGGTCGGGGTGTGTAATTTTGGGCAACCCTATAGCCATCTCCTTCTCCCCCATCATGTTGAGCGCATAAAAGTTTACGTACCCAAGTCTCGCGTGACATAACCAAGATGAGTCTGCTAGCGATGTTAATAGAGAAACGGGTTGCCTTGTCTTGAGTGAAATCTTGTATAACCAATTTTTGGATTTCTGCACCTTCATCAATAAAACACCATTTTGGTCGAACATGTTTAGGAGCGAGCTAGTTAAGATGATCGTGTTTCCTTTTTCTGTCATTTGACTCAGACTTATAATATTACTTTTTAATTTTGTATGTAATATATATACCTCAGTCATTATACGTTGATCTCCATTCTTGCATTTGAACAAGATGAATCCTCGACTCTTAATCTCGACGAGTGAGCCATCTCCGAACTTCACATTTCTGGTGATTTTCTAATCGAGCTCATTGAACTTCTCTTGATGACCCGTCATATGATTGCTTGCTCCATTGTCAAGGTACCACACGTCGGTGTAATTATACTCATCGCCACTTGCGAGGAGGTTCTCCATGACTTTCTCTTCATTGAGAACCACCACATTTGGTTCCTCTTTGGACGATTCTTGCTCGAACTCTTCGAGGTTTGTCTCCCCATCTTCAGGCAAAGTGTTCATCACTTCCTTGGAAAACATTAATGTTGGCTCCTAATCATGGGATCTAGTGAGGTTTGCTTCATCGTTGGGCCTTTGGTTAGGGCACTAAGATGCGCAGTGCCCATATTTTTGACAAGCGTAACACTTCACTGTTCTCTTGTCTTTGCGGGACTTGGTGTCTTCTCGTTGAGATGAGCTTTCTCCCCGACCTCGACCTCCACCTCGCCCTTTGCCACGACCTCGGTTATCTCCACTGTTGTCGCTGCGACTCGACGATCCAGAAGAAAAATCGACTTCTCTGTTTTTCTTCATTCGTGACATCCATTCATCATGCTTGAACGATAGATGCTCCTCTTCTTGGTCTCCGTATCTATGAAGTCTCTCATCGTGGACTTTGAGATGACCGAAGATCTCCTCGATGATCATATTCTTGAGTTCACCAAATTGATCGATCGTTGTAACGATCTGCATGTATGTTTGTGGTAAGGCTCTAAGGAACTTCTTGGCGACGAAGATCTCCTGCACCTTCTCTCCTAACAAGCGGATATCAGACACGATGGATGTCAACTTCATGGCTAAATCATCCACCGATTCCCAATTCCCCAATCTTCATACGAATCGCATCAAATTGTGTCTTCAAGGTTTGTACTTTTTCCTCCTTGAATCTCTCCACTCTTTAGCGTCTTTCATGCTAGCTTGGCAGAATCATTTTCAACCACCATGAGAAGAACATCCTTAGGGAGTGCTTGATAGATGGCGGCGAGAGCCATTCTATTCATCCGTTCGTCGACATCTTCGAGCATCACGGCTTCCCACACTCCTTGTGCTTGTAAGTTTACCCGCATCTTCAATGCCCACACCGAGTAGTTACTCTTCGTGAGTAACGAATAGGAGATCGTCAAGTTCCCTTCTTTCCAATCTTCATTGTCGCCGCATCTCTAGTTGATCTTGTCGACGACATGTTCTTCAATCTAGCTATGATACCAAATGTTGACTTTGACTATTGAATCTTTCTAAGAACAACTATGAAAATATGAAACTCTGGAAAATAGATATTTGCTAAAGAGGAAAAAAAGTCTTGAGAATCTTAAGTGTTGTGTATTCAACCTTTACAAACAATCCTTATATAAGAGTAATTAACCTAGAAACCCTAAATTACTTATACACACAGGCCCAAGCTCATTAATAATTAAATAAACCCTAATTGTATAAAAGACAATAAAATCTTACAATTTTCAAACAATCAATACTTAAACTCAAAATGATTACCTTATACTAAGGATTCTCGATCCTCTTTATTTTGAGGTTATAATATTTTCTTTCTTTCATTCTCTTCCACTTCATCAAACTCTATATCCTAGCCTTCTTCTCATAGAACATTGCTACTGTGAAATCTCATTACCTGCCTTTCTTCATCTTCTTCGTCAGATGACTGAGATTCGAATACCCCACCATGTGCATCCATTTAACACGAATCTTACATACGACAATAAAATATTTACTACGATGGTTGCAAAAAATACACCGTGGACGGTGAAAACTGCCCCTTCAAACTCCACAAATTATGTGCTTCATTGCCCCCAACAGATATCTCACTCCTTCCACCCACATCATACACTCTCTCTGCTCTATCCTCCGCCCTCCGACCCCGACTCCTATCAATGCGACGCTTGCTTGAAGAACGTGGGATTTACTTTTCATTGCGCAGACTGCAATTATAACTTGTATTTGTGTTTCTCTCAATTGATCCCTAATGAAATCTTCAACGAAGATGATGGGTTTGTTGGGAAATCACATTCTTGGATCATTTGTGACAGTGGCAGCGACAAATTCAAGGTATTATGCTCTGCCTGAAAGCTACCAGTTGAAAACTCTATTCATATTTGTTTAGAATGCGAATTGTTCGATGCATAAATCTTGCACTTAGTTACCTAAAACCGCTCGACACCCTTTTCATGAACCCCATACTTTGGCGCTCACAAGATGGGTAGAGAACAACGTTTGCCATGGGTTATGTAAATTCTGTTCAGGCGATTTAGTTGACTCATTTGGCAATTCCTGTGAGGAATGCAATTTCAAGTTGGACTATAAATTAATGCGCCTCACTGATGGTCGCAAAAATCTATGAATTTCATGACCATCCTCTTGTTCTTGTACCCACACATTGTCACTTAACTTGCTATATGTGTTTGTGTAAGGATTGTGCTCCCATATTGCATTGTATTGATAAGAATTATGAGTTCGATCTCCACCTTCATTGTGTTCCTTCACTGCCTCGTGCTGTCGAATATCATAACCACATTCATCCCCTCACTCTAACGAATACCCAAATCAAAGATCACAATGACGAGACCGGTTATGAGGATTTCTTTTGTAATGCTTGTGAGGAATTTAGGTTACTGCCTGATCCTACTTATTATTGCCAAGAATGTCACTATGTTGCTCATGTGAGATGATTAATATATGATGAAGAACTGCTCGCACATGGAAAAGAATTCGTTCTCTCCTTAGTTGTGGATCATTCTAGTTGCTCCGCATCCCCTAAGTTTGACAAAGAGTTATATGGATGATTGAGACGAATTCTAATTTTTAATCAAGTTTCTATTTAAGTTTTTTTTTTCTTTTCTTTTGTGTCTTATCTTGTCTTGAATTTATATGAATTGATGCTTTTGATTTAATGCATTCAATTTTCCAGCATCACCAAATTCATGATTTCTTGTATAGACCCCAACTTTGAGAACATAAACTTATTTTGAGGAAAAACGACTTAGCGTCATTTCATTAAAAATTCTCAAAAAAGGGAAAAAAAAACCCCGAATTTTACGGGATCATTCTAGACAGGCCTAGAACGATTTTGATTTCGTAACAATTTCTAAATAAACTCTAAAAAGCTAAAAATGTAAATATATTATCTCATTACAATGCATTCAATTCTAGTGATTTCTGTAAAAGGTATTCTAATTTATGCATATATTCTAGTTCTACTATGTGCTTGGAATTCTCCTCCATATTCCCGTGAGGGCGCCACAATTTGAGACGATTTCATGCCATAGCTCTGTTACATAGTAGACAGTTCACGTCCTGGATGCTCCTATACTTACTGATGTGGTCTCGAATACTGAGTCTTTCTCAGAAGGCGAGCCATAGGATGAACTGGTGTTGTTGAATGATCTTGGTTGATAATAAAAGAGGAGCCCAATCTACTTTCTTTGCTTTTTCCCGGGTTACCTCCCATATTCTCTTTGAAACCATCTTCCCATTGTCTTCGGCTTTACATTCATGAATGTCGGGTCTTTCAAGTTGTATGCTACTTATGTGATCCAGTATCCTCTTCCATTCTGTAACTCTTCTCAAGAGCGAGTCACAATTCTCATCTTTGATATCTATGTTTTCTCCACTGCACAGTCTCTTCTAATGCGGATATTCCTGAACTCCTCCTTGTGAATGGAAAATATATGTTTCTTCAACTACATTCTCTTCACTTCTTAGATACCTATGTTTAGGTATTTCCACAATTGGTGAAAATACATTATATATATATATATATGTATATATATATATATATATATGCCATCTTTCATGTTGATGTTGTTTGAGGATTTATGTAATCAGTAAGATTGTAAATTTCAGACAAGAACAAGACAAAGAGAGGGAGACGAACCAAGATGAAAGCAGGTGTTAGGAACACTAGTAGAAAAATAGGTATCAGTAACGGCGAAAACAGTTACTGAAAGTATCGAATGCCGTTACTGAATCATAATAGTAACGGCAAATAAAACCGTTACAATTCGTTACTGAAAATTACGTTACAGAAACTTCACACGTATCAGTAACGGCTTTCGAAAGCCGTTACTGATAGTCAATGGATAACAGTAACGGTTCTAGCCGACTTAAAACCGTCACAGAAACTGACAGTTATCTGTAACGGTTTTCGAAAACTGTTACTGATATTAAAGGAACAATAGTAACGGTTCTAGCCGACTTAAAATCGTTACTGAAAAGCATTTATATCAGTAACGGTTTTCGGAAACCGTTACTGACCTGTCAGTTTCTGTGACGGATTTTTATTTGTTAAACCGTTACAGGAATTATTAAAAGTAACGGTTTTTTAATATATTAAACCGTTACTAAACCATAATCGTTTTTTTTTTAATTTTATTTCTTTTCTCCAAATTTTTACCTATATCACAATCATCAATAACCAAAACCAAAAACCACAAACATCAATAACCAAAAACCCAAAACCATAATCATTAATTCAAAACAATAATCATCCACAAACTACAATCCATCCACAAACTACAATCATACCACAAATCCACAAAAACCATTAATTAATGTACTTCAAATACAAATTCAACTAACCAGAATACACGGGAAAGCGACGATCAAGTGGAAGGGGCATCATCTCTAGTGGGAGGGGCAGGTGGACGTGGAGGGCGACCACCGTAAACCATGGATAATAAGAAGTTCATAGTCTCCCTCATCTCAAGCATCTCATCCCGCATTCTATCACGCTCTATAACTTATTGTTGTCTATCCCTTCGAGCTTCTTCACGTTTCATTTCATGCTTCTTTAGTAATTCATCACGCTGCATTAGTAATTCTTCGCGCTCCATTTCACGCTGCCTTTGGGCTTCCTCACGCTCCATCTGACACTCCATCTGACGCTCGAGTAAGGCTTCTTTGCGCTCTCTCCGTGACTGAATCTTCTCCGCTTCACGCTCCTCTCGCATTCTTTGAATCTCCTCAAGTAATATTCGGTTTTCTTCACGGAAATGTTGCGTGTCACTGCGCGGTGTGCTAGAACCCCCACGGGCATCTGCTCCAAAACATGTAGGTGTGACACTTGAGCCCATACCCACGACTCGCCCATGTCCCTGAGATCCGAACGCACACTCAGCCAACTGCAGGTCATTCCTAGTCGGGTCTTCTTCTATAGCAGTTCGCAAGGCAGTCTACAAACACAAATTACATTTGATTACATACATAAAATAAATAAAACTAATAAACACGACTTACCACTTTTTCTTGAATAATAGGGGGAACCTCCGGATTTGGATCTTGTAGAGTTGGTTTCTTTGTATGAGTGTGGAGAAATAATTCCGCAAAATTAGGCGACGTACCGGTAGTCTTCTCCTGTACAAATTTAATAATTAATAAAAATGTAATAACATTATAAACTTTGTTATTCGATGATAAAACGAACCATTTGCTTCTCCACTTGCGAAAATGAGATGTTGCCCGCATGATTCTTGTACACAACACGCGACCTATTTTGCGCATTCACATTACTTGTTTTCTGCAAATAAGAAAAGATTTGTGTTTAATGAATGATTAATTTCATATCTCTTTATAAAAATTAACTTACCTTGAACTCCGAAGTGAAAAAGCGACGATCAAGAAGATATTGCCAATCACTTAGTTCAATCTCGGGAGGGGGATTTGCCCTAATCGCAACCTCGTTACCTTCACGAGCTTTAACGTACAAGGTGTTCCATTGACATCTCCACCTATCCCATAATTTGTTAGCTTGAAATAAACCTTGTTTGCGATAGTTGTTGATGTCATCCCCCACAGCCACGAAATGATCCTAAAAGTCAACATTAAAATACGATTATAGATTGTGATTAATACATAAAAGTTAATTATATAATAAGTTACCATGATAGCCATCCATATGTGATCTAGCTGAGTAGAGCTCAGGTCCGATCAACGCAAAGTCCTGTGAGGTAGTGCGTTGGAGTCTCGAATGACACTCCCAATATGCCTCGACCACGCTGTCCTATTCTCGCACATGGGCTTACCAACTACCGGGTTAAAACGAAGAGTCATCTTTTGCCCCGCTTGCAATCTACCAACTGTTGTATTTTTATTTTTGCCCCGTCTCCTCCTCAAAATATATCCTAAAAATAAACACAAAATTATATATGATCATAACAAATTAAATACTTAAGCAAACACCGGTACCTCCATCTTGATCCTCAGACGGGGGTTGTGTCTCATCATCATCAACATCATCTTCAAAGTTAGTGTTTGGTACACTATCGACATTCATCTAACTATCAAACATTTATTTTCAAGAACTAACCTGAATTTGAAAGAGAAGCTGCGTTAGACACTCAACAGGAGGGACAACTTCAAACAGGGCAAAATTCAAAATTATCTGCCAAATAGAGAAATAGAAATCGAATCAACAAACCTAGATTTTGTCAAATATTGAAAGAAAGAACTTACCTGAACGTTTATTGTTTGCCAAATCGTTTTGTTGCCAAATCGTTTTGTTGTTCCAATCGTTTTGCTGCCAAATCAAAACAAAATCATATTATAGTATTACTTGTGCTGCCAAATTGAGCTTGTGATTCAGCCAAAAACCTAGTTTGTGATCCAACAAAAGACCTAGCTTCAAATCCAACAACATATTCATACAAAACCAGACCAAATTACAACATATTAATTGAATGAAATGCAAATCAATTAATTTGCAAGTAAAAATATCTCATGTCTGTTAATTTGCAAATCAATTAACTAAACTATACATATGCATGCCTTTCCCAATAGACAAAATTCCCCAAACAGTCAAATTCCCCAAAATTCATGTTCATCAATTCTAAAGGAGTTAATCAATCTGTATTTCTAAATCAATCTGTATTTCTAACAATTACTAAAGTAGTCTAGGAGAAAACAGTTTACTAAAGGAGAAAACGAAACTGTATTAGCAAACAATCTGTATTAGAAAACAGTTTACTAAAGGAGAAAGTACGTACTTGGCGGGGTGGAAATGGATAGGGCGGAGGAAGACACGGCGGGTGGCAGGATGTCGGATAGAAGACGATCGCCGGAAGACAACCGTTGCGGACGATCCTTCGAAGGCGGGCGGGCGGCGGATTGCGGGAGAAGAAGAGGGAAGAAGAATATAGAATATAGAACTTACCTGATTGCTGATCGGAGTCTTCTACGGCGGCAAATGATCGGAAGAAAACAGGAGTGCGCGCGGAAGAAAACGGAAGAAGAAAAGAAAGAAAGAAAGAAAGAAAGAAAGAAAGAAAGAAGAAAGAAAGGCGCGCAGGTTATTAAGCGTATCTTTAACGGTTTTCTACCAAAACCGTTACAGATAATATCAAAGAAGTTGAAAAGACGGCTAGTATCTGTAACGGTTATTCAGATACCGTTACAGATACTTCATTTGTAATGGTATTGTGAGAAAACCGTTACAGAAAACCACCACAGATATTTTATAAAGGAGACGTATTTATAACGGTTATAGAGGAAGACCGTTACAGATACTAGAAGAATAAACGAAAAGGCGGTTCACTATTAGTAACGGTTTTCATAATAACCGTTACTAATATACTATTAGTAACGGCTTTGAGAGATAGCTGTTACTGATGATACATTCCTCAAACGGTAACTTATGTCTTATATGTAATGGTTTTACAAATAACTGTTACAGATAGTGGTAAAGACAACGAAGAGACGGCTTCAACATCTGTAACGGTTCTTCCTCAACCGTTACAAATACAATATTAGTAACGGTTTACGTATAAAGCCGTTACTGATATACTCACTGAAACATTAAGATTATGTCGTATCTGTAACGGTTTATATCGCTGTTACAGATGTACTTATATCAGTAACGGCTTTCGAAAGCCGTTACTGATAAAATATATTAGTAAGGGCGTTTGAGCGCCGTTACTAAGAGTCGTTACAGAAGACCCTTATTCTACTAGTGGAAGAAAAATATTTTTCTTCAACTACTTTCTCTTCACTCCCTAGATACCTAGGTTTAGGTATTTCCATCATTGGTGAAGATACATTTTATATGTATGTATCATCTTTGATGATAATGATGTTTTTGAAGATTTATGTAATCTGTTAGATTATAAATTTTGTGTTTGTGTTCTTTAGTTGCTTTCTTTTGTTTCCACAATTATTCAATGATTTTATTGTTTTTTTCATTAAGGGATAGTTCATCTCCTGGTATCCCAACAATATATATATTTCTGAACACAACATTACACACCAACATAAATATTATTCAAATTAAGAAAACAAAGAGAAATCCCGGGAGAGATAATCTTGTCACACATGCACAAATGGTAAAATTTACAACCAACTTCTTTTTCATGATCACTGTCCTTTATGGTTTCAAGATCTTTACCAATCAAGTCTTGAGTTCTTATCAAACAATGTCTTCCTTATTGTTCAGTCTATTTTGTGATCATGATGGCTCGTCACTTATTTTCAATCAAAGTTCTTAAAAAGCGACTCTTTCTCGTGTGCTTCATTTTTTTTGTCACCAGGATACGCAGATATATTAGGCCTCGGCTCCATGTTATCAGAAAATGATTTTTTATTTTGTGCTTCATCTTTTTTGTCACCGGGATACACCGATAGATTAGGCCTTGGTTCAAAGTTATCAGAAAACAACTTGTTCTTTTGTACTTCATCTTTTTTGTCATCGGGATAGCTAGATAAATTTGGTCTCGGCTCAAAGTCCTTAGAGAACGACTTCTTTCCTCGTGTTTCATCTTTTTTTTCACCAGGATAGGAGGATATACTGGGTCTGGGCTCAAAGTCTTCTGAAAACGATTTCTTTTCTGGTGCTTCATCTTTTTTGTAATCGGGATAGGCAGATAGATTAGGTCTCGGTTCAAACTCATCTGTGAGGCCTGATATTTTTTCCGTGTGACAATCGTCGGTTGCTCTTTTTCCTTCGGGAACTAGAGGTGGCACCGATATGGTGCCCAGAGGAAGAAGGTCTTCTAGGGCTTGGGGCATAGTGTTGTCTTTCATTACATTTATCCAATATTGGTCTGCCCCAGCCTCTCTTCTTGCTCCATTACTGCTTCGAGCTAGCTGTAGTTAACATGTTAAATAAATAAAATTAATTAAAAAGCAAAGTAAATATAATATTAGTAGTAAATTAGGGTTAAGGTGTTGAAGATCTAACAAGAACCAGAAGCATTGACAAGAAAGACAGGAGGAAGCTGGCTGAAGATGAAACCATTATTTATTTCTTAACTTGGTAGTGAGGGTTTTTGTTTTTGAGTTGATAACTCTTGTATGAGCTTTGCTATTTATACAAAAATATTTTGATATTCCTACACACCATTCATTATGTGAGGTGCAATGAGCAATGCTTGTCAGTGCAATTAAATAATAATAATAATAAATTGTAATTGTTTGAAATCAATTGTAATTGGAGTGATACTGAATTTAAAAAATATTATCTCATTTAAATCATTATTTGAATATTATATTATATATAAAAATAAAATATAAATTTATAATTTGTTTTTGTTCAAACTCAAATCTAAAGATTAGATTTGAGTGTTTCCAACTAAATATAAGAAGACCCACATATCATTTTTACAATTAAAAACATTTTCAATGTAAATTTTAAAAGTAGTGAATTTACTGCTATTATAATCTAAAGCCAAAATTCCAAAAAGAGAACAATTATATAACACTCTATTTTAGTTTTTTAAATTGTTTCTTTAATTTAATGTTCCAAACGTATTTGTTAATATATATATATATATATATATATATATATATATATATATATATATATATATATAATTAAATTATATTTTAAAATATTATTTCATATAAATTAATATTTTAAATGAAAGCTTAATTACCAACCAAAATAAAAATAATAAAATAGTCAAAAGAAAATGGATAAATTAGGAAGTGATGAGAAAAACTTCTCTAACCACTTAATGGCTCTCAACGTTGGGCTGACCCAGTCCCCAATCTAGAAGATAGAAAAACTTTTATATTTTGTCATATAGTTCAGTTACCCTATTTTAATTGTACTTCAATAAATAATAATTTTCTGTTATTAATTTATAAAAAAAAAAAACAATAAATACAATAAGCTTAAGTAAAAATGGATTTTTTAGTTTTAAAATCTCTAATTTTAGCTGTCTGGGATAAGTATGCCCTAGCTCAAGGGTTAGCTGGACTTACCCTAGGATCGGATCTCATTTTCATTTTCACACTAAATTGAAAGTACTTTATTCTTTTTATTTCTTGAACAATTTATAAGAAGTTAGGAGTCTAGCCATATACTCATGGAGGGAAAGGTAAGCTTTGAAACTTAGCGGTTTCACGAGATGAAAAGATAATACTGAACATGAATAAGTGGAATTTTTTTAAAGTATTGAGAAAAATAAAATAAAATAAGCGAATAAAACATTATCGAAAATGAATGCTTTTATACATAGCAACTTCAATTATGCCCGAAAAATAAACATTAAATTTGCTGGCAGTGACTTGCACCTTGGTTCACATGTTTCTGAGGGCGTAGCAATGATTTTCTTTTTGTAGTTTTCTCCATTTTGATTGATTTTTTCATTTTGAGCATTATATTGTGCTCTTTCTTAACTAATTTATGACAAATAATGTCGTAACTTAATTTTAAATAAGAAGCTAAATTATGTAGAGCCCAGAATGGTTCAAGATCATAAAAAAACAGACAAAGATCGGTCCCATTTACTTGTTCTTATTTCTCAATTGAGATATGATATGTACTAGAAGAGGATCTAGCTAGGGGGGCCATTCTAGATCAACTAGGGACATGATCGATGTTGTTTGGAATCAGTACTCTTATCAAGATAAGTATATCATTTGCTTGTTCAATTGTATATTATACTGCACCAATATGTTTGATTTTGAGACTATACATAAAATTTTGTTCATCGTCGCTATATGATCACCCAAAAAGATATGCGTTTTTATTCGCGATTTTAAGGGTTTAATTTGTTGATTTAGAAATTTAATTTGACAACTATTTATGGTCGAGTGGATGATTGATATCAAAATCATATAGAATCCTTTTTCATTTCATTGAAGGTAGGTAACGCACTCTTAACATAAATAGCCGACTAGGATGGAAGGACAAATGCGAAATAAAAATTAAAATAATTAGACTAGTTATAAACTTTTTAAATAATATATATATATATATATATATATATATATATATATATATATATATATATATATATATATATATTAAATGATCCATAAAAAATGATATAAATGAGAGTAGTTTGAGCTTAACGACAAAATTATTATAAAAATTGAAAGAAAATACAAAACACAAAATTGTTCATCAATGACCCAAAAAAGAAATAAACAAAAAAAATAAATTTTACCGAGCACGAAGGTTTTCGAGAAGATCAATGAGTTCCCTGACCCCCTCAACCGGTTTATCAAATAAAATCTCCCAAATTGTCATAATAATATAATTAATAATTAAACGCATCGGTCGACAACGATCATTAAATGTTCTACGATTTCTTTTAAGCCAAATGGTCCACCAGAAGATAAGTAGGATATGGGGCCCAATGACTTAGACCACCGAGTACTTCCCAACATCTAACGATAGATTCCGACATAACCCACTAAATAAATGTCATGTTCCATAATAAGCTCCAAATCACAGGCACTCCATCACAGTGTAAGAGCAAGTGAGGCGCTGACTTCATCTCTTTATGACACATTTTACCACGACTCGCCATAATCCACCATTTTTTCATGCATCTATCATTCGTCAATATTCCTCCATGCAATACACTCCTTTAAAAAATGAGACATTCGATGGGAACTTAGAGTCCCACAACTTCTTCCATAAGATATCGTAAGGACCATTCTCCACAATTAATGAGTAGCAATGACTAACTTTAAAATTATCAATATCTTATCAATGTAAAATATCACACGAAGAAAGATTTATCTCTTTGCGTCCTACCAGTTTCAATACTCTAACGTGTGAATCCAACTCTTTAGCATTTAGTCTTCTCCTGTATCTAATGATTTATCCTTAATTGTAGCATCTCTACAGATAGAAATCGAGGAAAAAGTCGGGAACGATGATGAAAGACTTCTTACACTACAAACTACGTCATCCTAGAAACTAATAAAAAATTCATCTCCAGCCAAAAATATGCACTGTCCACGGAAAACTTCTACATTATCGAGATTCACTCCAAATATTGCATCACACTACCCGATTAATAGGTTTAAAGAACCAACCAGATCAGTCATGCCCATACTTACATTTAATCATAGTAGCCCACAAAGCGGTAGGCTTCGAGAAATATCTGCTACACCATTTTGAGAAAAGAGCTTTGTTAAAAGAAGTCAAATCACATATACCCATGCCCCTAGTCTTTCAACTTTTTCATTTTATCTCAACTAACCAAATGACAAAAGGATGACTCAGAGGACCCCTAAAGAAACTTACTAATAATTCTTTCCATTTTACAACCACACTTTTAGGTATAAGAAATAGAGACATCATGTAAGTGGACATAGATGCTAGAACACTTTTGATGATAATTAGACATCCACCTTTCGAAATCATCTTACTCTTCTAGATCGGTAACTTTTTTTTATTTTGGCATATTATCGAATCCAAGAAGCTTTGGAACGGGCTTTAGCGCCTAAAGGCATCCCAAGATAAGTTGACAGAAAGATGCTTGAAGCCCAAGATGCTCGCAAGTGCCATCTTCCTTCTACTAGATACACAATTTGAGAAAAAAATCTCAGACTTATCGAGGTTAACCCGCAATCTAGACAAGCTCTAAACAACTAGAGAATATTGCAAAGATGCTTGAAGTTTCTATGAGTGGCTTGAATCATACATAGGGTATCGTCCGCAAAAACAAATGAGATAAAACAAATGGAGACTTCCTTACCTCACAATCCACCCCTCTAATTAGGTTAGCATGTTCGGCAAAAACAATCATTCTTTAAAAAACTTCCATGACAATGATGAACATAAGAGGTCATAAATGATCACCTTGCCTTATTCCCCTCGAGCTTTTGAAAAAACCTTTAGGGATTCCATTCACATAATAGAGAACATGGTTTTCGACACGCAGAATTTGATCCAATCAATCCACTTCTCCCCCATACTCATTCTACCCATTACATCGATTAAAAATTCTCAATTCACATGATCAAAGGAATTTTCATTAATATTCAGCTTCAATAAGACACACATATCTCCTCTGAAATTTATCGAATCAATGCATTCATGTGCAATAAGAGACGCATCATAAATTTTGTGACCTTTGATAAAAGGATCTGATTTGTTGAGATCACTGACTCATGAACTTCGCGTAGCCTATTCGCCATATATTTAGACACAATCTTGTAGAATGATGAAACAAGACTAATAGGTCTAAAAAAATTTACATCAATAGTCTTGGAAGCTTTACGAATCAAGTAGATTAGTGAAGTTCAAATTCTTATCAAATGATGAGAATAGATAAAAAAAATGTTCGATCTCCCATGATATCATTTTTTAGGAAGGGTCACACTTTTTTTTAAGAAGGCTAAAGTAAAATCTATCACTATTTGGGTCTTATCGCTCCCACAACCCATAATAGATTCCTCAACTTCTTTTTCTGTGAAACGAGTGTCCAATGCACCCTTTTGCTCCACGCTAATAGTAGGAAAATTCACACAATCCAACTTTTGTCTAACTATATGTGGTTTCTTGAATAAATATTTATAGAATTGCATAGTAACATTTGAAATCGCATGCTCACAATCATGGACAACACTCTGCATCGAAATTGAGTTAATCGCATTGTTCCTAGCTTATGCCTTCAAAACCTCATGAAATAATTATGTGTTTATATCCCCAACTCTTAACCAAGTAGCCCTACTACATTGTCTAGCCCCAATTTCTTTTTCTTTCCATAGCTTAAGAAGATTACTAACAAGCAAAATACGAAAGATAACCTCTTCTTCCAAAAGGTTCTTAACCTTTTCCACCTCATCAATAACATTTATCTTATTATATAAATTCTCGACTTTTGCACAAAAAATTACGTTCACCCACATACGAACTTTTTAGTAGCTTGCATAAGTTCTTCAAATTCATAAATAGTTTCGATGATGCCGAACCCGAAGGAACTTGAGACCCATATCATTCTTGGACATGCGACACAAAGTCGACCCTAATCAACCACTAATTCTCAAACCTAAAAGGGAGGTGTGACTTATGCACTACCCTACGCTCTATTTGAATAGGTCAATGATCGGAACAACTCCACTGAATGACCTTTTAAAAAAATTAGCCACCTCCAAAAATATAGATTCACTAACCAAAAACCAGTCAATATGCAATTAGAACAACCCCTCACTACCATTGCCTCTTCTGAACGTGTATCGTCCTCCTTCAAGTGGAAGATCCACAAGTTCAAGATTCTCGATATTATTAAAGAACTCTCTCATTTGACTAGTCAATCTTCTAGTACTCTTTTTTTTACGGATCTCTCATCTCATTCATGTCACTAGCAAATATGATTGTCAATCCAACAAACTAGTCATTCTTGTCAACTCGTTACAGAACTCTACTTTTAGGTCGTTAAGTATCGGCCCGTAAACCACCGAAATGGTTCTAGGCATAGAGTTCCTTGACAAGGTAAATGTTATCTTACTCCCTTCTGCCAATATGATGTACATTCTAAAGCAAGGTAATACTTTCACAATACCTTTAACAAGAGAGGGCAAGAGAGAAGCTAGGCACCTATCTGCCATGCAACTCTCAAAAGGTGCGGAGAAGGCCTACCAATCATCTTTTGTCATCGTGAAAGAAGATGAGAAAACTGCGTTCAAAGAGAAGATACCTCCAGAAGTTACAATTGTCCTAGAGAAAAGTCATGATGTAATACTCGTTGGATTATCAAAGAAACCCCACCATAAGAGAGAGGTGAATCACATAGAAGAGTTAGTCAAATGTACTAAACCATCGGCAACGGTTCTTTATCGCATTAAACCTCCCAAATTGGAGGAATTAAAGAGGCAACCAGAGGAGTTTCCCATCAAAAAAGAGAAGTGCGAAATAGCCAAGACAGCCAAAAGAATGAAGAAATGGGAGGACAAGAAAAGAAGACACTTTGAGTTCGGAGGAAACCGAGTGATAATAAAACTTCTCCTCCATCAAGAGAGACGATTTTCCAAAGTTCACAAGGGACTTATGAGGCAATACGAAGGCCCTTTCTTAGAGAAAAAATGGGTTGGAAAGCCAGCATGTCGCTCAAAACTTTTATCTTATGTGGAGACACCATCCAGGCCTACAAGGAGGAAGCGACGAGGACGTCGCCAGATTGAGTGGGGGAGAATGTCACGGCCCAATCTTCCTGGCCCAAGAAGAGGAGGCTTAAGGAGAATGTCACAACTCAATCTTCCTGACCCAAGAAGAGGAGGAGGATTAAGCCCGCTTAAGCCCAACGCAAGGATTATTCTAGCTGGAAGGCAGATGCTTGATTAACGCATCACTAATTGAGAGTTGAAAGACATGTCCTTGATTAGCGCATCACTAATTGATACTTAAAAGGAATGTCCTTGATTAGTCCATCACTGATATACAATTAGAAGGAATTCCTAAATTAGTGCATCACTGATTGACACTTATAAGGAATGCCCTAAATTAGTGTGTCATTAATGTAATAGCTAGAATTAGTCCTATAAATACCTGTGAGGTATTACATTGTAAATCACTAAATATTCGAGTAATATAATACTATTCTTTGTAAGAGTTATTCTCTCTCTAAAATTTTTGTGTCATTTCTATTAAACGGCGAGTGTTGCGTCGAGTAAGGCTGACTAGTTACTCGTTCTTGCGAAGATCGTAACTAGTGTCGCACGGATCGTCAGTGAAAATATTGAGCCCGTGACAATGTGCTTTGCTATTTATACACAATTTTGACATTCCTCCAAACCATTGATTTGACCACTCATGAATAGTTGATTTATTAGCTGTTTTTCTCTTCTAAATGATGCATCATCATTGCATTAATCTTTATTGATTCTCAGCACAATTAGACATTGCGGCACACAGGTTTGAGCTACTGTTTTCTTTCATTATTCAGTCACTCAATACCTACAACAAGTTTGATCCACCATGCCAACATGTATCTACAAAACAGATACAAACACAAAAAGAAGCATAACAAGGACCATCCGGATGTGATAACAAAGCATAACCCTAGATTATCGACCTCTTATATCCTTTAACATATCCTCAATCTCCCAACCGAGGTACAAGAGGTACTTTATTAGTATATTGTATATATCTTGTTACCTTGTTTAGATTCCTCGATTAGTGGGTTACCTTGTTTAGATTCCTAGATTAGTGGTTTACCTTATTAAGAGTCTTTTGACTAGTATATATTGTAACATTGTTTATCAATAATAACCATCTCTATCATGGTATCAGAGTAAAGATCCTCTCAAGATCATCAATCGAATTTTTTTTTTCTCTTCCTCCCACCTTGCTGCCTCACGCACAAACTTCTAATGTCTGTCCCACCTACTAATTCAGACTCCTCCTCCAATCAAAGTCAGACGCCCACCACCATGTCTGTTTCTCAATACCACTCTGCTTTCTCTGTTAACAATCTCCGCTCCATAATTCCTATCACCCTAGAGATGGGTAGCGAGGAATATCTCTCTTGGGCAGACCTTCTCGAAAACCACTGCTTGATTCACAATGTTTACGAACATCTCAAACCAAAAACTCCCAACGCCTCCGAAACACCTTCAACATCTTCCGAGACCGACTCTCTTCTGTGGAAACGCCTTGACGCCCTTGTCAAGCAATGGATATTTGGAACAATATCCAAGGATCTACTAAACACGATCCAAAAACCTGGTATGACGGCTGCTCAGGCTTGGGAACGTTTAGCGAATATATTTCAAGATAACACAGGTTCTCGCGCTATGTATCTTGAAAATAGGTTTTCTCAAATTCGTCTCAATGATTTCCCAAACATGAGTGCTTATTGCACTGAATTGAAGATGATTGCGGATCAACTTGCTAATGTTGATTGCCCCGTTTCTGAAAATCGACTGGTGTTGCGTCTACTTGGGGGTTTGAATGAAAACTACGAAACAATCGCCACCATAATAGGTCAAAAGAAGCCTCTCCCATCTTTCTACGATGCTAGATCTGATTTGCTCCTTGTTGAAACAAGGAAGGATGAATTCGTCCACACAAACACCTCTTTTATTGCCTCGGACGATCGTAGCCAAGGCCGCGGAAACAACTCTAGCCAATCAGCCCGTGCTACCGGCCAGCAGCAGCAGCAGGGCACCTCTAGCGCGCAGGAACAGGCCGGCCAGGGCCGAGGACGCAGCCAGCGCGGCAGAGGACGCGGTCGCAACACCAGCCGCACATACCACCAGCAGCAGCAATTCTGGGCACCTCCTGGCCAACAGCAATGGGCACAGTGGGCGCCTGCGGGCTGGACAGCACCCCCTTGTCCCTACCCGACACAACAGATCTGGCCGCAGCAGCAAAGCGCCCCCTGGCACGCATCTGGTCAACAGCAACAAGGCGCCTCCTGGCGCGGTTCTGGCTATCAGCAGCAACACACTCGGACAGCAGGAGCAGGCGTACTCGGTTCTCGGCCACAGCAGGCCTACATGGCTGAGACGAGCCAGCAGCAGCCCCAAAGTTACGTTGCAACCAATATCAATCAGGCGATGCACACTTTATCCCTTACTCCGCCTGACGATACTTGGTACATGGATTCGGGAGCAACTTCACACATGACACCCAACTCAGGTAGTCTCTCGCCTTATTCTAATTTAAATTGTGTTAAAAATATCATTGTTGGGAGTGGACAGGAAATCCCGATTCGCGGTATTGGTAAAACTAACTTAAAACCACCCTTACCACCCTTACTTCTGAACAATGTTCTACATGCTCCCAAACTCATTAAAAATCTTATATCTATTCGTCGGTTTACTCGTGATAACAACGTCTCTGTAGAATTTGACTCACTTGGTTTTTCTGTAAAGGATTTCCAGACGGGAAAGGTTATCATGAGGAACAATAGCTCGGGGGATCTCTACCCACTCTCTCTGTCGAGCCAAAGCCAAAAACCCCCAACTAATTCTTCGTTTACTGCAATTTCGTCAAATTTATGGCATAATAGATTAGGACACCCCGGTGTCGATATTTTGCATTCTCTCAATAAATCAAATTCTATTTCTTGTAAGCCCGTTTTAGGGTCTAAACTCTGTGAGTCTTGCATCTTTGGTAAACAAGTTAAGTTACCATTTACCAATTCTGTCTCTTATACTACTTCCCCATTCGATATTATTCATAGTGATTTGTGGACGTCGCCTGTGCTAAGTACAAATGGACATAAATACTATATTCTGTTTCTTGATGATTACACAAATTTCCTTTGGACTTTTCCAATTGGAAACAAATCCCAAGTATTCTCCGTCTTCTCTACACTTCAAAATCAAATTCAAACACAATTTCAAAAGCCCATTAAAACAATCCAATGTGACAACGGAACTGAATATAACAACAGTCAATTTCGTACATTTTGTGACAAAAATGGTCTACAATTTCGCCTCTCTTGCCCCTATACTTCTCCTCAAAATGGTAAAGCAGAAAGAAAAATACGCACCATAAATAACATGATTCGAACATTGCTTACTCATGCTTCTCTCCCGTTAAATTTTTGGCATCACGCCCTCGAAATGACCACTTATCTCCTAAATATTCTTCCAAATAAACAAATTCGAAATTTCTCACCCACTCAACTTCTATATAACCGAACTCCTTCTTACTCTCACCTAAAAATTTTCGGTTGTCTTTGCTATCCTCTTCTTCCTCCAACCACTATTCACAAACTTCATAAACGCTCTACCCCTTGTGTCTTTTTAGGATACCCCTCTAATCATCGCGGCTACAAATGCTACGACCCAGCCTCAAAAAGATTTATCATCTCTCGTCACGTCATTTTTGACGAAACAAAATTTCCCTTTTCTCTTGTCCAAAACCCAAACTCAACTCACCCATCTCAATCCGAACCAATAACCATCCCAATACACATCCAAACCCCGCCCATCACCGAGTCCATTTCCCCACCAAACAACACTCCATTACCGAGCCCATTATCAACTCAACACACTCCACCAAACCCACCATCACCCATCACCACTTCACCAGGCCCAAACCCAAACACGACCAGCCCGTCCACAAGACCAAACCGTCCAAATCATTCACCAACCATCATCAATCCAACACGGACAATACGAACCCGCGCAATGGATGGGATTGTCTGTCCAAAACGCATTTTCAATCTAAACACACTCACATCTCCATCGCCTATTCCCAAAAACCCAAAGTTAGCTTTATCAGACCCGAATTGGAAAGCCGCCATGGACGATGAGTTTAACGCTTTAATTAGTAATAAGACTTGGGACTTGGTTCCGCGTCCTCAGGGTGTTGATATTATACGATGCATGTGGATTTTTAAGCATAAAACTAACTCTGACGGCTCTTTTGAGAGGCATAAAGCCCGTCTTGTTGGTGATGGCAGGTCTCAGCAGATTGGAATCAATTGTGAAGAAACCTTTAGTCCTGTTGTCAAACCAGCCACCATACGAACTGTTCTGAGCATTGCTTTATCGAAGTCTTGGTCCATTCACCAAATGGACGTCAAGAATGCATTTTTACATGGTAATCTCAACGAAACAGTTTACATGCATCAGCCTTTCGGTTTTAGAGACAAAATCTTTCCCGACCATGTTTGTTTATTGCGCAAATCTTTATACGGCTTAAAACAAGCTCCTCGTGCTTGGTATCAAAGGTTTGCAGATTTTGTCTCTACAATCGGTTTTACACACAGCACGACTGATCATTCGCTTTTTATCTATCAACATGGGTCCGAAATTGCCTATCTACTCTTGTATGTTGATGACATTATCATTACGGCTTCGTCTGATCAGTTACGTCAGACTCTCATGAAAAGCTTAGGCGCAGAATTTGCTATGAAGGATTTAGGTAAATTAAGCTATTTCTTGGGAGTTGCTGTATCGTATACTAAGGATGGACTTTGTCTTAGTCAGAAGAAATATGCTGAAGAAATTATTGATCGTGCTGGAATGACTACTTGCAAATCAACACAAACGCCGGTCGATACAAATGGCAAACTTGGAAAATCAACTAGTCCACCAGTCTCTGACCCCACTCATTACAGAAGTTTAGCCGGAGCACTACAGTATCTTACTTTCACACGTCCTGATATTTCATATGCAGTCCAGCAAATTTGCCTCCACATGCATGATCCGAAAGAGGCTCACTTGGCTGCCTTACACAGAATCATTCGATACTTACAGGGTACAAAGCACTATGGCCTTCATCTTTACAAATCCTCACTGTCTACACTCGTTTCATATACTGATGCAGACTGGGGAGGATGTCCAGATACCCGTCGCTCTACATCTGGCTATTGCGTCTTCCTAGGCGATAATCTTCTGTCTTGGTCGTCAAAACGGCAATCCACACTTTCTCGTTCTAGTGCTGAAGCTGAATATAGAGGAGTTGCCAATGTTGTCTCCGAATCCTGTTGGCTTCGCAATTTATTGTTAGAACTTCGTATCTCATTGGACAAAGCCACACTGGTCTACTGCGACAACATAAGTGCGATTTATCTCTCCCAAAATCCGGTCCAACATCAACGTACCAAACACATCGAAATGGACATACACTTTGTAAGGGAAAAAGTAGATAGAGGTAAAGTTCGCATTCTTCATATGCCTTCTCGTTTTCAAATCGCTGACATATTCACCAAAGGACTTCCGCGCATACTATTTGAAGATTTCAGAGACAGTCTCAGCGTCCGAGAATCTCCCGTTTCGACTGCGGGGGTGTATTAGTATATTGTATATATCTTGTTACCTTGTTTAGATTCCTCGATTAGTGGGTTACCTTGTTTAGATTCCTAGATTAGTGGTTTACCTTATTAAGAGTCTTTTGACTAGTATATATTGTAACATTGTTTATCAATAATAACCGGGGGATTAATCTCTATCATACTTTATCAAGTTTCACTAAAGTAATAAATATAAAACTCAATATTAGACGAGATAAGATATATCGATTTGAGAAAGTTCTTTTGTTATGTTCAATCCATATCACCCACCTATCGTTATGGCTGATCACGACCTATTTTTGATGCGCATAACTCATTCCATTCCCATATATGTAACTCCAAAAATTCCCCAAATTGACGCAAAAGAGGAGCAATGTAAAAGGATATTATATGTCATCTCTCCATTGTTCATACAAAGAGAAATCTACTCGCGTTGGAATTCATTTTCTTTTGCATCGCTCCATCCGAAAGAAGATATTTTTTATGGAATAAGATCCATATCTTGTCCCATGGGTACTCAGATTTCTAATGATAGAATTGTTCCACGCGAAAATGTCAGTCCCCATCCAAAACATAGAAACATGTGATAGAGGGAGACCCCCTAATCAATATTGGATAGGGAAAGCAACTAAACTTCATCAAGATATAAATTTTCTGAAGCCAAAATTTAAAAAGAGTCCAAAACTTATTTTGATTAGTGGTAGAGAGCAAAATCCATTATCACAAAGTCATGGGTTCAGTTAACACTTCGTCAAGCCTCCACTAGGAAAAACACAATTATGAATAAATAGACTAATTTAAGATGGTTATAAAGACGTAAATGAATAAATAGTAGCATTGATCTATCTCTTTATTCTTGAATATGAAATAGTTATAATGCCACAAAGAATGACGCTCATCTAAAAAAAGGATATATTGAAAGGAATCTAATAGTTACATATGACCACCCAAGGAAAATGTTGAACCTTGAAGAAGGAATCCATGTCTCTCCACCTTAGATATGTTAGGATTTGTATCTTCCAAATCCGAATAATTTGAAACAATCTGTAAAAATACAAAAAAGAAGAACACAAGAAGACACAGATTTATAGTGGTTCACTCAAATTGAGCTACGTCCACTTCAACCATCACCAGATTTACTATGAAGAAGAGGAATACATAGTTTTTGTCTCACACTTTATCTCTCTAGAATTTTGTTTTAACAATGTAAACCCTTAATAATCACATATTTATAGGGTAAACATTCAGATAATAAACCTAAATAACTTTGGTGAGGTTCAAGCCCAAAACCAAAAAGAAAACTCAATAAACTCTAATTAACAATGTAGAGTTTATTATAAGTGTAGGCTCCATAACTCAACAAGATAGTTATCTAATTTATTGAGGTGGTTGTTTTACCCGATTAACTCCTTCGAAAACAACTTGTCTATCAAAATTATCTCTTCCATAATAATTTCATTTGAGTCGAATATTAAGATGAAAATGATAGCTCATATGTTTTTGTTCGTTATATCTTGGCTAATTGCAGTAACAAAGAGTAGATAGAAATGACTGCACCAAGCATTGTTCACAAGTAAATATTATAGTATTCAAAATTGTCGCCAAAATGGATTCAAATATAAAATACCGTCGCTAATATTCATTTTATTTTAACTTTATTTTTTATTTCATTACTATTTCTATTCTTAGTCAATACAAAAATATTATATTCAATTTTATTTATACAATTTATTTAATAAAATTATACATTTCTACACTTACACACCAAACTTTAGTTAAATTACAAACATAGTTATGAACAAAAATGACATTATTTTTAATTTAGAAAGTTAACACGATCCCTATAATCATAACCCCGCATTAACTTAAAATGTCGTAAGCGTAGATAGAATCCGTGACCTTTGTGACCTTTGGATGAATGATATAACAGACCTAGATTTTTTAGTAACATTCTAATTAATTTCTGGGGGAATATTTTGCTGGAAAAAAATTGTTGAACCTATAATAATTGTAGTTGTCTAGTGTGTACAATTCATAATACAATTAATATGACAATTTCTGAGATTATATATGAAATATCAATTGTGAAGTTAATCGTTTTTTCTCGAAAATCTCCGAAATCGATCATTTGTTAAGAGATGTTCTTTTTTTTGGATGTTTTTATTATTATTTTTTATTTTCTCCCATTTTATTAATGTGTAGTTGTGTTTAAACGATTCTCTTATTTTCATTATACATGGATTATTTTCAAATAGATATAATAATAATAACAATAATGTAAGATGTGTTTGCTAAAGTGAACATGATGATATATTCCATTAAAGTGAATAATAATCTTAGAAATTTGATGATTGATAAAAAATAACAATGATGGTGTTGAGGTGCTTAGCTGAAAGAAGAAACAAACAGAGAGTTATGTTGATAGTGGATTAGTATTGTTAATTTATCACCATGATCGATAGAATTCAAATCTGAATTTTGTTCCTTCTTCTTTATACTTGTTTTTTATTTTCTAATGAATATTACAACGTGACGTTAATTTTTTTTATTTTAAGAGTTGTGATCCTCAACTTTAACTGAAAACATTCTTAATGTGAATCGAAAGAGTGACATTTTCTTTTAGATGAGACTCTTGTCACTTAATCTATTATAATAATTCATTTTAAACATGAATTAATTCTTAATAGTTAGTACCTATAGATATTTGTTTGGATTTTGACTCATACAAATTGGTATATATACAATTCAGAAGTGAATTCGATCGATAGAATTAAGTTATAGTTATCAATTAAAAAATATTTAATAGTTTTAAGTTCTTATATTCTTTTATAAATTTCAGAGTTTAATTATTAATAGGTTAAAAGAGAGCATTCGGATCTGCGGCTGTACCCACCTTCAATATTCTTCAAAACTATATTTTTTTAATTCTTTTCAAGTAGAGAGATAGGGATTAAAGTTGAGAGAGAGTGATACAGCCAACTATACATGTTGTGAAACAACATATCCGGAGCGGGCAGCGTGGTAATGGGGCTTATCGGGTATTGGTCTCAACAAATTGTTCTTCCTAAGAAGGTGATGCAGGAGCTTGATACATTATTACGGGACTTCATTTGGGGCACTCATGGTCGTGGGGGGAAAAAGTCAAGTGGACTGATGTGTGTAAACCCAAGGACGAAGGAGGTGTGGGTTTGAAGAATTCTGTCGAATAGAATCGTGCCGTTACTTACAAGCATTTATGGGCCTTACAATCTAAGCAGGATTCCTTATGGGTCAAATGGATGCACTCTCGGTTTATGAAACGTGAAATGAGCATATGGACGTGCAAAATTACCGACGACATGGCTTGGTCATTAAAAAAGATATTGAAGCTCAAAAACAACATTGGTTCGATATTTGACATCCGAATTGGTGATGGGCGTGGCACTCTGTTTTGGCACGACCCATGGTTCGAAAACAATCCATTAATTAGTAGAGACGAATTCCGAGGCCTAAGGATCCGGAGGGATTGTGCGGCTGCCACGGTCCATAACATTCATAACGGACTTTGGGTTTCGGTTATTACTAGAGTCTTGGAAGGCAAAAGAGCTATTGATCATTTGAACGGTCTCAATATTTGTAATATGGCTGATGTGCACTTGTGGAAGACGGAAGAAAATGGGAAAATTAAGTCAAGTGCGATTTAGAATGTTATTAGGGAAAGAGGTCAAATTGTAAGTTGGGCTTCACTTGTGTGGTCCTTGAAAATCATTCCGAGACACCGATTTATTCTTTGGTTGGATTTTCGTGGTAGACTTAGTACCCGTGATCGTATTCTTGCTTATATGGATATTCCGGACGCCAATTGTGTTCTTTGTAGTGGGTTTGCGGAGTCCATTGATCATCTTTTGGGTGGCTGTTTTTTTGCTAGGTCTATTTGGAATCTTTTTACTTTAGCCATGGGAATTGTGAGCTTGCCGGGGTCCTGGGAGGATATAAAAGTTGCTGCCCAAGTCTTATCTAAAGGTAGTAAATTTCATGCTAACGTTTTTAAGTGTGGGTTTGCTGCCATCGTTTATCATTTGTGGGCTGAGAGAAATGCTAGAGTCTTTGGTAGAGTTCGTCGAAACGTTGATCATGTGTGGAGCGACATTGTATTTGATTGTGGTGCGCTAATTAGAACGTGGAGACGGGTGCCTAAAGGCGAGCGGGAATGGGTCCTTTGTCACGAATGGAAAGTCAATTATGATGAAGTCACATCTTTTAAATGTTTTAAGGCTAGCTAGTTCTTTATGTTTTGTTTGTAAGTCATGTATGTTGCTTTGTTAAAATTGTTTGGTTCTTGAACTTTATTCTAACTTTTTAGGTTTGTTAGAAAGTTAGAGGAAACTATGTCCGTTTTCTTTCCCGTTTTGGGATTTTAATAAAATGACACTAAGTCGTTTTCCAAAAAAAAAAAAAAACATATCCGGAGCCTAAAAGATAAATACTTAAAAATTCAGCTCTAATCTTGCACGGCAGAATATCCGAGTAAGTGGATACGACACTGGCTGGTCTTATTTGATATGGTTATACCCCGGCATCAGGTTGTCTTATGGCTGGCATTTCGGGATAGACTCACAACAAGGGACAGAATCAAGAAATATATGACAATCCTGAGTACAGGCTGCGTTCTATGTTCTAATGGTGAGGAAACGATTGCCCACATTCTTTGTGACTGCTCTTACACGGCTACTATATGGAGGAATTATACTGAGGCAATGGGGTTGAGAAATTTTCCCAAGGAATGGACTCATATTACAGAATGGGTGCTGGGTAAGGCTAGGGGTGATTCGTTTTTCAGTAATGTCATTAAATGTTATTATTTTGGTGTTATTGTTTATCAACTATGGATGGAAAGAAATTCAAGGGTTTTTTTTTAGGACAAAGCGTGATGAAGAGCCTACATGGTGAGATATTGTGGTGGATGGTCATGGTCTTATTCACTTGTGGAGGAGAATTCCTACAACTATAGATAATCGGAAGTTTTGTCAAAAATGGTGCATCAAGTATGAAGAAGTCAGAATACCTCTTATTATAAGGTAATATGATATAATTTATTTGTGGATTGTTTAGATGCATGTTTGTTTGTTTTGTTTGGTTTGATTGTTCATTGAATTAAGGTAAATGCTTGTTTTTCCTAATTCTAAACTATGTAGTTTTTCCGTTTGGATTTTTTTTTAATGAAATGACTATAAGTCATTTTAAAAAAAAATACTCAAAAATTGCTAGAATACGTCGGTAAATAATTTATGTCGCATATTATTGTGCCGATAAAGTAAAGTAAATATCTAAAACAGAATACACTTTTGACACATAATATTCCGGTGCTAAATTATGCGTCGTTAATTAATGTTTTTCCGACCCGTATTTCTGGCACATAAATAAACATCAGTAAAAAAACATTTGCAATGCTTTTTAAACCTGAAGAAACCATTTTTCTTTCAGAAAAATTGTATTTTGTTTGTGCTAGAGAGGTTTAGAAAATAATCGTACCAAAAAGAGCAACATCCAAAACGGAAAGGAACTTTCAAGACTTTCTTGCTCAATCCATT
This sequence comes from Impatiens glandulifera, assembly GCF_907164915.1. NCBI lineage: Eukaryota > Viridiplantae > Streptophyta > Magnoliopsida > Ericales > Balsaminaceae > Impatiens > Impatiens glandulifera. The sequence goes on along the minus strand of NC_061865.1, from coordinate 53,974,859 downwards.
CCAATAAAAGATAAATAAATTGTATGTATTAATAAGTAAAAAGGTTAAAGTAGGTGATAAGAGTGATTTTAAGGAGACCAAAAATCATGAGTTTAATTACCATTTAGAACCCCTTAAGTTGAAGTAAATGTCAAGATTGTGGGAGTCATGCTATACATACGGTCATCATAAGTGTAGCAATAAAAAGATAAATAAATTGTAGACTTTAAGCTCAATATAGGAATGTTAACAAGAACTTATCCAATAATCATGTGGTATGCAGCATATGGAGTGACATATCAATTATATGAAAAAGTTATCATTACCATTATCGGTTTACTGTGGGCGATGATTCATCAATCCGTTTTTTTAGGATGCATGGTGTTGGGTAAGTACTTTGTAATTGCCTTCCTCGTGCTTGCCTCTATTGTTATTTGTTGAGAATCCATAGTCAAGGATATGTATAACCAACGCTCTTAAGATTTTGCTCATCGTATCAGATATAGAAGGAAGTTATCATTAGAATAAAATATGTATCAGAGTAGATTGTTATCATTAGTGGCCAACAAAAGGGGTGTCTCCAATGAACCAGGATATGATGTGATGGAGGGATATGAATAAGTTTAATGTGAGACACTATTAATCTCTGTTCGATAGAGTTGCTCCAACTGAAGTGCTAGGAGAAATTGTGGGAATTTAGGATTCCCACTAATCTCTTTTTCGGGTTGAGTGCGATACACGGTGGATTCTAACTGATGATAGATGTATGTGCAAATTACTTATCTTAGTTAATCGATATAGTTTGTGTCTTAAGTAGGTGTAGACGACCACTGATATTCCCTTAAATTGTGAGGGGGTCGCGGATATTTTAAGTCTTCTTTAGAGCATTACTGGTATCCATTGGGTTATACCGATCGAGAACTATTGTTGCATGTTGAGAAACTTGAATTGAGGCGGCTAGACTTGTGGGTCAGAGACAATTGGGTTATATCCCTATTATTTTCTGGTGCATATTTTATTGGAGAGAAATCGCAGAACTTTCAACAATCTCAAACGACCGTTGTAAATCCTTCATATTGCTCACATTGACATTATATGAGGTTCAATCTAAGAAGTGGACAAATCGGTCGGAGATCTCATTACACTTTTGAAAGATTTCCGAAAACATTTAAAGTTAATATTTTTGATTGATTTGCCTACACGAGTGTTATGTTTTTGTCGTTGTACTAACACGACTATCCATTTTATAATATCATTGTATTATATATATATATATATATATATTAAAAAGAAAAGGAAAAGAAAAGGAAAAGAACTTTCAGTATTTGTTATTTTATATCCTAATTTATTTTTCTGAGGGGATATTATAACATTGATTTATCATTCTGTTAGGGTCCCCAAATTAAGGCATCGGTCCTAGAATAATTCCATCAACCTTTCTCGGCACCTTTTCTCGGTCCTATTGTGCACATGGGCCAGATTTCTATTTGTTGTTTTAATATTTTGTTTTACTTGCCTTTTCTATTTTACAAACCGAATTCTGTTATTTTCTAGTAGTTGTTGTAACCGAATATTCTTGGGCAAGACATCACCTATATAAGGCTGATCTTTCTTCCCCAAGGACCCATGAATGGAATAATGAAGATATGAACTTCGCCTCATTTGTCTATTATTATTTATTATGGACTATTTGGTATAAAACCAACAGTATTTCTCTTCTCACCCTAGGTTCTTCTATCCCCTCATCCCAAATTCTCTATCAAAAATTTTCCGCTGCCCTTTGATTATAGAATTTCTATCCGGTCCTAGAGATCAAGAACTTGATTCTTGAGATCAAGAACCCATAACACACCTTACGAAACAAGTCGTAACATTCTTGGTATCAGAGCAAGACGATTCTCAAATGATAGAAACCCGCCAGCAAACAAGATATTGACGCTCTTAAGACCCTACTCGAAGGCCTGTCCCAACAATATGCCTCCATGCAAGATTCCCTGCAACAACACATGACCGAACAAGCTGCTTTGCACAATGCCTTTCAGCAAAATATGAACAGAAGGTATGCTGCTGGAAAAAGCTTAACAGCCATTGAAAGTGGTGTGTTTAATAATGGCCAAGATCCCCGCACTCGACCCTATGTTAATGCTTCTTGCTACCTACTCCAACCCGGCTCACAAATGTTAATATTCCTGAATTTGATGGGACTGATTTGGAGGGCTGGCTCATATTTTCCGAGCAAGTCTTTAAGGTGGGCAAGACGAATGATGCTACAAAACTAGACATTGTCCGCACTCACTTTTCAAAAGAGGCAAGAACGTGGCATGACTCATATTTGTATAATCGCAACCATATGGAAGCCTTGACGTGGGGTGTATTCAAAAGAGATCTCTTGTTGCGATTTGATCGCCGACCCTTGTACAGCGCTGAACGGCTGCTACTGCCCAAACCATGCCATGTTAACACGGCCTGGCCAAGCAGCAAATCCAGATTATTCATGGACTCAGGTAATCATTAAGAACCCATTCAAGAACCCGCTCAAGAACCTGTTTTAGATGATCCACCTTTGCTGCTTGAGGCGGGCAGCGAACCTGCCATTTCTTTACAAGCATGGACCCTTTCTTATGAGAAGAAAGACACAGTCATGGTCTTGAAGAATATGCATCGGGCACAGGTCAACATAATGCAAGACGATCAGCTTGACAAGACCTTGGAAAATTATAATGTTGCTGCCCCGGTACAAATAAAGAGTAAGAACGAATGCCAAATTGTTTCACTTGTTTTGGAAGACACTATTGAAAATTTCCAGCACATAATCAAAGGGCTCAACCAGCAACCCAACAACCCAACAATCGACCACCAGCCAGGAAGGTTACTAAAAGACATGGCTATGTTGTTGCACATGTGTTGCTGGTCGGAAAAATGACTGGGCTTGGTTGTTTGAAGACACTCTAGAGTATGCCCGGAAGAAAAATGGTCATTTTTCTGCACCTGGCGTGTTGGGCCGTAGGAAGGACAATTGAGGAGCGGGAAGACCGAAGGCTTTTAAGAAATGTGGTCCTAGACTCCAACACTTGCTGGACTTGCTGAAGTCCGACCGAATTCTTTGAAATTTTGAGCATGCGCATTAGAGGCTCGCCAGGCCACAGTCTTTTTCGTCGAGGGCGACGAATTTTGAAGGGGGAGATAATGTTAGGGTCCCCAAATTAAGGCCTCGGTCCTAGAATAATTCCAGCAAACTTTCTCGGCACCCTTTCTCGGTCCTATTGTGCACATGGGCCAGATTTCTATTTGTTGTTTTAATATTTTGTTTTGCTTGTGTTTTCTATTTTATAAACCGAATTCTGTTATTTTCTAGTAGTTGTTATAACTGAATATTCTGGGGCAAGACATCACCTATATAAGACTGATCTTTTTTCCCTAATGACCCATTAATGGAATAATGAAGATATGAATTTCGCCCCATTTGTCTATTATTATTTATTATGGACTATTTGGTATAGACCAACAGTATTTCTTTTCTCACCGTAGGTTCTTCTATCCCATCATCCCAAATTCTCTATCAAAAACCTTCTGCTGCCCTTTGATTATAGAATTTCCACTCGGTCCTAGAGATCAAGAACTTGATTCTTGAGATCAAGAACCCATAAACACACCTTACGAAACAAGTCGTAACACATTCTCATTTCTTTGCTCCCTTTACAATATTAAGAAAGAGATAAGGGTCGAAGTTTAGATCGCTTAATTAAGTTTCTATCAGTCAAAATATATAGAGATCTCAAAATTTTACGTCAAAACGCTTTCCACTTAGTTGTTTACATTTATAGGTGATTAACTAGTCATTTTTCATCAGAATGTGCACTTTCATATAAATTGGTTTTTCCAATTTGTATAAAACTTCATGGCTTACTTTACTTTGAAAAAAACCTCACGTCATAATTTAAATGAAAGGCTAACCAACATCCAATCAAAGACTATTTATTAATATATATAATTTACTTAAATATCTTAATCAAGTTAGGTCAAACCTAGTCGATAATTAAACAATTTTAGTTAGGACCATGTAAGCAAATGATGAATCATAGGATTATTAATGATTTTACGTCCAATTACTCACTCATATATCTGGTGAAAAGGACGTACAAATTAAGAAAATAAATGATGAATCATAAGATTCTTAATGTTAATTTTACTTCCAATTATTGGTGATGACATGGACAAAATAGATAATTGAGTGTGTTTTTTTAATATTAACTAATTAATTACATTTGTAGTAATTGGCCCCGATAATGTATATATGCGTGTGAGTGGTTTGATTCATTCGTTTTGTATACATAATGCACAACTAAATCATTAAAGTCAGTTTGAAAAATTCTCAAATTTCAGTTTATTGGTTGATTTGGTTTGATCGGTTAGAAGATTGATTTCATTTGTTTATAAAAAGTAATTACTAAATAATAAAATTATATCTAAAATTTACGAAAAAAACAAATATCAACAATGTATATTATTATAGTTGAATGGTTGAAAACTTAATTATAACTATAAGTTTTGTGTAGATTCATAGCTCAATTGTAGAGCACAATAACTCAGGATTTTGAAGAGCGGAAAAAATTGTTTGAATTCTATGAAAGAGTCTCTGGAGCCAGGATGCATGCCAATGTTATGTTCCTTTAGTTTGGTACAACACTAATGATGACATTCCTAAATCTGTTTCCAAATTAAAAATTGGTTACTTAACCGTCGCACATGAAAAATTTACTCGCAATTTTTAAGATCTCACTAATAAGCCCCATGGTAATGAGTTTGAATCTTCACACTTCAAATCACTGAAAGTGAAGCTGTGTACTATAAGTTGGGACAAGTGTCTTTGTTCACATATTGTTCACATAATATTTCTCTAGTTTGTTTTTTAATTAACATAGGGAATATAATAAGTATCTCTTGAAGCCTACCAAGACCAACCACTTATTTTCCATTAACAATGTTTTACCTCTATTTTAACAGGATGACGATGGAGCAGATCGGGGCAGAGTGTACATTTATTATTTCTGTCCAGTTCTATTTCTGGAATTTTTTAATATCATTCCCACCATGTTCTGTTTCATGAAATCTCCACGGGCACCGTTTATAATAATTTTAAAAAATAAAAATTATTTATGAAAATTTTATATAAAATAATAGTTTTATATAATATATATGTTAACATATTAAAAATTCATATTAATATAAAGAAATTAACTTAAAACCGAATATATAAATATATTAGTGATGTTATATATTTAATTACGTTTATCAGTATTCGGGGCAAGTACACAAATATCATCGTCGTCCCATCCCTGATCAACTACCGGTCAAACTAGTACAAAAACATCCAAAATAAGATAATTAAGATAAAAACTGTAGAGAGGATTCAGATGGAAACTGTAGAGCGGATTATAATTGTCATAGTTGACCGTTAATCCTTGCTAAAAAAAATGGGCATCACCGAAGGGCAAATTTTAGTTTGATATTTTTGACAAGGGTTACACCCAGTCTCAATTATTCATTTGGCTTCGCCAAGATATATCTGTGAATTCATCATGATGTTTTTGATTATATAGGTTATTCTATTCCATATATATATAATTCTGATGGCTACACAACAAAGACCAGAAAATTTGTTGTCTGAATATACTTTTAAATATTAATACATGTGAATGAATATCTATTAATTTTGAAAAATAATGTCATATAATTAGTCTATTTTTATTTAATAAAGAGACAAATAAACCGTGGTCATCGACCGCAGTCCTCTTATTATATTTCACATACAAAATTAGTAGTAGTTAGATAATGACATCCTTTTAGCAAAAAAAATAAATAAATAATAATAATAGAAGATAATGACATCACATGTATTATTATTATAATTATTTTATTATTATTAAATTGCATGCAGTTTTATCACGTGGATCTATTATAAATTATATAGATCGTCCCAAGAAAACAATAAATCTAACGACAGCATATCTTGCATGGTGGGTCATTTCTTTGTTTGGCTAGAGTTTTGTTTTATAAAAATATTTTTATATTAAATAATATTTATAAATATTAAATCTAATTTTGTTTTGGGACAACCAAGTATTATTAATCTATCAATTTCATATTAGATTTACTTTAAAATAACATTATTTTATTTTGTTGCTAATTCCTTTAATTTGTCCTTTTTTTCCTTTCTTTTTGTGATCTACGTCATTTTTGCAATGAAATGAATTTCATTAACAAAAAAAAATAACATTGTTTTATAAATAGTGATTATTGTTGATAAATAATTATATTTTTGAGAAGAGGATAAAAAACAATCTAGTCTTAAATCTGAGATTGATTTGGTTTCATTATTAAAAGTTTGGTTCATTATGGTGAATCTAGCATCTAGATCTTATAATTAAAATATTAAAGTGATCTTTCTTCATATGTAATTTTCATATATTAAAGTGAGCTAGTTAGTTATTATAATACAATAATTATACACATAATTTAGAGGAGTAATTTAAAGGAGGTGGGAAAGTAATTGAAACAAAAGTCTTCTCTTAAAATGAATGATAAGAACTAAAAAAATGGCTCTTGATCTAGATTTTCAGCCAAAAAAATAGGAAGCTAAAAACGCTAAACAGCACGTAGATGGTATAAGTTCCTATAACCGAGTTTCACTAAAAAGAATCGATTAAAAATGAATCAAAACACCTTGGCGGCGCTTATAATTATATTACCGGCGTATACATAAGGGTCGCTAGACTAACTCCAAACCGAATTTTGGCGACGCATAATTAAGCGTCGGTAATATTTTGTGCGGCGCTTTTTCATCGGTAAAAGTCGTTTAAGTGTCGACAAAATGTATTTTTGTTGTGTGAACCCAAGAACCAACTCACAAATATAACATGATGAGATCAAAATCAGTAAAAGCTTTGTGTCGCCAAAGTCGGCAACAAGGGGGACTTCCTTCAATTTAAAATAACATAAAAAAATCTTTTAAAATCAAACATTAGGATCAACAAAAAAAGCTTAACAATTTAGTTGTCAATCTCGATACGCCAACCAGAACAACTCTAGTAGGTGCAAACCCCGGGTAATGCCCACCTTGACATGATCTGAATAGGGGAGATATTTCCAAAAAAGAGGACAGGCTATTAATGTCCTCTAATCCGGCATCCCATAACATGGCTGAGCATCTAAAGTAATCATTCTTCCAACTAAAGATATACTTTTTTTCAAGTTTTCTAGTAAGATCATCTATTTTGGTATTTGAGGAAATAAATTGTCATTATATTTGGTCACATCCAGTTGTTATACCATCTATGTCACTATTATTGTGAATTCAAGTTCAGCTTACAAAAAATAATTATCTCAAAAAATTATATATATATATATATATAATATATATATATCAATTTTTTCTATATATACATATTAATTTCACTTGAGATATCGTTGATGAAAAAATGTTGAGATATAATTCTTATTCACCTATATCTATAATGGCTAGATATAGATATTATTGTCAAAATATTAAACTATTTAAGATTATTTGAAAACTAATATTTTGTCAGAATCACAATTATTTTTTAAATCATTAAAGTAAAAAAATATATCCAAGTGATTTTGTTTATATTTATTTGATACCAAAAGTGTGACTGAATTAAATAAATAAAAATTTAGGTGAAGAGTGAATAAAAATAATAATATTTTATAAACTTTTAGATCAAGTTAACAAAACAAAATTGATAAATTTTGTTGACACATTATTTTGTCTGACTAATTGAACATTTTTAAGTTTTGATTTAACCTTTTATGTTAATTCCTTTTCATCTTAAATAACATAAAGCCAGCTCAACAATGAGTGGATTCCTATTACATGATGGTATGGGGGCAAAATAAAATAAAGAAATGGACAAAAATAGTAGGGTCTCCTTAATTATTAACAACAATATCAATATCACCATAATCATTCAATTAAATTATTGGCTATCTTTTGAAGATACATCACCCCATTAGCCTTATGCTCAGAAGATGATCAATAATTTACATTCTTCTAATTGCCATATCTTGGAAAAGAAAAGAAAAGAAAGATGGGTTTTAGACATGGTTCTTGGAATGTTTTCCTCAATCTTCTTCTTTTCATGGTAAATATTTTATTCAACAATATAACTTTTTTATTATACCATATTCATGTACAACTAAGTAATTTTTTTATTCAATTATGTAGTTTCTTCATGGAAGTTGTCAATCCATCAAATTATCTTCCGGGGGAGAGGATGATCATCACAATCAAATGGTCTCGGACGCTCATATTGAAATGGTAGTTCATCACGATCACCACCATCATCAAGGCCATCACATGATGATGGATGATCCATCAGTGATTGTGTTTTTTACTTTTGATGATCTTAAGGTTGGGAACACAATTCCTATCCACTTTCCTAAAAGGGACCCTTCTTCCTCTCCTCATTTCTTACCAAGAAAGGAGGCTGAATCTCTCCCTTTCTCATCTCAAGAGCTTCCTTCCCTTCTTAGATTCTTCTCTTTCTCTCCACAATCCCCACAATCCATAGCCATGGAAGAAACCCTTAAAGATTGTGAGAGAAATCCAGCCATAGGTGAGACCAAGTTATGTGCTACTTCTTTGGAATCCATGCTCGACTTTGCACGTGGTGTCCTTGGATTCAATCATGTCTCGAACATCCAATCCGTATCCACCATTCATCTGACGAAATCAGACATTCTTTTCCAAAACTTCACGATCATGGATTTCTCTGAATACAACGCGGCTTCAAAAATCGTGCCTTGTCATTCCATGCCATACCCTTTTGCGGTGTTCTATTGCCATTATCAAGTGGGAGAAAACAGAGTGTTTAAGGTATTTTTAAAGGGTGAGAATGGAGATAGTGTGGAGGCTGTTGCGGTTTGCCACTTGGATACTTCCAATTGGAGCCAAACCCATGTGGCATTTCAGGTGTTAGGAACGGAGCCTGGTTCTTCATCGGTGTGTCATTTCTTCCCTGCTGATCATCTTGTTTGGATTCCATCTACACCAGCTTTGATTTGATTAATGTGATATTGAGTCCTCCAACCATGTATTATCACCACCATAATAATAATGTAATTAATTATTGATGCTTTTATATTGGTAATGTGTCATAGTAATAATGTAACATGGTTGTTTACTATATAAAGTGCTATGTAATAAGAAAACAATGTTATTTTAATGTTATTTGCCTATGTCCTATTTAATTCCAACTTTCTAAAAAATTGTGAAGACTTTTAATTCAATTTTACCTAATATTGGTGACAAGTTCAACAAAATAAAACTAACAGAAAATGAATACAAGATAGGTTTACCTAAACGAATCAAAATATGTCGTAACAACTGAAATTGATACTAATCTTAGTACTTTAGGGGTAAGATCTGTTTTTTCTTTCTTAAGAGCTTTATAGTTTACATCACATTGAAATTTTTGTGTCTTTTCTTTCATCCTCTTGCTGTTTCTCTAAGATATTTTTAATAGATTTATCAATTTTTCGCATCAAATTTCTTGAGTTGTTCCTTCTTTAAATTATCTAATCTTCTCTAATCATGCAATCAATCCATTCATTTTCCATGTTCTAAGAAACGCATAGAGAGCTGTTGTACATCTCATCAATCTTGTCCTCACCTCTAAGAAACGCATAGAGAGCTGTTGTACATCTCATCAATCTCGTCTTCACCTCTAAAAAACGCATAGAGAGCTGTTGTACATCTCATCAATCTCGTCCTCACTCACTTATGTACAGAAGGTTCTGAAGACGGGCCTCCTTAGCCTCAACCCGACTCAATGAATGAATTATGTCTGCTTCTCTAAGAGCCTCCATCTTGAGATAACCTTTGGGTATGATCTCTATTTTTTCATTTCCAAATCAAAATCCACGACTAACAAATTATCATCCCCAAAATGTGTCTCCTTAACCACCTCCCTCGAAGAAGGTAATGAACGAGATCGATACACTGATGAGGAACTTTATCTGGGACAGTAGCGGAAGAAGAGGAGGAAAAAAGTCAAATGGACCGCTCTCTGCAAACCGAAGGACGAGGGAGACATCGACTTATTTAAATAGAAAAAGTACTATTGAATCCAAGCAATAACAGAAATTATATATTGAAATAGTATTTTTAAAAGGTAACACTATTGAAATAGTTCTGAAAAATATATGTTTCATTACTTTTTTTTTATTTGAACACATGAACATGAACATGATCAATACGCTTACAACTTAACACTAGAACATTTATTCATTTGGGACTAATCACACAAAGACAATGATAGAAGTAGGTTTGTATTATCTTCTTACACCTCCCTATGCAGAGGGATAAGCGGTCACATCCGGCCTCGGCTCAAAGTCATTTAGAAAGACCCGGCCACTCTTATCAACAGCCGGATAAGAGGTCACGTCCGGCCTTGGCTCAAAGACCTTTACAAAGAGCCGGTCACTCTTATCTGCAGGCGGATAAGAGGTCACCTCCGGCCTTGGCTCAAAGACCTTTACAAAGAGCCGGTCACTCTTATCTGCAGCCGGATAAGAGATCACGTCTGGTCTCGGCTCAAAGTCCTTTAGAAAGAGCCGGTGACTCTTATCAGCAGCTGGATAAGAGGTCACGTCCGGCCTCGGCTCAAAATCCTTTAGAAAGAGTCGGTCACTCTTATCAGCAGCCGGATAAGAAGTGACCGATCTCGGCTCAAAGCCCTTTAAAAAGAGTCGGTCACTCTTAACAGCAGCCGGATAAGAAGTGACCGATCTCGGCTCAAAGTCCTTTAAAAAGAGTCGGTCACTCTTATCAACAACAGCCGGATAAGAGGTGACGTCCGGTCTTGGCTCAAAATTCTTTAGAAAGAGCCTTCCACTCTTATCAGCAGTCGGATAAGAGGTCACGTCAGGCCTCGGCTCAAAGTTCTTTACAAAGAGTCGACCACTCTTATCAGCAGCCGGGTAAGAGGTGACGTCTGGCCTCGGCTCAAAGTCCTTTACAAAGAGTCGACCACTCTTATCAGCAGCCGGATAAGAGGTCACGTCCGGCCTCGGCTCAAAGTCCTTTAGAAAGAGCCGCTGGTCATTCTTATCAGCAGCCGGATAAGAGGTGATGTCTGGCCTCGGCTCAAACACATTATTGAACTTGGTTAGTCTTTCCCTCCTGTATTCTTCTCCTCCAGCCTCCATTCTTGCTCCATTACTCCTGCTTGAAAGCTATATATATTTGCTCCTTATTAATTAGTTAAGTTCATCAATCAAATTATAATAATAAACACATAAATGAAATATTAATACCTACCAGAAGAAGAAGAAGCATAAATGATGATAAACAAACTAGGAAATTAGCAGAAGATGCCATATATGTATCTTGAACGAAACTGATGATTCAAATTATAATCCTCTCCATTATTTATACTCATCAGATCACTAAAGTACCTCTCTTGAGATTAAGGTCATGTTTGGTATTAACTAGTTCACTTATTATTAATCTACATACTACTTAGAAAAATAGTAAATTGATGGTAAAGATTTCGACCAAGCAAATTCAATTAAGAGCACTTACATTGAAATAAAAATAAATAAGATTTTATTTGTTTGATTTCTTTACACCGTTTTAATGGTTTTTTTCGTTATCGTGTACTTAAATAATTATTAATTTCATAATATTATTGTATGTACTGTTTAAAATATTAAAAATAAATAAGATTGAAAAACCTAATTAGCTGAAATAAGATTAATATGTTTCATTCTTTAATCTTAAAGTTTCCATGATTTATCTCTTCTATCATAAATATAGAAATAGTTGATGGCATGCTCCCTAGTACAAACAAACTATATAACCAAAAAAATATTTCCACAAACATGAAAAGACAAAGGAGAAAAACGGATAAATAATTAAAAGGAAAAAAATAATTTGAACAAATTTTTAATGATAAGAAAATAAATTTAGCTGATAAAAAATCTCTAATTTAGGAGAAAAATGACTTTTTTTTTATTGTTGTTTATCATAATGAAAAAAAAATTACAATGATTGAGTATCTAAAATATTTAATTTTGCAAAAAATCATTTCTAGACATAAATAATGATTTAATTAGATTTTGAAAGTATAAATAAATTAAGATTGTTGTAAAGTGGTTGGCTAATCAATTAAAAAAGCTATATCCTATCTAACTAACATATATAGAGTTCCTTTTTTTTTTTGTCCAAATCATAAATATTGAATTAATTATTGAACTCACAGAAAATAACTTTTTCTTTAGTAAATGTTATTTATTTTTCTTTTAAAGTAGAAAATCAAAGGTCCATAACTCAATCCATCGCTATAAAAAACAAATATCAATTATGAATATTATAGTTAAATTGTTGAAAACTTAATAATTATTAAGAGTAATAATTAGTTATAACTATAAGTTTTGTGGGGATTCATAGCTTTATGAGTTGAGTCTTCACACTCCGATCACTGAATGGGAAGCTTTTGCTCACATAATATTTCTCTAGTTTGTTTTTAAATTAACAAAGGGCATATAATAAGTATACCTGGAAGCCTACCAAGACCAACCACTTATTTCGATAATGTTTTTAATACCATCTCCGGCCTGTACGATTTCAGAAAAATTGTCTATGATAAAATTATATAAAATGTTAATTTTATATAATATATATAATAATATTGAAAATTCATATTAATATAAATAAATAAACTTAAAACTGAATACATAAATATTTTACTAATATTATATATTTAGTTATGTTACTAGTGTTCGGAACGGAATCGGGACAATTACATATACATAAATACAGTCATCGTCTCATCCCGGTCAAACTAGTACAAAAAACCATTGACATACTTGATTCTTAACCGTTAATCCTTGCTAAGAAAATGGGGGCATCACCAAAGAGCAAATTTTAATTTGATATTTTTGACAAGGGTTACACCCAATCTCAATTATTGATCATATGGCTTTGCCAAGATATATCTGTGCATTGATCATGATGTCTTTGATATTATAGGTTATTCTATTCCATATATAATTCAGTCGGCTACACTACACAGCAAAGAGCAGAATTATTGTTATTTGAATATATTCTTAAATATTAATTAATGTCTGTGAATATCTATTAATTCTGAAAAATAATGTCATATAATTAGACTATTTTTATGTTAAAAAGATGGACAAATAAACCGAGGTCGACATCAACCCCAGTCCTCTTATTATATTTGACTAAAACAAATAGTAGTTAGATAATGACAACCTTCTAGCAAAAAGAAAATATAATGACATCCCATGTATTATTATTATTATTATTATTATTATTATTATTAAATTGCTATAGTTTTTTTTCACGTGGATGTATTATAGAGATTATGTACATCGTACCAAGAAAGCAATAAATCGACAACAATGATATTATGGTCATAACATGCATGGGTCTACCTAGAGGTGGGCATAATTTGAGTTTATCCAAATCGAATCCTAACCAAAACCCAAAATATTAATTTGGGTTGGTTAATATGGGTTGGGTTGAGTCCGGGCCGGTCCTGACAATTTGGGACTCTATTCAAATTTAAATTTTGACCCCTAAAATAATAATTTTTTTTGAAAATTTAAATAATATTAACTGAGATATAAATTGTTAATATATTATAATAAGAAAATAAGAGATAAAAAAGTTATATTTATATGGTATAATATATATTTAATATTAAAAGAGAAAAAAGAAAAAAATAAGATTAATAATATAATACTATTAAATATTTAAAAAATGGGCCTTATAAAGGTGGGGGGCCTATGCAACTTGTCACGGGCTCAGTCTTTCCACTGACGATCCGTGCGGCACTAGTTATGATCTTCGCAAGAACGAGTAACTAGTCAGTCTTTCTCGACGCAACACTCGACGTTTAATAGAATTGACACAAGAATTCTAGAGAGAGAGTAAACTTTTACAAAGAATATTAATATTATCTCACTTGAATACTTGGTGCTTTACAAAGGAATACCTTAAAGGTATTTTTATAGGGCTATCCCCAACTACTATATTAATTACATAACACTCAACTACCCCATTAATTGTGTGCTATCTAACTACTACATTGATGGCTTACTACCCAACTACCACCTTAATAGTTTACTAACCAACCACTACATTAAATGGCCCATTAATGTAGAGAATGACATTTTTCTTACAAGGCTTCTAGAAGGTTCCTTGGTTGGGCCTCCATGAATGATTAAGCCTCTTGGGTTAGGAAGACAAGTGGGTCGTGACATTCTCCCCCACTCATTCCGGCGACGTCCTCGTCGCATCCTCTTTGTAGGTTTCAATGATGTCTCCAAATGCGACAAAAGTTTTGAGCGATATGTTAGCTTTCCAACCCGTTTCTTCTCTAAGAAAAGGTCTTCGTATCGCCTCACAGACCCCTTATGAACTTTGGAAAATCGTCTCTCTTGATAGAGGAGAAGTTTTACTACCACTCGGTTTCCTCCGAACTCCAAGTGTCTTCTCTTCTTGTCCTCTCATTTCTTCATTCACTTGGCGGTCTTGTCAATTTCGCACTTCCCTTTCTTGAAGAGAAACTCCTCCGATTGTCTCTTCAATCCCTCCAATTTGGGAGATTCAATGCGATAAAGGATTGTCGCCGATGGTTTAGTACCATTGACTAACTCTTCTATATGGTCCACCTCTCTCTCATGGTGGAGTTTCTTTGGAAATTCAGCGGGCATTACATCCTGAACTTTCTCTAGGACAGTTGTAACTTTCGGAGGTGTCTTCTCTTGGACCACAGTTTTCTCATCTTCTTTCAAAGTAACAAAAGATGATGGGTAGGCCTCCTTTACACCTTTTGAGAGTTGCATGGCAGAGAGGTGTCTTGTTTCTCTCTTGCCTTCTCGTGTTAACTGTATTGTGCAAGTATTGCCTTGCTCTAGAATGTACATAGCATTAGCAGAAGGGAGCATAAATGCATTTACCTTGTCTAGGAACTCTATTCCAAGAAACATGTTGTAGTCGTCCATGTCAATAATGGAGAAATCCAGAAGGCCGGTCCACTCCCCCAAGTTGACCTTTACATTACGAGCAACTCCATAAGTTGCACTTGGTGCCGAGTTGACTGCTTTAAGCCACCCCTTTTTTTTGGTGTACCTAATTCCTAGTCTTCCCGCCTCTTTTACCTCTAGAAAGTTGTTGTTGGCTCCCGTATCCAACAAAGCTTTAACCACATGGCTTTTTACTTTTGTTTCCACGAATAGTCTTCCTTTCTTCGCGGTCTTTGGCCCTTCAAACTTTGTTTTAACGGCACTAAGGAGATTTAACGACCCCAATCGAGCTTCATCATGAAGGCGTTCTTGCTCCTCCATTAAAGCGAATAGTTTGTTCTTCATAGGGCACTCTCTTGCTTTATGCGGCCCTTCACAAAAGAAACATTTTATCCGATGTCTCTCTCCACGTTTCTCGTCCCGATCTCCTCTACCATTGGGCTTTGTACTCATAGCTGGGTCTTCATTGCTATAAAAATGGTCTCCACCATTTTCCCCCTGGTCATTCCTCTCATAAGTCGACTTTGGTTTCTCTTGCCTTCTTATTTCGACAAGAGATTCAGCAACAGCTATCGCGGTGTTTAGATCTTGGACACCACGTCGTTCCAACTCCAGCTTTGCCCACATTTGTAGACCATCTGTGAAGGCAAACAAGGCTTCGTCGTCTGAGTAGTTAGGGATCTCAAGGAGAGTAGCGATGAACTCCTTGACATACTCCTTAATACTCCCCCTTTGTGAGAGTCGCCGCAACTTAGCTCTTGCTTCTCGAATGACATTTTTAGGATAGAACTGCCTCTTGAGTTTCTCCTTAAATTCTCCCCAAGTATTAATAGAACACGTACCTCTTTCTATGTCGTTACTCCTTCGCCTCCACCACAACATTGCGGTGTCTTCCAGGTATGTCGTGGCAGTATCTATCCTCCTCGCCTCTTCTACCAAGCCGAGTGCTTTGAAGTACTACTCCAGACCCCATAAGAAGTTATCAATCTCCTTCGCATTCCTCTCGCCTAAATACGTTTTAGGCCTTGGAACATCTATCCTTGTCGGATTGGGGACTCCAACAGGCGCACGTTCGCACTCTTGCGCAACCGCCTTCTTGAGTAACACCACATCCTCTTCGGTGGCTTGTAGTTTAGATGACATTACCTCGAGTTTCTCGGTCAAGGTATTGATTTCACCAATGAGGGTTAGCTCCACGATCTGAGCCTGCTCTTGACATTTTGACAAGCCCTCGTTTAAGGCACCTTGCATTCCTTCCCGGAGCTCGTCTCTCTCTTTCTCAAACTCGGCAATGCGATCCTCTAGGTCCCCAACATTATCTTGTCCGTACGCCATTGTGAGTTCTACCTTCTCCAGCATGGCGATAATGTCAACGATAGCGTCCCTTGATCTCTCTCTTTCTTTGGTAGCTTTGGATCCTCCCGTTTGAAATTTGCGGGAGATCCTACCATCTTCTCCGGTCCCGTGGGGAAGATTCTCTACTTCATCCACGACCTTTGAACTTTCATCCAATTTCTTCGTCATTTCAGCTCTGATACCAATTGTCACGGGCTCAGTCTTTCCACTGACGATCCGTGCGG
Source organism: Impatiens glandulifera (assembly GCF_907164915.1). Classification (NCBI taxonomy): domain Eukaryota; kingdom Viridiplantae; phylum Streptophyta; class Magnoliopsida; order Ericales; family Balsaminaceae; genus Impatiens; species Impatiens glandulifera. Next base: position 53,958,228 of record NC_061865.1, on the reverse strand, counting down.
CACTAGTTATGATCTTCGCAAGAATGAGTAACTAGTCAGCCTTTCTCGACGCAACACTCGACGTTTAATAGAATTGACACAAGAATTCTAGAGAGAGAGTAAACTCTTACAAAGAATATTAATATTATCTCACTTGAATACTTGGTGTTTTACAAAGGAATACCTCAAAGGTATTTATAGGGCTATCCCCAACTACTATATTAATTACATAACACCCAACTACCCCATTAATTGTGTGCTATTTAACTACTACATTGATGGCTTACTACCCAACTACCACCTTAATAGTTTACTAATCAACCACTACATTAAATGGCCCATTAATGTAGAGAATGACATTTTTCTTACAAGGCTTCTAGAAGGTTCCTTGGTTGGGCCTCCATGAATGATTAAGCCTCTTGGGTTAGGAAGACAAGTGGGTCATGACAAACTGCATAGGTTGCCTTATCCCAGGGTCGGCCCTGGGTTGAGTATGAGTTGAGTTGAGTATGAGTTGGGTTTAATTTGGGTTGGTTATGGTTACCCATATTACCCAAATTATATAAATTTAATTTAATTCTCTATAAACTAATTATCTTCAACTTTAAGTTGAACACGTTTTTGACATGTTTAACACGTTTTCACACGTTTAACACGTTTTCACACTTATAACACGTTTAACACATTTTTCACACGTTTAACGCGTTTTTAATATTCTTAACACATTTTCACACTTATAACACGTTTAACACGTTTCACGTTTTTTGCACGTTTAACACGTTTTTGACATGTTTAACACGTTTTCACAATAATAACACGTTTTTCAGGTTTTTGTCACGTTTAACACGTTTTGACATGTTTAATACGTTTAACGTGTTTTTGACAAGTTTAGCACGTTTTTTACATTTTTGGCACGTTTAACACGTTTTTAACATATTTAATACGTTAACACGTTTTTGATAAGTTTAACGCAGTTTTTACGTTTTTGGCACGTTTAACACGATTTTGACATTTTAATAGATTTTTGATATGTTTAACACGTTTTTCACTTGTTTAACACGTTTAACATGTTTTTCACGTTTTTGGCACGTTTAACACGTTTTTAATATTACTAACACATTTTCACACTTATAACACGTTTAACACGTTTTCACGTTTTTGGCACGTTTAACACGTTTTTGATATGTTTAGCACGTTTTCACACTAATAACATGTTTTTTACGTTTAACATGCTTTTGACATGTTTAATACGTTTAACGTATTTTTGACAAGTTTAACACGTTTTTGGCACGTTTAACACGTTTTTAACATAAATAATACGTTAACACATTTTTGATATGTTTAACACGGTTTTCACGTTTTTGGCACGTTTAACACGATTTTGACATTTTAATACATTTTTGATATGTTTAACACGTTTTTCACTTGTTTAACACGTTATTCACACATATAACACGTTTTCACACGTTTAACATGTTTTTCACGACTTTGGCACGTTTAACACATTTTTAATATTAATAACACATTTTCACACTTATAACACGTTTAACACGTTTTCACGTTTTTTGCACGTTTAACACGTTTTTGACATGTTTAACACTTTTTCACACTAATAACATGTTTTTTACGTTTTTGTCACGTTTAACACGTTTTTGACATGTTTAATACGTTTAATGTGTTTTTGACAAGTTTAACACGTTTTTTACGTTTTTGGCACGTTTAACACGTTTTTAACATATGTAATACGATAACACGTTTATGATAAGTTTAACACGGTTTTCACGTTTTTGACACGTTTAACACGATTTTGACATTTTAATACATTTTTGATATGCTTAACACATTTTTCACTCGTTGAACACGTTTTTCACACGTTTAACACGTTTTCACACGTTTAACATGTTTTTCACGTTTTTGGCACGTTTAACACGTTTTTAATAACTTTAACACATTTTCACACTTATAACACGTTTAACACATTTTCACGTTTTTGGCACGTTTAACACGTTTCTGACATGTTTAACACGTTTTCACACTAATAACACATTTTTCACGTTTTTGTCACGTTTAACACATTTTGACATGTTTAATACGTTTAACGTGTTTTTGACAAGTTTAACACGTTTTTTACGTTTTTGGCATGTTTAACACGTTTTTAACATATCAAATACGTTTAACACGTTTTTGACATGTTTAATACGTTTAACGTGTTTTTGACAAGTTTAACACGTTTTTCACGTTTTGGCACGTTTAACACGTTTTTCACATTTTGCACGTCAAACGTGTGAAAAATGTATTTAACTTGTCAGAAATATTTGAAACATGTTAAACGTGTCAAAAACGTGTTAAAAGTGTCAAAATGTGCCAAAACGTGGTAAACATGGAAAACATGTCAAAATGTGCCAAAAACGTAAAAACATGTAAAAAATGTGTCAATCGTGTTAAAAATGTGAAAAACATGTTAAATGTGTTAAAAACGTGTTAAAAGTGTCAAAAATGTGCCAAAACGTGGTAAACATAGAAAACGTGTCAAAATGTGCCAAAAACGTGAAAACATGTGAAAAATGTGTTAAACGTGTTAAAAATGTGAAAAACATGTTAAACGTGTCAAAACGTGTTAAACGTGCCAAAACGTGAAAAATATGTCAAAATGTATTAAATGTGTCACAATCATGAAAAACGTTTCAAACGTGCCAAAAACGTGAAAAACGTATTAAATGTGTAAATTTGTTAAACGTGTCAAAACGTGTTAAACGTGCCAAAAATGTAAAAAACGTGTCAAAATATGTTAAATGTGTCATAATCAGAAAAATGTGTCAAACATTTTTAAAATGTGTTAAACGTGTTAAACATGTCAAAACATGAAAATAGTGTCCATCATGTCAAAATGTGTTAAATGTGCCTAAAACGTGGAAAATGTGCCAAAACGTGTTAAACGTGCCAAAAATGTGAAAAACGTGTTAAAAATGTGAAAAACATGTTAAATGTGTCAAAACTTGTTAAACGTGCCAAAAACGTGAAAACGTGTTAAAATGTGTTAAATGTGTCATAATCGTGAAAAATGTGTCATAATCGTGAAGAATGTGTCAAAATGTGTTAAACGTGTTAAAAACGTGTTAAACATGCCAAAAACATGAAAAACGTGTTCAACTTATCAAAATGCGTTAAACGTGACAAAAACGTGTTAAACGTGTCAAAAACATGTGAAAAACGTATTAAACATGTCAAAAACGTGTTAAACATGTCAAAAACGTGTTAAATGAGTCAAATACATGTTAGATGAAAAATTAAAAATAAAATAATTTGGGTTACCCAACCCATACTCAACTCAACTCATACTCAACCCAACCCATACCCAATCCATATTAATAAATAATATGGGTTGAATTATGGATTGAGTAAATTTAATTTGGGTTGAATATGGGTTGGGTAATACGGTTTGGATTTACCCGTTTGCTCAACCCTAGGTCTAACATCTTATTTAGCTAGAGTTATTTTTTATAAAATATTTTTATATTAAATAATATTTATAAATATTAAATCTAATTTAGTATAGGGAATATTAAGTACTGTTAATCTATCAATTTCATATTAGATTTACTTTAAAATAACATTATTTTAATGTTTTGCTAGTTGCTTTGCTCCTTTCATTTGTCTTTTTTTTTTTTTTTCTTTTTGTGATGGACATTTTTGCAATGAGATGAACTTTATTGAAAAAATAACACTGTTTTATAAATTGTGATCGATTATTCTTAATTAGTGATTATATTAATGAGAAGAGGATACAAAACAAACTAGTCATAATCTGAGATTGATTTGGTTAGTTTTGTTTATTATGGTGAATCTAGCATCTAAATCTTATAAGTTAGAATATTAAGGTGATTTATCTTCATTATGTAATTTTCATATATATAATTGAGGTAGTTATTATAATACAATAATGATACATGTATATTAGAGGAGGTGGGAAACTACATAAATATTGAAACAAATGAAATGAATGAAATATTGTCTTCGTTTGAAATGAATGAAATATTGTCAAGAAAACTAGTAAAATGAATATGATCTAGCTTTTCATCCAAAAATGTAAAAATTAGCAAGGCCAAAAATGCTAAAAATTTACTAAAGAGAATCGATTAAAAATTAATCAAAATAAAATACATTGGCGGCGCTTACAATATTTAAATTACCGGCGTATAAATAAGTGTCACTACGACATATTCCGGCGAAACTAAATTAAGCGTCGGCAATATTTTCTGCGACGCTTTTAAGCATCGATTACAGCCATTTTATGTGTCGCCAAAAGTATTTATTTTTTGTTGTAGTGATCCCAAGCAACCAACTCACAAATATAACATCATAAGATCAAAATCAGAAAGAAATGGTTTCCTCCGATTTAAAGCTACATAAAAAAAATTTTAAAACAAAAATTGGGATCAACAAAAAGCTTACTACCCAAAACGCCTACCAGAACAACTCCAGCAGGTGTAAACCCCGGGTAATGCCCTCCCAGACTCGATCTAAATCAGGAGAAGGTTTACAAAAAAGAGGAGCGACCTATTGATGTCCTCCGATCGGGCATGCCATAACTTGGCTGAGCAGCTACAATAATCATTCTTCCAACTGAAGATACTTTTTTGCAAGTTTTCTTCTAGTAAGATAATCTATTTTGATATTTGAGGAAATAAATTGTCATTATATTTGGTCACAGCCAGTTGTTATACGATCTATGTCATGTACAGTTTGCTTAATGAGATTTTTGTGCTATGTCAAAAAGCTTACCAATTTGTTTGATTGTAGAGAGGTATATATTTCATGTAACATATCTTTGTTATTTTGTTATCTATTATGATATTTATACAGATTTGCTCTCAAAACTTTATTATTGTGAATTCAATATTTTTCAATAAATATACATTAATTTCATTTGATCGAGGTACCATTAATGAAGACTAAAAAATGTCGAGATATAATTGTTATTCATCAATATGTATAATGGCTAGATATCAATATTATTGTAAAAATATTTAAAATTTTGAGATTATTTGAAAACTAATATTTTATCACAATCACAATATTATTTAAAATATCAAAGTATAAAACATTATTTTGTTTATATATATTTGATACAAAAGTGTGATTAAATTAAATAAATAAAATTTTATTTAAAATGTGAAAGTAAAAGATTTTTTTATATATATTTGATATGAAAAGTATGATTGAATTAAATAAATAAAAATTTAGATGAAGAGTGAATAAAAATAATAATAATAATTCGATAAACTTTTAGATCGAGTTAACAAAACAAAAAATTGATAAATTTTGTTGACAAACATTTTTTTTATTGAATAAATGAAGGTTTTCATATAAACTCTTATATAGGTACGTTTAATTCCTTTTCATCTTAAATAACATAAAGCCAGCTCAACAATGAGTGGATTCATATTATATGATAGTACGGGGCAAAACAAAATAAAGAAATGGACAAAAATAGTAGGGACTCCTTAATTATTAACAACAATATCAATATCAATATCATCATAATCATTCAATTAAATTATTGGCTAACTTTTGAAGATACATCACCCATTAGCCTTATGCTCAGAAGATGATCAATAATTTTCATTCTTCTTGCCATATCTTGGAAAATAAAAGAAATATGGTTTGTAGACATGATTCTTGGAATGTTTTCCTCAATCTTATTATTTTCATGGTAAATACTTTTATTCAATAATCTAACTTTTTTAATATACCATATTCATGTACAACTAAGTAATTTTTTTTATTCATCTATGTAGTTTAGGTTGGAATTAAACAAATTCCATTAATTAAATAAAAATGATATTTTGGATAATGAAATTCACACTAAATTCAAATGTGAATTAAGTGTGAAATTAATTCAAAGGAATGAAATTCACATGAAATTCAAATGTGAATTAAAGTGAAATTAATCCAAATAAAATTCACATGAAATTCAAATGTGAATTAAGGTGAAATTTCATTCAAATGAAATTTATATCAAAAAATAATTGTGAATTAAATTTGTTAATTGTTACAATTAATATTAATGTCTTGAATGAGGCAATTAACAAATGGTGTTAATTGTTACTGTAACTACAAAATACTTATTATTGGATGCAACTTGCAAAGATAATGAAAAGGCAAGCAAGGATAACCGTTGGATGAATGGATGATGGATTAGTGACCGTTGGATTAAATATTTGATTATGAGATTAACTTTCAACTATAAATATCCCCTCACCTTGATTCCTCTCCACACATTATCTTATCACTTCTCACTCTAGAATTCTAAAGTCTTTCATTGTTCTTGTGAGTGTTCTTGTGAGTATTCTTCGAGTTTCTTGACTCGATCATTTCTGTGCGAAATCCGGTGATTATGATTCAGGTACTTTTGTCTAGTTCGTTGTTGTAGTGGTTTTTATGTGCTAAATCATTGCAGGTTCCGTTGTACTCTGGGAAACAGCCACCGACGAAACTCTCCTGCACAAACGGGAGACGGTGAAACTATTTTAAGGGAACTGTGATTCCACAGGACTCGGAGCAAACGAGAAGATTTTTCTTCATCTCTTAAATAATATGTTGTATCTGTTTTATTATCATTGTATTATTTTCATATATTATTTACGTGTAATTGTTACGAGATAAGATTACCACCCGTTTCTTCATGGAAGTTGTTAATCCATCCAATTATCTGTCGGGGGAGAGGATGATCATAATAATCAAATTGTTTAGGATGCTCATATTGAAATGGTAGTTCATCACGATCACCACCATCGTCAAGGCCATCACATGATGATGGATGATCCATCGGTGATTGTGTTTTTCACTTTTGATGATCTTAAGGTTGGGAACACTATTCCTATCCATTTTCCTAAAACGGACCCTTCTTCCTCTCCTCATTTCTTGCCAAGAAAGGAGGCTGAATCTCTCCCTTTCTCATCTCAAGAACTTCCTTCCCTCCTTAGATTATTCTCTTTTTGTCCACAATCCCCACAATCCATAGCCATGGAAGAAACCCTTAAAGATTGTGAGAGAAATCCAGCCATAGGCGAGACCAAGTTATGTGCTACTTCTTTGGAGTCCATGCTCGACTTTGCACGTGGTGTCCTTGGATTTGATCATGTCTTGAACATCCAATCCGTATCCACCATTCATCTTACAAAATCAGACATTCTTTTCCAAAACTTCACGATCATGGATTTCTCTGAATACAATGCGGCTTCAAAAATAGTGCCTTGTCATTCCATGCCTTACCCTTATGCGATATTCTATTGCCATTATCAAGAGAGCGAAAACAAGGTGTTTAAGGTATTGTTGAAGGGTGAGAATGGAGATAGAGTGGAGGCTGTTGCGGTTTGCCACTTGGACACTTCAAATTGGAGCCAAACCCACGTGGCGTTTCAGGTGTTAGGAACCAAGCCTGGTTCTTCATCGGTGTGCCACTTCTTCCCGGCCGATCATCTTGTTTGGATTCCATCTTCACCGGAGTTGATTTCATTAATGTGATATTGAGTCCTCCAACCATGTATTATCACCACCATAATAATGATGCTTTTATATTGTTAACGTGTCATAGTAATAATGTAACATGGTTGTTTAATATATAAAGTGGCATATACTAAGAAAAAAAATGTTGTGTTAATTAATGTGATTTGCGTCTCTCCTATTTAATTCCAACTTTCTAAAAACTTGTGAAGACTCGTTAATTCAACATTAAATATAATAATTCATGTTCACGTACACTATCTTTAAAGTCATGAAAATCATTGAAATATTTGGAAGGAAAAAAAAGACATTTCATTATTGCACTCGGATTCTGTGAAAATCACATCTAACATTGACATATATCCATCTATACAAACTAAGATTGGGGACAAGTTCAACAAAAATAGAACTACCAAAAAAATGAATACAAGATCAGGTTTACCTCAAAATAATGAAACATCAAAGAATCAAAACAAAACATGTCATAAGAACTGAAATTGATTAGTACTTTTAGTGGTAAGATCTCTCTTTTCTTTCTTAACAGATTTATAGATTACACCACATTGAGCTTTTGATTTGTGTTTCTGTTCTTTCATCTTCTTACCATTTCTTTCGGAATTTTTAATAAATTTATCAATTATTTGTATCTCGTTCACATAGTGTTTCTTGAATTGATATTTTCTCAAAACTAGTTTATCGAACAATTTACTCATTTTGTGTGCTCTCGGAAACACGCAGAGAGCTATCATACCCCTCGTCAATCTCGTCCTCACAGGGCCTCCCGAACCTCAACCTGACTCAATGAATTAATATGAATCTTTTATTTTTTATTTGTTATTTATAATACGTGTTGATAATTTGGTTAGGAAAAAAACTTTAAATTTTCAATATTCTCAATTATCTCATATAAATTTTATAAAATGTAATTATTATCTTAACATTATATGAGATTCGATCTCAAAAACCTAAGGATTTGGTTAGTGACTCATCTCTCTTTTGGAGAATCTTCGCACAAATTAATTTTAATTATTTTAATTTGTTTGTTTAATTTATATTTACGTTCGGTATGTTTTTGTCGTTATACTTACACGACTATTCATTTGATAATTTCTTTAAATAAATTATTTAATAAAAACATTGACTTATTTAAATAGAAAATTACTTTTAAAAGGTAAGACTACTGAAATATATTTGTTTCATTACTTTTTTTTATTTTAACAGATGAAATGACATGATTAATATGCTTACAATTAAGTTAACAATGATAGGAGGTAGGTTTGCATTATATTATAGGAATTAAGCTATAAGGGTGTCCATAAGGGTGTGAGTAAATAAAATTCCTACTAAATACAAATGTGAATAATGGTGAATTTAATTTAAATTATAATTAAATATTAAGATTTAATTAATATTTAATGTCTAATTAGAAAATTAAAGTATAATGTTATGATAAACATTTAACTTTAATTGACCAATTAATTAGCTAATGTATTGACTTTTCATTTAGTTAGCATTGAATGTCTAACATTGTATTTATGCAAATCAAGTATAGGCAACAAATGAACGAGCAATATCCAATGCTAATAAAGGTTTGGATGATTTTATTTGAATGTTTAATTCTAAACAATATATACCTATTCTTTATTTATTTTACATCACTTCATTCTTTATTTTTTCACTCTAGAATCCAAAAGCCCTCTTATTTTTTTTTGTGAGTGTTCTTCGAGTTCTTCACTCGATATTTTCCGTTGAAATTCGGTGATAGTTCATGTACATTGATCAAGTTCGATGCATAGTGATTTCAGTGCAGAATCACTACTAGATTCGTTATATCCTAAGAGAATCATTACTTTAAAAGGCAGTATCATCTCTTTTATTTTATATATATATAATTCTAAGATAATTATATATATTGGAAAATAAAATGGACAAAAAAAATAGTTTTAATTAATAAAACTAATTAATGATGTTATTTAAAATTAATTATAATTGAAATATATTATTTCAATTTTAAAATAATTATTTATAAATATATGCATTTTTAAAATAATTAAACGTGATAATAAATAAGAATAGGCTATCTAAGGAAATACAGTCTATTTATTTATTTATTTATATATATATATATATATATATATATATATATATAGTCTCATATATTCACCTTTTGATGATGATATTAAGTTATTATTTTTGTTGACAGAGTTACGACAAAGTAAGAGAATAATAAATTTCTCCGGAAAATAAAAGATAGAAGGTCGTAAACAACAGTAGAACGACAAAAAGGCGCATTGGCGTAGTGCGGTTCAAAGTTCAGATGCATGGATGCGAGGTGAAAGAAAGGTTCCTTGTTTGAATCTCAATTCAGTCCATGATTTCTTTTGTAGAAATTTGATGTGTGATAAAAATGACCTTAGTTATTCATGTCATTCAAATTTCTTATGTAAAAATTATGAGATGAATGGATAGTATTTTTTTTGGTAAAAATCAGTCTAATTAAAATTACTTTAGTCATATTGATGTTGAAAACATTTCAATTTTTTGTGTAAAAATTATGAAATGAATGGGATAGTCAATGATTTTCTTTACAGAAAACAGACTAATTAAAATGACTATATTCAATGATTTCTATAAGAAATCAGACTACTTAAAATTATTATAGTCGTTGATGTTGAAACCATTTCAATTTCTTATGTATAAATTATGAGAGGAATGAGTGAGTGCTCATAATAGTTTCTTATCTAGAAATTTAATTTGTCAAAATGATTTTAACCATGAATGTTAGAATCATTCTAATTTATTGTGTAAAATTATGAAATGAATTGGGGCATTTAACGATTTCTTATGTGGAAATTTAATTTGCTAAAATGACTTTGTCATTTATATTTTGAAGCATTTTAATTTTTTTTTATAGAACTTGTATGATTAGTCATGACAGAAAATGAATGTCATTTGTATAATGATATTAAATAAGTTTTTTGTGTTATAACTCATTCTAACCATGCATTTAAAGAGACGCGAAGTCGAAATTGTCTTCACAAGAATTATCTCGGTGAGAACAATCTACCCAGGTTTATTTTGAGCATGCATAGTCGTTTCACGTCGATTATTGTTCAAAAGTGACAATGTAAGTGTTTCTATGAAGACATGAAATACATTTATAGTTATGTTTTATTTGATTATGTTCTAAAATAATTATTTATATATATCATGCATATTAGCTAATAATATAATGATTAATGTTCATTCATAATAAGTATGATTATCTAAAAATTTATATACATATATAAAGGAACAAAACTAGAAAATTGAGTTAGGGTAGCATAAAAATAAAAAATAGGATAAACTTAAAAAGTAACATAAAAATTATTGATAATTGTAAAATTTGTCGATTTTTCTATGAATTAAAAAATTAAAAAATAAATTAAATTGAAAAAAATAAGAAATTATGGCCTAATATATATATATATATATATATATATATATATATATATATATATATATATATATATATATATATATATATATATATTAGATCAGTCCCTGGTTAAATATTTAAAAATAATAATTATTCGTTAAAAAATATTTTTTGAATCTAAACAAAATAAAAAATTTTAAAATAAAAAAATACCCAAAAATTATAAAAAAAATAAAAAAAAAAACTCAAATAACCCTATCAAACAAACTTTAAAAAATAATTATTTAGACTCAATCACAACTATTTTTTCAAAATAATCAATATTCAAATAACCTTATAAAAAAACACTCAAATAATCGTATCAAACAAACTTTAAAAAATAATTATTTAGACTCATCACAACCTCTTTCTTTTTCCCAAATAATCAATATTCAGACAACCTCATAAAAAAAACACTCAAATAATCGTATCAAACAAATTTTAAAAAATAACTATTTAGACGGGTCATAACCTCCTTGTTTTTCCAAAATAATCAATATTCAAACAACATATAACTTTTTTATATATTAAAAAATTAAATTACAAAGCAGCATCAAAGACTAAACACAAATATATTTTTATCTTACTGTTATATACTAAAAAAAATTACAGGCCAGGTAGGGCTGGCTCCAGCCTAGCCCTTTAATGTATCCGTCCATGCATATATAAATAAGTATTTATTCTTTTATCTATTTTATTTTAATAGATAATTTTGAATTTTATCACAAAATTATGTGTTTTTTATTGATAATATAAATATTTATTTATATAATTAGTTAGTTAAAAATAAGTGAGTAACATTCTAATTAATTATAATAATTAATAATTTAATTAATTATTATGTATTTATAAAGTTATTTTTATATATATAAGAAATTGTATATATATTTGTTTAATAATATATAATATATTATTTATTTGATTATGTTTCTAAGTTATTATATATATATATATATTATTATATATATTTGTTTTTCTCATATTATGGTGACTTACTATTAAAGAAGTAATAATATATAATATTATATATAGGATATATTAATTTTAGTTTAATATAATATATTTGATATACATTATTCAATTGTATAATACAGATTTATTACTTGATTTAATATTTTAAAATCAAAGAATTACAAGAAAAATCGTGTTTGATTTGAGAATAATGTGGCAAACGTATCGATACTACGGGATGCAAACTTGCAGCTGAAAATAAATGTTTAAACGACTTCGATCAAAAATGCTTGAAATATTATAATTTCTTTTGTAGAAATTATGTGATACGGTGAATATTTATTTGATTAAATATTCTAGTTTTTTATAGAAATTAAGTGTTGAAATAAATATTTTTATTGATTAAATATTTTAATTTTTTATATAAAGATTATGTGAAGAATGATTTATATATGAATAAATATTTTAATTTCTATATAGAAATTATATTTTATTCAATTAAATATTTATGATATAGTTATCTTATTCATTCTATGATAAGTATAACAAAAAAAATTGTATAAGAATTGTGTGACAATTTCTTGATTAGAAAATTATTGATTTATAAATCATATAAATGTGTGTGATTTAAAAAAGGTTATCAACACGAATGTGGGTGCAAATATTTTTGTTAATAATAACACAAAAATAATTGTGTGTATTATGATAAATAAAAAAATAATTTTTTTTCGGGAAAAAAAAACGATTTAGCGTCATTTCATTAAAAATTCCCAAGAACGGGAAAAAAACCACGAGCTTAAGAGATCATTCTAGACAGACCTAGAATCATTTTGAAATTATATTATTCTAAATAAAAGCAAAAACGTAAATGAACTATCTAATTACAATGTTTTCGTTTCTAATGATTTCAGTAAACGGTAAATTCCAATTCCTGCTGATATTCGAATTATGCTCCGTACTTGAAACTTTTATCCATGTTCCCGCAAGTGCCCCACAATCCGAGACTATATCTCTCCATAATTCTTCAACACTTCTGCGGGTTTTTCCATAGACTATCGCATTACGTTCTTGCCAAATGTTGTAAACTACTACTCCAAAGCCACACTTGAATACGTTTGTTGCAAATCTGTTTCCTTTGCCTTTAAGTAGTGCTGTTTCTTTGATTTTTTCCATTCCTTCGGGAAACTGATCAGCTCCAGGCTTTTAGAAAATTTGTCCCAAATTTCCAATGCTATACTACAACTCCCAAACAGGTGATTAATGGTTTCTTCACTTTTATTGCATAGAAGATAACTCACATTCGGGATGCTCATATACTTGTTGATATGGTCACGAGTGCTGAGTCTTTCCCAGAAGGCAAGTCATAGGATGAACTGGTGTCGAGGAATGATCTTGGTTAACCATATGAGAGGAGCTCATTCTACTTTCTACGCTTTTTCTCGAATTACCTCCCATATTCTCTTTGAGACCAGCTTCCCATTGTCTTCTGTATTTCATTCATGAATGTCGGGTCTTTCTCGGAGTTGTATGTTACTGATGTGATCTAGTATCCTCTATCCTTCTCGATTTCTTCTCAAAAGCGAGTTTTAATCCACGTCTTTTATGTCTCTGATTTTTGTCACTGTACAGTCCCTTCTGATACGTGTATTTTGAACTCCTCTTTATGAATGATTGACTGGTTTTCGAACCAGGGATCGTGCCAGAACATAGTGTATTTCCCGTCCCCTAGCTGAATGTCGTAAAGGTCTGCAATATCACTTCTCAGTTTAAGATTTTTCTTTAGTGACCAGCTCGTACCTTCATTGATTTTACACGTCCAGATATTGGTTTCCTGTTTCATAAATCGCGTGTGTACCCATTTGATCCATAATGATTCTTGGTTGTGTTCCAATGCCCACAGATGCTTGAAGGTTAGAGCCTTGTTCCACTCGACGCAATTCTTTAGGTTAATGTCTCCCTCCTCTTTCGACTTACAGAGAGCAGTCCAATTGATTTTTTTTCTCCTATCCCGCTACTGCCCCAGATGAAGTTCCTCATTAGCGTGTCTAGCTCCTTCATTAACTTCTTTGGAATGGCCATCTGCTGCGCCCAGTATCCAATTATGCCAATGACTACAGTTTTGATAAGTTTGATACTCCCTACATAAGAAAGTTTCTTCGCCGCCCAGCCAGATATCGTGTTTTTTACCTCTTCAATCAGCGGCTTGCAGTGTGAGATCTCGATCTATTTCGTAGTTGAAGGAATCCCCAAGTACCTTACGGGAAAGCTATCATCTGCAATTCCCATGATGTTGAATATGTCCTACTTTGTTTCGTCCTTCACTCCTCCATAAAATGTGACACTTTTGCTTTCATTAATAGTAAGATCTATAACCTCAAAAAAAATGTTAGTGCAGCCCTAATAGTTTTAATGAAATCAACGTCTGCATGCACTAGCATGAATAAATCATCAGCAAAACATAAATGGGTTACCTCCTCTACCTCACAAAAAAAGATAATTTATTTTAGAGAAATATGTTCTCTACAAAAGATAAAGTTACGCAACTTTACAAAAAAAAGATAAACATATACGAATGACTATGTTTAAATGATAAGCATGTACGAATGACTATGTTTGTTATTAGAAGATGTTCAAATGTTATCTTTGTTAGCTTGAAAGGGTTCTAAAGGTGTAAATTCTTCCCTTTTTTCAAATAAACCCGTTTTCAAATAATCTCATTTTTAAATAATCCTCTTTTCAACTTCAGAAGACCGGTCAAATGCTTCCCACCTCCATTTGACTTGTGTTTGACCCTTCTTTGAACCAGGTTGACTCGTCGGTTGGCGAGTTGACTCGAGTTTGATCCAATCTTTCATTTTCTCCTCTTTTGAGCGTCTTCTGCACATATTTGTCAACAGTAATATTGTACTCAAAAATTAAGATTTTTCAAAACGTACAATATGAACATGTAACAGGTTTTGGAAATCGAGTTGTTGTGAAAAACAACGATTTGACTCCTAAATGGGCTTCGAAATGAATCTTTAGTACATTTTCTCCAACAGCAATATTATACTCAAAATTCATGATTTCTCATGCCGGCTATTCTAAAAGTACGAGGGGACTTGAGACTTGAGCATTCTTGAAATTTGTCCTTTAGATCATCGCCTACCTATCGATGAGAAAATGCGATTTGAGAGTTTAGGCTTTTCTGAGTGAGTTTTCAAAAGACATTTTTTTGTTTTCCCGGTCCCATAACAAACATGAGTATATTTTTAGACCTAAATTTTTATTAGATATCAAAGGTGTAAAAATGGGGTGTCTACACCTCTTGGAGTTGGAATGCTAGCGGACCATTATTTTCTTGATATAGTTCTTTGATATCAACCCACAAATTAAGTGTTGTAGTAGTTTGTGAGTGGTTGACATTTATCTCTTTTGAAACTGTATTCAAGATCCATGACCGAACTAAACAGTTCACATATTCCATCGATCAAACTCAGTAGCTTCTATTGGAGAAATACATGACTCATCTACAAACCCTAATTTTAATTTTGCTTCTAGGTCTAAACGATTACAACTACTCCAATTGATATAATTCGCTCCATTGAATATTATCGTACTATTTCTTGTCGACCACTGTTTCGCTGTGTTGAACACCTTATTCACTCAAGAATTTGCTTAAGAAGCCAAAGAAGATATCAAAGATTCATTATAAGTTTATTTTTCTATATCTTCTAATTCTCTTGAATTCTAATACTGATACCATATCGAGTGGAACAAGGCTCTCACCTTCAAGCATTTGTGGGCTTTAAACGCAATCAGGAGTCACTATGGATCAAATGGGTGCATACGAGGTTTATGAAATACGAAACCAGCATCTGGACCTGCAAAGTTCATGAAGGTATGAGCTGGTCTCTAAAAAAGATTTTTAAACTAAGTAGCGATATTGCAGATCTTTATGACATCCGGCTAGGGGACGGGAAAGGCATTCTATTCTGGCACGATCCCTGGTTCGAAAACCAGCCTATCATCCACAAGGAGGAGTTTCAAAATACCTGCATCAAAAGGGACTGCACAAAAGCGAAAATCAGAGACATTAAAGACGTGAATTGGGACTCACTCCTAAGAAGAAATCCAGAAAGACTGAGGATACTTGATCATATAAGTAACATACAACTACACGACAAACCGGATATTCATGAATGAAAAGCTGAGGACAATGGGAAGCTGGTATCGAAAAAAATATGGGAGGTAACCCGGGAAAAAGCACAGAAAGTAGAATGGGCTCCTCTTGTATGGTCAACGAAGATTATCCCTAGACACCAATTCATCCTATGGATCGCCTTCTGGGAAAGACTCAACACTCGTGATCGTATCAGCAAGTATATGAGCATCTCGGACACGAGCTATCTTCTATGTAGAGGAAATGAAGAAACCATAGATCACCTATTCGGGAGCTGTTGTATTGCTTCAGAGCTTTGGGACAAATTCTATAAAAGCCTAGAGCTGATCAGTTTCCCGAGCGAATGGAATGAAATCAAATATGCAGCACTACTCAAAGCCAAGGGAAATAGATTTGCAACAAGTGTGTTCAAGTGCAGCTATGGAGCAGAGGTGTATAACATTTGGCAAGAACGGAATGCATTGTAATTAGATAATTCATTTACGTTTTTAGCTTTTTAGCTTTTACTCAGAATGTTACGACTTCAAAATTATTTTAGGCATGTCTAGAATGATCTCTTAAACTCGTGGTTTTTTTCCATTTTTGGAAATTTTTAATGAAATAGCGCTAAAAGTCATTTAAAAAAAATATATAGTTTTATTAACACATACAATACATAGAAATTATCAATATGCTTACAAGTTACAACCAACTCTCACACTTGCAACCCTACACTATTTATTTATTTCTCACCACTCATATAAGAGAACACATAAATATAGTACAACACAAACACATAAAAAAAAATAGATAGTAGAATGTAGGTTTGCATTACCATTCAAACTCCTTCTATGCAGCGGGATAGGCTTAAGTGTCTAGACTCATCTCAAAGCTCCTTACCAGCTGCAGTTTCTCGTCTTTATCAGCCGGATAGGATGTGCCGTCTGGCCTCGGCTCAAAACTTCGTACGAACTGCAGCTTCTCGTCTTTATCAGCCGGATAGGATGTGCCGTCTGGCCTCGGCTCAAAGCTCCGTACGAACTCCAGCTTCTCCTCTTTATCAGCAGCCGGATAGGATGTGCCGTCTGGCCTCGGCTCAAAGCTCCGTACGAACTGCAGCTTCTCCTCCTTATCAGCAGCCGGATAGGATGTGCCGTCTGGCCTCGGCTCAAAGCTCCGTACGAACTGCAGCTTCTCCTCCTTATCAGCAGCCGGATAGGATGTGCCGTCTGGCCTCGGCTCAAAGCTCCGTACGAACTGCAGCTTCTCCTCTTTATCAGCCGCCGGATAAGATGTGCCGTCTGGCCTCGGCTCGAAGCTCCGTACGAACTGCAGCTTCTCCTCTTTATCAGCAGCCGGATAGGATGTGCCGTCTGGCCTCGGCTCGAAGCTCCGTACGAACTGCAGCTTTTCCTCTTTATCAGCAGCCGGATAGGATGTGCCGTCTGGCCTCGGCTCAAAGCTCCGTACGAACTGCAGCTTCTCCTCTTTATCAGCCGCCGGATAGGATGTGCCGTCTGGTCTCGGCTCAAAGCTCCGTACGAACTGCAGCTTCTCCTCTTTATCAGCAGCCGGATAGGATGAGCCGTCTGGCCTCGGTTCAAACAGATTGGTAAATGGGTTCTTTGCTTTTTCTGTATGGCAATTGTCGGTTAGTCTTTCCGAGCCGGTATTGGTCTGGGCCTGATCATGATGACGGCCACGGGGGAGAAGGCCTTTGAGTGCTTGAGGAATGGGGCTGTCGTTCTTAATTATATCTCTCCAGTATTCTTCTCCTCCAGCCTCCATTCTTGCTCCATTACTGCTGCTCGGAAGCTACATATTTTGCCTTAATTAGTTAAGTTAATCAATCAAATTATAATAAGTATAAACACATAAATGAAATAGTAATACTCACCAGAAGAAGAAGAAGCATAAGTGATGATAAACAAACGAGGAAAGTAGCAGCTGATGCCATGTATCTTGTTTTCTCTCTTGAACGAAACTGATGATGATTGAAATAAGCCTCTCCTCTCCATTATTTATATTCATCAGATCAATAGTAGTACTCTTGAAAATTGTATCCTGTTTGTTATTAACTAGTACACTTATTATTAATCTAACATTTTACTTTTCTATATAAATATCAATCAACTCACTTCAATAATAAGATAATAAAAAATCTTTGAGACAATTATTTTAGTTTGAAATCTTTTAAAAAGATTAATAATTCTAAATTTATGTACATAATTTTATTTGTAATATATTATTAAAATCGAACTGAGTTTTTTGATCGATTTATAATTTTCTATAGGTTTAGTTAGCGGTTTAGATATTGAAAAACAGACGGATAAACCGATCAACTCGTATATATACGTGTTTGGATATTTTTGGAAGTATATGTTTTTTTTAGTCTAGTAATAAAAGATAAAGTTATTAATTATTATTAAAGTTAAGGTTCAAATATTGATATACACATATTTTTTATATATATAAATAATTAGGAGAGGGAATTTGAGTGAGGGAATGACGTGATGCAATTTGATTAGCCAAAAAAATAACAAAATTTATCTCTTTTCTCTCTTCACCTTTTATCCTTTTTCCACCATTTAGTGACACATCATTCACTCCCTCAAATTCCCTCCCCTATCACTCATTTATACTTGATGTTTTTCTATTTTTTAAACTCATTTTGATTTAATTCATATTTTAATACATTTTCTTTTAATGATGTGTTTTGTTACTAATTTGTTAAAATTTTATTTATAAAAATTTTCTTCATCAATTTTTCATTCTTTTAGTTTATTATATTATATATATTTATTGTTTTTTTCATTTTCTACTTTATTATATTAAATATATATTTTATGTTTTTAACGATTAAACTGATAAATCAACTAAACCGATTTTATAACCGACCAAACCGAATTGACATTTAACCATCAATCGACGGATGGAGATTTAGAAAAACTAACACCAACGGTTAGGATGAATTAGTCGGTGAAAAAATCGATAGAATTGAACCGCTTACACACCTAATTATTCCTATTTGAGTTACCATATTAGGGTATATTTGAAATTATTTTAAGTTTTAACAATTATAAATAATATATATATATATATATAATTTAAAGTATTAATCTCATTAAAAAAAATAAAGTAATTTAACTAATTTAAAATTATTTTATAAATAAATTCTAATATTAAATATATATTATAAAAATATTAAAAATGTGAGACTTAAAAGATGAGTCTCTATCCATATAATTTTCTAGTGGACTATCTAGTTGAAAAGAAATCGAAAAACTTTTAACAACCAAATTAGGCTGTTAAGGATTATTCACAATGTCATTATCATGACGATGTCGGAGATTTAATCTGAAAAACTTTTGAATTCATGTGGAGATCTTATTAAATTTGAATATTACATAAGAGTACCTTAATTAATATTCTAAATATTCTCCTCCTTATAATTTAAAATATCTTTAATCTTTTTTTACTTTCCTTAGATAGAATAGTTCTTCCAATTTGATGAGTGCATCAAATAATTAGTTTCTCTATGTTGATAGGGACGCAAAGAGGAAATTGATCGTACCTCGAATAGGGATCATTACCGTTACAAAATAACTAACATTAGGTTAGTTATTATGGTTTTGTCAGTTCTAATTTAGCCTTCATAAAATTAAAAATGTCACTTACGTATTCTTACTTTATATTCATCGTAAATACACTTATAAACCATAAACTTAATTTCATATTATATAATGGCTTATATTAAATATGACATTTACACAATTATTTATTATATTAATGACTTTCTAAATTTTACCAACCCTTTAAGGATCAAATTCATAAATGATCACGACAATGAAAATCTAGTCTAAGAAGTACACTAGATCCTACAAAATTGGCACAAAATGCCATTTTCACTAATTCTGAGTGTTTCCAAGGCCAAGTTGTGCACCGTGAACTTGTCCAGCCCGCTAATATTCTCTGTGCATAGACAAGAAATCAACCATTAGTGGGCTCTCTGAACGTTATTGATCTCCCAATTTCAGTCACTTCATCTTGTTTTTCACTTTTCAATGTGTAATCACTTTAATTTCTTATTTTTAGCTAAAAAATATATAGTAGAATCTGCATTATGGCTAGAGTTTAGATCTAGAAAGCTGCATTTTATTTTGTTTTTTTAGTTTTAATAAAATAACATAATAAATCTCTATCATAACATATTATAGAGTTCTCTTTCTTATTTTGTAGACATCCTAACTAACACCGGGTAATAAGAGATTAACTTGCACAGAGATATTCAAAAAGGGCGATGAGATTCCTGACTGATTCTATGGATTTTTTAGAACAAATTTCGGATGACTTCATAATATTGGCTTTATCGATCAAACCAATAACTAAAAGTACGACGATTATTTTTAATAAGATAGTCCACGAAAAGATGATAATGATAGCAGACCCAAATATTTATTAGAAAAAATATGTCATGATTTTCATATCTTATTCATTAATATAAATTGATGATATTTCAAAATTTTATTAATTCAAATTCTATTTATAACTTCTATTTTGAATCAAACAACTTGTATAAACCATGTATTATCTTTTATTTTTAGAATTGAAGCATGACACCTCATAGTCATGACCCCGTTTCAACTTAAAACGTTTTTAGTTGGAATTGAAAATGTGACATTTTGATCTCTTAAGTCGACTCTTACCACTGAGATACATTTGTGGAATATAAACCATGTATTATCATTAATTCGAATAAGGTAAATGAAAGCTTGCTAAAAAAGATAATTTAAATCATCACCCCAAAAGGTGTAAGAATAAAATTGGCCCCTCTAGCTAGCTAACTTATTGTTCATGTCTTTAAATTTGTTGAAAAAATGGGTTTTCAGTTTTTTGTCTGTATATTCAATCTTTACCTAGTCTTTTAAACAAAGACAGATTTTCTGGAACCATTAATGAATCATAAATATTTTTGGAAAAAAGCAAAGATAGATTATTTTACTATTTTGGTACTTATTTTTGTTACCACTTTAGTGCATGTTATGTATGTTCTAAATTTACAAATTAAATACACACAAATAGACTACCTTTGATATGTTTGGATTTGTTTTTATGCTATATATATATATTACTCATTCATTGGATAAAAATATATTGTATAATATTAATTGACATGACCCCTACATCAAAACAAAACTTTATTTGGAAATTAGCTAAAGAATGGTAGATAATTGCTCTTATTGGAGATAAATGGGGCCGAGAATGATACAAAATTATCAAAACAAAACTTGTCAAAAAGATATGAACATGCTCAGTATGACTAATAAGGATGATAAGAATGGAATTAATGTGGAAGGGACAAACTTTGAAAATTTGGTCTGGTGTGCCTATCATTTGTAGGGTAATCTCTTTTAGACAACCTTTATATTTTTATTCTAATATTATAACTAATTTATAATTAAATTTTATACAGTATTGTTAAATATTTATAAAGTAATTTTTGTAATTATATTAATAAAATTTTAGAATTCATTATTTAACTCATATGTACTAATTTGAAATCTAAACTAACAATTAATTACTAATTTATGTAAGTTATTTCGATTTGTATTCAATATTCATTTAAAAATGAGTTAAAGGTATAAAACATGTTAAATTTATCAAAAATATTGAACGGCTTACTGGTCACAAACGTGGTTAAAGATGGTTTAAACGAGTAAATATGTATTTGTTGTGGAAAAACTCATTTTATAACAATTGCGAAATATGTTGAGTTATGGAGCCTACACTTATAATAAACTCTACATTGTTAATTAGAGTTTATTGAGTTTTCTTTTTTTTTGGTTTTGGGCTTGAGCCTGACCAAAGTTATTTAGGTTTATTACCTGAATGTTTACCCTATAAATAGGTGATTATTAAGGGTTTACATTGGAAAAACAAAATTCTAGAGAGATAAAGTGTGAGGCAAAAACTTTGTATTTCTTCTTCTTTATAGTAAATCTAGTGGTGGCTGAAGTGGATGTAGCTCAATTTGAGTGAACCACTATAAATCTGTGTCTTCTTGTGTTTTTCTTTCTTACATTTTTACAGATTGTTTCAAGTTGGTCGGATTTGAGAGATACAAATCCTAACAACTGGTATTAGAGCATCTAGGCTAGATCTGAGCATTGGAAACAATGGCAAGTAAGGACAGTATAGGACATGTGATTGGAAGATTCGATGGGACAGATTATGCCTTCTGGAGAATGCAGATTAAAGATTATCTCTATGGAAAGAAGCTTCATTTTACTTTGAGTGAGAAACCAGAGAAGATGGATGAAGCTGAATGGAAACTCCTTGATAGATAGGTTTTGGGAGTTGTCCGATTGACGCTAGCCAAGACGGTTGCTTACAATGTAGAAAAGGAGAAGACCACCATGGGTCTGATGAAAGCTCTTTCTGATATTTATGAGAAACCATCTGCTAACAACAATGTACACTTAATGAAAAAACTCTTTTACTTAAGAATGGTTGATGGTACTTCTGTCACTGCTCATTTGAATGGATTCAATACAATTGTGAATCAATTTCTATCTGTTGAGATTGATTTTGAGGATGAATTTAGTGCCCTGATTTTGTTAGCATCTCTACCAAATAGTTGGGAACCTATGAGGGCAGCAATTAGTAATTTAGTTGGAAATGCTAAACTGAAATTTGTTGAAGTTAGAGATCGTATTCTTGTTGAAGAGGTTCCTAAAGTTGATTCTGGTGAAACGTTCAAAAGTTCTGCTCTGAATGTGGAAAACAGGGGCAAAGGTAATGATAAAAATTTCAACTAAGGTAAGAGTAGATCTATGTTGAGGAGCAAGAGGAGTCAGTCCAAGTCTGGGCGGACATTTGAGTGTTGGAATTGTGGTAAATAGGGTCATTTGAAGAGGAACTGCAAAGCACTGAAGAGAAACAATGATGATAAAAATGATGCAGTCAACGTTGTTACAGAAACTGTCACTGATGCGTTACTTCTTTCTGTTGATAGTCCAATAGATTCATGGGTTTTGGACTCGGGAGCGTCTTTCCACACCACTTCCCACAAAGAATTAATGAAGAATTATGTGGCAGGAAACTGTGGGAAATTTTATCTCGCAGATGGTGAGCCACTAGATATTGTTGGCATGGGGACATCAAATTGAAGATTGCAAATGGTTCTATTTGGAAGATTAATAAGGTGAAACACATTCCAGGTTTAATGCGAAATCTGATCTCTGTTACACAACTTGATGAAGAAGGTCACAATTTCAGTTGTGGAAATGGGGTATGGAATGTGACTAAAGGAGCAATTGTTGTTGTTCAAGGTCACAAAACTGGAACGTTATACACGACTTCAACTTGTAGAGAAACAGTTGTTGCTGTAGTTGATGACTCGAAGAACAGTGAGCTGTGGCATTGCAGGTTGGGCCATATGAGCGAAAAATGGATGAAAATTCTTTTGAAGAATGGACAGATTCCAGAACTGAAGTCTGTTTAACGTCAATTATGTGAAAACTACATTCTTGGAAAACAAAAACGGGTGAGTTTCTTAAGGTTTGGGAAGGAGCTCAAGAAAGAAAGGCTAGAGTTGGTACACACTGATGTGTGGGGACCTGCACCTGTTTCTTCTATTGCAAATCACAATACTACATGACGTTTATAGATGATTCGACAAGAAAGGTATGGGTATATTTTATGAAGCACAAGTCTGAAGTATTTGTTATTTTCAAGAAATGGAAGGCTTTGGTTGAAAATGAAACAAATCAGAAAGTTAAGTGCTTGAGATCCGACAACAGAGGTGAATATATCAATTTAGATTTCAAAGAGTATTGTGTTGTGAATGGGATCAGTATGGTGAAGACTGTTCCCCGAACTCCACAAGAGAATGGAGTAGCTGAACAAATGAATCAAACATTGAACGAGCGTGCTAGAAGCATGAGATTGCATGCAGGGCTGCCAAAAACCTTCTGGGCAGAAGCTATAAATATTGCTGTCTACTTGATAAACAGGGGACCCTTTATTCCTCTTGAATTTAGAATTCCTGAAGAAACTGGAGCAATAAAAAGGTAAACATTTCTTATTTGAAAGTGTTTGGTTGTTTATCATATGTTCATATTAATGAATGTGATATGAGCAAATTTGATCCAAAGTCTAATAAATGTTTTTCATTGGTTATGGTGATATCGAGTTTGGTTATCGTTTTTGGGATAATCAAAATCAGAAGATCATTCGTAGAAGAAATATTATCTTCAATGAACATGTTCTCTACAAAGATTGTGTTGGGAAGACATCAGATGGTGAATCCAAGTTGGAAGAGATTGGTACCGTCGATTTGAGAGAATTTTCAGCTAAATATATACCGACTGTCGAAGAAGAACAATGTGTTGTTGAAGATGAAATTGTTGAGAACGTGACCGTATAGGTAAATCAGCAAACACCGGTTATACAGTTGAGAATATCGTCAAGGAATCGAAAACCAATCGAGAGGTGGTCTCCATCTCTAAACTATATACTGTTGACAGATAGAGGTGAACATGAATGCTATGAGGAAGCAATACAATCAGATAAATCGGTTAAGTGGGAGTTTGCGATGAAAGATGAGATGGACTTTTTGACGTTGAATTAGACTTGGGAGCTCACTGAGCTACCAAAGGGAAAGAAAGCACTTCATAACAAATGGATCTTCGGGATTAAAGAAGAACATGATAAAACCATGAGGTACAAGGCAAGGTTGGTTGTGAAAGGATTTCAATAGAAAGAAGGTATTGACTACAATGAAATCTTCTCTCCAGTAGTTAAATTGATGACAATCAGAACTATTTTGATTTTAGTTGTGAAAGAAGACCTTCATCTTCAACAAATGAATGTCAAAACTACTTTTCTTCATGGTGATTTAGATGAAGAGATTTATATGCGACAACCAGAAGGATTTGAAATCAAAAGAAAAGATGAGCTTGTGTGTAAGCTTCAGAAGAGTTTGTATGGTTTGAAATAGGCTTCAAGGCAATGGTACAAGAAGTTCGTTAGCTTCATGAAAAGTAACAATTTTCTAAGGTGTGAAGCTGATCATTGCTGCTATATCAAGAGATTTGATAAATCGTACATTATTCTGCTCCTCTATGTTGATGACATGTTGATTGTTGGAGCAAGTTTGTATGAGATTAACAAGCTCAAGAAAGAGTTGTCTGAAAAGTTTGCAATGAAGGACTTGGGTGCTGCTAAACAAATCCTTGGGATGAAAATTTTCAGGGATGAAAAAGTTCTCAAGCTTTCACAAGAAGAATATGTGAAGAAAGCTCTAAGCAAGTTTAACTTGTATGATGCAAAACTAGTTACTACCCCCTTAGCTAGTCACTTCAGACTATCTAAAGATTAGTCATCGCCTTCAACAGAGGAGGAGAAAAATTACATGGCCACTGTTTCGTATGCCTCTGTCATTGGTTGTATTATGTATGCGATGGTTTGCACAAGACTAGACATAGCACATGCAGTGAGAGTTGTTAGCAGGTTCATGAGCAACCCGGGTAGAAAACATTGGGAAACAGTAAAGTGGATACTACGATACTTAAGAGGAAGTACGGGTCTTGCTTTGTGTTTTCGAAAGTCTAATATGGGTTTGGAAGGATATGTTGATGCTGAAAATGGTGGTGATGTTGATAGTAGGAAAAGCACAACATGGTAGATTTATACTCTGGGAGGTACTTCAATAAGTTGGGTTTCAAAATTACAGAAGATTATTGCTCTTTCTAGTTGTGAGGTAGAGTATGTAGCTGTGACAGAGGCTGTTAAGGAGATTATATGGTTACAACCCTTTTTGCTAGAATTGGGTCAAGACTACGAGGGAAGTGTGTTGAGATGCGACAGTCAGAGTGCCATTCATTTGGCAAAGAATCTTGTTTATCATGGCAGGACGAAGCATATACAAGTTCGTTATCATTTCATCTGGCCAGCTTTAGAAGATGGAGTATTAGCTCTTGAGAAGATTCTCGGGAGTGAGAATCCAACTGATATGTTGACGAAAGCTGTGACAAATGAGAAACTAAAGTTGTGTACAACTTCAGTTGGTCTTTTTCGTTAAGACACCGAATGGAAAGCCACTACCGGTCGAGAGATGATGAAGTTAATCTCCAAGTGGGAGATTGTTGAGTTATGGAGCCTACACTTATAATAAACTCTACATTGTTAATTAGAGTTGATTGAGTTTTCTTTTTTTGGTTTTGGGCTTGGGCCTGACCAAAATTATTTAAGTTTATTACATGAATGTTTACCCTATAAATAGGTGATTATTAAGGGTTTACATTGGAAAGACAAAATTCTAGAGAGATAAACTGTGAGGCAAAAACTCTGTATTCATTCTTCTTCTTCATAGTGAAATCTGGTGGTGGCTGAAATGGATGTAGCTCAATTTGAGTGAACCACTATAAATCTGTGTCTTCTTGTGTTCTTCTTTCTTGCATTTTTACAGATTGTTTCAAACTGGTCGGAATTGGGAGATACAAATCCTAACAAAATAGTTGTTCTTTCTCTCTTTATATGTCACAATGAGATAATCAAGGAAACGAATTTGAATAGCAAGCAATAAATCAAGCACACATAAACACAAGAATTTTAGCGTGAAAAATTCAACAAGGATAAAAACCACGAGACTCGTACGCTTCTTAAAACACTTTCACTATATTAAAATGAGCTACATTAAAGTCTTTTCTAACACTCTAGTTTTCAACTATTATAAAGTCTTCATCGTTAATGGTGAATTACAGCAAATAAGACAATAACAAGAAAAGATCTCATCGAACTTGAATACTCAAACGAGTATCTAAGAGAAGTATAAACAAATATCTAAATAAATTAGATTATAGAAGATTTTACGAAAATTCACCGTATATGATTCGAGCCAAAACCGATACACATCAAATGACCGATTTTCTTGCCTAAACTCAGAATATTTAACCATTACCTTTTGTCTATGTTTTTTTCTCTTATTTTCATGTTTCCTAATAATATTATATAGTATAGAATAATATATTATAGAATATATAATAATATATTAATATATTATAGAATATTAATATATAGGTTTAGTCCATCCCAACAGTATTAAACTAGTTAAAACGAGATAAACTTAAAAATGTATTAAGTAGGTAAAAAATATATTAATTTAACTAATTAATAATTAATAATTTTTTTAATTAAGTTCCCTATATCTAGTAGGCAAACATATATATTGTTCCTATCTGAATTTTTTTTCAATTCCACAAAATATTCAAAATAATTAATTGAAAATTATTCTTTTATCCTATTTCACTTAAGTTATCTGTTTGAAAATTTTAACTAATTTTAAAAGGGGATTATTTGATTATCATTGAGAGTGTGGCAAGGAAGTAGGAGAGAATATTATGTAAATTCCTTTGAAGATGGTCTAATTTCTAGTATGGTTATTTGATCAGTTGGAACAAAGGTCAAACGATACAAGGATTAAGGGTTTAGGTATTCGAGATATTATTTTTTTAACAAAATTTTTCTCTCAAAATTGTTTCATAGATTTGAATAAAAGCTTGATAGTCTTTGGGCTTCGATAATCAGATGTAAATATCGTCTGAAATGGTTTAGATGTTCACTAAAACAAAATTAATCGCCATGCGAGCTGTATCATTTGTAGTGGAATATATTCCTTATATGAAAGTTTTTACGAGTAATCTAGATTCATTATGGGATGTGGTCTCGATCAGCTCCTAAGATGATGTTTGATACGGAGTTAAATGTCATTGTGGAATTTCCTGAACTCACTTCCATTGTCATATGCAGGAATATCACGGTTAAGGGTATATTCGATCATAGGAATAGTGCGAGAAAGAGCAATAATAATGTTATGGTATTGATTATTGTGGGGCGTAATAAGGTGACACCGTCTAACAAAATATTATATTTGATTATTTTTATGTTGGCATTGTTATAACTTGTTTGTTGAGTGGTCTTTGTACGCTTTTTTGTTAAGTGAAAGTTGGGAGTCTAAGATTTTTTTCAAAAAAAATGTTTTTCGGATATATGTTATTTATAGTAGAATTTTTGGATGAAAGATGAATGAAAAATGATTTATTATGATTAGTCGTTATTAGATCGACATCTTACCTTCCTCTGCATTGTCATGAGGTGACGGGTATTTGAAATTTCCTTTAGAGTATGTGGGATTCAATAGTTGATGTCCGAATTTCTTGATAGTTGTTGGGAGATTTGGATTGAGGTGATAGATATGACATGTGTAAATCACTGGTTCACTATCTCTATTATTGTTTGGTGAATTATCAAATTAACATATTTTCAATAATCTTACCGATGCATATCATCCATTATTATTATGGCCATTTTTTAGATTCGTTTTGAAAATATTGTGGAATTAGTTTGAGAGTTCATCACTCTTTATAAAAAAAAATCATTTTTTAGTGAGTTCTTTGCTCTTTTTGTGTGCTTCATTACTCGTTAATTTCTTGGTTTTATGAATTTTAATTTTGACTTTTTTTTTCTGATATCATAATTAATTTTGTTGTGATTAAATAATCCTAATATTAATTAATATATATATATATATAATATGATGCTTAAAGTCAACAAGGCACCACAATAATTCACGTCATTAATTGTCTTTCATAATAATTATTTTCTCTCTCCTAATATATATATATATATATACAAAATAATAAAATTATTTTTAACAATTTTAAGTGATATAACGGTTGAAGTGTTCAAATTTCATGATTAAGACCATGGTTTAAATCTCAAAGCATACAAATTTAGATTTTAAAAAATGCATTCTTAATTATAAATATATTTTATCTTTTATTTTTTTCTTTCATTAATTATATATATATATATATATATATATATATATATATATATATATATATATATATTTTCACTAATCATATAAAATATTTTTTTTATCAATAATTTATATATATATATATATATATATATATATATATATTATTTTTCATAATTAATTTTATATAAATATATTTTATCTTTTATTACATTTTTCTCTCATTAATTATATATTTTTTTTTTGTTAATATAAAAATTAACTAATTGGTAATTAATATTAAATACAAAATATATATACATACACAAAATAATAAAATTATTTTAACAATCTCAAGTGGTCTAGCTATTAAAGTGTTCACATTTCATGTTTAAGACCAGGGTTCGAATCCCAAAACATGCAAATTTAGATTTTCAAGAATGTATTCTTGACTAAATATAATATATGGTGGCGCAACTTTTAAATAAAAGATACGAGACATCTGAAAGTGTGAGATCGAAATTAGTGGTTGGTATGGAAAACATTTAAAAGTGTAAGGTCAGGAGATGGAGGTCGGGTGGTGGGTGGTTTGTCGAGTGTGATGTCGGAATTAGTTGTTGGTTTGGCGAGTATTTGAAAGTGTGAGGTCATGAGATAGATGTCGGGTTTTGGGTGGTTTGTTGAGTGTGAGGTCGGAATTAGTGGTTGGTTTAGAGAGCATTTGAAAGTGTGAGGTTACGAGATGAAGGTTGGGTGGTGGGTGGTTTGTCGAGTGTGATGTCGGAATTAGTGGTTGGTTTGACGAGTATTTGAAAGTGTGAAGTCACGAGATGGAGGTCGGGTGCTGGGTGGTTTGTCAAGTGTGAGGTTGGAATTAGTGGTTTGTTTGACAAGCATTTGAAAGTGTGAAGTCACGAGATGAAGGTCGGATGGTGGTTAGTGGTTGGTTTGACGTTGGATAAGAGGTTTGTGATCAATTGGGATATGTTGTTGATTTGTTGAAGTGATAGTAAAAGAGAGGTCGACAAAGATTGGTGAGTGGTTTATCGAGAGATAAAGAGACATATGAAAAAGTGAGTCACAAGATTAGGGTTAGTGAGTGGTTTGTCAAGGGGATAAAGAGACATATGAAAAAGTGTGAGTCACAAGATGAGGGTCAATTGGAGGTTAGTGGTTGAGTTTGACGAGAGATAAGAGATGTGTCATCAATTGAGGTCGACTAAGATTGGTGGGTGGTTTACCGAGGGGATAAAGAGACACATAAAAAAGTGTGAGTCACAAGATGATGGTCAATTGAGAGGTTAAGTAGGGTACCGAGAGATAAAATATAT
Organism: Impatiens glandulifera; assembly: GCF_907164915.1. Lineage (NCBI taxonomy): Eukaryota > Viridiplantae > Streptophyta > Magnoliopsida > Ericales > Balsaminaceae > Impatiens > Impatiens glandulifera. Next base: position 53,928,061 of record NC_061865.1, on the reverse strand, counting down.
GTTACATTAAGTTTAAGATTAAACTTAATTTTAACAAATTAAAATCAATTTTAAATTAATTAGATTTGAATAATATTAATTTTATCTAAAATATTTATAAATAAATAATATTTTGTATATATAATTTTATTGCATGTAATTCATGCTAATTTTTTACCGTAATAATTTGTTTTAAAAAATTATCCTATTTTGCTCTGTCTTAAGTCTAGTCATAATCCAAAGTCATGCATTCCAAGATGATAAATTTATACAATTAATGCATGCCAAGGTGATAAATATATACTCCTGTAAAAGAAATTTAATATGTATCATTACAAAGAGGCAAATAAAATTAATTTTAATTTTTTTTCATATCCCATTACTAAGAGAGAAGGGAAAAGTAAAAATTAAGGGCGGAGATAGAATTTAAAATCTATCTTGGTCAAATTATTTTCATAAAATTTATTCGGAATAGAACATTTTTTTTTTAGCCTGGTTGGTTCTATCCAATCAGACAACTAATTCGACTACTAGCTACTTCATACCTGTAAACTCAAGGTTGAAAGTGTAGTCTCTTTCTATATTAGTTATAGTGGGAGGCGATAAAGATTGTCTTAATAAATGAATCATTCGGATATCATCATTTCGAGACATTACAACTCTTAGCATGCGTACTACCGGAATCTCTATTGAAGGAAAGAAGCAAGCAAAAAAAAAGTGTTATCAGAAATGAGGATACGGCTTTTTTTGGCCCTAATCCACTAAGAGTCACGAAGGTAAATAAAGGACATTGTCTGCTAGAATTGGACTATGCAAAGCATATATCTTTTGTTTCCACTGGTTTGTAGCGGGCTTAGGGATTGGCTCGGAACGTTCCCGTGTAAAAGCTGGACTTTCTATTCCAGTGAACGGAGTTCGCGATCAAGAAAATAAACAAAGTATACCTAGTTTAATGTCGTAAATATTCTTTAGTGACGGGAAATTATCAATAACGACGGTATTGTATCGTCGTTATTATCATTTACATACAAAATATTTTGGACTACTCGGACTTGTACATAGATCCTCACTTAGGAAAGAAAAACAAAAATAAAATAAACTTGACAAATGTTGGACATTCAATCTTCGAGCCTTGAACTGTTTCTTTTGCTGGTCACATTTTCTCTAGAAAATGAACTTGTTTCTTTCTGTGCATAATAATATGTAAGTTTCGATCTTTTCCGGATTTTTTGGCAATTGATTTCTTCTTTTCCTTTTGCTTTTATTGTTTTCTTATTGATCTCTATAAAATAATTGTGAGGTAACAGGGGACTAAGGGAGAGAATGAGAGAAAAAATGACGTGATATGTACCTCATTGGTTGGAAAAAAAAAGTGTGAAAAAAAAAAGATAAAATATAAATTATTTTATTTTTTTCAGTTTGTGTCACTTCATTCTCTCTTCCATTCTCTCCATCAATCATTTCTCAGTTATTTGTTAAAAAAATATTTTAAGATTTTTCATATTTTATGCATTAATTAATACACGTTTATGATATTTCAAAATCATGTTAATTCAAATTCTACTTAGAACCTTTGTTTTTTACAATAATCACTTGTATAAATAATGTATTATTGTTACAAAAATAAACATGAATTAATCCGCATATGTAAATGAAAGTTCAGTAAAAATGGAAACATGAGCAAATGAAAAGAAAAATCCATCAACTCCAATAGGTGTAAGAATAAAATTGTTCCCTCTTCTTAAGATGTTCATGTGTTTTATTTTCTTGGAAAAAATGGTTTTTCAGTTTTTTTTTTATATTCAATCTTATCAAGTCTTTTAAGCAAAGAGATTGTTTTACTATTTTGGTATACTTTTAGACATATTTTTGTACCACTTTAGTGCATGTCATTATATTACAAAATAAATACACACAAATAGATTATTACCTTTGTAATAATTGGATTTGTTTGCATGTCATATTAAGCATGCCTTGGTTGAAAAGATATTGACATGAACCTTGCATCAAAACAAAACTTTATTTGGAAATTAGCTAAAGAGTAGATAATTGCTCAAATATTTTCCCAAAGTGGGGCTGAGATTAATTATACAAATTTATCAAATCAAAACTTGTGGAATAGACATGAACATGCTTAATATGATTAAGTATGAAATTAATGTGCATATGTACAAACTTTGAAAATGGTCTCATGTCACAATCATTTCTAGGGGAATCCCTCTTACACAACCTTTATTAATTTGGAGCATTGAGTTTATTTATCTGAATGATTATTTGATTTGTCTGAGTATTCAATTATTTGTGATATGTATCTATATTTGTGAGAAATTGATATTATTTAAAAATAAATAAAATTATTTCCATTAATTCGAATATAATAAGATAAAAATACAATAAGTTAAGTTTTTTTAGGGGGGAAAACGACTTATTGTCATTTTATTAAAAATCCCTAAAACGGGAAAAATCGGACATATTTTCATTTAACTTTTCTAACAAACCTAGAAAGTTAAATCATAGTTCAAGGAATCAAACAAGTACACAATCCAAATATAACAACATACATGAATTACAAACAAAACACAATAAAACATTTCAAAGATGTGATTTCTCCATAATCAACCTTCCATAATGACATAAGTTCCACTCCCGCTCGCCTTTGGGAATTCGCCTCCACGTCCTAATAAGCGCACCACAATCAAATACGACGTCACTCCATACATGATCAATGTTTCGACGAACTCTACCAAAAACCCTTGCATTTCTTTCGATCCACACATGATAAACGATGGCAGCAAATCCACACTTAAAGAGTTAGCATGAAATTTATAACCTTTAGAAAAGGCTTGGGCAGCAACTTTAATCTCTTCCCAATACTCCGATAATCGCACAATCCCCATGGCTGAAGTGAAAAGTTTCCAAATGGACTTAGGAAAAAAACAGCCCCCAAGAAGATGATCAATGGACTCCGCGATCCCATTACAAAGTACACAATTGGCATCCGGAATATCCATGTAATCAAGAATACGGTCACGGGTGCTAAGTCTGCCTCGGAAAGCCAGTCAAAGAATAAATCGGTGTCTTGGAATAACTTTTGAAGACCACACAAGAGAAGCTCAACTTACGGTTTGGCCCCTATCTCTAATACTATTCCAAATTATCCTCGACTTAAGATTCCCATCCTCCTCTGCTCTCCACAAATGAGCGTCGGGTCTATCACAAAAATTAATTCCGCTCAAGTAATCCAATGCTCTTTTTCCCTCCAAAACCCGTGTAATGGTAGAATTCCAAAGCCCTCCAAGAATGTCATAGATTGTATAAGCCGTGCAGTCCTTTCTTATCCTCAAGCTTCGGAACTCCTCCCTAATGATCAAAGGCCGGTTTTCAAACCAAGGGTCGTGCCAAAAGAGAGTGCCACGCCCATCTCCAAAACGAATATCAAAAATAGATGCAAGGCTATTTTTAAGTTTCAGAATTTTTTTCAAGTACCAAGTCATATCATCCTTTATTCTACATGTCCAAATACTCAATTCACGAGTGCACCCACTTCACCCACAAATAATCATGTTTTGTTTGAAGCGCCCATAATCAATTCATGTTTAACTTGAATTTGCCTTGTCGTGAGCGGAATCCCCAAGTAATGAACCGGAAAAGACCCTTCGCCAATACCCATAATGTCCTGAATCCGCGCCTTAGTATCATCATCTACACTACCATAGAAAACTGCACTTTTTCCTCATTAATCAATAGACCTGTAACATTAGAAAAGAAGTTAAGGGCATCTTTAATAGTTTGAATGATATCAACATCGGTATGCGCAATAAATTAAGTTAAAACGTGAATGATCTCATTCTCAATACATATCAACCAAAATTTATCGATCTCAATGTATATCTCAATACATACCCTTTATTAGGTTTACATACCATTTGGTTAGTTTTTCAGTTAAATCAATCTTGCAATTAAATTTATAATATTTCATTTAACTCTTGAATTCATTTTTTTTTCTTATCAATCTTCTTTCTCCACTTTCGCCATCTTTAATTCAAAATATTATTATTTTTAATTTTATCAAAAAATGTTATTTTTTCTTAATTCACATGAAATCCAGCTCAGCTATGACGTGGATTGCTTATTATGATGATATGGGTTAAAACAAAATAAAGAAATGGACAAAAATGTTAGGGTCTCCGCATGATTAACAATAGTATGATCAACATCATTATCATGAATTCATTAAATTAAATTATTTGTTAGACTTTTAAGGAACCATCACCCATTAGCCTTTTGCTCCAAAGCTGATCAACAATATTATTTTTCGTCTAGACAAATCTTCGAAATGGTTTATCGACTTGCTTCTTGGATTGTTTTCCTTCATCTACTTCTTTTCATGGTAACTCTTTTTATTCATCAATCTAACTTCATTAATATACTATTTGCATGAACAATATTAATTATATTTTTATCAATTTATGTAGTTCTCCCATGGAAGTTGCCAATCCAACAAGCTGGATCCAAGGGTTTTGACCATAGATCAATCGGACAATCCCGTTAATATTGAAATGGTAGTACATCGCGATCACCACCACAATCAACACGGCCATCCAATGACTCATATGAATCATCATCATTACATGATGGATGATCCATTGGTAGTAGTGTTTTTCACTTTTGATGATCTTATGGTTGGGAACACAATTCCAATCCACTTTCCTAAAAGGGACCCTTCTTCCTCTCCTCATTTCTTGCCAAGAAATGAGGCCGAATCTCTCCCTTTCTCGTCTCAAGAACTTCCTTCCCTCCTTAGATACTTCTCTTTCTCTCAACAATCTCCACAAGCCGTAGCCATGGAAGAAACCCTTAAAGACTGCGAAAGAAACCCCGCCATGGGTGAGACCAAGTTATGTGTCACCTCTTTGGAGTCCATGCTTGAATTCGCAAGTGGTGTCCTAGGAATGGATGTCTCGGACATCCAATCCATATCCACCATTCATCTAACGAAATCAAACATCCTTTTCCAAAACTTCACTATCATGGATTTCACTGAGTACTACGCTGCTTCAAAAATTGTGCCTTGTCATTCCATGCCTTACCCTTTTGCGGTGTTCTATTGTCATTATCAAGAGGGCGAAAATAGGGTGTTTAAGGTCTTGTTGAAGGGTGAAAATGGAGATAGAGTGGAGGCTGTTGCGGTTTGCCACTTGGACACTTCCAAATGGAGCCAAAGCCATGTGGCATTTCAGGTGTTAGGAACCGAGCCTGGTTCTTCATCGGTGTGTCATTTCTTCCCTGATGATCATCTTGTTTGGATTCCATCTACAGTACCAGCTTTGATTTGATTAATATGATGTTGCTTGTAATCTCTCATATTAAGTCTCATACCATCTATATCATCATCATAATAATAATGTAATAACGTAATCTTGGTTGTTTAATATATAAAGTGGTATGTACTAAGTGAACAATGTTGTGTTATTTTAATGTACCACACAAATCAAATAAAAGCCAGAGAAGAATTGCAAAACTTTCAATCACAAATGGCCAACAAACATTAAGAATATACATTAACAACTACCAAAATACTTAACTTTTAAAGTAAGAAAGAACAAATCCCCCATTAAGTACTACCATTACAGTTCCCAGCTTGGTCTCTATTCAAAACTTCATTTGCACAGAACTCATATAAATCTGCATACATCTTCTTTTGTTTCTGGACCATCTGCTTGGACTTTTCATAGAAAAGCTTCAATCCTTCAACCTCCATTTCAGAAGCTGCAGCCGAACCTTGTTGCTGATTGTCAAAAATAAATATTAAGTTAATGTTGTTATTTGTGCTTCCAAAACCTTAATGTGATTGCATAATTACTTGTTTAGGTACAACAGTTAAATAAGATACTTTTTTTCTTACAGCATTGGTAAAGATGCTATGAAAATGTTTAAGGGTAATATTGTAACTAGTACAATAACTCTTATGTGTGTTAGACGCTTATATAAATAGTAGAATGTGTGTTTGAATCATTGGGAAGACTATTTCAGCCCAATTTCTCATCCGGGGTTTGGTCTGGATGGGATCATATTTGAAAACTTGGTGTATCTAAACTTAGTTTAACCAAAAATTCAGTAAGGCCTTGTACAGATTGGGTTATTTGAATAATCTCAACTCACCATCTCTCCATCCATCCCCTCATCAATAAAATTACCCTTAAGTCTTTCTACCCAAATAATGTTTTTTTAGAAACTTCAATACGAACTTCAATAACCCTATTCCAAACAAGGCCTAACAATTTTTAATTCAGAGCCAGAGCCAGAAGTGTTTCCATATAAGCTATATGTGATATGAATTATGAACGATGAATTTTGGACTTCTCTCATGAATTTTAGGTTTTTCCCGAAGTGTTTCAATTTCTCATGTAAAGGCTTACATATTCTCTCCTCATCTACATTTCTTCTATAAATCTTAATCTATATAAGCTGGTACTCTTTCTTTTATTCTTTTTTTTGAAAATTTCAAATTGTCTCAATTTAACTGACAGCATCTGGACATGCAAGATTAGAATAGATATGGCGTGATCCTTTAAAAAAAATTTGAAGCTTAGAGACAGCACGGGCAAGATGATTAACATTCAAATTGGAAACGGTAATGACATTCTGTTCAGGCATGACCCCTGGTTCAAAAACAGACTCATCCTTCATAACAGTGTCTTCTTCATCACTCAAATCAGGAGAGAATGTCAATTGGCCACAGTTCAACAAGTCAAAAATGGCGATTGAAACAATTTTCTAAGGACTATTCCAGAAAGTGTAAGAATCATTGATGCACTTTCATCCTAACATCTGAATAACCATGAGGATTCTCGTGTTTAGAATGTCGAGAACAATGGTAGGTTCAACTCAAGGTCTGCCTGGGATTATGTTTATGACCATGGGGACGTTATCCCATGGTCCCACTTAGTGTGGTCTACCAAAGTGATCCCCATACACCAATTCATTTTATGGCCCGTCTTTCGTGAGAGACTCAATACCCGTGATCGGATAAAGAAGTACATGAGCATCCCGGGTCCTAATTGCCTTTTTTGCTTGGGAAATGAGGAGTATTGATCAACACCTCCTTGGGAACTACCATTTTGTCTCCTTGCTTTGGCGCAGATTCTCCGCATCAATGAGCCTCCTCAACTTTCCAAACGAATGGACCGACATCAAGGACCTCGCCATCATAAAGACCAAGGTAACGACTTCAGCTCCAATACCTTCAAGTATTTTTTTGCCAACATTGTTTATCACATTTGGATGGAGAGGAACGTTAGAGCCTTCTCAGGTGTCCGCAACAATGCGTATACAGTCTGAAACAATATTATCACCGAAGGCAACTCCCTCATCCGAACATGGAGACGTATTCCCACAAACGAGAAGAATTGGTTAATTTGTAAAAACTGGAACATCGCTTACGAGAAAGCTACCATAACCACTGGTTTCATTGCATTTTAATTCTCATTTGTCATCTTTTATCTCTTTTTTTTTTGTATATCATTCAGTTTGTTTTTACTCTGATTTCCTTTGAACTCATATAACTCATTTGTGTTTTTATGCCTTTTATTATATTGACGCTATGTCGTCTTTCAAGACAAACTGAAATGCTTAAATTGAGAACATAAAAAAGGGAGAAAGGAAGAATCATCATTAATGTTGAAGATACAAACCTGAAGCTCCTTCATATACTTGGTCAAGATTCGACCCACTGACGTAAGGGAACCTCCTAGGTTGAGGTTCTTTTCCAGTTAAATATGTTATAACTTCTCCAACCTCATTTGATGAATTTGAATATATACTTTTCCAAAGGAGGCGTGGTAGTGAGGATTTATGCTTTACTATGGATGAAGATTGAGAATAAGACAAGCCATGAGGTCGTAGAAATTGCGATTGACGAACAACAAGTATATTGTTGACAGGACTGCCTGCATAGATCAAGAAAGGAAATATAGATGAAAAGAGATTTTATTTCAAATAAAACAAACTTTTATGGAAGCTTTTGCCCAAAACTGTCCCCCACTTGTTTTAATACAGGAAAAATATTTGGCAGATTAAGATAGTACCTTTACAAAGCTTAAGAGTTCGAACTATCATACGAGTTCTAGTATCCCATATACTAACCATGCAGTACTTCATTGATAGGTTTCCATTTGATGCCAATTTTAAGCAGGTGACAGCCTCACTGATTAATAGATAAAGTAGTTTAGAGACATTGAAAATTGAGAAAATAAATCAAATACATAAACATAGATTCATGAAAAATAAATCATAATCTTCAAATAACAAAACTTTTTTCTTGGGACTACTCGCTAAGGCATGAATGAGGTCTGTGAGACTGACTGGTTATTTAGTCTTGTAGTTTCTTTATTTTCTCTAAATTAAAAATTATTTATTTGTTAAAATTATTTTTCGATTTTCCATATCTAAATAAATACCTAAAGTAAATAATAACAATTTAATTATATAATTTTAGATAATAATTTTATTTTAAATTTTGTTAAAAAGATTAATAATTTTAATATATATATATATATATAATATTATTAAAAAATGGGAAGAATGCCAATTTTTACACACCAAGACGTAAGAATGTGTCAAATTTACTTATTAATTATCAAAATTCCATTTATATGTATGAACTTGTCAATGTCAAATATATTTAAAATAACAGAAATGTTAAACGGTGTTAAAATTTTTGTCACATGTAATATCCACATATTTTTTATTTTTTTAAATTGACATTACTTTAATTATTTTTTATTCAAACAAAACATTAAAATCTTTTCTTATTTATTTTATCTTTCTTTACCTTCACAACTTACCATTTTCTTTAAATATTTCTCTCTTTATTTCTTCATCTATGAGTAATTTTATTATTAATTTTATTACCTTGATTCGACATTGTCCGCTAATGGCGACAATGATTTAGGGTTCGACTAATGAAGATTTTGGCCATAACGTCTATGATTTAGGAATCGGCCAACAAAAACTTCCACCAACGATGATGATTATTTAAAGTTTAGTTAGGGAGCATTTGGAGGTTAGAAGAAAGTAAAAATCCAAAAGAACTTTAGTTAATCAAAGAGAGAAAAATTTAAAAAAAATGGAGAGTTGTGGAAGGATGAGAGAGAAAGTAAAAATAAGTTTTGTTTAAATGGAAAAATAATTAAAATAATGTCAATTTAAAAAAATAAAAAATATGTGGATATTACATGTGGCAAAAATTTTAACACCGTTTAACATCTGTTATTTTAAATGTATTTGACACTTTTTGACAAGTTCATACATATAAATAGAATTTTGATACTTAATAAGTAAATTTGACACCTTCCTACAACTTGGTGTGTAAAATTGACATTCTTCCCATTAAAAAATATAATCATTGTTTTTAATATTATGAACTTATTCTAATTTTTAAAACAAATTAATTTAAAAAAATGATTTTCATAATATTAAAAAATAGTCATTAATAATTTTAATAATATATTATGAATAAAAATTTAATTTGAAATTCATAATATGATTAACTATTTTAATATATAATGTATTTTTATTTAAAATATAATTTTTTTTTGTTATTTATTATATATTTTAGTAATGTATTATAAATAAATATTTATTAAAATAATTAATCTTATTAAAATAATTAAAATTATTATGTCAAAATATTTGATTCTAAATTATTATATATTTTTTTTGGAAAAACGACTAAGCGTTATTTCATTAAAAAATCTTAAAAATGAGAAGAAGAAAAATCACGAGTTTAAGAGATCATTCTAAACCTAGAATGATTTTGAAGTAGAATAATTTTGAAGTCGTAACATTCTGAATAAAAACTAAAAATCTGTATTATCATTTACTAAGTAAATTTAGTAAATTGTATATTTATTTAGTAAATCTTTTAATAATTATTCAAAATAAAATATATTATAAACAAATTTGGTATAAATTACAAGTTAAAATAAAATCATTATTTAAATATATTTGATTTGAAATTATTATTAATTTTAATAATTATAAATAATATATACAAATTAAAATTACTAATCTTATTTTAAAAAATCATAATTTCAAATTATTTTATTACTTTTATTACAAAATAATTAATATATAATATTATATATATTTTAAAAAAAAGATTTTATAACTTAAGTAAATTGTAGACTAACAGTTTGTTAGCTGGATTTTGTTCATCAGTATAGTAGTACGTGGAACCAAATAAATTCCTTCTAATTTTTGTTTTATAAAATTGAGACCTTGTAACTACTTTATTTGTGATATGATTGTGAATCTATTTTTTTCATTATTTGATATATAATGCATTGAAAGGTTTTAAAAGGTAACACTTCTAAAATATAAAATATATATATGTTTGAGTACTTTTTTATTTAAGACATGACATGCATGATCAAATATATATACTTACAAGTTAACAAACTCACACATGCAAACATTACAACATTCACTCATTTTGGGAACAAACACATAAATAAACACAAAACAACCAACACAAACACGAACACGGACACGATGAAGAGAAATAGAGTGATCGAGAGAAATTATAGAACATTCTCACACCTCCGATGCAGAGGGATAAGTTGATAGGTCTGGCCTCGGCTCAAATTCCTTAACAAACTCCATTTTTTCAGGGTAGGCTAATAGGTCTGTCCTCGGCTCAAAGTCCTTAACAAACTGCAGTTTTTCGGGATAGGCTGATAGGTCTGGCCTTGGCTCAAAGTCCTTAACAAACTGCATTTTTTCTGGACAACCTGATAGGTCTGGCCTAGACTCAAAGTCTGTAACAAATTTCATTTTTTGGGGATAAGTTGATAGGTCTGGCCTCGGCTCAAACTCCTTAACAAACTGCTTTTTTTCAGGATAAGCTGATAGGTCTGGCCTCGGCTCAAAGTCCTTAACAATCTGCAATTTTTCGGGATAAGTTGATAGGTCAGGCCTCGGCTCAAAGTCATTGGTGAACATGGTCTTTCTAATTTTTCCTGTAAGGGCTTGAGGAAATGGTCCATCTTTGGTAGTCATATCTCTCCAGTATTCTTCTCCTCCAGCCTCCATTCTTGCTCCATTGCTTCCCCTTGAAAGCTGCATATATTTTCCTTAATTAGTTCATCATATTTATATCAATCTTAAACATGTATATGAAATATTAATACCCACCAGAATAAGAAGAAGCATAAATGATGATAAACAAACGAAGAAATTAGCTGCAGATGCCATGTATCTAGCTTGTTACTCTTGATCACACACCAAACTGATGATTGAAATTATAAGCCTCTCCTCTCATCTCCATTATTTATACTGATCAGTTCACTGGTAGTACTCTTGACATTAATACCCTGGTTGGGACCGTGACAATTGCTAAGTGATATGTTTGGTAATTTATGAACGAAAATTGATAGGGACGTGAATAATATTTACCAGAAAGTTAACGGAATGATGTGTCATTTTTATAGTTGGATTAAAAACTTAGTAGGAGAGAATTGTCAGAATTGTAATATTATTTTCGAATATTTCTTTTTATGACTATCTACAATATTAGAGACTTTAAGAACAATGTCACAAACATAACATTTAAAGAAATACGTTTTGTGCAAGAGTATGAGTTTTTTTTTTTTAAGTAATACGATTTTCATTGATCATTGACCTAGCAAAGGTCACAAAAATCAAGGACAATTATCCACCAATACAAATTAAGTTCAATAAAATGAAACTACAGTGAAATAAAATAATCAAACAAACATTTGAGTTCACAACAAAAGAAGAAAAAATCAATAATGTCTTTTATTTTTATTTTTTGTTTGAATTAAAAAGAACTAACATGGAATCCACCTTCATAATTAAATAAATGTCATAAGAGCTAAAATCGATATTGATCTTAGCTTTCTTAGTGTTAAAATCCATTTTTTTTATTTCAAGGTTTGATCATCAGTTAGTTTTTGAAATTCTCAAAATAAAAAAATTAGGATCTGCCAACCTCATGTATATAGAGTATTTATTGCTATATATTGAATATATATAATAGAGCTTGTTTGATGTTGAGTTATTTGGAAAACAATGTTTTGGGTTACAAATCTAAAATCTTGTTTAATAAAAGAAAAATAGATTATTTGTGTTAAAGTATTAAAAACAATTATTTAACTTTTTTTATAAAAAATAAATAAATGGGTAATTCAGTTTTTTAGTTGAGAAATCTAATTGCTGAAAAAAATTAAATGATGTGATTAGACTATTAATCCAAATAATTTAACCTCTTACAAGCTCTTAATTAGTAACTCACTCATAGTTGAGCCAATGAAGTGTTTGAAATTTAATTGAAGTTCTATTGATTTGACCTACTACTCAAACTATCTTGGTTTGTTATTATCAAAAGATAAATTATTAAGTGAACCCACAAACAAACTAATTAGCAAAAATAAAATATCCCACAAACAATCATCTAAGATACTATTAATAGGCATGCTAAAATATCATATCAAATCAAATCTCTTTTGTAGTTTATTATATATATAGCTACAACAGAATATGAAAGTACAAATAAAGATTGTTATATAGTATTCATTTCTCCACTATATCTACTATGACAAACATATATGGTGTTTTCTTTCTTATTTTTTTGTTCATGTTATAAATATTGAAGTAATTATTCAATGAGCTGAATGTATTTGTTGGTAAACTATATCTTATTAAGTCTCGAGTCTTTGCATAACTTAGTATACAATTCCCAATATACGTGATAAATATAAAATCGATAAAACAAAATATAACCCATTTTACTTTGTTCGCTATTGGCCTGTTGGCCTCCAAGAATATTTTTACTAACCAGTTTTACATTAACTCTCATCTACTTCTTTTATGTCATCGGATACGGAAAAAAAAAAGAAAAAAAGAAATTTCTTTTCATCTATTTTGCACGAGGAATAGGCGGAAATATTGGGCATAGGCTTAAAGTTCTCAATAAAAACAATTGTCATCATTATAAGAATGACAAAAGAGCATTGGCTCAAAGTACTTACAAAATGACTTAGTCGAGTTTGCACCTAGGGTTAATTCTTTTTGTCCAAGTTGCTTTTCTTTTTGCTCACTTCCTTTTTTTCGTAGTTTGGAGAATATCCCAATTAATAGGTCCGAAATCTAAATCTATGAAATGAAAAAATAAATTAAAATTTAGAAAATATTTATTTTTTTAGTCATTAAAGAGCACAAAATTAAAAAAAAAAAATTGATTAAAAAAAATGAAAATTCTACAAGATCTATTTTGGATCTGAAGAATCCATTTAGCAGCACTTTAGGATAACATAGACTAATTAAAGTTAAGGGTGAGATTTAAACAAGGAAGCGAAGGAAGCGATTGTCTTTTATGATTTTTGGGTGGCTTGATTTTCTTTTCGAAAGATTGTTTTATTTTGGGAAGAGTATCTCAAATCTGTGTAGTTGTAGGTGTTTCTCTTTTTTCTTTTCCCCACAAACTTGCTCGTATTTGGGGTTTGCATTATGTTCTCTCTTTATCCACAAAGTCGAGACCTTCTTGACAAATGAGTAATGAAAAGTTGTAAAAACGAATAATAAATGAACGTGAAGACAATTGTTGTAACTTAATTTCTATCTTCTCTCGGTATTTCTTGCTATTTATTTATTTCTGTTTCTTTTGCTTCTAATGCTTGGTTGCAGGTTGTTTAATTACTATTTTTTTTATGCTTATAGACTTGTTTTTGAACCATTTTAGTGTCAAGCATGTATGTTCTAAAAATTTACTTTAATACACTCACTAATTATACAAATTAAATACACACAAATAGACAACCTTATGATTACCTTTGAAATGTTTGAATTTGATTTTATGCTATATTAATCATGCCTTGGATGAAAATATATTGCATAATAAATGGCTGGATTTGTTTCTATGCTAGCTATACTAATCATTCATTGGATGAAAACATATTGTATGATATTGACATTACCGATCATCAAAACAAAACTTTATTTCAAGATTAGTGAAATTAGAATAGACAAGGGCTTGATCTTAATTATTAGCGAGTTTTACCTAAGTTAGCCGAGAATGATAATCAATTATCAAAAACAAGACTTGTTGAATAGAGATGAACATGTATAGTAAGATTAAGTATATATGATAATAAAGAAATTGATGTTGAAGGATAAACTTTGAAAATGGTGTGGTGTCGCTATCATTAGCTCTTAACCTTTTAATTTTGTCAATATTTGTGTGTGAGGTCAGACTCAATTATTTGTAATATGGATATAATATTTGTTTCAAACATATAAAACAATTTTCATTAATTTCTTTTAAAATAAGTGGTGAAAAATTATAAATACAATAATTTTAACTTAAGACGTGGATTATCATAGGTTTGCGACATAACATTTCAAAACAACACAACTCAAAAACCACTTTCAACAAAATGTGGTATGAACTCGACGTAGATTACAATACCCTTTAATAGGGCTTATATACACATTTGTTGTATATACTTTCGAGATCTAAAACATAAGATATTTTTGCATTGATCTCCGGCCTCGTGAATATCACAAGAATGGGGGGTGGAGATATTCATCAATACAAACTAAGTGGTGACATATTGGTTTCAAATTCAACATAGAATGAAACTTAAAGAAAATGAAACAAAGATAGAAATATAATCAATACATGTTTTAGCTTTCTATATATTGAATGTTTTTCGATCCTTTCTATGATTACCAGCCCTAGTGCCTTAATAGTTAGTAATCATAGATATTTGTGAATTTTGTTTGGATTTTAACTCTTGCGTATACACAATTCAGAAGTGATTTTGAGGAATAAAAATAAGCTGTAAAGTTATATTTTGTAAATAAAATTATAATTTTCATTAATTTCAAATTACTTTTTAATTTTAATATTACTGATAGGTTAAATAATAATTACTAAAAATTTGCTAACATACGCTGGTAAAAACCTTTCCCTCGCACATGCGCCGAAAAAATAAATTAAAATATCTTAAATAGACAATATTTTCAGCACATAAATAAATGCCGGTACAAGTTTGCGACGCTTTGTTAAGTTTGGAGAGACCATTTTCCGTCGGCAAGAATGTATTTTGGTTTTGTGCTTAGAAAATAGTCTTACTAAAAAAGGGCAAAATCGAAACCGAAGAGAAGGGAACTTTCAAGATCTTAAAAAGACCAATAATAAAAAAAATAATAATAATAATAAAGTAGTTTTTCACTTATTATTATGAGAAGAGAGATTTATGATCAGAAATCATTTCTTTTTTTTTTGTTTTGGAAGTTAAGTTCGACTATTATAAGGAAAGTCTCCATTTGGACTTTTAAGCATTCCTTTGATGTGTTTGTTCAATACTCTGCACGTAGAGAATTTTGTGCATAATTTGTGAAGTATTCTCTAAGATTTTGAAAATGTGAAACCATTTTATTAATCATGTAATTCCGAAAGAAAAGTTTGGATGTTAAGTGTACATTGTTATTCACTAGAGAAAGGAGCTTGGTAACTTCGTTAGAATAAATAACTAATTACAATACAAAACTATATCGAATTAAACGAATTAACCGCAAAAATGTAAGAAAATAAGTTACCTTCCAATTATTCATGAAGACATGGACAAAATAGATGTTTGATTAATTGAACAATATCCTGTTTTCTTTTTTGAAAAATATTAAATAATTTCATTTGTAGTCAATAGTCATTGTCACATAAAAATGTATACATGCATACTGTCACGGCCCAATCTTTCTGGCCTAAAAAGAGGAGGAGGCTTAAGGAGAATGTTACGGCCCAATCTTCCTGGCACAAGAAGAGGAGGAGGTTTAAGCCCGCTTAAACTCAACCCAAGGAATATTCTAGCTGGAAGACAGGTGCTTGATTAGCGCATCTCTAATTGACAGTTAAAAGGCATGTTTTAGTGCATCACTAATTGATAGTTAAAAGGAATGTCCTTAATTAGTGCATCACTAATTGACAATTAGAAGGAATCCCTAAATTAGTGCATCACTAATTGACTTATAAGGAATGCCCTAAATTAGTGTGTCATTAATGTAATAGCTAGAATTAGTCTTATAAATACCCGTGAGGTATTACATTGTAAATCACCAAATATTCAAGTGATATAATATTATTCTTTGTAAGAGTTTACTCTCTCTCTAAAATTTTTGTGTCAATTCTATTAAGCGTCGAGTGTTGCGTCGAGTAAGGCTGACTAGTTACTCGTTCTTGCAAAAATCGTAACTAATGCCGCACGAATCGTCAGTGAAAAAACTGAGCCCGTAAAAATACGTACGCGGTTCGATTTAGTCAGTCTGTACACCGAAATGCATAACTAAATCTAAATCGTTGAAGTCAGTTAAAAAAATTGTCAAGTTTTGGTTTATTGGTCGATTAAAAATTGATTCAATTGATTTTATTTGTTTCAAAAAAAATTGTTATCAAACAATAATAGTATACCTGAAATTTATTTTAAAATTTTTATATCAACCAACAATGTATATTTGCATTGAAAAACAAATAATATACACAACTATGTATATTTGTAATTGAATATTTGTAAACTTAATTATTAAGAGGAATTC